>NW_027094117.1:1096684-2409184 GCF_029207755.1 Chamaea fasciata | reverse complement strand
CCCAGCTCAGCCAGGCCACAACTCCCGTCTTGAGATTTTCAAGTCCCTTCTAGGGCTTTCAGTCTCTGTCCTTGACCATGGCGGTGAGGCAGATGAGGGATCTTCAGACCATCTCTTACAGTCTGGAAGCTCCAATCTGGTAAGACACTGCATGGGGGTCAGGAAGGGGCATCCACCCAGCACCGCTCCGGGAATCCTGTGCCACTGACGCTGATCCCACTTTGTTTCCCAAGGGAAGAGGGACAGGAATGGATACAACATGGCAGCCAGTGAGTGCCAGTGGCAGATCCAGCTCTGGATCCCCTCTGTGTGGATCTCAGGATGGATGCTGGGATTAATCCTGGTGTGTGATCTGTGCTGGAATCTGATGGATCTTGTCTTTCTGCAGGAAAAGATGTGGGAAGCAAGGGCCTGACCTTAGGTACGGAAGGGGATCAGCGTGGGATTCCAGAGGGAGATTGGGGCAGGATGGACGGACTTGGATCAGGGGGGGATTGCAATCAGAGCAGGGGTCCAGAGCAGGATCAGATGAAATTGTGGAGTGGGATCGGGGCTGGATGCTGGAGGGGGATCAGTTGGGATGGATGAGGCAGGATTGGTGCAGGTTGGATGGAGCAGGATCAGTGGGCATGGATAGATGAGGCAGGTTTGGTGCAGGATGAATGGGGCAGGATTGGTGTGGAATGGATGGAGCAGGATCAGGCTTGGATTCTGGAGTGGGAACAGGTGGCATGGGTGGAGCAGGACTGGGACAGGGTGGATGAAGCAGGATCAGGTGGGATTTGGGAGCAGCTCCCGCTCTCCATGGGCTCCACAGCCCAGGTCCATTGTTGAAGAATGGTTAGCAGAGCAAGGCCACGGGTCATTAGAGGCCTTATGGCCCGATACCAAGTGCTAGCAGCCTACGTGCTGCTAAGACAAGCTGTCCTTGGGACAGCAGTAAGCACGGTTACAGGCCAAAGATAAAAGAACTTGTGGTTAATAGAGCGTAGCAGTAAGCACGTATCCAAAGTTTTCAGCATGCCAAGGGGAAGAACCTTCTCACGCTTGATATAGCCAATCAAGTATAGATGAGTAGTGGATGCTAACCAATTATAATTTGACAAGTATGCTGAACGCTTCGGGCAAAAGTATAATAACGGATGTTATGAGCAATAAAGTGGAACAATGCTTTACCAATCATAATGATTGATTGCATTCTTCCATCGCCGAAATCCTCCGCGGTCCATCTTGTGCACCTGGGACAAGATAACACCACGACCCACTCTCATCCCTGCAGGAATCACCGCCTGTGCAGTCCTGCGCAAGGAGCTGCATCCAGCCCCTTTCCTCTTCCCAGGGAAAGCCAAGAGCTCCCGCAAGAGCTCATCCCGTTGCTCCCACCCACCCGGCCCCGCCACCTCTCTTCCCCATGGATCAACTTCCCATTTTCCCCTGTTTCAAGCCAAGAATTAGTTTTTAGAACTAGAACAAAGATGCCAGATGGAAGGAGCCTTGCTGGTTTCACTCAGAAGCATCAGTGACCAAAGGTCACGTTTCCTTTGGTTTTCTCCCATCCTTGTTCCTCCTCAGTGTTCAGGCTGGGCTATCAGGCGTCCTTAGGGCTGCATTTACACAGTTCCTCTTGCATCCTTTGGGCAATAGCCTGTGCCCTGGGAGGATTCTTTCTGCTCCTTGGTGACACAGGAGAACCTTCCAGGCAGTTTTTGCATGAGCTGCTGCTGTGATGTCACAGGAGCATTGCCACGTCCCCGTGGTGCTGCTGATGCTGTGGGACACAGAGGCCGCAGTGTCCAGAGCGACTCTGGGCGCCTGCTCCTTGCAGGAGGATCCTCCTGCCCGAGGCATTCCCAGCGGTCAGCCCACACCCTGACGGCTGTCCTTCTGTGCTTGCAGGGCTACAGTCTGCAGACGTGTGCAGCGCAGCCAAAATGTTCCAGAATTTGGTTGCTGCAGTTTGCAGCCTGTACTCTGTGGCTTATTCGGTGTATTTCTTGACCCACTTGGCACGTAAGTCAAGCTTTTCCCTCGGTGCAGCATCTGTGGCTTTGAACTTGCTGTGTGCTTTCTGTTCTTCCTCGGGAACTGGGTTGACTTTGTAACCAAATTGCCATGAAGACACCATTGGTTTGGGAGAGCTGCTGCCAGCAGCTGCAGCTGAAAAAAGGGGGTGTCTGCAGCCAGCAGGGTGTGCACAGCATTTGCAGGGGAGAGTTGCTGGGGGAGTTCCGTACTCTCAAGGGGAGAGTGTGTGGCAGCCGAGCCTGGAACTCCCTCCGTTTGCTGGTCCGGCCCAGAACTGACACAGCCCAGTATTTGGTGCTGTTCTCTTGCTTGCTGTGTGAAGGGACTGTGGCTCCTGGAGGGATGCTGTGAAAGCAAAATGCTCTCTTGGGCTTGCTTTGCTCTGTGGCATTTCCCACCACAGGCATTTCTTTTCCTGACAGCATCTGGTTCATGTTCCTTCTCCCATTGCAGGGCACCTGACAGGTGGATCTCGAGCAGCTCCTCCTTTGGTGAGTTCAAAGGGAACCTTTGGTGTTTGGAATTGTGCAGCAAGTTGTGAGCTCAGCATGTGGCAGCCGAGTGCAAGCCTGGGAGGCTGAAGGAAAGTTCCTGTCAGTGTCTTTGCAGCAGCAGCAGCAGCAGCAGCAGCAGCAGCAGCAGCAAAGGCATCCCTGGCAGTTTTCTCCTTTTCTGTTGAAATGCTTTTGAAGAGCTGCAGGTGTGGTTTTGCAGGCAGAAGATTGCTTGCTGGCTTTAGCCATGGTGGAGTATCAAATTCCCAACAATAAGTGGCAATGTCGACTTTAGCCCATTGTTTGTTTGTTTGAACAGCTGGGAAGCCTATTTCTGCTTAGTGCAGCTGGATGTGTAGCTGAGGATAAATAAGGTGATAACTGAGATGAACTTCCCGTCCCTCACACTACCGCCTGTCCACAGGGCACAAAAGCAGCATCAGCACCTCCTCCAGCTCCCTCTGCCTCCAAAGAGGAGGCCAAAGAGGAGGAAGGCAGCGGTGAACTTCCCACTCTTCAGGGAGATAATGGTGAACTTCCCTCTGTGCCGGGAGACGACAGTGAGCTTCCCGCTCTTCTGGGAGATGAGGGTGAACATCCCGCCGATTGGGAATACAACGGCGAGGCTCCCGCCGTGTGGGACAAGGACAGTGGACATCTCCCAGTGTGGGACGAGGATGGTGGACGTCACTCGGCACAGGGAGAGAATGGCCAAGCTGCCATGGCGTGGGACGAGGATGACGGACATCTCCCGGTGTGGGATGAGGACGGAGGACATCCTGTGGCTTGGGAAGAGGAGGGTGAATGTCTCCCAGCATGGGAAGTGGAGGCTGAACGTCCCATGGCTTGGAAAGACGATGGCCAACCTGCAGCGTTTTGGGAAGAGGACGGAGAAGCTGCAGCGTTTTGCGAAGAGGACGGAGAACCTCCCTCTGCTGCGGGATCCTGGGCTGAAGGTTCTGGCAGCAGCACAGCCCTGCAGGCAGAGGAAAGAGGGGAGCAGTGCCTGATGCAGCTGAGTACGTCTGCTCTGTTCCTGTGTGCCAGAGCAGGTGCTGTGTGTGTGTCTCAGCATCAGCTGCAGCCGGTGTTGCTCTGCAGCTGAATGTCCCAGAGTGACTGATTGTCCTTCCCCAGCTGAGAACAAGGGCCCCCAGGGAGTGGGGCTGCATTCTGGCTCTGCTGCAAGGTGGGGTCTCTGTCTGGGAGAGAGTGTCTTCCATGTGGTTTCTTTCAGGAAACAGCGTGAGCGTGGGGGAGCCTGCAGAGAAATACCTGGAACTGGAGCAGATTGGCCAAGGGTAAGTGCAAGGCAGTTACTTCTACACGAGCAGGGCCCAGGTATTTTGCTGGTGCAGGATCAAGTGAGAAGTCAGGAGAGCTGCAGACACCTTCAGGCACTGGGGGATGATGCTGCTGTCTCTCAGTCCTGATCAGAATTGACAACTGTGGTCAGATGGCACCTCCAAAGGCCCCTGAGGCTGGCAGTGTCCTGCCTGCAGCAAGGAGCAGGACATGGAAGATCTTCTGTCCATGCAATTGGATTGCCTAAGAGAGCAACTCACCATCTGCTGACTGTCAGAGAAGAGTTCTCAACAAGATTGCTTTCAAATCTTTTACTTGCAAAATTATTCACCGCTCAGGATTATCAAGAGAATGGCTTCCAAACAGAAAGCAGAGATGAACTAAGAAGGGCTCTTTTCAGCACAAGTAGTAGACCCCACACATCCAGTAACAGACACAGAGCTGCTGCACTCAAGGGGAAAATGCATGATGCCCTGATGCAGGGCTCTTGTGGATCCTGCAGCTCTTAGGCAGGAAATGCAAAAGGATGAAATACATTCTTTTCTAGTTCTTTAGACAGCCGGCCCCCAGCCCAGGTTTTGAACTAAAGGAATTCATCACGGACATTTGGGGTTTGCTCCAGCACTTTTCCTTCATGTTTGGCCTCAGTTTTCCCTTGCACACCTTGCATGGCAGAGGGCTGGTGGCTGCCGCGCCCTTCTTTCAAGGCTTGACGCGCCCAGGTGTTTTCTGAATGCTACAGGTAGAAAAGATCTCCTGTCTGCCTGACTTTCACTCCCAGGGTCTAAAGCACTGCTTCTTTCCTCTCTGCTGTTTTGTCTGCAGGGCTTTCGGAGCCATTTGTAAAGGACTCGACAGGGCCACTGGACGAGAGGTGAGTGTCTGCTGACAGAGAGAGAGGGAGAGCAATGAGAAGATGGATGTCCAGAGCAAAGCTCTCTCCTAAAGCCTGCAGTTGTCTTTGGCTCTGGTGCGGGTGCCAGCCTGTGACAGGGATCATCTGAGCATGGGATGTGTGTGTTTGCTTTGTTGTGCAAGCCCAAGCAGAGCAGCTGCGTTTGAAATCATGAGCAAATGCCATAGAATTGCTAAAGGGTTCCCAGCTCTTTTGCTCTGTTTGCACAGAACCAGAATTACCTCCTGCTTGCAAAATGTGTTTGAATAATAATGAACATCATCATCATCATTCTAAGAGTGGTGGTAAACTAGGGCCATTTGAGAAGAGTGTAGGTGCAGAGAAGGTTGTTAGAGCTTTGAAGCTGAGGGACCATTTCTGCAGAGCTCACAAGGCCAAATGTCTCTGGCCACGTGTCCTGTAAGCAGCCCCCAGCCAGCAGAGCAATGGGCTGTGGGAATGGCACTTGCTGAGCTCTGGTGTCCCATCCCAAGGCAGTTTGGCACAGCCTGGCTGCGTCGCTCCAAAAAGACTCGCTCCGTGTTTGCTGTGGCCTCCTGCCACAGACTCCTCCAGTTGAAGGTCTGCAATGTCCCTTCAGGTGGCCATAAAGAAAATGAGTCTCCGAGGGCAGAAGAGGGAACGAGCTGTGAATGAGCTCCTGCTCCTGAAGGACAAGAAGAACCCCAACATTATCAACTCTTTGGACAGGTGAGTGCTTCAGCTCTCATCCCGTGCACGAGCCCTGCGTTAATCTTTCCTGGCATCCGTAGTCCGTAGCCTGTTTTGAGAAGCCTGACCCGGCCATATCTTCCTAAAACAACAGCCTGGCAGTTCACTCCCTCCATGTTCCTTTGTTGCACCACTTTGGTTTTCTCTTCAAGCGGACCCTATTTTCTGTGTCTTACAACAAGTGCTGATAATCCATGGCAGAAATTATTTCCCTTGGTGTCTTCTTCCCAAATCTTTTCCATTGCTTCAGTTACCAGGAAGAGCAGGTTCTTGTTTCCAGAAAGGCCTCATCTGCCCATTTTTCAATGGCCCTGCCTGTTGCTGAAGAGACTTTCTGCAAGGTTTTCCAAAGAGTTGACCACTTTTATCCCAAGTGCTGCACGGCCTCCCTCCCTGGATAGCTCCGGAAGTTGTGTTGCCTTGTTGTGGAGTGAATGGTGGAAGTGATGAGTTCAGATGCTGAAGCAGCTGGGGGCAAGTGGTGTGGTTTCACATTGATCTGGGCTGTTGCTAAAAGTGCATCTTTCACTTGCTTGCCATCTAAGGCCTCTCCTTTTTCACAGGTGTCTCCTGTGAAAATCAGATGGGATTCTGTCCTCATTGACAAGTGAGCTGGAAAGAAAACCCCACTGGAGGCTTTTCCATGGGGGAATTGAGCACTGCACATTCATCTCTGTGCCATTGTTTTCCTTTTCCAGCTTCCTTGTTGATGGAGATCTCTGGCTGGTGATGGAATACATGGATGGAGGAACTTTGCAGGATGTGGTCAGACAGACACGCATGGCTGAAGGAGACATGGCAGCTGTCAGTCGGGAGGTGAGGGATCCTGCTTGTGCCTCCCATGGCTTAGACACGATGCTCCTTCCAGAAGGGCAGGAGAAGAGGAGCGGCTCCATGCTCAGGGCTTTGTTTCTGCCTTGTTTTTATGAGCTGGAGAGGAAAGAGCCACTGAAATGAATGGCCTGCCAGCATCACTGCACTTCTGTTCTTGTCCCCTTTCCCGCTGTTGGGGTACTCTGTCTTTTTTGGGTTTGATTTGCTCTTCTCAGTTTTGCCTTGGAACCATTTGCCTGGAGCTTGTGTGCACTGCACTCCTGGCCTGTCACAGCAAAGTTTCTGCTGGCAGAATTCTAAACTCTCCTTTCTTGGCTGATATATTCCAGCCATTGATTTTTACCCTGGTGTTTCTTTTTCTCTCTCAGTGTCTGCAGGGCCTGGATTTCCTCCATTCCAACCAGGTGATCCACAGAGATCTGAAGAGCTCCAACATCCTTCTGGGAATGGACGGCTCTGTCAAGCTGGGTGAGTGTTCCTGGCCAGGCACGGCGCTCCCGGGCTGCGGGTGTGGGGCTGCTTGCCAGTGACGGCCAGAGCCCCACAAGTGCTGCTGGTGGCACTGCCACAAGCGCTCCTGCTGCCCCTGCAGAGAGCTCAGGGGAGGAGCAGGAGTGTCAGGAGTGGCTTTGCTCTGGCTATGGCCCTTGCAGAGGGGCAGGAGTTGGAATGGAAATCTTTAAGGGAATCAGTAAAAGCCACTGCATGGAAGCTGAGGGTTTCTTGAAGGGTCCAGTTCCATCTTTCCTTGCCTCCAGCCGTGAGGACTTTTGCAGCTGTATTCACGACTGCATTCTCACACTGGGAGTGGGGAATCTTTGTGGTTGGTTTCCTCATTCCAGCTGCCTTTAACAGGGTTTGTTTCTGTCCTCAGCTGATTTTGGCCTCTGCGCTCAGCTCAGCCCTGAGCAGGACCAGCCCAGCTCCATGGTGGGCACTGCTCACTGGATGGCCCCAGAAGTTGTCACCAGTTCTCCTTACGGCCCCAAGGTGGACATCTGGTCCTTGGGCATTGTGACCATCGAGATGGTGGAAGGAGAACCTCCTTACTTCAAGGAAACGGCGGCCATGGTAAGAGGCAGATTCTCCAGTGTTTGCAGAGGCCTGTGAGCACAGCGTGACCCTGCACTGGCAGGAGCAGCTGAAAGTTTCTGGACATGGGGAAGGGAATTCCCAGAGGACTCGAGCCTGAACACAGACCAATATTCTGCAGTCTCTGGCAACAATGTGCTTTGGGCTTTAAGGTGTTGCAGCTCTTCTATCTGTGAGGATGACCTGAAAGCGTGAAGACAGTATCAGCTCCAATGTTATCTTGCAAAAAAGCCCCAAACGCACCCCAAAAGCCACCCCAAACACAAGAAATCTATGAAGGAGTTTGTAAAACAGGTTTGGCGAGATTAAGTCCCTCCTGGCTCTTCTCACTGGGAAAGTTGTCTAACACGTCAAGATGATTATTTAACATGCCCAAAGTCTAACACGTTTCTTTCCTAGCCCAAGCTCCTTTCTCCATGTCACCAAGCCTGAGCTTTCAGCAACACAAACCTGTTTCTTGTCTGGCAGTTTCTGGGATGGGGCATCACAAATGAATTTCCTTGAGTGTCAGTGTCCCTGCAGAGATGCGTTTGATGTAAGAATCCTTTGAAATAACAGTCAGACCACAGTGACTCTTGCAAATGGCCTGGAACGCTGGTGTCGGTATTTGGAGAAGCAAAATCTGCTCTTTCTGATGGAAGTGCCTACTAAGAAAGCCAATGAGATTGGCTCTCCAGGCCAGATCATTTGGATGTTGCAATGGCTGTGGCTGCATCAGGCTTTGGGTTTTTTGGTTGGTAAAGAAAAATGAGCAGCATCTCTGCCAGGGAGGAAAGTGCCCCTGGAGCTGGGGCTGAGAAGCTGGGGTCGATGTGAGCACTGTGGGTGTGACGGAAGCTGGCAGAGCGCTGTGTTTGCTTTTCCTGCAGGCTCGCACTCTGATCCGGCAGAACGGGACCCCGCGGCTGCAGGAGCCCCGGCGCCTGTCGGCTCTGCTGCGGGACTTCCTCGAGTGCAGCCTGGAGTGGGACGAGGAGCGGCGCTGGTCTGCCCAGGAGCTGCTGCAGGTGAATGCCAAGCGGCTGCAGGGGAAATAGCAGCGGCAGGGAGGGGTTTTCTTCTGGGGCCCTCTCCTGTAATCTCCAGGCTGGCTGCTTTGCACGCGCAAAGCAAGCAGAATCCTCGCCCGGTTTGGGTTGGCAGGCTCCTTTCCAGGTCCTCTGCACCTGGTGCCCTCAATGGGCGCAGACATCTTCAAGCAGATCAGGTGCCCCAGAGCCGTGCCTGAGCTGAGCTTGGCTCTTTCCAGGGAGGAGGCACCTCCCACATCTCTGGGCACCTTCTGTCAGTGTGTTCCCCACTCTCCTGGTAAAAAACCAAAATTCTCCCTTACATCTAATCTGAGCCTGCTTCCCTCCCTGCACTTCAAATCCATTCCCCTTTGTCCTGTTGCAACAGAGCCTGGGAGGAACTTGACTTTGGAAAGTAACGCTTCACTTCTTTCTTTTTTATCCTTTGGCCAGCACCCATTTTTAGAATCAGCCAAGCCTCTCTCCAGCCTGACCCCTCTGATCACTGCAGCAAAGCAACTGAAAGAGCAGCGGAGGACATGAAGCACTTTCTCTTCTACTTGGGACAACTACTTAGTTCTGGTAGTTAGCACTGCCAGTTAGTTCTGGTAGTTAGGACAGCCTGTTTGTTCTGGTTGTTGTGACACCCTGTTTGTTACGGCAGCTTTTGGAATAAAAACTCCCTTCAACCTCAACTCCCTTGACATGTGCCATCCTTCTCCCCCTGTGACTCAGCTGCGCGGAGTCTTCCCCATGGCCCTTCTGGCCTTCCCCAGGCCCCTTTCTGCCCTCTTGCAGAACCAGTGGCATTTTCCGCCACACGCAGTTTGTAACCCAGAGTCGAGTGCAGCCCAGAAGGCTCCAAGCAAGTCCTTCCAGGCTGACTCTGCAGGGTTAGGGTCAGGGTCAGGGTCAGGGTCAGGGTCAGGGTCAGGGTTAGGGTTAGGGTTAGGGGTTAGGGTTAGGGTTAGGGTCAGGGTTAGGGGTTAGGGTTAGGGTTAGGGTTAGGGTTATGGTTAGGGTAAGGGTTAGGGGTTAGGGGTTAGGGGTTAGGGTTAGGGTTAGGGTTAGGGTTAGGGTTAGTGTTAGGGTTTGGGTTAGGGGTAGGGTTAGGGTTAGGGTTAGGGGTTAGGGTTAGGGTTAGGGTTAGGGTTGGGGTTGGGGTTGGGGTTGGTGTTGGGGTTGGGGTTGGGGTTGGGGTTAGGGTTAGGGTTAGGGTTAGGGTTAGGGTTAGGGTTAGGGGAAGGCTCCATGCTAGAGAAAAAACCTGCCCTGTGTTGGAGAAAAACCATGCCTTTATCCCCTCGGACAGAGGCAAGAAAATTGAATCCTAAACCAAGGCAAAGAGAGGCAGGGGAGCAGCCCCGGCCCTTCCGCTCCTGCCAACCAAAGCGTCCCTCACCTGCTTCTGAGCCCCTGGGCGCTGGTGGCCCGTGGCTGTTGGTTTTTGTCAGGCTGGCTGCCACCAGCCCAGGACAGGCTGGGCACTGGAGGCTTCAGGTGGGGAGATGGGATCCTGGGATGCATTTGATGGCACCTGCCAGCGCAAGCAGGGGAATGGGCTCAGCCGAGGCAGCGGCGGGAAGGAGACCGCGGGCAGCCGCTCCCGCAGCGTGTCACGATCTGCTCCCAGAGGCGGGGTTCAGGATGGTTCGTTTTAGGGATCTCAGACTACAAAAGACACAGCGGGGGACAAACTCAGTTTACTCAATCACAAATGCACTTTGATTTCGTGCCAACAAATGCCATAGTGGGGAGAGAAAAGATAATAGCAAGAAGGACAGAAAAGAGGGCAAGGGGATTATAGCTACCAGCATGGAGGGTGGAGTCTTCGAGGCTTTTGAAGATACCTGTAGACGTGAGTTTCTCCAGTGGGGAGATCTCAAAAGTGAGCGGGAGTCTCTAGGGTTTTTATAGTCCTCTCCGAAGCGACAGGCAGTTGGCCAAACAGGTGGGGGAAATCATTGCAGTGCGTTCATTTAGAGAACTCAGAACAAGTCGGTCGTCAGCAGGTACGGTGTCGACCAGTACGAGTCAGCAGGTGCGGTCACTTCACCGTGACTTGCCCATTGTTTCTGCTCAGGTTCTGATGTTCCCATGTGGGTGCTGGGTTTTTCCATCAAACACACCTGCAGGCAGCACTTGGCCAACATCCCAGCTCAGCCAGGCCACAACTCCCGTCTTGAGATTTTCAAGTCCCTTCTAGGGCTTTCAGTCTCTGTCCTTGACCATGGCGGTGAGGCAGATGAGGGATCTTCAGACCATCTCTTACAGTCTGGAAGCTCCAATCTGGTAAGACACTGCATGGGGGTCAGGAAGGGGCATCCACCCAGCACCGCTCCGGGAATCCTGTGCCACTGACGCTGATCCCACTTTGTTTCCCAAGGGAAGAGGGACAGGAATGGATACAACATGGCAGCCAGTGAGTGCCAGTGGCAGATCCAGCTCTGGATCCCCTCTGTGTGGATCTCAGGATGGATGCTGGGATTAATCCTGGTGTGTGATCTGTGCTGGAATCTGATGGATCTTGTCTTTCTGCAGGAAAAGATGTGGGAAGCAAGGGCCTGACCTTAGGTACGGAAGGGGATCAGCGTGGGATTCCAGAGGGAGATTGGGGCAGGATGGACGGACTTGGATCAGGGGGGGATTCCAATCAGAGCAGGGGTCCAGAGCAGGATCAGATGAAATTGTGGAGTGGGATCGGGGCTGGATGCTGGAGGGGGATCAGTTGGGATGGATGAGGCAGGATTGGTGCAGGTTGGATGGAGCAGGATCAGTGGGCATGGATAGATGAGGCAGGTTTGGTGCAGGATGAATGGGGCAGGATTGGTGTGGAATGGATGGAGCAGGATCAGGCTTGGATTCTGGAGTGGGAACAGGTGGCATGGGTGGAGCAGGACTGGGACAGGGTGGATGAAGCAGGATCAGGTGGGATTTGGGAGCAGCTCCCGCTCTCCATGGGCTCCACAGCCCAGGTCCATTGTTGAAGAATGGTTAGCAGAGCAAGGCCACGGGTCATTAGAGGCCTTATGGCCCGATACCAAGTGCTAGCAGCCTACGTGCTGCTAAGACAAGCTGTCCTTGGGACAGCAGTAAGCACGGTTACAGGCCAAAGATAAAAGAACTTGTGGTTAATAGAGCGTAGCAGTAAGCACGTATCCAAAGTTTTCAGCATGCCAAGGGGAAGAACCTTCTCACGCTTGATATAGCCAATCAAGTATAGATGAGTAGTGGATGCTAACCAATTATAATTTGACAAGTATGCTGAACGCTTCGGGCAAAAGTATAATAACGGATGTTATGAGCAATAAAGTGGAACAATGCTTTACCAATCATAATGATTGATTGCATTCTTCCATCGCCGAAATCCTCCGCGGTCCATCTTGTGCACCTGGGACAAGATAACACCACGACCCACTCTCATCCCTGCAGGAATCACCGCCTGTGCAGTCCTGCGCAAGGAGCTGCATCCAGCCCCTTTCCTCTTCCCAGGGAAAGCCAAGAGCTCCCGCAAGAGCTCATCCCGTTGCTCCCACCCACCCGGCCCCGCCACCTCTCTTCCCCATGGATCAACTTCCCATTTTCCCCTGTTTCAAGCCAAGAATTAGTTTTTAGAACTAGAACAAAGATGCCAGATGGAAGGAGCCTTGCTGGTTTCACTCAGAAGCATCAGTGACCAAAGGTCACGTTTCCTTTGGTTTTCTCCCATCCTTGTTCCTCCTCAGTGTTCAGGCTGGGCTATCAGGCGTCCTTAGGGCTGCATTTACACAGTTCCTCTTGCATCCTTTGGGCAATAGCCTGTGCCCTGGGAGGATTCTTTCTGCTCCTTGGTGACACAGGAGAACCTTCCAGGCAGTTTTTGCATGAGCTGCTGCTGTGATGTCACAGGAGCATTGCCACGTCCCCGTGGTGCTGCTGATGCTGTGGGACACAGAGGCCGCAGTGTCCAGAGCGACTCTGGGCGCCTGCTCCTTGCAGGAGGATCCTCCTGCCCGAGGCATTCCCAGCGGTCAGCCCACACCCTGACGGCTGTCCTTCTGTGCTTGCAGGGCTACAGTCTGCAGACGTGTGCAGCGCAGCCAAAATGTTCCAGAATTTGGTTGCTGCAGTTTGCAGCCTGTACTCTGTGGCTTATTCGGTGTATTTCTTGACCCACTTGGCACGTAAGTCAAGCTTTTCCCTCGGTGCAGCATCTGTGGCTTTGAACTTGCTGTGTGCTTTCTGTTCTTCCTCGGGAACTGGGTTGACTTTGTAACCAAATTGCCATGAAGACACCATTGGTTTGGGAGAGCTGCTGCCAGCAGCTGCAGCTGAAAAAAGGGGGTGTCTGCAGCCAGCAGGGTGTGCACAGCATTTGCAGGGGAGAGTTGCTGGGGGAGTTCCGTACTCTCAAGGGGAGAGTGTGTGGCAGCCGAGCCTGGAACTCCCTCCGTTTGCTGGTCCGGCCCAGAACTGACACAGCCCAGTATTTGGTGCTGTTCTCTTGCTTGCTGTGTGAAGGGACTGTGGCTCCTGGAGGGATGCTGTGAAAGCAAAATGCTCTCTTGGGCTTGCTTTGCTCTGTGGCATTTCCCACCACAGGCATTTCTTTTCCTGACAGCATCTGGTTCATGTTCCTTCTCCCATTGCAGGGCACCTGACAGGTGGATCTCGAGCAGCTCCTCCTTTGGTGAGTTCAAAGGGAACCTTTGGTGTTTGGAATTGTGCAGCAAGTTGTGAGCTCAGCGTGTGGCAGCCGAGTGCAAGCCTGGGAGGCTGAAGGAAAGTTCCTGTCAGTGTCTTTGCAGCAGCAGCAGCAGCAGCAGCAGCAGCAGCAAAGGCATCCCTGGCAGTTTTCTCCTTTTCTGTTGAAATGCTTTTGAAGAGCTGCAGGTGTGGTTTTGCAGGCAGAAGATTGCTTGCTGGCTTTAGCCATGGTGGAGTATCAAATTCCCAACAATAAGTGGCAATGTCGACTTTAGCCCATTGTTTGTTTGTTTGAACAGCTGGGAAGCCTATTTCTGCTTAGTGCAGCTGGATGTGTAGCTGAGGATAAATAAGGTGATAACTGAGATGAACTTCCCGTCCCTCACACTACCGCCTGTCCACAGGGCACAAAAGCAGCATCAGCACCTCCTCCAGCTCCCTCTGCCTCCAAAGAGGAGGCCAAAGAGGAGGAAGGCAGCGGTGAACTTCCCACTCTTCAGGGAGATAATGGTGAACTTCCCTCTGTGCCGGGAGACGACAGTGAGCTTCCCGCTCTTCTGGGAGATGAGGGTGAACATCCCGCCGATTGGGAATACAACGGCGAGGCTCCCGCCGTGTGGGACAAGGACAGTGGACATCTCCCAGTGTGGGACGAGGATGGTGGACGTCACTCGGCACAGGGAGAGAATGGCCAAGCTGCCATGGCGTGGGACGAGGATGACGGACATCTCCCGGTGTGGGATGAGGACGGAGGACATCCTGTGGCTTGGGAAGAGGAGGGTGAATGTCTCCCAGCATGGGAAGTGGAGGCTGAACGTCCCATGGCTTGGAAAGACGATGGCCAACCTGCAGCGTTTTGGGAAGAGGACGGAGAAGCTGCAGCGTTTTGCGAAGAGGACGGAGAACCTCCCTCTGCTGCGGGATCCTGGGCTGAAGGTTCTGGCAGCAGCACAGCCCTGCAGGCAGAGGAAAGAGGGGAGCAGTGCCTGATGCAGCTGAGTACGTCTGCTCTGTTCCTGTGTGCCAGAGCAGGTGCTGTGTGTGTGTCTCAGCATCAGCTGCAGCCGGTGTTGCTCTGCAGCTGAATGTCCCAGAGTGACTGATTGTCCTTCCCCAGCTGAGAACAAGGGCCCCCAGGGAGTGGGGCTGCATTCTGGCTCTGCTGCAAGGTGGGGTCTCTGTCTGGGAGAGAGTGTCTTCCATGTGGTTTCTTTCAGGAAACAGCGTGAGCGTGGGGGAGCCTGCAGAGAAATACCTGGAACTGGAGCAGATTGGCCAAGGGTAAGTGCAAGGCAGTTACTTCTACACGAGCAGGGCCCAGGTATTTTGCTGGTGCAGGATCAAGTGAGAAGTCAGGAGAGCTGCAGACACCTTCAGGCACTGGGGGATGATGCTGCTGTCTCTCAGTCCTGATCAGAATTGACAACTGTGGTCAGATGGCACCTCCAAAGGCCCCTGAGGCTGGCAGTGTCCTGCCTGCAGCAAGGAGCAGGACATGGAAGATCTTCTGTCCATGCAATTGGATTGCCTAAGAGAGCAACTCACCATCTGCTGACTGTCAGAGAAGAGTTCTCAACAAGATTGCTTTCAAATCTTTTACTTGCAAAACTATTCACCGCTCAGGATTATCAAGAGAATGGCTTCCAAACAGAAAGCAGAGATGAACTAAGAAGGGCTCTTTTCAGCACAAGTAGTAGACCCCACACATCCAGTAACAGACACAGAGCTGCTGCACTCAAGGGGAAAATGCATGATGCCCTGATGCAGGGCTCTTGTGGATCCTGCAGCTCTTAGGCAGGAAATGCAAAAGGATGAAATACATTCTTTTCTAGTTCTTTAGACAGCCGGCCCCCAGCCCAGGTTTTGAACTAAAGGAATTCATCACGGACATTTGGGGTTTGCTCCAGCACTTTTCCTTCATGTTTGGCCTCAGTTTTCCCTTGCACACCTTGCATGGCAGAGGGCTGGTGGCTGCCGCGCCCTTCTTTCAAGGCTTGACGCGCCCAGGTGTTTTCTGAATGCTACAGGTAGAAAAGATCTCCTGTCTGCCTGACTTTCACTCCCAGGGTCTAAAGCACTGCTTCTTTCCTCTCTGCTGTTTTGTCTGCAGGGCTTTCGGAGCCATTTGTAAAGGACTCGACAGGGCCACTGGACGAGAGGTGAGTGTCTGCTGACAGAGAGAGAGGGAGAGCAATGAGAAGATGGATGTCCAGAGCAAAGCTCTCTCCTAAAGCCTGCAGTTGTCTTTGGCTCTGGTGCGGGTGCCAGCCTGTGACAGGGATCATCTGAGCATGGGATGTGTGTGTTTGCTTTGTTGTGCAAGCCCAAGCAGAGCAGCTGCGTTTGAAATCATGAGCAAATGCCATAGAATTGCTAAAGGGTTCCCAGCTCTTTTGCTCTGTTTGCACAGAACCAGAATTACCTCCTGCTTGCAAAATGTGTTTGAATAATAATGAACATCATCATCATCATTCTAAGAGTGGTGGTAAACTAGGGCCATTTGAGAAGAGTGTAGGTGCAGAGAAGGTTGTTAGAGCTTTGAAGCTGAGGGACCATTTCTGCAGAGCTCACAAGGCCAAATGTCTCTGGCCACGTGTCCTGTAAGCAGCCCCCAGCCAGCAGAGCAATGGGCTGTGGGAATGGCACTTGCTGAGCTCTGGTGTCCCATCCCAAGGCAGTTTGGCACAGCCTGGCTGCGTCGCTCCAAAAAGACTCGCTCCGTGTTTGCTGTGGCCTCCTGCCACAGACTCCTCCAGTTGAAGGTCTGCAATGTCCCTTCAGGTGGCCATAAAGAAAATGAGTCTCCGAGGGCAGAAGAGGGAACGAGCTGTGAATGAGCTCCTGCTCCTGAAGGACAAGAAGAACCCCAACATTATCAACTCTTTGGACAGGTGAGTGCTTCAGCTCTCATCCCGTGCACGAGCCCTGCGTTAATCTTTCCTGGCATCCGTAGTCCGTAGCCTGTTTTGAGAAGCCTGACCCGGCCATATCTTCCTAAAACAACAGCCTGGCAGTTCACTCCCTCCATGTTCCTTTGTTGCACCACTTTGGTTTTCTCTTCAAGCGGACCCTATTTTCTGTGTCTTACAACAAGTGCTGATAATCCATGGCAGAAATTATTTCCCTTGGTGTCTTCTTCCCAAATCTTTTCCATTGCTTCAGTTACCAGGAAGAGCAGGTTCTTGTTTCCAGAAAGGCCTCATCTGCCCATTTTTCAATGGCCCTGCCTGTTGCTGAAGAGACTTTCTGCAAGGTTTTCCAAAGAGTTGACCACTTTTATCCCAAGTGCTGCACGGCCTCCCTCCCTGGATAGCTCCGGAAGTTGTGTTGCCTTGTTGTGGAGTGAATGGTGGAAGTGATGAGTTCAGATGCTGAAGCAGCTGGGGGCAAGTGGTGTGGTTTCACATTGATCTGGGCTGTTGCTAAAAGTGCATCTTTCACTTGCTTGCCATCTAAGGCCTCTCCTTTTTCACAGGTGTCTCCTGTGAAAATCAGATGGGATTCTGTCCTCATTGACAAGTGAGCTGGAAAGAAAACCCCACTGGAGGCTTTTCCATGGGGGAATTGAGCACTGCACATTCATCTCTGTGCCATTGTTTTCCTTTTCCAGCTTCCTTGTTGATGGAGATCTCTGGCTGGTGATGGAATACATGGATGGAGGAACTTTGCAGGATGTGGTCAGACAGACACGCATGGCTGAAGGAGACATGGCAGCTGTCAGTCGGGAGGTGAGGGATCCTGCTTGTGCCTCCCATGGCTTAGACACGATGCTCCTTCCAGAAGGGCAGGAGAAGAGGAGCGGCTCCATGCTCAGGGCTTTGTTTCTGCCTTGTTTTTATGAGCTGGAGAGGAAAGAGCCACTGAAATGAATGGCCTGCCAGCATCACTGCACTTCTGTTCTTGTCCCCTTTCCCGCTGTTGGGGTACTCTGTCTTTTTTGGGTTTGATTTGCTCTTCTCAGTTTTGCCTTGGAACCATTTGCCTGGAGCTTGTGTGCACTGCACTCCTGGCCTGTCACAGCAAAGTTTCTGCTGGCAGAATTCTAAACTCTCCTTTCTTGGCTGATATATTCCAGCCATTGATTTTTACCCTGGTGTTTCTTTTTCTCTCTCAGTGTCTGCAGGGCCTGGATTTCCTCCATTCCAACCAGGTGATCCACAGAGATCTGAAGAGCTCCAACATCCTTCTGGGAATGGACGGCTCTGTCAAGCTGGGTGAGTGTTCCTGGCCAGGCACGGCGCTCCCGGGCTGCGGGTGTGGGGCTGCTTGCCAGTGACGGCCAGAGCCCCACAAGTGCTGCTGGTGGCACTGCCACAAGCGCTCCTGCTGCCCCTGCAGAGAGCTCAGGGGAGGAGCAGGAGTGTCAGGAGTGGCTTTGCTCTGGCTATGGCCCTTGCAGAGGGGCAGGAGTTGGAATGGAAATCTTTAAGGGAATCAGTAAAAGCCACTGCATGGAAGCTGAGGGTTTCTTGAAGGGTCCAGTTCCATCTTTCCTTGCCTCCAGCCGTGAGGACTTTTGCAGCTGTATTCACGACTGCATTCTCACACTGGGAGTGGGGAATCTTTGTGGTTGGTTTCCTCATTCCAGCTGCCTTTAACAGGGTTTGTTTCTGTCCTCAGCTGATTTTGGCCTCTGCGCTCAGCTCAGCCCTGAGCAGGACCAGCCCAGCTCCATGGTGGGCACTGCTCACTGGATGGCCCCAGAAGTTGTCACCAGTTCTCCTTACGGCCCCAAGGTGGACATCTGGTCCTTGGGCATTGTGACCATCGAGATGGTGGAAGGAGAACCTCCTTACTTCAAGGAAACGGCGGCCATGGTAAGAGGCAGATTCTCCAGTGTTTGCAGAGGCCTGTGAGCACAGCGTGACCCTGCACTGGCAGGAGCAGCTGAAAGTTTCTGGACATGGGGAAGGGAATTCCCAGAGGACTCGAGCCTGAACACAGACCAATATTCTGCAGTCTCTGGCAACAATGTGCTTTGGGCTTTAAGGTGTTGCAGCTCTTCTATCTGTGAGGATGACCTGAAAGCGTGAAGACAGTATCAGCTCCAATGTTATCTTGCAAAAAAGCCCCAAACGCACCCCAAAAGCCACCCCAAACACAAGAAATCTATGAAGGAGTTTGTAAAACAGGTTTGGCGAGATTAAGTCCCTCCTGGCTCTTCTCACTGGGAAAGTTGTCTAACACGTCAAGATGATTATTTAACATGCCCAAAGTCTAACACGTTTCTTTCCTAGCCCAAGCTCCTTTCTCCATGTCACCAAGCCTGAGCTTTCAGCAACACAAACCTGTTTCTTGTCTGGCAGTTTCTGGGATGGGGCATCACAAATGAATTTCCTTGAGTGTCAGTGTCCCTGCAGAGATGCGTTTGATGTAAGAATCCTTTGAAATAACAGTCAGACCACAGTGACTCTTGCAAATGGCCTGGAACGCTGGTGTCGGTATTTGGAGAAGCAAAATCTGCTCTTTCTGATGGAAGTGCCTACTAAGAAAGCCAATGAGATTGGCTCTCCAGGCCAGATCATTTGGATGTTGCAATGGCTGTGGCTGCATCAGGCTTTGGGTTTTTTGGTTGGTAAAGAAAAATGAGCAGCATCTCTGCCAGGGAGGAAAGTGCCCCTGGAGCTGGGGCTGAGAAGCTGGGGTCGATGTGAGCACTGTGGGTGTGACGGAAGCTGGCAGAGCGCTGTGTTTGCTTTTCCTGCAGGCTCGCACTCTGATCCGGCAGAACGGGACCCCGCGGCTGCAGGAGCCCCGGCGCCTGTCGGCTCTGCTGCGGGACTTCCTCGAGTGCAGCCTGGAGTGGGACGAGGAGCGGCGCTGGTCTGCCCAGGAGCTGCTGCAGGTGAATGCCAAGCGGCTGCAGGGGAAATAGCAGCGGCAGGGAGGGGTTTTCTTCTGGGGCCCTCTCCTGTAATCTCCAGGCTGGCTGCTTTGCACGCGCAAAGCAAGCAGAATCCTCGCCCGGTTTGGGTTGGCAGGCTCCTTTCCAGGTCCTCTGCACCTGGTGCCCTCAATGGGCGCAGACATCTTCAAGCAGATCAGGTGCCCCAGAGCCGTGCCTGAGCTGAGCTTGGCTCTTTCCAGGGAGGAGGCACCTCCCACATCTCTGGGCACCTTCTGTCAGTGTGTTCCCCACTCTCCTGGTAAAAAACCAAAATTCTCCCTTACATCTAATCTGAGCCTGCTTCCCTCCCTGCACTTCAAATCCATTCCCCTTTGTCCTGTTGCAACAGAGCCTGGGAGGAACTTGACTTTGGAAAGTAACGCTTCACTTCTTTCTTTTTTATCCTTTGGCCAGCACCCATTTTTAGAATCAGCCAAGCCTCTCTCCAGCCTGACCCCTCTGATCACTGCAGCAAAGCAACTGAAAGAGCAGCGGAGGACATGAAGCACTTTCTCTTCTACTTGGGACAACTACTTAGTTCTGGTAGTTAGCACTGCCAGTTAGTTCTGGTAGTTAGGACAGCCTGTTTGTTCTGGTTGTTGTGACACCCTGTTTGTTACGGCAGCTTTTGGAATAAAAACTCCCTTCAACCTCAACTCCCTTGACATGTGCCATCCTTCTCCCCCTGTGACTCAGCTGCGCGGAGTCTTCCCCATGGCCCTTCTGGCCTTCCCCAGGCCCCTTTCTGCCCTCTTGCAGAACCAGTGGCATTTTCCGCCACACGCAGTTTGTAACCCAGAGTCGAGTGCAGCCCAGAAGGCTCCAAGCAAGTCCTTCCAGGCTGACTCTGCAGGGTTAGGGTCAGGGTCAGGGTCAGGGTCAGGGTCAGGGTCAGGGTTAGGGTTAGGGTTAGGGGTTAGGGTTAGGGTTAGGGTCAGGGTTAGGGGTTAGGGTTAGGGTTAGGGTTAGGGTTATGGTTAGGGTAAGGGTTAGGGGTTAGGGGTTAGGGGTTAGGGTTAGGGTTAGGGTTAGGGTTAGGGTTAGTGTTAGGGTTTGGGTTAGGGGTAGGGTTAGGGTTAGGGTTAGGGGTTAGGGTTAGGGTTAGGGTTAGGGTTGGGGTTGGGGTTGGGGTTGGTGTTGGGGTTGGGGTTGGGGTTGGGGTTAGGGTTAGGGTTAGGGTTAGGGTTAGGGTTAGGGTTAGGGGAAGGCTCCATGCTAGAGAAAAAACCTGCCCTGTGTTGGAGAAAAACCATGCCTTTATCCCCTCGGACAGAGGCAAGAAAATTGAATCCTAAACCAAGGCAAAGAGAGGCAGGGGAGCAGCCCCGGCCCTTCCGCTCCTGCCAACCAAAGCGTCCCTCACCTGCTTCTGAGCCCCTGGGCGCTGGTGGCCCGTGGCTGTTGGTTTTTGTCAGGCTGGCTGCCACCAGCCCAGGACAGGCTGGGCACTGGAGGCTTCAGGTGGGGAGATGGGATCCTGGGATGCATTTGATGGCACCTGCCAGCGCAAGCAGGGGAATGGGCTCAGCCGAGGCAGCGGCGGGAAGGAGACCGCGGGCAGCCGCTCCCGCAGCGTGTCACGATCTGCTCCCAGAGGCGGGGTTCAGGATGGTTCGTTTTAGGGATCTCAGACTACAAAAGACACAGCGGGGGACAAACTCAGTTTACTCAATCACAAATGCACTTTGATTTCGTGCCAACAAATGCCATAGTGGGGAGAGAAAAGATAATAGCAAGAAGGACAGAAAAGAGGGCAAGGGGATTATAGCTACCAGCATGGAGGGTGGAGTCTTCGAGGCTTTTGAAGATACCTGTAGACGTGAGTTTCTCCAGTGGGGAGATCTCAAAAGTGAGCGGGAGTCTCTAGGGTTTTTATAGTCCTCTCCGAAGCGACAGGCAGTTGGCCAAACAGGTGGGGGAAATCATTGCAGTGCGTTCATTTAGAGAACTCAGAACAAGTCGGTCGTCAGCAGGTACGGTGTCGACCAGTACGAGTCAGCAGGTGCGGTCACTTCACCGTGACTTGCCCATTGTTTCTGCTCAGGTTCTGATGTTCCCATGTGGGTGCTGGGTTTTTCCATCAAACACACCTGCAGGCAGCACTTGGCCAACATCCCAGCTCAGCCAGGCCACAACTCCCGTCTTGAGATTTTCAAGTCCCTTCTAGGGCTTTCAGTCTCTGTCCTTGACCATGGCGGTGAGGCAGATGAGGGATCTTCAGACCATCTCTTACAGTCTGGAAGCTCCAATCTGGTAAGACACTGCATGGGGGTCAGGAAGGGGCATCCACCCAGCACCGCTCCGGGAATCCTGTGCCACTGACGCTGATCCCACTTTGTTTCCCAAGGGAAGAGGGACAGGAATGGATACAACATGGCAGCCAGTGAGTGCCAGTGGCAGATCCAGCTCTGGATCCCCTCTGTGTGGATCTCAGGATGGATGCTGGGATTAATCCTGGTGTGTGATCTGTGCTGGAATCTGATGGATCTTGTCTTTCTGCAGGAAAAGATGTGGGAAGCAAGGGCCTGACCTTAGGTACGGAAGGGGATCAGCGTGGGATTCCAGAGGGAGATTGGGGCAGGATGGACGGACTTGGATCAGGGGGGGATTCCAATCAGAGCAGGGGTCCAGAGCAGGATCAGATGAAATTGTGGAGTGGGATCGGGGCTGGATGCTGGAGGGGGATCAGTTGGGATGGATGAGGCAGGATTGGTGCAGGTTGGATGGAGCAGGATCAGTGGGCATGGATAGATGAGGCAGGTTTGGTGCAGGATGAATGGGGCAGGATTGGTGTGGAATGGATGGAGCAGGATCAGGCTTGGATTCTGGAGTGGGAACAGGTGGCATGGGTGGAGCAGGACTGGGACAGGGTGGATGAAGCAGGATCAGGTGGGATTTGGGAGCAGCTCCCGCTCTCCATGGGCTCCACAGCCCAGGTCCATTGTTGAAGAATGGTTAGCAGAGCAAGGCCACGGGTCATTAGAGGCCTTATGGCCCGATACCAAGTGCTAGCAGCCTACGTGCTGCTAAGACAAGCTGTCCTTGGGACAGCAGTAAGCACGGTTACAGGCCAAAGATAAAAGAACTTGTGGTTAATAGAGCGTAGCAGTAAGCACGTATCCAAAGTTTTCAGCATGCCAAGGGGAAGAACCTTCTCACGCTTGATATAGCCAATCAAGTATAGATGAGTAGTGGATGCTAACCAATTATAATTTGACAAGTATGCTGAACGCTTCGGGCAAAAGTATAATAACGGATGTTATGAGCAATAAAGTGGAACAATGCTTTACCAATCATAATGATTGATTGCATTCTTCCATCGCCGAAATCCTCCGCGGTCCATCTTGTGCACCTGGGACAAGATAACACCACGACCCACTCTCATCCCTGCAGGAATCACCGCCTGTGCAGTCCTGCGCAAGGAGCTGCATCCAGCCCCTTTCCTCTTCCCAGGGAAAGCCAAGAGCTCCCGCAAGAGCTCATCCCGTTGCTCCCACCCACCCGGCCCCGCCACCTCTCTTCCCCATGGATCAACTTCCCATTTTCCCCTGTTTCAAGCCAAGAATTAGTTTTTAGAACTAGAACAAAGATGCCAGATGGAAGGAGCCTTGCTGGTTTCACTCAGAAGCATCAGTGACCAAAGGTCACGTTTCCTTTGGTTTTCTCCCATCCTTGTTCCTCCTCAGTGTTCAGGCTGGGCTATCAGGCGTCCTTAGGGCTGCATTTACACAGTTCCTCTTGCATCCTTTGGGCAATAGCCTGTGCCCTGGGAGGATTCTTTCTGCTCCTTGGTGACACAGGAGAACCTTCCAGGCAGTTTTTGCATGAGCTGCTGCTGTGATGTCACAGGAGCATTGCCACGTCCCCGTGGTGCTGCTGATGCTGTGGGACACAGAGGCCGCAGTGTCCAGAGCGACTCTGGGCGCCTGCTCCTTGCAGGAGGATCCTCCTGCCCGAGGCATTCCCAGCGGTCAGCCCACACCCTGACGGCTGTCCTTCTGTGCTTGCAGGGCTACAGTCTGCAGACGTGTGCAGCGCAGCCAAAATGTTCCAGAATTTGGTTGCTGCAGTTTGCAGCCTGTACTCTGTGGCTTATTCGGTGTATTTCTTGACCCACTTGGCACGTAAGTCAAGCTTTTCCCTCGGTGCAGCATCTGTGGCTTTGAACTTGCTGTGTGCTTTCTGTTCTTCCTCGGGAACTGGGTTGACTTTGTAACCAAATTGCCATGAAGACACCATTGGTTTGGGAGAGCTGCTGCCAGCAGCTGCAGCTGAAAAAAGGGGGTGTCTGCAGCCAGCAGGGTGTGCACAGCATTTGCAGGGGAGAGTTGCTGGGGGAGTTCCGTACTCTCAAGGGGAGAGTGTGTGGCAGCCGAGCCTGGAACTCCCTCCGTTTGCTGGTCCGGCCCAGAACTGACACAGCCCAGTATTTGGTGCTGTTCTCTTGCTTGCTGTGTGAAGGGACTGTGGCTCCTGGAGGGATGCTGTGAAAGCAAAATGCTCTCTTGGGCTTGCTTTGCTCTGTGGCATTTCCCACCACAGGCATTTCTTTTCCTGACAGCATCTGGTTCATGTTCCTTCTCCCATTGCAGGGCACCTGACAGGTGGATCTCGAGCAGCTCCTCCTTTGGTGAGTTCAAAGGGAACCTTTGGTGTTTGGAATTGTGCAGCAAGTTGTGAGCTCAGCGTGTGGCAGCCGAGTGCAAGCCTGGGAGGCTGAAGGAAAGTTCCTGTCAGTGTCTTTGCAGCAGCAGCAGCAGCAGCAGCAGCAGCAGCAGCAGCAAAGGCATCCCTGGCAGTTTTCTCCTTTTCTGTTGAAATGCTTTTGAAGAGCTGCAGGTGTGGTTTTGCAGGCAGAAGATTGCTTGCTGGCTTTAGCCATGGTGGAGTATCAAATTCCCAACAATAAGTGGCAATGTCGACTTTAGCCCATTGTTTGTTTGTTTGAACAGCTGGGAAGCCTATTTCTGCTTAGTGCAGCTGGATGTGTAGCTGAGGATAAATAAGGTGATAACTGAGATGAACTTCCCGTCCCTCACACTACCGCCTGTCCACAGGGCACAAAAGCAGCATCAGCACCTCCTCCAGCTCCCTCTGCCTCCAAAGAGGAGGCCAAAGAGGAGGAAGGCAGCGGTGAACTTCCCACTCTTCAGGGAGATAATGGTGAACTTCCCTCTGTGCCGGGAGACGACAGTGAGCTTCCCGCTCTTCTGGGAGATGAGGGTGAACATCCCGCCGATTGGGAATACAACGGCGAGGCTCCCGCCGTGTGGGACAAGGACAGTGGACATCTCCCAGTGTGGGACGAGGATGGTGGACGTCACTCGGCACAGGGAGAGAATGGCCAAGCTGCCATGGCGTGGGACGAGGATGACGGACATCTCCCGGTGTGGGATGAGGACGGAGGACATCCTGTGGCTTGGGAAGAGGAGGGTGAATGTCTCCCAGCATGGGAAGTGGAGGCTGAACGTCCCATGGCTTGGAAAGACGATGGCCAACCTGCAGCGTTTTGGGAAGAGGACGGAGAAGCTGCAGCGTTTTGCGAAGAGGACGGAGAACCTCCCTCTGCTGCGGGATCCTGGGCTGAAGGTTCTGGCAGCAGCACAGCCCTGCAGGCAGAGGAAAGAGGGGAGCAGTGCCTGATGCAGCTGAGTACGTCTGCTCTGTTCCTGTGTGCCAGAGCAGGTGCTGTGTGTGTGTCTCAGCATCAGCTGCAGCCGGTGTTGCTCTGCAGCTGAATGTCCCAGAGTGACTGATTGTCCTTCCCCAGCTGAGAACAAGGGCCCCCAGGGAGTGGGGCTGCATTCTGGCTCTGCTGCAAGGTGGGGTCTCTGTCTGGGAGAGAGTGTCTTCCATGTGGTTTCTTTCAGGAAACAGCGTGAGCGTGGGGGAGCCTGCAGAGAAATACCTGGAACTGGAGCAGATTGGCCAAGGGTAAGTGCAAGGCAGTTACTTCTACACGAGCAGGGCCCAGGTATTTTGCTGGTGCAGGATCAAGTGAGAAGTCAGGAGAGCTGCAGACACCTTCAGGCACTGGGGGATGATGCTGCTGTCTCTCAGTCCTGATCAGAATTGACAACTGTGGTCAGATGGCACCTCCAAAGGCCCCTGAGGCTGGCAGTGTCCTGCCTGCAGCAAGGAGCAGGACATGGAAGATCTTCTGTCCATGCAATTGGATTGCCTAAGAGAGCAACTCACCATCTGCTGACTGTCAGAGAAGAGTTCTCAACAAGATTGCTTTCAAATCTTTTACTTGCAAAACTATTCACCGCTCAGGATTATCAAGAGAATGGCTTCCAAACAGAAAGCAGAGATGAACTAAGAAGGGCTCTTTTCAGCACAAGTAGTAGACCCCACACATCCAGTAACAGACACAGAGCTGCTGCACTCAAGGGGAAAATGCATGATGCCCTGATGCAGGGCTCTTGTGGATCCTGCAGCTCTTAGGCAGGAAACGCAAAAGGATGAAATACATTCTTTTCTAGTTCTTTAGACAGCCGGCCCCCAGCCCAGGTTTTGAACTAAAGGAATTCATCACGGACATTTGGGGTTTGCTCCAGCACTTTTCCTTCATGTTTGGCCTCAGTTTTCCCTTGCACACCTTGCATGGCAGAGGGCTGGTGGCTGCCGCGCC
Source organism: Chamaea fasciata (assembly GCF_029207755.1). Lineage (NCBI taxonomy): Eukaryota > Metazoa > Chordata > Aves > Passeriformes > Sylviidae > Chamaea > Chamaea fasciata. The sequence continues at coordinate 2,383,590 of NW_027094117.1, read as the reverse complement.
CTTCTTTCAAGGCTTGACGCGCCCAGGTGTTTTCTGAATGCTACAGGTAGAAAAGATCTCCTGTCTGCCTGACTTTCACTCCCAGGGTCTAAAGCACTGCTTCTTTCCTCTCTGCTGTTTTGTCTGCAGGGCTTTCGGAGCCGTTTGTAAAGGACTCGACAGGGCCACTGGACGAGAGGTGAGTGTCTGCTGACAGAGAGAGAGGGAGAGCAATGAGAAGATGGATGTCCAGAGCAAAGCTCTCTCCTAAAGCCTGCAGTTGTCTTTGGCTCTGGTGCGGGTGCCAGCCTGTGACAGGGATCATCTGAGCATGGGATGTGTGTGTTTGCTTTGTTGTGCAAGCCCAAGCAGAGCAGCTGCGTTTGAAATCATGAGCAAATGCCATAGAATTGCTAAAGGGTTCCCAGCTCTTTTGCTCTGTTTGCACAGAACCAGAATTACCTCCTGCTTGCAAAATGTGTTTGAATAATAATGAACATCATCATCATCATTCTAAGAGTGGTGGTAAACTAGGGCCATTTGAGAAGAGTGTAGGTGCAGAGAAGGTTGTTAGAGCTTTGAAGCTGAGGGACCATTTCTGCAGAGCTCACAAGGCCAAATGTCTCTGGCCACGTGTCCTGTAAGCAGCCCCCAGCCAGCAGAGCAATGGGCTGTGGGAATGGCACTTGCTGAGCTCTGGTGTCCCATCCCAAGGCAGTTTGGCACAGCCTGGCTGCGTCGCTCCAAAAAGACTCGCTCCGTGTTTGCTGTGGCCTCCTGCCACAGACTCCTCCAGTTGAAGGTCTGCAATGTCCCTTCAGGTGGCCATAAAGAAAATGAGTCTCCGAGGGCAGAAGAGGGAACGAGCTGTGAATGAGCTCCTGCTCCTGAAGGACAAGAAGAACCCCAACATTATCAACTCTTTGGACAGGTGAGTGCTTCAGCTCTCATCCCGTGCACGAGCCCTGCGTTAATCTTTCCTGGCATCCGTAGTCCGTAGCCTGTTTTGAGAAGCCTGACCCGGCCATATCTTCCTAAAACAACAGCCTGGCAGTTCACTCCCTCCATGTTCCTTTGTTGCACCACTTTGGTTTTCTCTTCAAGCGGACCCTATTTTCTGTGTCTTACAACAAGTGCTGATAATCCATGGCAGAAATTATTTCCCTTGGTGTCTTCTTCCCAAATCTTTTCCATTGCTTCAGTTACCAGGAAGAGCAGGTTCTTGTTTCCAGAAAGGCCTCATCTGCCCATTTTTCAATGGCCCTGCCTGTTGCTGAAGAGACTTTCTGCAAGGTTTTCCAAAGAGTTGACCACTTTTATCCCAAGTGCTGCACGGCCTCCCTCCCTGGATAGCTCCGGAAGTTGTGTTGCCTTGTTGTGGAGTGAATGGTGGAAGTGATGAGTTCAGATGCTGAAGCAGCTGGGGGCAAGTGTTGTGGTTTCACATTGATCTGGGCTGTTGCTAAAAGTGCATCTTTCACTTGCTTGCCATCTAAGGCCTCTCCTTTTTCACAGGTGTCTCCTGTGAAAATCAGATGGGATTCTGTCCTCATTGACAAGTGAGCTGGAAAGAAAACCCCACTGGAGGCTTTGCCATGGGGGAATTGAGCACTGCACATTCATCTCTGTGCCATTGTTTTCCTTTTCCAGCTTCCTTGTTGATGGAGATCTCTGGCTGGTGATGGAATACATGGATGGAGGAACTTTGCAGGATGTGGTCAGACAGACACGCATGGCTGAAGGAGACATGGCAGCTGTCAGTCGGGAGGTGAGGGATCCTGCTTGTGCCTCCCATGGCTTAGACACGATGCTCCTTCCAGAAGGGCAGGAGAAGAGGAGCGGCTCCATGCTCAGGGCTTTGTTTCTGCCTTGTTTTTATGAGCTGGAGAGGAAAGAGCCACTGAAATGAATGGCCTGCCAGCATCACTGCACTTCTGTTCTTGTCCCCTTTCCCGCTGTTGGGGTACTCTGTCTTTTTTGGGTTTGATTTGCTCTTCTCAGTTTTGCCTTGGAACCATTTGCCTGGAGCTTGTGTGCACTGCACTCCTGGCCTGTCACAGCAAAGTTTCTGCTGGCAGAATTCTAAACTCTCCTTTCTTGGCTGATATATTCCAGCCATTGATTTTTACCCTGGTGTTTCTTTTTCTCTCTCAGTGTCTGCAGGGCCTGGATTTCCTCCATTCCAACCAGGTGATCCACAGAGATCTGAAGAGCTCCAACATCCTTCTGGGAATGGACGGCTCTGTCAAGCTGGGTGAGTGTTCCTGGCCAGGCACGGCACTCCCGGGCTGCGGGTGTGGGGCTGCTTGCCAGTGACGGCCAGAGCCCCACAAGTGCTGCTGGTGGCACTGCCACAAGCGCTCCTGCTGCCCCTGCAGAGAGCTCAGGGGAGGAGCAGGAGTGTCAGGAGTGGCTTTGCTCTGGCTATGGCCCTTGCAGAGGGGCAGGAGTTGGAATGGAAATCTTTAAGGGAATCAGTAAAAGCCACTGCATGAAAGCTGAGGGTTTCTTGAAGGGTCCAGTTCCATCTTTCCTTGCCTCCAGCCGTGAGGACTTTTGCAGCTGTATTCACGACTGCATTCTCACACTGGGAGTGGGGAATCTTTGTGGTTGGTTTCCTCATTCCAGCTGCCTTTAACAGGGTTTGTTTCTGTCCTCAGCTGATTTTGGCCTCTGCGCTCAGCTCAGCCCTGAGCAGGACCAGCCCAGCTCCATGGTGGGCACTGCTCACTGGATGGCCCCAGAAGTTGCCACCAGTTCTCCTTACGGCCCCAAGGTGGACATCTGGTCCTTGGGCATTGTGACCATCGAGATGGTGGAAGGAGAACCTCCTTACTTCAAGGAAACGGCAGCCATGGTAAGAGGCAGATTCTCCAGTGTTTGCAGAGGCCTGTGAGCACAGCGTGACCCTGCACTGGCAGGAGCAGCTGAAAGTTTCTGGACATGGGGAAGGGAATTCCCAGAGGACTCGAGCCTGAACACAGACCAATATTCTGCAGTCTCTGGCAACAATGTGCTTTGGGCTTTAAGGTGTTGCAGCTCTTCTATCTGTGAGGATGACCTGAAAGCGTGAAGACAGTATCAGCTCCAATGTTATCTTGCAAAAAAGCCCCAAACGCACCCCAAAAGCCACCCCCAAACACAAGAAATCTATGAAGGAGTTTGTAAAACAGGTTTGGCGAGATTAAGTCCCTCCCGGCTCTTCTCACTGGGAAAGTTGTCTAACACGTCAAGATGATTATTTAACATGCCCAAAGTCTAACACGTTTCTTTCCTAGCCCAAGCTCCTTTCTCCATGTCACCAAGCCTGAGCTTTCAGCAACACAAACCTGTTTCTTGTCTGGCAGTTTCTGGGATGGGGCATCACAAATGAATTTCCTTGAGTGTCAGTGTCCCTGCAGAGATGCGTTTGATGTAAGAATCCTTTGAAATAACAGTCAGACCACAGTGACTCTTGCAAATGGCCTGGAACGCTGGTGTCGGTATTTGGAGAAGCAAAATCTGCTCTTTCTGATGGAAGTGCCTACTAAGAAATCCAATGAGATTGGCTCTCCAGGCCAGATCATTTGGATGTTGCAATGGCTGTGGCTGCATCAGGCTTTGGGTTTTTTGGTTGGTAAAGAAAAATGAGCAGCATCTCTGCCAGGGAGGAAAGTGCCCCTGGAGCTGGGGCTGAGAAGCTGGGCTCAATGTGAGCACTGTGGGTGTGACGGAAGCTGGCAGAGCGCTGTGTTTGCTTTTCCTGCAGGCTCGCACTCTGATCCGGCAGAACGGGACCCCGCGGCTGCAGGAGCCCCGGCGCCTGTCGGCTCTGCTGTGGGACTTCCTCGAGTGCAGCCTGGAGTGGGACGAGGAGCGGCGCTGGTCTGCCCAGGAGCTGCTGCAGGTGAATGCCAAGCGGCTGCAGGGGAAATAGCAGCGGCAGGGAGGGGTTTTCTTCTGGGGCCCTCTCCTGTAATCTCCAGGCTGGCTGCTTTGCACGCGCAAAGCAAGCAGAATCCTCGCCCGGTTTGGGTTGGCAGGCTCCTTTCCAGGTCCTCTGCACCTGGTGCCCTCAATGGGCGCAGACATCTTCAAGCAGATCAGGTGCCCCAGAGCCCTGCCTGAGCTGAGCTTGGCTCTTTCCAGGGAGGAGGCACCTCCCACATCTCTGGGCACCTTCTGTCAGTGTGTTCCCCACTCTCCTGGTAAAAAACCAAAATTCTCCCTTACATCTAATCTGAGCCTGCTTCCCTCCCTGCACTTCAAATCCATTCCCCTTTGTCCTGTTGCAACAGAGCCTGGGAGGAACTTGACTTTGGAAAGTAACGCTTCACTTCTTTCTTTTTTATCCTTTGGCCAGCACCCATTTTTAGAATCAGCCAAGCCTCTCTCCAGCCTGACCCCTCTGATCACTGCAGCAAAGCAACTGAAAGAGCAGCGGAGGACATGAAGCACTTTCTCTTCTACTTGGGACAACTACTTAGTTCTGGTAGTTAGCACTGCCAGTTAGTTCTGGTAGTTAGGACAGCCTGTTTGTTCTGGTTGTTGTGACACCCTGTTTGTTACGGCAGCTTTTGGAATAAAAACTCCCTTCAACCTCAACTCCCTTGACATGTGCCATCCTTCTCCCCCTGTGACTCAGCTGCGCGGAGTCTTCCCCATGGCCCTTCTGGCCTTCCCCAGGCCCCTTTCTGCCCTCTTGCAGAACCAGTGGCATTTTCCGCCACACGCAGTTTGTAACCCAGAGTCGAGTGCAGCCCAGAAGGCTCCAAGCAAGTCCTTCCAGGCTGACTCTGCAGGGTTAGGGTCAGGGTCAGGGTCAGGGTCAGGGTCAGGGTTAGGGGTTAGGGTTAGGGTTAGGGTTAGGGTTAGGGGTTAGGGTTAGGGTTAGGGTTAGGGTCAGGGTTAGGGGTTAGGGTTAGGGTTAGGGTTAGTGTTAGGGTTAGGGTAAGGGTTAGGGGTTAGGGGTTAGGGTTGGGTTAGGGTTAGGGTTAGGGTTAGGGTTAGGGTTTGGGTTAGGGGTAGGGTTAGGGTTAGGGTTAGGGTTAGGGTTAGGGTTAGGGGTTAGGGTTAGGATTAGGGTTAGGGTTAGGATTGGGGTTGGGGTTGGGGTTGGTGTTGGGGTTGGGGTTGGGGTTGGGGTTAGGGTTAGGGTTAGGGTTAGGGTTAGGGTTAGGGTTAGGGTTAGGGGAAGGCTCCATGCTAGAGAAAAAACCTGCCCTGTGTTGGAGAAAAACCATGCCTTTATCCCCTCGGACAGAGGCAAGAAAATTGAATCCTAAACCAAGGCAAAGAGAGGCAGGGGAGCAGCCCCGGCCCTTCCGCTCCTGCCAACCAAAGCGTCCCTCACCTGCTTCTGAGCCCCTGGGCGCTGGTGGCCCGTGGCTGTTGGTTTTTGTCAGGCTGGCTGCCACCAGCCCAGGACAGGCTGGGCACTGGAGGCTTCAGGTGGGGAGATGGGATCCTGGGATGCATTTGATGGCACCTGCCAGCGCAAGCAGGGGAATGGGCTCAGCCGAGGCAGCGGCGGGAAGGAGACCGCGGGCAGCCGCTCCCGCAGCGTGTCACGATCTGCTCCCAGAGGCGGGGTTCAGGATGGTTCGTTTTAGGGATCTCAGACTACAAAAGACACAGCGGGGGACAAACTCAGTTTACTCAATCACAAATGCACTTTGATTTCGTGCCAACAAATGCCATAGTGGGGAGAGAAAAGATAATAGCAAGAAGGACAGAAAAGAGGGCAAGGGGATTATAGCTACCAGCATGGAGGGTGGAGTCTTCGAGGCTTTTGAAGATACCTGTAGACGTGAGTTTCTCCAGTGGGGAGATCTCAAAAGTGAGCGGGAGTCTCTAGGGTTTTTATAGTCCTCTCCGAAGCGACAGGCAGTTGGCCAAACAGGTGGGGGAAATCATTGCAGTGCGTTCATTTAGAGAACTCAGAACAAGTCGGTCGTCAGCAGGTACGGTGTCGACCAGTACGAGTCAGCAGGTGCGGTCACTTCACCGTGACTTGCCCATTGTTTCTGCTCAGGTTCTGATGTTCCCATGTGGGTGCTGGGTTTTTCCATCAAACACACCTGCAGGCAGCACTTGGCCAACATCCCAGCTCAGCCAGGCCACAACTCCCGTCTTGAGATTTTCAAGTCCCTTCTAGGGCTTTCAGTCTCTGTCCTTGACCATGGCGGTGAGGCAGATGAGGGATCTTCAGACCATCTCTTACAGTCTGGAAGCTCCAATCTGGTAAGACACTGCATGGGGGTCAGGAAGGGGCATCCACCCAGCACCGCTCCGGGAATCCTGTGCCACTGACGCTGATCCCACTTTGTTTCCCAAGGGAAGAGGGACAGGAATGGATACAACATGGCAGCCAGTGAGTGCCAGTGGCAGATCCAGCTCTGGATCCCCTCTGTGTGGATCTCAGGATGGATGCTGGGATTAATCCTGGTGTGTGATCTGTGCTGGAATCTGATGGATCTTGTCTTTCTGCAGGAAAAGATGTGGGAAGCAAGGGCCTGACCTTAGGTACGGAAGGGGATCAGCGTGGGATTCCAGAGGGAGATTGGGGCAGGATGGACGGACTTGGATCAGGGGGGGATTCCAATCAGAGCAGGGGTCCAGAGCAGGATCAGATGAAATTGTGGAGTGGGATCGGGGCTGGATGCTGGAGGGGGATCAGTTGGGATGGATGAGGCAGGATTGGTGCAGGTTGGATGGAGCAGGATCAGTGGGCATGGATAGATGAGGCAGGTTTGGTGCAGGATGAATGGGGCAGGATTGGTGTGGAATGGATGGAGCAGGATCAGGCTTGGATTCTGGAGTGGGAACAGGTGGCATGGGTGGAGCAGGACTGGGACAGGGTGGATGAAGCAGGATCAGGTGGGATTTGGGAGCAGCTCCCGCTCTCCATGGGCTCCACAGCCCAGGTCCATTGTTGAAGAATGGTTAGCAGAGCAAGGCCACGGGTCATTAGAGGCCTTATGGCCCGATACCAAGTGCTAGCAGCCTACGTGCTGCTAAGACAAGCTGTCCTTGGGACAGCAGTAAGCACGGTTACAGGCCAAAGATAAAAGAACTTGTGGTTAATAGAGCGTAGCAGTAAGCACGTATCCAAAGTTTTCAGCATGCCAAGGGGAAGAACCTTCTCACGCTTGATATAGCCAATCAAGTATAGATGAGTAGTGGATGCTAACCAATTATAATTTGACAAGTATGCTGAACGCTTCGGGCAAAAGTATAATAACGGATGTTATGAGCAATAAAGTGGAACAATGCTTTACCAATCATAATGATTGATTGCATTCTTCCATCGCCGAAATCCTCCGCGGTCCATCTTGTGCACCTGGGACAAGATAACACCACGACCCACTCTCATCCCTGCAGGAATCACCGCCTGTGCAGTCCTGCGCGAGGAGCTGCATCCAGCCCCTTTCCTCTTCCCAGGGAAAGCCAAGAGCTCCCGCAAGAGCTCATCCCGTTGCTCCCACCCACCCGGCCCCGCCACCTCTCTTCCCCATGGATCAACTTCCCATTTTCCCCTGTTTCAAGCCAAGAATTAGTTTTTAGAACTAGAACAAAGATGCCAGATGGAAGGAGCCTTGCTGGTTTCACTCAGAAGCATCAGTGACCAAAGGTCACGTTTCCTTTGGTTTTCTCCCATCCTTGTTCCTCCTCAGTGTTCAGGCTGGGCTATCAGGCGTCCTTAGGGCTGCATTTACACAGTTCCTCTTGCATCCTTTGGGCAATAGCCTGTGCCCTGGGAGGATTCTTTCTGCTCCTTGGTGACACAGGAGAACCTTCCAGGCAGTTTTTGCATGAGCTGCTGCTGTGATGTCACAGGAGCATTGCCACGTCCCCGTGGTGCTGCTGATGCTGTGGGACACAGAGGCCGCAGTGTCCAGAGCGACTCTGGGCGCCTGCTCCTTGCAGGAGGATCCTCCTGCCCGAGGCATTCCCAGCGGTCAGCCCACACCCTGACGGCTGTCCTTCTGTGCTTGCAGGGCTACAGTCTGCAGACGTGTGCAGCGCAGCCAAAATGTTCCAGAATTTGGTTGCTGCAGTTTGCAGCCTGTACTCTGTGGCTTATTCGGTGTATTTCTTGACCCACTTGGCACGTAAGTCAAGCTTTTCCCTCGGTGCAGCATCTGTGGCTTTGAACTTGCTGTGTGCTTTCTGTTCTTCCTCGGGAACTGGGTTGACTTTGTAACCAAATTGCCATGAAGACACCATTGGTTTGGGAGAGCTGCTGCCAGCAGCTGCAGCTGAAAAAAGGGGGTGTCTGCAGCCAGCAGGGTGTGCACAGCATTTGCAGGGGAGAGTTGCTGGGGGAGTTCCGTACTCTCAAGGGGAGAGTGTGTGGCAGCCGAGCCTGGAACTCCCTCCGTTTGCTGGTCCGGCCCAGAACTGACACAGCCCAGTATTTGGTGCTGTTCTCTTGCTTGCTGTGTGAAGGGACTGTGGCTCCTGGAGGGATGCTGTGAAAGCAAAATGCTCTCTTGGGCTTGCTTTGCTCTGTGGCATTTCCCACCACAGGCATTTCTTTTCCTGACAGCATCTGGTTCATGTTCCTTCTCCCATTGCAGGGCACCTGACAGGTGGATCTCGAGCAGCTCCTCCTTTGGTGAGTTCAAAGGGAACCTTTGGTGTTTGGAATTGTGCAGCAAGTTGTGAGCTCAGCGTGTGGCAGCCGAGTGCAAGCCTGGGAGGCTGAAGGAAAGTTCCTGTCAGTGTCTTTGCAGCAGCAGCAGCAGCAGCAGCAGCAGCAAAGGCATCCCTGGCAGTTTTCTCCTTTTCTGTTGAAATGCTTTTGAAGAGCTGCAGGTGTGGTTTTGCAGGCAGAAGATTGCTTGCTGGCTTTAGCCATGGTGGAGTATCAAATTCCCAACAATAAGTGGCAATGTCGACTTTAGCCCATTGTTTGTTTGTTTGAACAGCTGGGAAGCCTATTTCTGCTTAGTGCAGCTGGATGTGTAGCTGAGGATAAATAAGGTGATAACTGAGATGAACTTCCCGTCCCTCACACTACCGCCTGTCCACAGGGCACAAAAGCAGCATCAGCACCTCCTCCGGCTCCCTCTGCCTCCAAAGAGGAGGCCAAAGAGGAGGAAGGCAGCGGTGAACTTCCCACTCTTCAGGGAGATAATGGTGAACTTCCCTCTGCGCCGGGAGACGACAGTGAGCTTCCCGCTCTTCTGGGAGATGAGGGTGAACATCCCGCCGATTGGGAATACAACGGCGAGGCTCCCGCCGTGTGGGACAAGGACAGTGGACATCTCCCAGTGTGGGACGAGGATGGTGGACGTCACTCGGCACAGGGAGAGAATGGCCAAGCTGCCATGGCGTGGGACGAGGATGACGGACATCTCCCGGTGTGGGATGAGGACGGAGGACATCCTGTGGCTTGGGAAGAGGAGGGTGAATGTCTCCCAGCATGGGAAGTGGAGGGTGAACGTCCCATGGCTTGGAAAGACGATGGCCAACCTGCAGCGTTTTGGGAAGAGGACGGAGAAGCTGCAGCGTTTTGCGAAGAGGACGGAGAACCTCCCTCTGCTGCGGGATCCTGGGCTGAAGGTTCTGGCAGCAGCACAGCCCTGCAGGCAGAGGAAAGAGGGGAGCAGTGCCTGATGCAGCTGAGTACGTCTGCTCTGTTCCTGTGTGCCAGAGCAGGTGCTGTGTGTGTGTCTCAGCATCAGCTGCAGCCGGTGTTGCTCTGCAGCTGAATGTCCCAGAGTGACTGATTGTCCTTCCCCAGCTGAGAACAAGGGCCCCCAGGGAGTGGGGCTGCATTCTGGCTCTGCTGCAAGGTGGGGTCTCTGTCTGGGAGAGAGTGTCTTCCATGTGGTTTCTTTCAGGAAACAGCGTGAGCGTGGGGGAGCCTGCAGAGAAATACCTGGAACTGGAGCAGATTGGCCAAGGGTAAGTGCAAGGCAGTTACTTCTACACGAGCAGGGCCCAGGTATTTTGCTGGTGCAGGATCAAGTGAGAAGTCAGGAGAGCTGCAGACACCTTCAGGCACTGGGGGATGATGCTGCTGTCTCTCAGTCCTGATCAGAATTGACAACTGTGGTCAGATGGCACCTCCAAAGGCCCCTGAGGCTGGCAGTGTCCTGCCTGCAGCAAGGAGCAGGACATGGAAGATCTTCTGTCCATGCAATTGGATTGCCTAAGAGAGCAACTCACCATCTGCTGACTGTCAGAGAAGAGTTCTCAACAAGATTGCTTTCAAATCTTTTACTTGCAAAACTATTCACCGCTCAGGATTATCAAGAGAATGGCTTCCAAACAGAAAGCAGAGATGAACTAAGAAGGGCTCTTTTCAGCACAAGTAGTAGACCCCACACATCCAGTAACAGACACAGAGCTGCTGCACTCAAGGGGAAAATGCATGATGCCCTGATGCAGGGCTCTTGTGGATCCTGCAGCTCTTAGGCAGGAAACGCAAAAGGATGAAATACATTCTTTTCTAGTTCTTTAGACAGCCGGCCCCCAGCCCAGGTTTTGAACTAAAGGAATTCATCACAAACATTTGGGGTTTGCTCCAGCACTTTTCCTTCATGTTTGGCCTCAGTTTTCCCTTGCACACCTTGCATGGCAGAGGGCTGGTGGCTGCCGCGCCCTTCTTTCAAGGCTTGACGCGCCCAGGTGTTTTCTGAATGCTACAGGTAGAAAAGATCTCCTGTCTGCCTGACTTTCACTCCCAGGGTCTAAAGCACTGCTTCTTTCCTCTCTGCTGTTTTGTCTGCAGGGCTTTCGGAGCCGTTTGTAAAGGACTCGACAGGGCCACTGGACGAGAGGTGAGTGTCTGCTGACAGAGAGAGAGGGAGAGCAATGAGAAGGTGGATGTCCAGAGCAAAGCTCTCTCCTAAAGCCTGCAGTTGTCTTTGGCTCTGGTGCGGGTGCCAGCCTGTGACAGGGATCATCTGAGCATGGGATGTGTGTGTTTGCTTTGTTGTGCAAGCCCAACCAGAGCAGCTGCGTTTGAAATCATGAGCAAATGCCATAGAATAGCTAAAGGGTTCCCAGCTCTTTTGCTCTGTTTGCACAGAACCAGAATTACCTCCTGCTTGCAAAATGTGTTTGAATAATAATGAACATCATCATCATCATTCTAAGAGTGGTGGTAAACTAGGGCCATTTGAGAAGAGTGTAGGTGCAGAGAAGGTTGTTAGAGCTTTGAAGCTGAGGGACCATTTCTGCAGAGCTCACAAGGCCAAATGTCTCTGGCCACGTGTCCTGTAAGCAGCCCCCAGCCAGCAGAGCAATGGGCTGTGGGAATGGCACTTGCTGAGCTCTGGTGTCCCATCCCAAGGCAGTTTGGCACAGCCTGGCTGCGTCGCTCCAAAAAGACTCGCTCCGTGTTTGCTGTGGCCTCCTGCCACAGACTCCTCCAGTTGAAGGTCTGCAATGTCCCTTCAGGTGGCCATAAAGAAAATGAGTCTCCGAGGGCAGAAGAGGGAACGAGCTGTGAATGAGCTCCTGCTCCTGAAGGACAAGAAGAACCCCAACATTATCAACTCTTTGGACAGGTGAGTGCTTCAGCTCTCATCCCGTGCACGAGCCCTGCGTTAATCTTTCCTGGCATCCGCAGTCCGTAGCCTGTTTTGAGAAGCCTGACCCGGCCATATCTTGCCAAAACAACAGCCTGGCAGTTCACTCCCTCCATGTTCCTTTGTTGCACCACTTTGGTTTTCTCTTCAAGCGGACCCTATTTTCTGTGTCTTACAACAAGTGCTGATAATCCGTGGCAGAAATTATTTCCCTTGGTGTCTTCTTCCCAAATCTTTTCCATTGCTTCAGTTACCAGGAAGAGCAGGTTCTTGTTTCCAGAAAGGCCTCATCTGCCCATTTTTCAATGGCCCTGCCTGTTGCTGAAGAGACTTTCTGCAAGGTTTTCCAAAGAGTTGACCACTTTTATCCCAAGTGCTGCACGGCCTCCCTCCCTGGATAGCTCCGGAAGTTGTGTTGCCTTGTTGTGGAGTGAATGGTGGAAGTGATGAGTTCAGATGCTGAAGCAGCTGGGGGCAAGTGGTGTGGTTTCACATTGATCTGGGCTGTTGCTAAAAGTGCATCTTTCACTTGCTTGCCATCTAAGGCCTCTCCTTTTTCACAGGTGTCTCCTGTGAAAATCAGATGGGATTCTGTCCTCATTGACAAGTGAGCTGGAAAGAAAACCCCACTGGAGGCTTTGCCATGGGGGAATTGAGCACTGCACATTCATCTCTGTGCCATTGTTTTCCTTTTCCAGCTTCCTTGTTGATGGAGATCTCTGGCTGGTGATGGAATACATGGATGGAGGAACTTTGCAGGATGTGGTCAGACAGACACGCATGGCTGAAGGAGACATGGCAGCTGTCAGTCGGGAGGTGAGGGATCCTGCTTGTGCCTCCCATGGCTTGGACACGATGCTCCTTCCAGAAGGGCAGGAGAAGAGGAGCGGCTCCACGCTCAGGGCTTTGTTTCTGCCTTGTTTTTATGAGCTGGAGAGGAAAGAGCCACTGAAATGAATGGCCTGCCAGCATCACTGCACTTCTATTCTTGTCCCCTTTCCTGCTGTTGGGGTCCTCTGTCTTTTTTGGGTTTGATTTGCTCTTCTCAGTTTTGCCTTGGAACCATTTGCCTGGAGCTTGTGTGCACTGCACTCCTGGCATGTCACAGCAAAGTTTCTGCTGGCAGAATTCTAAACTCTCCTTTCTTGGCTGATATATTCCAGCCATTGATTTTTACCCTGGTGTTTCTTTTTCTCTCTCAGTGTCTGCAGGGCCTGGATTTCCTCCATTCCAACCAGGTGATCCACAGAGATCTGAAGAGCTCCAACATCCTTCTGGGAATGGACGGCTCTGTCAAGCTGGGTGAGTGTTCCTGGCCAGGCACGGCGCTCCCGGGCTGCGGGTGTGGGGCTGCTTGCCAGTGACGGCCAGAGCCCCACAAGTGCTGCTGGTGGCACTGCCACAAGCGCTCCTGCTGCCCCTGCAGAGAGCTCAGGGGAGGAGCAGGAGTGTCAGGAGTGGCTTTGCTCTGGCTGTGGCCCTTGCAGAGGGGCAGGAGTTGGAATGGAAATCTTTAAGGGAATCAGTAAAAGCCACTGCATGGAAGCTGAGGGTTTCTTGAAGGGTCCAGTTCCATCTTTCCTTGCCTCCAGCCGTGAGGACTTTTGCAGCTGTATTCACGACTGCATTCTCACACTGGGAGTGGGGAATCTTTGGGGTTGGTTTCCTCATTCCAGCTGCCTTTAACAGGGTTTGTTTCTGTCCTCAGCTGATTTTGGCCTCTGCGCTCAGCTCAGCCCTGAACAGGACCAGCCCAGCTCCATGGTGGGCACTGCTCACTGGATGGCCCCAGAAGTTGTCACCAGTTCTCCTTACGGCCCCAAGGTGGACATCTGGTCCTTGGGCATTGTGACCATCGAGATGGTGGAAGGAGAACCTCCTTACTTCAAGGAAACGGCGGCCATGGTAAGAGGCAGATTCTCCAGTGTTTGCAGAGGCCTGTGAGCACAGCGTGACCCTGCACTGGCAGGAGCAGCTGAAAGTTTCTGGACATGGGGAAGGGAATTCCCAGAGGACTCGAGCCTGAACACAGACCAATATTCTGCAGTCTCTGGCAACAATGTGCTTTGGGCTTTAAGGTGTTGCAGCTCTTCTATCTGTGAGGATGACCTGAAAGCGTGAAGACAGTATCAGCTCCAATGTTATCTTGCATAAAAGCCCCAAACGCACCCCAAAAGCCACCCCCAAACACAAGAAATCTATGAAGGAGTTTGTAAAACAGGTTTGGCGAGATTAAGTCCCTCCCGGCTCTTCTCACTGGGAAAGTTGTCTAACACGTCAAGATGATTATTTAACATGCCCAAAGTCTAACACGTTTCTTTCCTAGCCCAAGCTCCTTTCTCCATGTCACCATGCCTGAGCTTTCAGCAACACAAACCTGTTTCTTGTCTGGCAGTTTCTGGGATGGGGCATCACAAATGAATTTCCTTGAGTGTCAGTGGCCCTGCAGAGATGCGTTTGATGTAAGAATCCTTTGAAATAACAGTCAGACCACAGTGACTCTTGCAAATGGCCTGGAACGCTGGTGTCGGTATTTGGAGAAGCAAAATCTGCTCTTTCTGATGGAAGTGCCTACTAAGAAAGCCAATGAGATTGGCTCTCCAGGCCAGATCATTTGGATGTTGCAATGGCTGTGGCTGCATCAGGCTTTGGGTTTTTTGGTTGGTAAAGAAAAATGAGCAGCATCTCTGCCAGGGAGGAAAGTGCCCCTGGAGCTGGGGCTGAGAAGCTGGGCTCAATGTGAGCACTGTGGGTGTGACGGAAGCTGGCAGAGCGCTGTGTTTGCTTTTCCTGCAGGCTCGCACTCTGATCCGGCAGAACGGGACCCCGCGGCTGCAGGAGCCCCGGCGCCTGTCGGCTCTGCTGCGGGACTTCCTCGAGTGCAGCCTGGAGTGGGACGAGGAGCGGCGCTGGTCTGCCCAGGAGCTGCTGCAGGTGAATGCCAAGCGGCTGCAGGGGAAATAGCAGCGGCAGGGAGGGGTTTTCTTCTGGGGCCCTCTCCCGTAATCTCCAGGCTGGCTGCTTTGCACGCGCAAAGCAAGCAGAATCCTCGCCCGGTTTGGCTTGGCAGGCTCCTTTCCAGGTCCTCTGCACCTGGTGCCCTCAATGGGCGCAGACATCTTCAAGCAGATCAGGTGCCCCAGAGCCGTGCCTGAGCTGAGCTTGGCTCTTTCCAGGGAGGAGGCACCTCCCACATCTCTGGGCACCTTCTGTCAGTGTGTTCCCCACTCTCCTGGTAAAAAACCAAAATTCTCCCTTACATCTAATCTGAGCCTGCTTCCCTCCCTGCACTTCAAATCCATTCCCCTTTGTCCTGTTGCAACAGAGCCTGGGAGGAACTTGACTTTGGAAAGTAACGCTTCACTTCTTTCTTTTTTATCCTTTGGCCAGCACCCATTTTTAGAATCAGCCAAGCCTCTCTCCAGCCTGACCCCTCTGATCACTGCAGCAAAGCAACTGAAAGAGCAGCGGAGGACATGAAGCACTTTCTCTTCTACTTGGGACAACTACTTAGTTCTGGTAGTTAGCACTGCCAGTTAGTTCTGGTAGTTAGGACAGCCTGTTTGTTCTGGTTGTTGTGACACCCTGTTTGTTACGGCAGCTTTTGGAATAAAAACTCCCTTCAACCTCAACTCCCTTGACATGTGCCATCCTTCTCCCCCTGTGACTCAGCTGCGCGGAGTCTTCCCCATGGCCCTTCTGGCCTTCCCCAGGCCCCTTTCTGCCCTCTTGCAGAACCAGTGGCATTTTCCGCCACACGCAGTTTGTAACCCAGAGTCGAGTGCAGCCCAGAAGGCTCCAAGCAAGTCCTTCCAGGCTGACTCTGCAGGGTTAGGGTCAGGGTCAGGGTCAGGGTCAGGGTCAGGGTTAGGGGTTAGGGTTAGGGTTAGGGTTAGGGTTAGGGGTTAGGGTTAGGGTTAGGGTTAGGGTCAGGGTTAGGGGTTAGGGTTAGGGTTAGTGTTAGGGTTAGGGTAAGGGTTAGGGGTTAGGGGTTAGGGTTGGGTTAGGGTTAGGGTTAGGGTTAGGGTTAGGGTTTGGGTTAGGGGTAGGGTTAGGGTTAGGGTTAGGGTTAGGGTTAGGGTTAGGGGTTAGGGTTAGGATTAGGGTTAGGGTTAGGATTGGGGTTGGGGTTGGGGTTGGTGTTGGGGTTGGGGTTGGGGTTGGGGTTAGGGTTAGGGTTAGGGTTAGGGTTAGGGTTAGGGGAAGGCTCCATGCTAGAGAAAAAACCTGCCCTGTGTTGGAGAAAAACCATGCCTTTATCCCCTCGGACAGAGGCAAGAAAATTGAATCCTATCCCAAGGCAAAGAGAGGCAGGGGAGTAGCCCCGGCCCTTCCGCTCCTGCCAACCAAAGCGTCCCTCACCTGCTTCTGAGCCCCTGGGCGCTGGTGGCCCGTGGCTGTTGGTTTTTGTCAGGCTGGCTGCCACCAGCCCAGGACAGGCTGGGCACTGGAGGCTTCAGGTGGGGAGATGGGATCCTGGGATGCATTTGATGGCACCTGCCAGCGCAAGCAGGGGAATGGGCTCAGCCGAGGCAGCGGCGGGAAGGAGACCGCGGGCAGCCGCTCCCGCAGCGTGTCACGATCTGCTCCCAGAGGCGGGGTTCAGGATGGTTCGTTTTAGGGATCTCAGACTACAAAAGACACAGCGGGGGACAAACTCAGTTTACTCAATCACAAATGCACTTTGATTTCGTGCCAACAAATGCCATAGTGGGGAGAGAAAAGATAATAGCAAGAAGGACAGAAAAGAGGGCAAGGGGATTATAGCTACCAGCATGGAGGGTGGAGTCTTCGAGGCTTTTGAAGATACCTGTAGACGTGAGTTTCTCCAGTGGGGAGATCTCAAAAGTGAGCGGGAGTCTCTAGGGTTTTTATAGTCCTCTCCGAAGCGACAGGCAGTTGGCCAAACAGGTGGGGGAAATCATTGCAGTGCGTTCATTTAGAGAACTCAGAACAAGTCGGTCGTCAGCAGGTACGGTGTCGACCAGTACGAGTCAGCAGGTGCGGTCACTTCACCGTGACTTGCCCATTGTTTCTGCTCAGGTTCTGATGTTCCCATGTGGGTGCTGGGTTTTTCCATCAAACACACCTGCAGGCAGCACTTGGCCAACATCCCAGCTCAGCCAGGCCACAACTCCCGTCTTGAGATTTTCAAGTCCCTTCTAGGGCTTTCAGTCTCTGTCCTTGACCATGGCGGTGAGGCAGATGAGGGATCTTCAGACCATCTCTTACAGTCTGGAAGCTCCAATCTGGTAAGACACTGCATGGGGGTCAGGAAGGGGCATCCACCCAGCACCGCTCCGGGAATCCTGTGCCACTGACGCTGATCCCACTTTGTTTCCCAAGGGAAGAGGGACAGGAATGGATACAACATGGCAGCCAGTGAGTGCCAGTGGCAGATCCAGCTCTGGATCCCCTCTGTGTGGATCTCAGGATGGATGCTGGGATTAATCCTGGTGTGTGATCTGTGCTGGAATCTGATGGATCTTGTCTTTCTGCAGGAAAAGATGTGGGAAGCAAGGGCCTGACCTTAGGTACGGAAGGGGATCAGCGTGGGATTCCAGAGGGAGATTGGGGCAGGATGGACGGACTTGGATCAGGGGGGGATTCCAATCAGAGCAGGGGTCCAGAGCAGGATCAGATGAAATTGTGGAGTGGGATCGGGGCTGGATGCTGGAGGGGGATCAGTTGGGATGGATGAGGCAGGATTGGTGCAGGTTGGATGGAGCAGGATCAGTGGGCATGGATAGATGAGGCAGGTTTGGTGCAGGATGAATGGGGCAGGATTGGTGTGGAATGGATGGAGCAGGATCAGGCTTGGATTCTGGAGTGGGAACAGGTGGCATGGGTGGAGCAGGACTGGGACAGGGTGGATGAAGCAGGATCAGGTGGGATTTGGGAGCAGCTCCCGCTCTCCATGGGCTCCACAGCCCAGGTCCATTGTTGAAGAATGGTTAGCAGAGCAAGGCCACGGGTCATTAGAGGCCTTATGGCCCGATACCAAGTGCTAGCAGCCTACGTGCTGCTAAGACAAGCTGTCCTTGGGACAGCAGTAAGCACGGTTACAGGCCAAAGATAAAAGAACTTGTGGTTAATAGAGCGTAGCAGTAAGCACGTATCCAAAGTTTTCAGCATGCCAAGGGGAAGAACCTTCTCACGCTTGATATAGCCAATCAAGTATAGATGAGTAGTGGATGCTAACCAATTATAATTTGACAAGTATGCTGAACGCTTCGGGCAAAAGTATAATAACGGATGTTATGAGCAATAAAGTGGAACAATGCTTTACCAATCATAATGATTGATTGCATTCTTCCATCGCCGAAATCCTCCGCGGTCCATCTTGTGCACCTGGGACAAGATAACACCACGACCCACTCTCATCCCTGCAGGAATCACCGCCTGTGCAGTCCTGCGCAAGGAGCTGCATCCAGCCCCTTTCCTCTTCCCAGGGAAAGCCAAGAGCTCCCGCAAGAGCTCATCCCGTTGCTCCCACCCACCCGGCCCCGCCACCTCTCTTCCCCATGGATCAACTTCCCATTTTCCCCTGTTTCAAGCCAAGAATTAGTTTTTAGAACTAGAACAAAGATGCCAGATGGAAGGAGCCTTGCTGGTTTCACTCAGAAGCATCAGTGACCAAAGGTCACGTTTCCTTTGGTTTTCTCCCATCCTTGTTCCTCCTCAGTGTTCAGGCTGGGCTATCAGGCGTCCTTAGGGCTGCATTTACACAGTTCCTCTTGCATCCTTTGGGCAATAGCCTGTGCCCTGGGAGGATTCTTTCTGCTCCTTGGTGACACAGGAGAACCTTCCAGGCAGTTTTTGCATGAGCTGCTGCTGTGATGTCACAGGAGCATTGCCACGTCCCCGTGGTGCTGCTGATGCTGTGGGACACAGAGGCCGCAGTGTCCAGAGCGACTCTGGGCGCCTGCTCCTTGCAGGAGGATCCTCCTGCCCGAGGCATTCCCAGCGGTCAGCCCACACCCTGACGGCTGTCCTTCTGTGCTTGCAGGGCTACAGTCTGCAGACGTGTGCAGCGCAGCCAAAATGTTCCAGAATTTGGTTGCTGCAGTTTGCAGCCTGTACTCTGTGGCTTATTCGGTGTATTTCTTGACCCACTTGGCACGTAAGTCAAGCTTTTCCCTCGGTGCAGCATCTGTGGCTTTGAACTTGCTGTGTGCTTTCTGTTCTTCCTCGGGAACTGGGTTGACTTTGTAACCAAATTGCCATGAAGACACCATTGGTTTGGGAGAGCTGCTGCCAGCAGCTGCAGCTGAAAAAAGGGGGTGTCTGCAGCCAGCAGGGTGTGCACAGCATTTGCAGGGGAGAGTTGCTGGGGGAGTTCCGTACTCTCAAGGGGAGAGTGTGTGGCAGCCGAGCCTGGAACTCCCTCCGTTTGCTGCTCCGGCCCAGAACTGACACAGCCCAGTATTTGGTGCTGTTCTCTTGCTTGCTGTGTGAAGGGACTGTGGCTCCTGGAGGGATGCTGTGAAAGCAAAATGCTCTCTTGGGCTTGCTTTGCTCTGTGGCATTTCCCACCACAGGCATTTCTTTTCCTGACAGCATCTGGTTCATGTTCCTTCTCCCATTGCAGGGCACCTGACAGGTGGATCTCGAGCAGCTCCTCCTTTGGTGAGTTCAAAGGGAACCTTTGGTGTTTGGAATTGTGCAGCAAGTTGTGAGCTCAGCGTGTGGCAGCCGAGTGCAAGCCTGGGAGGCTGAAGGAAAGTTCCTGTCAGTGTCTTTGCAGCAGCAGCGGCAGCAGCAGCAGCAAAGGCATCCCTGGCAGTTTTCTCCTTTTCTGTTGAAATGCTTTTGAAGAGCTGCAGGTGTGGTTTTGCAGGCAGAAGATTGCTTGCTGGCTTTAGCCATGGTGGAGTATCAAATTCCCAACAATAAGTGGCAATGTCGACTTTAGCCCATTGTTTGTTTGTTTGAACAGCTGGGAAGCCTATTTCTGCTTAGTGCAGCTGGATGTGTAGCTGAGGATAAATAAGGTGATAACTGAGATGGAACTTCCCGTCCCTCACACTACCGTCTGTCCACAGGGCACAAAAGCAGCATCAGCACCTCCTCCGGCTCCCTCTGCCTCCAAAGAGGAGGCCAAAGAGGAGGAAGGCAGCGGTGAACTTCCCACTCTCCAGGGAGATAATGGTGAACTTCCCTCTGTGCCGGGAGACGACAGTGAACTTCCCGCTCTTCTGGGAGATGAGGGTGAACATCCCGCCGATTGGGAATACAACGGCGAGGCTCCCGCCGTGTGGGACAAGGACAGTGGACATCTCCCAGCGTGGGACGAGGATGGTGGACGTCACTCGGCACAGGGAGAGAATGGCCAAGCTGCCATGGCATGGGACGAGGATGACGGACATCTCCCGGTGTGGGATGAGGACGGAGGACATCCTGTGGCTTGGGAAGAGGAGGGTGAATGTCTCCCAGCATGGGAAGTGGAGGCTGAACGTCCCATGGCTTGGAAAGACGATGGCCAACCTGCAGCGTTTTGGGAAGAGGACGGAGAAGCTGCAGCGTTTTGCGAAGAGGACGGAGAACCTCCCTCTGCTGCGGGATCCTGGGCTGAAGGTTCTGGCAGCAGCACAGCCCTGCAGGCAGAGGAAAGAGGGGAGCAGTGCCTGATGCAGCTGAGTACGTCTGCTCTGTTCCTGTGTGCCAGAGCAGGTGCTGTGTGTGTGTCTCAGCATCAGCTGCAGCCGGTGTTGCTCTGCAGCTGAATGTCCCAGAGTGACTGATTGTCCTTCCCCAGCTGAGAACAAGGGCCCCCAGGGAGTGGGGCTGCATTCTGGCTCTGCTGCAAGGTGGGGTCTCTGTCTGGGAGAGAGTGTCTTCCATGTGGTTTCTTTCAGGAAACAGCGTGAGCGTGGGGGAGCCTGCGGAGAAATACCTGGAACTGGAGCAGATTGGCCAAGGGTAAGTGCAAGGCAGTTACTTCTACACAAGCAGGGCCCAGGTATTTTGCTGGTGCAGTATCAAGTGAGAAGTCAGGAGAGCTTCAGACACCTTCAGGCACTGGGGGATGATGCTGCTGTCTCTCAGTCCTGATCAGAATTGACAGCTGTTGTCAGATGGCACCTCCAAAGGCCCCTGAGGCTGGCAGTGTCCTGCCTGCAGCAAGGAGCAGGACATGGAAGATCTTCTGTCCATGCAATTGGATTGCCTAAGAGAGCAACTCACCATCTGCTGACTGTCAGACAAGAGTTCTCAACAAGATTGCTTTCAAATCTTTTACTTGCAAAACTATTCACCGCTCAGGATTATCAAGAGAATGGCTTCCAAACAGAAAGCAGAGATGAACTAAGAAGGGCTCTTTTCAGCAAAAGTAGTAGACCCCACACATCCAGTAACAGACACAGAGCTGCTGCACTCAAGGGGAAAATGCATGATGCCCTGATGCAGGGCTCTTGTGGATCCTGCAGCTCTTAGGCAGGAAACGCAAAAGGATGAAATACATTCTTTTCTAGTTCTTTAGACAGCCGGCCCCCAGCCCAGGTTTTGAACTAAAGGAATTCATCACAAACATTTGGGGTTTGCTCCAGCACTTTTCCTTCATGTTTGGCCTCAGTTTTCCCTTGCACACCTTGCATGGCAGAGGGCTGGTGGCTGCCGCGCCCTTCTTTCAAGGCTTGACGCGCCCAGGTGTTTTCTGAATGCTACAGGTAGAAAAGATCTCCTGTCTGCCTGACTTTCACTCCCAGGGTCTAAAGCACTGCTTCTTTCCTCTCTGCTGTTTTGTCTGCAGGGCTTTCGGAGCCGTTTGTAAAGGACTCGACAGGGCCACTGGACGAGAGGTGAGTGTCTGCTGACAGAGAGAGAGGGAGAGCAATGAGAAGATGGATGTCCAGAGCAAAGCTCTCTCCTAAAGCCTGCAGTTGTCTTTGGCTCTGGTGTGGGTGCCAGCCTGTGACAGGGATCATCTGAGCATGGGTTGTGTGTGTTTGCTTTGTTGTGCAAGCCCAAGCAGAGCAGCTGCGTTTGAAATCATGAGCAAATGCCATAGAATTGCTAAAGGGTTCCCAGCTCTTTTGCTCTGTTTGCACAGAACCAGAATTACCTCCTGCTTGCAAAATGTGTTTGAATAATAATGAACATCATCATCATCATTCTAAGAGTGGTGGTAAACTAGGGCCATTTGAGAAGAGTGTAGGTGCAGAGAAGGTTGTTAGAGCTTTGAAGCTGAGGGACCATTTCTGCAGAGCTCACAAGGCCAAATGTCTCTGGCCACGTGTCCTGTAAGCAGCCCCCAGCCAGCAGAGCAATGGGCTGTGGGAATGGCACTTGCTGAGCTCTGGTGTCCCATCCCAAGGCAGTTTGGCACAGCCTGGCTGCGTCGCTCCAAAAAGACTCGCTCCGTGTTTGCTGTGGCCTCCTGCCACAGACTCCTCCAGTTGAAGGTCTGCAATGTCCCTTCAGGTGGCCATAAAGAAAATGAGTCTCCGAGGGCAGAAGAGGGAACGAGCTGTGAATGAGCTCCTGCTCCTGAAGGACAAGAAGAACCCCAACATTATCAACTCTTTGGACAGGTGAGTGCTTCAGCTCTCATCCCGTGCACGAGCCCTGCGTTAATCTTTCCTGGCATCCGCAGTCCGTGGCCTGTTTTGAGAAGCCTGACCCGGCCATATCTTGCCAAAACAACAGCCTGGCAGTTCACTCCCTCCATGTTCCTTTGTTGCACCACTTTGGTTTTCTCTTCAAGCGGACCCTATTTTCTGTGTCTTACAACAAGTGCTGATAATCCATGGCAGAAATTATTTCCCTTGGCGGGTTCTTCCCAAATCTTTTCCATTGCTTCAGTTACCAGGAAGAGCAGGTTCTTGTTTCCAGAAAGGCCTCATCTGCCCATTTTTCAATGGCCCTGCCTGTTGCTGAAGAGACTTTCTGCAAGGTTTTCCAAAGAGTTGACCACTTTTATCCCAAGTGCTGCACGGCCTCCCTCCCTGGATAGCTCCGGAAGTTGTGTTGCCTTGTGGTGGAGTGAATGGTGGAAGTGATGAGTTCAGATGCTGAAGCAGCTGGGGGCAAGTGTTGTGGTTTCACATTGATCTGGGCTGTCGCTAAAAGTGCATCTTTCACTTGCTTGCCATCTAAGGCCTCTCCTTTTTCACAGGTGTCTCCTGTGAAAATCAGATGGGATTCTGTCCTCATTGACAAGTGACCTGGAAAGAAAACCCCACTGGAGGCTTTGCCATGGGGGAATTGAGTACTGCACATTCATCTCTGTGCCATTGTTTTCCTTTTCCAGCTTCCTTGTTGATGGAGATCTCTGGCTGGTGATGGAATACATGGATGGAGGAACTTTGCAGGATGTGGTCAGACAGACACGCATGGCTGAAGGAGACATGGCAGCTGTCAGTCGGGAGGTGAGGGATCCTGCTTGTGCCTCCCATGGCTTGGACACGATGCTCCTTCCAGAAGGGCAGGAGAAGAGGAGCGGCTCCACGCTCAGGGCTTTGTTTCTGTCTTGTTTTTATGAGCTGGAGAGGAAAGAGCCACTGAAATGAATGGCCTGCCAGCATCACTGCACTTCTGTTCTTGTCCCCTTTCCTGCTGTTGGGGTACTCTGTCTTTTTTGGGTTTGATTTGCTCTTCTCAGCTTTGCCTTGGAACCATTTGCCTGGAGCTTGTGTGCACTGCACTCCTGGCCTGTCACAGCAAAGTTTCTGCTGGCAGAATTCTAAACTCTCCTTTCTTGGCTGATATATTCCCGCCATTGATTTTTACCCCGGTGTTTCTTTTTCTCTCTCAGTGTCTGCAGGGCCTGGATTTCCTCCATTCCAACCAGGTGATCCACAGAGATCTGAAGAGCTCCAACATCCTTCTGGGAATGGACGGCTCTGTCAAGCTGGGTGAGTGTTCCTGGCCAGGCACGGCGCTCCCGGGCTGCGGGTGTGGGGCTGCTTGCCAGTGACGGCCAGAGCCCCACAAGTGCTGCTGGTGGCACTGCCACAAGCGCTCCTGCTGCCCCTGCAGAGAGCTCAGGGGAGGAGCAGGAGTGTCAGGAGTGGCTTTGCTCTGGCTATGGCCCTTGCAGAGGGGCAGGAGTTGGAATGGAAATCTTCAAGGGAATCAGTAAAAGCCACTGCATGAAAGCTGAGGGTTTCTTGAAGGGTCCAGTTCCATCTTTCCTTGCCTCCAGCCGTGAGGACTTTTGCAGCTGTATTCACGACCGCATTCTCACACTGAGAGTGGGGAATCTTTGGGGTTGGTTTCCTCATTCCAGCTGCCTTTGACAGGGTTTGTTTCTGTCCTCAGCTGATTTTGGCCTCTGCGCTCAGCTCAGCCCTGAGCAGGACCAGCCCAGCTCCATGGTGGGCACTGCTCACTGGATGGCCCCAGAAGTTGTCACCTGTTCTCCTTACGGCCCCAAGGTGGACATCTGGTCCTTGGGCATTGTGACCATCGAGATGGTGGAAGGAGAACCTCCTTACTTCAAGGAAACGGCGGCCATGGTAAGAGGCAGATTCTCCAGTGTTTGCAGGGGCCTGTGAGCACAGCGTGACCCTGCCCTGGCAGGAGCAGCTGAAAGTTTCTGGACATGGGGAAGGGAATTCCCAGAGGACTCGAGCCTGAACACAGACCAATATTCTGCAGTCTCTGGCAACAATGTGCTTTGGGCTTTAAGGTGTTCAGCTCTTCTATCTGTGAGGATGACCTGAAAGCGGGAAGCCAGTATCAGCTCCAATGTTATCTTGCAAAAAAACCCCAAACGCACCCCAAAAGCCACCCCCAAACACAAGAAATCTATGAAGGAGTTTGTAAAACAGGTTTGGCGAGATTAAGTCCCTCCCGGCTCTTCTCACTGGGAAAGTTGTCTAACACCTCAAGATGATTATTTAACATGCCCAAAGTCTAACACGTTTCTTTCCTAGCCCAAGCTCCTTTCTCCATGTCACCAAGCCTGAGCTTTCAGCAACACAAACCTGTTTCTTGTCTGACAGTTTCTGGGATGGGGCATCACAAATGAATTTCCTTGAGTGTCAGTGTCCCTGCAGAGATGCGTTTGATGTAAGAATCCTTTGAAATAACAGTCAGACCACAGTGACTCTTGCAAATGGCCTGTAATGCTGGTGTCGGTATTTGGAGAAGCAAAATCTGCTCTTTCTGATGGAAGTGCCTACTAAGAAAGCCAATGAGATTGGCTCTCCAGGCCAGATCATTTGGATGTTGCAATGGCTGTGGCTGAATCAGGCTTTGGGTTTTTTGGTTGGTAAAGAAAAATGAGCAGCATCTCTGCCAGGGAGGAAAGTGCCCCTGGAGCTGGGGCTGAGAAGCTGGGCTCGACGTGAGCACTGTGGGTGTGACGGAAGCTGGCAGAGCTCTGTGTTTGCTTTTCCTGCAGGCTCGCACTCTGATCCGGCAGAACGGGACTCCGCGGCTGCAGGAGCCCCGGCGCCTGTCGGCTCTGCTGCGGGACTTCCTCGAGTGCAGCCTGGAGTGGGACGAGGAGCGGCGCTGGTCTGCCCAGGAGCTGCTGCAGGTGAATGCCAAGCGGCTGCAGGGGAAACAGCAGCGGCAGGGAGGGGTTTTCTTCTGGGGCCCTCTCCCGTAATCTCCAGGCTGGCTGCTTTGCACGCGCAAAGCAAGCAGAATCCTCGCCTGGTTTGGCTTGGCAGGCTCCTTTCCAGGTCCTCTGCACCTGGTGCCCTCAATGGGCGCAGACATCTTCAAGCAGATCAGGTGCCCCAGAGCCGTGCCTGAGCTGAGCTTGGCTCTTTCCAGGGAGGAGGCACCTCCCACATCTCTGGGCACCTTCTGTCAGTGTGTTCCCCACTCTCCTGGTAAAAAACAAAAATTCTCCCTTACAGCTAATCTGAGCCTGCTTCCCTCCCTGCAGTTCAAATCCATTCCCCTTTGTCCTGTTGCAACAGAGCCTGGGAGGAACTTGACTTTGGAAAGTAACGCTTCACTTCTTTCTTTTTTATCCTTTGGCCAGCACCCATTTTTAGCATCAGCCAAGCCTCTCTCCAGCCTGACCCCTCTGATCACTGCAGCAAAGCGACTGAAAGAGCAGCGGAGGACATGAAGCGCTTTCTCTTCTACTTGGGACAACTACTTAGTTCTGGTAGTTAGCACTGCCAGTTAGTTCTGGTAGTTAGGACAGCCTGTTTGTTCTGGTTGTTGTGACACCCTGTTTGTTACGGCAGCTTTTGGAATAAAAACTCCCTTCAACCTCAACTCCCTTGACATGTGCCATCCTTCTCCCCCTGTGACTCAGCTGCGCGGAGCAATGCGAGGCCACAGTGGGCCCAGCCTTGCCCAGAGCTGAGCCCCAGCAGAGGCCTGGCAGAGGCCAGAGCAGCCTCGGCATCTGCAGAGTCAGCCTGGAAGGACTTGCTTGGAGCCTTCTGGGCTGCACTCGACTCTGGGTTACAAACTGCGTGTGGCGGAAAATGCCACTGGTTCTGCAAGAGGGCAGAAGGGGCCTGGGGAAGGCCAGAAGGGCCATGGGGAAGGCTCCATGCTAGAGAAAAAACCTGCCCTGTGTTGGAGAAAAACCATGCCTTTATCCCCTCGGACAGAGGCAAGAAAATTGAATCCTAACCCAAGGCAAAGAGAGGCAGGGGAGCAGCCCCGGCCCTTCCGCTCCTGCCAACCAAAGCGTCCCTCACCTGCTTCTGAGCCCCTGGGCGCTGGTGGCCCGTGGCTGTTGGTTTTTGTCAGGCTGGCTGCCACCAGCCCAGGACAGGCTGGGCACTGGAGGCTTCAGGTGGGGAGATGGGATCCTGAGATGCATTTGATGGCACCTGCCAGCGCAAGCAGGGGAATGGGCTCAGCCGAGGCAGCGGCGGGAAGGAGACCGCAGGCAGCCGCTCCCGCAGCGTGTCACGATCCGCTCCCAGAGGCGGGGTTCAGGATGGTTCGTTTTAGGGATCTCAGACTACAAAAGACACAGCGTGGGACAAACTCAGTTTACTCAATCACAAATGCACTTTGATTTCGTGCCAACAAATGCCATAGTGGGGAGAGAAAAGAGAATAGCAAGAAGGACAGAAAAGAGGGCAAGGGGATTATAGCTACCAGCATGGAGGGTGGAGTCTTCGAGGCTTTTGAAGATACCTATAGACGTGAGTTTCTCCAGTGGGGAGATCTCAAAAGTGAGCGGGCGTCTCTAGGGTTTTTATAGTCCTGTCCGAAGCGACAGGCAGTTGGCCAAACAGGTGGGGGAAATCATTGCAGTGTGTTCATTTAGAGAACTCAGAACAAGTCGGTCGTCAGCAGGTACGGTGTCGACCAGTACGAGTCAGCAGGCGCGGTCACTTCACCGTGACTTGCCCATTGTTTCTGCTCAGGTCCTGATGTTCCCATGTGGGTGCTGGGTTTTTCCATCAAACACACCTGCAGGCAGCACTTGGCCAACATCCCACCTCAGCCAGGCCACAACTCCCGTCTTGAGATTTTCAAGTCCCTTCGAGGGGTTTCAGTCTCTGTCCTTGACCATGGTGGTGAGGCAGATGAAGGATCTTCAGACCGTCTCTTACAGTCTGGAAGCTCCAATCTGGTAAGACACTGCATGGGGGTCAGGAAGGGGCATCCACCCAGCACCGCTCCGGGAATCCTGTGCCACTGACACTGATCCCACTTTGTTTCCCAAGGGAAGAGGGACAGGAATGGATACAACATGGCAGCCAGTGAGTGCCAGTGGCAGATCCAGCTCTGAATCCCCTCTGTGTGAATCCCAGGATGGATGCTGGGATTAATCCTGGTGTGTGATCTGTGCTGGAATCTGATGGATCTTGTCTTTCTGCAGGAAAAATGTGGGAACCAAGGGCCTGACCTTAGGTACGGAAGGGGATCAGCGTGGGATTCCAGAGGGAGATTGGGGCAGGATGGACGGACTTGGATCAGGGGGGGATTGCAATCAGAGCAGGGGTCCAGAGCAGGATCAGATGAAATTGTGGAGTGGGATCAGGGCTGGATGTTGGAGGGGGATCAGTTGGGATGGATGAGGCAGGATTGGTGCAGGTTGGATGGAGCAGGATCAGTGGGCATGGATAGATGAGGCAGGTTTGCTGCAGGATGAATGGGGCAGGATTGGTGTGGAATGGATGGAGCAGGATCAGGCTTGGATTCTGGAGTGGGAACAGGTGGCATGGGTGGAGCAGGACTGGGACAGGGTGGATGAAGCAGGATCAGGTGGGATTTGGGAGCAGCTCCCGCTCTCCATGGGCTCCACAGCCCAGGTCCATTGTTGAAGAATGGTTAGCAGAGCAAGGCCACGGATCATTAGAGGCCTTATGGCCCGATACCAAGTGCTAGCAGCCTACGTGCTGCTAAGACAAGCTGTCCTTGGGACAGCAGTAAGCACGGTTACAGGCCAAAGATAAAAGAACTTGTGGTTAATAGAGCGTAGCAGTAAGCACGTATCCAAAGTTTTCAGCATGCCAAGGGGAAGAACCTTCTCACGCTTGATATAGCCAATCAAGTATAGATGAGTAGTGGATGCTAACCAATTATAATTTGACAAGTATGCTGAACGCTTCGGGCAAAAGTATAATAACGGATGTCATGAGCAATAAAGTTGAACAATGCTTTACCAATCATAATGATTGATTGCATTCTTCCATCGCCGAAATCCTCCGCAGTCCATCTTGTGCACCTGGGACAAGATAACACCACGACCCACTCTCATCCCTGCAGGAATCACCGCCTGTGCAGTCCTGCGCAAGGAGCTGCATCCAGCCCCTTTCCTCTTCCCAGGGAAAGCCAAGAGCTCCCGCAAGAGCTCATCCCGCTGCTCCCACCCACCCGGCCCCGCCACCTCTCTTCCCCATGGATCAACTTCCCATTTTCCCCTGTTTCAAGCCAAGAATTAGTTTTTAGAACTAGAACAAAGATGCCAGATGGAAGGAGCCTTGCTGGTTTCACTCAGAAGCATCAGTGACCAAAGGTCACGTTTCCTTTGGTTTTCTCCCATCCTTGTTCCTCCTCAGTGTTCAGGCTGGGCTATCAGGCGTCCTTAGGGCTGCATTTTCACAGTTCCTCTTGCATCCTTTGGGCAATAGCCTGTGCCCTGGGAGGATTCTTTCTGCTCCTTGGCGACACAGGAGAACCTTCCAGGCGGTTTTTGCATGAGCTGCTGCTGTGATGTCACAGGAGCATTGCCACGTCCCCGTGGTGTTGCTCTTGCTGTGGGACACAGAGGCCGCAGTGTCCAGAGCGACTCTGGGCGCCTGCTCCTTGCAGGAGGATCCTCCTGTCCGAGGCATTCCCAGCGGTCAGCCCACACCCTGACGGCTGTCCTTCTGTGCTTGCAGGGCTACAGTCTGCAGACGTGTGCAGCGCAGCCAAAATGTTCCAGAATTTGGTTGCTGCAGTTTGCAGCCTGTACTCTGTGGCTTATTCGGTGTATTTCTTGACCCACTTGGCAAGTAAGTCAAGCTTTTCCCTCGGTGCAGCATCTGTGGCTTTGAGCTTGCTGTGTGCTTTCTGTTCTTCCTCTGGAGCTGGGTTGACTTTGTAACCAAATTGCCATGAAGACACCATTGGTTTGGGAGAGCTGCTGCCAGCAGCTGCAGCTGAAAAAAGGGGGTGTCTGCAGCCAGCAGGGTGTGCACAGCATTTGCAGGGGAGAGTTGCTGGGGGAGTTCCGTACTCTCAAGGGGAGAGTGTGTGGCAGCCGAGCCTGGAACTCCCTCCGTTTGCTGCTCCGGCCCAGAACTGACACAGCCCAGTATTTGGTGCTGTTCTCTTGCTTGCTGTGTGAAGGGACTGTGGCTCCTGGAGGGATGCTGTGAAAGCAAAATGCTCTCTTGGGGTTGCTTTGCTCTGTGGCATTTCCCACCGCAGGCATTTCTTTTCCTGACAGCATCTGGTTCATGTTCCTTCTCCCATTGCAGGGCACCTGACAGGTGGATCTCGAGCAGCTCCTCCTTTGGTGAGTTCAAAGGGAACCTTTGGTGTTTGGAATTGTGCAGCAAGTTGTGAGCTCAGCGTGTGGCAGCCGAGTGCAAGCCTGGGAGGCTGAAGGAAAGTTCCTGTCAGTGTCTTTGCAGCAGCAGCGGCAGCAGCAGCAGCAAAGGCATCCCTGGCAGTTTTCTCCTTTTCTGTTGAAATGCTTTTGAAGAGCTGCAGGTGTGGTTTTGCAGGCAGAAGATTGCTTGCTGGCTTTAGCCATGGTGGAGTATCAAATTCCCAACAATAAGTGGCAATGTCGACTTTAGCCCATTGTTTGTTTGTTTGAACAGCTGGGAACCCTATTTCTGCTTAGTGCAGCTGGATGTGTAGCTGAGGATACATAAGGTGATAACTGAGATGGAACTTCCCGTCCCTCACACTACCGTCTGTCCACAGGGCACAAAAGCAGCATCAGCACCTCCTCCGGCTCCCTCTGCCTCCAAAGAGGAGGCCAAAGAGGAGGAAGGCAGCGATGAACTTCCCACTCTTCAGGGAGATAATGGTGAACTTCCCTCTGTGCCGGGAGACGACAGTGAACTTCCCGCTCTTCTGGGAGATGAGGGTGAACATCCCGCCGATTGGGAATACAACGGCGAGGCTCCCGCGGTGTGGGACAAGGACAGTGGACATCTCCCAGCGTGGGACGAGGATGGTGGACGTCATTCGGCACAGGGCGAGAATGGCCAAGCTGCCATGGCGTGGGACGAGGATGACGGACATCTCCCGGTGTGGGATGAGGACGGAGGACATCCTGTGGCTTGGGAAGAGGAGGGTGAATGTCTCCCAGCATGGGAAGTGGAGGCTGAACGTCCCATGGCTTGGAAAGACGATGGCCAACCTGCAGCGTTTTGGGAAGAGGACGGAGAAGCTGCAGCGTTTTGCGAAGAGGACGGAGAACCTCCCTCTGCTGCGGGATCCTGGGCTGAAGGTTCTGGCAGCAGCACAGCCCTGCAGGCAGAGGAAAGAGGGGAGCAGTGCCTGATGCAGCTGAGTACGTCTGCTCTGTTCCTGTGTGCCAGAGCAGGTGCTGTGTGTGTGTCTCAGCATCAGCTGCAGCCGGTGTTGCTCTGCAGCTGAATGTCCCAGAGTGACTGATTGTCCTTCCCCAGCTGAGAACAAGGGCCCCCAGGGAGTGGGGCTGCATTCTGGCTCTGCTGCAAGGTGGGGTCTCTGTCTGGGAGAGAGTGTCTTCCATGTGGTTTCTTTCAGGAAACAGCGTGAGCGTGGGGGAGCCTGCGGAGAAATACCTGGAACTGGAGCAGATTGGCCAAGGGTAAGTGCAAGGCAGTTACTTCTACACAAGCAGGGCCCAGGTATTTTGCTGGTGCAGTATCAAGTGAGAAGTCAGGAGAGCTTCAGACACCTTCAGGCACTGGGGGATGATGCTGCTGTCTCTCAGTCCTGATCAGAATTGACAGCTGTTGTCAGATGGCACCTCCAAAGGCCCCTGAGGCTGGCAGTGTCCTGCCTGCAGCAAGGAGCAGGACATGGAAGATCTTCTGTCCATGCAATTGGATTGCCTAAGAGAGCAACTCACCATCTGCTGACTGTCAGACAAGAGTTCTCAACAAGATTGCTTTCAAATCTTTTACTTGCAAAACTATTCACCGCTCAGGATTATCAAGAGAATGGCTTCCAAACAGAAAGCAGAGATGAACTAAGAAGGGCTCTTTTCAGCAAAAGTAGTAGACCCCACACATCCAGTAACAGACACAGAGCTGCTGCACTCAAGGGGAAAATGCATGATGCCCTGATGCAGGGCTCTTGTGGATCCTGCAGCTCTTAGGCAGGAAACGCAAAAGGATGAAATACATTCTTTTCTAGTTCTTTAGACAGCCGGCCCCCAGCCCAGGTTTTGAACTAAAGGAATTCATCACAAACATTTGGGGTTTGCTCCAGCACTTTTCCTTCATGTTTGGCCTCAGTTTTCCCTTGCACACCTTGCATGGCAGAGGGCTGGTGGCTGCCGCGCCCTTCTTTCAAGGCTTGACGCGCCCAGGTGTTTTCTGAATGCTACAGGTAGAAAAGATCTCCTGTCTGCCTGACTTTCACTCCCAGGGTCTAAAGCACTGCTTCTTTCCTCTCTGCTGTTTTGTCTGCAGGGCTTTCGGAGCCGTTTGTAAAGGACTCGACAGGGCCACTGGACGAGAGGTGAGTGTCTGCTGACAGAGAGAGAGGGAGAGCAATGAGAAGATGGATGTCCAGAGCAAAGCTCTCTCCTAAAGCCTGCAGTTGTCTTTGGCTCTGGTGTGGGTGCCAGCCTGTGACAGGGATCATCTGAGCATGGGATGTGTGTGTTTGCTTTGTTGTGCAAGCCCAAGCAGAGCAGCTGCGTTTGAAATCATGAGCAAATGCCATAGAATTGCTAAAGGGTTCCCAGCTCTTTTGCTCTGTTTGCACAGAACCAGAATTACCTCCTGCTTGCAAAATGTGTTTGAATAATATGAACATCATCATCATCATTCTAAGAGTGGTGGTAAACTAGGGCCATTTGAGAAGAGTGTAGGTGCAGAGAAGGTTGTTAGAGCTTTGAAGCTGAGGGACCATTTCTGCAGAGCTCACAAGGCCAAATGTCTCTGGCCATGTGTCCTGTAAGCAGCCCCCAGCCAGCAGAGCAATGGGCTGTGGGAATGGCACTTGCTGAGCTCTGGTGTCCCATCCCAAGGCAGTTTGGCACAGCCTGGCTGCGGCGCTCCAAAAAGACTCGCTCCGTGTTTGCTGTGGCCTCCTGCCACAGACTCCTCCAGTTGAAGGTCTGCAATGTCCCTTCAGGTGGCCATAAAGAAAATGAGTCTCCGAGGGCAGAAGAGGGAACGAGCTGTGAATGAGCTCCTGCTCCTGAAGGACAAGAAGAACCCCAACATTATCAACTCTTTGGACAGGTGAGTGCTTCAGCTCTCATCCCGTGCACGAGCCCTGCGTTAATCTTTCCTGGCATCCGCAGTCCGTAGCCTGTTTTGAGAAGCCTGACCCGGCCAGATCTTGCCAAAACAGCAGCCTGGCAGTTCACTCCCTCCATGTTCCTTTGTTGCACCACTTTGGTTTTCTCTTCAAGCGGACCCTATTTTCTGTGTCTTACAACAAGTGCTGATAATCCATGGCAGAAATTATTTCCCTTGGTGTCTTCTTCCCAAATCTTTTCCATTGCTTCAGTTACCAGGAAGAGCAGGTTCTTGTTTCCAGAAAGGCCTCATCTGCCCATTTTTCAATGGCCCTGCCTGTTGCTGAAGAGACTTTCTGCAAGGTTTTCCAAAGAGTTGACCACTTTTATCCCAAGTGCTGCACGGCCTCCCTCCCTGGATAGCTCCAGAAGTTGTGTTGCCTTGTTGTGGAGTGAATGGTGGAAGTGATGAGTTCAGATGCTGAAGCAGCTGGGGGCAAGTGTTGTGGTTTCACATTGATCTGGGCTGTCGCTAAAAGTGCATTTTTCACTTGCTTGCCATCTAAGGCCTCTCCTTTTTCACAGGTGTCTCCTGTGAAAATCAGATGGGATTCTGTCCTCATTGACAAGTGACCTGGAAAGAAAACCCCACTGGAGGCTTTTCCATGGGGGAATTGAGCACTGCACATTCATCTCTGTGCCATTGTTTTCCTTTTCCAGCTTCCTTGTTGATGGAGATCTCTGGCTGGTGATGGAATACATGGATGGAGGAACTTTGCAGGATGTGGTCAGACAGACACGCATGGCTGAAGGAGACATGGCAGCTGTCAGTCGGGAGGTGAGGGATCCTGCTTGTGCCTCCCATGGCTTGGACACGATGCTCCTTCCAGAAGGGCAGGAGAAGAGGAGCGGCTCCATGCTCAGGGCTTTGTTTCTGCCTTGTTTTTATGAGCTGGAGAGGAAAGAGCCACTGAAATGAATGGCCTGCCAGCATCACTGCACTTCTGTTCTTGTCCCCTTTCCTGCTGTTGGGGTCCTCTGTCTTTTTTGGGTTTGATTTGCTCTTCTCAGCTTTGCCTTGGAACCATTTGCCTGGAGCTTGTGTGCACTGCACTCCTGGCCTGTCACAGCAAAGTTTCTGCTGGCAGAATTCTAAACTCTCCTTTCTTGGCTGATATATTCCCGCCATTGATTTTTACCCCGGTGTTTCTTTTTCTCTCTCAGTGTCTGCAGGGCCTGGATTTCCTCCATTCCAACCAGGTGATCCACAGGGATCTGAAGAGCTCCAACATCCTTCTGGGAATGGACGGCTCTGTCAAGCTGGGTGAGTGTTCCTGGCCAGGCACGGCGCTCCCGGGCTGCGGGTGTGGGGCTGCTTGCCAGTGGCGGCCAGAGCCCCACAAGTGCTGCTGGTGGCACTGCCACAAGCGCTCCTGCTGCCCCTGCAGAGAGCTCAGGGGAGGAGCAGGAGTGTCAGGAGTGGCTTTGCTCTGGCTGTGGCCCTTGCAGACGGGCAGGAGTTGGAATGGAAATCTTCAAGGGAATCAGTAAAAGCCACTGCATGAAAGCTGAGGGTTTCTTGAAGGGTCCAGTTCCATCTTTCCTTGCCTCCAGCCGTGAGGACTTTTGCAGCTGTATTCACGACCGCATTCTCACACTGAGAGTGGGGAATCTTTGGGGTTGGTTTCCTCATTCCAGCTGCCTTTGACAGGGTTTGTTTCTGTCCTCAGCTGATTTTGGCCTCTGCGCTCAGCTCAGCCCTGAGCAGGACCAGCCCAGCTCCATGGTGGGCACTGCTCACTGGATGGCCCCAGAAGTTGTCACCAGTTCTCCTTACGGCCCCAAGGTGGACATCTGGTCCTTGGGCATTGTGACCATCGAGATGGTGGAAGGAGAACCTCCTTACTTCAAGGAAACGGCGGCCATGGTAAGAGGCAGATTCTCCAGTGTTTGCAGGGGCCTGTGAGCACAGCGTGACCCTGCCCTGGCAGGAGCAGCTGAAAGTTTCTGGACATGGGGAAGGGAATTCCCAGAGGACTCGAGCCTGAACACAGACCAATATTCTGCAGTCTCTGGCAACAATGTGCTTTGGGCTTTAAGGTGTTCAGCTCTTCTATCTGTGAGGATGACCTGAAAGCGGGAAGCCAGTATCAGCTCCAATGTTATCTTGCAAAAAAACCCCAAACGCACCCCAAAAGCCACCCCCAAACACAAGAAATCTATGAAGGAGTTTGTAAAACAGGTTTGGCGAGATTAAGTCCCTCCCGGCTCTTCTCACTGGGAAAGTTGTCTAACACCTCAAGATGATTATTTAACATGCCCAAAGTCTAACACGTTTCTTTCCTAGCCCAAGCTCCTTTCTCCATGTCACCAAGCCTGAGCTTTCAGCAACACAAACCTGTTTCTTGTCTGACAGTTTCTGGGATGGGGCATCACAAATGAATTTCCTTGAGTGTCAGTGTCCCTGCAGAGATGCGTTTGATGTAAGAATCCTTTGAAATAACAGTCAGACCACAGTGACTCTTGCAAATGGCCTGTAATGCTGGTGTCGGTATTTGGAGAAGCAAAATCTGCTCTTTCTGATGGAAGTGCCTACTAAGAAAGCCAATGAGATTGGCTCTCCAGGCCAGATCATTTGGATGTTGCAATGGCTGTGGCTGAATCAGGCTTTGGGTTTTTTGGTTGGTAAAGAAAAATGAGCAGCATCTCTGCCAGGGAGGAAAGTGCCCCTGGAGCTGGGGCTGAGAAGCTGGGCTCGACGTGAGCACTGTGGGTGTGACGGAAGCTGGCAGAGCTCTGTGTTTGCTTTTCCTGCAGGCTCGCACTCTGATCCGGCAGAACGGGACTCCGCGGCTGCAGGAGCCCCGGCGCCTGTCGGCTCTGCTGCGGGACTTCCTCGAGTGCAGCCTGGAGTGGGACGAGGAGCGGCGCTGGTCTGCCCAGGAGCTGCTGCAGGTGAATGCCAAGCGGCTGCAGGGGAAACAGCAGCGGCAGGGAGGGGTTTTCTTCTGGGGCCCTCTCCCGTAATCTCCAGGCTGGCTGCTTTGCACGCGCAAAGCAAGCAGAATCCTCGCCTGGTTTGGCTTGGCAGGCTCCTTTCCAGGTCCTCTGCACCTGGTGCCCTCAATGGGCGCAGACATCTTCAAGCAGATCAGGTGCCCCAGAGCCGTGCCTGAGCTGAGCTTGGCTCTTTCCAGGGAGGAGGCACCTCCCACATCTCTGGGCACCTTCTGTCAGTGTGTTCCCCACTCTCCTGGTAAAAAACAAAAATTCTCCCTTACAGCTAATCTGAGCCTGCTTCCCTCCCTGCAGTTCAAATCCATTCCCCTTTGTCCTGTTGCAACAGAGCCTGGGAGGAACTTGACTTTGGAAAGTAACGCTTCACTTCTTTCTTTTTTATCCTTTGGCCAGCACCCATTTTTAGCATCAGCCAAGCCTCTCTCCAGCCTGACCCCTCTGATCACTGCAGCAAAGCGACTGAAAGAGCAGCGGAGGACATGAAGCGCTTTCTCTTCTACTTGGGACAACTACTTAGTTCTGGTAGTTAGCACTGCCAGTTAGTTCTGGTAGTTAGGACAGGCTGTTTGTTCTGGTTGTTGTGACACCCTGTTTGTTACGGCAGCTTTTGGAATAAAAACTCCCTTCAACCTCAACTCCCTTGACATGTGCCATCCTTCTCCCCCTGTGACTCAGCTGCGCGGAGCAATGCGAGGCCACAGTGGGCCCAGCCTTGCCCAGAGCTGAGCCCCAGCAGAGGCCTGGCAGAGGCCAGAGCAGCCTCGGCATCTGCAGAGTCAGCCTGGAAGGACTTGCTTGGAGCCTTCTGGGCTGCAGTCGACTCTGGGTTACAAACTGCGTGTGGCGGAAAATGCCACTGGTTCTGCAAGAGGGCAGAAGGGGCCTGGGGAAGGCCAGAAGGGCCATGGGGAAGGCTCCATGCTAGAGAAAAAACCTGCCCTGTGTTGGAGAAAAACCATGCCTTTATCCCCTCGGACAGAGGCAAGAAAATTGAATCCTAACCCAAGGCAAAGAGAGGCAGGGGAGCAGCCCCGGCCCTTCCGCTCCTGCCAACCAAAGCGTCCCTCACCTGCTTCTGAGCCCCTGGGCGCTGGTGGCCCGTGGCTGTTGGTTTTTGTCAGGCTGGCTGCCACCAGCCCAGGACAGGCTGGGCACTGGAGGCTTCAGGTGGGGAGATGGGATCCTGAGATGCATTTGATGGCACCTGCCAGCGCAAGCAGGGGAATGGGCTCAGCCGAGGCAGCGGCGGGAAGGAGACCGCAGGCAGCCGCTCCCGCAGCGTGTCACGATCCGCTCCCAGAGGCGGGGTTCAGGATGGTTCGTTTTAGGGATCTCAGACTACAAAAGACACAGCGTGGGACAAACTCAGTTTACTCAATCACAAATGCACTTTGATTTCGTGCCAACAAATGCCATAGTGGGGAGAGAAAAGAGAATAGCAAGAAGGACAGAAAAGAGGGCAAGGGGATTATAGCTACCAGCATGGAGGGTGGAGTCTTCGAGGCTTTTGAAGATACCTATAGACGTGAGTTTCTCCAGTGGGGAGATCTCAAAAGTGAGCGGGCGTCTCTAGGGTTTTTATAGTCCTGTCCGAAGCGACAGGCAGTTGGCCAAACAGGTGGGGGAAATCATTGCAGTGTGTTCATTTAGAGAACTCAGAACAAGTCGGTCGTCAGCAGGTACGGTGTCGACCAGTACGAGTCAGCAGGCGCGGTCACTTCACCGTGACTTGCCCATTGTTTCTGCTCAGGTCCTGATGTTCCCATGTGGGTGCTGGGTTTTTCCATCAAACACACCTGCAGGCAGCACTTGGCCAACATCCCACCTCAGCCAGGCCACAACTCCCGTCTTGAGATTTTCAAGTCCCTTCGAGGGGTTTCAGTCTCTGTCCTTGACCATGGTGGTGAGGCAGATGAAGGATCTTCAGACCGTCTCTTACAGTCTGGAAGCTCCAATCTGGTAAGACACTGCATGGGGGTCAGGAAGGGGCATCCACCCAGCACCGCTCCGGGAATCCTGTGCCACTGACACTGATCCCACTTTGTTTCCCAAGGGAAGAGGGACAGGAATGGATACAACATGGCAGCCAGTGAGTGCCAGTGGCAGATCCAGCTCTGAATCCCCTCTGTGTGAATCCCAGGATGGATGCTGGGATTAATCCTGGTGTGTGATCTGTGCTGGAATCTGATGGATCTTGTCTTTCTGCAGGAAAAATGTGGGAACCAAGGGCCTGACCTTAGGTACGGAAGGGGATCAGCGTGGGATTCCAGAGGGAGATTGGGGCAGGATGGACGGACTTGGATCAGGGGGGGATTGCAATCAGAGCAGGGGTCCAGAGCAGGATCAGATGAAATTGTGGAGTGGGATCAGGGCTGGATGCTGGAGGGGGATCAGTTGGGATGGATGAGGCAGGATTGGTGCAGGTTGGATGGAGCAGGATCAGTGGGCATGGATAGATGAGGCAGGTTTGGTGCAGGATGAATGGGGCAGGATTGGTGTGGAATGGATGGAGCAGGATCAGGCTTGGATTCTGGAGTGGGAACAGGTGGCATGGGTGGAGCAGGACTGGGACAGGGTGGATGAAGCAGGATCAGGTGGGATTTGGGAGCAGCTCCCGCTCTCCATGGGCTCCACAGCCCAGGTCCATTGTTGAAGAATGGTTAGCAGAGCAAGGCCACGGATCATTAGAGGCCTTATGGCCCGATACCAAGTGCTAGCAGCCTACGTGCTGCTAAGACAAGCTGTCCTTGGGACAGCAGTAAGCACGGTTACAGGCCAAAGATAAAAGAACTTGTGGTTAATAGAGCGTAGCAGTAAGCACGTATCCAAAGTTTTCAGCATGCCAAGGGGAAGAACCTTCTCACGCTTGATATAGCCAATCAAGTATAGATGAGTAGTGGATGCTAACCAATTATAATTTGACAAGTATGCTGAACGCTTCGGGCAAAAGTATAATAACGGATGTTATGAGCAATAAAGTTGAACAATGCTTTACCAATCATAATGATTGATTGCATTCTTCCATTGCCGAAATCCTCTGCAGTCCATCTTGTGCACCTGGGACAAGATAACACCACGACCCACTCTCATCCCTGCAGGAATCACCGCCTGTGCAGTCCTGCGCAAGGAGCTGCATCCAGCCCCTTTCCTCTTCCCAGGGAAAGCCAAGAGCTCCCGCAAGAGCTCATCCCGCTGCTCCCACCCACCCGGCCCCGCCACCTCTCTTCCCCATGGATCAACTTCCCATTTTCCCCTGTTTCAAGCCAAGAATTAGTTTTTAGAACTAGAACAAAGATGCCAGATGGAAGGAGCCTTGCTGGTTTCACTCAGAAGCATCAGTGACCAAAGGTCACGTTTCCTTTGGTTTTCTCCCATCCTTGTTCCTCCTCAGTGTTCAGGCTGGGCTATCAGGCGTCCTTAGGGCTGCATTTTCACAGTTCCTCTTGCATCCTTTGGGCAATAGCCTGTGCCCTGGGAGGATTCTTTCTGCTCCTTGGTGACACAGGAGAACCTTCCAGGCGGTTTTTGCATGAGCTGCTGCTGTGATGTCACAGGAGCATTGCCACGTCCCCGTGGTGTTGCTCTTGCTGTGGGACACAGAGGCCGCAGTGTCCAGAGCGACTCTGGGCGCCTGCTCCTTGCAGGAGGATCCTCCTGCCCGAGGCATTCCCAGTGGTCAGCCCACACCCTGACGGCTGTCCTTCTGTGCTTGCAGGGCTACAGTCTGCAGACGTGTGCAGCGCAGCCAAAATGTTCCAGAATTTGGTTGCTGCAGTTTGCAGCCTGTACTCTGTGGCTTATTCGGTGTATTTCTTGACCCACTTGGCAAGTAAGTCAAGCTTTTCCCTCGGTGCAGCATCTGTGGCTTTGAGCTTGCTGTGTGCTTTCTGTTCTTCCTCTGGAGCTGGGTTGACTTTGTAACCAAATTGCCATGAAGACACCATTGGTTTGGGAGAGCTGCTGCCAGCAGCTGCAGCTGAAAAAAGGGGGTGTCTGCAGCCAGCAGGGTGTGCACAGCATTTGCAGGGGAGAGTTGCTGGGGGAGTTCCGTACTCTCAAGGGGAGAGTGTGTGGCAGCCGAGCCTGGAACTCCCTCCGTTTGCTGCTCCGGCCCAGAACTGACACAGCCCAGTATTTGGTGCTGTTCTCTTGCTTGCTGTGTGAAGGGACTGTGGCTCCTGGAGGGATGCTGTGAAAGCAAAATGCTCTCTTGGGGTTGCTTTGCTCTGTGGCATTTCCCACCGCAGGCATTTCTTTTCCTGACAGCATCTGGTTCATGTTCCTTCTCCCATTGCAGGGCACCTGACAGGTGGATCTCGAGCAGCTCCTCCTTTGGTGAGTTCAAAGGGAACCTTTGGTGTTTGGAATTGTGCAGCAAGTTGTGAGCTCAGCATGTGGCAGCCGAGTGCAAGCCTGGGAGGCTGAAGGAAAGTTCCTGTCAGTGTCTTTGCAGCAGCAGCGGCAGCAGCAGCAGCAAAGGCATCCCTGGCAGTTTTCTCCTTTTCTGTTGAAATGCTTTTGAAGAGCTGCAGGTGTGGTTTTGCAGGCAGAAGATTGCTTGCTGGCTTTAGCCATGGTGGAGTATCAAATTCCCAACAATAAGTGGCAATGTCGACTTTAGCCCATTGTTTGTTTGTTTGAACAGCTGGGAAGCCTATTTCTGCTTAGTGCAGCTGGATGTGTAGCTGAGGATAAATAAGGTGATAACTGAGATGGAACTTCCCGTCCCTCACACTACTGTCTGTCCACAGGGCACAAAAGCAGCATCAGCACCTCCTCCGGCTCCCTCTGCCTCCAAAGAGGAGGCCAAAGAGGAGGAAGGCAGCGGTGAACTTCCCACTCTTCAGGGAGATAATGGTGAACTTCCCTCTGTGCCGGGAGACGACAGTGAACTTCCCGCTCTTCTGGGAGATGAGGGTGAACATCCCGCCGATTGGGAATACAACGGCGAGGCTCCCGCGGTGTGGGACAAGGACAGTGGACATCTCCCAGCGTGGGACGAGGATGGTGGACATCACTCGGCACAGGGCGAGAATGGCCAAGCTGCCATGGCGTGGGACGAGGATGACGGACATCTCCCGGTGTGGGATGAGGACGGAGGACATCCTGTGGCTTGGGAAGAGGAGGGTGAATGTCTCCCAGCATGGGAAGTGGAGGCTGAACGTCCCATGGCTTGGAAAGACGATGGCCAACCTGCAGCGTTTTGGGAAGAGGACGGAGAAGCTGCAGCGTTTTGCGAAGAGGACGGAGAACCTCCCTCTGCTGCGGGATCCTGGGCTGAAGGTTCTGGCAGCAGCACAGCCCTGCAGGCAGAGGAAAGAGGGGAGCAGTGCCTGATGCAGCTGAGTACGTCTGCTCTGTTCCTGTGTGCCAGAGCAGGTGCTGTGTGTGTGTCTCAGCATCAGCTGCAGCCGGTGTTGCTCTGCAGCTGAATGTCCCAGAGTGACTGATTGTCCTTCCCCAGCTGAGAACAAGGGCCCCCAGGGAGTGGGGCTGCATTCTGGCTCTGCTGCAAGGTGGGGTCTCTGTCTGGGAGAGAGTGTCTTCCATGTGGTTTCTTTCAGGAAACAGCGTGAGCGTGGGGGAGCCTGCGGAGAAATACCTGGAACTGGAGCAGATTGGCCAAGGGTAAGTGCAAGGCAGTTACTTCTACACAAGCAGGGCCCAGGTATTTTGCTGGTGCAGTATCAAGTGAGAAGTCAGGAGAGCTTCAGACACCTTCAGGCACTGGGGGATGATGCTGCTGTCTCTCAGTCCTGATCAGAATTGACAGCTGTTGTCAGATGGCACCTCCAAAGGCCCCTGAGGCTGGCAGTGTCCTGCCTGCAGCAAGGAGCAGGACATGGAAGATCTTCTGTCCATGCAATTGGATTGCCTAAGAGAGCAACTCACCATCTGCTGACTGTCAGACAAGAGTTCTCAACAAGATTGCTTTCAAATCTTTTACTTGCAAAACTATTCACCGCTCAGGATTATCAAGAGAATGGCTTCCAAACAGAAAGCAGAGATGAACTAAGAAGGGCTCTTTTCAGCAAAAGTAGTAGACCCCACACATCCAGTAACAGACACAGAGCTGCTGCACTCAAGGGGAAAATGCATGATGCCCTGATGCAGGGCTCTTGTGGATCCTGCAGCTCTTAGGCAGGAAACGCAAAAGGATGAAATACATTCTTTTCTAGTTCTTTAGACAGCCGGCCCCCAGCCCAGGTTTTGAACTAAAGGAATTCATCACAAACATTTGGGGTTTGCTCCAGCACTTTTCCTTCATGTTTGGCCTCAGTTTTCCCTTGCACACCTTGCATGGCAGAGGGCTGGTGGCTGCCGCGCCCTTCTTTCAAGGCTTGACGCGCCCAGGTGTTTTCTGAATGCTACAGGTAGAAAAGATCTCCTGTCTGCCTGACTTTCACTCCCAGGGTCTAAAGCACTGCTTCTTTCCTCTCTGCTGTTTTGTCTGCAGGGCTTTCGGAGCCGTTTGTAAAGGACTCGACAGGGCCACTGGACGAGAGGTGAGTGTCTGCTGACAGAGAGAGAGGGAGAGCAATGAGAAGATGGATGTCCAGAGCAAAGCTCTCTCCTAAAGCCTGCAGTTGTCTTTGGCTCTGGTGTGGCTGCCAGCCTGTGACAGGGATCATCTGAGCATGGGATGTGTGTGTTTGCTTTGTTGTGCAAGCCCAACCAGAGCAGCTGCGTTTGAAATCATGAGCAAATGCCATAGAATTGCTAAAGGGTTCCCAGCTCTTTTGCTCTGTTTGCACAGAACCAGAATTACCTCCTGCTTGCAAAATGTGTTTGAATAATAATGAACATCATCATCATCATTCTAAGAGTGGTGGTAAACTAGGGCCATTTGAGAAGAGTGTAGGTGCAGAGAAGGTTGTTAGAGCTTTGAAGCTGAGGGACCATTTCTGCAGAGCTCACAAGGCCAAATGTCTCTGGCCACGTGTCCTGTAAGCAGCCCCCAGCCAGCAGAGCAATGGGCTGTGGGAATGGCACTTGCTGAGCTCTGGTGTCCCATCCCAAGGCAGTTTGGCACAGCCTGGCTGCGGCGCTCCAAAAAGACTCGCTCCGTGTTTGCTGTGGCCTCCTGCCACAGACTCCTCCAGTTGAAGGTCTGCAATGTCCCTTCAGGTGGCCATAAAGAAAATGAGTCTCCGAGGGCAGAAGAGGGAACGAGCTGTGAATGAGCTCCTGCTCCTGAAGGACAAGAAGAACCCCAACATTATCAACTCTTTGGACAGGTGAGTGCTTCAGCTCTCATCCCGTGCACGAGCCCTGCGTTAATCTTTCCTGGCATCCGCAGTCCGTAGCCTGTTTTGAGAAGCCTGACCCGGCCAGATCTTGCCAAAACAGCAGCCTGGCAGTTCACTCCCTCCATGTTCCTTTGTTGCACCACTTTGGTTTTCTCTTCAAGCGGACCCTATTTTCTGTGTCTTACAACAAGTGCTGATAATCCATGGCAGAAATTATTTCCCTTGGTGTCTTCTTCCCAAATCTTTTCCATTGCTTCAGTTACCAGGAAGAGCAGGTTCTTGTTTCCAGAAAGGCCTCATCTGCCCATTTTTCAATGGCCCTGCCTGTTGCTGAAGAGACTTTCTGCAAGGTTTTCCAAAGAGTTGACCACTTTTATCCCAAGTGCTGCACGGCCTCCCTCCCTGGATAGCTCCGGAAGTTGTGTTGCCTTGTTGTGGAGTGAATGGTGGAAGTGATGAGTTCAGATGCTGAAGCAGCTGGGGGCAAGTGGTGTGGTTTCACATTGATCTGGGCTGTCGCTAAAAGTGCATTTTTCACTTGCTTGCCATCTAAGGCCTCTCCTTTTTCACAGGTGTCTCCTGTGAAAATCAGATGGGATTCTGTCCTCATTGACAAGTGACCTGGAAAGAAAACCCCACTGGAGGCTTTTCCATGGGGGGAATTGAGCACTGCACATTCATCTCTGTGCCACTGTTTTCCTTTTCCAGCTTCCTTGTTGATGGAGATCTCTGGCTGGTGATGGAATACATGGATGGAGGAACTTTGCAGGATGTGGTCAGACAGACACGCATGGCTGAAGGAGACATGGCAGCTGTCAGTCGGGAGGTGAGGGATCCTGCTTGTGCCTCCCATGGCTTGGACACGATGCTCCTTCCAGAAGGGCAGGAGAAGAGGAGCGGCTCCATGCTCAGGGCTTTGTTTCTGCCTTGTTTTTATGAGCTGGAGAGGAAAGAGCCACTGAAATGAATGGCCTGCCAGCATCACTGCACTTCTGTTCTTGTCCCCTTTCCTGCTGTTGGGGTCCTCTGTCTTTTTTGGGTTTGATTTGCTCTTCTCAGCTTTGCCTTGGAACCATTTGCCTGGAGCTTGTGTGCACTGCACTCCTGGCCTGTCACAGCAAAGTTTCTGCTGGCAGAATTCTAAACTCTCCTTTCTTGGCTGATATATTCCCGCCATTGATTTTTACCCCGGTGTTTCTTTTTCTCTCTCAGTGTCTGCAGGGCCTGGATTTCCTCCATTCCAACCAGGTGATCCACAGGGATCTGAAGAGCTCCAACATCCTTCTGGGAATGGACGGCTCT
The DNA here is from genome assembly GCF_029207755.1 of Chamaea fasciata. Taxonomy (NCBI): domain Eukaryota; kingdom Metazoa; phylum Chordata; class Aves; order Passeriformes; family Sylviidae; genus Chamaea; species Chamaea fasciata. The sequence continues at coordinate 2,339,731 of NW_027094117.1, read as the reverse complement.
GTCAAGCTGGGTGAGTGTTCCTGGCCAGGCACGGCGCTCCCGGGCTGCGGGTGTGGGGCTGCTTGCCAGTGGCGGCCAGAGCCCCACAAGTGCTGCTGGTGGCACTGCCACAAGCGCTCCTGCTGCCCCTGCAGAGAGCTCAGGGGAGGAGCAGGAGTGTCAGGAGTGGCTTTGCTCTGGCTGTGGCCCTTGCAGACGGGCAGGAGTTGGAATGGAAATCTTCAAGGGAATCAGTAAAAGCCACTGCATGAAAGCTGAGGGTTTCTTGAAGGGTCCAGTTCCATCTTTCCTTGCCTCCAGCCGTGAGGACTTTTGCAGCTGTATTCACGACTGCATTCTCACACTGAGAGTGGGGAATCTTTGGGGTTGGTTTCCTCATTCCAGCTGCCTTTGACAGGGTTTGTTTCTGTCCTCAGCTGATTTTGGCCTCTGCGCTCAGCTCAGCCCTGAGCAGGACCAGCCCAGCTCCATGGTGGGCACTGCTCACTGGATGGCCCCAGAAGTTGTCACCTGTTCTCCTTACGGCCCCAAGGTGGACATCTGGTCCTTGGGCATTGTGACCATCGAGATGGTGGAAGGAGAACCTCCTTACTTCAAGGAAACGGCGGCCATGGTAAGAGGCAGATTCTCCAGTGTTTGCAGGGGCCTGTGAGCACAGCGTGACCCTGCCCTGGCAGGAGCAGCTGAAAGTTTCTGGACATGGGGAAGGGAATTCCCAGAGGACTCGAGCCTGAACACAGACCAATATTCTGCAGTCTCTGGCAACAATGTGCTTTGGGCTTTAAGGAGTTCAGCTCTTCTATCTGTGAGGATGACCTGAAAATGTGAAGCCAGTATCAGCTCCAATGTTATCTTGCAAAAAAGCCCGAAACGCACCCCAAAAGCCACCCCCAAACACAAGAAATCTATGAAGGAGTTTGTAAAACAGGTTTGGCGAGATTAAGTCCCTCCCGGCTCTTCTCACTGGGAAAGTTGTCTAACACCTCAAGATGATTATTTAACATGCCCAAAGTCTAACACGTTTCTTTCCTAGCCCAAGCTCCTTTCTCCATGTCACCAAGCCTGAGCTTTCAGCAACACAAACCTGTTTCTTGTCTGACAGTTTCTGGGATGGGGCATCACAAATGAATTTCCTTGAGTGTCAGTGTCCCTGCAGAGATGCGTTTGATGTAAGAATCCTTTGAAATAACAGTCAGACCACAGTGACTCTTGCAAATGGCCTGTAATGCTGGTGTCGGTATTTGGAGAAGCAAAATCTGCTCTTTCTGATGGAAGTGCCTACTAAGAAAGCCAATGAGATTGGCTCTCCAGGCCAGATCATTTGGATGTTGCAATGGCTGTGGCTGAATCAGGCTTTGGGTTTTTTGGTTGGTAAAGAAAAATGAGCAGCATCTCTGCCAGGGAGGAAAGTGCCCCTGGAGCTGGGGCTGAGAAGCTGGGCTCGACGTGAGCACTGTGGGTGTGACGGAAGCTGGCAGAGCTCTGTGTTTGCTTTTCCTGCAGGCTCGCACTCTGATCCGGCAGAACGGGACTCCGCGGCTGCAGGAGCCCCGGCGCCTGTCGGCTCTGCTGCGGGACTTCCTCGAGTGCAGCCTGGAGTGGGACGAGGAGCGGCGCTGGTCTGCCCAGGAGCTGCTGCAGGTGAATGCCAAGCGGCTGCAGGGGAAACAGCAGCGGCAGGGAGGGGTTTTCTTCTGGGGCCCTCTCCCGTAATCTCCAGGCTGGCTGCTTTGCACGCGCAAAGCAAGCAGAATCCTCGCCCGGTTTGGCTTGGCAGGCTCCTTTCCAGGTCCTCTGCACCTGGTGCCCTCAATGGGCGCAGACATCTTCAAGCAGATCAGGTGCCCCAGAGCCCTGCCTGAGCTGAGCTTGGCTCTTTCCAGGGAGGAGGCACCTCCCACATCTCTGGGCACCTTCTGTCAGTGTGTTCCCCACTCTCCTGGTAAAAAACAAAAATTCTCCCTTACAGCTAATATGAGCCTGCTTCCCTCCCTGCAGTTCAAATCCATTCCCCTTTGTCCTGTTGCAACAGAGCCTGGGAGGAACTTGACTTTGGAAAGTAACGCTTCACTTCTTTCTTTTTTATCCTTTGGCCAGCACCCATTTTTAGCATCAGCCAAGCCTCTCTCCAGCCTGACCCCTCTGATCACTGCAGCAAAGCAACTGAAAGAGCAGCGGAGGACATGAAGCGCTTTCTCTTCTACTTGGGACAACTACTTAGTTCTGGTAGTTAGCACTGCCAGTTAGTTCTGGTAGTTAGGACAGCCTGTTTGTTCTGGTTGTTGTGACACCCTGTTTGTTACGGCAGCTTTTGGAATAAAAACTCCCTTCAACCTCAACTCCCTTGACATGTGCCATCCTTCTCCCCCTGTGACTCAGCTGCGCGGAGCAATGCGAGGCCACAGTGGGCCCAGCCTTGCCCAGAGCTGAGCCCCAGCAGAGCCCTGGCAGAGGCCAGAGCAGCCTCGGCATCTGCAGAGTCAGCCTGGAAGGACTTGCTTGGAGCCTTCTGGGCTGCACTCGACTCTGGGTTACAAACTGCGTGTGGCGGAAAATGCCACTGGTTCTGCAAGAGGGCAGAAGGGGCCTGGGGAAGGCCAGAAGGGCCATGGGGAAGGCTCCATGCTAGAGAAAAAACCTGCCCTGTGTTGGAGAAAAACCATGCCTTTATCCCCTCGGACAGAGGCAAGAAAATTGAATCCTAACCCAAGGCAAAGAGAGGCAGGGGAGCAGCCCCGGCCCTTCCGCTCCTGCCAACCAAAGCGTCCCTCACCTGCTTCTGAGCCCCTGGGCGCTGGTGGCCCGTGGCTGTTGGTTTTTGTCAGGCTGGCTGCCACCAGCCCAGGACAGGCTGGGCACTGGAGGCTTCAGGTGGGGAGATGGGATCCTGGGATGCATTTGATGGCACCTGCCAGCGCAAGCAGGGGAATGGGCTCAGCCGAGGCAGCGGTGGGAAGGAGACCGCGGGCAGCCGCTCCCGCGGCGCCCTCCGGCCACGGGGAACACGGCGCCGACACGGCACAAGGAACCCACCAGAGCCCCCTGCCGCCCCCTCCGCCCGCAGCCGGCCCCGAGGCCCGGCAGAACCGAGCGCGGCTTCCACCCGTGCTGGGGTCGCCTCCGAGATCCGCCATCGCCTCAGCGGTGGTTCCCGGTCACCCCCGGGATGATCCCGGTCACCCACAGGATGTTCCAAATCGCCCCCCTAGGATCCCAATTGTCCACAACATGGTCCCAGTGGCTCCCACTCATGCCCTGTACGGTTCCTTTCAGTCCCTCTCAGGAACAGCTCAGTGTGGCCCCAGTCAATTCCAGTACGAACCCAGTGACACCTTCTATGATTCCTTTTGCCCCTGCTGTGGTCCCACTTGCTCACAGTGTAAGTCCAGTTACCCAGTATGATCCCGGTAACCTCCAGAAACTCCCAGTATTAGTCCAGTTTGATCCCTGCCACACCCAGTATGATCCCAGACATCCCCAGGACTTTGCCAGTCACTCCAAGTGATCTTGTATGACCCCAGCATGACCCCAGCATGGGCCCACCTCCTCCCAGCATGATCCCAGTTATTCCCTGCATTGTTCCAGTTTCTCTTGTTCACTCCTACGATAGATCTGATCACTCCCAGTATGATTTCAGTCAGTGTCAGGATGATCCAAACCACTCCCAATCTCTCGCAGTACATCTCAGTTGTCCCCAGCATGCTCCCAGTCATGCTCATCTGCTCCCAGTTGTCTCCAGTATGCTCCCAGTAGCCCTCAGTGTGGTCCCAGTAGATCCCAGTACGATCCCTGTTGCCCCAATTCTGCTGCCAATGGGTTCTTGTCCCAGTCCTGGCGTGTCTCAGCGTCCCAGTCTGTCCCAGCCCATCCCGCTCTGTCCCGGTCCCTTCCTGGCAACCACCACTGTTTCCCAGATCCTGCCCCCCTGCCGCGTTCCTGGGCACTGGGACCCCCCTGCATCTCCATCCTCAGCTCCGGGATGCCCTGCAGCCCCTTATCTCCCACCAACACCCCCCTGCACCCTCTTTCCCGCCTATCCGCCTCTCACAGACCCTTGATCCCCTGTTTCCGTGGCCTCGGGGGCCCCCAGACCCACACTCCTGGCCATCCTGGGGCACCTCACACCCAGGCCTCCCTTTCCTGGGAAACCTGAACTTGCAATGGGGCTCTTAAGCTGCTCTGGGATTTATGATCACCCAAAGGGAGAGAGAGGAGAGGAGAGGAGAGGAGAGGAGAGGAGAGGAGAGGAGAGGAGAGGAGAGGAGAGGAGAGGAGAGGAGAGGAGAGGAGAGGAGAGGAGAGGAGAGGAGAGGAGAGGAGAGGAGAGGAGAGGAGAGGAGAGGAGAGGAGAGGAGAGGAGAGGAGAGGAGAGGAGAGGAGAGGAGAGGAGAGGAGAGGAGAGGAGAGGAGAGGAGAGGAGAGGAGAGGAGAGGAGAGGAGAGGAGAGGAGAGGAGAGGAGAGGAGAGGAGAGGAGAGGAGAGGAGAGGAGAGGAGAGGAGAGGAGAGGAGAGGAGAGGAGAGGAGAGGAGATTTGGAATCAGAGATTGGAGTCCCAGTGCCCAGTCCTACTCCCCTGGGGATGGGAACCTCTGGTGGTGGGTTTTGTTAAGCTGTTTTGGAGTTGGATCCCAATGGTTCATCCCTGCTTCTCCCCCCAATAAATCAGGTACCGTCCAAAGGTATCTCCTCCCCTGTCCCTCTGTCCATCTCTCCTGACCCTGCCCTTGCTCTGGAAGCTTTGGTCAGCTGTCCATTTTCCCCCTGACCCTGCCCTATGTTATAGAGAAATACCTGTCAGTCCAGCCTGGGGTCAATCACCTTTCTGCTTCGCGCTCTCTATCCCCTAGTTGAAAGGTGGGCACACAGGCTTTGTTCGATCTCTTTTTCATCCCCCCTCTCTTCGGGAATAAAGATCTCTGAGAAACCATATGGAAAAGAGCCTTCTCTGATCCTTGCTCTGAAACCTGGACACTCCAACACCTGTTGCCGTAGAACAACAGCCTTGTTCTGCACCATTACCTGAGACTGCAAGCAGATTCAGGAACGGCCCCTGGCGCTGCCAGCAATCAGAGCTAACTGGGGATCTACCGGCCCAGGGTCAGGAACCCCTCCCCACAAGAAAAACTGGATCCACTGCTCCCGCTGCTTCCCCTGCTTTGGGACAAACCCAGCAAGTTGCAGGCAGAGTTTGAGTGCAGGGCCCCGGAGCTCAGCACAGCCCGGCCCGGGGGTCCCACAGTGCGTGGCCATGGAGGGTGTCAGGGCAGTCCGGGGAGATCCAGGGAGGTCTGAGGAGGGGACCCAGGTGAATTCCCTAATATTCCCCCTTTCCCCCTGTCCCCTCACACTCCCTCTGTCACTTTCACTTCCCCCTCTCCCAAACTGCACCACCGGGATCTGCCCGCCTCTCTCAGCCCCAGCCCTGGCTTTCAAGTGACCTGGGGACCCCCTGCAGAATGGGGGTCCCTCCTGTGTCCCCCGGGTGTTGGGTGGGGGGATGTGAGGGCTGGGCGCGCTCAGGACAGCCCCGTCCTCACAGCCAGAGGCTCTTTACTGCTCCAGGGGAGAGGTTCATATCCCATCCCAAGGTCACTCTGGTCCTGGCTCTGCTCGTGATCCTGGTCCTGGCTTTGGTGCCGGCCTTGGCTGTGCTGTCAGGTAAGGGAGGGGCAGCTGCCTCAGCCCAGCCCCTGGGGGCACAGCAGGGTCCCTACTGCCTGTGGAGGGGAATCCTGGACCTTCTCCTCTCCCCTCTGCAGGGGGAAGACAAGGAAATATTCCAGTTGTTCCTGACACTCCGCAGCTGCTGGCCTGTCCTGCTGGGTGGGTTGGGTACAATGGGATGTGCCACTTCCTCTCGAAGGATGAGCGCACCTGGGATCAGGGTCAGGCTCAGTGCTCTGAGCTCGGGGCCTCCCTGGCCGTGCTCAGGGATGAGGAAATGGTGAGTGAGGGGCTGGGAGGGTGTGGGGTGGCCGAGGGGAGCCTGGGGGCTCCTGGGCTGGGGGTGCAGCTCCCACTGCCGGCTCCTCTCCACTTCTCAGGAGTTCCTATTCCGCCTCAGCTGGAAAGTCGGTTACTGGCTTGGGCTTCGCAGACGGGGACAGCAGCTTCAGTGGGAGGACGGCAGCAGCTTCAACTCCTGGTGAGTCCCAGGGAGCCGAGCAGAACCTGGGGGGCATGTCGGGGCATGTGCGGATGGACAGGGGATGGGGCAGGAAGTGTCCTTTTGTGTGCCAGCATTGTCTCTGCTCCTCCTTGCAGGGTTCCTGTCCTGGGCGATGCAGAGTGTGTATACCTGGCTGAGAATCATTTTGGGAGTGTGACCTGCTCAAATCCAATGCCCTATCTGTGCAGCAGACCCCAAACTCGCCTGTGACAGGGGATGGACAAAGCACCTTCTCTGTGCTGGGCAATCACAGCTTTGCCCCTTTTTCAAACCCTGGGATGTCCTTCCTCAGGCGCAGTGTCTGCCTTGCACTGACCCTCAGGGTCACCTCAGTACCTGATCTCATCAACATCTCACCCTCTTTGGTCTCAGGGTCACCTCAGTGCCTGGTCTCCAGGAGATGAACCTGCAGGAATAGGACGTGATGTGGAAGCTGACGTGTGGCTGCCTGTGCAGGGCCTGGGGGTTCCTTTCTCCTTCTGCAGCCACTCCAGGACTCATCCTGTTTCTCTTGCACTACACATTTATACACTAAGCCTGTATATATATGTAGGTACAACACTCTGGAAACAGATTTCAAATGCATTCTTCTAACACTGTATTTACACACTAAGCTTTTATATCTATATTGGTATAACACTGTGAATACAGACCACAAACAAGTGCTTCCATGTGGATGTGACCTTGGTTGGGGCAAGGTGCCAATAATGCCAATGTGTGATTTAACCTCACAGGTACCATTACCTTAAGGGTTGGACTCGATCCTTGTGGGTCCCTTCCAATTCAGAGCCTTCTGAGGAATGACCCTGCATGTCCTCCATCAGTATTTAGGGTGCCACTGTTGCTGCTGTTTTTGTATTCTTTATAATTTTGGGGTTTTTACTGAATGCTTGCAAAGTGCCCCCGGTGTCCCTCGTGTTCCCCCGGCGCCGGCAGCCCCGTCCCTTCCCTGCTCCCCCTCCCACGTCCCGTCCCGGCTGGCGGAGCCTTGGAGCTGCCGTGGGGGCCGTGGGGCTGCCCCGGGGGCTGCGCCCTGAGCCGGGGCCCCTTCCCAGCGCTCCCAGTCTGCCCATCCAGCCCGGAGCAGCCGGCGAGGGCTTCAGCTGGGACGGCAGGGGGGCGATGCTGAGGGGTGGGACCCACCTCGCTTGGGTTTGCTTTGCTCTTCCCAGCCTCAGGAAAAAAGATTTTTGGAAGTTTCTGCCAGAAATCTCTCCCCTCCTCCACTCAGCCCAAGGGCCTGGGGGGTCTTCCCTTTTGGGGAGAAATCAAAGCCATGCGCTGATGCTCCTAATTATGGCCAGGAGAAGTGACGGCTTTCCTCGTAGCCGGTGCCGGCGAACACGCGGGGCTGGGAAAGGCGGGCCGGGAGGTGCGGAGAAGTTTGTTTGTGTTTCCAGCTCAATCCCGACTCGGGCCCGGGCCCGTCCCAGCGCTGTTCCTCATCTGCGGCTTTCCCCTCACACAGCCCGGGGGCGGGGCCTGAGAGCGTGGGGCGGGGGTGGGCCGTGTGCAGAGCCCGCCCCTGTCTCGCTGCCATTGGCGGACTGTGGCCTCACTCCAGAATCTCGCGCGCTGATTGGGCCGAGCGGGGCCAAGCCCGGCCCCGGGGCCGCCCCCCGGGCTGCCGTTGACCGGCAGAGGCGCCATTGGCGGAGCGTGTGTGCGGGCCCGGGAGCGCGGCAGCGGCCGGAGCCCGGTGAGGCGGCGGCGGAGCTCGGAGGCGGCCCCAGCGCGGGTGGGAGCCGCGCTCGGTTCTGCCGGGGCTCGGGGCCGGCTGCGGGCGGAGGGGGCGGCAGGGGGCTCTGGCGGGTTCCTTGTGCCGTGTCGGCGCCGTGTTCCCCGTGGCCCGAGGGCGCTGCGGGAGCGGCTGCCCGCGGTCTCCTTCCCGCCGCTGCCTCGGCAGGAGCCGGTGCCGGAGCAGCGCTGCCTCGTCCCGCTTCCTGCGGGTAGGACGGAGGTGGCCGCCCTGTCCCCGGGGCTGTGCGGGAAAATTCCCGTGGCCAGAGGTTTGTGTCCCCGGAGGAGACCGAGGAGTCGTGTAAAAGTGACTTTATTCCTGAACAAAGGGAGAGGCCGTGCGGCGTTTGCCGTGGGGTCTCTCCAGTTGTTGTCGTACTCGACCTCCTTTTTATCCTGATTTTCCCTTCTGCATCTCCCTGTCCCTTTGTCCAGTGGTGAAGGTCCTTGGAAAGTTCCGACTTCCCGATCCGCCGCCTGCATGTCCTCGTTAATATGCACCCCCCTTTTGTATAACATCCGATATTCATGGCTCTGTTCAGTCTTTTTTCTTCTTTTTGATGTTAAGGAATTTCGCAGGACCTTGGCTGAGCAGCAGTCCATGTCAATGAGTAACGTTTTCTGAAACTGATGGTTTTTCTCATTCCTTCCTTTCTCCAAGTCCCTGTCCCTATGTCCAAGCAGATTCACTGATTCACTCTGTTTTTTCTTGCTGGGTCCTCTTTGGTTTTGGGATTATTGTCAGTGCCCTCATTCCCTGTCCTTTTGTAGCCGTGTGTGGATCAGGAGGCCTGGCTGCCACCTGCATCCCCTTGCTCAGCTGCTGAATGAGCTGCCCTCAGCGAGGTGTGTGCACGGTCCAAAGATGAGAGTTGCTGGAGCACAACAGAGGAGAAAGAGCCTTCGTTTAACCCATGGTGTGCCAGGGAACCACGAAACCGTGTCCCATTCCCATCCTTTCCACGTTTGGACCGGCACATGAGCTGCTTTCTTATTTCCTTTGTTATCTGTTTCACCACTTTTCTGTTGTCATCTATTTGTCAACGACATCTTGAGTCATTTAATTTTCCACCCTGTCCTCCTCCTTCTGCTAATATATAATCTGATCCCATCCCCCGGTGAAATGTTGCATTCTTCGTTTGAGTGGATTGGTGGGCCAGACTGAGGAGCTGGATCTGTCTTGTGGACGTCTTGTAATCTAATTCTGCCATTGAAATGATCAGTGGGTTCTCTGGCCCCTGATCTGAATTGGTTCGGGTTCCCTGGGGCTGGTCCATGGTGTTGCAGGATTTGTTCTGATGGCCGTTCATCTTTTCCCCATTTTTGGGTGCTCCCTCCAGCCAGGGCTGCAACAATTGATCTCTTTTTTCTAATTAAATCATCACATACTTGGATTCCCAAGTGATTTCTCTGAACATGTGGTAGCACAAACACCCCAGTGGTCTAATGCTCCCTGTGTGACACAGACAGTGAGAGCACATGTTGGAGTGGGGAGAGGGATGATTCCCCCCCTCTTATTTTAGTGAAGTTTTCACAACATTCTCCATTTGCTGTTTCCCTTTGCAGCTGAAGCAATTTGTGTTGCAGAGTCAGATCTCCTCACTGTGGGCTCTGCCTTTGGCTGTGCCAATTCCATCTGTGCCAGCAGGCAGAGCTTGGGGTGAGGGACAGAGGGAATGAGCCCAATTCCTCCCCCGGGCAAGTAGAGCCTGGTGCATTGTCCACACTTTTCCCCAGCAGTGTTAATTTGCATTTCTAAAGCTCCTCTCCTGGCTGCCTGGAAGGAAGCTTCTCTTCCAGACCAGCGATTGAATGACTCTCATGTGGTTCCCTACAATCTACTTTTGTTTTAACTGTGAATTTAACTGTTTAATTCTTTTCACTGTTTACTGTTAAAGGCTCTCTTTTAAAGCTCTTCTGGTTTTGTAAAATGCAACCTAACGGTGAACATCGAAAAACCCATACCAAAATTTTGCCATCACTAAGTGCCTTCCACAAACATACACAAAAACATTCCGAAGCCATCAAGTTTTTTCTGCTTCTTCTCCTAGGACTAAAAATTGTTTCTCACACCCCTGGTCCAAACATTACTGACAATTTAAAAGTAGGATTATTATGAGAGATTATTCTGATGGTGCAATCGTTTCTCTGAAACTGCGAGAAAAACAGTAATTCTCCAATAATACATTTAGTGTTAGAGAGTCAAGGCATTACTTGATTTTGGCCAGGATGTGCAACAGAAACCATTTCATCTACACGTAGCCTGGGTGTGCAGCAAAAATCATTCCATGACACGTGAGTTTTACTGGATTTTCCCTAAACTTTCTACAGTCTGACCCACAGATCCAGCAGAGGATCTGTGGGCAGGCACAGGGGCTTCCCCCGCTGCGGAGCCCTGGCTGCTGCTCCGGTGCCTTCAGTGCGGGGTCAGTCGTGGCCTGTTTAACATCCACAGACAATTCCAATTCCTTTTGGGAGTCTGGGAGAGCCATGGCTGGGGCATCCATCATTTTCGTTTTTTCATTTTCTCATGTTTTGTTCTCTTTCTCATGTCCATACCATAACATTGAGGCTGTCTGGGGTTAAAATGTCACACAATGTTCTGGGTAGAACAGAGAGTCCTCAATCCAGTCCTCCAATTCCTTATTAATCCTCCGAATTGTTGCAGCTCCTTTTTATCCTGGGTAAAGTTACTTCTGAGATTCCCTTGACCTTCTGTTGGTCAATTCACTACAAACTTTCAGTCAAATAATGCCCCAAATATTTAACTTCTTTCTCCACCTTTTGCGCTTTTTCTTTCAAATACTCCAAAATGCTTTTTAGCCTGAAAATGGAGCCATTCCACAGAGGCTTCTTCTACCACTTCGTGTCCTCCTGACTGGAGCAAGTCATCCTCATCCTGCATTATCCCTGTCCCTGGGGGTGAGGTAAATTCTTTTGATATTTTCTGCAAAGCTTGCCCGAATAAGGTTGGTGCTTCTGTGCATCCCTGCAGAAGGACCGTCCATGTCTTTCCCATTTTCCCTTCTCCCTCTTGTTCCCACTCAAAGGCCAAATCCTGTTCAGCATCCTGTGTCAGTGGGCATCCCCCAAAGCATCTTTTACATCAAATCCTGAATGGCAGCAGTGTGAGGAGGGAACCTGGTTCCAGGTGGTGTAAGGATCTGAGACTGTGGGGTGCCTGGGTTTGATAATCTCATTTCTTCTTAGGTCCTGCACCATTCTGTGGATTCCATCTGATTTCTTGGTTGGCAGCATAGGAGGAGCATTATAGGGAGAGATGCCTGGCTCCCAAAACCCTGCCTTGAACAGGGGCTGGATAACAGGCTGTACGCCCTTCCTTCCCTCCCTTGGAACAGGGGATTGCTTTTAGACACCACTTGTCCTGGTTGCTGCAGAGTCATTTGGAGAGGCTGGGTATCTGATTTTCCCTCTTTCCCTGGTGCTGCCCACACTTGTGGGTTCACTTCAGCACAGGCCTTGCCAGACATTTGACACAAAGGTACCACAGAACTGGCCTCTGTATCATCTTTTACAGTATTAATTTGCATTCCCAGTTTAGCCATCAAATGCCTTCCCAGTAAATTACAATCACAATTAGGAACAAGTAAAAATTCCTGCATTTCAAACCCATCCCCCACATCTGCCGATAGTGGTTGACTAAAACACATCTGCTCATCTTTCCCACTTGTCCCTGAATAATCAAAGACATTTTTGGGATTTATCAGTTCCTTAAATCCGGCTTCTGCTTATCAAAAGGGAAGTCTATCTGTCTTACTTCAGCAATATCTGGTTTAACTAAAATCTTTAATTCTTCAAAATTAATGTTACAAGAGCAGCAGGCTGCGTGGTCAGTTAATATTTTCTGGAAGTGATGCCTTCTTCTGTCCCTTCCTTATGTCCGAGTGCCTGGCCCTATCCCCAAGCAGATTCGCGGCATCTGTTTGTAAAGACACTTTCCTCTTCTCCCTTTCATGGGGGTTCCCCGTTTGCGGGACATCCCCCCTGGAGCAGGGTGTCCCCCGTTGCTGCAGCCCCACCCCTCGGGCAGGCTCAGCCAATGGGAGCGCGTGGCGCTGATGACTCACCAGTTGCCAGGCAGACCCGCAGGTCCCAGCGGTGCCCCCCTGGACCCCACGTGCGCCCCGCCCTCGGCCCCAGCGCCCCCGCGAGGGGAATTTGGGGAGGTGGGAGGGGGGAGGTTTTGCAAGGGGCTGAATCTTTATATTGTGGAAAAGTTTTTGTCTGAGTCTCGATGTGTGGGGAGTTTTTGATCTGTGTCGATGTTTGGAGGACTTCTAGGCTGAATCTTGGTGTTTTGGAGATTTTCACAGACACAAGGTGCCTGCTGACTTTTTGAGAATAACTTGGGCAAGGAGGAACCCCCAGCCTAAGGTGCTCTCCTCTTGTTTTCTCCCTAAACCAGGATCTGTCATTCCCAAGGAGTGCCCAGATGGAGAAGGAGGAAAAGCCCAGGACATCCCGCAGGAGGAGGGGCTGCAAACCCAGCCCAGGGAGCTGCGAGGAGGAAAGACCTGCCCTGTGCCAGGAGGGCGGCCGGAGATCCAGCCGGAGCTCAGAGCTGGTGGAGAAGCCTCATGGAGGGGAGAAGCCCCACAAGTGCCTGGAATGTGGGAAGGGTTTCAGCTACAGCTGCCGCCTGATCCGACACCAGAGGATCCACAGTGGGGAACAGCCCTACGAGTGTGGGGAATGTGGGAAGAGCTTCAGCCACAGCAGTAACCTGAGGAGACATGAGAGGATCCACACTGGGGAAAAACCCTACAAGTGTGGGGAGTGTGGGAACAGCTTCAGGAACAGCTCCGCCCTGTGGAAACACCAGATGATCCACACTGGGGAAAAACCCTACGAGTGTGGGGAATGTGGGAACAGCTTCAGAGACAGCTCTACCATGTGGAAACACCAGATGATCCACAGTGGGGAAAAACCATACGTGTGTGGGGAATGTGGGAGGAGCTTCAGAGACAGCTCCAGTCTCGTCCGGCACCAAGTGATCCACACGGGGGAAGGGCCCTACACCTGCTTGGAATGTGGGAAGAGCTTTGGATTGTGCTCCGACCTGAGAAAACACCAGCGCATCCACAGCTGGGAGAGGCCCTACGAGTGTCTCCAGTGTGGGAAGAGGTTTGCAAGGAGCTCCACTCTCCTCTTACATCAGCGGATTCACACGGATGAGAGGCCCTTCCGCTGCCCCGACTGCGGGAAGGGCTTCAACCGCAACTCACACCTCACTGTCCACCGGCGCATCCACACCGGGGAGAGGCCCTGCAAGTGTCCTGAGTGTGGGGAGAGCTTCTCAGACAGATCTAAAGTGACCAGACACCAACGGAGGCAGCACTAAGGGAAGCCCTGCGAGTGCCCGAGTGCGGGAAGAGCTTCGTGCGCTGCTCCAGCTCCATCCCCCATGGGAGGATCGGCGTTGGATGATCCCCAGTGACCCCCGTTGGGCAGAGCCCTGGTGATCCGTGGTCCTGGTGATCTGTGTTGGGAAGAGATGTGGCTGAGGGGGCTCCACATCTTCCTGTCTCCCTGTGGGCACCTGGATGAACACAGGGGCAGGAACATCCATCGGGACACAGACCGACATTGGGAATTCCTTGGGGAGAGCGGATTTGTTGACTTTCAACCCCAGAAAATCTTTTGTGCTCAGTCCTATCTTCTGGGGGCATCAAGGAATGCTGGATGGTCTTGGAGGTAATTTCCAGTGTCAGGATTCCACGATTTTGCTTTCCTGTTGCCCATGGGTGTTTTCCACAGACAAATGGTGATGAACTGGGGCAAAGACCATGACTGTGGAGGCAGTGGGGTGGAAACCGCTCCAAAAAAGGTTCTTCCCTCCCACCCAAGCATGTGGATCCTCAGCTGGCACAGACAGGAATATCCTTTTCTTTTGGCCTTGATTTGCTTTTCATTTCTCTTCATGCCTTTTAAATGTCCAACACTGGGGTAAAAATAAAGACGTTGAACTAAGACCTGGGTGGGGACATAAGACATGGGGAGTGACTTTGGGACACATGGACATGGAGGGTGACGTGGCCATTCATGGGGACATGAGGGGACACGGGCACAGATGGAGACGTGGGGGACAATGACAAGGATGGAGACACGGTGGGGAGGCAGCCATGGGTGAGGACATGGTGGGACGTGGCCAGTGGCAAGTGGGGACATGGCCATGGCCGGTGCCATGGGGGGAACTTGCAGGGGCTGTGGGGGATGCTGGGTTTGAGGGAGTTGAGGGTTCCTGGGAGGGCCTTGGGGCTTGCTGAGGGCTTTGGGGACCCCAGGCCCAGCGGCTCCGGCTGCACTGGGAGACCCTGGTGGAGGTTCTGGAGCAGCTGCTCAAGGACCTCCTGACCTGGACCCCCAGCCGGGCATTGGGCTCCTGGAAAGGAATGAACGTCCTTGTCCCCAGGAGGGAAATCCCAGCACTCCCAGGGTGTCGTGGGCAGCTGAGAGGCCACAAAAGGGAGGGGAAAGCCAGTCAGAGCTGTCCCCCCTAACAACTGCACCCCAAAAATCCCAAACTCAGGGATTCCTCCCAGAAAAAAAGCTGCCAGGAGCTGCCTGAATTCAGGGAAAGGGGGGATGGGACCCCCAGACTGAGCAGGAAGGGCCTGGAACCCCTAGAACCAAGCATGGGGAGATGGTGGTGGGGGATTGGGGGGCAGTGGGGAAGAGGTGGAAGAGTGGGGGAAATGGGGGGCCTGGGACCCCAAAAGAGTGGGGGAGGGGTTGGGACCACCAGATTGCTTTGGGAGGGGTCCTACTCTGTCAAGCTGTTCGTGGGTATAGGGTCTTAAATGGCCAAGAGCATTTTCTGGGTATTACGAGTTGTTTATTATATAAATGCATCGATCCAAAAAGCAGGAGTCCTAAGTATGTAGTCTTACTAAAAGTTGCAATACTTAAAGTCCCAGTGGGGCGTAGAAGCAGGTTAACAGACAGTTCCAACGTCGGGGGCAATAACTTACTAACAAGGAATCCCAGCCACGGGGGGAAGGCAGATTGACAGGGGCTCCCAGCCAGAAGGAAAAGGCAGATTCCTGGCCCAGAGTCCCATTTCGAGCAGCGCTCTCTGCAGCAGTGGCCGCAGCAGCAAAGGCTTCAGCTGTAACAGCGGCAGCAGCAGCTGCACCCCCCAAGTGGTGATACCTGACAAAGTCCTGGCCACGGCCCCCTGGCCACGGCTCCCTGGCAGAGCCCCGTTGTCTCTTGTTGTAGATGGCAGGAGGATGGATCCGTCATTGAAGAATCGATGAGTCGATGCCATTGCCCCCGAAACAGGATTTTTATCCATGAACCATAAATGCATATTCATATCCTTATCTATAGGTTTTCCAGTTAAATAAGAACACAATTCTAAAACATTCTTTCTACACCAATCTAAACTTAATTTTGAAAGTATTTAAAACTGGGAAGGATGGTATCAATCCTTACACAAAGGCATATAGCATATCTATTAACATAAAAAGTTCTATCATATAACGTATCTATTAACGTAAAAGGTTCTATCTCACTCATGTAAAAATTGTACCTTTTCTGTCTAGTTCTGTGAGCGATGTTTTTGTTATGTGTAAAGCCAAATCACCAGGCCTTAGGGCTCTGGGCTCTGTGCTAGTGACGCACGCCCTCAGTCACCGGTGTCCCACTGGCTCCAGGGGGCACAGCCGTGCTGCGCCAGGAGTGGGGAACTGCCCTGGCATTATCCTTGCCACGGGCAGAACCTTAGAGCCACCAGCTCTAGGACCCTGTGCCAGACGGCATTGAGGACCAGGTAAAGGAGGAGACGGAGGCTCTCGGTCTGAGGTTCCAGCAGGGTAGGTTTATTGCTGAAGGGTTCAGGAGCTGAGGAGAGCTGCCAGCAGGAGTGAACACGGTTTTTAAACAGGGGTGGAACAGTGGGTGGACACAACAGCATGACCAATCAGAATTCAACAGGGGAGGAGTGCCGGGAGGAACTTTCAAAGCCCACAACCAATGGGGTGGTAGAGGGGGTGGATACAATTTGAACTGACTAATAGGGCTTCGAGGATTAGGGGAATTGCAGGGAGGGGGCACGGCAAGGGGTTGGGACAACCAGGGCTTGACAGAGAGGGTTCTGGAGGAGGGGGTAGGATTAACTTGCTAGATAGAAAAAGGGAGGGAACGACCTTAGGGCTGAACCAGCTCCGGGAAGAACGGTGGGGAACTCAGGTACAAACCACTGGGAGAAACATGCACCACAACATGCTAGCCAGCAAATTCTTAAGGCACTTAGAGTCTGTTTACTTAAAACTAAAGTCTAAACTACATATTTATGTGGTTTAATATATTTTAATTTCTCTAAAGGCTTTAATTCAATCCCTGTATCTTTCTCCCTCCCTGGAGAACCCGGGGGGGGGGGGGGGGGGTGCACTTCGACATCTCCTTGTTGATTCATGTAGACTCCCTTAATAGCTTTAATTTTTTGTTGAGTGCATTGGAGCAAACAAGGCATCATGATTCGCTTAAATGTGCAATCCCATTTTTAGAAATCTTTTCATCCATGATGTCAAATTCCCTCCATCAAACAGGCTATCTAACCAAGTCCCATTGATAAAAACAGGGCAGGAGACCTTTCCTCTTTTTTAACACCCTTATTGGAATCAGCTCGGGGTGGGGGCCCGACGGGTCGCGCGCACACCGCCGCTGCTCCCAGAAGCGACTCGGAGGAGGAGGTATGCAGCTCTTCCCACTGGAGTGCAATGCAGGCAGAGCCGGGACTTCTGTCCTCGCGGGAACACCCGGAGTCGCTGTTGGCTCGAAAGTCCAGGGGTGTCTCTCTGGGTCAGTCTCATGCTGGTCATGGCGGGGAGGGCAAAGCTGGGGGATGATGCCCCTCTTTCCCGACTGCAACATGTGCTCTTTGGTTTTCCATTTCAAGCATTGGCTCGTTGTCTGTCAGGGTTTTCTGTCAGGATGGTGTTGTGCCGGTGGCTGATTTGCATTCACGTCCTGTCACCATCCTGGGGAGCAGCAGGGCCTGACCGTGACTGGACGGAAAGGGAAACACTTACAGGGGGTTACCGGGGACACTGAACTGCCAACACAGAACACTGAACTGACAACCTGGAACACAGCAACATGGAATACTGAACCACAACTTCTGTCATTTCTGGGGTAGGGCTTATTTATCTCACCATCATTAACTCCAATTTTTGATACACCTTCCTTAAGTTGTTGTATGCTTTTGCGGATAGATTCTGAGTGATCAGACAAATTCATACAACACATTCCCTCAAAACCTTCACATCCATGTCCCTGTGCTAATAAAAGAAAAATTGCGGCCCTTTTTTACAAAATTGCGTGCCTGTTACTTAATGCAAGAGAAGTAAAATTGAACTCCTTACTCAGCCAACGCCCCAATTTACATTGGGTGTTAGCAGAGTAAGTTTTCCAATGCTACGTGGTCCACCTACAATATGTGCTGGGATAGCAGGCTAAGTTCTGTCATCACAAATAAAAATATTTGTCATGGCAATTGATAGGAAATGTTACTGATTGCAGACTGCACTAAAGCAGTATGATTACATCAAAAGCTCTGATTTTTATATATATCATGATAGGGAGAAATATCTTTAACCAAAGCTTGATTTTTTTCCTGTGTAATTAAATTTGGCACAAAAGGTCATTTTCACGGAACCAAAGATTTCTAATTTTTAAGGTTCGAGAGATGCCTTGGGAAGGTGAGGAACCCACCAATCCCACTCATCTACTGGGGTCCAAGATCCTATATAGCTGTTTCTATATATATATACCTTGCATGGCTTCATCAATTTCTTTTGGAATTGGCCAGTTGTCCACTGGTATACCAACTAAACTGGTGGAAAATGGTTTTTCTGGGGTTGTGTAAGACAAACATAGTATCTAAACCTTAAGCATTAGCTAAAGCTACCCAAATATTTGTTCTAGGTTGACTAATGGGTAAATCTGTGCTACTAAAAGCAAGCAAAGCAAAAGAGCAAAAGCATACAATTGATCCCCATGCTGACCAACAGAAGGTTCTACATTACTACTGATTCCCACACTAAATCCCAAAGTTCACAGCCTCCAATGGCTGAAGCACACGACAGCAGGTGCAAGCTGGAGTCTCTGCACAGTTCACGTCTGTGTGCTCTCTTCTTTGCCTGCAGAGTGGTCAGTGTTTTTCTGTGCTTGATATGTCCTTCACATTCTTTGTTGGAATAATTCACCTGGGTTCTAAATCTGCAGAAATAGAAGCAAGCCCCTTTGCCCCAAGTTAATAGAGAAAGTGGACCTTCAATTTGTCCTGTCTCTGGATTTCTGAGCTAAAGGATTTTCTTTTGATTTTCCCTGTGTACCAATGTACAATTGGACTTAAAGATATATCCACTGACAGATGGATATTTTGTATTTCTCAAAAAATGAGTATTTGATAAGATTTGTTTACTATAATCACAAGCTCTTCAATCCTCATGAGTTGACTGCTCCTGTAGATACAGGGGGTTGCACCAGCTGATAGACTGCACATGTATTTATGTTTGCTTTAATTTGGTACCTGGAAATACAAACACTGCATAAGTGCATAGGTACTCTGAAAAAATGTATGACTCTTAAGAACTGATAGCAATCAGGAAAAATTCAGGTATAACAATTAAGAATATTTCAGATGAAAAGCATAATTAATGGTTGTTAACGATAACACGTGTGAAATCGGATAATTATTAATTACTAAAATATTGCACTATCATCTCAGAGTCTGCAAACAGCTTATAGAATCTTTTTCCAGTGAGGACCAGGACACCCTTTCCCTGGCAAGGTGCTCAAGTGCACTCCAAAAATCGGTCCAGCTGTCTTACTTGTAAGGTCAAATTGCCAAGTGAAAGTGACTTGAATTTATTTTTGATGCAAAAAACATCGGAGCTTGTTGGCAGAACATCCATCCAGACAAAGTGAAGGGTCTGGCCAGGACTCAAGCTCTAAACTGGAGTGATGTCCCTTAAGACATTTTTTAAAACAAGGCTCTTAACAATCGACGTTATAAAATGCTTAAACAGTTAAAAAATAAAAGGAAGGATCTTGAAGTTCACATGTCTTTTGGATAATTAGAAAAAGGATATTCAAGCATATTAAAAAAATCAGCTGTAAGTTAGGAAAATTAACAAATTTACATTATATAATTAATACATAAACACTAATCATCTTAGGAAGTTGAAATAACACCTTTCTAAACTATCATATACTTATGACCTACAAAAAACCCCACTAAAACAGCTTACGACGTGGATTTGTGAAATTGTAACAAGCAATAAAACCTTTCATGAAACCAAGGATGTGGTAAACTGCATCTTCTTCCATCCCCAAACAGGTGTTTACCAATATTTCATCACAGCTGTTTCGGTCAAAGTGTCTTCTCTCTAAAAATAATTAAACTTTGCAAATAAGATGAGCATATTTTAACAGAGCTTCAGGTAATTCTAAAATCAAACAGTGCTTAATATGAATAAATTTTGACAGAGTTTTAAATTATATGAAAGAATTTTTAAATTATATGAGCTAATAAAAGTTACATGTAATAAAACCTTAAATTAATAGGATATAGACTTAATATCATCTAAATTCTATAAAAATTAAACTTTTCGAAACTTAAAAATAACCTGAATTTAACAGGGCCCAAACTTAACAGAACTTAAAACAACATAATTTAACTGACCAATACTTAGCCTATACTTAAACCAAACCACACAGAAATTAATCTTGACAGAATATTAAAATATAACTTAACTCAGACATAAATATACTAAGTGACTCCAAGTAAAATTTCACTCTACTTTACTCCCCATTGCGATAAGTTTCTGTACAATGAAGGGGCGAATAGCTGCTTCAGGTCCTTTAACTGTAATCACGCATCTACTTTGTAGACATCCGGTGACTCCCCCAGTTTCTGTAGGAGGATCTAAAGGTGTCACCAAAGTCCAGCCCCTTGGCCAGCACAAATGAGAAATCACTGTGACCTGCGCTCCTGAATCCAGGAGACCTGTAACTCTGATTGTTTTGTTAATATAGATCAGACTACAAGTCAGGTATTGTTCTGTTTGGTAGTGGCTACTTTCCCTACGACCGGACTGAAGGAGCCTGGAAGGGATGCTAGACAGAGGTTTGGAGTGGCACTGCTTGGCATGGTGTCTTTTCTTTTTACATCTTGGACAGCAGAAAGGTGGGTTTGAGTTTTGTGCTGGCTCTGCAAAACTTTGATATGTGTCCAGGCTTCCCACATCGGAAACACAGTCTCTTGTCATTCTGTGATGTCTTGTTGTTTTGCTGAAGTGCTGAGCTGAGAACTTCAAGGGCTTTTACTGATTTTTCACCCCTTGCTTCTGCTTGAGGTGTTACCTTTAGAGCAGCAATAGTCTTTGTAATATATGGTGAAATTTCTTTTTCTCTACAAACCTAGATCATTTGATGTATAGAAGGCTGTGGATCATGCAAGGCTCTAATTATTTGTTTACTTTCTTCACTAGTATTAACAAAGGCAAAATTTTGAAGCAGATAAAGACATGCCAGGTCATCCTTGCATTGTCTCTCTATTGCATCTATCAGGCAATCTACGAATGTAAGAAATGGCTCTGATGTTCCTTGCTTTATTTCTGTATAAGTCCTTTCAGGGATTCCCACCAGCTGAGTCAACAGCAGAGCTTTGCAAACAGCATTTTCAATGTATTCATGATTCGGTGGTTTCCACCTTGATTGACACCCCCTCTGGCATCGGTAACTGGCAAAGCTAAAAGCGATCCTTCAGCCAAAATAAAGTCCTTGTCTTTGATTGCTTGGCGTCTGACTGCTGCCCAGTCTGTTAGAGACAGATGCTGAGTCCTTCTCGGAGGGTGCCTTGACTCAGGCAGAGCTGGGCGGTGTACCTGGTCAGGGGACAGAAAGTCTCTTTCCCAGTTTGAGTCCGCTATATCTGAGATAGATGAATCCGAATCATTGTCCGAAACAATATCACTGGTGCCTCCCCTCTGATCCATAACAGCCCTCTGGTGTCTTCCATCAATGCCTTGTCCTGGTGTCCCGTCATGTTCCCTCCTCATCCCCCTCCTTGTTGACACGTTATTGTTGTGGCCCATGTCCAGTGCTGGGAGGGTGGGAGCAGCCCAGGGGGTGTGAGGAGACACTTTGGGTGACGTGGAGGGTGATGACAGCCGCAGGCACAGTCAGCAGGATGGCATGGTGTCGGCAGGATGGCGTGGTGTCGGCAGGATGGCGTGGTGTCGGCAGCATGGCGTGGTGTCGGCAGCATGGCGTGGTGTCGGCAGCATGGCGTGGTGTCGGCAGCATGGCGTGGTGTCGGCAGCATGGCGTGGTGTCGGCAGCATGGCGTGGTGTCGGCAGCATGGCGTGGTGTCGGCAGCATGGCGTGGTGTCGGCAGCATGGCGTGGTTCAGCGCTGGGGTGACGTGAATCGGATGTGCTGGGCCCCTTCCACGTTCAGGGGGATTCACGTGGCGCGACAACGGCGGCACTGACGCTGCTGGAGATGTTTTTGGCTCCGAGGCATGGTACGGGCTGGGTGGTGGGTCGGGGCGCACAGCAACTTCCGCACGGTCCCTTGTGTGCTGAGCATGGGTGGTGGCTTCCAGGGGTGTCCCCATTAACAGTGGATTTTATCCATAAACCATAAATGCATATTCATATCCTTATCTATAGGTTTTCCAATTAACTAAGAACACAAATCTAAAACATTCTTTCTACACCAGTCTAAACCTAATTTTGAAAGTACATAAAACTACAAAAAACTGCGAAGGATGGTATCAATCCTTACACAAAAACCTACGCATATAGCATCTCTATTAATGTAAAAGGTTCTATCTCATTCACGTAAAAATTGTACCTGTTCTATCTAGTACTGTGAGCGATGTTTTTGTTATGTCTAAAGCCAAGTTACCAGGCCTTAGGGCTCTGGGCTACCTAGCAAATTCTTAAGGCACTTAGAGTCTGTTTACTTACAACTAAAGTCTAAACTTCTACTTCATATTTACATGGCTTAATATATTTTAATTTCTCTAAAGACTTTAATTCAACCCCTGTATCCTTCTGTCCCCCTGGGGAACCCAGTGGGGCATGCACTACATCTCCTCTCTAATCCCCAGGATGGAGCCGGGGTAGGTCGGGCTGGGGCAGCTCTGGGCTCTTGGCCCGGCCTGGGCGCCCCCCCCCTCAAATTTCCCTGGTGGCTTAGAGGGGTCCCTGCACTTTTTGGGGATCGCTGGGTGCCGTGCTGGGGTTCAGGTGTCTCCCAAGGAGTCTGAGAGTGGGGTGACATAGGGGGGACACATGGGGCTCCCCATTCTCGATCCATCCCAGGACGGTTCTGCCTCCATCGCCAATCATGGTCCACCCACAGGGTGCCCCCAGGTCCCTCCCCACTGCCCCCCCATAACTGGGACTGGGTCTAACTGGGAAGCTTTACTGGGAACACTGGGAGCAGCCGGGCAGGGACAGAGTGACAGCGGGGCTGGGGGGACACACGACCCCCCAAAAATCAGCGCGGGGACAGAGTGGGGGGCCCGGCCAGGCCCGAGGCCACGGGGAGGGGCAGCGGCCGCCAGCGGCTCAGGAGCTCTGTGGGCAGAGAAAAGGGGGTGACACCGGGCTGGGGGCCCCGGGGGGAGCGCACACGCTCCGGCCATGGGGGACCACCAGCCCCGGGACCCCCCCTCACCTTCTTGCGCAGGTAGAAGCCCAGCCCCAGCGCCAGGAACACCGAGCCCAACATGAAGCCCCCGATCCCCGTCAGCGTCTTGCTGCGGGCGGCATCCAGCGGCATCTCTGGGGGGGCCGTGGGGCTCAGCACCCCCCAAAACCTCTCACAGAAACCCCGAGTCCCTCCAAGTTCCCTCCTGCTTTCCCCCAGCCCACCCAGGAGCCCCTGAAACCTCCTCCCAATCCCTTCCCGGCCTCCCCACCACCCACCAAAGCCCCTCCTGTCCCTCTCGGCATCCCACAACCCCCTCCCACTTGCCTCCCAGGACCTCCAAACCCTCTCCCAGTCCCTTCCCAGCCCCTCCAGGACTCTCCCACACCCCTCCCAGTCTCTTCCCAGCACAACCAACCTCAGCCCGAGCCCCGCTTTCCCATCGCCCAGCTCCTCCCAGCCCCTCCAGCCTCACTCCGATCCCTCCCAGTTCCACCCAGCACCCCCAGACTCCCTCCCAGCGCCCACCAGCACCCCCGCAACCCCATCCCATCCTCCCCAGCATCCTCCAAACTCCTGCCCAGCCCTTCCACAGCCCCCAGCCCCTCTCCCACTTCCCACCGGCCTCTCCCCAGCTCCCTCCCAGTCGCTCCCAGCACATCCCAGTGCCTCTGCCAGCCCGGCCAGTGGCTCCCCCGTAGCCCAGTGCCGGCTCAGGGGCTGCTCCAGGCTGACCTGCTCCACCTGGCACGTGTAGGTGAGCCCGTGCCGGGGCGGTGTTTCCAGCAGCACCAGCAGCTGATGGGTCCAGTCCCCGTTGGGGACCACGTCGGTGGCCACCACGTGTCCCGACAGCTCCTGCTGGCCCTGGAACCACCTCACCTGGATGTGGGCGGGGTAGAAATCCATCACGGAGCACAGCAGGCCTCTGGGGCCGGCCTGGGAGCTGGAGGGCAGCAGCGAGATGGAAACGCTGGGGGGCACTGGGAGAGAGCGGGGACACACTGGGATCAGCTGAAGAGAACTGGGAGAGAGAGGGGAGGGGCGGTGTGGGCTTGGGATGGACTGGGAAGGACGGGGAGGGACTGGGAATGAAGTGCGCGGCGCTGGGAGGCCGAGTCCAGCGCGGGGAACTCGGCGCTGAGAGTCTGCCTGGCAACTGGTGAGTCATCAGAGAGACGCGCTCTCATTGGCTGAGAGGCGTCATCTCCACGCGGGGCCGGGATGAACGCGCGGGGGAACACTGGGATGGACTGGGATGGACTGGGAGACCACGGGTTTCACTGGGATGGACAGGAGTCCCCGGGGACGGTCCCAAGGAGGGCTGACGCCTCTGGGGTGATTCGCAGGGAGGTTTTGAGGAACTCCAGGGTCATTGCCAGGGCAGGGCCCCGGGGGACACGCTCTGCCCTACGCTCACCTTTGCGCTCCACGCTGAACGGGGCACAAATCATGTAGTTCTGCCGGCAGCAACTGTCCCCAAAACCCCGTATGTATTCCATCCATTTCGGGTCGCTGTTCCATGCCGGGCCCACTTCTCCCCCCAGGGCGTGTAGCCCACGAAGCGCCCCACGTCGCTGTCGAATATCGCGTTCTGCTCCCGGTTGTAGATGTGACGAACCTCACTTTCTCCGTGCCGTTAATGAAGTGACACTCGGTCTTATGCACCTCCTGGAACACCGCTGAGTGTGCAGGACACAGGTCAGGGGGTGCCTCCTCCAGCACCCCCAGAGCTCCGGGGGCCACCCCGGATCCCCACTCCGCACCCCTGTGCCCCACGGCCGCCATGGGACCCTCCTGCCCGCGCTGCCGCTTCCTCTTTCCCACCCTTCCCCCACTTCCCCTTTCACACCCTCTCCCTTCCCCTCCCACCTCCAGCCACGCCGCAAATCTATTTTGGGGTCCCGTTCCGCTTATTTGCGCTTTTCCCGCCTTTCCCAACATTTTAAACACAATCCCCCCAATTTCCAGCCCTCTCCCGCTCAGTTTTCGTGTCCCACCCTCCCCTTTTCCCCTTTTTCCCACCCTCTCCCAGCCCTCCCTCACCTTCCCCCGACCCTCAGCCCATGACGCTCTTCCTTTCGGGGGTCCCCTACTCCTCCTCCCCCGGCTCCATTCCGGGCTCCCCCCTTTGCCCCCTTCTCCCCCCCTGCCCCACCGCCTCCCGCCCCCCGCTCACCCGACAGCCCCGCGCCCGCAGCCGGGGGCGCTCCCAGCACCACCAGTGCCACCAGTCGGGCCCCAGCTGCCGCCACTCGCCCCATGGCCGAGCACCGGCCCGGACACAGCGCGGGCTCAGCAGCAGCAAAGCCGCGCGCTCTGATTGGCCGAGAGCACTTTTGGGAGCCGATTTTCCCCAGGCTCTACCCGGCCAGTGATGAGGCCCAAAAACACCAACTCGCGCTCTCATTGGCTGCAGCGCGCCCCGCCCGTGTTGGGATTGGCTGAGCGGGTTCCGGGCCGCCGCAGCCCCGCCCCGGGGTTTTTTGGGTGGTTTTGGGGGTTTTTGGGCACGGCGGAACCTCGGGCTGCGGGGCAGGTGGGAGCTCAGGTGTGGCCAGAAATGTGTCGGCAGGTGCGGCGCGGGATGTGGGCGGTGCCCGTGGCCAGGGCTGAGGCCGGCCCGGTGCCGGGCACCCACCAAAGCCGCTCTGTCCCTGCCCCCGCAGCCGCGCGGGGCACAGCAAATGGCACCCCGCATCACCGAGGGCCCTGACACCGCCCGTGTCACAAAGGGCCACACCCGGCCCCCAACAGCAGAGGGACAGACTGGAAGCGCCCGGAGCAGCCCCGGCCTTGTGGCCTTGTAGCCCGTGCCGTGCCCAGAGCCCCGGGAGGCTTTGGCCACGGTGCCCCCGACAGCCCCAGCCCCGCCCCGCAGAGCCCTGGGGCTGCAGCCCGGGCTGACCCTGCGGGCCCCAGAGATGCCGCTGGACGCTGCCCACAGCAAGGTGCTGACGGGGATCGGGGCCTTCGGGTTGGGCTTGGTCTTCCCGGCACTGGGGCTGGGCTTCTACCTGCGCAAGAAGGTGAGGGGGGCTCCTTGGGGTCGTGTCCACCCTCCCCCGCAGCGTGTGTGCTCCCCCCGGGGCCCCCAGCCCGGTGTCACCCCCTTTTCTCTGCCCACAGAGCTCCTGAGCCGCCGGCGGCCGCTGCCCCTCCCTGTGGCCTCGGGCCCGGCTGGGACCCCCCACTCTGTCCTCATGATGATTTGGGGGGGGTCGTGTGTCCCTCCAAGCCCTGCTGTCCCTCTGTCCCCGCCCAGCTGCTCCCAGTGTTCCCAATAAAGCTTCCCAGTTCGCCCCAGTCCCAGGGAGCAGCTGAAGCAGCAGAACCTACACCAGGGTCTCCAAGCGCAGCCAGAACCGCTGAGCCTGGGGTCCCCAAAGCCCTCAGCAAGCCCCAAGGCCCTCCCAGGAACCCTCAACTCCCTCAAACCCAGAATCCCTCACAGCCCCTGCAAGTTCCCCCCATGGCACCAGCCATGGCCATGTCCCCACATGTCACTGGCCACGTCTCACTCTTGTATTTTGTGTCCAACATCCCCCTAAACAGGGTTTTTTTCCTTTTCAAAGTTCTGTGCCAGGGTTCAAAAGAAAAGCAGAACTTGCAGCTTGGCCTTAGAAGCTGTTGATTCATTTCTTACCTTAAAGTTCAGTGTGCCACCTTACACCAGGCTTAACGCGCTGAAAGACATCACTGCCAAGAACACAAGACCTGCTGTCCAAGGTCTCTTAAAGATTTCTAATCCAATTAACTCTTAAAATGTACTATATGTACAATTTTGTACCAATAATTGCTACCAATTCTAGACACGCAATTTTCTACATCACCTACATTCTACCAATGTCTTTGTGCCACCAGAACAGCAGAAGATGGAGCAGAAGAACTAAAGACACCATCCAAAATTCTCCATCTTGCTTCTATCTACTTCCATTCTAAAAACCCAAAACTACAAATTTTCACCCTGTGACAAACTAAACTACTATCTAATTTATTTTATGTTGTTTTCATTTCATCCATAAGTGTTGGCAGTTTTTCCCATGGACTAAGGTCAAAGGCAAGGGTCCCAGACACCCCAGGGCAGTTTGAGGGGTTTTCCCCGTGCCCTGGACTCCAACATCCCACCATGTCCTCACCCATGGCTGTCACCCCAACATGTTTCCATCCCTGTCATTGTCCCCCACGTCTCCATCTGTGCCTATGTCTCCTCAAGTCTCCATGAATGGCCACATCCCCACCACGTCCACGTGTCCCCATGTCGCTCTCCATGTCCATGTCCCCCCATCACCCGCCAGATGTCTTAGTTCAATATCTTTTTTACCCCAGTTGGATATTTTAAAGGGATGAAGAGAAACGAAAAGCAAATCAAGGCCAGAAGAAAAGGATTTCCCTGGTCCATGCCAGCTGAGGATCCACGTGCTTGAGTGGGAGGGAAGAACCTTTTTTGGAGGGATTTCCACCCCACTGTCTCCAAAATCTTGGTCTTGGCCCAATTCAACATTTGGCTGCAGAAGACACCCTTGGGCAATAGAAAATCAAAATTGTGGAATCCCTGAGGTTAGAAAAGACCTCCAAGACCATCCAGTATTCCTTGATGCCACCAGAAGATAGGATTGAACTTCTGGGGTTGAAAGTCAACAAATCTGCTCTCCCCAAGGAATTCCCAGTGTCGGTCTGTGTCACAATGGATGTTCCTGCCCCTGCATTCACCCAGGTACCCACAGGGAGACAGGAAGATGTGGAGCCCCCGCAGCCAGGTGTCTTCCCAACAGTGATCACCAGGGCCATAGGTGACCAGGGCTCTGCCCAACACGGGTCACTGGGGATCATCCAACACCGATCCTCCCATGGGGGATGGAGCTGGAGCAGCGCACGAAGCTCTTCCCGCACTCGGGGCACTCGCAGGGCTTCCCTTCTGGTGCCTCTGTTGGTGTTTGGTCAAGTGAGAGCTCCTGGAGAATCTCTTCCCACACTCAGGACACTCGTAAAGCCTCTCCCCGGTGTGGATGCGCCGGTGGACAGTGAGGTGTGAGTTTTGCTTGAAACCCTTCCCGCAGTCGGGGCAGCGGAAGGGCCTCTCCTCCGTGTGAATCCGCTGATGTACGAGGAGAATGGAGCTGGTCTGAAACCTCTTCCCACACTCAAGACACTCGTAGGGCCTCTCTCCAATGTGGATACGTCGGTGCTTGATGAGGTGTGAGTTTTGCTTGAAGCCCTTCCCGCAGTTGGGGCAGCGGAAGGGCCTCTCCTCTCGGTGAATCCGCTGATGTACGAGGAGATCAGAGCTGGTCTGAAACCTCTTCCCACACTCAGGACACTCGTAGGGCCTCTCCCCTGTGTGGATGCGCTGGTGTTTTTTCAGGATGGACTTCCATCCAAAGCTCTTCCCACATTCCAAGCAGGTGTAGGGCCCTTCCCCAGTGTGGATCACCTGGTGCTGGATCAGGGCCGAACTTTCTCTGAAGCTCTTCCCACATTCCGCACACTTGTAGGGCTTTTCCCCAGTATGGATCATCTGGTGTTTCCTCAGGCCAGAGCTGTGCCTGAAGCTGTTCCCACACTCCCGACAGTTAAAGGTCCATTCCCCAGTGTGGACCCTCTTGTGCCGGATCAGGCTGGAGCTGTGGTTGAAGCTCTTCCCACATTCCCCACACTCGTAGGGCCGTTCGCCAGTGTGGATCACCTGGTGCTGGATCAGGGCAGAGCTGTAGCTGAAACCCTTCCCACATTCCGGGCACCCGTGGGGCTTCTCCCCTCCATGAGGCTTCTCCACCAGCTCTGAGCTCAGCTGGATCTCTGGCCGCCCTCCTGGCACAGGGCGGGTCTTTCCTCCTCGCAGCTCCCTGGGCTGGGTTTGCAGCCCCTCCTCCTGCAGGATCTCCGGGGCTTTTCCTCCTTCTCCATATGGACACTCCTTGGGAACGACAAATCCTGGTTTGGGGAGAAAACAAGAGGAGAGTGCTTTAGGCTGGGGGTTTCTCCTTGCCCAAGTTCATCTCAGGAAGTCATTGCTACCTCGTGTCTGTAAGAACCTCCAAAACACCAAGATTCAGCGCACAAGTCCTCCAAATGTCAAGATACAGATCAAAAACTCCACAAATACTGTACTTTACACCAAACTTTCTCCAAAATATAAAGATGCAGCCCCTTGCAATAAACCAAGATACCAACATTTAGGCCCAATAATAATCAGAAAAACCAAGATTCACTCCCACGAAAATGATGAAGACCTGTAAACAGGGAACCCCCATGAAAGGAAGAAAGGAAAGTGTCTTTACAAACAGATGCTGCGAATCTGCTTGGGGATAGGGCCAGGCACTTGGACATAAGGAAGGGACAGAAGAAACCATCACTTCCACAAAATGTTACTAACTGACCACACAGACTGCTGCTCAGCCAAGGTCCTGCTAAATCCATGAACATTGAGAAGAAGAACAAGGACTTAATAGAGATATGAACATCGTTACCTATACAGAAGTGGAGTGCATATTAAGGGGGGGTATGTAGTAGGTGGATTGGGAAGTCTGTACCTCCCAATACTTCAGCCAATGGGGAAAAGGAGAGGGAGATGCAGCCAGGAAAATTAGGATGGAAAGGAGACTGTGTGCTCCAACAGCTGGAGAGATCCCATGGGAAATGTCCCATAGCTTCTCCCTTTTTCTATAAATGAAATTACTTTTACAAGACTCCTCTGTCTTCTTTGTGGACACAAACCCCTGGTGATGTCAATTTTTCCACACACCTTGGGGCTCCTCTGGAATTCCTTCCACCGTCCGGGGCGGCGGGCAGTGAGTGGAGCTGAAGGTGCCTCACCCAGTTTGGGTGATCGGCTCCCTGGGGTGGCGGCGGCACCGGGGGTTTGACTGGGGACCCGAGAGTGTCCAGGAGACAGATCAGCAGTGACACATCAGGGAGGTCTGTGAAGAGTCGGCAGGGAGACAGCACTGAAAATCTCATCAGTGAGGACACTGGGATCTTCAGGGAGTGAACATGGCAGGGCATCCATGGAGGGTGGAAAAGGGAAAGCCAGGAAGGCGTCCTGGCAAAAGGGATGATGATCCCGAAATATCTCTGAAGGGTCCCTTTGGAGAATGTTGAGGCAGTCTGCACATTCTCATTAATTACTCCCACAGGTAATTAAGGACATGGACACCCAGCAGGGCAATAAAGGAAGTCCAGAAGGGATTTAGACAAGTGGGGATGGATGGCGTTGGTGTGCTGGGAAGGCACTGGGTGAAGGGGAGTGTGCAGGAATATGGTTAATGCAAGAAGCAGCAGGAGGAATCTCTGCAGTAAAAATAAGGATGATGGAAAAGAGGAGGAAGAGAAAAATACTGAGGACTGGGACATTTTTCAGCAGGGTCTTATCCTCTAAATTTGCCAGCTGCTGCAGATCCTTTGAACCCCCGGTTTCCAGGAGAGGAAAACAAGGAGGTCAGGATCCCAGGGGGTTTCTCCGTGCTGGGGAGCGGCAGCAGCGGGCGCAGAGGTGCGGCACCGGGAGCACGGGCTGGGGGCCTGTGGGGAGCTGTGGGGCAGCCGGGGCTCAGCAGGAAGGAAGGAACAGCTGGGAAATGTGGATGGATCGAGATTCTCCTTTAAGGATTTTGTTTGGGTCGCTGGAGAAAGGAATGACTCTGCAGAAAGCTCAGCAGCTGTCAGAGGAGGAGCACCCACAGGCACTCAGGGGGGCTGCAGGAGCGGCACAAGAAGCCCCTGGAGCACTTGGGCACAAAGGCACAGCAGGTGAAGGCAAGAAGGGAGGAGGAAAAGGCCAAGCTGGAGGCAAAGGCCATGGCAGAGTTTGTACAGCCCCTGAGGGATGAACCCCAGCGCCCAAGGGGGCCCCAGCACCGAGGGGACGGGCTCGGCCACAAGCACCTGGCACAGGCATTGCCCTCCTCGGCGGGGGAGAGCCCACCCAAACAGCCCCTGGCAAGGAAGCAGGGTTCCATCTGCAGGCCACAAGGACACTGCAGGCACACACAGCAGCACCCTCAGCAGGAGCAAGTCCAGCCCTGCATGGACATGGATTCCTGGGGCTGCCAGAGCTCCCATTCCACCAGGGACCAACCACACTGCAGCCCTTGACAACATTCAGGCTGGGGCTGCATCCACACGAGGCCTTTCCTCATACACACAGGGGCCTCTCCATCCACTCTGGATCTTAGACCTAAGGGGGGAAAATCCCAAAAATGTCTTTGATTATTCAGGGGACAAGTGGCAAAGATGAGCAGCAGTGTTTTATCCAACCACTATTGGCAGATGTGGGGGATGGGTTTGAAATGCAGGAATTTTTATTTGCTCCTAATTGTGATTGTAATTTACTGGGAAGGCATTTGATGGCTAAACTGGGAATGCAAATTAATACTGTAAAAGATGATACAGAGGCCAGTTCTGTGGTACCTTTGTGTCAAATGTCTGGCAAGGCCTGTGCTGAAGTGAACCCACAAGTGTGGGCAGCCCCAGGGAAAGAGGGAAAATCAGATACTCAGCCTCTCCAAATTACCCTGAAGCAACCAGGACAAGTGGTGTCTAAAAGCAATCCCGTGTTCCAAGGGAGGGAAGGAAGGGCTTACAGCCTGTTACTGAGCCCCTGCTCAAGGCAGGGCTTTGGGAGCCAGGCATCTCTCCCCATAATGCTCCTCCTATGCTGCCAACCAAGAAATCAGATGGAATCCACAGAATGGTGCAGGACCTAACAAGAAGAAATGAGATGATCAAACCTAGGCACCTCACAGTCTCAGATCCTTACACCAGCTGGAACCAGGTTCCCTCCTCACACTGCTGCCATTCAGGACTTGATGTCAAAGATGATTTCTGGGGATGCCCACTGACACAGGATGCTGAACAGGATTTGGCCTTTGAGTGGGAACAAGAGGGAGAAGGGAAAATGGGAAAGACATGGACGGTCCTCCTGCAGGGATGCACAGATGCACCAGCCTTATTCGGGCAAGCCTAGCAGGAAATATCAAAAGAATTTACCTCACCCCAAGAGACTGGGGTAATGCAGGATGTGGATGACTTGCTCCAGTCAGGAAGACAAGAAGTGGTAGAAGAAGCCTCTGTGGAATGGCTCCATTTTCAGGCTAAAAAGAAACTTTGAGCATGTGAAAAAAAAAAAAAAAGCGCAAAAGGTGGAGAAAGAAGTTAAATATTTGGGGCATTATTTGACTGAAGGTTTGTAATGAATTGACCCACAGAAACTCCAGGGAATCTCAGAAGTAACGTTACCTAGGATAAAAAGGAGCTGCAACAATTCTGAGGATTAATGGGGAATTGCAGGACTGGATTGAGGATTCTCTGTTCTAGCCAGAACATTGTGTGACATTTTAACCCCAGACAGCCTCAATGTTATGGTATGGACATGAGAAAGAGAACAAAACATGAGAAAATGAAAAAACGAAAATGATCGATGCCCCAGCCATGGCTCTCCCAGACTCCCAAAAGGAATTGGAATTGTCTGTGGATGTTAAACAGGCCACGACTGACCCCGCACTGAAGGCACCGGAGCAGCAGCCAGGGCTCCGCAGCGGGGGAAGCCCCTGTACCTGCCCACAGATCCTCTGCTGGATCTGTGGGTCAGACTGTAGAAAGTTTAGGGAAAATCCAGTAAAACTCACGTGTCATGGAATGATTTTTGCTGCATACCCAGGCTACATGTAGATGAAATGGTTTCTGTTGCACATCCTGGCCAAAATCAAGTAATGCCTTGACTCTCTAACACGAAATGTATTATTGGGAATTACTGTTTTTCTCGCAGTTTCAGTGAAATGATTACACCATCAGAATAATCTCTCATAATAATCCTACTTTTAAATTGTCAGTAATGTTTGGACCAGGGGTGTGAGAAACAATTTTTAGTCCTAGGAGAAGAAGCAGAAAAAACTTGATGGCTTCGGAATGTTTTTGTGTATGTTTGTGGAAGGCACTTAGTGATGGCAAAATTTTGGTATGGGTTTTTCGATGTTCACCGTTAGGTTGCATTTTACAAAACCAGAAGAGCTTTAAAAGAGAGCCTTTAACAGTAAACAGTGAAAAGAATTAAACTGTTAAATTCACAGTTAAAACAAAAGTAGATTGTAGGGAACCACATGAGAGTCATTCCATGGCTGCTCTGCAAGAGAAGCTTCCTTCCAGGCAGCCAGGAGAGGAGCTTTAGAAATGCAAATTAACACTGCTGGGGAAAAGTGTGGACAATGCACCAGGCTCTTCTTGCCCGGGGGAGGAATTGGGCTCATTCCCTCTGTCCCTCACCCCAAGCTCTGCCTGCTGGCACAGATGGAATTGGCACAGCCAAAGGCAGAGCCCACAGTGAGGAGAGCTGACTCTGCAACACAAATTGCTTCAGCTGCAAAGGGAAACAGCAAATGGAGAATGTTGTGAAAACTTCACTAAAATAAGTGGGGGGGAATCATCCCTCTCCCCACTCCAACATGTGCTCTCACTGTCTGTGTCACACAGGGAGCATTAGACCACTGGGGTGTTTGTGCTACCACAAGTTCAGAGAAATCACTTGGGAATCCAAGTGTGTGATGATTTAATCAGAGAAAAGAGATCAATTGTTGCAGCCCTGGCTGGAGGGAGCACCCAAAAATGGGAAAAGATGAACGGCCATCAGAACAAATCCTGCAACACCACGGACCAGCCCCAGGGAACCCGAACCAATTCAGAACAGGAGCCAGAGAACCCACTGATCATTTCAATGGCAGAATTAGATTACAAGATGTCCACAAAATAATAACCAACCAGACAGATCCAGCTCCTCAGTCTGGCCCACCAATCCACTCAAACGAAGAATGCAACATTTCACCGGGGGATGGGATCAGATTATATATTAGCAGAAGGAGGAGGACAGGGTGGAAAATTAAATGACTCAAGATGCTGTTGGCAAATAGATGACAACAGAAAAGTGGTGAAACAGATAACAAAGGAAATAAGAAAGCAGCTCATGTGCCGGTCCAAACGTGGAAAGGATGGGAATGGGACACGGTTTCGTGGTTCCCTGGCACACCACGGTTTAAACGAAGGCTCTTTCTCCTCTGTTGTGCTCCAGCAACTCTCATCTTTGGACCGTGCACGACACCTCGCTGAGGGCAGCTCATTCAGCAGCTGAGCAAGGGAATGCAGGTGGCAGCCAGGCCTCCTGATCCACACACGGCTACAAAAGGACAGGGAATGAGGGCACTGACAATAATCCCAAAGTCAAAGAGGACCCAGCAAGAAAAAACAGAGTGAATCAGTGAATCTGCTTGGACATAGGGACAGGGACTTGGAGAAAGGAAGGAATGAGAAAAACCATCAGTTTCAGAAAACGTTACTCATTGACATGGACTGCTGCTCAGCCAAGGTCCTGTGAAATTCCTTAACATCAAAAAGAAGAAAAAAGACTGAACAGAGCCATGAATATCGGATGTTATACAAAAGGGGGGGGCATATTAACGAGGATATGCAGGCGGCGGATCGGGAAGTCGGAACTTTCCAAGGACCTTCGCCACTGGGCAAAGGGACAGGGAGATGCAGAAGGGAAAATCAGGATAAAAAGGAGGCCGCGTACGACAACAACTGGAGAGACCCCACGGCAAACGCCGCACGGCCTCTCCCTTTGCTCAGGAATAAAGTCACTTTTACAGGACTCCTCGGTCTCCTCTGGGAACACAAACCTTTGGCCACGGGAATTTTCCCGCACAGCCCCGGGGACAGGGCGGCCACCTCCGTTCTCCCCGCAGGAAGCGGGACGAGGCAGCGCTGCTCCGGCACCGGCTCCTGCCGAGGCAGCGGCGGGAAGGAGACCGCGGGCAGCCGCTCCCGCAGCGCCCTCAGGCCACGGGGAACACGGCGCCGACACGGCACAAGGAACCCGCCAGAGCCCCCTGCCGCCCCCTCCGCCCGCAGCCGGCCCCGAGCCCCGGCAGAACCGAGCGCGGCTCCCACCCGCGCTGGGGCCGCCTCCGAGCTCCGCCGCCGCCTCACCGGGCTCCGGCCGCTGCCGCCGCTCCCGGGCCCGCACACACGCTCCGCCAATGGCGCCTCTGCCGAGCCACGCCCACCCGGGGGGCGGCCCCGGGGCCGGGCTGGGCCCCGCTCGGCCCAATCAGCGCGCGAGATTCTAGAGTGACGGCACAATTCGCCAATGGCAGCGAGTCAGGGGCGGGCTCTGCACACGGCCCACACCCGCCCCGCGCTCTCAGGCCCCGCCCCCGGGCTGTGTGAGGGGAAAGCCGCAGATGAGGAACAGCGCTGGGACGGGCCCGGGCCCGAGTCGGGATTGAGCTGGAAACACAAACAAACTTCTCCGCACCTCCCGGCCCGCCTTTCCCAGCCCGGCGTGTTCCCCGGCACCGGCTCCGAGGAAAGCCGTCACTTCTCCTGGCCATAATTAGGAGCATCAGCGCATGCCTTTGATTTCTCCCCAAAAGGGAAAACCCCCAAGGCCCTTGGGCTGAGTGGAGGAGGGGGGAGATTTCTGCCAGAAAACTCCCAAAGGGGTTTTTCCCCAGAGTCGGGAAGAACAAACTAAACCCAAGTGAGGCGGGGCCCCCCACCCATGCCGGGGGTTCGGCCCCTTCCCTTTCACCCCCCGGGAACAGCGCCGGGACTGGGGGGGCCCGGGCGGGACTGGGGGGCACAGGGGGGTCCCCAGCACCGGGGGGTCGCTTGGGGCTCTGTCCTGTCCCCCCAACCCCCGTTATCAGCCGGGTCCCCCCGTTATCACCAGCCCCCCCTCTTCAATTTACCGGGCCCGCCACGCACCGATACCCCCTCCCCATTCTCTGCCCCACCTTCACCGACACCCCCAAAGCGCTGGGACCCCCCGATCCATGAGCCCCCCCCAGTGCGCCAGGACCCCCCCCCTCACCGCCCTTCCCCGACTCACCACGACCCCCCCAGTCCATGGAACCCCCCCCCACTCACCACATTCCCCCCTTCGGCACCCTCTGGGCCCCCCCTGTTGATTGAACCCCCCCAAAACGCCCCCAGCCCCTCCCCTCCCCCCTTGGTTCCCCACGCCCCTGGCCTGCATTCTCAAGTGGGAAACCCCGAATCCTTTGGAATTCTCACCTGGGATCCCCCAAATCTCCCCAGGAAACCCCAAACCCCACCTGGGACCCCCCAAAACCATCAAAAGACTGGTGACACTGGGATGGGACTTGATATACTGGGACACAACTGGGAACACTGGGACAGGATGGGGGACACTGAGATGGGACTGGGGGCACCAGGACAGGGATGCTGGGACAGGGCTGAAAACACTGGGATGGGACTGGGGACACTGGGACAGTGACACTGGTATGGGGACAATGGGGTGATGGCACTGGGCTGGCTCTGGGAGCACTGGGATGGAACTGGTGACACTGGGGTGGAACTGGTGACACTGGGGTGGTGACACTGAGGCAGCCCTGGGGGACACTGGGCTAGTGGCACTGGGACAGGGAAACTGGGATGGAACTGGGGACACCTGAACAAGACTGAGGGCACTGGTACTTCACAACAAAGACAAGACTTTCTAATTATTGGCAAGGCCGGTAATGGACTTTCTGGACTTTCAGTTATTCCTGCTGTTGTTTCAGTAAATTGTAAAGAGCTGAGGGGTTTAGCTCTTTTTCATGAGGCTCCAGTGCTAATTCTACCAAAAACACCAATAGCTATTGCTATTGCATTGCCAATGAATACAAATAAGTGAGCTGGATATCGAGAAATGCGTTTTGAGAGCTTTAGCCCGCCAGAACTGATGTGCAGTCTGAGACACCTGGGTAAAACAGTTGAGATTACAGGCACACTGGACACAGGGCACACATCACTGTGATTTCTCATGAATTTTGGCCGAGCAATTGGAATCTGGTGACACCTAGGAGTGGTCTCACAGGGATTGGAGGAGCTACAGTGTGTATGCAAAGTGACTTCATGATTACTGTCACAGGTCCCACAGGAAAGACAGCGACCACCCATCCCTACGTGGTGAAGAAGCCCATTACACTATGGGGGAGAGATGTGTTGTCCCAGTGGAGAACAAAGATGGACGTGGATTCTTAATGGAAACCACAGCTATGCCTGCCACTTATCATTAAGTTACCGTTATTCCGTTATCGTGGAAAACCAATCCGCCTGTTTGGATAGATCTGTGGCCTCTTGAGCAGAAAAAATTGAATGCGCTCAAAAAATTAGTAGGCGAATAGCTACAAAAAGCCCACATCAAGCCCACAAATAATCACTGGAATTCCCCAGTGTTTGTCATTCACAAGAAGACTTCTCTGATTCCTGGAGATTGCTTCATGACTTGAGGAATGAACTGATAGAAGACATGATGCATTTACAACCTGGATTTCCTTCTCTTTCAGTGATTCCAAGAGACTGGCTTCCTGTTGTCATTGACTTCACAGATTGTTTTTTCACCATTCCACTGCATCCAGGGGATGCTTCTTGATTTGCCTTTTTGGTTCCAGCCATCAGCAGAGGAGAACCACTGCAAAGGTACCACTGGATGGTTTTACAGCAGAGATGCAAAGGACCTGCAGCTGGCTCCGACGCCGCCAAGCCCGAGAATGGCCTCATGGCCGGTCCCAGTGAACCCGTGAGGGGCCCCTTCCATACTGCTGGTGACTTACCTGGGCTCGTAGGGACACCCCCCCCCCGCCCCGGTGCTGACAGCGGGCTGCCCACTCCGAACAGCAGCCCTCCTGAACGAAACGGGTTTGAACACCGCGGGAATTTTGAAACTTTCCTGCAGTGCTACTG
Organism: Chamaea fasciata; assembly: GCF_029207755.1. Lineage (NCBI taxonomy): Eukaryota > Metazoa > Chordata > Aves > Passeriformes > Sylviidae > Chamaea > Chamaea fasciata. Next base: position 2,302,387 of record NW_027094117.1, on the reverse strand, counting down.
CGCATGTGCGGCACAGCCGCCCGCACAGAAAAATGGCGGCTCCCTGCAAAGACCTTCCGTACAACGATATGGCCGCTCCCTGTGTGTTTCCGTACAACAAGATGGCGGCGCCCCACACGGAGCATGCGCACTGCTGCCGGCGCCATTTTGTAACCACCGAGACTCAGCCTCCATCTACAGCGCCATCTCTGGCCGCCGTGCCCGCTGCAGGGTCGGGCGGCCCCGGAACACCGGCGGCGGAGGTGCCGCGGCTGCGGCCGGCCCCGGAGGTGCGCGGCCCCGGGGTGCCGCCGGCGGGGGTCCCTGTGACCCCCCAGAGCAGGAGTCACCAGCCATGGGGGCGGGTGGCCCCGGAGCGCGGCCAAAGAGGCTTTCAGCACCCCCACCATCGGCGTGAGCCTGCCGCGGGGAGCAGCCGTGTCGAGGTGCCGGCTTCTTTTCAGCCTCTGCCAGCGCCAGGATTGGAGCACGGCAGACGCAGTTTTGGTGTTCGGGCTCAGGATTTTATTCATTCCTATCTGCATTACAGCCTCACAAGCCATGAGGTTTGCACACTAACTAGCTAAGCACAGAATGGTGAGTCTCTGTCTATCCCTACCCGCTCTTTTCAAGGACAAATCATCCAATGAGAAAATGACACTCAAATTATTTCTATTTTTGACTCAATGACCCCATGGTCCACAATGTGGGCTTTATTACCCAACCAAAGAAACCACCCAAACACATGAATTGAAGGTGAAGAAGTGTTGTGTTTGTGCAGGTCCAGGGCCCAGGTGGATTCCAGCGGAGAACGTGGAGCCAAATCAAGCACAGGAACACGCTGACAGCTCCAAGAGCAGAGAAGCAGCACGCAGACGTGAGCTGCACGGAGACTGTAGCTGATGGCAGACATCTTCTGTCCCACGTGCAAGAACTGTCAACCCTGGGGTTTGTGTTCGTGTAAAAGGTGTGGGAATCGTTGGTATCGTAGAGCTCTGTTGGCACAAGCGTGGTGAACATCGTGGTGTGATCTAGAATCCCAAACAAAGCGCAAGGCTCTTGGATATTTAGTTGCAGTGGGTCACGGTGAAGAAAGCAGCCCCCATCTTCCCATTCTTCGGGAGGAATGGAGGAGGGAATTTTTGAGAGAATCAAAAGAGATTCAAATTTGGAGAGTTGAATGCAAACAAAATAATTCAGTGCCTTATATCTGGCCGGTCCCGGGTGAAATTTGTGGATGAACCAAAAAAGGGAACGTGCTGAAAGATGTGCCTGGAAATTAAAAATGAAAAAGGAAGTGCCTTAAATCAAAAAGCATTAAGTTAAATCAGGGATCGTGTTTATATCTTATTTTGTTTGCCTTCATCAATGCAACCTTACCTGTCGATCAACCAAAGACCAACACTTGGGGAGCAGTGGTGTTGTAGAATCCCTTTGTTAGAGAATAGTTTAAGGGAAATCTGGGGTTCAATCAAATGTTACGTTTTTTTGCGTGCTTGCTTTTAGTAATTTACTTGCTTTTAGTAATTTACTTGCTTTTAATGATGCAAATTTGCCACTCAGTCAACCTAAAACAAATGTCTGGGTGACTTTAGCCAGTGCATCAGGTTTAGATACCGTATGTCTGTCCAATACAACCCCAGAAAAGCCATTTCCCACCTGTCTGGTTGGTGTGCCAGTGGATGCTTGGCCAGCTCCAGAGAAAACTGACAGAGCCATTCAAGGTACAATTGCAGGATCATCCACATGGGATTTTTGGTCCCCAGTAGATGCATGGAACTGGTGGGTTCCTCACCTTCCCACGGCATCTCGTGAACCTGAAGTACGGAAGACTTTTGGTTCTGTAAACATGATTTTTTCATGCCAAATTAAACTATACAGGGAAAGATCAATTTTTGGTTAAGGATGTTTGTCCTTACCACTTTGTATAGAAAAATGAGATTAATTGGTGTAATCATACTTCTTTAGTTCAGTCACACATCAGTCCACACAGACATGAGGTACAAATTCAAGTTTAGTTTTAAATAAATAGAGGGTTTTTAAGTGCCTTAGCAAATAAGAGACGAAATCAGTTAGCAAGAAAGAGACCTAAAGTCTAGTTTAAAGTTCAAATGACATTGCCTTTTGCAAAGTTAGTTGAATTCTAATCATAACAAAAATAATGTAGCCTTGCTGAAACATGCCTAGATAGAACAGACAGAGCTACATGTGTAGAATTTGTGTAAGAAATTGCAAATATTGTCGCACATCAATCTTAGCTTAGGCCAGGCCCAACAAGGCAATACTGGACTCGTGTTTCTACCTGATTGGTAGAAACCAGTAGAATAAAATGCGCTGCTTTAAAGCTCAGGGAAGACCAATCACAAATGCCACTGTTGTTGTTTCTGCGGCTGCTACTGATAACACAGTAGATATATATATGTATATATAAATATATGCACACTGATAAGACTCAGGGGACACAGACTACAAGTGCTGCCGCTGCTGCTGTTGCTGCTTCTGCTTAGGACTCAGAAACTTGTGGGAATGCATTTCCACACCCAAGCAAATGATTCTATTTAAGGAAAAAAGTTTCAGTTTACCTTTGAACTTAGAAGGAAGCCAAGCTGGAAAGTTGTGTGCCCTTCTCATGGACATCAGCCCAGTGCCAGCACAGGGGCACTGGTTGGGCTTTGGAGATGTTTCTCAGGGCCTGTGGCTGCTGCTATTGGCAGCAAGGCAAATTGTCCCTCCTTAATCATCCTATACTTGAGAATGAGCTCAGAGGTGCTCAGGCGCTTTTTAATGTGTCCTGGCCAGGGGTCAGAGGCTTCTCCGACACCTGTGCTCGCCTTTTGTTTCTGTATTGTTTGTCATTTTATTATTTGTAAAATGTTTTATCTTTCATTAAAACCTTTCTTTGTTAAAACCTTTGCATTACAAAACACATTTGAAGAGACATCTGGCAAATGTTATGAAGCCACTCTGGGAGGTTGCAGGCCAACCCTCAGGCTTGATGCATCTTCATGGGGCTCATTACACGCTGGCCTCATGTGAGAATGTATCAGAAACTTTGTTCTTTATGTTATGAAACTTCATGTTCTTTATGAAACTTTCTGTTAGAAGGCTTCCTGCACACTGCTGCTGATATGATGCCACCGCTCCTGCTGGGGACACGGGGACTTCACTGGCTTCAGCTGTGACAGCCTCTGCCTCCATGAGGCTGATTTAGCTATGCAGTAAAGGACTTTGCTTTTACAACTGCCCATCACCATTGATTTCAGTGAGGACACCCCAAAACCTTGACACAGGATGGCCCCTGTGGCCGAGCAGTGCCAAAGAGCCATCGAGGACATCTCAAAGCTGCTACGGGCACAGCAATGTCCTGTCATAGGGGTGGTGATGCCATCGGGGACATTGCTGGTGGCACTTGTCCCCTCCCCCATCCCCATATGGTGTTTTAAACAAATTTGGGGAATTTTCCTGGAATTTTCATTGAAACTGTCCCAAATCCTGATGGGAATTCTTAAGGTGACGTCAATGGGGACAGTTGGGGACAGTCAGGGATGCTCAGGGACACTTTGGAACATGCAGGGACGCAGGGCCAGAGGGTGAATTAGCCCCCTCAGTGCCTTGCAGAAGAGGCAGCAGACCCGGGTTATAAATGACAATATAAATGACAATATAAATGACAATAAAATGTTGGCTTTTGCATTCATGCTTTTGCCCGTTGTTATTGATTGAAATGATTTTGATACGGTGCCATTTATAATTCAGCTGTTTTTTGGTGTAATATAATCAGTTTATGTGTGTGCAGTATAGCCAACAGAAATGGCACCATGATAAATCAATATTATATCATAGGCCTTAGCGAAATATTAAAATAGAGACTGCGCAGTGCTGAAATGCTTTTATATTATAACTATTATTACTGACTTTTACATTATAGCTAACTCAGACAATGGCGTTGTCTTAGTTTGAAAGACAGGTGTCTGCCAGGGAAAGCCGGAGCCTCCCTTGGAATGGAGAATTCAAACCCCCTCCCTCCAAACTGTTATAATTTTGAAAATTAATGGGCTCTCAGGCAGAGGTCCAACCATGTCTATGTCCTCCCATCATCCCAACCACGTCTCAGTTCAATGACTCTATTTTTACCCCAGCGTTGGATATTTTAAATGGATGAAGAGAAATGAAAAGCAAATCAAGGCCAAAAGAAAAGGATTTCCCTGTCCATGCCGGCTGAGGATCCACATTCTTGGGTGGGAGGGAAGAACCTTTTATGGAGGGGTTCCCACCCCACTGCCTCCAAAATCTTGGTCTTGGCCCCAGATCATCACCATGTGGCTGCACAAGATGCCCTCGGGCAATAGGAAATCAAAATCGTGTGGAATCCCTGAGGTTGGAAAAGATCTCGAAGACCATCCAGTATTCCTTGATGCCACCAAAAGATAGGACTGAACAAAAAAAAATTTTCTGGGGTTGAAAGTCAACAAATCCACTCTCCCCAAGGAATTCCCAATGTCAGTCTGCGTCACAAGGGATGTTTCTGCCCCTGTGTCCATCCAGGTGCCCATGGGGAGACAGGAAGATGTGGATCCCCCACAGCCAGGTGTCTTCCCAACATGGATCACCAGGGCTCTGCCCAACGGGGGTCACTGGGGATCATCCAATGCCGATCCTCCCATGGGGGATGGAGCTGGAGCAGCGCACGAAGCTCTTCCCGCACTCGGGCACTCGCAGGGCTTCCCTTAGTGCTGCCTCCGTTGGTGTCTGGTCAAGTTAGAGCTACTGGAGAAGCTCTTCCCACACTCAGGACACTCGTAGGGCCTCTCCCCAGTGTGGATGCGCCGGTGGACAGTGAGGGTGGAGTTTTGCTTGAAACCCTTCCCGCAGTCAGGGCAGCAGAAGGGCCTCTCCTCCGTGTGAATGTGCTGATGTAAGAGGAGATTGGAGCTCATTGCAAACCTCTTCCCACACTCGGGACACTCGTAGGGCCTCTCCCCGGTGTGGATGCGCTGGTGTTTTCTCAGGTCGGAGCACAATCCAAAGCACTTCCCACATTCCAAGCAGGTGTAGGGCCCTTCCCCCGTGTGGATCACTCGGTGCCGGACGAGACTGGAGCTGTCTCTGAAGCTCCTCCCACATTCCCCACACACGTATGGTTTTTCCCCACTGTGGATCATCTGGTGTTTCCACAGGGTAGAGCTGTCTCTGAAGCTGTTCCCACATTCCCCACACTCGTAGGGTTTTTCCCCAGTGTGGATCATCTGGTGTCTCCACAGGGCGGAGCTGTTCCTGAAGCTGTTCCCACACTCCCCACACTTGTAGGGTTTTTCCCCAGTGTGGATCCTCTCATGTCTCCTCAGGTTACTGCTGTGGCTGAAGCTCTTCCCACATTCCCCACACTCGTAGGGCTGTTCCCCACTGTGGATCCTCTGGTGCCGGAGCAGGTGGCAGCTGTAGCTGAAACCCTTCCCACATTCCAGGCACTTGTGGGGCTTCTACCCTCCATGAGGCTTCTCCACCAGCTCTGAGCTCCGGCTGGATCTCCGGCCGCCCTCCTGGCACAGGGCAGGTCTTTCCTCCTCGCAGCTCCCTGGGCTGGGTTTGCAGCCCCTCCTCCTGCGGGATGTCCGGGGCTTTTCCTCCTTCTCCATCTGGGCACTCCTTGGGAATGACAGATCCTGGTTTAGGGAGAAAACAAGAGGAGAGCACCTTAGGCTGGGGGTTCCTCCTTGCCCAAGTTATTCTCAAAAAGTCAGCGGGCATCTTGTGTCTGTGAAAACCTCCAAAACACCAAGATTCAGCCTAGAACTCCTCCAAAAATCGACACAGATCAAAAACTCCCCACACATCGAGACTCAGACAAAAACTTGTCTACAATATAAAGATTCAGCCCCTCGCAAAACCTCCCCCCTCCCAACTCCCCAAATTCCCCTCGCGGGGGCGCTGGGGCCGAGGGCGGGGCGCACGTGGCGTCCAGGGGGGCACCGCTGGGACCTGCGGGTCTGCCTGGCAACTGGTGAGTCATCAGCGCCGCGCGCTCCCATTGGCTGAGCCTGCCCGAGGGGTGGGGCTGCAGCAACGGGGGACACCCCGCTCCAGGGGGGATGTCCCGCAAACGGGGAACCCCCATGAAAGGGAGAAGAGGAAAGTGTCTTTACAAACAGATGCTGCGAATCTGCTTGGGGATAGGGCCAGGCACTCGGACATATGGAAGGGACAGAAGAAGGCATCAGTTCCAGAAAATATTAACTGACCACGCAGCCTGCTGCTCTTGTAACGTTAATTTTGAAGAATTAAAGATTTTAGTTAAACCAGATATTGCTGAAGTAAGACAGATAGACTTCCCTTTTGATAAGCAGAAGCCGGATTTAAGGAACTGATAAATCATCAGGCCTGTCAACTTATGTTTGTGTATTCTGACTAATCAATAGGCTTCAAGAAGGACAATGAATTCATAAATCAAATACTCCTGGGAAAACAGGATTCAGTTGTCACACAACACTAAAAGGTTAAAAAGTCAAAGCGAAGAAGACTCACTCACTTCATCATTTTGAGACCCTGCCCCATAAAAAAGACCACTGACCCATTTCAAAGAACAAACCACGCATGCTTAATAGCTTTTGGCTAATTACCATACGAAGCGGGGAATGGGATGTACTAAAGTCATGAATATACATTTGCGTTTTGGGTATTCAATCCTTCTGTACATAAAAAGACCCTGTGATCTTCTGTAGGTGCGCGTGTGTTTGGGAGCTATCCCGCACGCTGCCCGGCGTCGTCATTAAACATACGCTTTCTAACTTTAAACTGTTAGAGAGTCTTTTGTCCGTCATAGTTGGATATCGGCATTAGGGCGATATTCATATTTTTTTAATAATTCACTCTGCCAAGGTCCTGCTAAATTCATCAACTGCGACAAGAAGAACAAAGACTGAACAGAGCTGTGACTATCGTTACCTATACAGAAGTGGGGTGCATATTAAGGGAGGTATGTCGTAGGTGGATTGGGAAGTCTGTACCTCTCAAGTTCTTCAGCCAATGGGGAAAAGAAGTAAAGGAAAATTAGGATGAAAAGGAGGCTGCGTCCTCCAACAATTGGAGAGATCCCATGGGAAATGTCCCACGGCCTCTCCATGTTTTTATGAATGAGATTACTCTTACAGGACTCCTCTGTCTACTTTGTGGACACAAACCCCTGGTGATGTCAATTTTTCCACACACCTTGGGGCTCCTCTGGAATTCCTTCCACCGTCCGGGGCAGCGGGCAGTGAGTGGAGCTGAAGGTGCCTCACCCAGTTTGGGTGATCGGCTCCCTGGGGTGGCGGCGGCACCGGGGGTTTGACTGGGGACCCGAGAGTGTCCAGGAGACAGATCAGCAGTGACACATCGGGGGAGTCTGTGAAGAGTCAGCAGGGAGAGAGCACTGAAAATCTCATCAGTGAGGACACTGGGATCTTCAGGGAGTGAACATGGCAGGGCACCCATGGAGGGTGGAAAAGGGAAAGCCAGGAAAGTGTCCTGGCAAAAGGGATGACGATCGCAAAATAACTCTGAAGGGTCCCTTGGGAGAATGCTGAGGTAGTTTGCCCAAAGTTTTACCTTTCATGTTTTTCAGATTCTGCGCTGCATAGGGGTGTAGTTCTGAGCCTCAGATTAAGTGCTGCTAAGCTCTCATCACAGAGTAGGTACACAAAACAAATCCTTCTCCTGCTGAAGACCAAGGACAACAAGCACAACTTTCAAGCCCAAATACATAAAAAACGGTGGACTAAAGAGACAAACAAGGAGCACGACACCTCACGACCTGAGGCTGTGGTTGGACAACTGGGCTCCAATATGCAAATGGCCCAAACTTAACAAAATTTAGGACCTTGTGACCAGTCGTCCATTTTGTGACCATTCTACGTCCCCCTGGAGTGTAGCCCTGGTCAGGCTCCTGCCCTGCCCAAGGTGTACCCTAAACAGCTTTCAATAAATATCGACTTTATTCTCTAGCCCTGTGCAGTCCCTGTTACAGGTCAGCCTTCCCAAGGCATCGTTCTCCCAGAGGTAATTAAGGACATGGACACCCAGAGGGGCAATAAGGGAGGTCTAGAAGGGATTTAGACAACAGGGGATGGATGGTGTTGGTGTGCAGGGTGAGGGTGAAGGGGAGGGTGCAAGAGTTTGATCAAGGCAAGAAGCAGCAGGAGGAATCTCTGCGGTAAGAAAAAAGATGATGGAAAAGAGGAGGAAGAGAGAAATACTGAGGACTGGGACATTTTTCAGCAGGGTCTTATCCTCTAAATTTGCCAGCTGCTGCAGATCCTTTGTGCCCCCAGTTTCCAGGAGAGGAAAACAAGGAGGTCAGGATCCCAGGGAGTTTCTCCGTGCTGGGGAGCGGCAGCAGCGGGCGCAGAGGTGCGGCACCGGGAGCACGGGCTGGGGGCCTGTGGGGAGCTGTGGGGCAGCTGGGGCTCAGCAGGAAGGAAGGAACAGCTGGGAAATAAGGATTACTCCGGGAAGGATCGAGATTCTCCTTTAAGGATTTTGTTTGGGTCGCTGGAGAAAGGAATGACTCTGCAGAAAGCTCAGCAGCTGTCAGAGGAGGAGCACCCACAGGCACTCAGGGGGGCTGCAGGAGCGGCACAAGAAGCCCCTGGAGCACTTGGGCACAAAGGCACAGCAGGTGAAGGCAAGAAGGGAGGAGGAAAAGGCCAAGCTGGAGGCAAAGGCCATGGCAGAGTTTCTACAGCCCCTGAGGGATGAACCCCAGCGCCCAAGGGGGCCCCAGCACCGAGGGGACGGGCTCGGCCACAAGCACCTGGCACAGGCATTGCCCTCCTCGGCGGGGGAGAGCCCACCCAAACAGCCCCTGGCAAGGAAGCAGGGTTCCATCTGCAGGCCACAAGGACACTGCAGGCACACACAGCAGCACCCTCAGCAGGAGCAAGTCCAGCCCTGCATGGACATGGATTCCTGGGGCTGCCAGAGCTCCCATTCCACCAGGGACCAACCACACTGCAGCCCTTGACAACATTCAGGCTGGGGCTGCATCCACACGAGGCCTTTCCTCATACACACAGGGGCCTCTCCATCCACTCTGGATCTTAGACCTAAGGGGGGAAAATCCCAAAAATGTCTTTGATTATTCAGGGGACAAGTGGGAAAGATGTGTTTTATTCAACCACTATCAGCAGATGTGGGGGATGGGTTTGAAATGCAGGAATTGTTATTTGCTCCTAATTGTGATTGTAATTTAATGGGGAGGTATTTGATGGCTATATTGGAAATGCAAATCAATACTGCCAAAGGTGATACAGAGGCCAGTTCTCTTGTACGTTTGTGTCAAATGTCTGGCAAGGCCTGTGCTGAAGTGAACCCACAAGTGTGGGCAGCCCCAGGGAAAGAGGGAAAATCAGATACCCAGCCTCTCCAAATTACTCTGAAGCAACCAGGACAACTGGTGTCTAAAAGCAATCCCGTGTTCCAAGGGAGGGAAGGAAGGGCTTACAGCCTGATATTGAATCCCTGTAATGCAGGATGTGGATGACATGCTTCAGTCAGGAGGTCAAGAAGTGGTAGAAGAAGCCTCTGTGAATTGGCTCAATTTTCAGGCTAAAAAGCATCATGGAGTATTTAAAAAAAAACCAAAAAAAAACCCAAAAAAAACCAAAAAAAAAAAAGCGCAAAAGCTGGAGAAAAAAGTTATATATTTGGGGCATATTTTGACTGAAGGTTTGTGGTGTATGGACCCACAGAGGGTCCAGGGAATCTCAGAAGTAATGTTACCCAGGACTAAAATGAAGCTGGGACAACTCTGAGGATTAATGGGGAATTGAAGGACCTGGATTGAGGATTCTCTGTTCTACTCAGAACATTGTATGACTTTTTAACCCCAGACAGCCTCAATTTTGCGGTATGGACATGAGAAAGAGAACTTGAGAAAATGAAAAAACAAAATGATTGATGCCCCAGCCATGGCTCTCCCAGACTCCCAAAAGGAATTGGAATTGTCTGTGGATGTTAAACAGGCCACGACTGACCCCGCACTGAAGGCACCGGAGCAGCAGCCAGGGCTCCACAGTGGGGGAAGCCCCTGTGCCTGCTCACAGATCCTCTGCTGGAATCGTCTGCCTGGGCACCTCCTGGGGCATCTCCACACACTGGGGGCCAAGCCTTGCTGCCACTGCTGGAGCTTCAGTGGTTTCTGTGCCTGCACTCGCCACAGGGCTGGGGAAGACAACGGGAGAATTCCACTCTGGCTCTCAATCACACTCACACACTGGGCTGGATGGGATTACATTCTTGGAAAATATACCGGCTTTAAATTTAGGGGGTTTTGAATTTCTCTACTCAGGCTTGGTTTGCCTTTGCCCTGGGGAAAGGAATTTTAGAAAATTTTTTTTTAAAAGGGATGTTACACCACCCAACAGAGATGAGTTTACCATCTCAACAGACTGGGAATAGCCCAAAAGACACCCACAAAGATAACGACCAGCAACAAAACATCAACGACCATCAGCAAACAGCAACCAACATCTACCCCAGACACTGCCCCTGGAATAGCTGGAGACACCTGGTCTGGAAAAGGCTGGTAAGGAAATCCAGGAGTGCCGACCTAATTAACATCAGAGGCAAAGAAATCCGGCTCCAGTAGGAAACCGAATACTGAGAACTTCACAACTTGGAAGCAATGAACATCAAACCCATGGATTTCTATGGGTTCAGACTGTTTAAAGTTTAGGGAAAATCTACTAAAACTCACATGAAACATTAATTTTGAAGAGTTAAAGATTTTAGTTAAACCAGATATTGCTGAAGTAAGACAGATAGACTTCCCTTTTGCTAAGCAGAAGCCGGATTTAAGGAACTGATAAATCACGAGGCTTGTCAACTTACGTTTGTGTATTCTGACTAATCAATAGGCTTCAAGAAGGACAATGAATTCATAAATCAAATACTCCTGGGAAAACAGGATTCAGATGTCACACAACACTAAAAGGTTAAAAAGTCAAAGCAAAGAAGACTCACTCACTTCATCATCCTGAGACCCTGCCCCATAAAAAAGACCACCGACCCATTTCAAAGAACAAACCACGCATGCTTAATAGCTTTTGGCTAATTACCATACGAAACGGGGAATGGGATGTACTAAAGTCATGAATATACATTTGTGTTTTGGGTATTCAATACTTCTGTACATAAAAAGACCCTGTGATCTTCTGTAGGGGCGCGTGTGTTTGGGAGCTATCCCGCACGCTGCCCGGCGTCGTCATTAAACATACACTTCCTAACTTTAAACTGTTAGAGTCTTTTGTCCGTCAGACTTGGATATCGGCATTAGGGCGATATTCATATTTTTTTAATAATTCACACGTGTCATGGAATGATTTTCTCCGCAAACCGGGGCTGTGTGTGGATGAAATGATTTGTGTTGCACATCCTGGCCAAAATGAAGTAATGCCTTGACTCTCTAACAGTAAAAATATTGTTGGAGAGTTTTCGTTTCTCTCGCAGTTTAAGTGAAAGGATTACACCATTGGAACATTTTCGGTAATATTCCTACTTTTATGTGGTCAGTTAGATTTGACCAGGGGTGTGAGAAACAATTTTTAGTCTCAGGAGAAGAAGTAGAAGAAACTTGATTGTTTTGGAATGTTTTTTGTGTATGTTTGTGGGAGGCTCTAAGTGATGGCAAAACTTTGGTATGGGTTTTTCGATGGGCAAAGGGACAGGGAGATGCAGAAGGGAAAATCAGGATAAAAAGGAGGTCGAGTACGACAACAACTGGAGAGACCCCACGGCAAACGCCGCACGGCCTCTCCCTTTGTTCGGGAATAAAGTCACTTTTACACGACTCCTCGGTCTCCTCTGGGGATACAAACCTCTGGCCACGGGAATTTTCCCGCACAGCCCCGGGGACAGGGCGGCCACCTCCGTCCTACCCGCAGGAAGCGGGACGAGGCAGCGCTGCTCCGGCACCGGCTCCTGCCGAGGCAGCGGCGGGAAGGAGACCGCGGGCAGCCGCTCCCGCAGCGCCCTCAGGCCACGGGGAACACGGCGCCGACACGGCACAAGGAACCCGCCAGAGCCCCCTGCCGCCCCCTCCGCCCGCAGCCGGCCCCGAGCCCCGGCAGAACCGAGCGCGGCTCCCACCCGCGCTGGGGCCGCCTCCGAGCTCCGCCGCCGCCTCACCGGGCTCCGGCCGCTGCCGCCGCTCCCGGGCCCGCACACACGCTCCGCCAATGGCGCCTCTGCCGAGCCACGCCCGCCCGGGGGGCGGCCCCGGGGCCGGGCTTGGCCCCGCTCGGCCCAATCAGCGCGCGAGATTCTGGAGTGACGGCAGAATATGCAAATGGCAGCGAGACAGGGGCGGGCTCTGCACACGGCCGACACCCGCCCCGCGCTCTCAGGCCCCGCCCCCGGGCTGTGTGAGGGGAAAGCCGCAGATGAGGAACAGCGCTGGGACGGGCCCGGGCCCGAGTCGGGATTGAGCTGGAAACACAAACAAACTTCTCCGCACCTCCCGGCCCGCCTTTCCCAGCCCGGCGTGTTCGCCGGCACCGGCTCCGAGGAAAGCCGTCACTTCTCCTGGCCATAATTATGAGAATGAGGTGCACGGCTTTGATTTCGCCAAAAAAAGAGGGAAAACCCCCAAGGCCCATGGGCTGAGTGGAGGAGGGGAGAGATTTCTGGCAGAAACTTCCAAAAATCTTTTTTCCTGAGGCTGGGAAGAACAAACCAAACCCAAGCGAGGTGGGTCCCACCCCTCAGCATCGCCCCCCTGCCGTCCCAGCTGAAGCCCTCGCCGGCTGCTCCGGGCTGGATGGGCAGACTGGGAGCGCTGGGAAGGGGCCCCGGCTCAGGGCGCAGCCCCCGGGGCAGCCCCACGGCCCCCACGGCAGCTCCAAGGCTCCGCCAGCCGGGACGGGACGTGGGAGGGGGAGCAGGGCAGGGACGGGGCTGCCGGCGCCGGGGGAACACGAGGGACACCGGGGGCACTTCGCAAGCATTTAATGCAAAAGATAAAATTGATGAGGGAGACAAAAGCAACAGCAACAGTGGCACCATAGCACGGGGGCACACAAGGACGTGTCCCATTGTAGTGGGGTGGTGCTGTCCGATGCCAGGCACCCACCAAAGCTGCTCTGTCAGTGCCCTCCACAGCAGGACAGAGGAGAGAAAATTTAACCAAGGGTTCATGAGTTAAGGAGCAAGAGAGTTCCCTCATCAAACATCGTCACGGGCAGAACAGGCTCCAAACTGGAGATATGAATTGAATTTATTGCTAACAAACTCAGAGTAGGACAACGAGAGGAAAAAACCCTTCAAAACACCATCCCCAGCCCTCCCTCCTTCCACCTCTACCTCCTACCCCGGTAGTGCAGGGAGACAGGGAATGGGGGGCCACGCTCAGTTCATGCCCCTCAGTTCAGGCTTCTTCCTCTGCTAAGGGACAGGAGCCATTCTGCTGCACCCTGGGGAACTCCCACTGGACAGTTCTCTGGAACTTCTCCAACCCCAGTCCATCCCATAGGCAACAGCCCCCCTCAAACTGCTGCAGCATGGGTCCCCTGTCACGGGGTCAGTCCTTCAAAGACAGGCTGCTCCAGCGGGGGCCCCTCTGTCCACAGGCTCACAGCCTCCTGTCAGGCATCCCCCTGCTCCAGCGTTGCTCCTCCAGGGGCTGCGGGGAGATCTCTGCATCCCCATGGATCTCCAGAGGCTGCAGGGGGGGTCTCTGCATCTGGCACCGCTGTCTTTGGAGGCACCAGGAATAGGCTGAGCTCCGCCTGAAGCTCATCTCACATTCCCCGTTCTTGTAGGGCCCAATCCCCAGTGTGGATGTTCTGATGTCTCCTCAGCTCGAAGCTCCACCTGGAGCCCTTTCCACATTCCAAGCACCCGTGGGGCTTCTCACTGGCCTGAGCCTTCTCCACCAGCTCCAAGATCTGGCTGTATCTCCGGCCACCTCCCCAGCACAGGGGTGGGGGTCTTTCCTCCTCCCAGCTCCTTGGGCTTGGTCTGCAGCCCCTCCTTGTGTGGGTACTCTTGGGCTTTTCCTCCCCATTGGATTCCTGTGTCAGGGAGCCACTCAAAACAGCCTCTTCCACAAGATTCCGTGGCGGGGATTTCTTCTCCCTGGTCTCTGTCTGCAGCTCAGTGCCTGGAGTAAGGAAAGACAAGGAGAGGAAGGAATGAGGAAGGAAGCAGGACAGAATGACAAGAGGAAGGAAGGAGAGGATAGGATTTGCCTCTGTCAGAGGGAAGGGGAAGGAGATCCCCCCAGCCTACCCCTGGCAGGACAGCGTCGGCAGTGGGGTTATCCTGCAGCCGGGGGTGAGGCTGGGCTGGGAGATGGAGCAGAGGAGAGGGGGAAAGGGGCAACGACTTCCTCCTCACCTGCCTCAGTATCCCAGGCATCTTCTTTTTTCCTCGCAGCCTCCTTTACCTCCATCTAGACAAAGTCTGAGGTTGACAAATCCTGGCTTGGGGGAAAAGGCAGGGGTGAGCACCTTGGGTTAGCTGGTCCCACTGCCCAAGTCCCGCTCAAGAAGTCACCACCTGTTGACCACTGGGTGGGCCGAGACCCTGCTCATCTCTATCCTCCCCCACCCTGCCAGGCTGCTGAGGAACCCTAGCTTCGGGATCTCCCCATGCTGCTCTCCCCACTCCTCGCGAGCCCCAAAACCGATGTCACCCCCCCACGTCCTCCGGTACTGGGCAATCACCATGTGGATCCTCCATGATTCTCTCAAGGGACATTTGTGGCTCAGCTTTCAGGTCCTGTGTGATCCAAACATCCCAGCCATTGCAAAAGGCCCTCCAGGACACCCTCTGAGAGATGTGGGGCGAGCTTCCCCTCCCTGTTCACCTGCTGGGGCCGGGGAATCTGCGGACTCAGCAGGAGGGTGGGGGAACCACATGGTTCTACTGCTGCTCCTTCTCTTTCTGCTCCTGTTCCTGCTCCTCCTTTTCCCCCTCCTTGTCCTCCCTCCTTCCTCTTCCTCCTGCTCCTCCTAACCACCAAACCCAGACCCCCCCTTTCCCACCCCCTTGCCCCATGGCCGCTGAAGCACTGGATGCTGTGTGGGAAACCCCCTGTGAGCCCCCCAGGGATGAGCAGGGGGCTTGGGGACCCCTCCAGTGCAGATCCATCCTGCCTCCCCACCCCGAGACCCAGGGAATCACTCCAGGGATGGAATGACGGGGACAAGAAAGGACCCACATGAAACCCCTTTTCATGTCCCAGCCCCACCTTTCCCTTCCCTCCCCCATTGTTTCTCCAACCCAAAGACCCCTCCCAACTCAGTTTGGGGGTCCCACACCTCTCTCACTCTCTTTGGGGATCCCAGACCTCTCTTTTTCCCCCTCTTCTCTGCCTTCCTCATCATCCCCCCAGTCCCCACCACCCTTCTCCCCTGGTCTTGGTTTGGGGGATTCCAGGCCCCTACTGCTCAGTCTGCAGGTACCATCCCCCTTGCCCTCAATTCAGGCAGCTCCTGGCAGCTTTTTTCTGGAAGGATCCCTGAGTTTTGGGATTTTTGGGATGCAGTTTTGGAGGGGGACAGCTCTGTCTGGCTTTCCCCTTCCCTGTTGTGGCCTCTCAGCTGCCCCTGACACCCCGAGGCTGCTGGGATTTCCCTCCTGGGGACAAGGATGTTCATTCCCTCCCAGGAGCCCAATGCCCGGCTGGGGGTCCAGGTCAGGGACTCCTTGAGCAGCTGCCCCAGAACCTCCACCAGGGACTCCCAGTGCAGCTGGAGCTGCTCGGTCTGGGGTCCCCAAAGCCCTCAGCAAGCCCCAAGGCCCTCCCAGGAACCCTCAGCTCCCTCAAACCCAGCATCCCCCACAGCCCCTGCAAGTTCCCCCCATGGCACCGGCCATGGCCATGTCCCCACATGCCACTGGCCATGTCCCACCATGTCCTCACCCATTGGCTGTTTCCCCACCACATTCCCATCCCTGTCATGGTCCCCCATACCTCTGTCCATGCTCGTGTCCTCTCACATCCCCACAAATGGCCACGTCCCCATCCATGTCCACGTGTCCCCATGTCACTCTCCATGTCAGTGTTCCACCATGTCTATATCCTTTCATGTCCCCACCCACGTCTCAGTTCAATGTCTTTATTTTTACTCCCATTTCAGATGTTTTGAAAGAATGAAAAGAAATGAAAAGCAAATCAAGGCCAAAAGAAAAGGATTTCCATGTCTGCTGGGTGAGGATCCACGTGCTTCAGTGGAAGGGAAGAAGCTTTTTCAGAAGGGTTTCCACCCCGCTGTCTCCAAAATCTTGGTCTTTGCCCAATCCATCACCATTTGGCTGCAGAAGAAGCCTTTGGGCCATAGAAAATCAGAATGGAATCACTGAGGTTGGAAAAGACCTCAAGACCTCAAGTGTTGTTGATGCCACCAGAAGATATGACTGAACTCAAAAGATTTTTTGGGGGTTGAAAGACAACAAATCCACTCTCCCCAGTGAATTCCTGATGTTGGTTTGCATCCCTATGGATCTTGCTGCCCCTGCATTCACCCAGGTTACCACGGGGAGCCAGGAAGCGGTGGAGCCCCTCAGCCAGGTGTATTCCCAACACGGATCACCAGGACCATAAATCACCCGGGCTCTGCCCAACGCGGGTCACTGGGGATCATCCAACGCCGATCCTCCCATGGGGGATGGAGCTGGAGCAGCGCACGAAGCTCTTCCCGCACTCAGGGCACTCGCAGGGCTTCCCTCAGTGCTGCCTCCATTGGAGTTTGGTCCAGTGAGAGCTCTGTGAGAAGCTCTTCCCACACTCGGGACACTGGCACGGCCTCTCCACAGTGTGAAAGTGCTGGTGTCTTCTCAGGTCAACCCTCCAGCTAAAGCTGTTCCCACATTCCCCACGCTTGTGGGGCCATTCCCCAGTGTGGATCCTCTGGTGCCGGCTCAGGTCAGAGCTGTAGCTGAAGCTCTTCTCACATTCCAAGCACTTCTGGGGCTTCTCCACAGCCTGGGGCTCTGAGCTCCAGCTGGGTCTCTGGCCGCCTTCCCAGCACAGGGAGGGTCTTTCCTCCTTGCAACTCCCTGGGCTGGGTTTGCAGCCCCTCCTTGTGTGGAGGGCTTTTCTCTAGGGCGCTTCCTCCTCCTCCATCTGACCACAGCTTGAGAATGACAAATCCTGGTTTGGGAGGAAAAATAAGGGCTGAGTGCCATAGGGTGGGGGGTTCCTACTGCCTAGGTCTAGCTCTGGATGTCTCTGGGTGTTTTGTATCCATAAAAGTCCCAAGCAGCCACAATTCAGCCCAAAAAACCCTTCCTGGAGTTCCTCCTCTCTGATGTCTCCACTTTGGGGTTCTGGGCGTCTCCCTTCCCTGGGCTGATGGGGGTCCCGTGACTCCTGAGGTTTCCCCCTCTCTGGGGTCCCGCTGAGGGATGATCCGGGCGGCTTTTGGGAGTCCCAGGGGTCCTTTCTGCTCACTCTCTGCTCTGGCATTCCTGGGATCCCAGGGATTCCCCCTTATCCAGGCTCCCCCCGTCTCCAAGCTGCTGGGGGTTCCCCAGCTCCGGGATCGCCCCTCCCCCCAGCCCCGGGCTCCCGGCGTTCCCCTCCACCTCTCTCCCGGGGGGACCCCAAGACCGATGTCCGCCTCCCACGCTGGCACCGCGCAATCACCACGTGGAGACCCCAAACATCTCCCAAAGGGGTATTTGCGGCTCAGCTTTGGGGTCCCGCAGGATCCAAACATCCCCCCCACCCCAAAATGAAACCCTCCCAGGGACCCTTACCAATATTTGGGGCTCAAACCCGGAACCTGCGAGTTCCAAACACACCCCAAGAAAAATGGCCGCTCGGGGACCCCCTGAGAGATTTGGGGCGAGCTCCCCATCTCAGCTCACCTGCGAGATGTGGGGAAGCCGAGCCCCAGCGCCAGGAAGATGAAGCCCCCAATCCCCATCAGCAGCTTGCTGCAGATGGTGTCCAGCGGCATCTCTGGGGGGTCTGCAGGGCCCAGGACCCCCAAAACCTCTCAGACACCCCAAGCCCCTCCAAGCACCCTTCCAGTTGCCCCCAACCCACCCAGGAGGCCCTGAAACTTCCTCCCAATCCCTTCCCAGCCTCCCCAGGACCCACCAAAGCCCCTCCCAGCCATCCCCCTGCTCCTGCAGGGGCTGCTCCAGGGGCCGCGGGTGGATCTCTGCATCCCCATGGATCTCTGCATGCGGCACCTCCATCTTCAGAGCCACCACGGATTGGCTCTGCCAGACACGGAGGACGCTTCCAGCAGCTTCTCTCAGAACCCACCCCGCTACCAAAACAAGGCTGTGTGCAAACCCAATAGATCCCAAAAAGTGGGGTCCCAGATATCCAGCAGCTCAGGTGCACCCCAGAATGGGGATGGAGATGTCCAGGGGCTCAGGTGTGCCCAAAACTTAGGCCCCAGCTAAAGTTGTTCACTGCTTGGCTGAGTGCTGCTTGAGGGCTGGGGCTGCAGCAAAGGGGGGACACCCTCCTCCAGCAGGGATGTCCCACAAACAGGGGATCCCCACAAGCCCCTCGGAACCCTGAGGCTGAGCTGGCCCTGCCTGGATGCCTGGGAGCCACCAAAACCACCCTGTCCCTGCCCTCTGGAGCTGCACGGGGAGAGGAAATAAAAGGAAAGGCTCAGGAGGTAATAAAATAACCAGAAGAGATCTTGCCCTTAGCACCCGCATGGGCACAACAGACCCAGCCTGGCCACAGGGAGGGAATTTATTACCAACCAAATCAGAGCAGGAAAAAGACAAGGGAAAGAAATCTCTCCAACATCTTCCCTCCACTCAATGGGGATGACCCAGAGCAGGAGTCACCACGGCTCTGCTCAATGGGGGTCACTGGGGATCATTTAGTGTTGATTCTCCCCTGGGGGACGGAGCTGGAGCAGCGCACGTAGCTCTTCCCACACTCGAGGCACTCACAGGGCTTCCCTTATGGTGCCTCCATTGGTGTTGGGTCAAGTGGGAGGTCTGGGTGAAGCTCATCCCACAGTCAGGAATTCGTAGGACCTCTCAACAATGTGGATGTTCTGGTGTTCCCTCAAGTGGGAGCTGTAGATAAAGCTCTTCTCACATTCCAAGCATTTGTGGGACTTTTCTTCCTGCTCCATTTAGCTTTGGCTTGGGAATGACAAATCCTTGTTTGGGGGAAAAACGGGGAGCCTCCTTGGGCTGAGGCCTCCTTGGGCTGCTGCCCAAATCCATCTCTAGAACACAGCAGGCATTTTGCATCCATGAAAGTCTCCAAATTATCAAGATTCAGCCCAAAAAACCCTCCCCTGTGTTCCCCATCTCTGATCTCTACGCTTTGGGGCTCCAGAGGTTTCTCTTCCCTGGGGGTCCCATGGCTCCAGGCATTCCCCTCTCTCCAAGGTCCTGCTAAGGGATGATCCAGGGGCTTTTGGTGGGGGCCCATGGGGTCCCGTCTCCCCTGATGCTCTAGTTTGAGATCCCAGGGATCCCTCCTCGACAGGCTCATCCCTTTCCAGCCTGCCAGGGGTCCCCCAGCTCTGGGATCATCCCTCTCTGCTCTCCCCACCCTGAGGGTCCAAGGGTTTTCCCTCCTCTGCTCTCCCAGGGGTCCCCAGGACCAATGTCCTCCCTCCGCAGATAGTGAGCGACGGCCACGTGGACCCCCAAAGATCCCCCCAAGGGGCACTGCTTTGGGGTCCTGCAAGATCCACACCTACACACACCAATGGGTAACTCCCAGGGATGGCAGATGATATCTGAGACTCAATTCTGGAACCTGCGAGCTCCAAAAACACCCCAATAAAAAGACTCACAGGGAAGCCCCGGTAGATTTAGGACAAAGTTCCCCTCCCTGCTCACCTCATCACGGGATGCTGTGGGGGTGATTGTCCCCTGGCCGGGGTGCTGCGGACACAGGGGGCACTGGAACCTCCTGTTTCTCCTTCTTTTCCCACCCATGCTCCTTGCCTTCCTACTCCTCCTTTTTCTGTCTCCCTCCTAGTCCTGCTCCTCCTCGTTCCTAATCCCACCTCCACCCCAATTCCTGCCTTCTGTATATTTAGAGTGGAGAATCTTGTTTGTTTTTAGAACTAGAACAAAGATGCCAGATGGAAGGAGGCTTGCTGGTTTTAGTCAGAAGCATCAGTGACCAAAGGTCACGCTTCCTTTGATTTTCTCCCATCCTTGTTCCTCCTCAGTGTTCAGGCTGGGCTATGAGGCGTCCTTAGGGCTGCATTTTCACAGTTCCTCTTGCATCCTTTGGGCAATAGCCTGTGCCCTGGGAGGATTCTTTCTGCTCCTTGGTGACACAGGAGAACCTTCCAGGCGGTTTTTGAATGAGCTGCTGCTGTGATGTCACAGGAGCATTGCCACGTCCCCGTGGTGTTGCTCTTGCTGTGGGACACAGAGGCCGCAGTGTCGAGAGCGACTCTGGGTGCCTGCTGCTTGCAGGAGGATCCTCCTGCCCGAGGCATTCCCAGCGGTCAGCCCACACCCTGACGGCTGTCCTTCTGTGCTTGCAGGGCTACAGTCTGCAGACGTGTGCAGCGCAGCCAAAATGTTCCAGAATTTGGTTGCTGCAGTTTGCAGCCTGTACTCTGTGGCTTATTCGGTGTATTTCTTGACCCACTTGGCACGTAAGTCAAGCTTTTCCCTCGGTGCAGCATCTGTGGCTTTGAGCTTGCTGTGTGCTTTCTGTTCTTCCTCGGGAACTGGGTTGACTTTGTAACCAAATTGCCATGAAGACACCATTGGTTTGGGAGAGCTGCTGCCAGCAGCTGCAGCTGAAAAAAGGGGGTGTCTGCAGCCAGCAGGGTGTGCACAGCATTTGATGGGGAGAGTTGCTGGGGGAGTTCCGTACTCTCAAGGGGAGAGTGTGTGGCAGACGAGCCTGGAACTCCCTCCGTTTGCTGGTCCGGCCCAGAACTGACACAGCCCAGTATTTGGTGCTGTTCTCTTGCTTGCTGTGTGAAGGGACTGTGGCTCCAGGAGGGATGCTGTGAAAGCAAAATGCTCTCTTGGGCTTGCTTTGCTCTGTGGCATTTCCCACCACAGGCATTTCTTTTCCTGACAGCATCTGGTTCATGTTCCTTCTCCCATTGCAGGGCACCTGACAGGTGGATCTCGAGCAGCTCCTCCTTTGGTGAGTTCAAAGGGAACCTTTGGTGTTTGGAATTGTGCAGCAAGTTGTGAGCTCAGCGTGTGGCAGCCGAGTGCAAGCCTGGGAGGCTGAAGGAAAGTTCCTGTCAGTGTCTTTGCAGCAGCAGCAGCAGCAGCAGCAGCAGCAGCAAAGGCATCCCTGGCAGTTTTCTCCTTTTCTGTTGAGGTGCTTTTGAAGAGCTGCAGGTGTGGTTTTGCAGGCAGAAGATTGCTTGCTGGCTTTAGCCATGGTGGAGTATCAAATTCCCAACAATAAGTGGCAATGTCGACTTTAGCCCATTGATTGTTTGTTTGAACAGCTGGGAACCCTATTTCTGCTTAGTGCAGCTGGATGTGTAGCTGAGGATAAATAAGGTGATAACTGAGATGGAACTTCCCATCCCTCACACTACCGCCTGTCCACAGGGCACAAAAGCAGCATCAGCACCTCCTCCGGCTCCCTCTGCCTCCAAAGAGGAGGCCAAAGAGGAGGAAGGCAGCGGTGAACTTCCCACTCTTCAGGGAGATAATGGCGAACTTCCCTCTGTGCCGGGAGACGACAGTGAACTTCCCGCTCTTCTGGGAGATGAGGGTGAACATCCCGCCGATTGGGAATACAACGGCGAGGCTCCCGCCGTGTGGGACAAGGACAGTGGACATCTTCCAGTGTGGGATGAGGATGGTGGACGTCACTCGGCACAGGGCGAGAATGGCCAAGCTGCCATGGCGTGGGACGAGGATGACGGACATCTCCCGGTGTGGGATGAGGACGGAGGACATCCTGTGGCTTGGGAAGAGGAGGGTGAATGTCTCCCAGCATGGGAAGTGGAGGGTGAACGTCCCATGGCTTGGAAAGACGATGGCCAACCTGCAGCATTTTGGGAAGAGGACGGAGAAGCTGCAGCGTTTTGCGAAGAGGACGGAGAACCTCCCTCTGCTGCGGGATCCTGGGCTGAAGGTTCTGGCAGCAGCACAGCCCTGCAGGCAGAGGGGAGAGGGGAGCAGTGCCTGATGCAGCTGAGTACGTCTGCTCTGTTCCTGTGTGCCAGAGCAGGTGCTGTGTGTGTGTCTCAGCATCAGCTGCAGCCGGTGTTGCTCTGCAGCTGAATGTCCCAGAGTGACTGATTGTCCTTCCCCAGCTGAGAACAAGGGCCCCCAGGGAGTGGGGCTGCATTCTGGCTCTGCTGCAAGGTGGGGTCTCTGTCTGGGAGAGAGTGTCTTCCATGTGGTTTCTTTCAGGAAACAGCGTGAGCGTGGGGGAGCCTGCAGAGAAATACCTGGAACTGGAGCAGATTGGCCAAGGGTAAGTGCAAGGCAGTTACTTCTACACGAGCAGGGCCCAGGTATTTTGCTGGTGCAGGATCAAGTGAGAAGTCAGGAGAGCTGCAGACACCTTCAGGCACTGGGGGATGATGCTGCTGTCTCTCAGTCCTGATCAGAATTGACAACTGTGGTCAGATGGCACCTCCAAAGGCCCCTGAGGCTGGCAGTGTCCTGCCTGCAGCAAGGAGCAGGACATGGAAGATCTTCTGTCCATGCAATTGGATTGCCTAAGAGAGCAACTCACCATCTGCTGACTGTCAGACAAGAGTTCTCAACAAGATTGCTTTCAAATCTTTTACTTGCAAAACTATTCACCGCTCAGGATTATCAAGAGAATGGCTTCCAAACAGAAAGCAGAGATGAACTAAGAAGGGCTCTTTTCAGCACAAGTAGTAGACCCCACACATCCAGTAACAGACACAGAGCTGCTGCACTCAAGGGGAAAATGCATGATGCCCTGATGCAGGGCTCTTGTGGATCCTGCAGCTCTTAGGCAGGAAACGCAAAAGGATGAAATACATTCTTTTCTAGTTCTTTAGACAGCCGGCCCCCAGCCCAGGTTTTGAACTAAAGGAATTCATCACGGACATTTGGGGTTTGCTCCAGCACTTTTCCTTCATGTTTGGCCTCAGTTTTCCCTTGCACACCTTGCATGGCAGAGGGCTGGTGGCTGCCGCGCCCTTCTTTCAAGGCTTGACGCGCCCAGGTGTTTTCTGAATGCTACAGGTAGAAAAGATCTCCTGTCTGCCTGACTTTCACTCCCAGGGTCTAAAGCACTGCTTCTTTCCTCTCTGCTGTTTTGTCTGCAGGGCTTTCGGAGCCGTTTGTAAAGGACTCGACAGGGCCACTGGACGAGAGGTGAGTGTCTGCTGACAGAGAGAGAGGGAGAGCAATGAGAAGATGGATGTCCAGAGCAAAGCTCTCTCCTAAAGCCTGCAGTTGTCTTTGGCTCTGGTGTGGCTGCCAGCCTGTGACAGGGATCATCTGAGCATGGGATGTGTGTGTTTGCTTTGTTGTGCAAGCCCAAGCAGAGCAGCTGCGTTTGAAATCATGAGCAAATGCCATAGAATTGCTAAAGGGTTCCCAGCTCTTTTGCTCTGTTTGCACAGAACCAGAATTACCTCCTGCTTGCAAAATGTGTTTGAATAATAATGAACATCATCATCATCATTCTAAGAGTGGTGGTAAACTAGGGCCATTTGAGAAGAGTGTAGGTGCAGAGAAGGTTGTTAGAGCTTTGAAGCTGAGGGACCATTTCTGCAGAGCTCACAAGGCCAAATGTCTCTGGCCACGTGTCCTGTAAGCAGCCCCCAGCCAGCAGAGCAATGGGCTGTGGGAATGGCACTTGCTGAGCTCTGGTGTCCCATCCCAAGGCAGTTTGGCACAGCCTGGCTGCGTCGCTCCAAAAAGCCTCGCTCCGTGTTTGCTGTGGCCTCCTGCCACAGACTCCTCCAGTTGAAGGTCTGCAATGTCCCTTCAGGTGGCCATAAAGAAAATGAGTCTCCGAGGGCAGAAGAGGGAACGAGCTGTGAATGAGCTCCTGCTCCTGAAGGACAAGAAGAACCCCAACATTATCAACTCTTTGGACAGGTGAGTGCTTCAGCTCTCATCCCGTGCACGAGCCCTGCGTTAATCTTTCCTGGCATCCGCAGTCCGTAGCCTGTTTTGAGAAGCCTGACCCGGCCATATCTTGCCAAAACAACAGCCTGGCAGTTCACTCCCTCCATGTTCCTTTGTTGCACCACTTTGGTTTTCTCTTCAAGCGGACCCTATTTTCTGTGTCTTACAACAAGTGCTGATAATCCATGGCAGAAATTATTTCCCTTGGTGTCTTCTTCCCAAATCTTTTCCATTGCTTCAGTTACCAGGAAGAGCAGGTTCTTGTTTCCAGAAAGGCCTCATCTGCCCATTTTTCAATGGCCCTGCCTGTTGCTGAAGAGACTTTCTGCAAGGTTTTCCAAAGAGTTGACCACTTTTATCCCAAGTGCTGCACGGCCTCCCTCCCTGGATAGCTCCGGAAGTTGTGTTGCCTTGTTGTGGAGTGAATGGTGGAAGTGATGAGTTCAGATGCTGAAGCAGCTGGGGGCAAGTGGTGTGGTTTCACATTGATCTGGGCTGTTGCTAAAAGTGCATTTTTCACTTGCTTACCATCTAAGGCCTCTCCTTTTTCACAGGTGTCTCCTGTGAAAATCAGATGGGATTCTGTCCTCATTGACAAGTGACCTGGAAAGAAAACCCCACTGGAGGCTTTGCCATGGGGGAATTGAGCACTGCACATTCATCTCTGTGCCATTGTTTTCCTTTTCCAGCTTCCTTGTTGATGGAGATCTCTGGCTGGTGATGGAATACATGGATGGAGGAACTTTGCAGGATGTGGTCAGACAGACACGCATGGCTGAAGGAGACATGGCAGCTGTCAGTCGGGAGGTGAGGGATCCTGCTTGTGCCTCCCATGGCTTGGACACGATGCTCCTTCCAGAAGGGCAGGAGAAGAGGAGCGGCTCCACGCTCAGGGCTTTGTTTCTGTCTTGTTTTTATGAGCTGGAGAGGAAAGAGCCACTGAAATGAATGGCCTGCCAGCATCACTGCACTTCTGTTCTTGTCCCCTTTCCTGCTGTTGGGGTCCTCTGTCTTTTTTGGGTTTGATTTGCTCTTCTCAGCTTTGCCTTGGAACCATTTGCCTGGAGCTTGTGTGCACTGCACTCCTGGCCTGTCACAGCAAAGTTTCTGCTGGCAGAATTCTAAACTCTCCTTTCTTGGCTGATATATTCCAGCCATTGATTTTTACCCTGGTGTTTCTTTTTCTCTCTCAGTGTCTGCAGGGCCTGGATTTCCTCCATTCCAACCAGGTGATCCACAGAGATCTGAAGAGCTCCAACATCCTTCTGGGAATGGACGGCTCTGTCAAGCTGGGTGAGTGTTCCTGGCCAGGCACGGCGCTCCCGGGCTGCGGGTGTGGGGCTGCTTGCCAGTGGCGGCCAGAGCCCCACAAGTGCTGCTGGTGGCACTGCCACAAGCGCTCCTGCTGCCCCTGCAGAGAGCTCAGGGGAGGAGCAGGAGTGTCAGGAGTGGCTTTGCTCTGGCTATGGCCCTTGCAGAGGGGCAGGAGTTGGAATGGAAATCTTCAAGGGAATCAGTAAAAGCCACTGCATGAAAGCTGAGGGTTTCTTGAAGGGTCCAGTTCCATCTTTCCTTGCCTCCAGCCGTGAGGACTTTTGCAGCTGTATTCACGACTGCATTCTCACACTGAGAGTGGGGAATCTTTGGGGTTGGTTTCCTCATTCCAGCTGCCTTTGACAGGGTTTGTTTCTGTCCTCAGCTGATTTTGGCCTCTGCGCTCAGCTCAGCCCTGAGCAGGACCAGCTCAGCTCCATGGTGGGCACTGCTCACTGGATGGCCCCAGAAGTTGTCACCAGTTCTCCTTATGGCCCCAAGGTGGACATCTGGTCCTTGGGCATTGTGACCATCGAGATGGTGGAAGGAGAACCTCCTTACTTCAAGGAAACGGCGGCCATGGTAAGCGGCAGATTCTCCAGTGTTTGCAGAGGCCTGTGAGCACAGTGTGACCCTGCCCTGGCAGGAGCAGATGAAGGTTTCTGGACATGGGGAAGGGAATTCTCAGAGGACTCGAGCCTGAACACAGACCAATATTCTGCAGTCTCTGGCAACAATGTGCTTTGGGCTTTAAGGTGTTCAGCTCTTCTATCTGTGAGGATGACCTGAAAACGTGAAGCCAGTATCAGCTCCAATGTTATCTTGCAAAAAAACCCCAAACGCACCCCAAAAGCCACCCCCAAACACAAGAAATCTATGAAGGAGTTTGTAAAACAGGTTTGGCGAGATTAAGTCCCTCCCGGCTCTTCTCACTGGGAAAGTTGTCTAACACCTCAAGATGATTATTTAACATGCCCAAAGTCTAACACGTTTCTTTCCTAGCCCAAGCTCCTTTCTCCATGTCACCAAGCCTGAGCTTTCAGCAACACAAACCTGTTTCTTGTCTGGCAGTTTCTGGGATGGGGCATCACAAATGAATTTCCTTGAGTGTCAGTGTCCCTGCAGAGATGCGTTTGATGTAAGAATCCTTTGAAATAACAGTCAGACCACAGTGACTCTTGCAAATGGCCTGGAACGCTGGTGTCGGTATTTGGAGAAGCAAAATCTGCTCTTTCTGATGGAAGTGCCTACTAAGAAAGCCAATGAGATTGGCTCTCCAGGCCAGATCATTTGGATGTTGCAATGGCTGTGGCTGCATCAGGCTTTGGGTTTTTTGGTTGGTAAAGAAAAATGAGCAGCATCTCTGCCAGGGAGGAAAGTGCCCCTGGAGCTGGGGCTGAGAAGCTGGGCTCAATGTGAGCACTGTGGGTGTGACGGAAGCTGGCAGAGCGCTGTGTTTGCTTTTCCTGCAGGCTCGCACTCTGATCCGGCAGAACGGGACTCCGCGGCTGCAGGAGCCCCGGCGCCTGTCGGCTCTGCTGCGGGACTTCCTCGAGTGCAGCCTGGAGTGGGACGAGGAGCGGCGCTGGTCTGCCCAGGAGCTGCTGCAGGTGAATGCCAAGCGGCTGCAGGGGAAAGAGCAGCGGCAGGGAGGGGTTTTCTTCTGGGGCCCTCTCCCGTAATCTCCAGGCTGGCTGCTTTGCACGCGCAAAGCAAGCAGAATCCTCGCCCGGTTTGGGTTGGCAGGCTCCTTTCCAGGTCCTCTGCACCTGGTGCCCTCAATGGGCGCAGACATCTTCAAGCAGATCAGGTGCCCCAGAGCCCTGCCTGAGCTGAGCATGGCTCTTTCCAGGGAGGAGGCACCTCCCACATCTCTGGGCACCTTCTGTCAGTGTGTTCCCCACTCTCCTGGTGAAAAACCAAAATTCTCCCTTACATCTAATCTGAGCCTGCTTCCCTCCCTGCAGTTCAAATCCATTCCCCTTTGTACTGCTGCAACAGAGCCTGGGAGGAACTTGACTTTGGAAAGTAACGCTTCACTTCTTTCTTTTTTATCCTTTGGCCAGCACCCATTTTTAGCATCAGCCAAGCCTCTCTCCAGCCTGACCCCTCTGATCACTGCAGCAAAGCAACTGAAAGAGCAGCGGAGGACATGAAGCGCCTTCTCTTCTACTTGGGACAACTACTTAGTTCTGGTAGTTAGCACTGCCAGTTAGTTCTGGTAGTTAGGACAGCCTGTTTGTTCTGGTTGTTGTGACACCCTGTTTGTTATGGCAGCTTTTAGAATAAAAACTCCCTTCAACCTCAACTCCCTTGACATGTGCCATCCTTCTCCCCCTGTGACTCAGCTGCGCGGAGCAATGCGAGGCCACAGTGGGCCCAGCCTTGCCCAGAGCTGAGCCCCAGCAGAGGCCTGGCAGAGGCCAGAGCAGCCTCGGCATCTGCAGAGTCAGCCTGGAAGGACTTGCTTGGAGCCTTCTGGGCTGCACTCGACTCTGGGTTACAAACTGCGTGTGGCGGAAAATGCCACTGGTTCTGCAAGAGGGCAGAAGGGGCCTGGGGAAGGCCAGAAGGGCCATGGGGAAGGCTCCATGCTAG
The DNA here is from genome assembly GCF_029207755.1 of Chamaea fasciata. Classification (NCBI taxonomy): domain Eukaryota; kingdom Metazoa; phylum Chordata; class Aves; order Passeriformes; family Sylviidae; genus Chamaea; species Chamaea fasciata. The sequence continues at coordinate 2,274,457 of NW_027094117.1, read as the reverse complement.
AGAAAAAACCTGCCCTGTGTTGGAGAAAAACCATGCCTTTATCCCCTCGGACAGAGGCAAGAAAATTGAATCCTAACCCAAGGCAAAGAGAGGCAGGGGAGCAGCCCCGGCCCTTCCGCTCCTGCCAACCAAAGCGTCCCTCACCTGCTTCTGAGCCCCTGGGCGCTGGTGGCCCGTGGCTGTTGGTTTTTGTCAGGCTGGCTGCCACCAGCCCAGGACAGGCTGGGCACTGGAGGCTTCAGGTGGGGAGATGGGATCCTGAGATGCATTTGATGGCACCTGCCAGCGCAAGCAGGGGAATGGGCTCAGCCGAGGCAGCGGCGGGAAGGAGACCGCGGGCAGCCGCTCCCGCAGCGTGTCACGATCCGCTCCCAGAGGCGGGGTTCAGGATGGTTCGTTTTAGGGATCTCAGACTACAAAAGACACAGCGGGGGACAAACTCAGTTTACTCAATCACAAATGCACTTTGATTTTGTGCCAACAAATGCCATAGTGGGGAGAGAAAAGAGAATAGCAAGAAAGACAGAAAAGAGGGCAAGGGGATTATAGCTACCAGCATGGAGGGTGGAGTCTTTGAGGCTTTTGAAGATACCTATAGACGTGAGTTTCTCCAGTGGGGAGATCTCAAAAGTGAGCGGGGGTCTCTAGGGTTTTTATAGTCCTCTCCGAAGCGACAGGCAGTTGGCCAAACAGGTGGGGGAAATCATTGCAGTGTGTTCATTTAGAGAACTCAGAACAAGTCGGTCGTCAGCAGGTACGGTGTCGACCAGTACGAGTCAGCAGGCGCGGTCACTTCACCGTGACTTGCCCATTGTTTCTGCTCAGGTTCTGATGTTCCCATGTGGGTGCTGGGTTTTTCCATCAAACACACCTGCAGGAAGCACTTGGCCAACATCCCACCTCAGCCAGGCCACAACTCCCGTCTTGAGATTTTCAAGTCCCTTTGAGGGGTTTCAGTCTCTGTCCTTGACCATGGTGGTGAGGCAGATGAAGGATCTTCAGACCGTCTCTTACACCAGCCCGGGACTCACGATTGTCGTCAAGAGAGCTCCTTCAGCAGGCTTCCGTAGTCTTGTGAAGTCTTCAGGACTCGTTCATGTTAGTAGCATATCCTGGAAAAAACAGAGACAGTAGAGAGTGTGTGTGAAAGAAAGAGAGAGAAAGAGGAAAAAATAGAAAAAGGAAATAGAAAGAAAACAAAATCAATCAATATTGATTAAAACAATTTCTTCAAAATATTCAAAACAAATCATCAAATTTCTTCAAGTTATAACAAGTTTCAAACAAAAGCTTAATTTTGATGACAATCTAACATCATTCAAAGAAACAACAATAATCAAAGCAAGCAACCAACAATTTCAAATGAATCCGCTGTTGCAGGTCTAATTTCCGCTGTTTGGGTAGTATGTCTGGTGTCAATAACTTTGGGAGTGTGTCTTGCAAAAGGGGTCTTGACTAAACTGTGTGCTTCCATGATAGATGCCAAGTGTGTCAACTTCTTCATCATTTTCCAACTGAGGATGTGTAAAACGACTGATAAGACAAAAGCAATCAACACCAAAATCAAAAGAACAACAATGGGATGACACACTTTGTTCCGGATACCTGTGGCAGTAGGTGACCACCCAAAAAGGGTATCCCACCACCTGTATTCAGCATCCTTTGGACCCTTTCTAAAACACCATGTATTTCTTTCACATCATGATAGACTGTCACGAAAGTTTTCTGTCCATTTTTCTTGATCTTTTCCAAAACTCCTACTAAGTCTTGGTGAAGCAACAATTGCTTAATTCAAGTCAGATTCATTCCTATGAGGACAGGCGTTATCTGGTGAAACATGGTAAAATTTGATTGGAAAAGGTGGTAGGATGTAACTGGGGCTAAGAAAAGTCACATCCTGGAATTGTGGTAAAATTGCAGACACAAAAAATTGGAGTGATTTTTAGTATCCACCACTACATTTTCTACAACTACAACATCACAAGCAGTCCTTCCACAAGCACATCCATTGCCTATATACACAAGCACTGTTTCAGGAGTTTCCTTAGGGTGTACTTCAAAGCGACAAATCTTTTTGCTCTGTGTCCAAACAAATGTCTTGAGCTATGATTGCATGAACAATATCAAATGCACTAAGGCATTACATACGGTTCTTACAAAAGCTGTAACTGTGTTGGTATTGGGGTTAGAGGTAAAGTTGACCAATTTCCACCAGGATTGGAATTCCTTTTCAAAATCATTTGCATTGTCCCAAATTATTTTCCGAATTTCAGGAGGAAAAGTGCCTTCTTCTCCTTCCCTTATGATTGAGGCTACAACTGTCTGCATCCAAAGCTGTGTCTGGATGCAGCTAAGAGCCAAAGAAACATTCTTTTGTGTAGCACCAAGTGCATCAATTATCATTTTGTGATCCTTCACATCTACTTTTCCCAATTTGCTAATATGTTTGATAGCAACCACTGATGTGTCCCCAAAGCCAGTAAGGATAACTGCAATGCTTGTTCTAATTTGGTCAAATCCCTAGTTGTAACAGCCAATTTGTTCATTAATACTACTGAACCAATCCTGTTTAGAATTCCCAATTTAAGATATTTATCATGGTTTCCATGGCCTTCATGTCCCTCGGAGTTCTCCTGTAAAAAGTAAGCACAACAGAATCTGCCACCAGAAGGCAGAAAGTTAGAATGATGGACATTCTTCCCTGTGCATTTATTCCATACTCTTTCCCTAGAGCATCAAAGGTTAGCCATGGGTATTTCTTCAGAGGGGGTCTTAGCACTAGTGGTACCTCTCCCACCGTGGGGAGGTCCAGCAAAACAGGTTGTCCAGGGTAACGTGCTGGATCCTTGGAATCCCTTGGTCCCCGTAGTGAGGGAACTATGCTTGGAGCTGTTGGGCCAAAAGGAAAAGCATCAGTAAAGCGAGGATTTGCTGACTGTTTGGGGGAAAAGGGAGGGGTAAGAACTGAGGCAGGTTTGTCTTGGATGCTCCCCAAGTTTTCTGCTTCTTGTACTGCCAGTTTTTTCACAGCTCCTTCCGTTCTTGAGAAGACGTTACAATAATGATACAAGGATGTTCTAATAATGTTACAATCTGAGCACAGCACTTTCTTCCTGAGGCTGTCTGGGCCACCCCGTCAGCTGGGGGAGTCCCAGCAGTGGCTGACTTAAAAACTTGGAAAGGCCCTCTCCAAACAACTGGTGGTTGTTGTACAATCTTCTCTACTTCTAGGAGAGCTGGGCTAACCACAAAGAAGCCTTTTTCCCAGGCAATATACCTCTTTTCAGCATCTCTGAAACCACGGGAATAAAAACCAGCAGGCCATGTCGGACCCTCAGGACCCCACTGCCATATGTGTACTGACAACCGTGAGGAAGCAAATCCCCATTCTACCTGAAAAGGATCTGTTGGCTGGATAGGGCTTAGGGCCTGATGAGCTGTGGCTCCAAAAATCAACAATTGTACCGCTTCTTCCTGAGATGGGCTCCAGTCCCATTTTACTCCCTTTCTCAACAAATCATAAAGAGGCCTGGCAAAAATGGAAAAATCTGGAATGTCTTTTCCCCAAAACACTACTAATCCCAAGGCATGCTGTAGATCTTGCCTGGACTCAGGCACTTGAATTTGATCTGAGGAGGTTAGGGTGTCAGCTGGGGTACATGTCATACCTCCTTTCCACCAGATATCCCAAAATTTTACTTCTTGAGAAAGTTTTTGTATTTTCTCTCAGGGGATCTGCAAAGCAAGGCTTTCTAAGTGGGAAATTCTTTTCCGTTGATGAACACCCCCCACTTGCTGTGTCTCATTGTTTACAACTTGTGTAAGGGAATGTTGTGGCTTGTTGCCCAAGGCTTGTGGAAGAGGAGGTGCACTGGGTTGTTGGTTGGACGATTCCAACACAATAGGTTTGGGACAGGGCCAATTAGAAATTATTTTAGCCAATTTATCATCAGGCAATTGATCCGTTATTTCTGGCGGCACTCCCCTTTTCAGTCCTAGCGACCACAGTTGCTGCCGCTTGGAAATTTGTTTTCCCTTTGCTGATTTTTCATTAGGAGAGGCAATGTGCCTGACTCCTCTGGGTTTTTCTTGTTTGTCCTCGGGGTACTTCACTGGTCCATATTTTCTACTGTAACTTATTAACTCCTCTGCTACCTGACTCCATGTCCAAAGTTTAGAACTGCTGTTAGATTGTGTGCTAGGAGTTGTAAAAGGTGAGGAGTCAGTGGAGTCGGTGGAAGCAGTTTGATCTCTTGTCTGTCCAAGAAATCTTCCAAGTCTATCTAGCGGAGAGATAGATGCTATTGTTTTTTGAAGAAGAATTGCTGTTGGTTTAAAAGACTCTGGCAAACCTCGAATTAGAGGGGTCATAATCTCAGGTTTGACAGGCATTGAGCATTGGTGACTCACAGCCAGAGATTCATTTTCTTGCATGTATCATTTGCAAGCATGCAGCTTTGTCTATGTTTTCTAGGAGTCGGTCTGAGGTGCCGACTATTGCCAGGGGGTCGCCCCTCTCAAGGGGGTTTAACCCCCCTGCCCAGTAGGCTGCACGCTGTCTCAGGGACCATGGAGCACGCCTATTTCCTGCTGTTAAGAAAACTCCATGTCCCCAAGAGCCACTTGCTTCTTGTTCACTTCATTTAATTTGCTCGCCTCTTGTGAGGGAGACTCGACAAACATCCTCCGTCTCTGATTCACTAGGAAGGCGGGAGTACTCTTTCTTTAACTGAGCTAATTCAGTGGCTGTGTATGGTATTTCTTTGGGAGTTCTGTGGGGATCACCATCCTCTTCATTTATAGAATTGTATTCTGTTTGAATGAGAGGTCTCAAGTTGGAGCAACAGTGTTTCCCACAATTTTGCATGTGTACTAATTCCTTCCGAGGGTATATTTGTTTAATGCTGGATGCTTCCTTTCCTTCTGCTTCTGTGGGTGAATCTGCAGATTTGAAGGTTTTACTTTGCCCTTCTGCAAGGGAAATCTGCAGCAAATAATTCTGATTTCTTTCCTCTTCTAATTGTTTTTGCAAAGCTTCTACCAAATTTGGCAGGGATTCTAGGACTGCTTGTTCTTCACTTACCCGTAAAAAACGGGTTTCTATGGCTGCCGAAAGACAGGCCCCCAAAACTGAGCAAAGAAGGCTTTTATTTCTGCCCAGTTTCGATCTAGCATCATCTTGCAAAGAATATATTCTATCTACAATGTTTTCAAAGTGAAACCAATTATTCTGTGCCCACCTTGCTCCATCTGGAGAAGGTCTAGCACCATGTTTTGCATGCAAAGCATAAAATGCATTCTCATCTTTTTCATTCATTTTCTGAAGGGACCAAAACCACTCTCAGGGAGGTACGGTTCAAGTTACACCAAAGGCACAGCTAAAACTCTGTTTCCCTTTGCTTCCCTGGAATGGGCCAGGAGACCAAAACTGCCTGGGAGGTTCACCTTAGTTACAAATGGTTGTCTCCTCAACAACGCCAAGCAGCCCAAAACACACACACACACCAAAAACTCACCACGGTCCCATCTTTTGCACAATGAGACCTTGCTGTGAAATCCTGACGACAGGAAGTGCTATTCGCCTGGGTGCGTACGGTCTGCGGGAATTTTCCCTCGCCCCCCTTGCGTTCTAACAGCGCTCACCCAAGTGGCGTGCTAGGTGCGGCTGAGACGAGGCTCCTTCCCCTGTTACAAACTATGTAAAACCCGCAACTCCTCTGTCCATCCAGATCCTGTCCGTGATGCCAATTTAATGTCACGATCCGCTCCCACAAGCGGGCTTGGTGATGGTTCATTTTAGGGATCTCAGAGCGCAAAAGACACGGCGGGGGACAAACTCAGTTTACTCAATCACAAATGCACCTTGATTTTGTGCCAAAAAATGCCATAGTGGGGAGAGAAAAGAGAATAGTAAGAAAGACAGAAAAAGAGGGCAAGGGGATTATAGCTACCAGCATGGAGGGTCGAGTCCTCGCGGCTTTTGAAGATGCCTATAGACGCGAGTTTCTCCAGTGGGGAGATCACAAAGTCTCTGCTTAATTCAGGGGTTTTTATAGTCCTCTCCGAAGCGACAGGCAGTTGGCCAAACAGGTGGGGGAAATCATTGCAGTGTGTTCATTTAGAGAACTCAGAACAAGTCGGTCGTCAGCAGGTACGGTGTCGACCAGTACGAGTCAGCAGGTGCGGTCACTTCACCGTGACTTGCCCATTGTTTCTGCTCAGGTTCTGATGTTCCCATGTGGGTGCTGGGTTTTTCCATCAAACACACCTGCAGGCAGCACTTGGCCAACATCCCAGCTCAGCCAGGCCACAACTCCCGTCTTGAGATTTTCAAGTCCCTTCGAGGGGTTTCAGTCTCTGTCCTTGACCATGGTGGTGAGGCAGATGAGGGACCTTCAGACCGTCTCTTACAGTCTGGAAGCTCCAATCTGGTAAGACACTGCATGGGGGTCAGGAAGGGGCATCCACCCAGCACCGCTCCGGGAATCCTGTGCCACTGACACTGATCCCACTTTGTTTCCCAAGGGAAGAGGGACAGGAATGGGTACAACATGGCAGCCAGTGAGTGCCAGTGGCGGATCCAGCTCTGGATCCCCTCTGTGTGGATCCCAGGATGGATGCTGGGATTAATCCTGGTGTGTGATCTGTGCTGGAATCTGATGGATCTTCTCTTTCTGCAGGAAAAGATGTGGGAACCAAGGGCCTGACCTTAGGTACGGAAGGGGATCAGCGTGGGATTCCAGAGGGAGATTGGGGCAGGATGGACGGACTTGGATCAGGGGGGGATTCCAATCAGAGCAGGGGTCCAGAGCAGGATCAGATGAAATTGTGGAGTGGGTTTGGCGCTGGATGCTGGAGGGGGATCAGTTGGGATGGATGGAGCAGGATTGGTGCAGGTTGGATGGAGCAGGATCAGTGGGCATGGATAGATGAGGCAGGTTTGGTGCAGGATGAATGGGGCAGGATTGGTGTGGAATGGATGGAGCAGGATCAGGCTTGGATTCTGGAGTGGGAACAGGTGGCATGGGTGGAGCAGGACTGGGACAGGGTGGATGAAGCAGGATCAGGTGGCATTTGGGAGCAGCTCCCGCTCTCCATGGGCTCCACAGCCCAGGTCCATTGTTGAAGAATGGTTAGCAGAGCAAGGCCACGGATCATTAGAGGCCTTATGGCCCGATACCAAGTGCTGGCAGCCTACGTGCTGCTAAGACAAGCTGTCCTTGGGACAGCAGTAAGCACGGTTACAGGCCAAAGATAAAAGAACTTGTGGTTAATAGAGCGTAGCAGTAAGCACATCTCCAAAGTTTTCAGCATGCCAAGAGGAGGAACCTTCTCACCCTTGATATAGCAAACCAAGTATAGATGAGTAGTGGATGCTAACCAATTAAAATTTGACAAGTATGCTGAACGCTTCGGGCAAAAGTATAATAACGGATGTTATGAGCAATAAAGTTGAACAATGCTTTACCAATCATAATGATTGATTGCATTATTCCCTCTCCGAAATCCTCCGCAGTTGGTGACCCCCGACGTGATAGCGACTGGGACTGCTCTCGTGATACCCACCCGGAGGTAAGCGAGCGGCGAAGCTCCGAGAAGCAGCGCTCGGAAGGCAGAAGGGTTCCGTACGCGGGTGTATACCCCGCTCCGTGCCTAGGCTCACCTTACAGAAGGAAGTTTGCTAAACCGACACAGTGCCACCTCGCACAGGCTGCATGCGCGCGCACTGGTAAAAGGTACAGCTTTCCCTGACTGCTCCCCTTGAGATAGTTTGTTAGGGGTGGGCAATGGAGAAACAGGTGGCCTATGATTTGTTTAAATGCTTTTTACAAAAGCGGGGACTGCAGGAGGTAGATTTGAAAAAGGAACTTCCTGGCCTCCTAGAGTATGCTGAGGAAAAGGGTTTTTTCCGGGACCCTGAAAGCGTGTATCAGTTCGAGGAATGGCAAAAGGTGGGGGATTGCCTGTGGCAGGCTGTAACAGATAATGATAAGGCGGCAATAAAGTTAGCTCGACCGTGGCGCGCTGTGATTAATTGCCTGGAAAAATTTAAAGCAGAAAAATGTGTTGCCGTGGCAGCAGCCTTGCACTTAGAAAGGAAATCAGCTCCTGCAAAGGAGGGAATGATTACGTTTGGTGGGGAAAACCTGCCACAGCCGATCACTGTGAATGGGCTGACATTACCACCTAGCACCCCAGATGAGCCCTTGCCATCCGCCCCGCCGCATCCGAGCGATTCGGAGGAGGACTGCCACCCTCTGAGGAAACTACCTTAGAGGATGAGGCAGCCCGTTATCATGAGAATGAAAACAGTGCACGACAGGGTCGGGGCAAAATTAGGGGTAGTGTTGATTGGCAGGGCATTATGAGGGAAGCTTTGGAGAGCGGAGATTCACGTGCTGTAGCAACATTACAAGAAATACAGGAAGATAAACAAGCGTTTCCAGTGGCATACATGCCTAACGCTGCAGGAGGGATGGATGTAACAGTATCCCCTTTAGACTGGAAGCTATTAATGCAATTGCAGAACATGGTCAATGAATCTGGACTGCACAGTGAGCCTACCAAAAAAGTGCTAAATTATATTTGGGGAGCTGGACTGTTGCTCCAGGAAGACATGAAAAATCTTTTGAAAATGATTGTCTCAATCACAAATAATGCTTTGGCAGGCTCATTGGCAGGCATTGTGTCAAGAAGCAATTGATGTGCGGAGGGGGCCAGGTGGTCCTTTGCGGGGGGCCACACTAGAGCATTATATGGGAACAGGAAATTTTTCAACACCACAGGCTCAGGCAATGTTAGGTCCTGATCTCATTAGAGAGACTATGCGTTTAGCAAGGCTGGCATATGGAAAGGTTAGAACTCATAGTACTGCACCCTCTTCTATGAATGTGAAGCAGTGGAACCAAGAGTCATTTTCTGCATTTGTCGATCGTGTCTCAGCCACAATCGAAAGGGCTGGCGTTCCTTTACACATGCAAGGAGCACTTCTTCGGGAATGCGTCATGCAAAATTGTAATCCCCAAACAAAAGAAATTCTTGTTACTCTCCCGGGTGATTGGGGTGTAGTGCAGTATTTAGATCATATGAGTAGGATCCCTCAGGGAACGCAGGCTATGCTAGTTGAGGCTGTTAAGGACCTGACAGAAACTATCAAGGGGGGGCAGTCACAAGCTCAGGCTTTTGCTGCTGCCGCACTGCAACCATTCCGTGCAGGAAGGAGCCAAGGGTCCAATAATCCCAAGGCGCAATTAAAATGCTTCCCACGAGGAAAGCCTGGACATATGAGGAAGGAGAGCCGAGTGGGACAAGTCTGGTGCCAGGATTGTCAAGCGGACAACCACTCAACAGACGCCTGCCGAAAGAAGTCGGGAAACGGACGGCGGAGCGCGAGGAGCCGCGGCGCAACGACACCAACAGCAGCTCAAGTCTACCCAGCCTCCCCCTCCTCCCTGCCGGCAGCCTACGCCCCGCCACAAGGGGAAGCATCGGCTTGGACTTGGCAGCCGCAGTAGGTGTTGTGGTAAAGGACAATAAACCTACTAAAATCCCTACTGGAATTAAAGGACCTGTTAAAGTTAATGGACAGTCATTTGGGGCTTTGTTACTGGGACGGTCATCTGCAGCCCTGAAAGGACTAGTGATAATACCTGGAGTAATCGACTGGTAGTAGCTCCTGAAAAAATCCAGTGTACTGCTCCTTGGAGGTATTTAGGGTGGACAATAGCTGATGCTACCATCTCACCACAGAAGCTAGAGCTGCCAACTCAAATTGCCACTCTACATGATGCACAGCGCCTTCTTGTTGATCTCCAGTGGCTCCAGCCCGTGGTCGGCTTCTCCAATGATGGTTTGGAAGCCCTTCGTCCACTGCTGAAAGGCACTGATCCTGCATCACCAGTTGTGCTGTCTCAGCAACAGCATGAACTGCTGCAACAGTTAGCAGATACAAGAGCTAACCCAACTGTGTCACGGATGCTGCCCGATACTGCAGTGGATCTCAGGATTCTTGCTGGGCCGAACCATTTTTTATGGCAGCTCTCACCCAGCTGGATGCCAAGGACACGCCACTGGTGCTGGAGTGGCTTTTCACAACAATACAGCCCCATACCACGATTCAGAGCCGTGTTGCTAACCTTGCTGCCTTCATTAAAAAAGGCCGAATTCGGTGCCGACAGGTTACAGGGGCAGAACCGAACACAATCTATCTGCCACTTTGGAATGAGGACCTGATGTGGTATCTTTATCATTCCCCTGAATTACAGGACAGTCTTTTGGGAACAGCACAGGATGTGCAGTTAAGATTGCTCAAAAACCCTCTACTACAGTGGGTGCGCTCCAATGAATGGATAGAAAAACCACGTGTATCCCATAGACCTTTGGAAAATGCGCTGACTGTATACACAGATGCAGGCAGAAAATCCAGACGAGCGGCGGCTGTCTGGATGGAGGAGGGCACGTGGATGAAGAAATTATTGGAGGCGACTACTGAGGACTCATTGCAGATGCTAGAATTAAGGGCTGTCCTTTGGGTCATTATGAATTGGCCTGGTCGGGGTGTAAATATTGTCACAGACTCATTATACGTAGTAGGGGTGGTGCTGCGGATTGAGGATGCATTGATAAAGGATATAAAGAATGACAGGTTATGGGAACTTCTGAGGCAGCCGAGGCAAGCTGTTCGGCTGCGCTCAGCTCCTTTTGAAATTTTGTATATTCGAAGCCACAAATGGTCAGAACGTTTAGGTCAGGGTAATGCCATAGCTGATCAGTTGGTTTCTGTTGCAGTACCACAAGACGAATTTCAGCAGGGCCCCAATGGATACCTAGCAAATGGATCCGTCCCGCTAATGACCCTGCAAGAGCGACATCGCTACTGGACAGCCAGGGTTAGAGGGGGTACACTTAATTGAAGACTTAGGGGCAAGAGAACACCTGCAACTGCTCTGGCGGTTTCACAAGACAGTACAGAGAGTGGTTGCTTTGCACAGCAGTCATGTTTTGGCAGTGATATGTAAGCAGGGAGTGGGGATTCCCCAGCAATGGCAGGTGGCACCGGAGAATCGGGATCATATGTGTCATCGCTATTGTCCTAGGACCAGGCACAGAGAGAGGCGGAGCTGAGGTAGAGTCGGTTTGGGTGTCTCCACAACCGAAGGAAAACATTTGGGTTACTTTAGCCAACAAAACGGGGCAGGAAGCAATATGCCTGTCCCTGTCCCCTCCTGGTAATCCCTTCTCCACCTGTTTGGTAGGGATACCCCTGGAAGAGCTGCCCTGCCCGGTCTCAGTACACAGCTGCCGCCGTAATGATTCTCAGTCATATGCTGATCAATGGGATCAGACGGTCCCACACTTTCCAGGGGCCCACCTGGAACCACAGGAGTTGGAGTTGCTAAGATCGGTTAAAGCAGATTGGTGTGTAAACTTTAACTGGTCGAGCATACGCAGGCAGAATCCACAGTCCGATTCCACAGTGAACGCAAATTCCTCGCTGCCTGTGTAACGAAATGCCTCTCTGTGGTGTAACTATACCAGTGGGAATATTTCCCACTCCTCCAATACTCCTATTCAACTCCCCCCAGGAGTGTTTCTTATTTGTGGAGACAGAGCATGGGCAGGTATTCCATCACAGCTGGTAGGTGGACCTTGCACATTGAGTCGCCTCTCATTACTTACCCCCAATACTTCTATGATTTTGCAAAAGTATAAACAGCACCATAGGGCTACTGCTTGTACTTTTTGCACTTTGCTTTTTTCGCTGCTTGCAACAGATGATGTATCGTGTAGCAGAAACAGTAACTACTCGACAGGCTGCCTTTGTTGCACAAAATAAAAAAGGGGAAATTGTTGAAGAATGGTTAGCAGAGCAAGGCCACGGATCATTAGAGGCCTTATGGCCCGATACCAAGTGCTAGCAGCCTACGTGCTGCTAAGACAAGCTGTCCTTGGGACAGCAGTAAGCACGGTTACAGGCCAAAGATAAAAGAACTTGTGGTTAATAGAGCGTAGCAGTAAGCACGTATCCAAAGTTTTCAGCATGCCAAGGGGAAGAACCTTCTCACGCTTGATATAGCCAATCAAGTATAGATGAGTAGTGGATGCTAACCAATTATAATTTGACAAGTATGCTGAACGCTTCGGGCAAAAGTATAATAACGGATGTTATGAGCAATAAAGTTGAACAATGCTTTACCAATCATAATGATTGATTGCATTCTTCCCTCGCCGAAATCCTCCACAGTCCATCTTGTGCACCTGGGACAAGATAACACCACGACCCGCTCTCATCCCTGCAGGAATCACCGCCTGTGCAGTCCTGCGCAAGGAGCTGCATCCAGCCCCTTTCCTCTTCCCAGGGAAAGCCAAGAGCTCCCGCAAGATCTCATCCCGCTGCTCCCACCCACCCGACCCCGCCACCTCTCTTCCCCATGGATCAACTTCCCATTTTCCCCTGTTTCAAGCCAAGAATTAGTTTTTAGAACTAGAACAAAGATGCCAGATGGAAGGAGCCTTGCTGGTTTCAGTCAGAAGCATCAGTGACCAAAGGACACGTTTCCTTTGGTTTTCTCCCATCCTTGTTCCTCCTCAGTGTTCAGGCTGGGCTATGAGGCGTCCTTAGGGCTGCATTTTCACAGTTCCTCTTGCATCCTTTGGGCAATAGCCTGTGCCCTGGGAGGGTTCTTTCTGCTCCTTGGTGACACAGGAGAACCTTCCAGGCGGTTTTTGCATGAGCTGCTGCTGTGATGTCACAGGAGCATTGCCACGTCCCCGTGGTGTTGCTCTTGCTGTGGGACACAGAGGCCGCAGTGTCCAGAGCGACTCTGGGTGCCTGCTCCTTGCAGGAGGATCCTCCTGTCCGAGGCATTCCCAGCGGTCAGCCCACACCCTGACGGCTGTCCTTCTGTGCTTGCAGGGCTACAGTCTGCAGACGTGTGCAGCGCAGCCAAAATGTTCCAGAATTTGGTTGCTGCAGTTTGCAGCCTGTACTCTGTGGCTTATTCGGTGTATTTCTTGACCCACTTGGCACGTAAGTCAAGCTTTTCCCTCGGTGCAGCATCTGTGGCTTTGAGCTTGCTGTGTGCTTTCTGGTCTTCCTCGGGAACTGGGTTGACTTTGTAACCAAATTGCCATGAAGACACCATTGGTTTGGGAGAGCTGCTGCCAGCAGCTGCAGCTGAAAAAAGGGGGTGTCTGCAGCCAGCAGGGTGGGCACAGCATTTGCAGGGGAGAGTTGCTGGGGGAGTTCCGTACTCTCAAGGGGAGAGTGTGTGGCAGCCGAGCCTGGAACTCCCTCCGTTTGCTGGTCCGGCCCAGAACTGACACAGCCCAGTATTTGGTGCTGTTCTCTTGCTTGCTGTGTGAAGGGACTGTGGCTCCTGGAGGGATGCTGTGAGAGCAAAATGCTCTCTTGGGGTTCCCTTGCTCTGTGGCATTTCCCACCACAGGCATTTCTTTTCCTGACAGCATCTGGTTCATGTTCCTTCTCCCATTGCAGGGCACCTGACAGGTGGATCTCGAGCAGCTCCTCCTTTGGTGAGTTCAAAGGGAACCTTTGGTGTTTGGAATTGTGCAGCAAGTTGTGAGCTCAGCGTGTGGCAGCCGAGTGCAAGCCTGGGAGGCTGAAGGAAAGTTCCTGTCAGTGTCTTTGCAGCAGCAGCAGCAGCAGCAGCAAAGGCATCCCCGGCAGTTTTCTCCTTTTCTGTTGAAATGCTTTTGAAGAGCTGCAGGTGTGGTTTTGCAGGCAGAAGATTGCTTGCTGGCTTTAGCCATGGTGGAGTATCAAATTCCCAACAATAAGTGGCAAGGTCGACTTCAGCCCATTGTTTGTTTGTTTGAACAGCTGGGAAGCCTATTTCTGCTTAGTGCAGCTGGATGTGTAGCTGAGGATAAATAAGGTGATAACTGAGATGGAACTTCCCATCCCTCACACTACCGTCTGTCCACAGGGCACAAAAGCAGCATCAGCACCTCCTCCAGCTCCCTCTGCCTCCAAAGAGGAGGCCAAAGAGGAGGAAGGCAGCGGTGAACTTCCCACTCTTCAGGGAGATAATGGTGAACTTCCCTCTGTGCCGGGAGACGACAGTGAACTTCCCGCTCTTCTGGGAGATGAGGGTGAACATCCCGCCGATTGGGAATACAATGGCGAGGCTCCCGCGGTGTGGGACAAGGACAGTGGACATCTCCCAGTTTGGGACGAGGATGGTGGACGTCACTCGGCACAGGGCGAGAATGGCCAAGCTGCCATGGCGTGGGACGAGGATGACGGACATCTCCCGGTGTGGGATGAGGACGGAGGACATCCTGTGGCTTGGGAAGAGGAGGGTGAATGTCTCCCAGCATGGGAAGTGGAGGGTGAACGTCCCATGGCTTGGAAAGACGATGGCCAACCTGCAGCGTTTTGGGAAGAGGACGGAGAACCTGCAGCGTTTTGCGAAGAGGACGGAGAACCTCCCTCTGCTGCGGGATCCTGGGCTGAAGGTTCTGGCAGCAGCACAGCCCTGCAGGCAGAGGAAAGAGGGGAGCAGTGCCTGATGCAGCTGAGTACGTCTGCTCTGTTCCTGTGTGCCAGAGCAGGTGCTGTGTGTGTGTCTCAGCATCAGCTGCAGCCGGTGTTGCTCTGCAGCTGAATGTCCCAGAGTGACTGATTGTCCTTCCCCAGCTGAGAACAAGGGCCCCCAGGGAGTGGGGCTGCATTCTGGCTCTGCTGCAAGGTGGGGTCTCTGTCTGGGAGAGAGTGTCTTCCATGTGGTTTCTTTCAGGAAACAACGTGAGCGTGGGGGAGCCTGCGGAGAAATACCTGGAACTGGAGCAGATTGGCCAAGGGTAAGTGCAAGGCAGTTACTTCTACACGAGCAGGGCCCAGGTATTTTGCTGGTGCAGGATCAAGTGAGAAGTCAGGAGAGCTGCAGACACCTTCAGGCACTGGGGGATGATGCTGCTGTCTCTCAGTCCTGATCAGAATTGACAACTGTGGTCAGATGGCACCTCCAAAGGCCCCTGAGGCTGGCAGTGTCCTGCCTGCAGCAAGGAGCAGGACATGGAAGATCTTCTGTCCATGCAATTGGATTGCCTAAGAGAGCAACTCACCATCTGCTGACTGTCAGACAAGAGTTCTCAACAAGATTGCTTTCAAATCTTTTACTTGCAAAACTATTCACCGCTCAGGATTATCAAGAGAATGGCTTCCAAACAGAAAGCAGAGATGAACTAAGAAGGGCTCTTTTCAGCACAAGTAGTAGACCCCACACATCCAGTAACAGACACAGAGCTGCTGCACTCAAGGGGAAAATGCATGATGCCCTGATGCAGGGCTCTTGTGGATCCTGCAGCTCTAAGGCAGGAAATGCAAAAGGATGAAATACATTCTTTTCTAGTTCTTTAGACAGCCGGCCCCCAGCCCAGGTTTTGAACTACAGGAATTCATCACGGACATTTGGGGTTTGCTCCAGTACTTTTCCTTCATGTTTGGCCTCAGTTTTCCCTTGCACACCTTGCATGGCAGAGGGCTGGTGGCTTCCGCGCCCTTCTTTCAAGGCTTGACGCGCCCAGGTGTTTTCTGAATGCTACAGGTAGAAAAGATCTCCTGTCTGCCTGACTTTCACTCCCAGGGTCTAAAGCACTGCTTCTTTCCTCTCTGCTGTTTTGTCTGCAGGGCTTTCGGAGCCGTTTGTAAAGGACTCGACAGGGCCACTGGACGAGAGGTGAGTGTCTGCTGACAGAGAGAGAGGGAGAGCAATGAGAAGATGGATGTCCAGAGCAAAGCTCTCTCCTAAAGCCTGCAGTTGTCTTTGGCTCTGCTGTGGGTGCCAGCCTGTGACAGGGATCGTCTGAGCATGGGATGTGTGTGTTTGCTTTGTTGTGCAAGCCCAAGCAGAGCAGCTGCGTTTGAAATCATGAGCAAATGCCATAGAATTGCTAAAGGGTTCCCAGCTCTTTTGCTCTGTTTGCACAGAACCAGAATTACCTCCTGCTTGCAAAATGTGTTTGAATAATAATGAACATCATCATCATCATTCTAAGAGTGGTGGTAAACTAGGGCCATTTGAGAAGAGTGTAGGTGCAGAGAAGGTTGTTAGAGCTTTGAAGCTGAGGGACCATTTCTGCAGAGCTCACAAGGCCAAATGTCTCTGGCCACGTGTCCTGTAAGCAGCCCCCAGCCAGCAGAGCAATGGGCTGTGGGAATGGCACTTGCTGAGCTCTGGTATCCCATCCCAAGGCAGTTTGGCACAGCCTGGCTGCGTCGCTCCAAAAAGACTCGCTCCGTGTTTGCTGTGGCCTCCTGCCACAGACTCCTCCAGTTGAAGTTCTGCAATGTCCCTTCAGGTGGCCATAAAGAAAATGAGTCTCCGAGGGCAGAAGAGGGAACGAGCTGTGAATGAGCTCCTGCTCCTGAAGGACAAGAAGAACCCCAACATTATCAACTCTTTGGACAGGTGAGTGCTTCAGCTCTCATCCCGTGCACGAGCCCTGCGTTAATCTTTCCTGGCATCCGCAGTCCGTAGCCTGTTTTGAGAAGCCTGACCCGGCCATATCTTGCCAAAACAACAGCCTGGCAGTTCACTCCCTCCATGTTCCTTTGTTGCACCACTTTGGTTTTCTCTTCAAGCGGACCCTATTTTCTGTGTCTTACAACAAGTGCTGATAATCCATGGCAGAAATTATTTCCCTTGGTGTCTTCTTCCCAAATCTTTTCCATTGCTTCAGTTACCAGGAAGAGCAGGTTCTTGTTTCCAGAAAGGCCTCATCTGCCCATTTTTCAATGGCCCTGCCTGTTGCTGAAGAGACTTTCTGCAAGGTTTTCCAAAGAGTTGACCACTTTTATCCCAAGTGCTGCACGGCCTCCCTCCCTGGATAGCTCTGGAAGTTGTGTTGCCTTGTTGTGGAGTGAATGGTGGAAGTGATGAGTTCAGATGCTGAAGCAGCTGGGGGCAAGTGGTGTGGTTTCACACTGATCTGGGCTGTCGCTAAAAGTGCATTTTTCACTTGCTTGCCATCTAAGGCCTCTCCTTTTTCACAGGTGTCTCCTGTGAAAATCAGATGGGATTCTGTCCTCATTGACAAGTGACCTGGAAAGAAAACCCCACTGGAGGCTTTGCCATGGGGGAATTGAGCACTGCACATTCATCTCTGTGCCATTGTTTTCCTTTTCCAGCTTCCTTGTTGATGGAGATCTCTGGCTGGTGATGGAATACATGGATGGAGGAACTTTGCAGGATGTGGTCAGACAGACACGCATGGCTGAAGGAGACATGGCAGCTGTCAGTCGGGAGGTGAGGGATCCTGCTTGTGCCTCCCATGGCTTGGACACGATGCTCCTTCCAGAAGGGCAGGAGAAGAGGAGCGGCTCCATGCTCAGGGCTTTGTTTCTGTCTTGTTTTTATGAGCTGGAGAGGAAAGAGCCACTGAAATGAATGGCCTGCCAGCATCACTGCACTTCTGTTCTTGTCCCCTTTTCTGCTGTTGGGGTACTCTGTCTTTTTTGGGTTTGATTTGCTCTTCTCAGCTTTGCCTTGGAACCATTTGCCTGGAGCTTGTGTGCACTGCACTCCTGGCCTGTCACAGCAAAGTTTCTGCTGGCAGAATTCTAAACTCTCCTTTCTTGGCTGATATATTCCAGCCATTGATTTTTACCCCGGTGTTTCTTTTTCTCTCTCAGTGTCTGCAGGGCCTGGATTTCCTCCATTCCAACCAGGTGATCCACAGAGATCTGAAGAGCTCCAACATCCTTCTGGGAATGGACGGCTCTGTCAAGCTGGGTGAGTGTTCCTGGCCAGGCACGGCGCTCCCGGGCTGCGGGTGTGGGGCTGCTTGCCAGTGGCGGCCAGAGCCCCACAAGTGCTGCTGGTGGCACTGCCACAAGCGCTCCTGCTGCCCCTGCAGAGAGCTCAGGGGAGGAGCAGGAGTGTCAGGAGTGGCTTTGCTCTGGCTATGGCCCTTGCAGAGGGGCAGGAGTTGGAATGGAAATCTTCAAGGGAATCAGTAAAAGCCACTGCATGAAAGCTGAGGGTTTCTTGAAGGGTCCAGTTCCATCTTTCCTTGCCTCCAGCCGTGAGGACTTTTGCAGCTGTATTCACGACTGCATTCTCACACTGAGAGTGGGGAATCTTTGTGGTTGGTTTCCTCATTCCAGCTGCCTTTGACAGGGTTTGTTTCTGTCCTCAGCTGATTTTGGCCTCTGCGCTCAGCTCAGCCCTGAGCAGGACCAGCCCAGCTCCATGGTGGGCACTGCTCACTGGATGGCCCCAGAAGTTGTCACCAGTTCTCCTTACGGCCCCAAGGTGGACATCTGGTCCTTGGGCATTGTGACCATCGAGATGGTGGAAGGAGAACCTCCTTACTTCAAGGAAACGGCGGCCATGGTAAGAGGCATATTCTCCAGTGTTTGCAGAGGCCTGTGAGCACAGCGTGACCCTGCACTGGCAGGAGCAGCTGAAGGTTTCTGGACATGGGGAAGGGAATTCCCAGAGGACTCGAGCCTGAACACAGACCAATATTCTGCAGTCTCTGGCAACAATGTGCTTTGGGCTTTAAGGTGTTCAGCTCTTCTATCTGTGAGGATGACCTGAAAACGTCAAGCCAGTATCAGCTCCAATGTTATCTTGCAAAAAAACCCCAAACGCACCCCAAAAGCCACCCCCAAACACAAGAAATCTATGAAGGAGTTTGTAAAACAGGTTTGGCGAGATTAAGTCCCTCCCGGCTCTTCTCACTGGGAAAGTTGTCTAACACCTCAAGATGATTATTTAACATGCCCAAAGTCTAACACGTTTCTTTCCTAGCCCAAGCTCCTTTCTCCATGTCACCAAGCCTGAGCTTTCAGCAACACAAACCTGTTTCTTGTCTGGCAGTTTCTGGGATGGGGCATCACAAATGAATTTCCTTGACTGTCAGTGTCCCTGCAGAGATGCGTTTGATGTAAGAATCCTTTGAAATAACAGTCAGACCACAGTGACTCTTGCAAATGGCCTGTAATGCTGGTGTCGGTATTTGGAGAAGCAAAATCTGCTCTTTCTGATGGAAGTGCCTACTAAGAAAGCCAATGAGATTGGCTCTCCAGGCCAGATCATTTGGATGTTGCAATGGCTGTGGCTGCATCAGGCTTTGGGTTTTTTGGTTGGTAAAGAAAAATGAGCTGTGAGCAGCATCTCTGCCAGGGAGGAAAGTGCCCCTGGAGCTGGGGCTGAGAAGCTGGGCTCGACGTGAGCACTGTGGGTGTGACGGAAGCTGGCAGAGCGCTGTGTTTGCTTTTCCTGCAGGCTCGCACTCTGATCCGGCAGAACGGGACTCCGCAGCTGCAGGAGCCCCGGCGCCTGTCGGCTCTGCTGCGGGACTTCCTCGAGTGCAGCCTGGAGTGGGACGAGGAGCGGCGCTGGTCTGCCCAGGAGCTGCTGCAGGTGAATGCCAAGCGGCTGCAGGGGAAAGAGCAGCGGCAGGGAGGGGTTTTCTTCTGGGGCCCTCTCCCGTAATCTCCAGGCTGGCTGCTTTGCACGCGCAAAGCAAGCAGAATCCTCACCCGGTTTGGGTTGGCAGGCTCCTTTCCAGGTCCTCTGCACCTGGTGCCCTCAATGGGCGCAGACATCTTCAAGCAGATCAGGTGCCCCAGAGCCCTGCCTGAGCTGAGCTTGGCTCTTTCCAGGGAGGAGGCACCTCCCACATCTCTGGGCACCTTCTGTCAGTGTGTTCCCCACTCTCCTGGTAAAAAACCAAAATTCTCCCTTACAGCTAATCTGAGCCTGCTTCCTTCCCTGCAGTTCAAATCCATTCCCCTTTGTACTGCTGCAACAGAGCCTGGGAGGAACTTGACTTTGGAAAGTAACGCTTCACTTCTTTCTTTTTTATCCTTTGGCCAGCACCCATTTTTAGCATCAGCCAAGCCTCTCTCCAGCCTGACCCCTCTGATCACTGCAGCAAAGCAACTGAAAGAGCAGCGGAGGACATGAAGCGCTTTCTCTTCTACTTGGGACAACTACTTAGTTCTGGTAGTTAGCACTGCCAGTTAGTTCTGGTAGTTAGGACAGCCTGTTTGTTCTGGTTGTTGTGACACCCTGTTTGTTACGGCAGCTTTTGGAATAAAAACTCCCTTCAACCTCAACTCCCTTGACATGTGCCATCCTTCTCCCCCTGTGACTCAGCTGCGCGGAGCAATGCGAGGCCACAGTGGGCCCAGCCTTGCCCAGAGCTGAGCCCCAGCAGAGGCCTGGCAGAGGCCAGAGCAGCCTCGGCATCTGCAGAGTCAGCCTGGAAGGACTTGCTTGGAGCCTTCTGGGCTGCACTCGACTCTGGGTTACAAACTGCGTGTGGCGGAAAATGCCACTGGTTCTGCAAGAGGGCAGAAGGGGCCTGGGGAAGGCCAGAAGGGCCATGGGGAAGGCTCCATGCTAGAGAAAAAACCTGCCCTGTGTTGGAGAAAAACCATGCCTTTATCCCCTCGGACAGAGGCAAGAAAATTGAATCCTAAACCAAGGCAAAGAGAGGCAGGGGAGCAGCCCCGGCCCTTCCGCTCCTGCCAACCAAAGCGTCCCTCACCTGCTTCTGAGCCCTCGGGCGCTGGTGGCCCGTGGCTGTTGGTTTTTGTCAGGCTGGCTGCCACCAGCCCAGGACAGGCTGGGCACTGGAGGCTTCAGGTGGGGAGATGGGATCCTGAGATGCATTTGATGGCACCTGCCAGCGCAAGCAGGGGAATGGGCTCAGCCGAGGCAGCGGCGGGAAGGAGACCGCGGGCAGCCGCTCCCGCAGCGTGTCACGATCCGCTCCCAGAGGCGGGGTTCAGGATGGTTCGTTTTAGGGATCTCAGACTACAAAAGACACAGCGGGGGACAAACTCAGTTTACTCAATCACAAATGCACTTTGATTTCGTGCCAACAAATGCCATAGTGGGGAGAGAAAAGAGAATAGCAAGAAAGACAGAAAAGAGGGCAAGGGGATTATAGCTACCAGCATGGAGGGTGGAGTCTTCGAGGCTTTTGAAGATACCTATAGACGTGAGTTTCTCCAGTGGGGAGATCTCAAAAGTGAGCGGGTGTCTCTAGGGTTTTTATAGTCCTCTCCGAAGCGACAGGCAGTTGGCCAAACAGGTGGGGGAAATCATTGCAGTGTGTTCATTTAGAGAACTCAGAACAAGTCGGTCGTCAGCAGGTACGGTGTCGACCAGTACGAGTCAGCAGGCGCGGTCACTTCACCGTGACTTGCCCATTGTTTCTGCTCAGGTTCTGATGTTCCCATGTGGGTGCTGGGTTTTTCCATCAAACACACCTGCAGGCAGCACTTGGCCAACATCCCAGCTCAGCCAGGCCACAACTCCCGTCTTGAGATTTTCAAGTCCCTTCGAGGGGTTTCAGTCTCTGTCCTTGACCATGGTGGTGAGGCAGATGAAGGATCTTCAGACCGTCTCTTACAGTCTGGAAGCTCCAATCTGGTAAGACACTGCAGGGGGGTCAGGAAGGGGCATCCACCCAGCACCGCTCCGGGAATCCTGTGCCACTGACACTGATCCCACTTTGTTTCCCAAGGGAAGAGGGACAGGAATGGATACAACATGGCAGCCAGTGAGTGCCAGTGGCAGATCCAGCTCTGGATCCCCTCTGTGTGGATCCCAGGATGGATGCTGGGATTAATCCTGGTGTGTGATCTGTGCTGGAATCTGATGGATCTTCTCTTTCTGCAGGAAAAGATGTGGGAACCAAGGGCCTGACCTTAGGTACGGAAGGGGATCAGCGTGGGATTCCAGAGGGAGATTGGGGCAGGATGGACGGACTTGGATCAGGGGGGGATTCCAATCAGAGCAGGGGTCCAGAGCAGGATCAGATGAAATTGTGGAGTGGGATCGGGGCTGGATGCTGGAGGGGGATCAGTTGGGATGGATGAGGCAGGATTGGTGCAGGTTGGATGGAGCAGGATCAGTGGGCATGGATAGATGAGGCAGGTTTGGTGCAGGATGAATGGGGCAGGATTGGTGTGGAATGGATGGAGCAGGATCAGGCTTGGATTCTGGAGTGGGAACAGGTGGCATGGGTGGAGCAGGACTGGGACAGGGTGGATGAAGCAGGATCAGGTGGGATTTGGGAGCAGCTCCCGCTCTCCATGGGCTCCACAGCCCAGGTCCATTGTTGAAGAATGGTTAGCAGAGCAAGGCCACGGATCATTAGAGGCCTTATGGCCCGATACCAAGTGCTGGCAGCCTACGTGCTGCTAAGACAAGCTGTCCTTGGGACAGCAGTAAGCACGGTTACAGGCCAAAGATAAAAGAACTTGTGGTTAATAGAGCGTAGCAGTAAGCACGTATCCAAAGTTTTCAGCATGCCAAGGGGAAGAACCTTCTCACGCTTGATATAGCCAATCAAGTATAGATGAGTAGTGGATGCTAACCAATTATAATTTGACAAGTATGCTGAACGCTTCGGGCAAAAGTATAATAACGGATGTTATGAGCAATAAAGTTGAACAATGCTTTACCAATCATAATGATTGATTGCATTCTTCCCTCGCCGAAATCCTCCACAGTCCATCTTGTGCACCTGGGACAAGATAACACCACGACCCACTCTCATCCCCGCAGGAATCACCGCCTGTGCAGTCCTGCGCAAGGAGCTGCATCCAGCCCCTTTCCTCTTCCCAGGGAAAGCCAAGAGCTCCCGCAAGATCTCATCCCGCTGCTCCCACCCACCCGACCCCGCCACCTCTCTTCCCCATGGATCAACTTCCCATTTTCCCCTGTTTCAAGCCAAGAATTAGTTTTTAGAACTAGAACAAAGATGCCAGATGGAAGGAGCCTTGCTGGTTTCAGTCAGAAGCATCAGTGACCAAAGGACACGTTTCCTTTGGTTTTCTCCCATCCTTGTTCCT
Source organism: Chamaea fasciata (assembly GCF_029207755.1). NCBI lineage: Eukaryota > Metazoa > Chordata > Aves > Passeriformes > Sylviidae > Chamaea > Chamaea fasciata. Next base: position 2,251,611 of record NW_027094117.1, on the reverse strand, counting down.
CCTCAGTGTTCAGGCTGGGCTATGAGGCGTCCTTAGGGCTGCATTTTCACAGTTCCTCTTGCATCCTTTGGGCAATAGCCTGTGCCCTGGGAGGGTTCTTTCTGCTCCTTGGTGACACAGGAGAACCTTCCAGGCGGTTTTTGCATGAGCTGCTGCTGTGATGTCACAGGAGCATTGCCACGTCCCCGTGGTGTTGCTCTTGCTGTGGGACACAGAGGCCGCAGTGTCCAGAGCGACTCTGGGTGCCTGCTCCTTGCAGGAGGATCCTCCTGCCCGAGGCATTCCCAGCGGTCAGCCCACACCCTGACGGCTGTCCTTCTGTGCTTGCAGGGCTACAGTCTGCAGACGTGTGCAGCGCAGCCAAAATGTTCCAGAATTTGGTTGCTGCAGTTTGCAGCCTGTACTCTGTGGCTTATTCGGTGTATTTCTTGACCCACTTGGCACGTAAGTCAAGCTTTTCCCTCGGTGCAGCATCTGTGGCTTTGAGCTTGCTGTGTGCTTTCTGGTCTTCCTCGGGAACTGGGTTGACTTTGTAACCAAATTGCCATGAAGACACCATTGGTTTGGGAGAGCTGCTGCCAGCAGCTGCAGCTGAAAAAAGGGGGTGTCTGCAGCCAGCAGGGTGGGCACAGCATTTGCAGGGGAGAGTTGCTGGGGGAGTTCCGTACTCTCAAGGGGAGAGTGTGTGGCAGCCGAGCCTGGAACTCCCTCCGTTTGCTGGTCCGGCCCAGAACTGACACAGCCCAGTATTTGGTGCTGTTCTCTTGCTTGCTGTGTGAAGGGACTGTGGCTCCTGGAGGGATGCTGTGAGAGCAAAATGCTCTCTTGGGGTTCCCTTGCTCTGTGGCATTTCCCACCACAGGCATTTCTTTTCCTGACAGCATCTGGTTCATGTTCCTTCTCCCATTGCAGGGCACCTGACAGGTGGATCTCGAGCAGCTCCTCCTTTGGTGAGTTCAAAGGGAACCTTTGGTGTTTGGAATTGTGCAGCAAGTTGTGAGCTGAGCGTGTGGCAGCCGAGTGCAAGCCTGGGAGGCTGAAGGAAAGTTCCTGTCAGTGTCTTTGCAGCAGCAGCAGCAGCAGCAGCAAAGGCATCCCCGGCAGTTTTCTCCTTTTCTGTTGAAATGCTTTTGAAGAGCTGCAGGTGTGGTTTTGCAGGCAGAAGATTGCTTGCTGGCTTTAGCCATGGTGGAGTATCAAATTCCCAACAATAAGTGGCAAGGTCGACTTCAGCCCATTGTTTGTTTGTTTGAACAGCTGGGAAGCCTATTTCTGCTTAGTGCAGCTGGATGTGTAGCTGAGGATAAATAAGGTGATAACTGAGATGGAACTTCCCATCCCTCACACTACCGCCTGTCCACAGGGCACAAAAGCAGCATCAGCACCTCCTCCAGCTCCCTCTGCCTCCAAAGAGGAGGCCAAAGAGGAGGAAGGCAGCGGTGAACTTCCCACTCTTCAGGGAGATAATGGTGAACTTCCCTCTGTGCCGGGAGACGACAGTGAACTTCCCGCTCTTCTGGGAGATGAGGGTGAACATCCCGCCGATTGGGAATACAACGGCGAGGCTCCCGCGGTGTGGGACAAGGACAGTGGACATCTCCCAGTTTGGGACGAGGATGGTGGACGTCACTCGGCACAGGGCGAGAATGGCCAAGCTGCCATGGCGTGGGACGAGGATGACGGACATCTCCCGGTGTGGGATGAGGACGGAGGACATCCTGTGGCTTGGGAAGAGGAGGGTGAATGTCTCCCAGCATGGGAAGTGGAGGGTGAACGTCCCATGGCTTGGAAAGACGATGGCCAACCTGCAGCGTTTTGGGAAGAGGACGGAGAACCTGCAGCGTTTTGCGAAGAGGACGGAGAACCTCCCTCTGCTGCGGGATCCTGGGCTGAAGGTTCTGGCAGCAGCACAGCCCTGCAGGCAGAGGAAAGAGGGGAGCAGTGCCTGATGCAGCTGAGTACGTCTGCTCTGTTCCTGTGTGCCAGAGCAGGTGCTGTGTGTGTGTCTCAGCATCAGCTGCAGCCGGTGTTGCTCTGCAGCTGAATGTCCCAGAGTGACTGATTGTCCTTCCCCAGCTGAGAACAAGGGCCCCCAGGGAGTGGGGCTGCATTCTGGCTCTGCTGCAAGGTGGGGTCTCTGTCTGGGAGAGAGTGTCTTCCATGTGGTTTCTTTCAGGAAACAACGTGAGCGTGGGGGAGCCTGCGGAGAAATACCTGGAACTGGAGCAGATTGGCCAAGGGTAAGTGCAAGGCAGTTACTTCTACACGAGCAGGGCCCAGGTATTTTGCTGGTGCAGGATCAAGTGAGAAGTCAGGAGAGCTGCAGACACCTTCAGGCACTGGGGGATGATGCTGCTGTCTCTCAGTCCTGATCAGAATTGACAACTGTGGTCAGATGGCACCTCCAAAGGCCCCTGAGGCTGGCAGTGTCCTGCCTGCAGCAAGGAGCAGGACATGGAAGATCTTCTGTCCATGCAATTGGATTGCCTAAGAGAGCAACTCACCATCTGCTGACTGTCAGACAAGAGTTCTCAACAAGATTGCTTTCAAATCTTTTACTTGCAAAACTATTCACCGCTCAGGATTATCAAGAGAATGGCTTCCAAACAGAAAGCAGAGATGAACTAAGAAGGGCTCTTTTCAGCACAAGTAGTAGACCCCACACATCCAGTAACAGACACAGAGCTGCTGCACTCAAGGGGAAAATGCATGATGCCCTGATGCAGGGCTCTTGTGGATCCTGCAGCTCTTAGGCAGGAAATGCAAAAGGATGAAATACATTCTTTTCTAGTTCTTTAGACAGCCGGCCCCCAGCCCAGGTTTTGAACTACAGGAATTCATCACGGACATTTGGGGTTTGCTCCAGCACTTTTCCTTCATGTTTGGCCTCAGTTTTCCCTTGCACACCTTGCATGGCAGAGGGCTGGTGGCTTCCGCGCCCTTCTTTCAAGGCTTGACGCGCCCAGGTGTTTTCTGAATGCTACAGGTAGAAAAGATCTCCTGTCTGCCTGACTTTCACTCCCAGGGTCTAAAGCACTGCTTCTTTCCTCTCTGCTGTTTTGTCTGCAGGGCTTTCGGAGCCGTTTGTAAAGGACTCGACAGGGCCACTGGACGAGAGGTGAGTGTCTGCTGACAGAGAGAGAGGGAGAGCAATGAGAAGATGGATGTCCAGAGCAAAGCTCTCTCCTAAAGCCTGCAGTTGTCTTTGGCTCTGCTGTGGGTGCCAGCCTGTGACAGGGATCGTCTGAGCATGGGATGTGTGTGTTTGCTTTGTTGTGCAAGCCCAAGCAGAGCAGCTGTGTTTGAAATCATGAGCAAATGCCATAGAATTGCTAAAGGGTTTCCAGCTCTTTTGCTCTGTTTGCACAGAACCAGAATTACCTCCTGCTTGCAAAATGTGTTTGAATAATAATGAACATCATCATCATCATTCTAAGAGTGGTGGTAAACTAGGGCCATTTGAGAAGAGTGTAGGTGCAGAGAAGGTTGTTAGAGCTTTGAAGCTGAGGGACCATTTCTGCAGAGCTCACAAGGCCAAATGTCTCTGGCCACGTGTCCTGTAAGCAGCCCCCAGCCAGCAGAGCAATGGGCTGTGGGAATGGCACTTGCTGAGCTCTGGTATCCCATCCCAAGGCAGTTTGGCACAGCCTGGCTGCGTCGCTCCAAAAAGACTCGCTCCGTGTTTGCTGTGGCCTCCTGCCACAGACTCCTCCAGTTGAAGGTCTGCAATGTCCCTTCAGGTGGCCATAAAGAAAATGAGTCTCCGAGGGGAGAAGAGGGAACGAGCTGTGAATGAGCTCCTGCTCCTGAAGGACAAGAAGAACCCCAACATTATCAACTCTTTGGACAGGTGAGTGCTTCAGCTCTCATCCCGTGCACGAGCCCTGCGTTAATCTTTCCTGGCATCCGCAGTCCGTAGCCTGTTTTGAGAAGCCTGACCCGGCCATATCTTGCCAAAACAACAGCCTGGCAGTTCACTCCCTCCATGTTCCTTTGTTGCACCACTTTGGTTTTCTCTTCAAGCGGACCCTATTTTCTGTGTCTTACAACAAGTGCTGATAATCCGTGGCAGAAATTATTTCCCTTGGTGTCTTCTTCCCAAATCTTTTCCATTGCTTCAGTTACCAGGAAGAGCAGGTTCTTGTTTCCAGAAAGGCCTCATCTGCCCATTTTTCAATGGCCCTGCCTGTTGCTGAAGAGACTTTCTGCAAGGTTTTCCAAAGAGTTGACCACTTTTATCCCAAGTGCTGCACGGCCTCCCTCCCTGGATAGCTCTGGAAGTTGTGTTGCCTTGTTGTGGAGTGAATGGTGGAAGTGATGAGTTCAGATGCTGAAGCAGCTGGGGGCAAGTGTTGTGGTTTCACATTGATCTGGGCTGTTGCTAAAAGTGCATTTTTCACTTGCTTGCCATCTAAGGCCTCTCCTTTTTCACAGGTGTCTCCTGTGAAAATCAGATGGGATTCTGTCCTCATTGACAAGTGACCTGGAAAGAAAACCCCACTGGAGGCTTTGCCATGGGGGAATTGAGCACTGCACATTCATCTCTGTGCCATTGTTTTCCTTTTCCAGCTTCCTTGTTGATGGAGATCTCTGGCTGGTGATGGAATACATGGATGGAGGAACTTTGCAGGATGTGGTCAGACAGACACGCATGGCTGAAGGAGACATGGCAGCTGTCAGTCGGGAGGTGAGGGATCCTGCTTGTGCCTCCCATGGCTTGGACACGATGCTCCTTCCAGAAGGGCAGGAGAAGAGGAGCGGCTCCATGCTCAGGGCTTTGTTTCTGTCTTGTTTTTATGAGCTGGAGAGGAAAGAGCCACTGAAATGAATGGCCTGCCAGCATCACTGCACTTCTGTTCTTGTCCCCTTTTCTGCTGTTGGGGTACTCTGTCTTTTTTGGGTTTGATTTGCTCTTCTCAGCTTTGCCTTGGAACCATTTGCCTGGAGCTTGTGTGCACTGCACTCCTGGCCTGTCACAGCAAAGTTTCTGCTGGCAGAATTCTAAACTCTCCTTTCTTGGCTGATATATTCCAGCCATTGATTTTTACCCCGGTGTTTCTTTTTCTCTCTCAGTGTCTGCAGGGCCTGGATTTCCTCCATTCCAACCAGGTGATCCACAGAGATCTGAAGAGCTCCAACATCCTTCTGGGAATGGACGGCTCTGTCAAGCTGGGTGAGTGTTCCTGGCCAGGCACGGCGCTCCCGGGCTGCGGGTGTGGGGCTGCTTGCCAGTGGCGGCCAGAGCCCCACAAGTGCTGCTGGTGGCACTGCCACAAGCGCTCCTGCTGCCCCTGCAGAGAGCTCAGGGGAGGAGCAGGAGTGTCAGGAGTGGCTTTGCTCTGGCTATGGCCCTTGCAGAGGGGCAGGAGTTGGAATGGAAATCTTCAAGGGAATCAGTAAAAGCCACTGCATGAAAGCTGAGGGTTTCTTGAAGGGTCCAGTTCCATCTTTCCTTGCCTCCAGCCGTGAGGACTTTTGCAGCTGTATTCACGACTGCATTCTCACACTGAGAGTGGGGAATCTTTGTGGTTGGTTTCCTCATTCCAGCTGCCTTTGACAGGGTTTGTTTCTGTCCTCAGCTGATTTTGGCCTCTGCGCTCAGCTCAGCCCTGAGCAGGACCAGCCCAGCTCCATGGTGGGCACTGCTCACTGGATTGCCCCAGAAGTTGTCACCAGTTCTCCTTACGGCCCCAAGGTGGACATCTGGTCCTTGGGCATTGTGACCATCGAGATGGTGGAAGGAGAACCTCCTTACTTCAAGGAAACGGCGGCCATGGTAAGAGGCAGATTCTCCAGTGTTTGCAGAGGCCTGTGAGCACAGCGTGACCCTGCACTGGCAGGAGCAGCTGAAGGTTTCTGGACATGGGGAAGGGAATTCCCAGAGGACTCGAGCCTGAACACAGACCAATATTCTGCAGTCTCTGGCAACAATGTGCTTTGGGCTTTAAGGTGTTCAGCTCTTCTATCTGTGAGGATGACCTGAAAACGTCAAGCCAGTATCAACTCCAATGTTATCTTGCAAAAAAACCCCAAACGCACCCCAAAAGCCACCCCCAAACACAAGAAATCTATGAAGGAGTTTGTAAAACAGGTTTGGCGAGATTAAGTCCCTCCCGGCTCTTCTCACTGGGAAAGTTGTCTAACACCTCAAGATGATTATTTAACATGCCCAAAGTCTAACACGTTTCTTTCCTAGCCCAAGCTCCTTTCTCCATGTCACCAAGCCTGAGCTTTCAGCAACACAAACCTGTTTCTTGTCTGGCAGTTTCTGGGATGGGGCATCACAAATGAATTTCCTTGACTGTCAGTGTCCCTGCAGAGATGCGTTTGATGTAAGAATCCTTTGAAATAACAGTCAGACCACAGTGACTCTTGCAAATGGCCTGTAATGCTGGTGTCGGTATTTGGAGAAGCAAAATCTGCTCTTTCTGATGGAAGTGCCTACTAAGAAAGCCAATGAGATTGGCTCTCCAGGCGAGATCATTTGGATGTTGCAATGGCTGTGGCTGAATCAGGCTTTGGGTTTTTTGGTTGGTAAAGAAAAATGAGCAGCAACTCTGCCAGGGAGGAAAGTGCCCCTGGAGCTGGGGCTGAGAAGCTGGGCTCAATGTGAGCACTGTGGGTGTGACGGAAGCTGGCAGAGCGCTGTGTTTGCTTTTCCTGCAGGCTCGCACTCTGATCCGGCAGAACGGGACTCTGCAGCTGCAGGAGCCCCGGCGCCTGTCGGCTCTGCTGCGGGACTTCCTCGAGTGCAGCCTGGAGTGGGACGAGGAGCGGCGCTGGTCTGCCCAGGAGCTGCTGCAGGTGAATGCCAAGCGGCTGCAGGGGAAAGAGGAGCGGCAGGGAGGGGTTTTCTTCTGGGGCCCTCTCCCGTAATCTCCAGGCTGGCTGCTTTGCACGCGCAAAGCAAGCAGAATCCTCGCCCGGTTTGGCTTGGCAGGCTCCTTTCCAGGTCCTCTGCACCTGGTGCCCTCAATGGGCGCAGACATCTTCAAGCAGATCAGGTGCCCCAGAGCCCTGCCTGAGCTGAGCTTGGCTCTTTCCAGGGAGGAGGCACCTCCCACATCTCTGGGCACCTTCTGTCAGTGTGTTCCCCACTCTCCTGGTAAAAAACCAAAATTCTCCCTTACAGCTAATCTGAGCCTGCTTCCTTCCCTGCAGTTCAAATCCATTCCCCTTTGTCCTGTTGCAACAGAGCCTGGGAGGAACTTGACTTTGGAAAGTAACGCTTCACTTCTCTCTTTTTTATCCTTTGGCCAGCACCCATTTTTAGCATCAGCCAAGCCTCTCTCCAGCCTGACCCCTCTGATCACTGCAGCAAAGCAACTGAAAGAGCAGCGGAGGACATGAAGCGCTTTCTCTTCTACTTGGGACAACTACTTAGTTCTGGTAGTTAGCACTGCCAGTTAGTTCTGGTAGTTAGGACAGCCTGTTTGTTCTGGTTGTTGTGACACCCTGTTTGTTACGGCAGCTTTTGGAATAAAAACTCCCTTCAACCTCAACTCCCTTGACATGTGCCATCCTTCTCCCCCTGTGACTCAGCTGCGCGGAGCAATGCGAGGCCACAGTGGGCCCAGCCTTGCCCAGAGCTGAGCCCCAGCAGAGGCCTGGCAGAGGCCAGAGCAGCCTCGGCATCTGCAGAGTCAGCCTGGAAGGACTTGCTTGGAGCCTTCTGGGCTGCACTCGACTCTGGGTTACAAACTGCGTGTGGCGGAAAATGCCACTGGTTCTGCAAGAGGGCAGAAGGGGCCTGGGGAAGGCCAGAAGGGCCATGGGGAAGGCTCCATGCTAGAGAAAAAACCTGCCCTGTGTTGGAGAAAAACCATGCCTTTATCCCCTCGGACAGAGGCAAGAAAATTGAATCCTAACCCAAGGCAAAGAGAGGCAGGGGAGCAGCCCCGGCCCTTCCGCTCCTGCCAACCAAAGCGTCCCTCACCTGCTTCTGAGCCCTCGGGCGCTGGTGGCCCGTGGCTGTTGGTTTTTGTCAGGCTGGCTGCCACCAGCCCAGGACAGGCTGGGCACTGGAGGCTTCAGGTGGGGAGATGGGATCCTGAGATGCATTTGATGGCACCTGCCAGCGCAAGCAGGGGAATGGGCTCAGCCGAGGCAGCGGCGGGAAGGAGACCGCGGGCAGCCGCTCCCGCAGCGTGTCACGATCCGCTCCCAGAGGCGGGGTTCAGGATGGTTCGTTTTAGGGATCTCAGACTACAAAAGACACAGCGGGGGACAAACTCAGTTTACTCAATCACAAATGCACTTTGATTTCGTGCCAACAAATGCCATAGTGGGGAGAGAAAAGAGAATAGCAAGAAAGACAGAAAAGAGGGCAAGGGGATTATAGCTACCAGCATGGAGGGTGGAGTCTTCGAGGCTTTTGAAGATACCTATAGACGTGAGTTTCTCCAGTGGGGAGATCTCAAAAGTGAGCGGGTGTCTCTAGGGTTTTTATAGTCCTCTCCGAAGCGACAGGCAGTTGGCCAAACAGGTGGGGGAAATCATTGCAGTGTGTTCATTTAGAGAACTCAGAACAAGTCGGTCGTCAGCAGGTACGGTGTCGACCAGTACGAGTCAGCAGGCGCGGTCACTTCACCGTGACTTGCCCATTGTTTCTGCTCAGGTTCTGATGTTCCCATGTGGGTGCTGGGTTTTTCCATCAAACACACCTGCAGGCAGCACTTGGCCAACATCCCACCTCAGCCAGGCCACAACTCCCGTCTTGAGATTTTCAAGTCCCTTCGAGGGGTTTCAGTCTCTGTCCTTGACCATGGTGGTGAGGCAGATGAAGGATCTTCAGACCGTCTCTTACAGTCTGGAAGCTCCAATCTGGTAAGACACTGCAGGGGGGTCAGGAAGGGGCATCCACCCAGCACCGCTCCGGGAATCCTGTGCCACTGACACTGATCCCACTTTGTTTCCCAAGGGAAGAGGGACAGGAATGGATACAACATGGCAGCCAGTGAGTGCCAGTGGCAGATCCAGCTCTGGATCCCCTCTGTGTGGATCCCAGGATGGATGCTGGGATTAATCCTGGTGTGTGATCTGTGCTGGAATCTGATGGATCTTCTCTTTCTGCAGGAAAAGATGTGGGAACCAAGGGCCTGACCTTAGGTACGGAAGGGGATCAGCGTGGGATTCCAGAGGGAGATTGGGGCAGGATGGACGGACTTGGATCAGGGGGGGATTCCAATCAGAGCAGGGGTCCAGAGCAGGATCAGATGAAATTGTGGAGTGGGATCGGGGCTGGATGCTGGAGGGGGATCAGTTGGGATGGATGAGGCAGGATTGGTGCAGGTTGGATGGAGCAGGATCAGTGGGCATGGATAGATGAGGCAGGTTTGGTGCAGGATGAATGGGGCAGGATTGGTGTGGAATGGATGGAGCAGGATCAGGCTTGGATTCTGGAGTGGGAACAGGTGGCATGGGTGGAGCAGGACTGGGACAGGGTGGATGAAGCAGGATCAGGTGGGATTTGGGAGCAGCTCCCGCTCTCCATGGGCTCCACAGCCCAGGTCCATTGTTGAAGAATGGTTAGCAGAGCAAGGCCACGGATCATTAGAGGCCTTATGGCCCGATACCAAGTGCTGGCAGCCTACGTGCTGCTAAGACAAGCTGTCCTTGGGACAGCAGGAAGCACGGTTACAGGCCAAAGATAAAAGAACTTGTGGTTAATAGAGCGTAGCAGTAAGCACGTATCCAAAGTTTTCAGCATGCCAAGGGGAAGAACCTTCTCACGCTTGATATAGCCAATCAAGTATAGATGAGTAGTGGATGCTAACCAATTATAATTTGACAAGTACGCTGAACGCTTCGGGCAAAAGTATAATAACGGATGTTATGAGCAATAAAGTTGAACAATGCTTTACCAATCATAATGATTGATTGCATTCTTCCCTCGCCGAAATCCTCCACAGTCCATCTTGTGCACCTGGGACAAGATAACACCACGACCCACTCTCATCCCTGCAGGAATCACCGCCTGTGCAGTCCTGCGCAAGGAGCTGCATCCAGCCCCTTTCCTCTTCCCAGGGAAAGCCAAGAGCTCCCGCAAGATCTCATCCCGCTGCTCCCACCCACCCGACCCCGCCACCTCTCTTCCCCATGGATCAACTTCCCATTTTCCCCTGTTTCAAGCCAAGAATTAGTTTTTAGAACTAGAACAAAGATGCCAGATGGAAGGAGCCTTGCTGGTTTCAGTCAGAAGCATCAGTGACCAAAGGACACGTTTCCTTTGGTTTTCTCCCATCCTTGTTCCTCCTCAGTGTTCAGGCTGGGCTATGAGGCGTCCTTAGGGCTGCATTTTCACAGTTCCTCTTGCATCCTTTGGGCAATAGCCTGTGCCCTGGGAGGGTTCTTTCTGCTCCTTGGTGACACAGGAGAACCTTCCAGGCGGTTTTTGCATGAGCTGCTGCTGTGATGTCACAGGAGCATTGCCACGTCCCCGTGGTGTTGCTCTTGCTGTGGGACACAGAGGCCGCAGTGTCCAGAGCGACTCTGGGTGCCTGCTCCTTGCAGGAGGATCCTCCTGCCCGAGGCATTCCCAGCGGTCAGCCCACACCCTGACGGCTGTCCTTCTGTGCTTGCAGGGCTACAGTCTGCAGACGTGTGCAGCGCAGCCAAAATGTTCCAGAATTTGGTTGCTGCAGTTTGCAGCCTGTACTCTGTGGCTTATTCGGTGTATTTCTTGACCCACTTGGCACGTAAGTCAAGCTTTTCCCTCGGTGCAGCATCTGTGGCTTTGAGCTTGCTGTGTGCTTTCTGGTCTTCCTCGGGAACTGGGTTGACTTTGTAACCAAATTGCCATGAAGACACCATTGGTTTGGGAGAGCTGCTGCCAGCAGCTGCAGCTGAAAAAAGGGGGTGTCTGCAGCCAGCAGGGTGGGCACAGCATTTGCAGGGGAGAGTTGCTGGGGGAGTTCCGTACTCTCAAGGGGAGAGTGTGTGGCAGCCGAGCCTGGAACTCCCTCCGTTTGCTGGTCCGGCCCAGAACTGACACAGCCCAGTATTTGGTGCTGTTCTCTTGCTTGCTGTGTGAAGGGACTGTGGCTCCTGGAGGGATGCTGTGAAAGCAAAATGCTCTCTTGGGGTTGCTTTGCTCTGTGGCATTTCCCACCACAGGCATTTCTTTTCCTGACAGCATCTGGTTCATGTTCCTTCTCCCATTGCAGGGCACCTGACAGGTGGATCTCGAGCAGCTCCTCCTTTGGTGAGTTCAAAGGGAACCTTTGGTGTTTGGAATTGTGCAGCAAGTTGTGAGCTGAGCGTGTGGCAGCCGAGTGCAAGCCTGGGAGGCTGAAGGAAAGTTCCTGTCAGTGTCTTTGCAGCAGCAGCAGCAGCAGCAGCAAAGGCATCCCCGGCAGTTTTCTCCTTTTCTGTTGAAATGCTTTTGAAGAGCTGCAGGTGTGGTTTTGCAGGCAGAAGATTGCTTGCTGGCTTTAGCCATGGTGGAGTATCAAATTCCCAACAATAAGTGGCAAGGTCGACTTCAGCCCATTGTTTGTTTGTTTGAACAGCTGGGAAGCCTATTTCTGCTTAGTGCAGCTGGATGTGTAGCTGAGGATAAATAAGGTGATAACTGAGATGGAACTTCCCATCCCTCACACTACCGCCTGTCCACAGGGCACAAAAGCAGCATCAGCACCTCCTCCAGCTCCCTCTGCCTCCAAAGAGGAGGCCAAAGAGGAGGAAGGCAGCGGTGAACTTCCCACTCTTCAGGGAGATAATGGTGAACTTCCCTCTGTGCCGGGAGACGACAGTGAACTTCCCGCTCTTCTGGGAGATGAGGGTGAACATCCCGCCGATTGGGAATACAACGGCGAGGCTCCCGCGGTGTGGGACAAGGACAGTGGACATCTCCCAGTTTGGGACGAGGATGGTGGACGTCACTCGGCACAGGGCGAGAATGGCCAAGCTGCCATGGCGTGGGACGAGGATGACGGACATCTCCCGGTGTGGGATGAGGACGGAGGACATCCTGTGGCTTGGGAAGAGGAGGGTGAATGTCTCCCAGCATGGGAAGTGGAGGGTGAACGTCCCATGGCTTGGAAAGACGATGGCCAACCTGCAGCGTTTTGGGAAGAGGACGGAGAACCTGCAGCGTTTTGCGAAGAGGACGGAGAACCTCCCTCTGCTGCGGGATCCTGGGCTGAAGGTTCTGGCAGCAGCACAGCCCTGCAGGCAGAGGAAAGAGGGGAGCAGTGCCTGATGCAGCTGAGTACGTCTGCTCTGTTCCTGTGTGCCAGAGCAGGTGCTGTGTGTGTGTCTCAGCATCAGCTGCAGCCGGTGTTGCTCTGCAGCTGAATGTCCCAGAGTGACTGATTGTCCTTCCCCAGCTGAGAACAAGGGCCCCCAGGGAGTGGGGCTGCATTCTGGCTCTGCTGCAAGGTGGGGTCTCTGTCTGGGAGAGAGTGTCTTCCATGTGGTTTCTTTCAGGAAACAACGTGAGCGTGGGGGAGCCTGCGGAGAAATACCTGGAACTGGAGCAGATTGGCCAAGGGTAAGTGCAAGGCAGTTACTTCTACACGAGCAGGGCCCAGGTATTTTGCTGGTGCAGGATCAAGTGAGAAGTCAGGAGAGCTGCAGACACCTTCAGGCACTGGGGGATGATGCTGCTGTCTCTCAGTCCTGATCAGAATTGACAGCTGTGGTCAGATGGCACCTCCAAAGGCCCCTGAGGCTGGCAGTGTCCTGCCTGCAGCAAGGAGCAGGACATGGAAGATCTTCTGTCCATGCAATTGGATTGCCTAAGAGAGCAACTCACCATCTGCTGACTGTCAGACAAGAGTTCTCAACAAGATTGCTTTCAAATCTTTTACTTGCAAAACTATTCACCGCTCAGGATTATCAAGAGAATGGCTTCCAAACAGAAAGCAGAGATGAACTAAGAAGGGCTCTTTTCAGCAAAAGTAGTAGACCCCACACATCCAGTAACAGACACAGAGCTGCTGCACTCAAGGGGAAAATGCATGATGCCCTGATGCAGGGCTCTTGTGGATCCTGCAGCTCTTAGGCAGGAAATGCAAAAGGATGAAATACATTCTTTTCTAGTTCTTTAGACAGCCGGCCCCCAGCCCAGGTTTTGAACTACAGGAATTCATCACGGACATTTGGGGTTTGCTCCAGCACTTTTCCTTCATGTTTGGCCTCAGTTTTCCCTTGCACACCTTGCATGGCAGAGGGCTGGTGGCTTCCGCGCCCTTCTTTCAAGGCTTGACGCGCCCAGGTGTTTTCTGAATGCTACAGGTAGAAAAGATCTCCTGTCTGCCTGACTTTCACTCCCAGGGTCTAAAGCACTGCTTCTTTCCTCTCTGCTGTTTTGTCTGCAGGGCTTTCGGAGCCGTTTGTAAAGGACTCGACAGGGCCACTGGACGAGAGGTGAGTGTCTGCTGACAGAGAGAGAGGGAGAGCAATGAGAAGATGGATGTCCAGAGCAAAGCTCTCTCCTAAAGCCTGCAGTTGTCTTTGGCTCTGCTGTGGGTGCCAGCCTGTGACAGGGATCGTCTGAGCATGGGATGTGTGTGTTTGCTTTGTTGTGCAAGCCCAAGCAGAGCAGCTGTGTTTGAAATCATGAGCAAATGCCATAGAATTGCTAAAGGGTTTCCAGCTCTTTTGCTCTGTTTGCACAGAACCAGAATTACCTCCTGCTTGCAAAATGTGTTTGAATAATAATGAACATCATCATCATCATTCTAAGAGTGGTGGTAAACTAGGGCCATTTGAGAAGAGTGTAGGTGCAGAGAAGGTTGTTAGAGCTTTGAAGCTGAGGGACCATTTCTGCAGAGCTCACAAGGCCAAATGTCTCTGGCCACGTGTCCTGTAAGCAGCCCCCAGCCAGCAGAGCAATGGGCTGTGGGAATGGCACTTGCTGAGCTCTGGTATCCCATCCCAAGGCAGTTTGGCACAGCCTGGCTGCGGCGCTCCAAAAAGACTCGCTCCGTGTTTGCTGTGGCCTCCTGCCACAGACTCCTCCAGTTGAAGGTCTGCAATGTCCCTTCAGGTGGCCATAAAGAAAATGAGTCTCCGAGGGCAGAAGAGGGAACGAGCTGTGAATGAGCTCCTGCTCCTGAAGGACAAGAAGAACCCCAACATTATCAACTCTTTGGACAGGTGAGTGCTTCAGCTCTCATCCCGTGCACGAGCCCTGCGTTAATCTTTCCTGGCATCCGCAGTCCGTAGCCTGTTTTGAGAAGCCTGACCCGGCCATATCTTGCCAAAACAACAGCCTGGCAGTTCACTCCCTCCATGTTCCTTTGTTGCACCACTTTGGTTTTCTCTTCAAGCGGACCCTATTTTCTGTGTCTTACAACAAGTGCTGATAATCCGTGGCAGAAATTATTTCCCTTGGTGTCTTCTTCCCAAATCTTTTCCATTGCTTCAGTTACCAGGAAGAGCAGGTTCTTGTTTCCAGAAAGGCCTCATCTGCCCATTTTTCAATGGCCCTGCCTGTTGCTGAAGAGACTTTCTGCAAGGTTTTCCAAAGAGTTGACCACTTTTATCCCAAGTGCTGCACGGCCTCCCTCCCTGGATAGCTCTGGAAGTTGTGTTGCCTTGTTGTGGAGTGAATGGTGGAAGTGATGAGTTCAGATGCTGAAGCAGCTGGGGGCAAGTGTTGTGGTTTCACATTGATCTGGGCTGTTGCTAAAAGTGCATTTTTCACTTGCTTGCCATCTAAGGCCTCTCCTTTTTCACAGGTGTCTCCTGTGAAAATCAGATGGGATTCTGTCCTCATTGACAAGTGACCTGGAAAGAAAACCCCACTGGAGGCTTTGCCATGGGGGAATTGAGCACTGCACATTCATCTCTGTGCCATTGTTTTCCTTTTCCAGCTTCCTTGTTGATGGAGATCTCTGGCTGGTGATGGAATACATGGATGGAGGAACTTTGCAGGATGTGGTCAGACAGACACGCATGGCTGAAGGAGACATGGCAGCTGTCAGTCGGGAGGTGAGGGATCCTGCTTGTGCCTCCCATGGCTTGGACACGATGCTCCTTCCAGAAGGGCAGGAGAAGAGGAGCGGCTCCATGCTCAGGGCTTTGTTTCTGTCTTGTTTTTATGAGCTGGAGAGGAAAGAGCCACTGAAATGAATGGCCTGCCAGCATCACTGCACTTCTGTTCTTGTCCCCTTTTCTGCTGTTGGGGTACTCTGTCTTTTTTGGGTTTGATTTGCTCTTCTCAGCTTTGCCTTGGAACCATTTGCCTGGAGCTTGTGTGCACTGCACTCCTGGCCTGTCACAGCAAAGTTTCTGCTGGCAGAATTCTAAACTCTCCTTTCTTGGCTGATATATTCCAGCCATTGATTTTTACCCCGGTGTTTCTTTTTCTCTCTCAGTGTCTGCAGGGCCTGGATTTCCTCCATTCCAACCAGGTGATCCACAGAGATCTGAAGAGCTCCAACATCCTTCTGGGAATGGACGGCTCTGTCAAGCTGGGTGAGTGTTCCTGGCCAGGCACGGCGCTCCCGGGCTGCGGGTGTGGGGCTGCTTGCCAGTGGCGGCCAGAGCCCCACAAGTGCTGCTGGTGGCACTGCCACAAGCGCTCCTGCTGCCCCTGCAGAGAGCTCAGGGGAGGAGCAGGAGTGTCAGGAGTGGCTTTGCTCTGGCTATGGCCCTTGCAGAGGGGCAGGAGTTGGAATGGAAATCTTCAAGGGAATCAGTAAAAGCCACTGCATGAAAGCTGAGGGTTTCTTGAAGGGTCCAGTTCCATCTTTCCTTGCCTCCAGCCGTGAGGACTTTTGCAGCTGTATTCACGACTGCATTCTCACACTGAGAGTGGGGAATCTTTGTGGTTGGTTTCCTCATTCCAGCTGCCTTTGACAGGGTTTGTTTCTGTCCTCAGCTGATTTTGGCCTCTGCGCTCAGCTCAGCCCTGAGCAGGACCAGCCCAGCTCCATGGTGGGCACTGCTCACTGGATGGCCCCAGAAGTTGTCACCAGTTCTCCTTACGGCCCCAAGGTGGACATCTGGTCCTTGGGCATTGTGACCATCGAGATGGTGGAAGGAGAACCTCCTTACTTCAAGGAAACGGCGGCCATGGTAAGAGGCAGATTCTCCAGTGTTTGCAGAGGCCTGTGAGCACAGCGTGACCCTGCACTGGCAGGAGCAGCTGAAGGTTTCTGGACATGGGGAAGGGAATTCCCAGAGGACTCGAGCCTGAACACAGACCAATATTCTGCAGTCTCTGGCAACAATGTGCTTTGGGCTTTAAGGTGTTCAGCTCTTCTATCTGTGAGGATGACCTGAAAACGTCAAGCCAGTATCAGCTCCAATGTTATCTTGCAAAAAAACCCCAAACGCACCCCAAAAGCCACCCCCAAACACAAGAAATCTATGAAGGAGTTTGTAAAACAGGTTTGGCGAGATTAAGTCCCTCCCGGCTCTTCTCACTGGGAAAGTTGTCTAACACCTCAAGATGATTATTTAACATGCCCAAAGTCTAACACGTTTCTTTCCTAGCCCAAGCTCCTTTCTCCATGTCACCAAGCCTGAGCTTTCAGCAACACAAACCTGTTTCTTGTCTGGCAGTTTCTGGGATGGGGCATCACAAATGAATTTCCTTGACTGTCAGTGTCCCTGCAGAGATGCGTTTGATGTAAGAATCCTTTGAAATAACAGTCAGACCACAGTGACTCTTGCAAATGGCCTGTAATGCTGGTGTCGGTATTTGGAGAAGCAAAATCTGCTCTTTCTGATGGAAGTGCCTACTAAGAAAGCCAATGAGATTGGCTCTCCAGGCCAGATCATTTGGATGTTGCAATGGCTGTGGCTGAATCAGGCTTTGGGTTTTTTGGTTGGTAAAGAAAAATGAGCAGCAACTCTGCCAGGGAGGAAAGTGCCCCTGGAGCTGGGGCTGAGAAGCTGGGCTCGACGTGAGCACTGTGGGTGTGACGGAAGCTGGCAGAGCGCTGTGTTTGCTTTTCCTGCAGGCTCGCACTCTGATCCGGCAGAACGGGACTCCGCAGCTGCAGGAGCCCCGGCGCCTGTCGGCTCTGCTGCGGGACTTCCTCGAGTGCAGCCTGGAGTGGGACGAGGAGCGGCGCTGGTCTGCCCAGGAGCTGCTGCAGGTGAATGCCAAGCGGCTGCAGGGGAAAGAGCAGCGGCAGGGAGGGGTTTTCTTCTGGGGCCCTCTCCCGTAATCTCCAGGCTGGCTGCTTTGCACGCGCAAAGCAAGCAGAATCCTCACCCGGTTTGGGTTGGCAGGCTCCTTTCCAGGTCCTCTGCACCTGGTGCCCTCAATGGGCGCAGACATCTTCAAGCAGATCAGGTGCCCCAGAGCCCTGCCTGAGCTGAGCTTGGCTCTTTCCAGGGAGGAGGCACCTCCCACATCTCTGGGCACCTTCTGTCAGTGTGTTCCCCACTCTCCTGGTAAAAAACCAAAATTCTCCCTTACAGCTAATCTGAGCCTGCTTCCTTCCCTGCAGTTCAAATCCATTCCCCTTTGTCCTGTTGCAACAGAGCCTGGGAGGAACTTGACTTTGGAAAGTAACGCTTCACTTCTTTCTTTTTTATCCTTTGGCCAGCACCCATTTTTAGCATCAGCCAAGCCTCTCTCCAGCCTGACCCCTCTGATCACTGCAGCAAAGCAACTGAAAGAGCAGCGGAGGACATGAAGCGCTTTCTCTTCTACTTGGGACAACTACTTAGTTCTGGTAGTTAGCACTGCCAGTTAGTTCTGGTAGTTAGGACAGCCTGTTTGTTCTGGTTGTTGTGACACCCTGTTTGTTACGGCAGCTTTTGGAATAAAAACTCCCTTCAACCTCAACTCCCTTGACATGTGCCATCCTTCTCCCCCTGTGACTCAGCTGCGCGGAGCAATGCGAGGCCACAGTGGGCCCAGCCTTGCCCAGAGCTGAGCCCCAGCAGAGGCCTGGCAGAGGCCAGAGCAGCCTCGGCATCTGCAGAGTCAGCCTGGAAGGACTTGCTTGGAGCCTTCTGGGCTGCACTCGACTCTGGGTTACAAACTGCGTGTGGCGGAAAATGCCACTGGTTCTGCAAGAGGGCAGAAGGGGCCTGGGGAAGGCCAGAAGGGCCATGGGGAAGGCTCCATGCTAGAGAAAAAACCTGCCCTGTGTTGGAGAAAAACCATGCCTTTATCCCCTCGGACAGAGGCAAGAAAATTGAATCCTAACCCAAGGCAAAGAGAGGCAGGGGAGCAGCCCCGGCCCTTCCGCTCCTGCCAACCAAAGCGTCCCTCACCTGCTTCTGAGCCCTCGGGCGCTGGTGGCCCGTGGCTGTTGGTTTTTGTCAGGCTGGCTGCCACCAGCCCAGGACAGGCTGGGCACTGGAGGCTTCAGGTGGGGAGATGGGATCCTGAGATGCATTTGATGGCACCTGCCAGCGCAAGCAGGGGAATGGGCTCAGCCGAGGCAGCGGCGGGAAGGAGACCGCGGGCAGCCGCTCCCACAGCGTGTCACGATCCGCTCCCAGAGGCGGGGTTCAGGATGGTTCGTTTTAGGGATCTCAGACTACAAAAGACACAGCGGGGGACAAACTCAGTTTACTCAATCACAAATGCACTTTGATTTCGTGCCAACAAATGCCATAGTGGGGAGAGAAAAGAGAATAGCAAGAAAGACAGAAAAGAGGGCAAGGGGATTATAGCTACCAGCATGGAGGGTGGAGTCTTCGAGGCTTTTGAAGATACCTATAGACGTGAGTTTCTCCAGTGGGGAGATCTCAAAAGTGAGCGGGTGTCTCTAGGGTTTTTATAGTCCTCTCCGAAGCGACAGGCAGTTGGCCAAACAGGTGGGGGAAATCATTGCAGTGTGTTCATTTAGAGAACTCAGAACAAGTCGGTCGTCAGCAGGTACGGTGTCGACCAGTACGAGTCAGCAGGCGCGGTCACTTCACCATGACTTGCCCATTGTTTCTGCTCAGGTTCTGATGTTCCCATGTGGGTGCTGGGTTTTTCCATCAAACACACCTGCAGGCAGCACTTGGCCAACATCCCAGCTCAGCCAGGCCACAACTCCCGTCTTGAGATTTTCAAGTCCCTTCGAGGGGTTTCAGTCTCTGTCCTTGACCATGGTGGTGAGGCAGATGAAGGATCTTCAGACCGTCTCTTACAGTCTGGAAGCTCCAATCTGGTAAGACACTGCAGGGGGGTCAGGAAGGGGCATCCACCCAGCACCGCTCCGGGAATCCTGTGCCACTGACACTGATCCCACTTTGTTTCCCAAGGGAAGAGGGACAGGAATGGATACAACATGGCAGCCAGTGAGTGCCAGTGGCAGATCCAGCTCTGGATCCCCTCTGTGTGGATCCCAGGATGGATGCTGGGATTAATCCTGGTGTGTGATCTGTGCTGGAATCTGATGGATCTTCTCTTTCTGCAGGAAAAGATGTGGGAACCAAGGGCCTGACCTTAGGTACGGAAGGGGATCAGCGTGGGATTCCAGAGGGAGATTGGGGCAGGATGGACGGACTTGGATCAGGGGGGGATTCCAATCAGAGCAGGGGTCCAGAGCAGGATCAGATGAAATTGTGGAGTGGGATCGGGGCTGGATGCTGGAGGGGGATCAGTTGGGATGGATGAGGCAGGATTGGTGCAGGTTGGATGGAGCAGGATCAGTGGGCATGGATAGATGAGGCAGGTTTGGTGCAGGATGAATGGGGCAGGATTGGTGTGGAATGGATGGAGCAGGATCAGGCTTGGATTCTGGAGTGGGAACAGGTGGCATGGGTGGAGCAGGACTGGGACAGGGTGGATGAAGCAGGATCAGGTGGGATTTGGGAGCAGCTCCCGCTCTCCATGGGCTCCACAGCCCAGGTCCATTGTTGAAGAATGGTTAGCAGAGCAAGGCCACGGATCATTAGAGGCCTTATGGCCCGATACCAAGTGCTGGCAGCCTACGTGCTGCTAAGACAAGCTGTCCTTGGGACAGCAGTAAGCACGGTTACAGGCCAAAGATAAAAGAACTTGTGGTTAATAGAGCGTAGCAGTAAGCACGTATCCAAAGTTTTCAGCATGCCAAGGGGAAGAACCTTCTCACGCTTGATATAGCCAATCAAGTATAGATGAGTAGTGGATGCTAACCAATTATAATTTGACAAGTATGCTGAACGCTTCGGGCAAAAGTATAATAACGGATGTTATGAGCAATAAAGTTGAACAATGCTTTACCAATCATAATGATTGATTGCATTCTTCCCTCGCCGAAATCCTCCACAGTCCATCTTGTGCACCTGGGACAAGATAACACCACGACCCACTCTCATCCCTGCAGGAATCACCGCCTGTGCAGTCCTGCGCAAGGAGCTGCATCCAGCCCCTTTCCTCTTCCCAGGGAAAGCCAAGAGCTCCCGCAAGATCTCATCCCGCTGCTCCCACCCACCCGACCCCGCCACCTCTCTTCCCCATGGATCAACTTCCCATTTTCCCCTGTTTCAAGCCAAGAATTAGTTTTTAGAACTAGAACAAAGATGCCAGATGGAAGGAGCCTTGCTGGTTTCAGTCAGAAGCATCAGTGACCAAAGGACACGTTTCCTTTGGTTTTCTCCCATCCTTGTTCCTCCTCAGTGTTCAGGCTGGGCTATGAGGCGTCCTTAGGGCTGCATTTTCACAGTTCCTCTTGCATCCTTTGGGCAATAGCCTGTGCCCTGGGAGGGTTCTTTCTGCTCCTTGGTGACACAGGAGAACCTTCCAGGCGGTTTTTGCATGAGCTGCTGCTGTGATGTCACAGGAGCATTGCCACGTCCCCGTGGTGTTGCTCTTGCTGTGGGACACAGAGGCCGCAGTGTCCAGAGCGACTCTGGGTGCCTGCTCCTTGCAGGAGGATCCTCCTGCCCGAGGCATTCCCAGCGGTCAGCCCACACCCTGACGGCTGTCCTTCTGTGCTTGCAGGGCTACAGTCTGCAGACGTGTGCAGCGCAGCCAAAATGTTCCAGAATTTGGTTGCTGCAGTTTGCAGCCTGTACTCTGTGGCTTATTCGGTGTATTTCTTGACCCACTTGGCACGTAAGTCAAGCTTTTCCCTCGGTGCAGCATCTGTGGCTTTGAGCTTGCTGTGTGCTTTCTGGTCTTCCTCGGGAACTGGGTTGACTTTGTAACCAAATTGCCATGAAGACACCATTGGTTTGGGAGAGCTGCTGCCAGCAGCTGCAGCTGAAAAAAGGGGGTGTCTGCAGCCAGCAGGGTGGGCACAGCATTTGCAGGGGAGAGTTGCTGGGGGAGTTCCGTACTCTCAAGGGGAGAGTGTGTGGCAGCCGAGCCTGGAACTCCCTCCGTTTGCTGGTCCGGCCCAGAACTGACACAGCCCAGTATTTGGTGCTGTTCTCTTGCTTGCTGTGTGAAGGGACTGTGGCTCCTGGAGGGATGCTGTGAGAGCAAAATGCTCTCTTGGGGTTCCCTTGCTCTGTGGCATTTCCCACCACAGGCATTTCTTTTCCTGACAGCATCTGGTTCATGTTCCTTCTCCCATTGCAGGGCACCTGACAGGTGGATCTCGAGCAGCTCCTCCTTTGGTGAGTTCAAAGGGAACCTTTGGTGTTTGGAATTGTGCAGCAAGTTGTGAGCTCAGCGTGTGGCAGCCGAGTGCAAGCCTGGGAGGCTGAAGGAAAGTTCCTGTCAGTGTCTTTGCAGCAGCAGCAGCAGCAGCAGCAAAGGCATCCCCGGCAGTTTTCTCCTTTTCTGTTGAAATGCTTTTGAAGAGCTGCAGGTGTGGTTTTGCAGGCAGAAGATTGCTTGCTGGCTTTAGCCATGGTGGAGTATCAAATTCCCAACAATAAGTGGCAAGGTCGACTTCAGCCCATTGTTTGTTTGTTTGAACAGCTGGGAAGCCTATTTCTGCTTAGTGCAGCTGGATGTGTAGCTGAGGATAAATAAGGTGATAACTGAGATGGAACTTCCCATCCCTCACACTACCGCCTGTCCACAGGGCACAAAAGCAGCATCAGCACCTCCTCCAGCTCCCTCTGCCTCCAAAGAGGAGGCCAAAGAGGAGGAAGGCAGCGGTGAACTTCCCACTCTTCAGGGAGATAATGGTGAACTTCCCTCTGTGCCGGGAGACGACAGTGAACTTCCCGCTCTTCTGGGAGATGAGGGTGAACATCCCGCCGATTGGGAATACAACGGCGAGGCTCCCGCGGTGTGGGACAAGGACAGTGGACATCTCCCAGTTTGGGACGAGGATGGTGGACGTCACTCGGCACAGGGCGAGAATGGCCAAGCTGCCATGGCGTGGGACGAGGATGACGGACATCTCCCGGTGTGGGATGAGGACGGAGGACATCCTGTGGCTTGGGAAGAGGAGGGTGAATGTCTCCCAGCATGGGAAGTGGAGGGTGAACGTCCCATGGCTTGGAAAGACGATGGCCAACCTGCAGCGTTTTGGGAAGAGGACGGAGAAGCTGCAGCGTTTTGCGAAGAGGACGGAGAACCTCCCTCTGCTGCGGGATCCTGGGCTGAAGGTTCTGGCAGCAGCACAGCCCTGCAGGCAGAGGAAAGAGGGGAGCAGTGCCTGATGCAGCTGAGTACGTCTGCTCTGTTCATGTGTGCCAGAGCAGGTGCTGTGTGTGTGTCTCAGCATCAGCTGCAGCCGGTGTTGCTCTGCAGCTGAATGTCCCAGAGTGACTGATTGTCCTTCCCCAGCTGAGAACAAGGGCCCCCAGGGAGTGGGGCTGCATTCTGGCTCTGCTGCAAGGTGGGGTCTCTGTCTGGGAGAGAGTGTCTTCCATGTGGTTTCTTTCAGGAAACAACGTGAGCGTGGGGGAGCCTGCGGAGAAATACCTGGAACTGGAGCAGATTGGCCAAGGGTAAGTGCAAGGCAGTTACTTCTACACGAGCAGGGCCCAGGTATTTTGCTGGTGCAGGATCAAGTGAGAAGTCAGGAGAGCTGCAGACACCTTCAGGCACTGGGGGATGATGCTGCTGTCTCTCAGTCCTGATCAGAATTGACAACTGTGGTCAGATGGCACCTCCAAAGGCCCCTGAGGCTGGCAGTGTCCTGCCTGCAGCAAGGAGCAGGACATGGAAGATCTTCTGTCCATGCAATTGGATTGCCTAAGAGAGCAACTCACCATCTGCTGACTGTCAGACAAGAGTTCTCAACAAGATTGCTTTCAAATCTTTTACTTGCAAAACTATTCACCGCTCAGGATTATCAAGAGAATGGCTTCCAAACAGAAAGCAGAGATGAACTAAGAAGGGCTCTTTTCAGCACAAGTAGTAGACCCCACACATCCAGTAACAAACACAGAGCTGCTGCACTCAAGGGGAAAATGCATGATGCCCTGATGCAGGGCTCTTGTGGATCCTGCAGCTCTTAGGCAGGAAATGCAAAAGGATGAAATACATTCTTTTCTAGTTCTTTAGACAGCCGGCCCCCAGCCCAGGTTTTGAACTACAGGAATTCATCACGGACATTTGGGGTTTGCTCCAGCACTTTTCCTTCATGTTTGGCCTCAGTTTTCCCTTGCACACCTTGCATGGCAGAGGGCTGGTGGCTTCCACGCCCTTCTTTCAAGGCTTGACGCGCCCAGGTGTTTTCTGAATGCTACAGGTAGAAAAGATCTCCTGTCTGCCTGACTTTCACTCCCAGGGTCTAAAGCACTGCTTCTTTCCTCTCTGCTGTTTTGTCTGCAGGGCTTTCGGAGCCGTTTGTAAAGGACTCGACAGGGCCACTGGACGAGAGGTGAGTGTCTGCTGACAGAGAGAGAGGGAGAGCAATGAGAAGATGGATGTCCAGAGCAAAGCTCTCTCCTAAAGCCTGCAGTTGTCTTTGGCTCTGCTGTGGGTGCCAGCCTGTGACAGGGATCGTCTGAGCATGGGATGTGTGTGTTTGCTTTGTTGTGCAAGCCCAAGCAGAGCAGCTGTGTTTGAAATCATGAGCAAATGCCATAGAATTGCTAAAGGGTTTCCAGCTCTTTTGCTCTGTTTGCACAGAACCAGAATTACCTCCTGCTTGCAAAATGTGTTTGAATAATAATGAACATCATCATCATCATTCTAAGAGTGGTGGTAAACTAGGGCCATTTGAGAAGAGTGTAGGTGCAGAGAAGGTTGTTAGAGCTTTGAAGCTGAGGGACCATTTCTGCAGAGCTCACAAGGCCAAATGTCTCTGGCCACGTGTCCTGTAAGCAGCCCCCAGCCAGCAGAGCAATGGGCTGTGGGAATGGCACTTGCTGAGCTCTGGTATCCCATCCCAAGGCAGTTTGGCACAGCCTGGCTGCGTCGCTCCAAAAAGACTCGCTCCGTGTTTGCTGTGGCCTCCTGCCACAGACTCCTCCAGTTGAAGGTCTGCAATGTCCCTTCAGGTGGCCATAAAGAAAATGAGTCTCCGAGGGCAGAAGAGGGAACGAGCTGTGAATGAGCTCCTGCTCCTGAAGGACAAGAAGAACCCCAACATTATCAACTCTTTGGACAGGTGAGTGCTTCAGCTCTCATCCCGTGCACGAGCCCTGCGTTAATCTTTCCTGGCATCCGCAGTCCGTAGCCTGTTTTGAGAAGCCTGACCCGGCCATATCTTGCCAAAACAACAGCCTGGCAGTTCACTCCCTCCATGTTCCTTTGTTGCACCACTTTGGTTTTCTCTTCAAGCGGACCCTATTTTCTGTGTCTTACAACAAGTGCTGATAATCCGTGGCAGAAATTATTTCCCTTGGTGTCTTCTTCCCAAATCTTTTCCATTGCTTCAGTTACCAGGAAGAGCAGGTTCTTGTTTCCAGAAAGGCCTCATCTGCCCATTTTTCAATGGCCCTGCCTGTTGCTGAAGAGACTTTCTGCAAGGTTTTCCAAAGAGTTGACCACTTTTATCCCAAGTGCTGCACGGCCTCCCTCCCTGGATAGCTCTGGAAGTTGTGTTGCCTTGTTGTGGAGTGAATGGTGGAAGTGATGAGTTCAGATGCTGAAGCAGCTGGGGGCAAGTGTTGTGGTTTCACATTGATCTGGGCTGTTGCTAAAAGTGCATTTTTCACTTGCTTGCCATCTAAGGCCTCTCCTTTTTCACAGGTGTCTCCTGTGAAAATCAGATGGGATTCTGTCCTCATTGACAAGTGAGCTGGAAAGAAAACCCCACTGGAGGCTTTGCCATGGGGGAATTGAGCACTGCACATTCATCTCTGTGCCATTGTTTTCCTTTTCCAGCTTCCTTGTTGATGGAGATCTCTGGCTGGTGATGGAATACATGGATGGAGGAACTTTGCAGGATGTGGTCAGACAGACACGCATGGCTGAAGGAGACATGGCAGCTGTCAGTCGGGAGGTGAGGGATCCTGCTTGTGCCTCCCATGGCTTGGACACGATGCTCCTTCCAGAAGGGCAGGAGAAGAGGAGCGGCTCCATGCTCAGGGCTTTGTTTCTGCCTTGTTTTTATGAGCTGGAGAGGAAAGAGCCACTGAAATGAATGGCCTGCCAGCATCACTGCACTTCTGTTCTTGTCCCCTTTCCTGCTGTTGGGGTCCTCTGTCTTTTTTGGGTTTGATTTGCTCTTCTCAGCTTTGCCTTGGAACCATTTGCCTGGAGCTTGTGTGCACTGCACTCCTGGCCTGTCACAGCAAAGTTTCTGCTGGCAGAATTCTAAACTCTCCTTTCTTGGCTGATATATTCCAGCCATTGATTTTTACCCTGGTGTTTCTTTTTCTCTCTCAGTGTCTGCAGGGCCTGGATTTCCTCCATTCCAACCAGGTGATCCACAGGGATCTGAAGAGCTCCAACATCCTTCTGGGAATGGACGGCTCTTTCAAGCTGGGTGAGTGTTCCTGGCCAGGCACGGCGCTCCCGGGCTGCGGGTGTGGGGCTGCTTGCCAGTGGCGGCCAGAGCCCCACAAGTGCTGCTGGTGGCACTGCCACAAGCGCTCCTGCTGCCCCTGCAGAGAGCTCAGGGGAGGAGCAGGAGTGTCAGGAGTGGCTTTGCTCTGGCTATGGCCCTTGCAGAGGGGCAGGAGTTGGAATGGAAATCTTCAAGGGAATCAGTAAAAGCCACTGCATGAAAGCTGAGGGTTTCTTGAAGGGTCCAGTTCCATCTTTCCTTGCCTCCAGCCGTGAGGACTTTTGCAGCTGTATTCACGACTGCATTCTCACACTGAGAGTGGGGAATCTTTGTGGTTGGTTTCCTCATTCCAGCTGCCTTTGACAGGGTTTGTTTCTGTCCTCAGCTGATTTTGGCCTCTGCGCTCAGCTCAGCCCTGAGCAGGACCAGCCCAGCTCCATGGTGGGCACTGCTCACTGGATGGCCCCAGAAGTTGTCACCAGTTCTCCTTACGGCCCCAAGGTGGACATCTGGTCCTTGGGCATTGTGACCATCGAGATGGTGGAAGGAGAACCTCCTTACTTCAAGGAAACGGCGGCCATGGTAAGAGGCAGATTCTCCAGTGTTTGCAGGGGCCTGTGAGCACAGTGTGACCCTGCCCTGGCAGGAGCAGCTGAAGGTTTCTGGACATGGGGAAGGGAATTCCCAGAGGACTCGAGCCTGAACACAGACCAATATTCTGCAGTCTCTGGCAACAATGTGCTTTGGGCTTTAAGGTGTTCAGCTCTTCTATCTGTGAGGATGACCTGAAAACGTCAAGCCAGTATCAGCTCCAATGTTATCTTGCAAAAAAACCCCAAACGCACCCCAAAAGCCACCCCCAAACACAAGAAATCTATGAAGGAGTTTGTAAAACAGGTTTGGCGAGATTAAGTCCCTCCCGGCTCTTCTCACTGGGAAAGTTGTCTAACACCTCAAGATGATTATTTAACATGCCCAAAGTCTAACACGTTTCTTTCCTAGCCCAAGCTCCTTTCTCCATGTCACCAAGCCTGAGCTTTCAGCAACGCAAACCTGTTTCTTGTCTGACAGTTTCTGGCATGGGGCATCACAAATGAATTTCCTTGACTGTCAGTGTCCCTGCAGAGATGCGTTTGATGTAAGAATCCTTTGAAATAACAGTCAGACCACAGTGACTCTTGCAAATGGCCTGGAACGCTGGTGTCGGTATTTGGAGAAGCAAAATCTGCTCTTTCTGATGGAAGTGCCTACTAAGAAAGCCAATGAGATTGGCTCTCCAGGCCAGATCATTTGGATGTTGCAATGGCTGTGGCTGCATCAGGCTTTGGGTTTTTTGGTTGGTAAAGAAAAATGAGCTGTGAGCAGCATCTCTGCCAGGGAGGAAAGTGCCCCTGGAGCTGGGGCTGAGAAGCTGGGCTCGACGTGAGCACTGTGGGTGTGACGGAAGCTGGCAGAGCGCTGTGTTTGCTTTTCCTGCAGGCTCGCACTCTGATCCGGCAGAACGGGACCCCGCGGCTGCAGGAGCCCCGGCGCCTGTCGGCTCTGCTGCGGGACTTCCTCGAGTGCAGCCTGGAGTGGGACGAGGAGCGGCGCTGGTCTGCCCAGGAGCTGCTGCAGGTGAATGCCAAGCGGCTGCAGGGGAAACAGCAGCGGCAGGGAGGGGTTTTCTTCTGGGGCCCTCTCCCGTAATCTCCAGGCTGGCTGCTTTGCACGCGCAAAGCAAGCAGAATCCTCGCCCGGTTTGGCTTGGCAGGCTCCTTTCCAGGTCCTCTGCACCTGGTGCCCTCAATGGGCGCAGACATCTTCAAGCAGATCAGGTGCCCCAGAGCCCTGCCTGAGCTGAGCTTGGCTCTTTCCAGGGAGGAGGCACCTCCCACATCTCTGGGCACCTTCTGTCAGTGTGTTCCCCACTCTCCTGGTAAAAAACCAAAATTCTCCCTTACAGCTAATCTGAGCCTGCTTCCTTCCCTGCAGTTCAAATCCATTCCCCTTTGTCCTGTTGCAACAGAGCCTGGGAGGAACTTGACTTTGGAAAGTAACGCTTCACTTCTCTCTTTTTTATCCTTTGGCCAGCACCCATTTTTAGCATCAGCCAAGCCTCTCTCCAGCCTGACCCCTCTGATCACTGCAGCAAAGCAACTGAAAGAGCAGCGGAGGACATGAAGCGCTTTCTCTTCTACTTGGGACAACTACTTAGTTCTGGTAGTTAGCACTGCCAGTTAGTTCTGGTAGTTAGGACAGCCTGTTTGTTCTGGTTGTTGTGACACCCTGTTTGTTACGGCAGCTTTTGGAATAAAAACTCCCTTCAACCTCAACTCCCTTGACATGTGCCATCCTTCTCCCCCTGTGACTCAGCTGCGCGGAGCAATGCGAGGCCACAGTGGGCCCAGCCTTGCCCAGAGCTGAGCCCCAGCAGAGGCCTGGCAGAGGCCAGAGCAGCCTCGGCATCTGCAGAGTCAGCCTGGAAGGACTTGCTTGGAGCCTTCTGGGCTGCACTCGACTCTGGGTTACAAACTGCGTGTGGCGGAAAATGCCACTGGTTCTGCAAGAGGGCAGAAGGGGCCTGGGGAAGGCCAGAAGGGCCATGGGGAAGGCTCCATGCTAGAGAAAAAACCTGCCCTGTGTTGGAGAAAAACCATGCCTTTATCCCCTCGGACAGAGGCAAGAAAATTGAATCCTAAACCAAGGCAAAGAGAGGCAGGGGAGCAGCCCCGGCCCTTCCGCTCCTGCCAACCAAAGCGTCCCTCACCTGCTTCTGAGCCCTCGGGCGCTGGTGGCCCGTGGCTGTTGGTTTTTGTCAGGCTGGCTGCCACCAGCCCAGGACAGGCTGGGCACTGGAGGCTTCAGGTGGGGAGATGGGATCCTGAGATGCATTTGATGGCACCTGCCAGCGCAAGCAGGGGAATGGGCTCAGCCGAGGCAGCGGCGGGAAGGAGACCGCGGGCAGCCGCTCCCGCAGCGTGTCACGATCCGCTCCCAGAGGCGGGGTTCAGGATGGTTCGTTTTAGGGATCTCAGACTACAAAAGACACAGCGGGGGACAAACTCAGTTTACTCAATCACAAATGCACTTTGATTTCGTGCCAACAAATGCCATAGTGGGGAGAGAAAAGAGAATAGCAAGAAAGACAGAAAAGAGGGCAAGGGGATTATAGCTACCAGCATGGAGGGTGGAGTCTTCGAGGCTTTTGAAGATACCTATAGACGTGAGTTTCTCCAGTGGGGAGATCTCAAAAGTGAGCGGGTGTCTCTAGGGTTTTTATAGTCCTCTCCGAAGCGACAGGCAGTTGGCCAAACAGGTGGGGGAAATCATTGCAGTGTGTTCATTTAGAGAACTCAGAACAAGTCGGTCGTCAGCAGGTACGGTGTCGACCAGTACGAGTCAGCAGGCGCGGTCACTTCACCGTGACTTGCCCATTGTTTCTGCTCAGGTTCTGATGTTCCCATGTGGGTGCTGGGTTTTTCCATCAAACACACCTGCAGGCAGCACTTGGCCAACATCCCAGCTCAGCCAGGCCACAACTCCCGTCTTGAGATTTTCAAGTCCCTTCGAGGGGTTTCAGTCTCTGTCCTTGACCATGGTGGTGAGGCAGATGAAGGATCTTCAGACCGTCTCTTACAGTCTGGAAGCTCCAATCTGGTAAGACACTGCAGGGGGGTCAGGAAGGGGCATCCACCCAGCACCGCTCCGGGAATCCTGTGCCACTGACACTGATCCCACTTTGTTTCCCAAGGGAAGAGGGACAGGAATGGATACAACATGGCAGCCAGTGAGTGCCAGTGGCAGATCCAGCTCTGGATCCCCTCTGTGTGGATCCCAGGATGGATGCTGGGATTAATCCTGGTGTGTGATCTGTGCTGGAATCTGATGGATCTTCTCTTTCTGCAGGAAAAGATGTGGGAACCAAGGGCCTGACCTTAGGTACGGAAGGGGATCAGCGTGGGATTCCAGAGGGAGATTGGGGCAGGATGGACGGACTTGGATCAGGGGGGGATTCCAATCAGAGCAGGGGTCCAGAGCAGGATCAGATGAAATTGTGGAGTGGGATCGGGGCTGGATGCTGGAGGGGGATCAGTTGGGATGGATGAGGCAGGATTGGTGCAGGTTGGATGGAGCAGGATCAGTGGGCATGGATAGATGAGGCAGGTTTGGTGCAGGATGAATGGGGCAGGATTGGTGTGGAATGGATGGAGCAGGATCAGGCTTGGATTCTGGAGTGGGAACAGGTGGCATGGGTGGAGCAGGACTGGGACAGGGTGGATGAAGCAGGATCAGGTGGGATTTGGGAGCAGCTCCCGCTCTCCATGGGCTCCACAGCCCAGGTCCATTGTTGAAGAATGGTTAGCAGAGCAAGGCCACGGATCATTAGAGGCCTTATGGCCCGATACCAAGTGCTGGCAGCCTACGTGCTGCTAAGACAAGCTGTCCTTGGGACAGCAGGAAGCACGGTTACAGGCCAAAGATAAAAGAACTTGTGGTTAATAGAGCGTAGCAGTAAGCACGTATCCAAAGTTTTCAGCATGCCAAGGGGAAGAACCTTCTCACGCTTGATATAGCCAATCAAGTATAGATGAGTAGTGGATGCTAACCAATTATAATTTGACAAGTATGCTGAACGCTTCGGGCAAAAGTATAATAACGGATGTTATGAGCAATAAAGTTGAACAATGCTTTACCAATCATAATGATTGATTGCATTCTTCCCTCGCCGAAATCCTCCACAGTCCATCTTGTGCACCTGGGACAAGATAACACCACGACCCACTCTCATCCCTGCAGGAATCACCGCCTGTGCAGTCCTGCGCAAGGAGCTGCATCCAGCCCCTTTCCTCTTCCCAGGGAAAGCCAAGAGCTCCCGCAAGATCTCATCCCGCTGCTCCCACCCACCCGACCCCGCCACCTCTCTTCCCCATGGATCAACTTCCCATTTTCCCCTGTTTCAAGCCAAGAATTAGTTTTTAGAACTAGAACAAAGATGCCAGATGGAAGGAGCCTTGCTGGTTTCAGTCAGAAGCATCAGTGACCAAAGGACACGTTTCCTTTGGTTTTCTCCCATCCTTGTTCCTCCTCAGTGTTCAGGCTGGGCTATGAGGCGTCCTTAGGGCTGCATTTTCACAGTTCCTCTTGCATCCTTTGGGCAATAGCCTGTGCCCTGGGAGGGTTCTTTCTGCTCCTTGGTGACACAGGAGAACCTTCCAGGCGGTTTTTGCATGAGCTGCTGCTGTGATGTCACAGGAGCATTGCCACGTCCCCGTGGTGTTGCTCTTGCTGTGGGACACAGAGGCCCCAGTGTCCAGAGCGACTCTGGGTGCCTGCTCCTTGCAGGAGGATCCTCCTGCCCGAGGCATTCCCAGCGGTCAGCCCACACCCTGACGGCTGTCCTTCTGTGCTTGCAGGGCTACAGTCTGCAGACGTGTGCAGCGCAGCCAAAATGTTCCAGAATTTGGTTGCTGCAGTTTGCAGCCTGTACTCTGTGGCTTATTCGGTGTATTTCTTGACCCACTTGGCACGTAAGTCAAGCTTTTCCCTCGGTGCAGCATCTGTGGCTTTGAGCTTGCTGTGTGCTTTCTGGTCTTCCTCGGGAACTGGGTTGACTTTGTAACCAAATTGCCATGAAGACACCATTGGTTTGGGAGAGCTGCTGCCAGCAGCTGCAGCTGAAAAAAGGGGGTGTCTGCAGCCAGCAGGGTGTGCACAGCATTTGCAGGGGAGAGTTGCTGGGGGAGTTCCGTACTCTCAAGGGGAGAGTGTGTGGCAGCCGAGCCTGGAACTCCCTCCGTTTGCTGGTCCGGCCCAGAACTGACACAGCCCAGTATTTGGTGCTGTTCTCTTGCTTGCTGTGTGAAGGGACTGTGGCTCCTGGAGGGATGCTGTGAAAGCAAAATGCTCTCTTGGGCTTGCTTTGCTCTGTGGCATTTCCCACCACAGGCATTTCTTTTCCTGACAGCATCTGGTTCATGTTCCTTCTCCCATTGCAGGGCACCTGACAGGTGGATCTCGAGCAGCTCCTCCTTTGGTGAGTTCAAAGGGAACCTTTGGTGTTTGGAATTGTGCAGCAAGTTGTGAGCTGAGCGTGTGGCAGCCGAGTGCAAGCCTGGGAGGCTGAAGGAAAGTTCCTGTCAGTGTCTTTGCAGCAGCAGCAGCAGCAGCAGCAAAGGCATCCCCGGCAGTTTTCTCCTTTTCTGTTGAAATGCTTTTGAAGAGCTGCAGGTGTGGTTTTGCAGGCAGAAGATTGCTTGCTGGCTTTAGCCATGGTGGAGTATCAAATTCCCAACAATAAGTGGCAAGGTCGACTTCAGCCCATTGTTTGTTTGTTTGAACAGCTGGGAAGCCTATTTCTGCTTAGTGCAGCTGGATGTGTAGCTGAGGATAAATAAGGTGATAACTGAGATGGAACTTCCCATCCCTCACACTACCGCCTGTCCACAGGGCACAAAAGCAGCATCAGCACCTCCTCCAGCTCCCTCTGCCTCCAAAGAGGAGGCCAAAGAGGAGGAAGGCAGCGGTGAACTTCCCACTCTTCAGGGAGATAATGGTGAACTTCCCTCTGTGCCGGGAGACGACAGTGAACTTCCCGCTCTTCTGGGAGATGAGGGTGAACATCCCGCCGATTGGGAATACAACGGCGAGGCTCCCGCGGTGTGGGACAAGGACAGTGGACATCTCCCAGTTTGGGACGAGGATGGTGGACGTCACTCGGCACAGGGCGAGAATGGCCAAGCTGCCATGGCGTGGGACGAGGATGACGGACATCTCCCGGTGTGGGATGAGGACGGAGGACATCCTGTGGCTTGGGAAGAGGAGGGTGAATGTCTCCCAGCATGGGAAGTGGAGGGTGAACGTCCCATGGCTTGGAAAGACGATGGCCAACCTGCAGCGTTTTGGGAAGAGGACGGAGAACCTGCAGCGTTTTGCGAAGAGGACGGAGAACCTCCCTCTGCTGCGGGATCCTGGGCTGAAGGTTCTGGCAGCAGCACAGCCCTGCAGGCAGAGGAAAGAGGGGAGCAGTGCCTGATGCAGCTGAGTACGTCTGCTCTGTTCCTGTGTGCCAGAGCAGGTGCTGTGTGTGTGTCTCAGCATCAGCTGCAGCCGGTGTTGCTCTGCAGCTAAATGTCCCAGAGTGACTGATTGTCCTTCCCCAGCTGAGAACAAGGGCCCCCAGGGAGTGGGGCTGCATTCTGGCTCTGCTGCAAGGTGGGGTCTCTGTCTGGGAGAGAGTGTCTTCCATGTGGTTTCTTTCAGGAAACAACGTGAGCGTGGGGGAGCCTGCGGAGAAATACCTGGAACTGGAGCAGATTGGCCAAGGGTAAGTGCAAGGCAGTTATTTCTACACGAGCAGGGCCCAGGTATTTTGCTGGTGCAGGATCAAGTGAGAAGTCAGGAGAGCTGCAGACACCTTCAGGCACTGGGGGATGATGCTGCTGTCTCTCAGTCCTGATCAGAATTGACAACTGTGGTCAGATGGCACCTCCAAAGGCCCCTGAGGCTGGCAGTGTCCTGCCTGCAGCAAGGAGCAGGACATGGAAGATCTTCTGTCCATGCAATTGGATTGCCTAAGAGAGCAACTCACCATCTGCTGACTGTCAGACAAGAGTTCTCAACAAGATTGCTTTCAAATCTTTTACTTGCAAAACTATTCACCGCTCAGGATTATCAAGAGAATGGCTTCCAAACAGAAAGCAGAGATGAACTAAGAAGGGCTCTTTTCAGCACAAGTAGTAGACCCCACACATCCAGTAACAGACACAGAGCTGCTGCACTCAAGGGGAAAATGCATGATGCCCTGATGCAGGGCTCTTGTGGATCCTGCAGCTCTTAGGCAGGAAATGCAAAAGGATGAAATACATTCTTTTCTAGTTCTTTAGACAGCCGGCCCCCAGCCCAGGTTTTGAACTACAGGAATTCATCACGGACATTTGGGGTTTGCTCCAGCACTTTTCCTTCATGTTTGGCCTCAGTTTTCCCTTGCACACCTTGCATGGCAGAGGGCTGGTGGCTTCCGCGCCCTTCTTTCAAGGCTTGACGCGCCCAGGTGTTTTCTGAATGCTACAGGTAGAAAAGATCTCCTGTCTGCCTGACTTTCACTCCCAGGGTCTAAAGCACTGCTTCTTTCCTCTCTGCTGTTTTGTCTGCAGGGCTTTCGGAGCCGTTTGTAAAGGACTCGACAGGGCCACTGGACGAGAGGTGAGTGTCTGCTGACAGAGAGAGAGGGAGAGCAATGAGAAGATGGATGTCCAGAGCAAAGCTCTCTCCTAAAGCCTGCAGTTGTCTTTGTCTCTGCTGTGGGTGCCAGCCTGTGACAGGGATCGTCTGAGCATGGGATGTGTGTGTTTGCTTTGTTGTGCAAGCCCAAGCAGAGCAGCTGCGTTTGAAATCATGAGCAAATGCCATAGAATTGCTAAAGGGTTTCCAGCTCTTTTGCTCTGTTTGCACAGAACCAGAATTACCTCCTGCTTGCAAAATGTGTTTGAATAATAATGAACATCATCATCATCATTCTAAGAGTGGTGGTAAACTAGGGCCATTTGAGAAGAGTGTAGGTGCAGAGAAGGTTGTTAGAGCTTTGAAGCTGAGGGACCATTTCTGCAGAGCTCACAAGGCCAAATGTCTCTGGCCACGTGTCCTGTAAGCAGCCCCCAGCCAGCAGAGCAATGGGCTGTGGGAATGGCACTTGCTGAGCTCTGGTATCCCATCCCAAGGCAGTTTGGCACAGCCTGGCTGCGTCGCTCCAAAAAGACTCGCTCCGTGTTTGCTGTGGCCTCCTGCCACAGACTCCTCCAGTTGAAGGTCTGCAATGTCCCTTCAGGTGGCCATAAAGAAAATGAGTCTCCGAGGGCAGAAGAGGGAACGAGCTGTGAATGAGCTCCTGCTCCTGAAGGACAAGAAGAACCCCAACATTATCAACTCTTTGGACAGGTGAGTGCTTCAGCTCTCATCCCGTGCACGAGCCCTGCGTTAATCTTTCCTGGCATCCGCAGTCCGTAGCCTGTTTTGAGAAGCCTGACCCGGCCATATCTTGCCAAAACAACAGCCTGGCAGTTCACTCCCTCCATGTTCCTTTGTTGCACCACTTTGGTTTTCTCTTCAAGCGGACCCTATTTTCTGTGTCTTACAACAAGTGCTGATAATCCGTGGCAGAAATTATTTCCCTTGGTGTCTTCTTCCCAAATCTTTTCCATTGCTTCAGTTACCAGGAAGAGCAGGTTCTTGTTTCCAGAAAGGCCTCATCTGCCCATTTTTCAATGGCCCTGCCTGTTGCTGAAGAGACTTTCTGCAAGGTTTTCCAAAGAGTTGACCACTTTTATCCCAAGTGCTGCACGGCCTCCCTCCCTGGATAGCTCTGGAAGTTGTGTTGCCTTGTTGTGGAGTGAATGGTGGAAGTGATGAGTTCAGATGCTGAAGCAGCTGGGGGCAAGTGTTGTGGTTTCACATTGATCTGGGCTGTTGCTAAAAGTGCATTTTTCACTTGCTTGCCATCTAAGGCCTCTCCTTTTTCACAGGTGTCTCCTGTGAAAATCAGATGGGATT
Organism: Chamaea fasciata; assembly: GCF_029207755.1. Lineage (NCBI taxonomy): Eukaryota > Metazoa > Chordata > Aves > Passeriformes > Sylviidae > Chamaea > Chamaea fasciata. The sequence continues at coordinate 2,216,383 of NW_027094117.1, read as the reverse complement.
CTGTCCTCATTGACAAGTGAGCTGGAAAGAAAACCCCACTGGAGGCTTTGCCATGGGGGAATTGAGCACTGCACATTCATCTCTGTGCCATTGTTTTCCTTTTCCAGCTTCCTTGTTGATGGAGATCTCTGGCTGGTGATGGAATACATGGATGGAGGAACTTTGCAGGATGTGGTCAGACAGACACGCATGGCTGAAGGAGACATGGCAGCTGTCAGTCGGGAGGTGAGGGATCCTGCTTGTGCCTCCCATGGCTTGGACACGATGCTCCTTCCAGAAGGGCAGGAGAAGAGGAGCGGCTCCATGCTCAGGGCTTTGTTTCTGTCTTGTTTTTATGAGCTGGAGAGGAAAGAGCCACTGAAATGAATGGCCTGCCAGCATCACTGCACTTCTGTTCTTGTCCCCTTTTCTGCTGTTGGGGTACTCTGTCTTTTTTGGGTTTGATTTGCTCTTCTCAGCTTTGCCTTGGAACCATTTGCCTGGAGCTTGTGTGCACTGCACTCCTGGCCTGTCACAGCAAAGTTTCTGCTGGCAGAATTCTAAACTCTCCTTTCTTGGCTGATATATTCCAGCCATTGATTTTTACCCCGGTGTTTCTTTTTCTCTCTCAGTGTCTGCAGGGCCTGGATTTCCTCCATTCCAACCAGGTGATCCACAGAGATCTGAAGAGCTCCAACATCCTTCTGGGAATGGACGGCTCTGTCAAGCTGGGTGAGTGTTCCTGGCCAGGCACGGCGCTCCCGGGCTGCGGGTGTGGGGCTGCTTGCCAGTGGCGGCCAGAGCCCCACAAGTGCTGCTGGTGGCACTGCCACAAGCGCTCCTGCTGCCCCTGCAGAGAGCTCAGGGGAGGAGCAGGAGTGTCAGGAGTGGCTTTGCTCTGGCTATGGCCCTTGCAGAGGGGCAGGAGTTGGAATGGAAATCTTCAAGGGAATCAGTAAAAGCCACTGCATGAAAGCTGAGGGTTTCTTGAAGGGTCCAGTTCCATCTTTCCTTGCCTCCAGCCGTGAGGACTTTTGCAGCTGTATTCACGACTGCATTCTCACACTGAGAGTGGGGAATCTTTGTGGTTGGTTTCCTCATTCCAGCTGCCTTTGACAGGGTTTGTTTCTGTCCTCAGCTGATTTTGGCCTCTGCGCTCAGCTCAGCCCTGAGCAGGACCAGCCCAGCTCCATGGTGGGCACTGCTCACTGGATGGCCCCAGAAGTTGTCACCAGTTCTCCTTACGGCCCCAAGGTGGACATCTGGTCCTTGGGCATTGTGACCATCGAGATGGTGGAAGGAGAACCTCCTTACTTCAAGGAAACGGCGGCCATGGTAAGAGGCAGATTCTCCAGTGTTTGCAGAGGCCTGTGAGCACAGCGTGGCCCTGCCCTGGCAGGAGCAGCTGAAGGTTTCTGGACATGGGGAAGGGAATTCCCAGAGGACTCGAGCCTGAACACAGACCAATATTCTGCAGTCTCTGGCAACAATGTGCTTTGGGCTTTAAGGTGTTCAGCTCTTCTATCTGTGAGGATGACCTGAAAACGTCAAGCCAGTATCAGCTCCAATGTTATCTTGCAAAAAAACCCCAAACGCACCCCAAAAGCCACCCCCAAACACAAGAAATCTATGAAGGAGTTTGTAAAACAGGTTTGGCGAGATTAAGTCCCTCCCGGCTCTTCTCACTGGGAAAGTTGTCTAACACCTCAAGATGATTATTTAACATGCCCAAAGTCTAACACGTTTCTTTCCTAGCCCAAGCTCCTTTCTCCATGTCACCAAGCCTGAGCTTTCAGCAACACAAACCTGTTTCTTGTCTGGCAGTTTCTGGGATGGGGCATCACAAATGAATTTCCTTGACTGTCAGTGTCCCTGCAGAGATGCGTTTGATGTAAGAATCCTTTGAAATAACAGTCAGACCACAGTGACTCTTGCAAATGGCCTGTAATGCTGGTGTCGGTATTTGGAGAAGCAAAATCTGCTCTTTCTGATGGAAGTGCCTACTAAGAAAGCCAATGAGATTGGCTCTCCAGGCCAGATCATTTGGATGTTGCAATGGCTGTGGCTGAATCAGGCTTTGGGTTTTTTGGTTGGTAAAGAAAAATGAGCAGCAACTCTGCCAGGGAGGAAAGTGCCCCTGGAGCTGGGGCTGAGAAGCTGGGCTCGACGTGAGCACTGTGGGTGTGACAGAAGCTGGCAGAGCGCTGTGTTTGCTTTTCCTGCAGGCTCGCACTCTGATCCGGCAGAACAGGACTCCGCAGCTGCAGGAGCCCCGGCGCCTGTCGGCTCTGCTGCGGGACTTCCTCGAGTGCAGCCTGGAGTGGGACGAGGAGCGGCGCTGGTCTGCCCAGGAGCTGCTGCAGGTGAATGCCAAGCGGCTGCAGGGGAAAGAGCAGCGGCAGGGAGGGGTTTTCTTCTGGGGCCCTCTCCCGTAATCTCCAGGCTGGCTGCTTTGCACGCGCAAAGCAAGCAGAATCCTCGCCCGGTTTGGCTTGGCAGGCTCCTTTCCAGGTCCTCTGCACCTGGTGCCCTCAATGGGCGCAGACATCTTCAAGCAGATCAGGTGCCCCAGAGCCCTGCCTGAGCTGAGCTTGGCTCTTTCCAGGGAGGAGGCACCTCCCACATCTCTGGGCACCTTCTGTCAGTGTGTTCCCCACTCTCCTGGTAAAAAACCAAAATTCTCCCTTACAGCTAATCTGAGCCTGCTTCCTTCCCTGCAGTTCAAATCCATTCCCCTTTGTCCTGTTGCAACAGAGCCTGGGAGGAACTTGACTTTGGAAAGTAACGCTTCACTTCTTTCTTTTTTATCCTTTGGCCAGCACCCATTTTTAGCATCAGCCAAGCCTCTCTCCAGCCTGACCCCTCTGATCACTGCAGCAAAGCAACTGAAAGAGCAGCGGAGGACATGAAGCGCTTTCTCTTCTACTTGGGACAACTACTTAGTTCTGGTAGTTAGCACTGCCAGTTAGTTCTGGTAGTTAGGACAGCCTGTTTGTTCTGGTTGTTGTGACACCCTGTTTGTTACGGCAGCTTTTGGAATAAAAACTCCCTTCAACCTCAACTCCCTTGACATGTGCCATCCTTCTCCCCCTGTGACTCAGCTGCGCGGAGCAATGCGAGGCCACAGTGGGCCCAGCCTTGCCCAGAGCTGAGCCCCAGCAGAGGCCTGGCAGAGGCCAGAGCAGCCTCGGCATCTGCAGAGTCAGCCTGGAAGGACTTGCTTGGAGCCTTCTGGGCTGCACTCGACTCTGGGTTACAAACTGCGTGTGGCGGAAAATGCCACTGGTTCTGCAAGAGGGCAGAAGGGGCCTGGGGAAGGCCAGAAGGGCCATGGGGAAGGCTCCATGCTAGAGAAAAAACCTGCCCTGTGTTGGAGAAAAACCATGCCTTTATCCCCTCGGACAGAGGCAAGAAAATTGAATCCTAAACCAAGGCAAAGAGAGGCAGGGGAGCAGCCCCGGCCCTTCCGCTCCTGCCAACCAAAGCGTCCCTCACCTGCTTCTGAGCCCTCGGGCGCTGGTGGCCCGTGGCTGTTGGTTTTTGTCAGGCTGGCTGCCACCAGCCCAGGACAGGCTGGGCACTGGAGGCTTCAGGTGGGGAGATGGGATCCTGAGATGCATTTGATGGCACCTGCCAGCGCAAGCAGGGGAATGGGCTCAGCCGAGGCAGCGGCGGGAAGGAGACCGCGGGCAGCCGCTCCCGCAGCGTGTCACGATCCGCTCCCAGAGGCGGGGTTCAGGATGGTTCGTTTTAGGGATCTCAGACTACAAAAGACACAGCGGGGGACAAACTCAGTTTACTCAATCACAAATGCACTTTGATTTCGTGCCAACAAATGCCATAGTGGGGAGAGAAAAGAGAATAGCAAGAAAGACAGAAAAGAGGGCAAGGGGATTATAGCTACCAGCATGGAGGGTGGAGTCTTCGAGGCTTTTGAAGATACCTATAGACGTGAGTTTCTCCAGTGGGGAGATCTCAAAAGTGAGCGGGTGTCTCTAGGGTTTTTATAGTCCTCTCCGAAGCGACAGGCAGTTGGCCAAACAGGTGGGGGAAATCATTGCAGTGTGTTCATTTAGAGAACTCAGAACAAGTCGGTCGTCAGCAGGTACGGTGTCGACCAGTACGAGTCAGCAGGCGCGGTCACTTCACCGTGACTTGCCCATTGTTTCTGCTCAGGTTCTGATGTTCCCATGTGGGTGCTGGGTTTTTCCATCAAACACACCTGCAGGCAGCACTTGGCCAACATCCCAGCTCAGCCAGGCCACAACTCCCGTCTTGAGATTTTCAAGTCCCTTCGAGGGGTTTCAGTCTCTGTCCTTGACCATGGTGGTGAGGCAGATGAAGGATCTTCAGACCGTCTCTTACAGTCTGGAAGCTCCAATCTGGTAAGACACTGCAGGGGGGTCAGGAAGGGGCATCCACCCAGCACCGCTCCGGGAATCCTGTGCCACTGACACTGATCCCACTTTGTTTCCCAAGGGAAGAGGGACAGGAATGGATACAACATGGCAGCCAGTGAGTGCCAGTGGCAGATCCAGCTCTGGATCCCCTCTGTGTGGATCCCAGGATGGATGCTGGGATTAATCCTGGTGTGTGATCTGTGCTGGAATCTGATGGATCTTCTCTTTCTGCAGGAAAAGATGTGGGAACCAAGGGCCTGACCTTAGGTACGGAAGGGGATCAGCGTGGGATTCCAGAGGGAGATTGGGGCAGGATGGACGGACTTGGATCAGGGGGGGATTCCAATCAGAGCAGGGGTCCAGAGCAGGATCAGATGAAATTGTGGAGTGGGATCGGGGCTGGATGCTGGAGGGGGATCAGTTGGGATGGATGAGGCAGGATTGGTGCAGGTTGGATGGAGCAGGATCAGTGGGCATGGATAGATGAGGCAGGTTTGGTGCAGGATGAATGGGGCAGGATTGGTGTGGAATGGATGGAGCAGGATCAGGCTTGGATTCTGGAGTGGGAACAGGTGGCATGGGTGGAGCAGGACTGGGACAGGGTGGATGAAGCAGGATCAGGTGGGATTTGGGAGCAGCTCCCGCTCTCCATGGGCTCCACAGCCCAGGTCCATTGTTGAAGAATGGTTAGCAGAGCAAGGCCACGGATCATTAGAGGCCTTATGGCCCGATACCAAGTGCTGGCAGCCTACGTGCTGCTAAGACAAGCTGTCCTTGGGACAGCAGTAAGCACGGTTACAGGCCAAAGATAAAAGAACTTGTGGTTAATAGAGCGTAGCAGTAAGCACGTATCCAAAGTTTTCAGCATGCCAAGGGGAAGAACCTTCTCACGCTTGATATAGCCAATCAAGTATAGATGAGTAGTGGATGCTAACCAATTATAATTTGACAAGTATGCTGAACGCTTCGGGCAAAAGTATAATAACGGATGTTATGAGCAATAAAGTTGAACAATGCTTTACCAATCATAATGATTGATTGCATTCTTCCCTCGCCGAAATCCTCCACAGTCCATCTTGTGCACCTGGGACAAGATAACACCACGACCCACTCTCATCCCTGCAGGAATCACCGCCTGTGCAGTCCTGCGCAAGGAGCTGCATCCAGCCCCTTTCCTCTTCCCAGGGAAAGCCAAGAGCTCCCGCAAGATCTCATCCCGCTGCTCCCACCCACCCGACCCCGCCACCTCTCTTCCCCATGGATCAACTTCCCATTTTCCCGTGTTTCAAGCCAAGAATTAGTTTTTAGAACTAGAACAAAGATGCCAGATGGAAGGAGCCTTGCTGGTTTCAGTCAGAAGCATCAGTGACCAAAGGACACGTTTCCTTTGGTTTTCTCCCATCCTTGTTCCTCCTCAGTGTTCAGGCTGGGCTATGAGGCGTCCTTAGGGCTGCATTTTCACAGTTCCTCTTGCATCCTTTGGGCAATAGCCTGTGCCCTGGGAGGGTTCTTTCTGCTCCTTGGTGACACAGGAGAACCTTCCAGGCGGTTTTTGCATGAGCTGCTGCTGTGATGTCACAGGAGCATTGCCACGTCCCCGTGGTGTTGCTCTTGCTGTGGGACACAGAGGCCCCAGTGTCCAGAGCGACTCTGGGTGCCTGCTCCTTGCAGGAGGATCCTCCTGCCCGAGGCATTCCCAGCGGTCAGCCCACACCCTGACGGCTGTCCTTCTGTGCTTGCAGGGCTACAGTCTGCAGACGTGTGCAGCGCAGCCAAAATGTTCCAGAATTTGGTTGCTGCAGTTTGCAGCCTGTACTCTGTGGCTTATTCGGTGTATTTCTTGACCCACTTGGCACGTAAGTCAAGCTTTTCCCTCGGTGCAGCATCTGTGGCTTTGAGCTTGCTGTGTGCTTTCTGGTCTTCCTCGGGAACTGGGTTGACTTTGTAACCAAATTGCCATGAAGACACCATTGGTTTGGGAGAGCTGCTGCCAGCAGCTGCAGCTGAAAAAAGGGGGTGTCTGCAGCCAGCAGGGTGGGCACAGCATTTGCAGGGGAGAGTTGCTGGGGGAGTTCCGTACTCTCAAGGGGAGAGTGTGTGGCAGCCGAGCCTGGAACTCCCTCCGTTTGCTGGTCCGGCCCAGAACTGACACAGCCCAGTATTTGGTGCTGTTCTCTTGCTTGCTGTGTGAAGGGACTGTGGCTCCTGGAGGGATGCTGTGAAAGCAAAATGCTCTCTTGGGGTTGCTTTGCTCTGTGGCATTTCCCACCACAGGCATTTCTTTTCCTGACAGCATCTGGTTCATGTTCCTTCTCCCATTGCAGGGCACCTGACAGGTGGATCTCGAGCAGCTCCTCCTTTGGTGAGTTCAAAGGGAACCTTTGGTGTTTGGAATTGTGCAGCAAGTTGTGAGCTGAGCGTGTGGCAGCCGAGTGCAAGCCTGGGAGGCTGAAGGAAAGTTCCTGTCAGTGTCTTTGCAGCAGCAGCAGCAGCAGCAGCAAAGGCATCCCCGGCAGTTTTCTCCTTTTCTGTTGAAATGCTTTTGAAGAGCTGCAGGTGTGGTTTTGCAGGCAGAAGATTGCTTGCTGGCTTTAGCCATGGTGGAGTATCAAATTCCCAACAATAAGTGGCAAGGTCGACTTCAGCCCATTGTTTGTTTGTTTGAACAGCTGGGAAGCCTATTTCTGCTTAGTGCAGCTGGATGTGTAGCTGAGGATAAATAAGGTGATAACTGAGATGGAACTTCCCATCCCTCACACTACCGCCTGTCCACAGGGCACAAAAGCAGCATCAGCACCTCCTCCAGCTCCCTCTGCCTCCAAAGAGGAGGCCAAAGAGGAGGAAGGCAGCGGTGAACTTCCCACTCTTCAGGGAGATAATGGTGAACTTCCCTCTGTGCCGGGAGACGACAGTGAACTTCCCGCTCTTCTGGGAGATGAGGGTGAACATCCCGCCGATTGGGAATACAACGGCGAGGCTCCCGCGGTGTGGGACAAGGACAGTGGACATCTCCCAGTTTGGGACGAGGATGGTGGACGTCACTCGGCACAGGGCGAGAATGGCCAAGCTGCCATGGCGTGGGACGAGGATGACGGACATCTCCCGGTGTGGGATGAGGACGGAGGACATCCTGTGGCTTGGGAAGAGGAGGGTGAATGTCTCCCAGCATGGGAAGTGGAGGGTGAACGTCCCATGGCTTGGAAAGACGATGGCCAACCTGCAGCGTTTTGGGAAGAGGACGGAGAAGCTGCAGCGTTTTGCGAAGAGGACGGAGAACCTCCCTCTGCTGCGGGATCCTGGGCTGAAGGTTCTGGCAGCAGCACAGCCCTGCAGGCAGAGGAAAGAGGGGAGCAGTGCCTGATGCAGCTGAGTACGTCTGCTCTGTTCCTGTGTGCCAGAGCAGGTGCTGTGTGTGTGTCTCAGCATCAGCTGCAGCCGGTGTTGCTCTGCAGCTGAATGTCCCAGAGTGACTGATTGTCCTTCCCCAGCTGAGAACAAGGGCCCCCAGGGAGTGGGGCTGCATTCTGGCTCTGCTGCAAGGTGGGGTCTCTGTCTGGGAGAGAGTGTCTTCCATGTGGTTTCTTTCAGGAAACAACGTGAGCGTGGGGGAGCCTGCGGAGAAATACCTGGAACTGGAGCAGATTGGCCAAGGGTAAGTGCAAGGCAGTTACTTCTACACGAGCAGGGCCCAGGTATTTTGCTGGTGCAGGATCAAGTGAGAAGTCAGGAGAGCTGCAGACACCTTCAGGCACTGGGGGATGATGCTGCTGTCTCTCAGTCCTGATCAGAATTGACAACTGTGGTCAGATGGCACCTCCAAAGGCCCCTGAGGCTGGCAGTGTCCTGCCTGCAGCAAGGAGCAGGACATGGAAGATCTTCTGTCCATGCAATTGGATTGCCTAAGAGAGCAACTCACCATCTGCTGACTGTCAGACAAGAGTTCTCAACAAGATTGCTTTCAAATCTTTTACTTGCAAAACTATTCACCGCTCAGGATTATCAAGAGAATGGCTTCCAAACAGAAAGCAGAGATGAACTAAGAAGGGCTCTTTTCAGCACAAGTAGTAGACCCCACACATCCAGTAACAGACACAGAGCTGCTGCACTCAAGGGGAAAATGCATGATGCCCTGATGCAGGGCTCTTGTGGATCCTGCAGCTCTTAGGCAGGAAATGCAAAAGGATGAAATACATTCTTTTCTAGTTCTTTAGACAGCCGGCCCCCAGCCCAGGTTTTGAACTACAGGAATTCATCACGGACATTTGGGGTTTGCTCCAGCACTTTTCCTTCATGTTTGGCCTCAGTTTTCCCTTGCACACCTTGCATGGCAGAGGGCTGGTGGCTTCCGCGCCCTTCTTTCAAGGCTTGACGCGCCCAGGTGTTTTCTGAATGCTACAGGTAGAAAAGATCTCCTGTCTGCCTGACTTTCACTCCCAGGGTCTAAAGCACTGCTTCTTTCCTCTCTGCTGTTTTGTCTGCAGGGCTTTCGGAGCCGTTTGTAAAGGACTCGACAGGGCCACTGGACGAGAGGTGAGTGTCTGCTGACAGAGAGAGAGGGAGAGCAATGAGAAGATGGATGTCCAGAGCAAAGCTCTCTCCTAAAGCCTGCAGTTGTCTTTGGCTCTGCTGTGGGTGCCAGCCTGTGACAGGGATCGTCTGAGCATGGGATGTGTGTGTTTGCTTTGTTGTGCAAGCCCAAGCAGAGCAGCTGTGTTTGAAATCATGAGCAAATGCCATAGAATTGCTAAAGGGTTTCCAGCTCTTTTGCTCTGTTTGCACAGAACCAGAATTACCTCCTGCTTGCAAAATGTGTTTGAATAATAATGAACATCATCATCATCATTCTAAGAGTGGTGGTAAACTAGGGCCATTTGAGAAGAGTGTAGGTGCAGAGAAGGTTGTTAGAGCTTTGAAGCTGAGGGACCATTTCTGCAGAGCTCACAAGGCCAAATGTCTCTGGCCACGTGTCCTGTAAGCAGCCCCCAGCCAGCAGAGCAATGGGCTGTGGGAATGGCACTTGCTGAGCTCTGGTATCCCATCCCAAGGCAGTTTGGCACAGCCTGGCTGCGTCGCTCCAAAAAGACTCGCTCCGTGTTTGCTGTGGCCTCCTGCCACAGACTCCTCCAGTTGAAGGTCTGCAATGTCCCTTCAGGTGGCCATAAAGAAAATGAGTCTCCGAGGGCAGAAGAGGGAACGAGCTGTGAATGAGCTCCTGCTCCTGAAGGACAAGAAGAACCCCAACATTATCAACTCTTTGGACAGGTGAGTGCTTCAGCTCTCATCCCGTGCACGAGCCCTGCGTTAATCTTTCCTGGCATCCGCAGTCCGTAGCCTGTTTTGAGAAGCCTGACCCGGCCATATCTTGCCAAAACAACAGCCTGGCAGTTCACTCCCTCCATGTTCCTTTGTTGCACCACTTTGGTTTTCTCTTCAAGCGGACCCTATTTTCTGTGTCTTACAACAAGTGCTGATAATCCGTGGCAGAAATTATTTCCCTTGGTGTCTTCTTCCCAAATCTTTTCCATTGCTTCAGTTACCAGGAAGAGCAGGTTCTTGTTTCCAGAAAGGCCTCATCTGCCCATTTTTCAATGGCCCTGCCTGTTGCTGAAGAGACTTTCTGCAAGGTTTTCCAAAGAGTTGACCACTTTTATCCCAAGTGCTGCACGGCCTCCCTCCCTGGATAGCTCTGGAAGTTGTGTTGCCTTGTTGTGGAGTGAATGGTGGAAGTGATGAGTTCAGATGCTGAAGCAGCTGGGGGCAAGTGTTGTGGTTTCACATTGATCTGGGCTGTTGCTAAAAGTGCATTTTTCACTTGCTTGCCATCTAAGGCCTCTCCTTTTTCACAGGTGTCTCCTGTGAAAATCAGATGGGATTCTGTCCTCATTGACAAGTGACCTGGAAAGAAAACCCCACTGGAGGCTTTGCCATGGGGGAATTGAGCACTGCACATTCATCTCTGTGCCATTGTTTTCCTTTTCCAGCTTCCTTGTTGATGGAGATCTCTGGCTGGTGATGGAATACATGGATGGAGGAACTTTGCAGGATGTGGTCAGACAGACACGCATGGCTGAAGGAGACATGGCAGCTGTCAGTCGGGAGGTGAGGGATCCTGCTTGTGCCTCCCATGGCTTGGACACGATGCTCCTTCCAGAAGGGCAGGAGAAGAGGAGCGGCTCCATGCTCAGGGCTTTGTTTCTGCCTTGTTTTTATGAGCTGGAGAGGAAAGAGCCACTGAAATGAATGGCCTGCCAGCATCACTGCACTTCTCTTCTTGTCCCCTTTCCTGCTGTTGGGGTCCTCTGTCTTTTTTGGGTTTGATTTGCTCTTCTCAGCTTTGCCTTGGAACCATTTGCCTGGAGCTTGTGTGCACTGCACTCCTGGCCTGTCACAGCAAAGTTTCTGCTGGCAGAATTCTAAACTCTCCTTTCTTGGCTGATATATTCCAGCCATTGATTTTTACCCTGGTGTTTCTTTTTCTCTCTCAGTGTCTGCAGGGCCTGGATTTCCTCCATTCCAACCAGGTGATCCACAGAGATCTGAAGAGCTCCAACATCCTTCTGGGAATGGACGGCTCTGTCAAGCTGGGTGAGTGTTCCTGGCCAGGCACGGCGCTCCCGGGCTGCGGGTGTGGGGCTGCTTGCCAGTGGCGGCCAGAGCCCCACAAGTGCTGCTGGTGGCACTGCCACAAGCGCTCCTGCTGCCCCTGCAGAGAGCTCAGGGGAGGAGCAGGAGTGTCAGGAGTGGCTTTGCTCTGGCTATGGCCCTTGCAGAGGGGCAGGAGTTGGAATGGAAATCTTCAAGGGAATCAGTAAAAGCCACTGCATGAAAGCTGAGGGTTTCTTGAAGGGTCCAGTTCCATCTTTCCTTGCCTCCAGCTGTGAGGACTTTTGCAGCTGTATTCACGACTGCATTCTCACACTGAGAGTGGGGAATCTTTGTGGTTGGTTTCCTCATTCCAGCTGCCTTTGACAGGGTTTGTTTCTGTCCTCAGCTGATTTTGGCCTCTGCGCTCAGCTCAGCCCTGAGCAGGACCAGCCCAGCTCCATGGTGGGCACTGCTCACTGGATGGCCCCAGAAGTTGTCACCAGTTCTCCTTACGGCCCCAAGGTGGACATCTGGTCCTTGGGCATTGTGACCATCGAGATGGTGGAAGGAGAACCTCCTTACTTCAAGGAAACGGCGGCCATGGTAAGAGGCAGATTCTCCAGTGTTTGCAGGGGCCTGTGAGCACAGTGTGACCCTGCCCTGGCAGGAGCAGCTGAAGGTTTCTGGACATGGGGAAGGGAATTCCCAGAGGACTCGAGCCTGAACACAGACCAATATTCTGCAGTCTCTGGCAACAATGTGCTTTGGGCTTTAAGGTGTTCAGCTCTTCTATCTGTGAGGATGACCTGAAAACGTCAAGCCAGTATCAGCTCCAATGTTATCTTGCAAAAAAACCCCAAACGCACCCCAAAAGCCACCCCCAAACACAAGAAATCTATGAAGGAGTTTGTAAAACAGGTTTGGCGAGATTAAGTCCCTCCCGGCTCTTCTCACTGGGAAAGTTGTCTAACACCTCAAGATGATTATTTAACATGCCCAAAGTCTAACACGTTTCTTTCCTAGCCCAAGCTCCTTTCTCCATGTCACCAAGCCTGAGCTTTCAGCAACGCAAACCTGTTTCTTGTCTGACAGTTTCTGGCATGGGGCATCACAAATGAATTTCCTTGACTGTCAGTGTCCCTGCAGAGATGCGTTTGATGTAAGAATCCTTTGAAATAACAGTCAGACCACAGTGACTCTTGCAAATGGCCTGGAACGCTGGTGTCGGTATTTGGAGAAGCAAAATCTGCTCTTTCTGATGGAAGTGCCTACTAAGAAAGCCAATGAGATTGGCTCTCCAGGCCAGATCATTTGGATGTTGCAATGGCTGTGGCTGCATCAGGCTTTGGGTTTTTTGGTTGGTAAAGAAAAATGAGCTGTGAGCAGCATCTCTGCCAGGGAGGAAAGTGCCCCTGGAGCTGGGGCTGAGAAGCTGGGCTCGACGTGAGCACTGTGGGTGTGACGGAAGCTGGCAGAGCGCTGTGTTTGCTTTTCCTGCAGGCTCGCACTCTGATCCGGCAGAACGGGACCCCGCGGCTGCAGGAGCCCCGGCGCCTGTCGGCTCTGCTGCGGGACTTCCTCGAGTGCAGCCTGGAGTGGGACGAGGAGCGGCGCTGGTCTGCCCAGGAGCTGCTGCAGGTGAATGCCAAGCGGCTGCAGGGGAAAGAGCAGCGGCAGGGAGGGGTTTTCTTCTGGGGCCCTCTCCCGTAATCTCCAGGCTGGCTGCTTTGCACGCGCAAAGCAAGCAGAATCCTCGCCCGGTTTGGCTTGGCAGGCTCCTTTCCAGGTCCTCTGCACCTGGTGCCCTCAATGGGCGCAGACATCTTCAAGCAGATCAGGTGCCCCAGAGCCCTGCCTGAGCTGAGCTTGGCTCTTTCCAGGGAGGAGGCACCTCCCACATCTCTGGGCACCTTCTGTCAGTGTGTTCCCCACTCTCCTGGTAAAAAACCAAAATTCTCCCTTACAGCTAATCTGAGCCTGCTTCCTTCCCTGCAGTTCAAATCCATTCCCCTTTGTCCTGTTGCAACAGAGCCTGGGAGGAACTTGACTTTGGAAAGTAACGCTTCACTTCTTTCTTTTTTATCCTTTGGCCAGCACCCATTTTTAGCATCAGCCAAGCCTCTCTCCAGCCTGACCCCTCTGATCACTGCAGCAAAGCAACTGAAAGAGCAGCGGAGGACATGAAGCGCTTTCTCTTCTACTTGGGACAACTACTTAGTTCTGGTAGTTAGCACTGCCAGTTAGTTCTGGTAGTTAGGACAGCCTGTTTGTTCTGGTTGTTGTGACACCCTGTTTGTTACGGCAGCTTTTGGAATAAAAACTCCCTTCAACCTCAACTCCCTTGACATGTGCCATCCTTCTCCCCCTGTGACTCAGCTGCGCGGAGCAATGCGAGGCCACAGTGGGCCCAGCCTTGCCCAGAGCTGAGCCCCAGCAGAGGCCTGGCAGAGGCCAGAGCAGCCTCGGCATCTGCAGAGTCAGCCTGGAAGGACTTGCTTGGAGCCTTCTGGGCTGCACTCGACTCTGGGTTACAAACTGCGTGTGGCGGAAAATGCCACTGGTTCTGCAAGAGGGCAGAAGGGGCCTGGGGAAGGCCAGAAGGGCCATGGGGAAGGCTCCATGCTAGAGAAAAAACCTGCCCTGTGTTGGAGAAAAACCATGCCTTTATCCCCTAGGACAGAGGCAAGAAAATTGAATCCTAAACCAAAGCAAAGAGAGGCAGGGGAGCAGCCCCGGCCCTTCCGCTCCTGCCAACCAAAGCGTCCCTCACCTGCTTCTGAGCCCTCGGGCGCTGGTGGCCCGTGGCTGTTGGTTTTTGTCAGGCTGGCTGCCACCAGCCCAGGACAGGCTGGGCACTGGAGGCTTCAGGTGGGGAGATGGGATCCTGAGATGCATTTGATGGCACCTGCCAGCGCAAGCAGGGGAATGGGCTCAGCCGAGGCAGCGGCGGGAAGGAGACCGCGGGCAGCCGCTCCCGCAGCGTGTCACGATCCGCTCCCAGAGGCGGGGTTCAGGATGGTTCGTTTTAGGGATCTCAGACTACAAAAGACACAGCGGGGGACAAACTCAGTTTACTCAATCACAAATGCACTTTGATTTCGTGCCAACAAATGCCATAGTGGGGAGAGAAAAGAGAATAGCAAGAAAGACAGAAAAGAGGGCAAGGGGATTATAGCTACCAGCATGGAGGGTCGAGTCTTCGAGGCTTTTGAAGGTACCTATAGACGTGAGTTTCTCCAGTGGGGAGATCTCAAAAGTGAGCGGGGGTCTCTAGGGTTTTTATAGTCCTCTCCGAAGCGACAGGCAGTTGGCCAAACAGGTGGGGGAAATCATTGCAGTGTGTTCATTTAGAGAACTCAGAACAAGTCGGTCGTCAGCAGGTACGGTGTCGACCAGTACGAGTCAGCAGGCGCGGTCACTTCACCGTGACTTGCCCATTGTTTCTGCTCAGGTTCTGATGTTCCCATGTGGGTGCTGGGTTTTTCCATCAAACACACCTGCAGGCAGCACTTGGCCAACATCCCAGCTCAGCCAGGCCACAACTCCCGTCTTGAGATTTTCAAGTCCCTTCGAGGGGTTTCAGTCTCTGTCCTTGACCATGGTGGTGAGGCAGATGAAGGATCTTCAGACCGTCTCTTACAGTCTGGAAGCTCCAATCTGGTAAGACACTGCAGGGGGGTCAGGAAGGGGCATCCACCCAGCACCGCTCCGGGAATCCTGTGCCACTGACACTGATCCCACTTTGTTTCCCAAGGGAAGAGGGACAGGAATGGATACAACATGGCAGCCAGTGAGTGCCAGTGGCAGATCCAGCTCTGGATCCCCTCTGTGTGGATCCCAGGATGGATGCTGGGATTAATCCTGGTGTGTGATCTGTGCTGGAATCTGATGGATCTTCTCTTTCTGCAGGAAAAGATGTGGGAACCAAGGGCCTGACCTTAGGTACGGAAGGGGATCAGCGTGGGATTCCAGAGGGAGATTGGGGCAGGATGGACGGACTTGGATCAGGGGGGGATTCCAATCAGAGCAGGGGTCCAGAGCAGGATCAGATGAAATTGTGGAGTGGGATCGGGGCTGGATGCTGGAGGGGGATCAGTTGGGATGGATGAGGCAGGATTGGTGCAGGTTGGATGGAGCAGGATCAGTGGGCATGGATAGATGAGGCAGGTTTGGTGCAGGATGAATGGGGCAGGATTGGTGTGGAATGGATGGAGCAGGATCAGGCTTGGATTCTGGAGTGGGAACAGGTGGCATGGGTGGAGCAGGACTGGGACAGGGTGGATGAAGCAGGATCAGGTGGGATTTGGGAGCAGCTCCCGCTCTCCATGGGCTCCACAGCCCAGGTCCATTGTTGAAGAATGGTTAGCAGAGCAAGGCCACGGATCATTAGAGGCCTTATGGCCCGATACCAAGTGCTGGCAGCCTACGTGCTGCTAAGACAAGCTGTCCTTGGGACAGCAGGAAGCACGGTTACAGGCCAAAGATAAAAGAACTTGTGGTTAATAGAGCGTAGCAGTAAGCACGTATCCAAAGTTTTCAGCATGCCAAGGGGAAGAACCTTCTCACGCTTGATATAGCCAATCAAGTATAGATGAGTAGTGGATGCTAACCAATTATAATTTGACAAGTATGCTGAACGCTTCGGGCAAAAGTATAATAACGGATGTTATGAGCAATAAAGTTGAACAATGCTTTACCAATCATAATGATTGATTGCATTCTTCCCTCGCCGAAATCCTCCACAGTCCATCTTGTGCACCTGGGACAAGATAACACCACGACCCACTCTCATCCCTGCAGGAATCACCGCCTGTGCAGTCCTGCGCAAGGAGCTGCATCCAGCCCCTTTCCTCTTCCCAGGGAAAGCCAAGAGCTCCCGCAAGATCTCATCCCGCTGCTCCCACCCACCCGACCCCGCCACCTCTCTTCCCCATGGATCAACTTCCCATTTTCCCCTGTTTCAAGCCAAGAATTAGTTTTTAGAACTAGAACAAAGATGCCAGATGGAAGGAGCCTTGCTGGTTTCAGTCAGAAGCATCAGTGACCAAAGGACACGTTTCCTTTGGTTTTCTCCCATCCTTGTTCCTCCTCAGTGTTCAGGCTGGGCTATGAGGCGTCCTTAGGGCTGCATTTTCACAGTTCCTCTTGCATCCTTTGGGCAATAGCCTGTGCCCTGGGAGGGTTCTTTCTGCTCCTTGGTGACACAGGAGAACCTTCCAGGCGGTTTTTGCATGAGCTGCTGCTGTGATGTCACAGGAGCATTGCCACGTCCCCGTGGTGTTGCTCTTGCTGTGGGACACAGAGGCCGCAGTGTCCAGAGCGACTCTGGGTGCCTGCTCCTTGCAGGAGGATCCTCCTGCCCGAGGCATTCCCAGCGGTCAGCCCACACCCTGACGGCTGTCCTTCTGTGCTTGCAGGGCTACAGTCTGCAGACGTGTGCAGCGCAGCCAAAATGTTCCAGAATTTGGTTGCTGCAGTTTGCAGCCTGTACTCTGTGGCTTATTCGGTGTATTTCTTGACCCACTTGGCACGTAAGTCAAGCTTTTCCCTCGGTGCAGCATCTGTGGCTTTGAGCTTGCTGTGTGCTTTCTGGTCTTCCTCGGGAACTGGGTTGACTTTGTAACCAAATTGCCATGAAGACACCATTGGTTTGGGAGAGCTGCTGCCAGCAGCTGCAGCTGAAAAAAGGGGGTGTCTGCAGCCAGCAGGGTGGGCACAGCATTTGCAGGGGAGAGTTGCTGGGGGAGTTCCGTACTCTCAAGGGGAGAGTGTGTGGCAGCCGAGCCTGGAACTCCCTCCGTTTGCTGGTCCGGCCCAGAACTGACACAGCCCAGTATTTGGTGCTGTTCTCTTGCTTGCTGTGTGAAGGGACTGTGGCTCCTGGAGGGATGCTGTGAGAGCAAAATGCTCTCTTGGGGTTCCCTTGCTCTGTGGCATTTCCCACCACAGGCATTTCTTTTCCTGACAGCATCTGGTTCATGTTCCTTCTCCCATTGCAGGGCACCTGACAGGTGGATCTCGAGCAGCTCCTCCTTTGGTGAGTTCAAAGGGAACCTTTGGTGTTTGGAATTGTGCAGCAAGTTGTGAGCTCAGCGTGTGGCAGCCGAGTGCAAGCCTGGGAGGCTGAAGGAAAGTTCCTGTCAGTGTCTTTGCAGCAGCAGCAGCAGCAAAGGCATCCCTGGCAGTTTTCTCCTTTTCTGTTGAAATGCTTTTGAAGAGCTGCAGGTGTGGTTTTGCAGGCAGAAGATTGCTTGCTGGCTTTAGCCATGGTGGAGTATCAAATTCCCAACAATAAGTGGCAAGGTCGACTTCAGCCCATTGTTTGTTTGTTTGAACAGCTGGGAAGCCTATTTCTGCTTAGTGCAGCTGGATGTGTAGCTGAGGATAAATAAGGTGATAACTGAGATGGAACTTCCCATCCCTCACACTACCGCCTGTCCACAGGGCACAAAAGCAGCATCAGCACCTCCTCCAGCTCCCTCTGCCTCCAAAGAGGAGGCCAAAGAGGAGGAAGGCAGCGGTGAACTTCCCACTCTTCAGGGAGATAATGGTGAACTTCCCTCTGTGCCGGGAGACGACAGTGAACTTCCCGCTCTTCTGGGAGATGAGGGTGAACATCCCGCCGATTGGGAATACAACGGCGAGGCTCCCGCGGTGTGGGACAAGGACAGTGGACATCTCCCAGTTTGGGACGAGGATGGTGGACGTCACTCGGCACAGGGCGAGAATGGCCAAGCTGCCATGGCGTGGGACGAGGATGACGGACATCTCCCGGTGTGGGATGAGGACGGAGGACATCCTGTGGCTTGGGAAGAGGAGGGTGAATGTCTCCCAGCATGGGAAGTGGAGGGTGAACGTCCCATGGCTTGGAAAGACGATGGCCAACCTGCAGCGTTTTGGGAAGAGGACGGAGAACCTGCAGCGTTTTGCGAAGAGGACGGAGAACCTCCCTCTGCTGCGGGATCCTGGGCTGAAGGTTCTGGCAGCAGCACAGCCCTGCAGGCAGAGGAAAGAGGGGAGCAGTGCCTGATGCAGCTGAGTACGTCTGCTCTGTTCCTGTGTGCCAGAGCAGGTGCTGTGTGTGTGTCTCAGCATCAGCTGCAGCCGGTGTTGCTCTGCAGCTGAATGTCCCAGAGTGACTGATTGTCCTTCCCCAGCTGAGAACAAGGGCCCCCAGGGCGTGGGGCTGCATTCTGGCTCTGCTGCAAGGTGGGGTCTCTGTCTGGGAGAGAGTGTCTTCCATGTGGTTTCTTTCAGGAAACAACGTGAGCGTGGGGGAGCCTGCGGAGAAATACCTGGAACTGGAGCAGATTGGCCAAGGGTAAGTGCAAGGCAGTTACTTCTACACGAGCAGGGCCCAGGTATTTTGCTGGTGCAGGATCAAGTGAGAAGTCAGGAGAGCTGCAGACACCTTCAGGCACTGGGGGATGATGCTGCTGTCTCTCAGTCCTGATCAGAATTGACAACTGTGGTCAGATGGCACCTCCAAAGGCCCCTGAGGCTGGCAGTGTCCTGCCTGCAGCAAGGAGCAGGACATGGAAGATCTTCTGTCCATGCAATTGGATTGCCTAAGAGAGCAACTCACCATCTGCTGACTGTCAGACAAGAGTTCTCAACAAGATTGCTTTCAAATCTTTTACTTGCAAAACTATTCACCGCTCAGGATTATCAAGAGAATGGCTTCCAAACAGAAAGCAGAGATGAACTAAGAAGGGCTCTTTTCAGCACAAGTAGTAGACCCCACACATCCAGTAACAGACACAGAGCTGCTGCACTCAAGGGGAAAATGCATGATGCCCTGATGCAGGGCTCTTGTGGATCCTGCAGCTCTTAGGCAGGAAATGCAAAAGGATGAAATACATTCTTTTCTAGTTCTTTAGACAGCCGGCCCCCAGCCCAGGTTTTGAACTACAGGAATTCATCACGGACATTTGGGGTTTGCTCCAGCACTTTTCCTTCATGTTTGGCCTCAGTTTTCCCTTGCACACCTTGCATGGCAGAGGGCTGGTGGCTTCCGCGCCCTTCTTTCAAGGCTTGACGCGCCCAGGTGTTTTCTGAATGCTACAGTTAGAAAAGATCTCCTGTCTGCCTGACTTTCACTCCCAGGGTCTAAAGCACTGCTTCTTTCCTCTCTGCTGTTTTGTCTGCAGGGCTTTCGGAGCCGTTTGTAAAGGACTCGACAGGGCCACTGGACGAGAGGTGAGTGTCTGCTGACAGAGAGAGAGGGAGAGCAATGAGAAGATGGATGTCCAGAGCAAAGCTCTCTCCTAAAGCCTGCAGTTGTCTTTGGCTCTGGTGTGGCTGCCAGCCTGTGACAGGGATCATCTGAGCATGGGATGTGTGTGTTTGCTTTGTTGTGCAAGCCCAAGCAGAGCAGCTGTGTTTGAAATCATGAGCAAATGCCATAGAATTGCTAAAGGGTTCCCAGCTCTTTTGCTCTGTTTGCACAGAACCAGAATTACCTCCTGCTTGCAAAATGTGTTTGAATAATAATGAACATCATCATCATCATTCTAAGAGTGGTGGTAAACTAGGGCCATTTGAGAAGAGTGTAGGTGCAGAGAAGGTTGTTAGAGCTTTGAAGCTGAGGGACCATTTCTGCAGAGCTCACAAGGCCAAATGTCTCTGGCCACGTGTCCTGTAAGCAGCCCCCAGCCAGCAGAGCAATGGGCTGTGGGAATGGCACTTGCTGAGCTCTGGTATCCCATCCCAAGGCAGTTTGGCACAGCCTGGCTGCGTCGCTCCAAAAAGACTCGCTCCGTGTTTGCTGTGGCCTCCTGCCACAGACTCCTCCAGTTGAAGGTCTGCAATGTCCCTTCAGGTGGCCATAAAGAAAATGAGTCTCCGAGGGCAGAAGAGGGAACGAGCTGTGAATGAGCTCCTGCTCCTGAAGGACAAGAAGAACCCCAACATTATCAACTCTTTGGACAGGTGAGTGCTTCAGCTCTCATCCCGTGCACGAGCCCTGCGTTAATCTTTCCTGGCATCCGCAGTCCGTAGCCTGTTTTGAGAAGCCTGACCCGGCCATATCTTGCCAAAACAACAGCCTGGCAGTTCACTCCCTCCATGTTCCTTTGTTGCACCACTTTGGTTTTCTCTTCAAGCGGACCCTATTTTCTGTGTCTTACAACAAGTGCTGATAATCCGTGGCAGAAATTATTTCCCTTGGTGTCTTCTTCCCAAATCTTTTCCATTGCTTCAGTTACCAGGAAGAGCAGGTTCTTGTTTCCAGAAAGGCCTCATCTGCCCATTTTTCAATGGCCCTGCCTGTTGCTGAAGAGACTTTCTGCAAGGTTTTCCAAAGAGTTGACCACTTTTATCCCAAGTGCTGCACGGCCTCCCTCCCTGGATAGCTCTGGAAGTTGTGTTGCCTTGTTGTGGAGTGAATGGTGGAAGTGATGAGTTCAGATGCTGAAGCAGCTGGGGGCAAGTGTTGTGGTTTCACATTGATCTGGGCTGTTGCTAAAAGTGCATCTTTCACTTGCTTGCCATCTAAGGCCTCTCCTTTTTCACAGGTGTCTCCTGTGAAAATCAGATGGGATTCTGTCCTCATTGACAAGTGACCTGGAAAGAAAACCCCACTGGAGGCTTTGCCATGGGGGAATTGAGCACTGCACATTCATCTCTGTGCCATTGTTTTCCTTTTCCAGCTTCCTTGTTGATGGAGATCTCTGGCTGGTGATGGAATACATGGATGGAGGAACTTTGCAGGATGTGGTCAGACAGACACGCATGGCTGAAGGAGACATGGCAGCTGTCAGTCGGGAGGTGAGGGATCCTGCTTGTGCCTCCCATGGCTTGGACACGATGCTCCTTCCAGAAGGGCAGGAGAAGAGGAGCGGCTCCATGCTCAGGGCTTTGTTTCTGCCTTGTTTTTATGAGCTGGAGAGGAAAGAGCCACTGAAATGAATGGCCTGCCAGCATCACTGCACTTCTGTTCTTGTCCCCTTTCCTGCTGTTGGGGTCCTCTGTCTTTTTTGGGTTTGATTTGCTCTTCTCAGCTTTGCCTTGGAACCATTTGCCTGGAGCTTGTGTGCACTGCACTCCTGGCCTGTCACAGCAAAGTTTCTGCTGGCAGAATTCTAAACTCTCCTTTCTTGGCTGATATATTCCAGCCATTGATTTTTACCCTGGTGTTTCTTTTTCTCTCTCAGTGTCTGCAGGGCCTGGATTTCCTCCATTCCAACCAGGTGATCCACAGGGATCTGAAGAGCTCCAACATCCTTCTGGGAATGGACGGCTCTGTCAAGCTGGGTGAGTGTTCCTGGCCAGGCACGGCGCTCCCGGGCTGCGGGTGTGGGGCTGCTTGCCAGTGGCGGCCAGAGCCCCACAAGTGCTGCTGGTGGCACTGCCACAAGCGCTCCTGCTGCCCCTGCAGAGAGCTCAGGGGAGGAGCAGGAGTGTCAGGAGTGGCTTTGCTCTGGCTATGGCCCTTGCAGAGGGGCAGGAGTTGGAATGGAAATCTTCAAGGGAATCAGTAAAAGCCACTGCATGAAAGCTGAGGGTTTCTTGAAGGGTCCAGTTCCATCTTTCCTTGCCTCCAGCCGTGAGGACTTTTGCAGCTGTATTCACGACTGCATTCTCACACTGAGAGTGGGGAATCTTTGGGGTTGGTTTCCTCATTCCAGCTGCCTTTGACAGGGTTTGTTTCTGTCCTCAGCTGATTTTGGCCTCTGCGCTCAGCTCAGCCCTGAGCAGGACCAGCCCAGCTCCATGGTGGGCACTGCTCACTGGATGGCCCCAGAAGTTGTCACCAGTTCTCCTTACGGCCCCAAGGTGGACATCTGGTCCTTGGGCATTGTGACCATCGAGATGGTGGAAGGAGAACCTCCTTACTTCAAGGAAACGGCGGCCATGGTAAGAGGCAGATTCTCCAGTGTTTGCAGGGGCCTGTGAGCACAGTGTGACCCTGCCCTGGCAGGAGCAGCTGAAGGTTTCTGGACATGGGGAAGGGAATTCCCAGAGGACTCGAGCCTGAACACAGACCAATATTCTGCAGTCTCTGGCAACAATGTGCTTTGGGCTTTAAGGTGTTCAGCTCTTCTATCTGTGAGGATGACCTGAAAACGTCAAGCCAGTATCAGCTCCAATGTTATCTTGCAAAAAAACCCCAAACGCACCCCAAAAGCCACCCCCAAACACAAGAAATCTATGAAGGAGTTTGTAAAACAGGTTTGGCGAGATTAAGTCCCTCCCGGCTCTTCTCACTGGGAAAGTTGTCTAACACCTCAAGATGATTATTTAACATGCCCAAAGTCTAACACGTTTCTTTCCTAGCCCAAGCTCCTTTCTCCATGTCACCAAGCCTGAGCTTTCAGCAACGCAAACCTGTTTCTTGTCTGACAGTTTCTGGCATGGGGCATCACAAATGAATTTCCTTGACTGTCAGTGTCCCTGCAGAGATGCGTTTGATGTAAGAATCCTTTGAAATAACAGTCAGACCACAGTGACTCTTGCAAATGGCCTGGAACGCTGGTGTCGGTATTTGGAGAAGCAAAATCTGCTCTTTCTGATGGAAGTGCCTACTAAGAAAGCCAATGAGATTGGCTCTCCAGGCCAGATCATTTGGATGTTGCAATGGCTGTGGCTGCATCAGGCTTTGGGTTTTTTGGTTGGTAAAGAAAAATGAGCTGTGAGCAGCATCTCTGCCAGGGAGGAAAGTGCCCCTGGAGCTGGGGCTGAGAAGCTGGGGTCGACGTGAGCACTGTGGGTGTGACGGAAGCTGGCAGAGCGCTGTGTTTGCTTTTCCTGCAGGCTCGCACTCTGATCCGGCAGAACGGGACCCCGCGGCTGCAGGAGCCCCGGCGCCTGTCGGCTCTGCTGCGGGACTTCCTCGAGTGCAGCCTGGAGTGGGACGAGGAGCGGCGCTGGTCTGCCCAGGAGCTGCTGCAGGTGAATGCCAAGCGGCTGCAGGGGAAACAGCAGCGGCAGGGAGGGGTTTTCTTCTGGGGCCCTCTCCCGTAATCTCCAGGCTTGCTTTGCACGCGCAAAGCAAGCAGAATCCTCGCCCGGTTTGGCTTGGCAGGCTCCTTTCCAGGTCCTCTGCACCTGGTGCCCTCAATAGGCGCAGACATCTTCAAGCAGATCAGGTGCCCCAGAGCCCTGCCTGAGCTGAGCTTGGCTCTTTCCAGGGAGGAGGCACCTCCCACATCTCTGGGCACCTTCTGTCAGTGTGTTCCCCACTCTCCTGGTAAAAAACCAAAATTCTCCCTTACAGCTAATCTGAGCCTGCTTCCTTCCCTGCAGTTCAAATCCATTCCCCTTTGTCCTGTTGCAACAGAGCCTGGGAGGAACTTGACTTTGGAAAGTAACGCTTCACTTCTTTCTTTTTTATCCTTTGGCCAGCACCCATTTTTAGCATCAGCCAAGCCTCTCTCCAGCCTGACCCCTCTGATCACTGCAGCAAAGCAACTGAAAGAGCAGCGGAGGACATGAAGCGCTTTCTCTTCTACTTGGGACAACTACTTAGTTCTGGTAGTTAGCACTGCCAGTTAGTTCTGGTAGTTAGGACAGCCTGTTTGTTCTGGTTGTTGTGACACCCTGTTTGTTACGGCAGCTTTTGGAATAAAAACTCCCTTCAACCTCAACTCCCTTGACATGTGCCATCCTTCTCCCCCTGTGACTCAGCTGCGCGGAGCAATGCGAGGCCACAGTGGGCCCAGCCTTGCCCAGAGCTGAGCCCCAGCAGAGGCCTGGCAGAGGCCAGAGCAGCCTCGGCATCTGCAGAGTCAGCCTGGAAGGACTTGCTTGGAGCCTTCTGGGCTGCACTCGACTCTGGGTTAAAAACTGCGTGTGGCGGAAAATGCCACTGGTTCTGCAAGAGGGCAGAAGGGGCCTGGGGAAGGCCAGAAGGGCCATGGGGAAGGCTCCATGCTAGAGAAAAAACCTGCCCTGTGTTGGAGAAAAACCATGCCTTTATCCCCTCGGACAGAGGCAAGAAAATTGAATCCTAAACCAAAGCAAAGAGAGGCAGGGGAGCAGCCCCGGCCCTTCCGCTCCTGCCAACCAAAGCGTCCCTCACCTGCTTCTGAGCCCTCGGGCGCTGGTGGCCCGTGGCTGTTGGTTTTTGTCAGGCTGGCTGCCACCAGCCCAGGACAGGCTGGGCACTGGAGGCTTCAGGTGGGGAGATGGGATCCTGAGATGCATTTGATGGCACCTGCCAGCGCAAGCAGGGGAATGGGCTCAGCCGAGGCAGCGGCGGGAAGGAGACCGCGGGCAGCCGCTCCCGCAGCGTGTCACGATCCGCTCCCAGAGGCGGGGTTCAGGATGGTTCGTTTTAGGGATCTCAGACTACAAAAGACACAGCGGGGGACAAACTCAGTTTACTCAATCACAAATGCACTTTGATTTCATGCCAACAAATGCCATAGTGGGGAGAGAAAAGAGAATAGCAAGAAAGACAGAAAAGAGGGCAAGGGGATTATAGCTACCAGCATGGAGGGTCGAGTCTTCGAGGCTTTTGAAGGTACCTATAGACGTGAGTTTCTCCAGTGGGGAGATCTCAAAAGTGAGCGGGGGTCTCTAGGGTTTTTATAGTCCTCTCCGAAGCGACAGGCAGTTGGCCAAACAGGTGGGGGAAATCATTGCAGTGTGTTCATTTAGAGAACTCAGAACAAGTCGGTCGTCAGCAGGTACGGTGTCGACCAGTACGAGTCAGCAGGCGCGGTCACTTCACCGTGACTTGCCCATTGTTTCTGCTCAGGTTCTGATGTTCCCATGTGGGTGCTGGGTTTTTCCATCAAACACACCTGCAGGCAGCACTTGGCCAACATCCCAGCTCAGCCAGGCCACAACTCCCGTCTTGAGATTTTCAAGTCCCTTTGAGGGGTTTCAGTCTCTGTCCTTGACCATGGTGGTGAGGCAGATGAGGGATCTTCAGACCGTCTCTTACAGTCTGGAAGCTCCAATCTGGTAAGACACTGCATGGGGGTCAGGAAGGGGCATCCACCCAGCACCGCTCCGGGAATCCTGTGCCACTGACACTGATCCCACTTTGTTTCCCAAGGGAAGAGGGACAGGAATGGATACAACATGGCAGCCAGTGAGTGCCAGTGGCAGATCCAGCTCTGGATCCCCTCTGTGTGGATCCCAGGATGGATGCTGGGATTAATCCTGGTGTGTGATCTGTGCTGGAATCTGATGGATCTTCTCTTTCTGCAGGAAAAGATGTGGGAACCAAGGGCCTGACCTTAGGTACGGAAGGGGATCAGCGTGGGATTCCAGAGGGAGATTGGGGCAGGATGGACGGACTTGGATCAGGGGGGGATTCCAATCAGAGCAGGGGTCCAGAGCAGGATCAGATGAAATTGTGGAGTGGGATCAGGGCTGGATGCTGGAGGGGGATCAGTTGGGATGGATGAGGCAGGATTGGTGCAGGTTGGATGGAGCAGGATCAGTGGGCATGGATAGATGAGGCAGGTTTGGTGCAGGATGAATGGGGCAGGATTGGTGTGGAATGGATGGAGCAGGATCAGGCTTGGATTCTGGAGTGGGAACAGGTGGCATGGGTGGAGCAGGACTGGGACAGGGTGGATGAAGCAGGATCAGGTGGGATTTGGGAGCAGCTCCCGCTCTCCATGGGCTCCACAGCCCAGGTCCATTGTTGAAGAATGGTTAGCAGAGCAAGGCCACGGATCATTAGAGGCCTTATGGCCCGATACCAAGTGCTAGCAGCCTACGTACTGCTAAGACAAGCTGTCCTTGGGACAGCAGGAAGCACGGTTACAGGCCAAAGATAAAAGAACTTGTGGTTAATAGAGCGTAGCAGTAAGCACGTATCCAAAGTTTTCAGCATGCCAAGGGGAAGAACCTTCTCACGCTTGATATAGCCAATCAAGTATAGATGAGTAGTGGATGCTAACCAATTATAATTTGACAAGTATGCTGAACGCTTCGGGCAAAAGTATAATAACGGATGTTATGAGCAATAAAGTTGAACAATGCTTTACCAATCATAATGATTGATTGCATTCTTCCATCGCTGAAATCCTCCGCAGTCCATCTTGTGCACCTGGGACAAGATAACACCACGACCCACTCTCATCCCTGCAGGAATCACCGCCTGTGCAGTCCTGCGCAAGGAGCTGCATCCAGCCCCTTTCCTCTTCCCAGGGAAAGCCAAGAGCTCCCGCAAGAGTTCATCCCGCTGCTCCTACCCACCCGGCCCCGCCACCTCTCTTCCCCATGGATCAACTTCCCATTTTCCCCTGTTTCAAGCCAAGAATTAGTTTTTAGAACTAGAACAAAGATGCCAGATGGAAGGAGCCTTGCTGGTTTCAGTCAGAAGCATCAGTGACCAAAGGTCACGTTTCCTTTGGTTTTCTCCCATCCTTGTTCCTCCTCAGTGTTCAGGCTGGGCTATCAGGCGTCCTTAGGGCTGCATTTTCACAGTTCCTCTTGCATCCTTTGGGCAATAGCCTGTGCCCTGGGAGGATTCTTTCTGCTCCTTGGTGACACAGGAGAACCTTCCAGGCGGTTTTTGCATGAGCTGCTGCTGTGATGTCACAGGAGCATTGCCACGTCCCCGTGGTGTTGCTCTTGCTGTGGGACACAGAGGCCGCAGTGTCCAGAGCGACTCTGGGTGCCTGCTCCTTGCAGGAGGATCCTCCTGCCCGAGGCATTCCCAGCGGTCAGCCCACACCCTGACGGCTGTCCTTCTGTGCTTGCAGGGCTACAGTCTGCAGACGTGTGCAGCGCAGCCAAAATGTTCCAGAATTTGGTTGCTGCAGTTTGCAGCCTGTACTCTGTGGCTTATTCGGTGTATTTCTTGACCCACTTGGCACGTAAGTCAAGCTTTTCCCTCGGTGCAGCATCTGTGGCTTTGAGCTTGCTGTGTGCTTTCTGTTCTTCCTCGGGAACTGGGTTGACTTTGTAACCAAATTGCCATGAAGACACCATTGGTTTGGGAGAGCTGCTGCCAGCAGCTGCAGCTGAAAAAAGGGGGTGTCTGCAGCCAGCAGGGTGTGCACAGCATTTGCAGGGGGGAGTTGCTGGGGGAGTTCCGTACTCTCAAGGGGAGAGTGTGTGGCAGCCGAGCCTGGAACTCCCTCCGTTTGCTGGTCCGGCCCAGAACTGACACAGCCCAGTATTTGGTGCTGTTCTCTTGCTTGCTGTGTGAAGGGACTGTGGCTCCTGGAGGGATGCTGTGAAAGCAAAATGCTCTCTTGAGGTTGCTTTGCTCTGTGGCATTTCCCACCACAGGCATTTCTTTTCCTGACAGCATCTGGTTCATGTTCCTTCTCCCATTGCAGGGCACCTGACAGGTGGATCTCGAGCAGCTCCTCCTTTGGTGAGTTCAAAGGGAACCTTTGGTGTTTGGAATTGTGCAGCAAGTTGTGAGCTGAGCGTGTGGCAGCCGAGTGCAAGCCTGGGAGGCTGAAGGAAAGTTCCTGTCAGTGTCTTTGCAGCAGCAGCAGCAGCAGCAGCAAAGGCATCCCCGGCAGTTTTCTCCTTTTCTGTTGAAATGCTTTTGAAGAGCTGCAGGTGTGGTTTTGCAGGCAGAAGATTGCTTGCTGGCTTTAGCCATGGTGGAGTATCAAATTCCCAACAATAAGTGGCAATGTCGACTTTAGCCCATTGTTTGTTTGTTTGAACAGCTGGGAAGCCTATTTCTGCTTAGTGCAGCTGGATGTGTAGCTGAGGATAAATAAGGTGATAACTGAGATGGAACTTCCCATCTCTCACACTACCGTCTGTCCACAGGGCACAAAAGCAGCATCAGCACCTCCTCCAGCTCCCTCTGCCTCCAAAGAGGAGGCCAAAGAGGAGGAAGGCAGCGGTGAACTTCCCACTCTTCAGGGAGATAATGGTGAACTTCCCTCTGTGCCGGGAGACGACAGTGAACTTCCCGCTCTTCTGGGAGATGAGGGTGAACATCCCGCCGATTGGGAATACAACGGCGAGGCTCCCGCAGTGTGGGACAAGGACAGTGGACATCTCCCAGAGTGGGACGAGGATGGTGGACGTCACTCGGCACAGGGCGAGAATGGCCAAGCTGCCATGGCATGGGACGAGGATGACGGACATCTCCCGGTGTGGGATGAGGACGGAGGACATCCTGTGGCTTGGGAAGAGGAGGGTGAATGTCTCCCAGCATGGGAAGTGGAGGGTGAACGTCCCATGGCTTGGAAAGACGATGGCCAACCTGCAGCGTTTTGGGAAGAGGACGGAGAACCTGCAGCGTTTTGCGAAGAGGACGGAGAACCTCCCTCTGCTGCGGGATCCTGGGCTGAAGGTTCTGGCAGCAGCACAGCCCTGCAGGCAGAGGAAAGAGGGGAGCAGTTCCTGATGCAGCTGAGTACGTCTGCTCTGTTCCTGTGTGCCAGAGCAGGTGCTGTGTGTGTGTCTCAGCATCAGCTGCAGCCGGTGTTGCTCTGCAGCTGAATGTCCCAGAGTGACTGATTGTCCTTCCCCAGCTGAGAACAAGGGCCCCCAGGGAGTGGGGCTGCATTCTGGCTCTGCTGCAAGGTGGGGTCTCTGTCTGGGAGAGAGTGTCTTCCATGTGGTTTCTTTCAGGAAACAGCGTGAGCGTGGGGGAGCCTGCGGAGAAATACCTGGAACTGGAGCAGATTGGCCAAGGGTAAGTGCAAGGCAGTTACTTCTACACGAGCAGGGCCCAGGTATTTTGCTGGTGCAGTATCAAGTGAGAAGTCAGGAGAGCTGCAGACACCTTCAGGCACTGGGGGATGATGCTGCTGTCTCTCAGTCCTGATCAGAATTGACAACTGTGGTCAGATGGCACCTCCAAAGGCCCCTGAGGCTGGCAGTGTCCTGCCTGCAGCAAGGAGCAGGACATGGAAGATCTTCTGTCCATGCAATTGGATTGCCTAAGAGAGCAACTCACCATCTGCTGACTGTCAGACAAGAGTTCTCAACAAGATTGCTTTCAAATCTTTTACTTGCAAAACTATTCACTGCTCAGGATTATCAAGAGAATGGCTTCCAAACAGAAAGCAGAGATGAACTAAGAAGGGCTCTTTTCAGCACAAGTAGTAGACCCCACACATCCAGTAACAGACACAGAGCTGCTGCACTCAAGGGGAAAATGCATGATGCCCTGATGCAGGGCTCTTGTGGATCCTGCAGCTCTTAGGCAGGAAACGCAAAAGGATGAAATACATTCTTTTCTAGTTCTTTAGACAGCCGGCCCCCAGCCCAGGTTTTGAACTACAGGAATTCATCACGGACATTTGGGGTTTGCTCCAGCACTTTTCCTTCATGTTTGGCCTCAGTTTTCCCTTGCACACCTTGCATGGCAGAGGGCTGGTTGCTGCCGCGCCCTTCTTTCAAGGCTTGACGCGCCCAGGTGTTTTCTGAATGCTACAGTTAGAAAAGATCTCCTGTCTGCCTGACTTTCACTCCCAGGGTCTAAAGCACTGCTTCTTTCCTCTCTGCTGTTTTGTCTGCAGGGCTTTCGGAGCCGTTTGTAAAGGACTCGACAGGGCCACTGGACGAGAGGTGAGTGTCTGCTGACAGAGAGAGAGGGAGAGCAATGAGAAGATGGATGTCCAGAGCAAAGCTCTCTCCTAAAGCCTGCAGTTGTCTTTGGCTCTGGTGTGGCTGCCAGCCTGTGACAGGGATCATCTGAGCATGGGATGTGTGTGTTTGCTTTGTTGTGCAAGCCCAAGCAGAGCAGCTGCGTTTGAAATCATGAGCAAATGCCATAGAATTGCTAAAGGGTTCCCAGCTCTTTTGCTCTGTTTGCACAGAACCAGAATTACCTCCTGCTTGCAAAATGTGTTTGAATAATAATGAACATCATCATCATCATTCTAAGAGTGGTGGTAAACTAGGGCCATTTGAGAAGAGTGTAGGTGCAGAGAAGGTTGTTAGAGCTTTGAAGCTGAGGGACCATTTCTGCAGAGCTCACAAGGCCAAATGTCTCTGGCCACGTGTCCTGTAAGCAGCCCCCAGCCAGCAGAGCAATGGGCTGTGGGAATGGCACTTGCTGAGCTCTGGTGTCCCATCCCAAGGCAGTTTGGCACAGCCTGGCTGCGTCGCTCCAAAAAGACTCGCTCCGTGTTTGCTGTGGCCTCCTGCCACAGACTCCTCCAGTTGAAGGTCTGCAATGTCCCTTCAGGTGGCCATAAAGAAAATGAGTCTCCGAGGGCAGAAGAGGGAACGAGCTGTGAATGAGCTCCTGCTCCTGAAGGACAAGAAGAACCCCAACATTATCAACTCTTTGGACAGGTGAGTGCTTCAGCTCTCATCCCGTGCACGAGCCCTGCGTTAATCTTTCCTGGCATCCGCAGTCCGTAGCCTGTTTTGAGAAGCCTGACCCGGCCATATCTTGCCAAAACAGCAGCCTGGCAGTTCACTCCCTCCATGTTCCTTTGTTGCACCACTTTGGTTTTCTCTTCAAGCGGACCCTATTTTCTGTGTCTTACAACAAGTGCTGATAATCCATGGCAGAAATTATTTCCCTTGGTGTCTTCTTCCCAAATCTTTTCCATTGCTTCAGTTACCAGGAAGAGCAGGTTCTTGTTTCCAGAAAGGCCTCATCTGCCCATTTTTCAATGGCCCTGCCTGTTGCTGAAGAGACTTTCTGCAAGGTTTTCCAAAGAGTTGACCACTTTTATCCCAAGTGCTGCACGGCCTCCCTCCCTGGATAGCTCCGGAAGTTGTGTTGCCTTGTTGTGGAGTGAATGGTGGAAGTGATGAGTTCAGATGCTGAAGCAGCTGGGGGCAAGTGTTGTGGTTTCACATTGATCTGGGCTGTCGCTAAAAGTGCATTTTTCACTTGCTTGCCATCTAAGGCCTCTCCTTTTTCACAGGTGTCTCCTGTGAAAATCAGATGGGATTCTGTCCTCATTGACAAGTGACCTGGAAAGAAAACCCCACTGGAGGCTTTGCCATGGGGGAATTGAGCACTGCACATTCATCTCTGTGCCATTGTTTTCCTTTTCCAGCTTCCTTGTTGATGGAGATCTCTGGCTGGTGATGGAATACATGGATGGAGGAACTTTGCAGGATGTGGTCAGACAGACACGCATGGCTGAAGGAGACATGGCAGCTGTCAGTCGGGAGGTGAGGGATCCTGCTTGTGCCTCCCATGGCTTGGACACGATGCTCCTTCCAGAAGGGCAGGAGAAGAGGAGCGGCTCCATGCTCAGGGCTTTGTTTCTGCCTTGTTTTTATGAGCTGGAGAGGAAAGAGCCACTGAAATGAATGGCCTGCCAGCATCACTGCACTTCTGTTCTTGTCCCCTTTCCTGCTGTTGGGTTACTCTGTCTTTTTTGGGTTTGATTTGCTCTTCTCAGCTTTGCCTTGGAACCATTTGCCTGGAGCTTGTGTGCACTGCACTCCTGGCCTGTCACAGCAAAGTTTCTGCTGGCAGAATTCTAAACTCTCCTTTCTTGGCTGATATATTCCTGCCATTGATTTTTACCCCGGTGTTTCTTTTTCTCTCTCAGTGTCTGCAGGGCCTGGATTTCCTCCATTCCAACCAGGTGATCCACAGGGATCTGAAGAGCTCCAACATCCTTCTGGGAATGGACGGCTCTGTCAAGCTGGGTGAGTGTTCCTGGCCAGGCACGGCGCTCCCGGGCTGCGGGTGTGGGGCTGCTTGCCAGTGGCGGCCAGAGCCCCACAAGTGCTGCTGGTGGCACTGCCACAAGCGCTCCTGCTGCCCCTGCAGAGAGCTCAGGGGAGGAGCAGGAGTGTCAGGAGTGGCTTTGCTCTGGCTATGGCCCTTGCAGAGGGGCAGGAGTTGGAATGGAAATCTTCAAGGGAATCAGTAAAAGCCACTGCATGAAAGCTGAGGGTTTCTTGAAGGGTCCAGTTCCATCTTTCCTTGCCTCCAGCCGTGAGGACTTTTGCAGCTGTATTCACGACTGCATTCTCACACTGAGAGTGGGGAATCTTTGGGGTTGGTTTCCTCATTCCAGCTGCCTTTGACAGGGTTTGTTTCTGTCCTCAGCTGATTTTGGCCTCTGCGCTCAGCTCAGCCCTGAGCAGGACCAGCCCAGCTCCATGGTGGGCACTGCTCACTGGATGGCCCCAGAAGTTGTCACCAGTTCTCCTTACGGCCCCAAGGTGGACATCTGGTCCTTGGGCATTGTGACCATCGAGATGGTGGAAGGAGAACCTCCTTACTTCAAGGAAACGGCGGCCATGGTAAGAGGCAGATTCTCCAGTGTTTGCAGAGGCCTGTGAGCACAGCGTGACCCTGCCCTGGCAGGAGCAGCTGAAGGTTTCTGGACATGGGGAAGGGAATTCCCAGAGGACTCGAGCCTGAACACAGACCAATATTCTGCAGTCTCTGGCAACAATGTGCTTTGGGCTTTAAGGTGTTCAGCTCTTCTATCTGTGAGGATGACCTGAAAACGTCAAGCCAGTATCAGCTCCAATGTTATCTTGCAAAAAAACCCCAAACGCACCCCAAAAGCCACCCCCAAACACAAGAAATCTATGAAGGAGTTTGTAAAACAGGTTTGGCGAGATTAAGTCCCTCCCGGCTCTTCTCACTGGGAAAGTTGTCTAACACCTCAAGATGATTATTTAACATGCCCAAAGTCTAACACGTTTCTTTCCTAGCCCAAGCTCCTTTCTCCATGTCACCAAGCCTGAGCTTTCAGCAACACAAACCTGTTTCTTGTCTGGCAGTTTCTGGGATGGGGCATCACAAATGAATTTCCTTGACTGTCAGTGTCCCTGCAGAGATGCGTTTGATGTAAGAATCCTTTGAAATAACAGTCAGACCACAGTGACTCTTGCAAATGGCCTGTAATGCTGGTGTCGGTATTTGGAGAAGCAAAATCTGCTCTTTCTGATGGAAGTGCCTACTAAGAAAGCCAATGAGATTGGCTCTCCAGGCCAGATCATTTGGATGTTGCAATGGCTGTGGCTGAATCAGGCTTTGGGTTTTTTGGTTGGTAAAGAAAAATGAGCAGCAACTCTGCCAGGGAGGAAAGTGCCCCTGGAGCTGGGGCTGAGAAGCTGGGCTCGACGTGAGCACTGTGGGTGTGACGGAAGCTGGCAGAGCGCTGTGTTTGCTTTTCCTGCAGGCTCGCACTCTGATCCGGCAGAACGGGACCCCGCGGCTGCAGGAGCCCCGGCGCCTGTCGGCTCTGCTGCGGGACTTCCTCGAGTGCAGCCTGGAGTGGGACGAGGAGCGGCGCTGGTCTGCCCAGGAGCTGCTGCAGGTGAATGCCAAGCGGCTGCAGGGGAAAGAGGAGCGGCAGGGAGGGGTTTTCTTCTGGGGCCCTCTCCCGTAATCTCCAGGCTGGCTGCTTTGCACGCGCAAAGCAAGCAGAATCCTCGCCCGGTTTGGCTTGGCAGGCTCCTTTCCAGGTCCTCTGCACCTGGTGCCCTCAATGGGCGCAGACATCTTCAAGCAGATCAGGTGCCCCAGAGCCCTGCCTGAGCTGAGCTTGGCTCTTTCCAGGGAGGAGGCACCTCCCACATCTCTGGGCACCTTCTGTCAGTGTGTTCCCCACTCTCCTGGTAAAAAACCAAAATTCTCCCTTACAGCTAATCTGAGCCTGCTTCCTTCCCTGCAGTTCAAATCCATTCCCCTTTGTCCTGTTGCAACAGAGCCTGGGAGGAACTTGACTTTGGAAAGTAACGCTTCACTTCTCTCTTTTTTATCCTTTGGCCAGCACCCATTTTTAGCATCAGCCAAGCCTCTCTCCAGCCTGACCCCTCTGATCACTGCAGCAAAGCAACTGAAAGAGCAGCGGAGGACATGAAGCGCTTTCTCTTCTACTTGGGACAACTACTTAGTTCTGGTAGTTAGCACTGCCAGTTAGTTCTGGTAGTTAGGACAGCCTGTTTGTTCTGGTTGTTGTGACACCCTGTTTGTTACGGCAGCTTTTGGAATAAAAACTCCCTTCAACCTCAACTCCCTTGACATGTGCCATCCTTCTCCCCCTGTGACTCAGCTGCGCGGAGCAATGCGAGGCCACAGTGGGCCCAGCCTTGCCCAGAGCTGAGCCCCAGCAGAGGCCTGGCAGAGGCCAGAGCAGCCTCGGCATCTGCAGAGTCAGCCTGGAAGGACTTGCTTGGAGCCTTCTGGGCTGCACTCGACTCTGGGTTACAAACTGCGTGTGGCGGAAAATGCCACTGGTTCTGCAAGAGGGCAGAAGGGGCCTGGGGAAGGCCAGAAGGGCCATGGGGAAGGCTCCATGCTAGAGAAAAAACCTGCCCTGTGTTGGAGAAAAACCATGCCTTTATCCCCTCGGACAGAGGCAAGAAAATTGAATCCTAAACCAAGGCAAAGAGAGGCAGGGGAGCAGCCCCGGCCCTTCCGCTCCTGCCAACCAAAGCGTCCCTCGGCTGCTTCTGAGCCCCTGGGCGCTGGTGGCCCGTGGCTGTTGGTTTTTGTCAGGCTGGCTGCCACCAGCCCAGGACAGGCTGGGCACTGGAGGCTTCAGGTGGGGAGATGGGATCCTGAGATGCATTTGATGGCACCTGCCAGCGCAAGCAGGGGAATGGGCTCAGCCGAGGCAGCGGCGGGAAGGAGACCGCGGGCAGCCGCTCCCGCAGCGTGTCACGATCCGCTCCCAGAGGCGGGGTTCAGGATGGTTCGTTTTAGGGATCTCAGACTACAAAAGACACAGCGGGGGACAAACTCAGTTTACTCAATCACAAATGCACTTTGATTTCGTGCCAACAAATGCCATAGTGGGGAGAGAAAAGAGAATAGCAAGAAAGACAGAAAAGAGGGCAAGGGGATT
Source organism: Chamaea fasciata (assembly GCF_029207755.1). Classification (NCBI taxonomy): domain Eukaryota; kingdom Metazoa; phylum Chordata; class Aves; order Passeriformes; family Sylviidae; genus Chamaea; species Chamaea fasciata. Next base: position 2,181,744 of record NW_027094117.1, on the reverse strand, counting down.
ATAGCTACCAGCATGGAGGGTGGAGTCTTCGAGGCTTTTGAAGATACCTATAGACGTGAGTTTCTCCAGTGGGGAGATCTCAAAAGTGAGCGGGGGTCTCTAGGGTTTTTATAGTCCTCTCCGAAGCGACAGGCAGTTGGCCAAACAGGTGGGGGAAATCATTGCAGTGTGTTCATTTAGAGAACTCAGAACAAGTCGGTCGTCAGCAGGTACGGTGTCGACCAGTACGAGTCAGCAGGCGCGGTCACTTCACCGTGACTTGCCCATTGTTTCTGCTCAGGTTCTGATGTTCCCATGTGGGTGCTGGGTTTTTCCATCAAACACACCTGCAGGCAGCACTTGGCCAACATCCCAGCTCAGCCAGGCCACAACTCCCGTCTTGAGATTTTCAAGTCCCTTCGAGGGGTTTCAGTCTCTGTCCTTGACCATGGTGGTGAGGCAGATGAAGGATCTTCAGACCGTCTCTTACAGTCTGGAAGCTCCAATCTGGTAAGACACTGCAGGGGGGTCAGGAAGGGGCATCCACCCAGCACCGCTCCGGGAATCCTGTGCCACTGACGCTGATCCCACTTTGTTTCCCAAGGGAAGAGGGACAGGAATGGATACAACATGGCAGCCAGTGAGTGCCAGTGGCAGATCCAGCTCTGGATCCCCTCTGTGTGGATCCCAGGATGGATGCTGGGATTAATCCTGGTGTGTGATCTGTGCTGGAATCTGATGGATCTTCTCTTTCTGCAGGAAAAGATGTGGGAACCAAGGGCCTGACCTTAGGTACGGAAGGGGATCAGCGTGGGATTCCAGAGGGAGATTGGGGCAGGATGGACGGACTTGGATCAGGGGGGGATTCCAATCAGAGCAGGGGTCCAGAGCAGGATCAGATGAAATTGTGGAGTGGGATCGGGGCTGGATGCTGGAGGGGGATCAGTTGGGATGGATGAGGCAGGATTGGTGCAGGTTGGATGGAGCAGGATCAGTGGGCATGGATAGATGAGGCAGGTTTGGTGCAGGATGAATGGGGCAGGATTGGTGTGGAATGGATGGAGCAGGATCAGGCTTGGATTCTGGAGTGGGAACAGGTGGCATGGGTGGAGCAGGACTGGGACAGGGTGGATGAAGCAGGATCAGGTGGGATTTGGGAGCAGCTCCCGCTCTCCATGGGCTCCACAGCCCAGGTCCATTGTTGAAGAATGGTTAGCAGAGCAAGGCCACGGATCATTAGAGGCCTTATGGCCCGATACCAAGTGCTGGCAGCCTACGTGCTGCTAAGACAAGCTGTCCTTGGGACAGCAGGAAGCACGGTTACAGGCCAAAGATAAAAGAACTTGTGGTTAATAGAGCGTAGCAGTAAGCACGTATCCAAAGTTTTCAGCATGCCAAGGGGAAGAACCTTCTCACGCTTGATATAGCCAATCAAGTATAGATGAGTAGTGGATGCTAACCAATTATAATTTGACAAGTATGCTGAACGCTTCGGGCAAAAGTATAATAACGGATGTTATGAGCAATAAAGTTGAACAATGCTTTACCAATCATAATGATTGATTGCATTCTTCCCTCGCCGAAATCCTCCACAGTCCATCTTGTGCACCTGGGACAAGATAACACCACGACCCACTCTCATCCCTGCAGGAATCACCGCCTGTGCAGTCCTGCGCAAGGAGCTGCATCCAGCCCCTTTCCTCTTCCCAGGGAAAGCCAAGAGCTCCCGCAAGATCTCATCCCGCTGCTCCCACCCACCCGACCCCGCCACCTCTCTTCCCCATGGATCAACTTCCCATTTTCCCCTGTTTCAAGCCAAGAATTAGTTTTTAGAACTAGAACAAAGATGCCAGATGGAAGGAGCCTTGCTGGTTTCAGTCAGAAGCATCAGTGACCAAAGGACACGTTTCCTTTGGTTTTCTCCCATCCTTGTTCCTCCTCAGTGTTCAGGCTGGGCTATGAGGCGTCCTTAGGGCTGCATTTTCACAGTTCCTCTTGCATCCTTTGGGCAATAGCCTGTGCCCTGGGAGGGTTCTTTCTGCTCCTTGGTGACACAGGAGAACCTTCCAGGCGGTTTTTGCATGAGCTGCTGCTGTGATGTCACAGGAGCATTGCCACGTCCCCGTGGTGTTGCTCTTGCTGTGGGACACAGAGGCCGCAGTGTCCAGAGCGACTCTGGGTGCCTGCTCCTTGCAGGAGGATCCTCCTGCCCGAGGCATTCCCAGCAGTCAGCCCACACCCTGACGGCTGTCCTTCTGTGCTTGCAGGGCTACAGTCTGCAGACGTGTGCAGCGCAGCCAAAATGTTCCAGAATTTGGTTGCTGCAGTTTGCAGCCTGTACTCTGTGGCTTATTCGGTGTATTTCTTGACCCACTTGGCACGTAAGTCAAGCTTTTCCCTCGGTGCAGCATCTGTGGCTTTGAGCTTGCTGTGTGCTTTCTGGTCTTCCTCGGGAACTGGGTTGACTTTGTAACCAAATTGCCATGAAGACACCATTGGTTTGGGAGAGCTGCTGCCAGCAGCTGCAGCTGAAAAAAGGGGGTGTCTGCAGCCAGCAGGGTGTGCACAGCATTTGCAGGGGAGAGTTGCTGGGGGAGTTCCGTACTCTCAAGGGGAGAGTGTGTGGCAGCCGAGCCTGGAACTCCCTCCGTTTGCTGGTCCGGCCCAGAACTGACACAGCCCAGTATTTGGTGCTGTTCTCTTGCTTGCTGTGTGAAGGGACTGTGGCTCCTGGAGGGATGCTGTGAGAGCAAAATGCTCTCTTGGGGTTCCCTTGCTCTGTGGCATTTCCCACCACAGGCATTTCTTTTCCTGACAGCATCTGGTTCATGTTCCTTCTCCCATTGCAGGGCACCTGACAGGTGGATCTCGAGCAGCTCCTCCTTTGGTGAGTTCAAAGGGAACCTTTGGTGTTTGGAATTGTGCAGCAAGTTGTGAGCTGAGCGTGTGGCAGCCGAGTGCAAGCCTGGGAGGCTGAAGGAAAGTTCCTGTCAGTGTCTTTGCAGCAGCAGCAGCAGCAGCAAAGGCATCCCCGGCAGTTTTCTCCTTTTCTGTTGAAATGCTTTTGAAGAGCTGCAGGTGTGGTTTTGCAGGCAGAAGATTGCTTGCTGGCTTTAGCCATGGTGGAGTATCAAATTCCCAACAATAAGTGGCAAGGTCGACTTCAGCCCATTGTTTGTTTGTTTGAACAGCTGGGAAGCCTATTTCTGCTTAGTGCAGCTGGATGTGTAGCTGAGGATAAATAAGGTGATAACTGAGATGGAACTTCCCATCCCTCACACTACCGCCTGTCCACAGGGCACAAAAGCAGCATCAGCACCTCCTCCAGCTCCCTCTGCCTCCAAAGAGGAGGCCAAAGAGGAGGAAGGCAGCGGTGAACTTCCCACTCTTCAGGGAGATAATGGTGAACTTCCCTCTGTGCCGGGAGACGACAGTGAACTTCCCGCTCTTCTGGGAGATGAGGGTGAACATCCCGCCGATTGGGAATACAACGGCGAGGCTCCCGCGGTGTGGGACAAGGACAGTGGACATCTCCCAGTTTGGGACGAGGATGGTGGACGTCACTCGGCACAGGGCGAGAATGGCCAAGCTGCCATGGCGTGGGACGAGGATGACGGACATCTCCCGGTGTGGGATGAGGACGGAGGACATCCTGTGGCTTGGGAAGAGGAGGGTGAATGTCTCCCAGCATGGGAAGTGGAGGCTGAACGTCCCATGGCTTGGAAAGACGATGGCCAACCTGCAGCGTTTTGGGAAGAGGACGGAGAACCTGCAGCGTTTTGCGAAGAGGACGGAGAACCTCCCTCTGCTGCGGGATCCTGGGCTGAAGGTTCTGGCAGCAGCACAGCCCTGCAGGCAGAGGAAAGAGGGGAGCAGTGCCTGATGCAGCTGAGTACGTCTGCTCTGTTCCTGTGTGCCAGAGCAGGTGCTGTGTGTGTGTCTCAGCATCAGCTGCAGCCGGTGTTGCTCTGCAGCTGAATGTCCCAGAGTGACTGACTGTCCTTCCCCAGCTGAGAACAAGGGCCCCCAGGGAGTGGGGCTGCATTCTGGCTCTGCTGCAAGGTGGGGTCTCTGTCTGGGAGAGAGTGTCTTCCATGTGGTTTCTTTCAGGAAACAACGTGAGCGTGGGGGAGCCTGCGGAGAAATACCTGGAACTGGAGCAGATTGGCCAAGGGTAAGTGCAAGGCAGTTACTTCTACACGAGCAGGGCCCAGGTATTTTGCTGGTGCAGGATCAAGTGAGAAGTCAGGAGAGCTGCAGACACCTTCAGGCACTGGGGGATGATGCTGCTGTCTCTCAGTCCTGATCAGAATTGACAACTGTGGTCAGATGGCACCTCCAAAGGCCCCTGAGGCTGGCAGTGTCCTGCCTGCAGCAAGGAGCAGGACATGGAAGATCTTCTGTCCATGCAATTGGATTGCCTAAGAGAGCAACTCACCATCTGCTGACTGTCAGACAAGAGTTCTCAACAAGATTGCTTTCAAATCTTTTACTTGCAAAACTATTCACCGCTCAGGATTATCAAGAGAATGGCTTCCAAACAGAAAGCAGAGATGAACTAAGAAGGGCTCTTTTCAGCACAAGTAGTAGACCCCACACATCCAGTAACAGACACAGAGCTGCTGCACTCAAGGGGAAAATGCATGATGCCCTGATGCAGGGCTCTTGTGGATCCTGCAGCTCTTAGGCAGGAAACGCAAAAGGATGAAATACATTCTTTTCTAGTTCTTTAGACAGCCGGCCCCCAGCCCAGGTTTTGAACTACAGGAATTCATCACGGACATTTGGGGTTTGCTCCAGCACTTTTCCTTCATGTTTGGCCTCAGTTTTCCCTTGCACACCTTGCATGGCAGAGGGCTGGTTGCTGCCGCGCCCTTCTTTCAAGGCTTGACGCGCCCAGGTGTTTTCTGAATGTTACAGTTAGAAAAGATCTCCTGTCTGCCTGACTTTCACTCCCAGGGTCTAAAGCACTGCTTCTTTCCTCTCTGCTGTTTTGTCTGCAGGGCTTTCGGAGCCGTTTGTAAAGGACTCGACAGGGCCACTGGACGAGAGGTGAGTGTCTGCTGACAGAGAGAGAGGGAGAGCAATGAGAAGATGGATGTCCAGAGCAAAGCTCTCTCCTAAAGCCTGCAGTTGTCTTTGGCTCTGCTGTGGGTGCCAGCCTGTGACAGGGATCGTCTGAGCATGGGATGTGTGTGTTTGCTTTGTTGTGCAAGCCCAAGCAGAGCAGCTGTGTTTGAAATCATGAGCAAATGCCATAGAATTGCTAAAGGGTTCCCAGCTCTTTTGCTCTGTTTGCACAGAACCAGAATTACCTCCTGCTTGCAAAATGTGTTTGAATAATAATGAACATCATCATCATCATTCTAAGAGTGGTGGTAAACTAGGGCCATTTGAGAAGAGTGTAGGTGCAGAGAAGGTTGTTAGAGCTTTGAAGCTGAGGGACCATTTCTGCAGAGCTCACAAGGCCAAATGTCTCTGGCCACGTGTCCTGTAAGCAGCCCCCAGCCAGCAGAGCAATGGGCTGTGGGAATGGCACTTGCTGAGCTCTGGTATCCCATCCCAAGGCAGTTTGGCACAGCCTGGCTGCGTCGCTCCAAAAAGACTCGCTCCGTGTTTGCTGTGGCCTCCTGCCACAGACTCCTCCAGTTGAAGGTCTGCAATGTCCCTTCAGGTGGCCATAAAGAAAATGAGTCTCCGAGGGCAGAAGAGGGAACGAGCTGTGAATGAGCTCCTGCTCCTGAAGGACAAGAAGAACCCCAACATTATCAACTCTTTGGACAGGTGAGTGCTTCAGCTCTCATCCCGTGCACGAGCCCTGCGTTAATCTTTCCTGGCATCCGCAGTCTGTAGCCTGTTTTGAGAAGCCTGACCCGGCCATATCTTGCCAAAACAACAGCCTGGCAGTTCACTCCCTCCATGTTCCTTTGTTGCACCACTTTGGTTTTCTCTTCAAGCGGACCCTATTTTCTGTGTCTTACAACAAGTGCTGATAATCCATGGCAGAAATTATTTCCCTTGGTGTCTTCTTCCCAAATCTTTTCCATTGCTTCAGTTACCAGGAAGAGCAGGTTCTTGTTTCCAGAAAGGCCTCATCTGCCCATTTTTCAATGGCCCTGCCTGTTGCTGAAGAGACTTTCTGCAAGGTTTTCCAAAGAGTTGACCACTTTTATCCCAAGTGCTGCACGGCCTCCCTCCCTGGATAGCTCTGGAAGTTGTGTTGCCTTGTTGTGGAGTGAATGGTGGAAGTGATGAGTTCAGATGCTGAAGCAGCTGGGGGCAAGTGGTGTGGTTTCACATTGATCTGGGCTGTTGCTAAAAGTGCATTTTTCACTTGCTTGCCATCTAAGGCCTCTCCTTTTTCACAGGTGTCTCCTGTGAAAATCAGATGGGATTCTGTCCTCATTGACAAGTGACCTGGAAAGGAAACCCCACTGGAGGCTTTGCCATGGGGGAATTGAGCACTGCACATTCATCTCTGTGCCATTGTTTTCCTTTTCCAGCTTCCTTGTTGATGGAGATCTCTGGCTGGTGATGGAATACATGGATGGAGGAACTTTGCAGGATGTGGTCAGACAGACACGCATGGCTGAAGGAGACATGGCAGCTGTCAGTCGGGAGGTGAGGGATCCTGCTTGTGCCTCCCATGGCTTGGACACGATGCTCCTTCCAGAAGGGCAGGAGAAGAGGAGCGGCTCCATGCTCAGGGCTTTGTTTCTGCCTTGTTTTTATGAGCTGGAGAGGAAAGAGCCACTGAAATGAATGGCCTGCCAGCATCACTGCACTTCTGTTCTTGTCCCCTTTCCTGCTGTTGGGTTACTCTGTCTTTTTTGGGTTTGATTTCCTCTTCTCAGCTTTGCCTTGGAACCATTTGCCTGGAGCTTGTGTGCACTGCACTCCTGGCCTGTCACAGCAAAGTTTCTGCTGGCAGAATTCTAAACTCTCCTTTCTTGGCTGATATATTCCAGCCATTGATTTTTACCCTGGTGTTTCTTTTTCTCTCTCAGTGTCTGCAGGGCCTGGATTTCCTCCATTCCAACCAGGTGATCCACAGGGATCTGAAGAGCTCCAACATCCTTCTGGGAATGGACGGCTCTGTCAAGCTGGGTGAGTGTTCCTGGCCAGGCACGGCGCTCCCGGGCTGCGGGTGTGGGGCTGCTTGCCAGTGGCGGCCAGAGCCCCACAAGTGCTGCTGGTGGCACTGCCACAAGCGCTCCTGCTGCCCCTGCAGAGAGCTCAGGGGAGGAGCAGGAGTGTCAGGAGTGGCTTTGCTCTGGCTATGGCCCTTGCAGAGGGGCAGGAGTTGGAATGGAAATCTTCAAGGGAATCAGTAAAAGCCACTGCATGAAAGCTGAGGGTTTCTTGAAGGGTCCAGTTCCATCTTTCCTTGCCTCCAGCCGTGAGGACTTTTGCAGCTGTATTCACGACTGCATTCTCACACTGAGAGTGGGGAATCTTTGGGGTTGGTTTCCTCATTCCAGCTGCCTTTGACAGGGTTTGTTTCTGTCCTCAGCTGATTTTGGCCTCTGCGCTCAGCTCAGCCCTGAGCAGGACCAGCCCAGCTCCATGGTGGGCACTGCTCACTGGATGGCCCCAGAAGTTGTCACCAGTTCTCCTTACGGCCCCAAGGTGGACATCTGGTCCTTGGGCATTGTGACCATCGAGATGGTGGAAGGAGAACCTCCTTACTTCAAGGAAACGGCGGCCATGGTAAGAGGCAGATTCTCCAGTGTTTGCAGGGGCCTGTGAGCACAGTGTGACCCTGCCCTGGCAGGAGCAGCTGAAGGTTTCTGGACATGGGGAAGGGAATTCCCAGAGGACTCGAGCCTGAACACAGACCAATATTCTGCAGTCTCTGGCAACAATGTGCTTTGGGCTTTAAGGTGTTCAGCTCTTCTATCTGTGAGGATGACCTGAAAACGTCAAGCCAGTATCAGCTCCAATGTTATCTTGCAAAAAAACCCCAAACGCACCCCAAAAGCCACCCCCAAACACAAGAAATCTATGAAGGAGTTTGTAAAACAGGTTTGGCGAGATTAAGTCCCTCCCGGCTCTTCTCACTGGGAAAGTTGTCTAACACCTCAAGATGATTATTTAACATGCCCAAAGTCTAACACGTTTCTTTCCTAGCCCAAGCTCCTTTCTCCATGTCACCAAGCCTGAGCTTTCAGCAACGCAAACCTGTTTCTTGTCTGACAGTTTCTGGCATGGGGCATCACAAATGAATTTCCTTGAGTGTCAGTGTCCCTGCAGAGATGCGTTTGATGTAAGAATCCTTTGAAATAACAGTCAGACCACAGTGACTCTTGCAAATGGCCTGGAACGCTGGTGTCGGTATTTGGAGAAGCAAAATCTGCTCTTTCTGATGGAAGTGCCTACTAAGAAAGCCAATGAGATTGGCTCTCCAGGCCAGATCATTTGGATGTTGCAATGGCTGTGGCTGCATCAGGCTTTGGGTTTTTTGGTTGGTAAAGAAAAATGAGCTGTGAGCAGCATCTCTGCCAGGGAGGAAAGTGCCCCTGGAGCTGGGGCTGAGAAGCTGGGGTCGACGTGAGCACTGTGGGTGTGACGGAAGCTGGCAGAGCGCTGTGTTTGCTTTTCCTGCAGGCTCGCACTCTGATCCGGCAGAACGGGACCCCGCGGCTGCAGGAGCCCCGGTGCCTGTCGGCTCTGCTGCGGGACTTCCTCGAGTGCAGCCTGGAGTGGGACGAGGAGCGGCGCTGGTCTGCCCAGGAGCTGCTGCAGGTGAATGCCAAGCGGCTGCAGGGGAAAGAGCAGCGGCAGGGAGGGGTTTTCTTCTGGGGCCCTCTCCCGTAATCTCCAGGCTGGCTGCTTTGCACGCGCAAAGCAAGCAGAATCCTCGCCCGGTTTGGGTTGGCAGGCTCCTTTCCAGGTCCTCTGCACCTGGTGCCCTCAATGGGCGCAGACATCTTCAAGCAGATCAGGTGCCCCAGAGCCCTGCCTGAGCTGAGCTTGGCTCTTTCCAGGGAGGAGGCACCTCCCACATCTCTGGGCACCTTCTGTCAGTGTGTTCCCCACTCTCCTGGTAAAAAACCAAAATTCTCCCTTACAGCTAATCTGAGCCTGCTTCCCTCCCTGCAGTTCAAATCCATTCCCCTTTGTCCTGTTGCAACAGAGACTGGGAGGAACTTGACTTTGGAAAGTAACGCTTCACTTCTTTCTTTTTTATCCTTTGGCCAGCACCCATTTTTAGCATCAGCCAAGCCTCTCTCCAGCCTGACCCCTCTGATCACTGCAGCAAAGCAACTGAAAGAGCAGCGGAGGACATGAAGCGCTTTCTCTTCTACTTGGGACAACTACTTAGTTCTGTTAGTTAGCACTGCCAGTTAGTTCTGGTAGTTAGGACAGCCTGTTTGTTCTGGTTGTTGTGACACCCTGTTTGTTACGGCAGCTTTTGGAATAAAAACTCCCTTCAACCTCAACTCCCTTGACATGTGCCATCCTTCTCCCCCTGTGACTCAGCTGCGCGGAGCAATGCGAGGCCACAGTGGGCCCAGCCTTGCCCAGAGCTGAGCCCCAGCAGAGGCCTGGCAGAGGCCAGAGCAGCCTCGGCATCTGCAGAGTCAGCCTGGAAGGACTTGCTTGGAGCCTTCTGGGCTGCACTCGACTCTGGGTTACAAACTGTGTGTGGCGGAAAATGCCACTGGTTCTGCAAGAGGGCAGAAGGGGCCTGGGGAAGGCCAGAAGGGCCATGGGGAAGGCTCCATGCTAGGGAAAAACCTGCCCTGTGTTGGAGAAAGACCATGCCTTTATCCTCTCGGACAGAGGCAAGAAAATTGAATCCTAAACCAAGGCAAAGAGAGGCAGGGGAGCAGCCCCGGCCCTTCCGTTCCTGCCAACCAAAGCGTCCCTCGGCTGCTTCTGAGCCCCTGGGCGCTGGTGGCCCATGGCTGTTGGTTTTTGTCAGGCTGGCTGCCACCAGCCCAGGACAGGGTGGGCACTGGAGGCTTCAGGTGGGGAGATGGGATCCTGGGATGCATTTGATGGCACCTGCCAGCGCAAGCAGGGGAATGGGCTCAGCCGAGGCAGCGGCAGGAAGGAGACCGCGGGCAGCCGCTCCCGCAGCGTGTCACGATCCGCTCCCAGAGGCGGGGTTCAGGATGGTTCGTTTTAGGGATCTCAGACTACAAAAGACACAGCGGGGGACAAACTCAGTTTACTCAATCACAAATGCACTTTGATTTCGTGCCAACAAATGCCATAGTGGGGAGAGAAAAGAGAATAGCAAGAAAGACAGAAAAGAGGGCAAGGGGATTATAGCTACCAGCATGGAGGGTGGAGTCTTCGAGGCTTTTGAAGATACCTATAGACGTGAGTTTCTCCAGTGGGGAGATCTCAAAAGTGAGCGGGGGTCTCTAGGGTTTTTATAGTCCTCTCCGAAGCGACAGGCAGTTGGCCAAACAGGTGGGGGAAATCATTGCAGTGTGTTCATTTAGAGAACTCAGAACAAGTCGGTCGTCAGCAGGTACGGTGTCGACCAGTACGAGTCAGCAGGCGCGGTCACTTCACCGTGACTTGCCCATTGTTTCTGCTCAGGTTCTGATGTTCCCATGTGGGTGCTGGGTTTTTCCATCAAACACACCTGCAGGCAGCACTTGGCCAACATCCCAGCTCAGCCAGGCCACAACTCCCGTCTTGAGATTTTCAAGTCCCTTCGAGGGGTTTCAGTCTCTGTCCTTGACCATGGTGGTGAGGCAGATGAAGGATCTTCAGACCGTCTCTTACAGTCTGGAAGCTCCAATCTGGTAAGACACTGCAGGGGGGTCAGGAAGGGGCATCCACCCAGCACCGCTCCGGGAATCCTGTGCCACTGACACTGATCCCACTTTGTTTCCCAAGGGAAGAGGGACAGGAATGGATACAACATGGCAGCCAGTGAGTGCCAGTGGCAGATCCAGCTCTGGATCCCCTCTGTGTGGATCCCAGGATGGATGCTGGGATTAATCCTGGTGTGTGATCTGTGCTGGAATCTGATGGATCTTCTCTTTCTGCAGGAAAAGATGTGGGAACCAAGGGCCTGACCTTAGGTACGGAAGGGGATCAGCGTGGGATTCCAGAGGGAGATTGGGGCAGGATGGACGGACTTGGATCAGGGGGGGATTCCAATCAGAGCAAGGGTCCAGAGCAGGATCAGATGAAATTGTGGAGTGGGATCGGGGCTGGATGCTGGAGGGGGATCAGTTGGGATGGATGAGGCAGGATTGGTGCAGGTTGGATGGAGCAGGATCAGTGGGCATGGATAGATGAGGCAGGTTTGGTGCAGGATGAATGGGGCAGGATTGGTGTGGAATGGATGGAGCAGGATCAGGCTTGGATTCTGGAGTGGGAACAGGTGGCATGGGTGGAGCAGGACTGGGACAGGGTGGATGAAGCAGGATCAGGTGGGATTTGGGAGCAGCTCCCGCTCTCCATGGGCTCCACAGCCCAGGTCCATTGTTGAAGAATGGTTAGCAGAGCAAGGCCACGGATCATTAGAGGCCTTATGGCCCGATACCAAGTGCTGGCAGCCTACGTGCTGCTAAGACAAGCTGTCCTTGGGACAGCAGTAAGCACGGTTACAGGCCAAAGATAAAAGAACTTGTGGTTAATAGAGCGTAGCAGTAAGCACGTATCCAAAGTTTTCAGCATGCCAAGGGGAAGAACCTTCTCACGCTTGATATAGCCAATCAAGTATAGATGAGTAGTGGATGCTAACCAATTATAATTTGACAAGTATGCTGAACGCTTCGGGCAAAAGTATAATAACGGATGTTATGAGCAATAAAGTTGAACAATGCTTTACCAATCATAATGATTGATTGCATTCTTCCCTCGCCGAAATCCTCCACAGTCCATCTTGTGCACCTGGGACAAGATAACACCACGACCCACTCTCATCCCTGCAGGAATCACCGCCTGTGCAGTCCTGCGCAAGGAGCTGCATCCAGCCCCTTTCCTCTTCCCAGGGAAAGCCAAGAGCTCCCGCAAGATCTCATCCCGCTGCTCCCACCCACCCGACCCCGCCACCTCTCTTCCCCATGGATCAACTTCCCATTTTCCCCTGTTTCAAGCCAAGAATTAGTTTTTAGAACTAGAACAAAGATGCCAGATGGAAGGAGCCTTGCTGGTTTCACTCAGAAGCATCAGTGACCAAAGGACACGTTTCCTTTGGTTTTCTCCCATCCTTGTTCCTCCTCAGTGTTCAGGCTGGGCTATCAGGCGTCCTTAGGGCTGCATTTTCACAGTTCCTCTTGCATCCTTTGGGCAATAGCCTGTGCCCTGGGAGGGTTCTTTCTGCTCCTTGGTGACACAGGAGAACCTTCCAGGCGGTTTTTGCATGAGCTGCTGCTGTGATGTCACAGGAGCATTGCCACGTCCCCGTGGTGTTGCTCTTGCTGTGGGACACAGAGGCCGCAGTGTCCAGAGCGACTCTGGGCGCCTGCTCCTTGCAGGAGGATTCTCCTGTCCGAGGCATTCCCAGTGGTCAGCCCACACCCTGACGGCTGTCCTTCTGTGCTTGCAGGGCTACAGTCTGCAGACGTGTGCAGCGCAGCCAAAATGTTCCAGAATTTGGTTGCTGCAGTTTGCAGCCTGTACTCTGTGGCTTATTCGGTGTATTTCTTGACCCACTTGGCACGTAAGTCAAGCTTTTCCCTCGGTGCAGCATCTGTGGCTTTGAGCTTGCTGTGTGCTTTCTGTTCTTCCTCTGGAGCTGGGTTGACTTTGTAACCAAATTGCCATGAAGACACCATTGGTTTGGGAGAGCGGCTGCCAGCAGCTGCAGCTGAAAAAAGGGGGTGTCTGCAGCCAGCAGGGTGGGCACAGCATTTGCAGGGGAGAGTTGCTGGGGGAGTTCCGTACTCTCAAGGGGAGAGTGTGTGGCAGCCGAGCCTGGAACTCCCTCCGTTTGCTGGTCGGGCCCAGAACTGACACAGCCCAGTATTTCGTGCTGTTCTCTTGCTTGCTGTGTGAAGGGACTGTGGCTCCTGGAGGGATGCTGTGAAAGCAAAATGCTCTCTTGGGGTTGCTTTGCTCTGTGGCATTTCCCACCACAGGCATTTCTTTTCCTGACAGCATCTGGTTCATGTTCCTTCTCCCATTGCAGGGCACCTGACAGGTGGATCTCGAGCAGCTCCTCCTTTGGTGAGTTCAAAGGGAACCTTTGGTGTTTGGAATTGTGCAGCAAGTTGTGAGCTGAGCGTGTGGCAGCCGAGTGCAAGCCTGGGAGGCTGAAGGAAAGTTCCTGTCAGTGTCTTTGCAGCAGCAGCAGCAGCAGCAGCAAAGGCATCCCCGGCAGTTTTCTCCTTTTCTGTTGAAATGCTTTTGAAGAGCTGCAGGTGTGGTTTTGCAGGCAGAAGATTGCTTGCTGGCTTTAGCCATGGTGGAGTATCAAATTCCCAACAATAAGTGGCAATGTCGACTTTAGCCCATTGTTTGTTTGTTTGAACAGCTGGGAACCCTATTTCTGCTTAGTGCAGCTGGATGTGTAGCTGAGGATAAATAAGGTGATAACTGAGATGGAACTTCCCATCCCTCACACTACCGTCTGTCCACAGGGCACAAAAGCAGCATCAGCACCTCCTCCAGCTCCCTCTGCCTCCAAAGAGGAGGCCAAAGAGGAGGAAGGCAGCGGTGAACTTCCCACTCTTCAGGGAGATAATGGTGAACTTCCCTCTGTGCCGGGAGACGACAGTGAACTTCCCGCTCTTCTGGGAGATGAGGGTGAACATCCCGCCGATTGGGAATACAACGGCGAGGCTCCCGTCGTGTGGGACAAGGACAGTGGACATCTCCCAGTGTGGGACGAGGATGGTGGACGTCACTCGGCACAGGGCGAGAATGGCCAAGCTGCCATGGCGTGGGACGAGGATGACGGACATCTCCCGGTGTGGGATGAGGACGGAGGACATCCTGTGGCTTGGGAAGAGGAGGGTGAATGTCTCCCAGCATGGGAAGTGGAGGCTGAACGTCCCATGGCTTGGAAAGACGATGGCCAACCTGCAGCGTTTTGGGAAGAGGACGGAGAACCTGCAGCGTTTTGGGAAGAGGACGGAGAACCTCCCTCTGCTGCGGGATCCTGGGCTGAAGGTTCTGGCAGCAGCACAGCCCTGCAGGCAGAGGAAAGAGGGGAGCAGTGCCTGATGCAGCTGAGTACGTCTGCTCTGTTCCTGTGTGCCAGAGCAGGTGCTGTGTGTGTGTCTCAGCATCAGCTGCAGCCGGTGTTGCTCTGCAGCTGAATGTCCCAGAGTGACTGATTGTCCTTCCCCAGCTGAGAACAAGGGCCCCCAGGGAGTGGGGCTGCATTCTGGCTCTGCTGCAAGGTGGGGTCTCTGTCTGGGAGAGAGTGTCTTCCATGTGGTTTCTTTCAGGAAACAGCGTGAGCGTGGGGGAGCCTGCGGAGAAATACCTGGAACTGGAGCAGATTGGCCAAGGGTAAGTGCAAGGCAGTTACTTCTACACGAGCAGGGCCCAGGTATTTTGCTGGTGCAGTATCAAGTGAGAAGTCAGGAGAGCTGCAGACACCTTCAGGCACTGGGGGATGATGCTGCTGTCTCTCAGTCCTGATCAGAATTGACAACTGTGGTCAGATGGCACCTCCAAAGGCCCCTGAGGCTGGCAGTGTCCTGCCTGCAGCAAGGAGCAGGACATGGAAGATCTTCTGTCCATGCAATTGGATTGCCTAAGAGAGCAACTCACCATCTGCTGACTGTCAGACAAGAGTTCTCAACAAGATTGCTTTCAAATCTTTTACTTGCAAAACTATTCACCGCTCAGGATTATCAAGAGAATGGCTTCCAAACAGAAAGCAGAGATGAACTAAGAAGGGCTCTTTTCAGCACAAGTAGTAGACCCCACACATCCAGTAACAGACACAGAGCTGCTGCACTCAAGGGGAAAATGCATGATGCCCTGATGCAGGGCTCTTGTGGATCCTGCAGCTCTTAGGCAGGAAACGCAAAAGGATGAAATACATTCTTTTCTAGTTCTTTAGACAGCCGGCCCCCAGCCCAGGTTTTGAACTAAAGGAATTCATCACGGACATTTGGGGTTTGCTCCAGCACTTTTCCTTCATGTTTGGCCTCAGTTTTCCCTTGCACACCTTGCATGGCAGAGGGCTGGTTGCTGCCGCGCCCTTCTTTCAAGGCTTGACGCGCCCAGGTGTTTTCTGAATGCTACAGTTAGAAAAGATCTCCTGTCTGCCTGACTTTCACTCCCAGGGTCTAAAGCACTGCTTCTTTCCTCTCTGCTGTTTTGTCTGCAGGGCTTTCGGAGCCGTTTGTAAAGGACTCGACAGGGCCACTGGACGAGAGGTGAGTGTCTGCTGACAGAGAGAGAGGGAGAGCAATGAGAAGATGGATGTCCAGAGCAAAGCTCTCTCCTAAAGCCTGCAGTTGTCTTTGGCTCTGCTGTGGGTGCCAGCCTGTGACAGGGATCATCTGAGCATGGGATGTGTGTGTTTGCTTTGTTGTGCAAGCCCAAGCAGAGCAGCTGCGTTTGAAATCATGAGCAAATGCCATAGAATTGCTAAAGGGTTCCCAGCTCTTTTGCTCTGTTTGCACAGAACCAGAATTACCTCCTGCTTGCAAAATGTGTTTGAATAATAATGAACATCATCATCATCATTCTAAGAGTGGTGGTAAACTAGGGCCATTTGAGAAGAGTGTAGGTGCAGAGAAGGTTGTTAGAGCTTTGAAGCTGAGGGACCATTTCTGCAGAGCTCACAAGGCCAAATGTCTCTGGCCACGTGTCCTGTAAGCAGCCCCCAGCCAGCAGAGCAATGGGCTGTGGGAATGGCACTTGCTGAGCTCTGGTGTCCCATCCCAAGGCAGTTTGGCACAGCCTGGCTGCGGCGCTCCAAAAAGACTCGCTCCGTGTTTGCTGTGGCCTCCTGCCACAGACTCCTCCAGTTGAAGGTCTGCAATGTCCCTTCAGGTGGCCATAAAGAAAATGAGTCTCCAAGGGCAGAAGAGGGAACGAGCTGTGAATGAGCTCCTGCTCCTGAAGGACAAGAAGAACCCCAACATTATCAACTCTTTGGACAGGTGAGTGCTTCAGCTCTCATCCCGTGCACGAGCCCTGAGTTAATCTTTCCTGGCATCTGCAGTCCGTAGCCTGTTTTAAGAAGCCTGACCCGGCCATATCTTGCCAAAACAGCAGCCTGGCAGTTCACTCCCTCCATGTTCCTTTGTTGCACCACTTTGGTTTTCTCTTCAAGCGGACCCTATTTTCTGTGTCTTACAACAAGTGCTGATAATCCATGGCAGAAATTATTTCCCTTGGTGTCTTCTTCCCAAATCTTTTCCATTGCTTCAGTTACCAGGAAGAGCAGGTTCTTGTTTCCAGAAAGGCCTCATCTGCCCATTTTTCAATGGCCCTGCCTGTTGCTGAAGAGACTTTCTGCAAGGTTTTCCAAAGAGTTGACCACTTTTATCCCAAGTGCTGCACGACCTCCCTCCCTGGACAGCTCTAGAAATTGTGTTGCCTTGTTGTGGAGTGAATGGTGGAAGTGATGAGTTCAGATGCTGAAGCAGCTGGGGGCAAGTGGTGTGGTTTCACATTGATCTGGGCTGTTGCTAAAAGTGCATCTTTCACTTGCTTGCCATCTAAGGCCTCTCCTTTTTCACAGGTGTCTCCTGTGAAAATCAGATGGGATTCTGTCCTCATTGACAAGTGACCTGGAAAGGAAACCCCACTGGAGGCTTTGCCATGGGGGAATTGAGCACTGCACATTCATCTCTGTGCCATTGTTTTCCTTTTCCAGCTTCCTTGTTGATGGAGATCTCTGGCTGGTGATGGAATACATGGATGGAGGAACTTTGCAGGATGTGGTCAGACAGACACGCATGGCTGAAGGAGACATGGCAGCTGTCAGTCGGGAGGTGAGGGATCCTGCTTGTGCCTCCCATGGCTTGGACACGATGCTCCTTCCAGAAGGGCAGGAGAAGAGGAGCGGCTCCACGCTCAGGGCTTTGTTTCTGTCTTGTTTTTATGAGCTGGAGAGGAAAGAGCCACTGAAATGAATGGCCTGCCAGCATCACTGCACTTCTGTTCTTGTCCCCTTTCCTGCTGTTGGGGTACTCTGTTTTTTTGGGTTTGATTTGCTCTTCTCAGCTTTGCCTTGGAACCATTTGCCTGGAGCTTGTGTGCACTGCACTCCTGGCCTGTCACAGCAAAGTTTCTGCTGGCAGAATTCTAAACTCTCCTTTCTTGGCTGATATATTCCAGCCATTGATTTTTACCCTGGTGTTTCTTTTTCTCTCTCAGTGTCTTCAGGGCCTGGATTTCCTCCATTCCAACCAGGTGATCCACAGGGATCTGAAGAGCTCCAACATCCTTCTGGGAATGGACGGCTCTGTCAAGCTGGGTGAGTGTTCCTGGCCAGGCACGGCGCTCCCGGGCTGCGGGTGTGGGGCTGCTTGCCAGTGGCGGCCAGAGCCCCACAAGTGCTGCTGGTGGCACTGCCACAAGCGCTCCTGCTGCCCCTGCAGAGAGCTCAGGGGAGGAGCAGGAGTGTCAGGAGTGGCTTTGCTCTGGCTATGGCCCTTGCAGAGGGGCAGGAGTTGGAATGGAAATCTTCAAGGGAATCAGTAAAAGCCACTGTATGAAAGCTGAGGGTTTCTTGAAGGGTCCAGTTCCATCTTTCCTTGCCTCCAGCATGAGGACTTTTGCAGCTGTATTCACGACTGCATTCTCACACTGAGAGTGGGGAATCTTTGGGGTTGGTTTCCTCATTCCAGCTGCCTTTGACAGGGTTTGTTTCTGTCCTCAGCTGATTTTGGCCTCTGCGCTCAGCTCAGCCCTGAGCAGGACCAGCCCAGCTCCATGGTGGGCACTGCTCACTGGATGGCCCCAGAAGTTGTCACCAGTTCTCCTTACGGCCCCAAGGTGGACATCTGGTCCTTGGGCATTGTGACCATCGAGATGGTGGAAGGAGAACCTCCTTACTTCAAGGAAACGGCGGCCATGGTAAGAGGCAGATTCTCCAGTGTTTGCAGAGGCCTGTGAGCACAGCGTGGCCCTGCCCTGGCAGGAGCAGCTGAAGGTTTCTGGACATGGGGAAGGGAATTCCCAGAGGACTCGAGCCTGAACACAGACCAATATTCTGCAGTCTCTGGCAACAATGTGCTTTGGGCTTTAAGGTGTTCAGCTCTTCTATCTGTGAGGATGACCTGAAAACGTGAAGCCAGTATCAGCTCCAATGTTATCTTGCAAAAAAACCCCAAACGCACCCCAAAAGCCACCCCCAAACACAAGAAATCTATGAAGGAGTTTGTAAAACAGGTTTGGCGAGATTAAGTCCCTCCCGGCTCTTCTCACTGGGAAAGTTGTCTAACACCTCAAGATGATTATTTAACATGCCCAAAGTCTAACACGTTTCTTTCCTAGCCCAAGCTCCTTTCTCCATGTCATCAAGCCTGAGCTTTCAGCAACACAAACCTGTTTCTTGTCTGGCAGTTTCTGGGATGGGGCATCACAAATGAATTTCCTTGAGTGTCAGTGGCCCTGCAGAGATGCGTTTGATGTAAGAATCCTTTGAAATAACAGTCAGACCACAGTGACTCTTGCAAATGGCCTGGAACGCTGGTGTCGGTATTTGGAGAAGCAAAATCTGCTCTTTCTGATGGAAGTGCCTACTAAGAAAGCCAATGAGATTGGCTCTCCAGGCCAGATCATTTGGATGTTGCAATGGCTGTGGCTGCATCAGGCTTTGGGTTTTTTGGTTGGTAAAGAAAAATGAGCAGCATCTCTGCCAGGGAGGAAAGTGCCTCTGGAGCTGGGGCTGGGAAGCTGGGGTCGACGTGAGCACTGTGGGTGTGACGGAAGCTGGTAGAGCGCTGTGTTTGCTTTTCCTGCAGGCTCGCACTCTGATCCGGCAGAACGGGACCCCGCGGCTGCAGGAGCCCCGGCGCCTGTCGGCTCTGCTGCGGGACTTCCTCGAGTGCAGCCTGGAGTGGGACGAGGAGCGGCGCTGGTCTGCCCAGGAGCTGCTGCAGGTGAATGCCAAGCGGCTGCAGGGGAAACAGCAGCGGCAGGGAGGGGTTTTCTTCTGGGGCCCTCTCCCGTAATCTCTAGGCTGGCTGCTTTGCACGCACAAAGCAAGCAGAATCCTCGCCCGGTTTGGGTTGGCAGGCTCCTTTCCAGGTCCTCTGCACCTGGTGCCCTCAATGGGCGCAGACATCTTCAAGCAGATCAGGTGCCCCAGAGCCCTGCCTGAGCTGAGCTTGGCTCTTTCCAGGGAGGAGGCACCTCCCACATCTCTGGGCACCTTCTGTCAGTGTGTTCCCCACTCTCCTGGTAAAAAAACAAAATTCTCCCTTACATCTAATCTGAGCCTGCTTCCCTCCCTGCAGTTCAAATCCATTCCCCTTTGTCCTGTTGCAACAGAGCCTGGGAGGAACTTGACTTTGGAAAGTAACGCTTCACTTCTTTCTTTTTTATCCTTTGGCCAGCACCCATTTTTAGCATCAGCCAAGCCTCTCTCCAGCCTGACCCCTCTGATCACTGCAGCAAAGCAACTGAAAGAGCAGCGGAGGACATGAAGCGCTTTCTCTTCTACTTGGGACAACTACTCAGTTCTGGTAGTTAGCACTGCCAGTTAGTTCTGGTAGTTAGGACAGCCTGTTTGTTCTGGTTGTTGTGAGACCCTGTTTGTTACGGCAGCTTTTGGAATAAAAACTCCCTTCAACCTCAACTCCCTTGACATGTGCCATCCTTCTCCCCCTGTGACTCAGCTGCGCGGAGCAATGCGAGGCCACAGTGGGCCCAGCCTTGCCCAGAGCTGAGCCCCAGCAGAGGCCCGGCAGAGGCCAGAGCAGCCTCGGCATCTGCAGAGTCAGCCTGGAAGGACTTGCTTGGAGCCTTCTCGGATGCACTCGACTCTGGGTTACAAACTGCGTGTGGCGGAAAATGCCACTGGTTCTGCAAGAGGGCAGAAGGGGCCTGGGGAAGGCCAGAAGGGCCATGGGGAAGGCTCCATGCTAGAGAAAAAACCTGCCCTGTCTTGGAGAAAAACCATGCCTTTATCCCCTCGGACAGAGGCAAGAAAATTGAATCCTAAACCAAGGCAAAGAGAGGCAGGGGAGAAGCCCCGGCCCTTCCGCTCCTGCCAACCAAAGCGTCCCTCGCCTGCTTCTGAGCCCCTGGACGCTGGTGGCCCGTGGCTGTTGGTTTTTGTCAGGCTGGCTGCCACCAGCCCAGGACAGGCTGGGCACTGGAGGCTTCAGGTGGGGAGATGGGATCCTGAGATGCATTTGATGGCACCTGCCAGCGCAAGCAGGGGAATGGGCTCAGCCGAGGCAGCGGCGGGAAGGAGACCGCGGGCAGCCGCTCCTGCAGCGCCCTCCGGCCACGGGGAACACGGCGCCGACACGGCACAAGGAACCCGCCAGAGCCCCCTGCCGCCCCCTCCGCCCGCAGCCAGCCCCGAGCCCCGGCAGAACCGAGCGCGGCTCCCACCTGCGCTGGGGCCGCCTCCGAGCTCCGCCATCGCCTCAGCGGTGGTTCCTGGTCACCCCCAGGATGATCCTGGTCACCCACAGGATGTTCCAAATCGCCCCCGCTAGGATCCCAGTTGTCCACAACATGGTCCCAGTGGTTCCCACTCATGCCCTGTACGGTTCCTTTCAGTCTCTCTCAGGAATAGCTCAGTGTGGCCCCAGTCAATTCCTCTACGAACCCAGTGACACATTCTATGATGCCATTTACCCTTGCTGTGGTCCCACTTGCTCACAGTGTAAGTCCAGTTACCCCAGTATGATCCCGGTAACCTCCAGACACTCCCAGTATCAGTCCAGTTTGATCCCTGTCACACCCAGTATGATCCCAGACACCCCCAGGACTTTGCCAGTCACTCCAAGTGATCTTGTATGACCCCAGCATGACCCCGGCATGGGCCCAGCTCCTCCCAGCATGATCCCAGTTATTCCCTGCATTGTTCCAGTTTCTCCTGTTCACCCCTACGATAGATCTGATCACTCCCAGTATGATTCCAGTCAGTGCCAGGATGATCCAAACCATTCCCAGTCTCTCGCAGTACAACTCAGTTGTCCCCAGCATGCTCCCAGTCATGCTCATCTGCTCCCAGTTGTCTCCAGTATGCTCCCAGTAGCCCTCAGTGTGGTCCCAGTAGATCCCAGTACGATCCCTGTTGCCCCAATTCTGCTGCCAATGGGTTCTTGTCCCAGTCCTGGTGCGTCCCAGTCTGTCCCAGCCCATCCCTCTCTGTCCCGGTCCCTTCCTGGCAACCACCACTGTTTCCCAGATCCTGCCCCCCTGCCGCGTTCCTGGGCACTGGGACCCCCCTGCATCTCCATCCTCAGCTCCAGGATGCCCTGCAGCCCCTTATCTCCCACCAACATCCCCCTGCACCCTCTTTCCTGCCTATCCTCCTCTCTCAGACCCTTGATCCCCTGTTTCCGTGGACTTGGGGGCCCCCAGACCCACACTCCTGGCCATCCTGGGGCACCTCACACCCAGGCCTCCCTTTCCTGGGAAACCTGAACTTGCAATGGGGCTCTTAAGCTGCTCTGGGATTTATGATCACCCAAAGGGAGAGGAGAGGAGAGGAGAGGAGAGGAGAGGAGAGGAGAGGAGAGGAGAGGAGAGGAGAGGAGAGGAGAGGAGAGGAGAGGAGAGGAGAGGAGAGGAGAGGAGAGGAGAGGAGAGGAGAGGAGAGGAGAGGAGAGGAGAGGAGAGGAGAGGAGAGGAGAGGAGAGGAGAGGAGAGGAGAGGAGAGGAGAGGAGAGGAGAGGAGAGGAGAGGAGAAGAGATTTGGAATCAGGGATTGGAGTCCCAGTGCCCAGTCCTACTCCCCTGGGGATGGGAACCTCTGGTGGTGAGTTTTGTTAAGCTGTTTTGGAGTTGGATCCCAATGGTTCATCCCTGCTTCTCCCCCCAATAAATCAGGTACCATCCAAAGGTATCTCCCCCCCTGTCCCTCTGTCCATCTCTCCTGACCCTGCCCTTGCTCTGGAAGCTTTGGTCAGCTGTCCATTTTCCCCCTGACCCTGCCCTATGTTATAGAGAAATACCTGTCAGTCCAGCCTGGGGTCAATCACCTTTCTGCTTCGCGCTCTCTATCCCCCAGTTGAAAGGTGAGCACACAGGCTTTGTTCGATCTCTTTTTCGTCCCCCCTCTCTTCGGGAATAAAGATCTCTGAGAAACCATATGGAAAAGAGCCTTCTCTGGTCCTTGCTCTGAAACCTGGACACTCCAACACCTGTTGCCGTAGAACAACAGCCTTGTTCTGCACCATTACCTGAGACTGCAAGCAGATTCAGGAACGGCCCCTGGTGCTGCCAGCAATCAGAGCTAACTGGGGATCTACCGGCCCAGGGTTAGGAACCCCTCCCCACAAGAAAAATTGGATCCACTGCTCCCGCTGCTTCCCCTGCTTTGGGACAAACCCAGCAAGTTCCAGGCAGAGTTTGAGTGCAGGGCCCCAGAGCTCAGCACAGCCCGGCCCGGGGGTCCCACAGTGCGTGGCCATGGAGGGTGTCAGGGCAGTCCAGGGAGATCCAGGGGGGTCTGAGGAGGGGACCCAGGTGAATTCCCTAATATTCCCCCTTTCCCCCTGTCCCCCTGTCCCCTCACACTCCCTCTGTCACTTTCACTTCCACATCTCCCAAACTGCACCACCGGGATCTGCCCGCCTCTCTCAGCCCCAGCCCTGGCTTTCAAGTGACCTGGGGACCCCCCGCAGAATGGGGGGTCCCTCCTGTGTCCCCCGGGTGTTGGGTGGGGGGATGTGAGGGCTGGGCGCGCTCAGGACAGCCCCGTCCTCACAGCCAGAGGCTCTTTACTGCTCCAGGGGAGAGGTTCATATCCCATCCCAAGGTCACTCTGGTCCTGGCTCTGCTCGTGATCCTGGTCCTGGCTTTGGTGCCGGCCTTGGCTGTGCTGTCAGGTAAGGGAGGGGCAGCTGCCTCAGCCCAGCCCCTGGGGGCACAGCAGGGTCCCTATTGCCTGTGGAGGGGAATCCTGGACCTTCTCCTCTTCCCTCTGCAGGGGGAAGACAAGGATATATTCCAGTTGTTCCTGACACTCCGCGGCTGCTGGCCTGTCCTGCTGGGTGGGTTGGGTACAATGGGATGTGCCACTTCCTCTCGAAGGATGAGCGCACCTGGGATCAGGGTCAGGCTCAGTGCTCTGAGCTCGGGGCCTCCCTGGCCGTGCTCAGGGATGAGGAAATGGTGAGTGAGGGGCTGGGAGGGTGTGGGGTGGCCGAGGGGAGCCTGGGGGCTCCTGGGCTGGGGGTGCAGCTCCCACTGCTGGCTCCTCTCCACTTCCCAGCGGTTCCTGTTCTGCCTCAGTGGGAACGTCACTTGCTGGCTTGGGCTTCGCAGACGGGGACAGCAGCTTCAGTGGGAGGACGGCAGCAGCTTCAACTCCTGGTGAGTCCCAGGGAGCCGAGCAGGACCTGGGGGGCATGTCGGGGCATGTGCGGATGGACAGGGGATGGGACAGGAAGTGTCCTTTTGTGTGCCAGCATTGTCTCTGCTCCTCCTTGCAGGGTTCCTGTCCTGGGCAATGCAGAGTGTGTATACCTGGCTGAGAATCATTTTGGGAGTGTGACCTGCTCAAATCCAATGCCTTACCTGTGCAACAGACCCCAAACTCGCCTGTGACAGGGGATGGACAAAGCACCTTCTCTGTGCTGGGCAGTCACAGCTTTGCCCCTTTTCCAAACCCTGGGATGTCCTTCCTCAGGCGCAGTGTCTGCCTTGCACTGACCCTCAGGGTCACCTCAGTACCTGATCTCATCAACATCTCACCCTGTTTGGTCTCAGGGTCACCTCAGTGCCTGGTCTCCAGGAGATGAACCTGCAGGAATAGGACGTGATGTGGAAGCTGACGTGTGGCTGCCTGTGCTGGGGCTGGGGGTTCCTTTCTCCTTCTGCAGCCACTCCAGGACTCATCCTGTTTCTCTTGCACTACACATTTATACACTAAGCCTGTATATATATGTATATACACAGGTATAACACTGTGGAAATAGATTTCAAATGCATTCTTCTAACACTGTATTTATACACTAAGCTTTTATATCTATATTGGTATAACACTGAATACAGACCACAAACAAGTGCTTCCATGTGGATGTGACCTTGGTTGGGGCAAGGTGCCAATAATGCCAATGTGTGATTTAACCCCACAGGTACCATTACCTTAAGGGTTGGACTCGATCCTTGTGGGTCCCTTCCAATTCAGAGCCTTTTGTGGAATGACCCTGCATGTCCTCCATCAGTATTTAGGGTGCCACTGTTGCTGCTGTTTTTGTATTCTTTATAATTTTGGGGTTTTTACTGAATCCTTGCGAAGTGCCCCCGGTGTCCCTCGTGTTCCCCCGGCGCCGGCAGCCCCGTCCCTTCCCTGCTCCCCCTCCCACGTCCCGTCCGGGCTGGCGGAGCCTTGGAGCTGCCGTGGGGGCCGTGGGGCTGCCCCGGGGGCTGCGCCCTGAGCCGGGGCCCCTTCCCAGCGCTCCCAGTCTGCCCATCCAGCCCGGAGCAGCCGGCGAGGGCTTCAGCTGGGACGGCAGGGGGGCGATGCTGAGGGATGGGACCCACCTCGCTTGGGTTTGGTTTGTTCTTCCCAGCCTCAGGAAAAAAGATTTTTGGAAGTTTCTGCCAGAAATCTCTCCCCTCCTCCACTCAGCCCAAGGGCCTGGGGGGTTTTCCCTTTTATTTGGCGAAATCAAAGCCATGCACTTCATGCTCATAATTAGGGCCAGGAGAACTCACGGCTTTCCTCGGAGCCGGTGCCGGGGAACACGCGGGGCTGGGAAAGGCGGGCCGGGAGGTGCGGAGAAGTTTGTTTGTGTTTCCAGCTCAATCCCGACTCGGGCCCGGGCCCGTCCCAGCGCTGCTCCTCATCTGCGGCTTTCCCCTCACACAGCCCGGGGGCGGGGCCTGAGAGCGCGGGGCGGGCATGGGGCGTGTGCAGAGCCCGCCCCTGGCTCGCTGCCATTATTGGAGTGTGCCGTCACTCTAGAATCTCGCGCGCTGATTGGGCCGAGCGGGGCCAAGCCCGGCCCCGGGGCCGCCCCCCGGGCGGGCGTGGCTCGGCAGAGGCGCCATTGGCGGAGCGTGTGTGCGGGCCCGGGAGCGGCGGCAGCGGCCGGAGCCCGGTGAGGCGGCGGCGGAGCTCGGAGGCGGCCCCAGCGCGGGTGGGAGCCGCGCTCGGTTCTGCCGGGGCTCGGGGCCGGCTGCGGGCGGAGGGGGCGGCAGGGGGCTCTGGCGGGTTCCTTGTGCCGTGTCGGCGCCGTGTTCCCCGTGGCCTGAGGGCGCTGCGGGAGCGGCTGCCCGCGGTCTCCTTCCCGCCGCTGCCTCGGCAGGAGCCGGTGCCGGAGCAGCGCTGCCTCGTCCTGCTTCCTCCGGGTAGGACGGAGGTGGCCGCCCTGTCCCCGGGGCTGTGCGGGAAAATTCCCGTGGCCAGAGGTTTCTGTCCCCGGAGGAGACCGAGGAGTCCTGTAAAAGTGACTTTATTCCTGAACAAAGGGAGAGGCCGTGCGGCGTTTGCCGCGGGGTCTCTCCAGTTGTTGTATTACGCTGGCTCCTTTTTATCCTGATTTTCCCTTGTGCATCTCCCTGTCCCTTTGCCCAGTGGCGAAGATCCTTGGAAAGTTCCGACTTCCCGATCCGCCGCCTGCATGTCCTCGTTAATATGCCCCCCCTTTTGTATAACATCCGATATTCATGGCTCTGTTCAGTCTTTTTTCTTCTTTTTGATGTTAAGGAATTTCGCAGGACCTTGGCTGAGCAGCAGTCCATGTCAATGAGTAACATTTTCTCAATCTGATGGTTTCTCCCGTTCCTTCCTTATCTCCAAGTCCCTGTCCCTATGACCAAGCAGATTCACTGATTCACTCTGTTTTTTCTTGCTGGGTCCTCTTTGACTTTGGGATTATTGTCAGTGGCCTCATTCCCTGTCCTTTTGTAGCCGTGTGTGGATCAGGAGGCCTGGCTGCCACCTGCATCCCCTTGCTCAGCTGCTGAATGAGCTGCCCTCAGCGAGGTTTGTGCACGGTCCAAAGATGAGAGTTGCTGGAGCACAACAGAGGAGAAAGAGCCTTCGTTTAACCCATGGTGTGCCAGGGAACCATGAAACCGTGTCCCATTCCCATCCTTTCCACGTTTGGACCGGAACATGAGCTGCTTTCTTATTTCCTTTGTTAAGTGTTTCACCACTTTTCTGTTGTCATCTATTTGTCAACAGCATCTTGAGTCATTTAATTTTCCACACTGTCCTCCTCCTTCTGCTAATATATAATCTGATCCCATCCCCCGGTGAAATGTTGCATTCTTCGTTTGAGTGGATTGGTGAGCCAGACTGAGGAGCTGGATCTGTCTTGTGGACGTCTTGTAATCTAATTCTGCCATTGAAATGATCAGTGGGTTCTCTGGCCCCTGATCTGAATTGGTTCGGGTTCCCTGGGGCTGGTCCATGGTGTTGCAGGATTTGTTCTGATGGCCGTTCATCTTTTCCCATTTTTGGGTGCTCCCTCCAGCCAGGGCTGCATCAATTGATCTCTTTTCTCTGATTAAATCATCACACACTTGGATTCCCAAGTGATTTCTCTGAACCTGTGGTAGCACAAACACCCCAGTGGTCTAATGCTCCCTGTGTGACACAGACAGTGAGAGCACATGTTGGAGTGGGGAGAGGGATGATTCCCCTCCACTACTTTTAGTGAAGTTTTCACAACATTCTCCATTTGCTATTTCCCTTTGCAGCTGAAGCAATTTGTGTTGCAGAGTCAGATCTCCTCACTGTGGGCTCTGCCTTTGGCTGTGCCAATTCCATCTGTGCCAGCAGGCAGAGCTTGGGGTGAGGGACAGAGGGAATCAGCCCAATTCCACCCCCGGGCAAGAAGAGCCTGGTGCATTGTCCACACTTTTCCCCAGCAGTGTTAATTTGCATTTCTAAAGCTCCTCTCCTGGCTGCCTGGAAGGAAGCTTCTCTTCCAGAGCAGCCATGGAATGACTCTCATGTGGTTCCCTACAATCTACTTTTGTTTTAACTGTGAATTTAGCTGTTTAATTCTTTTCACTGTTTACTGTTAAAGGGTCGCTTTTAAAGCTCTTCTGGTTTTGTAAAATGCAACCTAACGGTGAACATCGAAAAACCCATACCAAAATTTTGCCATCACTAAGTGCCTTCCACAAACATACACAAAAACATTCCGAAGCCATCAAGTTTTTTCTGCTTCTTCTCCTAGGACTAAAAATTGTTTCTCACACCCCTGGTCCAAACATAACTGACAATTTAAAAGTAGGATTATTATGAGAGATTATTCTGATGGTGTAATCATTTCACTGAAACTGCGAGATAAACAGTAATTCTCCAATAATACATTTAGTGTTAGAGAGTCAAGGCATTACTTGATTTTGGCCAGGATGTGCAACAGAAACCATTTCATCTACACGTAGCCTGGGTGTGCAGCGAAAATCATTCCATGACACGTGAGTTTTACTGGATTTTCCCTAAACTTTCTACAGTCTGACCCACAGATCCAGCAGAGGATCTGTGGGCAGGCACAGGGGCTTCCCCCGCTGTGGAGCCCTGGCTGCTGCTCCGGTGCCTTCAGTGCGGGGTCAGTCGTGGCCTGTTTAACATGCACAGACAATTCCAATTCCTTTTGGGAGTCTGGGAGAGCCATGGCTGGGGCATCAATCATTTTCGTTTTTTCATTTTCTCATGTTTTGTTCTCTTTCTCATGTCCATACCATAACATTGAGGCTGTCTGGGGTTAAAATGCCACACAATGTTCTGGGTAGAACAGAGAATCCTCAATCCAGTCCTCCAATTCCCTATTAATCCTCAGAATTGTTGCAGCTCCTTTTTATCCTGGGTAAAGTTACTTCTGAGATTCCCTTGACCTTCTGTTGGTCAATTCACTACAAACCTTCAGTCAAATAATGCCCCAAATATTTAACTTCTTTCTCCACCTTTTGCGCTTTTTCTTTCAAATACTCCAAAATGCTTTTTAGCCTGAAAATGGAGCCATTCCACAGAGGCTTCTTCTACCACTTCGTGTCCTCCTGACTGGAGCAAGTCATCCTCATCCTGCATTACCCCTGTCCCTGGGGGTGAGGTAAATTCTTTTGATATTTTCTGTAAAGCTTGCCCCAATAAGGCTGGTGCTTCTGTGCATCCCTGCAGAAGGACCGTCCATGTCTTTCCCATTTCCTTTCTCTTTCTTGTTCCCGCTCAAAGGCCAACTCCTGTTCAGCATCCTGTGTCAGTGGGCATCCCCCAAAGCATCTTTGACATCAAGTCCTGAATGGCAGCAGTGTGAGGAGGGAACCTGGTTCCAGATGGTGTAAGGATCTGAGACTGTGGGGTGCCTGGGTTTGATCATCTCATTTCTTCTTCTTAGGTCCTGCACCATTCTGTGGATTCCATCTGATTTCTTGATTGGCAGCATAGGAGGAGCATTATAGGGAGAGATGCCTGGCTCCCAAAGCCCTGCCTTGAACAGGGGCTCAGTAACAGGCTGTACGCCCTTCCTTCCCTCCCTGGAATAGGGGATTGCTTTTAGACACCACTTGTCCTAGTTGCTGCAGAGTCATTTGGAGAGGCTGGGTATCTGATTTTCCCTCTTTCCCTGGCGCTGCCCACACTTGTGGGTTCACTTCAGCACAGGCCTTGCCAGACATTTGACACAAAGGTACCACAGAACTGGCCTCTGTATCATCTTTTACAGTATTAATTTTAATTCCCAATTTACCCATCAAATCCCTTCCCAGTAAATTACAATCACAATTAGGAACAAGTAAAAATTCCTGCATTTCAAACTCATCCCCCACATCTGCTGATAATTGTTGGATAAAACACTGCTGCTCATCTTTCCCACTTGTCCCCTGAATAATCAAAGACATTTTTGGGATTTTCCCCCCTTAGGTCTAAGATCCAGAGTGGATGGAGAGGCCCCTGTGTGTATGAGGAAAGGCCTCATGTGGATGCAGCCCCAGCCTGAATGTTGTCAAGGGCTGCAGTGTGGTGGGTCCCTGGTGGAATGGGAGCTCTGGCAGCCCCAGGAATCCATGTCCATGCAGGGCTGGACTTGCTCCTGCTGAGGGTGCTGCTGTGTGTGCCTGCAGTGTCCTTGTGGCCTGCAGATGGAACCCTGCTTCCTTGCCAGGGGCTGTTTGGGTGGGCTCTCCCCCGCCGAGGAGGGCAATGCCTGTGCCAGGTGCTTGTGGCCGAGCCCGTCCCCTCGGTGCTGGGGCCCCCTTGGGCGCTGGGGTTCATCCCTCAGGGGCTGTAGAAACTCTGCCATGGCCTTTGCCTCCAGCTTGGCCTTTTCCTCCTCCCTTCTTGCCTTCACCTGCTGTGCCTTTGTGCCCAAGTGCTCCAGGGGCTTCTTGTGCCGCTCCTGCAGCCCCCCTGAGTGCCTGTGGGTGCTCCTCCTCTGACAGCTGCTGAGCTTTCTGCAGAGTCATTCCTTTCTCCAGCGACCCAAACAAAATCCTTAAAGGAGAATCTCGATCCATCCACATTTCCCAGCTGTTCCTTCCTTCCTGCTGAGCCCCGGCTGCCCCACAGCTCCCCACAGGCCCCCAGCCCGTGCTCCCGGTGCCGCACCTCTGCGCCCGCTGCTGCCGCTCCCCAGCACGGAGAACCCCCCTGGGATCCTGACCTCCTTGTTTTCCTCTCCTGGAAACTGGGGGCACAAAGGATCTGCAGCAGCTGGCAAATTTAGAGGATAAGACCCTGCTGAAAAATGTCCCAGTCCTCAGTATTTTTCTCTTCCTCCTCTTTTCCATCATCCTTATTTTTACTGCAGAGATTCCTCCTGCTGCTTCTTGCATTAACCATATTCCTGCAGACTCCCCTTCACCCAGTGCCTTCCCAGCACACCAACGCCATCCATCCCCACTTGTCTAAATCCCTTCTGGACTTCCTTTATTGCCTTGCTGGGTGTTCATGTCCTTAATTACCTCTGGGAGTAATTAATGAGAATGTGCAGACTGCCTCAACATTCTCCAAAGGGACCCTTCAGAGATATTTCGGGATCATCATCCCTTTTGCCAGGACGCCTTCCTGGCTTTCCCTTTTCCACCCTCCATGGATGCCCTGCCATGTTCACTCCCTGAAGATCCCAGTGTCCTCACTGATGAGATTTTCAGTGCTCTCTCCCTGCCGACTCTTCACAGACCCCCCTGATGTGTCACTGCTGATCTGTCTCCTGGACACTCTCGGGTCCCCAGTCAAACCCCCGGTGCCGCCGCCACCCCAGGGAGCCGATCACCCAAACTGGGTGAGGCACCTTCAGCTCCACTCACTGCCCGCCGCCCCGGACGGTGGAAGGAATTCCAGAGGAGCCCCAAGGTGTGTGGAAAAATTGACATCACCAGGGGTTTGTGTCCACAAAGAAGACAGAGGAGTCTTGTAAAAGTAATTTCATTTATAGAAAAAGGGAGAAGCTATGGGACATTTCCCATGGGATCTCTACAGCTGTTGGAGCACACAGTCTCCTTTCCATCCTAATTTTCCTGGCTGCATCTCCCTCTCCTTTTCCCCATTGGCTGAAGTATTGGGAGGTACAGACTTCCCAATCTACCTACTACATACCCTCCGTTAATATGCACCCCACTTCTGTATAGGTAACGATGTTCATATCTCTATTATGTCCTTGTTCTTCTTCTCAATGTTCATGGATTTAGCAGGACCTTGGCTGAGCAGCAGTCTGTGTGGTCAGTTAGTAACATTTTGTGGAAGTGATGGTTTCTTCTGTCCCTTCCTTATGTCCAAGTGCCTGGCCCTATCCCCAAACAGATTCGCAGCATCTGTTTGTAAAGACACTTTCTTCCTTTCATGGGTCTTCATCATTTTCGTGGGAGTGAATCTTGGTTTTTCTGAGTATTATTGGGCCTAAATGTTGGTATCGCGGTTTATTGCAAGGGGCTGCATCTTTATATTTTGGAGAAAGTTTGGTGTAAAGTACAGTATTTGTGGAGTTTTTGATCTGTATCTTGATGTTTGGAGGACTTGTGCGCTGAATCTTGGTGTTTTGGAGGTTCTTACAGACACGAGGTAGCAATGACTTCCTGAGATGAACTTGGGCAAGGAGAAACCCCCAGCCTAAAGCACTCTCCTCTTGTTTTCTCCCCAAACCAGGATTTGTCATACCCAAGGAGTGTCCATATGGAGAAGGAGGAAAAGCCCCGGAGATCCCGCAGGAGGAGGGGCTGCAAACCCAGCCCAGGGAGCTGCGAGGAGGAGAGACCCGCCCTGTTCCAGGAGGGCGGCCGGAGATCCATCCGGAGCTCGGAGCTGGTGGAGAAGCCTCATGGAGGGGAGAAGCCCCACAGGTGCCTGGAATGTGGGAAGGGTTTCAGCTACAGCTGCCACCTGATCCAGCACCAGGTGATCCACACTGGGGAACGGCCCTACGAGTGTGGGGAATGTGGGAAGAGCTTCGCCTGGAGCTCCCACCTGATCCAACACAAGAGAATCCACACCGGGGAACGGACCTTTAAGTGTGGGGAGTGTGGGAAAAGCTTCAGCCGGAAGGGCCACCTGCTGAAACACCAGATGATCCACACCAGAGAACGGCCCTGTGAGTGTGGGTGATGTGGGATGAGCTTCGGCCAGAAGGGCAGTCTTATGCAGCACCAGAGGCTCCACACTGGGGAACGGCCCTATGGATGTGTGGAATGTGGGAAGAGCTTCAGGTACAGCTCCGGCCTGAGGAAACACCAGAGGATCCACACGGGGGAAAAGCCCTACAAGTGTGGGGTATGTGGGAAGAGCTTCATCCAGAGATTCCAGCTGAGGGAACACCAGAGGATCCACACTGGGGAAAAGCCCTACAAGTGTGGGGAATGTGGGAAGAGCTTCAGAGGAAGCTATGACCTGATCCGGCACCAGGTGATCCACACGGGGGAAGGGCCCTACACCTGCTTGGATTGTGGGAAGAGCTTTGGATGGAGCTCAAACCTGATATACCACCAGCACATCCACACTGGGGAGAGGCCCTATGAGTGTCCTGAGTGTGGGAAGAGGTTTGTAAGGAGCTCCGAACTCCTCCAACATCAGCGGATTCACACGGATGAGAGGCTATTCCGCTGCCCCGACTGCGGGAAGGGCTTCAAGTACAACTCCACCCTCATCAGGCACCGGCGCATCCACACCGGGGAGAGGCCCTACGAGTGTCCTGAGTGTGGGAAGGGCTTCTCAGACAGATCTAAAGTGACCAGACACCAACAGAGGCACCACTAAGGGAAGCCCTTAGAGCACACAGAGTGCGGAAAGAGCTTCGTGTGCTGCTCCAGCTCCATCCCCCATGGGAGGATCGGCGTTGGATGATCCCCAGTGACACCCGTTGGGCAGAGCCCTGGTGATCCATGGTCCTGGTGATCTGTGTTGGGAAGACACCTGGCTGTGGGGGATCCACATCTTCCTGTCTCCCCGTGGGCACCTGGATGAACACAGGGGCAGAAACATCCCTTGTGACGCAGACTGACATTGGGAATTCCTTGGGGAGAGTGGATTTGTTGACTTTCAACCCCAGAATTTTTTATTTCGTTCAGTCCTATCTTTTGGTGGCATCAAGGAATACTGGATGGTCTTGGAGATCTTTTCCAACCTCAGGGATTCCACACGATTTTGATTTCCTATTGCCCGGGGGCATCTTGTGCAGCCACATGGTGATGATCTGGGGCCAAGACCAAGATTTTGGAGGCAGTGGGGTGGGAATCCCTCCAAAAATGGTTCTTCCCTCCGACCCAAGCACGTGGATCCTCAGCCGGCATGGACAGGGAAATCCTTTTCTTTTGGCCTTGATTTGCTTTTCATTTCTCTTCATGCATTTAAAATATCCAACAGTGGGGTAAAAATAAAGACATTGAGCTAAGATGTGGTTGGGATGATGGGGGAGACATAGACATGGTGGGACAGAGACATGGAGAGTGGCATGGGCGCACATGGACATTTGAGTGGGACGTGGCCATGCATGGGGACACGAGGGGAACACGGGCACAGATAAGGACGTGGGGGACAATGACAGGGATGGAAACATGGTGGGGAGACAGTCGTGGGTGAGGACATGGTGGGACATGGCCAGTGACATGTGGGGACATGGCCATGGCCGGTGCCATGGGGGGAACTTGCAGGGGCTGTGGGGGATGCTGGGTTTGAGGGAGTTGAGGGTTCCTGGGAGGGCCTTGGGGCTTGCTGATGGCTTTGGGGACCCCAGGCCCAGCGGCTCCGGCTGCGCTGGGAGACCCTGGCGGAGGTTCTGGAGCAGCTGCTCCAGCTGCTCCCTGGGACTGCGGTGAACTGGGAAGCTTTATTGGGTACACTGAGATCGTCTTGGGTTGGGACCAGAGTGACAGCAGGGCTTGGAGGGACACATGATCCCCCCAAATCATCGCGGGGATGGAGCTACCAGCATGGAGGGTGGAGTCCTCGAGGCTTTTGAAGATGCCTATAGACGTGAGTTTCTCCAGTGGGGAGATCTCAAAAGTGAGCAGGAGTCTCTAGGGTTTTTATAGTCCTCTCCGAAGCGACAGGCAGTTGGCCAAACAGGCGGGGGAAATCATTGCAGTGTGTTCATTTAGAGAACTCAGAACAAGTCGGTCGTCAGCAGGTACGGTGTCGACCAGTACGAGTCAGCAGGCGCGGTCACTTCACCCTGACTTGCCCTTTGTTTCTGCTCAGGTTCTGATGTTCCCATGTGGGTGCTGGGTTTTTCCATCAAACACACCTGCAGGCAGCACTTGGCCAACATCCCAGCTCAGCCAGGCCACAACTCCCGTCTTGAGATTTTCAAGTCCCTTTGAGGGGTTTCAGTCTCTGTCCTTGACCATGGTGGTGAGGCAGATGAGGGATCTTCGGACCGTCTCTTACACCAGCCCGGGACTCACGATTGTTGTCAAGAGAGCTCCTTCAGCAGGCTTCCGTAGTCTTGTGAAGTCTTCAGGACTCGTCCATGTTAGTAGCATATCCCGGAAAAAACAGAGACAGTAGAGAGTGTGTGTGAAAGAAAGAGAGAGAAAGAGGAAAAAATAGAAAAACAAAATAGAAACAAAACAAAATCAATCAATATTGATTAAAACAATTTCTTCAAAATATTCAAAACAAATCATCAAATTTCTTCAAGTTATAACAAGTTTCAAACAAAAGCTTAATTTTGATGACAACCTAACATCATTAAAAGAAACAACAATAATCAAAACAAGCAACCAACAATTTCAAATGAATCCGCTGTTGCAGGTCTAATTTCCGCTGTTTGGGTAGTACGTCTGGTGTCAATAACTTTGGGAGTGTGTCTTGCAAAAGGGGTCTTGACTAAACTGTGTGCTTCCATGATAGATGCCAAGTGTGTCAACAAGCACTGTTTCAGGAGTTTCCTTAGGGTGTACTTCAAAACGACAAATCTTTTGCTCTGTGTACAAACAAATGTCTTGAGCTATGATTGCATGAACAATATCAAGTGCACTAAGGCATTACATACGGTTCTTACAAAAGCTGTAACTGTGTTGGTATTGGGGTTAGAGGTAAAGTTGACCAATTTCCACCAGGATTGGAATTCCTTTTCAAAATCATTTGCATTGTCCCAAATTATGTTCTGAATTTCAGGCGGAAAAGTGCCTTCTTCTCCTTCCCTTATGATTGAGGCTACAACTGTCTGCATCCAAAGCTGTGTCTGGATGCAGCTAAGAGCCAAAGAAACATTGTTTTGTGTAGCACCAAGTGCATCAATTATCATTTTGTGATCCTTCACATCTACTTTTCCCAATTTGCTAATATGTTTGATAGCAACCACTGATGTGTCCCCAAAGCCAATAAGGATAACTGCAATGCTTGTCCTAATTTGGTCAAATCCCTAGTTGTAACAGCCAATTTGTTCATTAATACTACTGAATCAATCCTGTTTAGAATTCCCAATTTAAGATATTTATCATGGTTTCCATGGCCTTCATGTCCCTTGGAGTTCTCCTGTAAAAAGTAAGCACAACAGAATCTGCCACCAGAAGGCAGAAAGTTAGAATGATGGACATTCTTCCCTGTGCATTTATTCCATACTCTTTCCCTAGAGCATCAAAGGTTAGCCGTGGGTATTTCTTCAGAGGGGGTCTTAGCACTAGTGGTACCTCTCCCACCGTGGGGAGGTCCAGCAAAACAGGTTGTCCAGGGTAACGTGCTGGATCCTTGGAATCCCTTGGTCCCCGTAGTGAGGGAACTATGCTTGGAGCTGTTGGGCCAAAAGGAAAAACATCAGTAAAGCGAGGATTTGCTGACTGACTGGGGGAAAAGGGAGGGGTAAGAACTGAGGCAGGTTTGTCTTGGATGCTAGCCAAGTATTCTGCTTCTTGTACTGCCAGTTTTTACATAGCTCCTTCGTTCTTGAGAAGATGTTACAATAATGATACAAGGATGTTCTAATAATGTTACAATCTGAGCACAGCACTTTCTTCCTGAGGCTGTCTGGGCCACCCCGTCAGCTGGGGGAGTCCCAGTAGTGACTGACTTAAAAACTTGGAAAGGCCCTCTCCAAACAACTGCTTGTTGTTGTACAATCTTCTCTACTTCTAGGAGAGCTGGGCTAACCACAAACAAGCCTTTTACCCAGGTAATAGATCTCTTTTCAGCATCTCTGAAACCATGGGAATAAAAACCAGCAGGCCATGTCGGACCCTCAGGACCCCACTGCCATATGTGTACTGACAACCGTGAGGAAGCAAACCCCCATTCTACCTGAAAAGGATCTGTCGGCTGGAAAGGGCTTAGGGCCTGATGAGCTGTGGCTCCAAAAATCAACAATTGTACCGCTTCTTCCTGAGATGGGCTCCAGTCCCATTTTACTCCCTTTCTCAACAAATCATAAAGAGGCCTGGCAAAAATGGAAAAATCTGGAATGTCTTTTCCCCAAAACACTACTAATCCCAAGGCATGCTGTAGATCTTGCCTGGACTCAGGCACTTGAATTTGATCTGAGGAGGTTAGGGTGTCAGCTGGGATACATGTCATACCTCCTTTCCACCAGATACCCCAAAATTTTACTTCTTGAGAAGGTTTTTGTATTTTCTCTCAGGGGATCTGCAAAGCAAGGCTTTCTAAGTGGGAAATTCTTTTTCGTTGGTGAACACCCCCCACTTGCTGTGTCTCATTGTTTACAACTTGTGTAAGGGAATGTTGTGGCTTGTTGCCCAAGGCTTGTGGAAGAGGAGGTGCACTGGGTTGTTGGTTGGACGATTCCAACACAATAGGTTTGGGACAGGGCCAATTAGAAATTATTTTAGCTGATTTATCATCAGGCAATTGATCCGTTATTTCTGGCGGCACTCCCCTTTTCAGTCCTAGCGACCACAGTTGCTGCCGCTTGGAAATTTGTTTTCCCTTTGCCGATTTTTCATTAGGAGAGGCAATGTGCCTGACTCCTCTGGGTTTTTCTGGTTTGTCCTCGGTGTGCTTCACTGGTCCATATTTTCTACTGTAACTTATTAACTCCTCTGCTACCTGACTCCATGTCCAAAGTTTATGACTGCTGTTAGATTGTGTGCTAGGAGTTGTAAAAGGTGAGGAGTCAGTGGAGTCAGGGGAAGCAGTTTGATCTCTTGTCTGTCCAAGAAATCTTCCAAGTCTATCTAGCGGAGAGATAGATGCTATTGTTTTTTGAAGAAGAATTGCTGTTGGTTTAAAAGACTCTGGCAAACCTCGAATTAGAGGGGTCATAATCTCAGGTTTGACAGGCATTGAGCATTGGTGACTCACAGCCAGAGATTCATTTTCTTTCATGTATCATTTGCAAGCATGCAGCTTTGTCTATGTTTTCTAGGAGTTGGTCTGAGGTGCCGACTATTGCCAGGGGGTCGCCCCTCTCAAGGGGGTTTAACCCCCCTGCCCAGTAAGCTGCACGCTGTCTCAGGGACCATGGAGCACGCCTATTTCCTGCTGTTAAGAAAACTCCATGTCCCCAATAGCCACTTGCTTCGTGTTCACTTCATTTAATTTGGTCGCCTCCTGTGAGGGAGACTCGAAAAATATACTCCGTCTCTAATTCACTAGGGAGGCGGGAGTATTCTTTCTTTAATTGAGCTAATTCAGTGGCTGTGTATGGTATTTCTTTGGGAGTTCTGTGGGGATCACCATCCTCTTCATTTATAGAATTCTATTCTGTTTGAATGAGAGGTCTCAAGTTGGAGCAACAGTGTTCCCCACAATTTTGCATGTGTACTAATTCCTTCTGAGGGTATATTTGTTTAATGCTGGATGTCTCCTTTCCTTCTATTTCTGTGGGTGAATCTGCAGGTTTAAAGGTTTTACTTTGCCCTTCTGCAAGGGAAATCTCCAGCAAATAATTCTGATTTCTTTCCTGGTCTAATTGTTTTTGCAAAGCTTCTACCAAATTTGGCAGGGATTCTAGGACTGCTTGTTCTTCACTTACCCCTTCAAAATGGGTTTCTATGGCTGCCGAAAGACAGGTCCCCAAAACTGAGCAAAGGAGGCTTTTATTTCTGCCCAGTTTCGATCTAGCATCATCTTGCAAAGAATATATTCTATCTACAATGTTTTCAAAGTGAAACCAATTATTCTGTGCCCACCTTGCTCCGTCTGGAGAAGGTCTAGCACCATGTTTTGCACGCAAAGCATAAAATGCATTCTCATCTTTTTCATTCATTTTCGGAAGGGACCAAAACCACTCTCAGGGAGGTACTCTTCAAGTTACACCAAAGGCACAGCTAAAACTCTGTTTCCCTTTGCTTTCCTGGAATGGGCCAGGAGACCAAAACTGCCTGGGAGGTTCACCTTAGTTACAAATAGTTGTCTCCTCAACTACGCCAAGCGGCCCAAAACACACACACACACAAAAAACTCACCACGGTCCCATCTTTTGCACAATGAGATCTTGTTGTGAAATCCTGACGACAGGAAGTGCTATTCGCCTGGGTGCGTACGGTCTGCGGGAATTTTCCCTCGCCCCCCTTGCGTTCTAACAGCGCTCACCCAAGTGGCGTGCTAGGTGCGGCTGAGACGAGGCTCCTTCTCCTGTTACAAACTATGTAAAACCCGCAACTCCTCTGTCCATCCAGATCCTGTCCGTGATGCCAATTTAATGTCACGATCCGCTCCCACAAGCGGGCTTGGTGATGGTTCATTTTAGGGATCTCAGAGCACAAAAGACACGGCGGGGGACAAACTCAGTTTACTCAATCACAAATGCACCTTGATTTCGTGCCAACAAATGCCATAGTGGAGAGAGAAAAGAGAATAGTAAGAAAGACAGAAAAGAGGGCAAGGGGATTATAGCTACCAACATAGAGGCTCGCGTCCTCGAGGCTTTTGAAGATGCCTATAGACGCGAGTTTCTCCAGTGGGGTGATCACAAAGTCTGTGCTTAACTCAGGGGTTCTTAGAGTCCTCTCCGAAGCGACAGGCAGTTGGCCAAACAGGTGGGGGAAATCATTGCAGTGTGTTCATTTAGAGAACTCAGAACAAGTCCGTCGTCAGCAGGTACGGTGTCGACCAGTACGAGTCAGCAGGCGCGGTCACTTCACCGTGACTTGCCCATTGTTTCTGCTCAGGTTCTGATGTTCCCATGTGGGTGCTGGGTTTTTCCATCAAACACACCTGCAGGCAGCACTTGGCCAACATCCCAGCTCAGCCAGGCCACAACTCCCGTCTTGAGATTTTCAAGTCCCTTTGAGGGATTTCAGTCTCTGTCCTTGACCATGGTGGTGAGGCAGATGAGGGATCTTCGGACCGTCTCTTACAGTCTGGAAGCTCCAATCTGGTAAGACACTGCAGGGGGGTCAGGAAGGGGCATCCACCCAGCACCGCTCCGGGAATCCTGTGCCACTGACACTGATCCCACTTTGTTTCCCAAGGGAAGAGGGACAGGAATGGATACAACATGGCAGCCAGTGAGTGCCAGTGGCGGATCCAGCTCTGGATCCCCTCTGTGTGGATCCCAGGATGGATGCTGGGATTAATCCTGGTGTGTGATCTGTGCTGGAATCTGATGGATCTTGTCTTTCTGCAGGAAAAGATGTGGGAACCAAGGGTCCGACCTTAGGTACGGAAGGGGATCAGCATGGGATTCCAGAGGGAGATTGGGGCAGGATGGATGGACTTGGATCAAGGGGGGATTCCAATCAGAGCAGGGGTCCAGAGCAGGATCAGATGAAATTGTGGAGTGGGATCGGGGCTGGATGCTGGAGGGGGATCAGTTGGGATGGATGGAGCAGGATTGGTGCAGGTTGGATGGAGTAGGATCAGTGGGCATGGATAGATGAGGCAGGTTTGGTGCAGGATGAATGGGGCAGGATTGGTGTGGAATGGATGGAGCAGGATCAGGCTTGGATTCTGGAGTGGGAACAGGTGGCATGGGTGGAGCAGGACTGGGACAGGGTGGATGGAGCAGGATCAGGTGGGATTCGGGAGCAGCTCCCGCTCTCCATGGGCTCCACAGCCCAGGTCCATTGTTGAAGAATGGTTAGCAGAGCAAGGCCACGGATCATTAGAGGCCTTATGGCCCGATACCAAGTGCTAGCAGCCTACGTGCTGCTAAGACAAGCTGTCCTTGGGACAGCAGTAAGCACGGTTACAGGCCAAAGATAAAAGAACTTGTGGTTAATAGAGCGTAGCAGTAAGCACGTCTCCAAAGTTTTCAGCATGCCAAGAGGAGGAACCTTCTCACGCTTGATATAGCCAATCAAGTATAGATGAGTAGTGGATGCTAACCAATTATAATTTGACAAGTATGCTGAACGCTTCGGGCAAAAGTATAATAACGGATGTCATGAGCAATAAAGTTGAACAATGCTTTACCAATCATAATGATTGATTGCATTCTTCCATCGCCGAAATCCTCCGCAGTTGGTGACCCCCGACGTGATAGCGACTGGGACTGCTCTCGTGATGCCCACCCGGAGGTAAGCGAGCGGCGAAGCTCCGAGAAGCAGCGCTCGGAAGGCAGAAGGGTTCCATACGCGGGCGTACACCCCGCTCCGTGCCTAGGCTGACCTTACAGAAGGAAGCTTGCTAAACCGACGCAGTGCCACCTCGCACAGGCTGCATGCGCGCGCACTGGTAAAAGGTACAGCTTTCCCTGACTGCTCCCCTTGAGATAGTTTGTTAGGGGTAGGCAATGGAGAAACAGGTGGCCTATGATTTGTTTAAATGCTTTTTACAAAAGCGGGGAGTGCAGGAGGTAGATTTGAAAAAGGAACTTCCTGGCCTCCTAGAGTATGCTGAGAAAAAAGGTTTTTTCCGGGACCCTGAAAGCGTGTATCAGTTCAAGGAATGGCAAAAGGTGGGGGATTGCCTGTGGCAGGCTGTAATAGATGATGATAAGGCGGCAATAAAGTTAGCTCGACCGTGGCGTGCTGTGGTTAATTGCCTGGAAAAATTTAAAGCAGAACAACGCGTTGCCGTGGCAGCGGCCTTGCACTTGGAAGGGAAATCAGCTCCTGCAAAGGAGGGAATGATTACGTTTGGTGGGGAAAACCTGCCACAGCCGATCACTGTGAATGGGCTGACATTACCACCTAGGACCCCAGATGAGCCCTTGCCGTCCGCCCCGCCGCATCCGAGCAATTCGGGGGGAGGACTGTCACCCTCTGAGGAAGCTACCTTAGAGGATGAGGCAGCCCGTTATCATGAGAATGAAAACAGTGCTCGACAGGGTCGGGGCAAAATTAGGGGCAGGGTTGATTGGCAGGGCATTATGAGGGAAGCTTTGGAGAGCGGAGATTCAAGTGCTGTAGCAACATTACCAGAAATACAGGAAGATAAACAAGCGTTTCCAGTGGCATACATGCCTAACGCTGCAGGAGGGATGGATGTAACAGTATCCCCTTTAGACTGGAAGCTATTAATGCAACTGCGGAACACGGTCAATGAATCTGGACTGCACAGTGAGCCTACCAAACAAGTGCTAAATTATATTTGGGGAGCTGGACTGTTGCTCCAGGAAGACATGAAAAATCTTTTGAAAATGTTTATCTCAATCACAAATAATGCTTTGGCAGGCTCATTGGCAGGCCTTGTGTCAAGAAGCAATTGACGTGCAGAGGGGGCCAGGTGTTTCTTTTGCCGGGGGCCACACGAGAGCATTATATGGGAACAGGAAATTTTTCAACACCACAGGCTCAGGCAATGTTAGGTCCTGATCTCATAAGGGAGACTATGCATTTAGCAAGGCTGGCGTATGGAAAGGTTAGAACTGATAGTACTGCACCGTCTTCTATGAATGTGAAGCAGGGGAACCAAGAGTCATTTTCTGCATTTGTCGATCGTGTCTCAGCCGCAATCGAAAGGGCTGGCATTCCTTTACACATGCAAGGAGCACTTCTTCGGGAATGCATCATGCAAAATTGTAATCCCCGAACAAAAGCAATTCTTGTTACTCTCCCGGGTGACTGGGGTGTAGTGCAGTATTTAGATCATATGAGTAGGATCCCTCAGGGAACGCAGGCTATGCTAGTTGAGGCTGTTAAGGACCTGACAGAAACTATCAAGGGAGGGCAGTCACAAGCTCAGGCTTTTGCTGCTGCCGCGCTGCAACCATTCCGTGCAGGAAGGAGCCAAGGGTCCACTAAGCCCAAGGCGCATTTAAAATGCTTCCGATGCGGAAAGCCTGGACATATGAGGAAGGAGTGCCGAGCGGGACAAGTCTGGTGCCAGGATTGTCAAGCGGACA
Source organism: Chamaea fasciata (assembly GCF_029207755.1). Taxonomy (NCBI): domain Eukaryota; kingdom Metazoa; phylum Chordata; class Aves; order Passeriformes; family Sylviidae; genus Chamaea; species Chamaea fasciata. The sequence goes on along the minus strand of NW_027094117.1, from coordinate 2,140,111 downwards.
ACCACTCAACAGACGCCTGCCGAAAGAAGTCGGGAAACGGACGGCGGAGCGCGAGGAGCCGCGGCGCAACGACACCAACAGCAGCTCAAGTCTACCCAGCCTCCCCCTCCTCCCTGCCGGCAGCCTACGCCCCGCCACAAGGGGAAGCATCGGCTTGGACTTGGCAGCCGCAGTAGGTGTTGTGCTAAAGGACAATAAACCTATTAAAATCCCTACCGAAATTAAAGGACCTGTTAAAGTTAATGGACAGTCATTTGGGGCTTTGTTACTGGGACGGTCATCTGCAGCCCTGAAAGGACTAGTGATAATACCTGGAGTAATCGACTGGTAGTAGCTCCTGAAAAAATCCAGCGTACTGCTCCTTGGAGGTATTTAGGGTGGACGATAGCTGACGCTACCATCTCACCACAGAAGCTAGAGCTGCGGACTCAAATTGCCACTCTACATGATGCACAGAGCCTTCTTGTTGATCTCCAGTGGCTCCAGCCCGTGGTCGGCTTCTCCAATGACGATTTGGAAGCCCTTCGTCCACTGCTGAAAGGCACTGATCCTGCATCGCCAGTTGTGCTGTCTCAGCAACAGCACGAACTGCTGCAACAGTTAGCAGATACCAGAGCTAACCCAACTGTGTCACGGATGCTGCCCGATACTGCAGTGGATCTCAGGATTCTTGCTGGGCCAAACCATTTTATGGCAGCTCTCACCCAGCTGGATGCCAAGGACACGCCACTGGTGCTGGAGTGGCTTTTCACAACGGTACAGCCCCGTACCACGATTCAGAGCCGTGTTGCTAACCTTGCTGCCTTCATTAAAAAAGGCCGAATTCGGTGCCGACAGGTTACAGGGGCAGAACCGAACACAATCTATCTGCCACTTTGGAATGAGGACCTGATGTGGTATCTTTATCATTCCCCTGAATTACAGGACAGTCTTTTGGGAACAGCACAGGATGTGCAGTTAAGATTGCTCAAAAACCCTCTACTACAGTGGGTGCGCTCCAATGAATGGATAGAAAAACCACGTGTATCCCATAGACCTTTGGAAAATGCGCTGACTGTATACACAGATGCAGGCAGAAAATCCAGACGAGCGGCGACTGTCTGGATGGAGGAGGGCACGTGGATGAAGAAATTATTGGAGGCGACTACTGAAGACTCATTGCAGACGCTAGAATTAAGGGCTGTCCTTTGGGTCATTATGAATTGGCCTGGTCGGGGTGTAAATATTGTCACAGACTCACTATACGTAGTAGGGGTGGTGCTGCGGATTGAGGATGCATTGATAAAGGATATAAAGAATGACAGGTTATGGGAACTTCTGAGGCAGCCGAGGCAAGCTGTTCGGCTGCGCTCAGCTCCTTTTGAAATTTTGCATATTCGAAGCCACAAATGGTCAGAACGTTTGGGTCAGGGTAATGCCATAGCTGACCAGTTGGTTTCTGTTGCAGTACCACAAGACGAATTTCAGCAGGGCCCCAATGGATACCTAGCAAATGGATCCGTCCCGCTAATGACCCTGCAAGAGCGACATCGCTACTGGACAGCCAGGGTTAGAGGGGGTACACTTAATTGAAGATTTAGGGGCAAGAGAAAACCTGCAACTGCTCTGGCAGTTTCACAAGACAGTACAGAGAGTGGTTGCTTTGCACAGCAGTCATGTTTTGGCAGCGATATGTAAGCAGGGAGTGCGGATTCCCCAGCAATGGCAGGTGGCACCGGAGAATCGGGATCATATGTGTCATCGCTATCGTCCTAGGACCAGGCACAGGGAGAGGCGGAGCTGAGGTAGAGTCGGTTTGGGTGCCTCCACAACCGAAGGAAAACATTTAGGTTACTTTAGCCAACAAAATGGGGCAGGAAGCAATATGCCTGTCCCTGTCCTCTCCTGGTAATCCCTTCTCCACCTGTTTGGTAGGGATACCCCGGGAAGAGCTGCCCTGCCCGGTCTCAGTACACAGCTGCCGCCGTAATGATTCTCAGTCATATGCTGATCAATGGGATCAGACGGTCCCACACTTTCCAGGGGCCCACCTGGAACCACAGGAGTTGGAGTTGCTAAGATCGGTTAAAGCAGATTGGTGTGCAAACTTGAACTGGTCAAGCATACGCAGGCAGAATCCACAGTCCAATTCCACAGTGAACGCGAATTCCTCTCTGCCTGTGTATAGAAATGCCTCTCTGTGGTGTAACTATACCAGTGGGAAAATTTCCCACTCCTCCAATACTCCTATTCAACTCCCCCCAGGAGTGTTTCTTATTTGTGGAGACAGAGCATGGGCAGGTATTCCATCACGGCTGGTAGGTGGACCTTGCACATTGGGTCGCCTCTCATTACTTACCCCCAATACTTCTATGATTTTGCAAAAGTATAAACAGCACCATAAGGCTACTGCTTGAACTTTTTGTACCTTGCTTTTTTCGCTGCTTGCAACAGATGATGTATCGTGTAGCAGAAACAGTAACTACTCGACAGGCTGCCTTTGTTGCACAAAATAAAAAAGGGGGAATTGTTGAAGAATGGTTAGCAGAGCAAGGCCACGGATCATTAGAGGCCTTATGGCCCGATACCAAGTGCTGGCAGCCTACGTGCTGCTAAGACAAGCTGTCCTTGGGACAGCAGGAAGCACGGTTACAGGCCAAAGATAAAAGAACTTGTGGTTAATAGAGCGTAGCAGTAAGCACGTCTCCAAAGTTTTCAGCATGCCAAGAGGAAGAACCTTCTCACGCTTGATATAGCCAATCAAGTAAAGATGAGTATTAGATGCTAACCAATTATAATTTGACAAGTACGCTGAACGCTTCGGGCAAAAGTATAATAACGGATGTTATGAGCAATAAAGTGGAACAATGCTTTACCAATCATAATGATTGATTGCATTCTTCCATCGCCGAAATCCTCCGCAGTCCATCTTGTGCACCTGGGACAAGATAACACCACGACCCACTCTCATCCCTGCAGGAATCACCGCCTGTGCAGTCCTGCGCAAGGAGCTGCATCCAGCCCCTTTCCTCTTCCCAGGGAAAGCCAAGAGCTCCCGCAAGAGCTCATCCCGCTGCTCCCACCCACCCGGCCCTGCCACCTCTCTTCCCCATGGATCAACTTCCCATTTTCCCCTGTTTCAAGCCAAGAATTAGTTTTTAGAACTAGAACAAAGATGCCAGATGGAAGGAGCCTTGCTGGTTTCAGTCAGAAGCATCAGTGACCAAAGGTCACGTTTCCTTTGGTTTTCTCCCATCCTTGTTCCTCCTCAGTGTTCAGGCTGGGCTATCAGGCGTCCTTAGGGCTGCATTTTCACAGTTCCTCTTGCATCCTTTGGGCAATAGCCTGTGCCCTGGGAGGATTCTTTCTGCTCCTTGGTGACACAGGAGAACCTTCCAGGCGGTTTTTGCATGAGCTGCTGCTGTGATGTCACAGGAGCATTGCCACGTCCCCGTGGTGTTGCTCTTGCTGTGGGACACAGAGGCCGCAGTGTCCAGAGCGACTCTGGGTGCCTGCTCCTTGCAGGAGGATTCTCCTGTCCGAGGCATTCCCAGCGGTCAGCCCACACCCTGACGGCTGTCCTTCTGTGCTTGCAGGGCTACAGTCTGCAGACGTGTGCAGCGCAGCCAAAATGTTCCAGAATTTGGTTGCTGCAGTTTGCAGCCTGTACTCTGTGGCTTATTCGGTGTATTTCTTGACCCACTTGGCACGTAAGTCAAGCTTTTCCCTCGGTGCAGCATCTGTGGCTTTGAACTTGCTGTGTGCTTTCTGTTCTTCCTCGGGAACTGGGTTGACTTTGTAACCAAATTGCCATGAAGACACCATTGGTTTGGGAGAGCTGCTGCCAGCAGCTGCAGCTGAAAAAAGGGGGTGTCTGCAGCCAGCAGGGTGTGCACAGCATTTGCAGGGGAGAGTTGCTGGGGGAGTTCCGTACTCTCAAGGGGAGAGTGTGTGGCAGCCGAGCCTGGAACTCCCTCCGTTTGCTGGTCGGGCCCAGAACTGACACAGCCCAGTATTTGGTGCTGTTCTCTTGCTTGCTGTGTGAAGGGACTGTGGCTCCTGGAGGGATGCTGTGAAAGCAAAATGCTCTCTTGGGCTTGCTTTGCTCTGTGGCATTTCCCACCACAGGCATTTCTTTTCCTGACAGCATCTGCTTCATGTTCCTTCTCCCATTGCAGGGCACCTGACAGGTGGATCTCGAGCAGCTCCTCCTTTGGTGAGTTCAAAGGGAACCTTTGGTGTTTGGAATTGTGCAGCAAGTTCTGAGCTGAGCGTGTGGCAGCCGAGTGCAAGCCTGGGAGGCTGAAGGAAAGTTCCTGTCAGTGTCTTTGCAGCAGCAGCAGCAGCAGCAGCAGCAAAGGCATCCCTGGCAGTTTTCTCCTTTTCTGTTCAAATGCTTTTGAAGAGCTGCAGGTGTGGTTTTGCAGGCAGAAGATTGCTTGCTGGCTTTAGCCATGGTGGAGTATCAAATTCCCAACAATAAGTGGCAATGTCGACTTTAGCCCATTGATTGTTTGTTTGAACAGCTGGGAACCCTATTTCTGCTTAGTGCAGCTGGATGTGTAGCTGAGGATAAATAAGGTGATAACTGAGATGGAACTTCCCATCCCTCACACTACCGTCTGTCCACAGGGCACAAAAGCAGCATCAGCACCTCCTCCAGCTCCCTCTGCCTCCAAAGAGGAGGCCAAAGAGGAGGAAGGCAGCGGTGAACTTCCCACTCTTCAGGGAGATAATGGTGAACTTCCCTCTGTGCCGGGAGACGACAGTGAACTTCCCGCTCTTCTGGGAGATGAGAGTGAACATCCCGCCGATTGGGAATACAACGGCGAGGCTCCCGCCGTGTGGGACAAGGACAGTGGACATCTCCCAGCGTGGGACGAGGATGGTGGACGTCACTCGGCACAGGGCGAGAATGGCCAAGCTGCCATGGCGTGGGACGAGGATGACGGACATCTCCCGGTGTGGGATGAGGACAGAGGACATCCTGTGGCTTGGGAAGAGGAGGGTGAATGTCTCCCAGCATGGGAAGTGGAGGGTGAACGTCCCATGGCTTGGAAAGACGATGGCCAACCTGCAGCGTTTTGGGAAGAGGACGGAGAAGCTGCAGCGTTTTGGGAAGAGGACGGAGAACCTCCCTCTGCTGCGGGATCCTGGGCTGAAGGTTCTGGCAGCAGCACAGCCCTGCAGGCAGAGGAAAGAGGGGAGCAGTGCCTGATGCAGCTGAGTACGTCTGCTCTGTTCCTGTGTGCCAGAGCAGGTGCTGTGTGTGTGTGTCAGCATCAGCTGCAGCCGGTGTTGCTCTGCAGCTGAATGTCCCAGAGTGACTGATTGTCCTTCCCCAGCTGAGAACAAGGGCCCCCAGGGAGTGGGGCTGCATTCTGGCTCTGCTGCAAGGTGGGGTCTCTGTCTGGGAGAGAGTGTCTTCCATGTGGTTTCTTTCAGGAAACAGCGTGAGCGTGGGGGAGCCTGCGGAGAAATACCTGGAACTGGAGCAGATTGGCCAAGGGTGAGTGAAAGGCAGTTACTTCTACACGAGCAGGGCCCAGGTATTTTGCTGGTGCAGGATCAAGTGAGAAGTCAGGAGAGCTGCAGACACCTTCAGGCACTGGGGGATGATGCTGCTGTCTCTCAGTCCTGATCAGAATTGACAACTGTGGTCAGATGGCACCTCCAAAAGCCCCGGAGGCTGGCAGTGTCTTGCCTGCAGCAAGGAGCAGGACATGGAAGATCTTCTGTCCATGCAATTGGATTGCCTAAGAGAGCAACTCACCATCTGCTGACTGTTGGAGAAGAGTTCTCAACAAGATTGCTTTCAAATCTTTTACTTGCAAAACTATTCACCGCTCAGGATTATCAAGAGAATGGCTTCCAAACAGAAAGCAGAGATGAACTAAGAAGGGCTCTTTTCAGCACAAGTAGTAGACCCCACACATCCAGTAACAGACACAGAGCTGCTGCACTCAAGGGGAAAATGCATGATGCCCTGATGCAGGGCTCTTGTGGATCCTGCAGCTCTTAGGCAGGAAACGCAAAAGGATGAAATACATTCTTTTCTAGTTCTTTAGACAGCCGGCCCCCAGCCCAGGTTTTGAACTAAAGGAATTCATCACGGACATTTGGGGTTTGCTCCAGCACTTTTCCTTCATCTTTGGCCTCAGTTTTCCCTTGCACACCTTGCATGGCAGAGGGCTGGTGGCTGCCGCGCCCTTCTTTCAAGGCTTGACGCGCCCAGGTGTTTTCTGAATGCTACAGGTAGAAAAGATCTCCTGTCTGCCTGACTTTCACTCCCAGGGTCTAAAGCACTGCTTCTTTCCTCTCTGCTGTTTTGTCTGCAGGGCTTTCGGAGCCGTTTGTAAAGGACTCGACAGGGCCACTGGACGAGAGGTGAGTGTCTGCGGACAGAGAGAGAGGGAGAGCAATGAGAAGATGGATGTCCAGAGCAAAGCTCTCTCCTAAAGCCTGCAGTTGTCTTTGGCTCTGGTGTGGGTGCCAGCCTGTGACAGGGATCATCTGAGCATGGGATGTGTGTGTTTGCTTTGTTGTGCAAGCCCAAGCAGAGCAGCTGCGTTTGATATCATGAGCAAATGCCATAGAATTGCTAAAGGGTTCCCAGCTCTTTTGCTCTGTTTGCACAGAACCAGAATTACCTCCTGCTTGCAAAATGTGTTTGAATAATAATGAACATCATCATCATCATTCTAAGAGTGGTGGTAAACTAGAGCCATTTGAGAAGAGTGTAGGTGCAGGGAAGGTTGTTAGAGCTTTGAAGCTGAGGGACCATTTCTGCAGAGCTCACAAGGCCAAATGTCTCTGGCCACGTGTCCTGTAAGCAGCCCCCAGCCAGCAGAGCAATGGGCTGTGGGAATGGCACTTGCTGAGCTCTGGTGTCCCATCCCAAGGCAGTTTGGCACAGCCTGGCTGCGGCGCTCCAAAAAGACTCGCTCCGTGTTTGCTGTGGCCTCCTGCCACAGACTCCTCCAGTTGAAGGTCTGCAATGTCCCTTCAGGTGGCCATAAAGAAAATGAGTCTCCGAGGGCAGAAGAGGGAACGAGCTGTGAATGAGCTCCTGCTCCTGAAGGACAAGAAGAACCCCAACATTATCAACTCTTTGGACAGGTGAGTGCTTCAGCTCTCATCCCGTGCACGAGCCCTGCGTTAATCTTTCCTGGCATCCGCAGTCCGTAGCCTGTTTTGAGAAGCCTGACCCGGCCATATCTTGCCAAAACAACAGCCTGGCAGTTCACTCCCTCCATGCTCCTTTGTTGCACCACTTTGGTTTTCTCTTCAAGCGGACCCTATTTTCTGTGTCTTACAACAAGTGCTGATAATCCATGGCAGAAATTATTTCCCTTGGTGTCTTCTTCCCAAATCTTTTCCATTGCTTCAGTTACCAGGAAGAGCAGGTTCTTGTTTCCAGAAAGGCCTCATCTGCCCATTTTTCAATGGCCCTGCCTGTTGCTGAAGAGACTTTCTGCAAGGTTTTCCAAAGAGTTGACCACTTTTATCCCAAGTGCTGCACGGCCTCCCTCCCTGGATAGCTCTGAAAGTTGTGTTGCCTTGTTGTGGAGTGAATGGTGGAAGTGATGAGTTCAGATGCTGAAGCAGCTGGGGGCAAGTGTTGTGGTTTCACATTGATCTGGGCTGTTGCTAAAAGTGCATCTTTCACTTGCTTGCCATCTAAGGCCTCTCCTTTTTCACAGGTGTCTCCTGTGAAAATCAGATGGGATTCTGTCCTCATTGACAAGTGACCTGGAAAGAAAACCCCACTGGAGGCTTTGCCATGGGGGAATTGAGCACTGCACATTCATCTCTGTGCCATTGTTTTCCTTTTCCAGCTTCCTTGTTGATGGAGATCTCTGGCTGGTGATGGAATACATGGATGGAGGAACTTTGCAGGATGTGGTCAGACAGACACGCATGGCTGAAGGAGACATGGCAGCTGTCAGTCGGGAGGTGAGGGATCCTGCTTGTGCCTCCCATGGCTTGGACACGATGCTCCTTCCAGAAGGGCAGGAGAAGAGGAGCGGCTCCACGCTCAGGGCTTTGTTTCTGTCTTGTTTTTATGAGCTGGAGAGGAAAGAGCCACTGAAATGAATGGCCTGCCAACATCACTGCACTTCTGTTCTTGTCCCCTTTCCTGCTGTTGGGGTCCTCTGTCTTTTTTGGGTTTGATTTGCTCTTCTCAGCTTTGCCTTGGAACCATTTGCCTGGAGCTTGTGTGCACTGCACTCCTGGCCTGTCACAGCAAAGTTTCTGCTGGCAGAATTCTAAACTCTCCTTTCTTGGCTGATATATTCCAGCCATTGATTTTTACCCTGGTGTTTCTTTTTCTCTCTCAGTGTCTGCAGGGCCTGGATTTCCTCCATTCCAACCAGGTGATCCACAGAGATCTGAAGAGCTCCAACATCCTTCTGGGAATGGACGGCTCTGTCAAGCTGGGTGAGTGTTCCTGGCCAGGCACGGCGCTCCCGGGCTGCGGGTGTGGGGCTGCTTGCCAGTGGCGGCCAGAGCCCCACAAGTGCTGCTGGTGGCACTGCCACAAACGCTCCTGCTGCCCCTGCAGAGAGCTCAGGGGAGGAGCAGGAGTGTCAGGAGTGGCTTTGCTCTGGCTATGGCCCTTGCAGAGGGGCAGGAGTTGGAATGGAAATCTTCAAGGGAATCAGTAAAAGCCACTGCATGAAAGCTGAGGGTTTCTTGAAGGGTCCAGTTCCATCTTTCCTTGCCTCCAGCCGTGAGGACTTTTGCAGCTGTATTCACGACTGCATTCTCACACTGAGAGTGGGGAATCTTTGGGGTTGGTTTCCTCATTCCAGCTGCCTTTGACAGGGTTTGTTTCTGTCCTCAGCTGATTTTGGCCTCTGCGCTCAGCTCAGCCCTGAGCAGGACCAGCCCAGCTCCATGGTGGGCACTGCTCACTGGATGGCCCCAGAAGTTGTCACCAGTTCTCCTTACGGCCCCAAGGTGGACATCTGGTCCTTGGGCATTGTGACCATCGAGATGGTGGAAGGAGAACCTCCTTACTTCAAGGAAACGGCGGCCATGGTAAGAGGCAGATTCTCCAGTGTTTGCAGAGGCCTGTGAGCACAGCGTGGCCCTGCCCTGGCAGGAGCAGCTGAAGGTTTCTGGACATGGGGAAGGGAATTCCCAGAGGACTCGAGCCTGAACACAGAACAATATTCTGCAGTCTCTGGCAACAATGTGCTTTGGGCTTTAAGGTGTTCAGCTCTTCTATCTGTGAAAATGACCTGAAAACGTCAAGCCAGTATCAGCTCCAATGTTATCTTGCAAAAAAACCCCAAACGAACCCCAAAAGCCACCCCCAAACACAAGAAATCTATGAAGGAGTTTGTAAAACAGGTTTGGCGAGATTAAGTCCCTCCCGGCTCTTCTCACTGGGAAAGTTGTCTAACACCTCAAGATGATTATTTAACATGCCCAAAGTCTAACACGTTTCTTTCCTAGCCCAAGCTCCTTTCTCCATGTCACCAAGCCTGAGCTTTCAGCAACACAAACCTGTTTCTTGTCTGGCAGTTTCTGGCATGGGGCATCACAAATGAATTTCCTTGAGTGTCAGTGTCCCTGCAGAGATGCGTTGGATGTAAGAATCCTTTGAAATAACAGTCAGACCACAGTGACTCTTGCAAATGGCCTGGAACGCTGGTGTCGGTATTTGGAGAAGCAAAATCTGCTCTTTCTGATGGAAGTGCCTACTAAGAAAGCCAATGAGATTGGCTCTCCAGGCCAGATCATTTGGATGTTGCAATGGCTGTGGCTGCATCAGGCTTTGGGTTTTTTGGTTGGTAAAGAAAAATGAGCTGTGAGCAGCATCTCTGCCAGGGAGGAAAGTGCCCCTGGAGCTGGGGCTGAGAAGCAGGGCTCAATGTGAGCACTGTGAGTGTGACGGAAGCTGGCAGAGCGCTGTGTTTGCTTTTCCTGCAGGCTCGCACTCTGATCCGGCAGAACGGGACCCCGCGGCTGCAGGAGCCCCGGCGCCTATCGGCTCTGCTGCGGGACTTCCTCGAGTGCAGCCTGGAGTGGGACGAGGAGCGGCGCTGGTCTGCCCAGGAGCTGCTGCAGGTGAATGCCAAGCGGCTGCAGGGGAAAGAGCAGCGGCAGGGAGGGGTTTTCTTCTGGGGCCCTCTCCCGTAATCTCCAGGCTGGCTGCTTTGCACGCGCAAAGCAAGCAGAATCCTCGCCCGGTTTGGCTTGGCAGGCTCCTTTCCAGGTCCTCTGCACCTGGTGCCCTCAATGGGCGCAGACATCTTCAAGCAGATCAGGTGCCCCAGAGCCGTGCCTGAGCTGAGCTTGGCTCTTTCCAGGGAGGAGGCACCTCCCACATCTCTGGGCACCTTCTGTCAGTGTGTTCCCCACTCTCCTGGTAAAAAACCAAAATTCTCCCTTACATCTAATCTGAGCCTGCTTCCCTCCCTGCAGTTCAAATCCATTCCCCTTTGTCCTGTTGCAGCAGAGCCTGGGAGGAACTTGACTTTGGAAAGTAACGCTTCACTTCTTTCTTTTTTATCCTTTGGCCAGCACCCATTTTTAGCATCAGCCAAGCCTCTCTCCAGCCTGACCCCTCTGATCACTGCAGCAAAGCAACTGAAAGAGCAGCGGAGGACATGAAGCGCTTTCTCTTCTACTTGGGACAACTACTCAGTTCTGGTAGTTAGCACTGCCAGTTAGTTCTGGTAGTTAGGACAGCCTGTTTGTTCTGGTTGTTGTGACACCCTGTTTGTTACGGCAGCTTTTGGAATAAAAACTCCCTTCAACCTCAACTCCCTTGACATGTGCCATCCTTCTCCCCCTGTGACTCAGCTGCGCGGAGCAATGCGAGGCCACAGTGGGCCCAGCCTTGCCCAGAGCTGAGCCCCAGCAGAGGCCTGGCAGAGGCCAGAGCAGCCTCGGCATCTGCAGAGTCAGCCTGGAAGGACTTGCTTGGAGCCTTCTGGGCTGCACTCGACTCTGGGTTACAAACTGCGTGTGGCGGAAAATGCCACTGGTTCTGCAAGAGGGCAGAAGGGGCCTGGGGAAGGCCAGAAGGGCCATGGGGAAGGCTCCATGCTAGAGAAAAAACCTGCCCTGTGTTGGAGAAAAACCATGCCTTTATCCCCTCGGACAGAGGCAAGAAAATTGAATCCTAACCCAAGGCAAAGAGAGGCAGGGGAGCAGCCCCGGCCCTTCCGCTCCTGCCAACCAAAGCGTCCCTCACCTGCTTCTGAGCCCTCGGGCGCTGGTGGCCCGTGGCTGTTGGTTTTTGTCAGGCTGGCTGCCACCAGCCCAGGACAGGCTGGGCACTGGAGGCTTCAGGTGGGGAGATGGGATCCTGAGATGCATTTGATGGCACCTGCCAGCGCAAGCAGGGGAATGGGCTCAGCCGAGGCAGCGGCGGGAAGGAGACCGCGGGCAGCCGCTCCCGCAGCGTGTCACGATCCGCTCCCAGAGGCGGGGCTCAGGATGGTTCGTTTTAGGGATCTCAGACTACAAAAGACACAGCGGGGGACAAACTCAGTTTACTCAATCACAAATGCACTTTGATTTCGTGCCAACAAATGCCATAGTGGGGAGAGAAAAGAGAATAGCAAGAAAGACAGAAAAGAGGGCAAGGGGATTCTAGCTACCAGCATGGAGGGTGGAGTCTTCGAGGCTTTTGAAGATGCCTATAGACGTGAGTTTCTCCATTGGGGTGATCACAAAGTCTGTGTTAACTCAGGGGTTTTTATAGTCCTCTCCGAAGCGACAGGCAGTTGGCCAAACAGGTGGGGGAAATCATTGCAGTGCGTTCATTTAGAGAACTCAGAACAAGTCGGTCGTCAGCAGGTACGGTGTCGACCAGTACGAGTCAGCAGGCGCGGTCACTTCACCGTGACTTGCCCATTGTTTCTGCTCAGGTCCTGATGTTCCCATGTGGGTGCTGGGTTTTTCCATCAAACACACCTGCAGGCAGCACTTGGCCAACATCCCAGCTCAGCCAGGCCACAACTCCCGTCTTGAGATTTTCAAGTCCCTTCGAGGGGTTTCAGTCTCTGTCCTTGACCATGGTGGTGAGGCAGATGAGGGATCTTCAGACCGTCTCTTACAGTCTGGAAGCTCCAATCTGGTAAGACACTGCAGGGGGGTCAGGAAGGGGCATCCACCCAGCACCGCTCCGGGAATCCTGTGCCACTGACACTGATCCCACTTTGTTTCCCAAGGGAAGAGGGACAGGAATGGATACAACATGGCAGCCAGTGAGTGCCAGTGGCAGATCCAGCTCTGGATCCCCTCTGTGTGGATCCCAGGATGGATGCTGGGATTAATCCTGGTGTGTGATCTGTGCTGGAATCTGATGGATCTTCTCTTTCTGCAGGAAAAGATGTGGGAACCAAGGGCCTGACCTTAGGTACGGAAGGGGATCAGCGTGGGATTCCAGAGGGAGATTGGGGCAGGATGGACGGACTTGGATCGGGGGGGATTCCAATCAGAGCAGGGGTCCAGAGCAGGATCAGATGAAATTGTGGAGTGGGATCGGGGCTGGATGCTGGAGGGGGATCAGTTGGGATGGATGAGGCAGGATTGGTGCAGGTTGGATGGAGCAGGATCAGTGGGCATGGATAGATGAGGCAGGTTTGGTGCAGGATGAATGGGGCAGGATTGGTGTGGAATGGATGGAGCAGGATCAGGCTTGGATTCTGGAGTGGGAACAGGTGGCATGGGTGGAGCAGGACTGGGACAGGGTGGATGAAGCAGGATCAGGTGGGATTTGGGAGCAGCTCCCGCTCTCCATGGGCTCCACAGCCCAGGTCCATTGTTGAAGAATGGTTAGCAGAGCAAGGCCACGGATCATTAGAGGCCTTATGGCCCGATACCAAGTGCTAGCAGCCTACATGCTGCTAAGACAAGCTGTCCTTGGGACAGCAGTAAGCACGGTTACTGGCCAAAGATAAAAGAACTTGTGGTTAATAGAGCGTAGCAGTAAGCACGTATCCAAAGTTTTCAGCATGCCAAGGGGAAGAACCTTCTCACGCTTGATATAGCCAATCAAGTATAGATGAGTAGTGGATGCTAACCAATTATAATTTGACAAGTACGCTGAACGCTTCGGGGAAAAGTATAATAACGGATGTTATGAGCAATAAAGTTGAACAATGCTTTACCAATCATAATGATTGATTGCATTCTTCCATCGCCGAAATCCTCCGCAGTCCATCTTGTGCACCTGGGACAAGATAACACCACGACCCACTCTCATCCCTGCAGGAATCACCGCCTGTGCAGTCCTGCGCAAGGAGCTGCATCCAGCCCCTTTCCTCTTCCCAGGGAAAGCCAAGAGCTCCCGCAAGAGCTCATCCCGCTGCTCCCACCCACCCGGCCCTGCCACCTCTCTTCCCCATGGATCAACTTCCCATTTTCCCCTGTTTCAAGCCAAGAATTAGTTTTTAGAACTAGAACAAAGATGCCAGATGGAAGGAGCCTTGCTGGTTTCAGTCAGAAGCATCAGTGACCAAAGGTCACGTTTCCTTTGGTTTTCTCCCATCCTTGTTCCTCCTCAGTGTTCAGGCTGGGCTATCAGGCGTCCTTAGGGCTGCATTTTCACAGTTCCTCTTGCATCCTTTGGGCAATAGCCTGTGCCCTGGGAGGATTCTTTCTGCTCCTTGGTGACACAGGAGAACCTTCCAGGCGGTTTTTGCATGAGCTGCTGCTGTGATGTCACAGGAGCATTGCCACGTCCCCGTGGTGTTGCTCTTGCTGTGGGACACAGAGGCCGCAGTGTCCAGAGCGACTCTGGGTGCCTGCTCCTTGCAGGAGGATTCTCCTGTCCGAGGCATTCCCAGCGGTCAGCCCACACCCTGACGGCTGTCCTTCTGTGCTTGCAGGGCTACAGTCTGCAGACGTGTGCAGCGCAGCCAAAATGTTCCAGAATTTGGTTGCTGCAGTTTGCAGCCTGTACTCTGTGGCTTATTCGGTGTATTTCTTGACCCACTTGGCACGTAAGTCAAGCTTTTCCCTCGGTGCAGCATCTGTGGCTTTGAACTTGCTGTGTGCTTTCTGTTCTTCCTCGGGAACTGGGTTGACTTTGTAACCAAATTGCCATGAAGACACCATTGGTTTGGGAGAGCTGCTGCCAGCAGCTGCAGCTGAAAAAAGGGGGTGTCTGCAGCCAGCAGGGTGTGCACAGCATTTGCAGGGGAGAGTTGCTGGGGGAGTTCCGTACTCTCAAGGGGAGAGTGTGTGGCAGCCGAGCCTGGAACTCCCTCCGTTTGCTGGTCGGGCCCAGAACTGACACAGCCCAGTATTTGGTGCTGTTCTCTTGCTTGCTGTGTGAAGGGACTGTGGCTCCTGGAGGGATGCTGTGAAAGCAAAATGCTCTCTTGGGCTTGCTTTGCTCTGTGGCATTTCCCACCACAGGCATTTCTTTTCCTGACAGCATCTGCTTCATGTTCCTTCTCCCATTGCAGGGCACCTGACAGGTGGATCTCGAGCAGCTCCTCCTTTGGTGAGTTCAAAGGGAACCTTTGGTGTTTGGAATTGTGCAGCAAGTTCTGAGCTGAGCGTGTGGCAGCCGAGTGCAAGCCTGGGAGGCTGAAGGAAAGTTCCTGTCAGTGTCTTTGCAGCAGCAGCAGCAGCAGCAGCAGCAAAGGCATCCCTGGCAGTTTTCTCCTTTTCTGTTGAAATGCTTTTGAAGAGCTGCAGGTGTGGTTTTGCAGGCAGAAGATTGCTTGCTGGCTTTAGCCATGGTGGAGTATCAAATTCCCAACAATAAGTGGCAATGTCGACTTTAGCCCATTGATTGTTTGTTTGAACAGCTGGGAACCCTATTTCTGCTTAGTGCAGCTGGATGTGTAGCTGAGGATAAATAAGGTGATAACTGAGATGGAACTTCCCGTCCCTCACACTACCGTCTGTCCACAGGGCACAAAAGCAGCATCAGCACCTCCTCCAGCTCCCTCTGCCTCCAAAGAGGAGGCCAAAGAGGAGGAAGGCAGCGGTGAACTTCCCACTCTTCAGGGAGATAATGGTGAACTTCCCTCTGTGCCGGGAGACGACAGTGAACTTCCCGCTCTTCTGGGAGATGAGAGTGAACATCCCGCCGATTGGGAATACAACGGCGAGGCTCCCGCGGTGTGGGACAAGGACAGTGGACATCTCCCAGCATGGGACGAGGATGGTGGACGTCACTCGGCACAGGGCGAGAATGGCCAAGCTGCCATGGCGTGGGACGAGGATGACGGACATCTCCCGGTGTGGGATGAGGACAGAGGACATCCTGTGGCTTGGGAAGAGGAGGGTGAATGTCTCCCAGCATGGGAAGTGGAGGGTGAACGTCCCATGGCTTGGAAAGACGATGGCCAACCTGCAGCGTTTTGGGAAGAGGACGGAGAAGCTGCAGCGTTTTGGGAAGAGGACGGAGAACCTCCCTCTGCTGCGGGATCCTGGGCTGAAGGTTCTGGCAGCAGCACAGCCCTGCAGGCAGAGGAAAGAGGGGAGCAGTGCCTGATGCAGCTGAGTACGTCTGCTCTGTTCCTGTGTGCCAGAGCAGGTGCTGTGTGTGTGTCTCAGCATCAGCTGCAGCCGGTGTTGCTCTGCAGCTGAATGTCCCAGAGTGACTGATTGTCCTTCCCCAGCTGAGAACAAGGGCCCCCAGGGAGGGGGGCTGCATTCTGGCTCTGCTGCAAGGTGGGGTCTCTGTCTGGGAGAGAGTGTCTTCCATGTGGTTTCTTTCAGGAAACAACGTGAGCGTGGGGGAGCCTGCGGAGAAATACCTGGAACTGGAGCAGATTGGCCAAGGGTGAGTGAAAGGCAGTTACTTCTACACGAGCAGGGCCCAGGTATTTTGCTGGTGCAGGATCAAGTGAGAAGTCAGGAGAGCTGCAGACACCTTCAGGCACTGGGGGATGATGCTGCTGTCTCTCAGTCCTGATCAGAATTGACAACTGTGGTCAGATGGCACCTCCAAAAGCCCCGGAGGCTGGCAGTGTCTTGCCTGCAGCAAGGAGCAGGACATGGAAGATCTTCTGTCCATGCAATTGGATTGCCTAAGAGAGCAACTCACCATCTGCTGACTGTTGGAGAAGAGTTCTCAACAAGATTGCTTTCAAATCTTTTACTTGCAAAACTATTCACCGCTCAGGATTATCAAGAGAATGGCTTCCAAACAGAAAGCAGAGATGAACTAAGAAGGGCTCTTTTCAGCACAAGTAGTAGACCCCACACATCCAGTAACAGACACAGAGCTGCTGCACTCAAGGGGAAAATGCATGATGCCCTGATGCAGGGCTCTTGTGGATCCTGCAGCTCTTAGGCAGGAAACGCAAAAGGATGAAATACATTCTTTTCTAGTTCTTTAGACAGCCGGCCCCCAGCCCAGGTTTTGAACTAAAGGAATTCATCACGGACATTTGGGGTTTGCTCCAGCACTTTTCCTTCATGTTTGGCCTCAGTTTTCCCTTGCACACCTTGCATGGCAGAGGGCTGGTGGCTGCCGCGCCCTTCTTTCAAGGCTTGACACGCCCAGGTGTTTTCTGAATGCTACAGGTAGAAAAGATCTCCTGTCTGCCTGACTTTCACTCCCAGGGTCTAAAGCACTGCTTCTTTCCTCTCTGCTGTTTTGTCTGCAGGGCTTTCGGAGCTGTTTGTAAAGGACTCGACAGGGCCACTGGACGAGAGGTGAGTGTCTGCTGACAGAGAGAGAGGGAGAGCAATGAGAAGATGGATGTCCAGAGCAAAGCTCTCTCCTAAAGCCTGCAGTTGTCTTTGGCTCTGGTGTGGGTGCCAGCCTGTGACAGGGATCATCTGAGCATGGGATGTGTGTGTTTGCTTTGTTGTGCAAGCCCAAGCAGAGCAGCTGCGTTTGAAATCATGAGCAAATGCCATAGAATTGCTAAAGGGTTCCCAGCTCTTTTGCTCTGTTTGCACAGAACCAGAATTACCTCCTGCTTGCAAAATGTGTTTGAATAATAATGAACATCATCATCATCATTCTAAGAGTGGTGGTAAACTAGAGCCATTTGAGAAGAGTGTAGGTGCAGGGAAGGTTGTTAGAGCTTTGAAGCTGAGGGACCATTTCTGCAGAGCTCACAAGGCCAAATGTCTCTGGCCACGTGTCCTGTAAGCAGCCCCCAGCCAGCAGAGCAATGGGCTGTGGGAATGGCACTTGCTGAGCTCTGGTGTCCCATCCCAAGGCAGTTTGGCACAGCCTGGCTGCGGCGCTCCAAAAAGACTCGCTCCGTGTTTGCTGTGGCCTCCTGCCACAGACTCCTCCAGTTGAAGGTCTGCAATGTCCCTTCAGGTGGCCATAAAGAAAATGAGTCTCCGAGGGCAGAAGAGGGAACGAGCTGTGAATGAGCTCCTGCTCCTGAAGGACAAGAAGAACCCCAACATTATCAACTCTTTGGACAGGTGAGTGCTTCAGCTCTCATCCCGTGCACGAGCCCTGCGTTAATCTTTCCTGGCATCCGCAGTCCGTAGCCTGTTTTGAGAAGCCTGACCCGGCCATATCTTGCCAAAACAACAGCCTGGCAGTTCACTCCCTCCATGTTCCTTTGTTGCACCACTTTGGTTTTCTCTTCAAGCGGACCCTATTTTCTGTGTCTTACAACAAGTGCTGATAATCCATGGCAGAAATTATTTCCCTTGGTGTCTTCTTCCCAAATCTTTTCCATTGCTTCAGTTACCAGGAAGAGCAGGTTCTTGTTTCCAGAAAGGCCTCATCTGCCCATTTTTCAATGGCCCTGCCTGTTGCTGAAGAGACTTTCTGCAAGGTTTTCCAAAGAGTTGACCACTTTTATCCCAAGTGCTGCACGGCCTCCCTCCCTGGATAGCTCTGAAAGTTGTGTTGCCTTGTTGTGGAGTGAATGGTGGAAGTGATGAGTTCAGATGCTGAAGCAGCTGGGGGCAAGTGTTGTGGTTTCACATTGATCTGGGCTGTTGCTAAAAGTGCATCTTTCACTTGCTTGCCATCTAAGGCCTCTCCTTTTTCACAGGTGTCTCCTGTGAAAATCAGATGGGATTCTGTCCTCATTGACAAGTGACCTGGAAAGAAAACCCCACTGGAGGCTTTGCCATGGGGGAATTGAGCACTGCACATTCATCTCTGTGCCATTGTTTTCCTTTTCCAGCTTCCTTGTTGATGGAGATCTCTGGCTGGTGATGGAATACATGGATGGAGGAACTTTGCAGGATGTGGTCAGACAGACACGCATGGCTGAAGGAGACATGGCAGCTGTCAGTCGGGAGGTGAGGGATCCTGCTTGTGCCTCCCATGGCTTGGACACGATGCTCCTTCCAGAAGGGCAGGAGAAGAGGAGCGGCTCCACGCTCAGGGCTTTGTTTCTGTCTTGTTTTTATGAGCTGGAGAGGAAAGAGCCACTGAAATGAATGGCCTGCCAACATCACTGCACTTCTGTTCTTGTCCCCTTTCCTGCTGTTGGGGTCCTCTGTCTTTTTTGGGTTTGATTTGCTCTTCTCAGCTTTGCCTTGGAACCATTTGCCTGGAGCTTGTGTGCACTGCACTCCTGGCCTGTCACAGCAAAGTTTCTGCTGGCAGAATTCTAAACTCTCCTTTCTTGGCTGATATATTCCTGCCATTGATTTTTACCCTGGTGTTTCTTTTTCTCTCTCAGTGTCTGCAGGGCCTGGATTTCCTCCATTCCAACCAGGTGATCCACAGAGATCTGAAGAGCTCCAACATCCTTCTGGGAATGGACGGCTCTGTCAAGCTGGGTGAGTGTTCCTGGCCAGGCACGGCGCTCCCGGGCTGCGGGTGTGGGGCTGCTTGCCAGTGGCGGCCAGAGCCCCACAAGTGCTGCTGGTGGCACTGCCACAAGCGCTCCTGCTGCCCCTGCAGAGAGCTCAGGGGAGGAGCAGGAGTGTCAGGAGTGGCTTTGCTCTGGCTATGGGCCTTGCAGAGGGGCAGGACTTTGAATGGAAATCTTCAAGGGAATCAGTAAAAGCCACTGCATGAAAGCTGAGGGTTTCTTGAAGGGTCCAGTTCCATCTTTCCTTGCCTCCAGCCGTGAGGACTTTTGCAGCTGTATTCACGACTGCATTCTCACACTGAGAGTGGGGAATCTTTGGGGTTGGTTTCCTCATTCCAGCTGCCTTTGACAGGGTTTGTTTCTGTCCTCAGCTGATTTTGGCCTCTGCGCTCAGCTCAGCCCTGAGCAGGACCAGCCCAGCTCCATGGTGGGCACTGCTCACTGGATGGCCCCAGAAGTTGTCACCAGTTCTCCTTACGGCCCCAAGGTGGACATCTGGTCCTTGGGCATTGTGACCATCGAGATGGTGGAAGGAGAACCTCCTTACTTCAAGGAAACGGCGGCCATGGTAAGAGGCAGATTCTCCAGTGTTTGCAGAGGCCTGTGAGCACAGCGTGGCCCTGCCCTGGCAGGAGCAGCTGAAGGTTTCTGGACATGGGGAAGGGAATTCCCAGAGGACTCGAGCCTGAACACAGACCAATATTCTGCAGTCTCTGGCAACAATGTGCTTTGGGCTTTAAGGTGTTCAGCTCTTCTATCTGTGAAAATGACCTGAAAACGTCAAGCCAGTATCAGCTCCAATGTTATCTTGCAAAAAAACCCCAAACGAACCCCAAAAGCCACCCCCAAACACAAGAAATCTATGAAGGAGTTTGTAAAACAGGTTTGGCGAGATTAAGTCCCTCCCGGCTCTTCTCACTGGGAAAGTTGTCTAACACCTCAAGATGATTATTTAACATGCCCAAAGTCTAACACGTTTCTTTCCTAGCCCAAGCTCCTTTCTCCATGTCACCAAGCCTGAGCTTTCAGCAACACAAACCTGTTTCTTGTCTGGCAGTTTCTGGCATGGGGCATCACAAATGAATTTCCTTGAGTGTCAGTGTCCCTGCAGAGATGCGTTGGATGTAAGAATCCTTTGAAATAACAGTCAGACCACAGTGACTCTTGCAAATGGCCTGGAACGCTGGTGTCGGTATTTGGAGAAGCGAAATCTGCTCTTTCTGATGGAAGTGCCTACTAAGAAAGCCAATGAGATTGGCTCTCCAGGCCAGATCATTTGGATGTTGCAATGGCTGTGGCTGCATCAGGCTTTGGGTTTTTTGGTTGGTAAAGAAAAATGAGCTGTGAGCAGCATCTCTGCCAGGGAGGAAAGTGCCCCTGGAGCTGGGGCTGAGAAGCTGGGCTCAATGTGAGCACTGTGAGTGTGACGGAAGCTGGCAGAGCGCTGTGTTTGCTTTTCCTGCAGGCTCGCACTCTGATCCGGCAGAACGGGACCCCGCGGCTGCAGGAGCCCCGGCGCCTATCGGCTCTGCTGCGGGACTTCCTCGAGTGCAGCCTGGAGTGGGACGAGGAGCGGCGCTGGTCTGCCCAGGAGCTGCTGCAGGTGAATGCCAAGCGGCTGCAGGGGAAAGAGCAGCGGCAGGGAGGGGTTTTCTTCTGGGGCCCTCTCCCGTAATCTCCAGGCTGGCTGCTTTGCACGCGCAAAGCAAGCAGAATCCTCGCCCGGTTTGGCTTGGCAGGCTCCTTTCCAGGTCCTCTGCACCTGGTGCCCTCAATGGGCGCAGACATCTTCAAGCAGATCAGGTGCCCCAGAGCCGTGCCTGAGCTGAGCTTGGCTCTTTCCAGGGAGGAGGCACCTCCCACATCTCTGGGCACCTTCTGTCAGTGTGTTCCCCACTCTCCTGGTAAAAAACCAAAATTCTCCCTTACATCTAATCTGAGCCTGCTTCCCTCCCTGCAGTTCAAATCCATTCCCCTTTGTCCTGTTGCAGCAGAGCCTGGGAGGAACTTGACTTTGGAAAGTAACGCTTCACTTCTTTCTTTTTTATCCTTTGGCCAGCACCCATTTTTAGCATCAGCCAAGCCTCTCTCCAGCCTGACCCCTCTGATCACTGCAGCAAAGCAACTGAAAGAGCAGCGGAGGACATGAAGCGCTTTCTCTTCTACTTGGGACAACTACTCAGTTCTGGTAGTTAGCACTGCCAGTTAGTTCTGGTAGTTAGGACAGCCTGTTTGTTCTGGTTGTTGTGACACCCTGTTTGTTACGGCAGCTTTTGGAATAAAAACTCCCTTCAACCTCAACTCCCTTGACATGTGCCATCCTTCTCCCCCTGTGACTCAGCTGCGCGGAGCAATGCGAGGCCACAGTGGGCCCAGCCTTGCCCAGAGCTGAGCCCCAGCAGAGGCCTGGCAGAGGCCAGAGCAGCCTCGGCATCTGCAGACTCAGCCTGGAAGGACTTGCTTGGAGCCTTCTGGGCTGCACTCGACTCTGGGTTACAAACTGCGTGTGGCGGAAAATGCCACTGGTTCTGCAAGAGGGCAGAAGGGGCCTGGGGAAGGCCAGAAGGGCCATGGGGAAGGCTCCATGCTAGAGAAAAAACCTGCCCTGTGTTGGAGAAAAACCATGCCTTTATCCCCTCGGACAGAGGCAAGAAAATTGAATCCTAACCCAAGGCAAAGAGAGGCAGGGGAGCAGCCCCGGCCCTTCCGCTCCTGCCAACCAAAGCGTCCCTCACCTGCTTCTGAGCCCTCGGGCGCTGGTGGCCCGTGGCTGTTGGTTTTTGTCAGGCTGGCTGCCACCAGCCCAGGACAGGCTGGGCACTGGAGGCTTCAGGTGGGGAGATGGGATCCTGAGATGCATTTGATGGCACCTGCCAGCGCAAGCAGGGGAATGGGCTCAGCCGAGGCAGCGGCGGGAAGGAGACCGCGGGCAGCCGCTCCCGCAGCGTGTCACGATCCGCTCCCAGAGGCGGGGCTCAGGATGGTTCGTTTTAGGGATCTCAGACTACAAAAGACACAGCGGGGGACAAACTCAGTTTACTCAATCACAAATGGACTTTGATTTCGTGCCAACAAATGCCATAGTGGGGAGAGAAAAGAGAATAGCAAGAAAGACAGAAAAGAGGGCAAGGGGATTCTAGCTACCAGCATGGAGGGTGGAGTCTTCGAGGCTTTTGAAGATGCCTATAGACGTGAGTTTCTCCATTGGGGTGATCACAAAGTCTGTGTTAACTCAGGGGTTTTTATAGTCCTCTCCGAAGCGACAGGCAGTTGGCCAAACAGGTGGGGGAAATCATTGCAGTGCGTTCATTTAGAGAACTCAGAACAAGTCGGTCGTCAGCAGGTACGGTGTCGACCAGTACGAGTCAGCAGGCGCGGTCACTTCACCGTGACTTGCCCATTGTTTCTGCTCAGGTCCTGATGTTCCCATGTGGGTGCTGGGTTTTTCCATCAAACACACCTGCAGGCAGCACTTGGCCAACATCCCAGCTCAGCCAGGCCACAACTCCCGTCTTGAGATTTTCAAGTCCCTTCGAGGGGTTTCAGTCTCTGTCCTTGACCATGGTGGTGAGGCAGATGAGGGATCTTCAGACCGTCTCTTACAGTCTGGAAGCTCCAATCTGGTAAGACACTGCAGGGGGGTCAGGAAGGGGCATCCACCCAGCACCGCTCCGGGAATCCTGTGCCACTGACACTGATCCCACTTTGTTTCCCAAGGGAAGAGGGACAGGAATGGATACAACATGGCAGCCAGTGAGTGCCAGTGGCAGATCCAGCTCTGGATCCCCTCTGTGTGGATCCCAGGATGGATGCTGGGATTAATCCTGGTGTGTGATCTGTGCTGGAATCTGATGGATCTTCTCTTTCTGCAGGAAAAGATGTGGGAACCAAGGGCCTGACCTTAGGTACGGAAGGGGATCAGCGTGGGATTCCAGAGGGAGATTGGGGCAGGATGGACGGACTTGGATCGGGGGGGATTCCAATCAGAGCAGGGGTCCAGAGCAGGATCAGATGAAATTGTGGAGTGGGATCGGGGCTGGATGCTGGAGGGGGATCAGTTGGGATGGATGAGGCAGGATTGGTGCAGGTTGGATGGAGCAGGATCAGTGGGCATGGATAGATGAGGCAGGTTTGGTGCAGGATGAATGGGGCAGGATTGGTGTGGAATGGATGGAGCAGGATCAGGCTTGGATTCTGGAGTGGGAACAGGTGGCATGGGTGGAGCAGGACTGGGACAGGGTGGATGAAGCAGGATCAGGTGGGATTTGGGAGCAGCTCCCGCTCTCCATGGGCTCCACAGCCCAGGTCCATTGTTGAAGAATGGTTAGCAGAGCAAGGCCACGGATCATTAGAGGCCTTATGGCCCGATACCAAGTGCTAGCAGCCTACGTGCTGCTAAGACAAGCTGTCCTTGGGACAGCAGTAAGCACGGTTACAGGCCAAAGATAAAAGAACTTGTGGTTAATAGAGCGTAGCAGTAAGCACGTATCCAAAGTTTTCAGCATGCCAAGGGGAAGAACCTTCTCACGCTTGATATAGCCAATCAAGTATAGATGAGTAGTGGATGCTAACCAATTATAATTTGACAAGTACGCTGAACGCTTCGGGCAAAAGTATAATAACGGATGTTATGAGCAATAAAGTTGAACAATGCTTTACCAATCATAATGATTGATTGCATTCTTCCATCGCCGAAATCCTCCGCAGTCCATCTTGTGCACCTGGGACAAGATAACACCACGACCCACTCTCATCCCTGCAGGAATCACCGCCTGTGCAGTCCTGCGCAAGGAGCTGCATCCAGCCCCTTTCCTCTTCCCAGGGAAAGCCAAGAGCTCCCGCAAGAGCTCATCCCGCTGCTCCCACCCACCCGGCCCTGCCACCTCTCTTCCCCATGGATCAACTTCCCATTTTCCCCTGTTTCAAGCCAAGAATTAGTTTTTAGAACTAGAACAAAGATGCCAGATGGAAGGAGCCTTGCTGGTTTCAGTCAGAAGCATCAGTGACCAAAGGTCACGTTTCCTTTGGTTTTCTCCCATCCTTGTTCCTCCTCAGTGTTCAGGCTGGGCTATCAGGCGTCCTTAGGGCTGCATTTTCACAGTTCCTCTTGCATCCTTTGGGCAATAGCCTGTGCCCTGGGAGGATTCTTTCTGCTCCTTGGTGACACAGGAGAACCTTCCAGGCGGTTTTTGCATGAGCTGCTGCTGTGATGTCACAGGAGCATTGCCACGTCCCCGTGGTGTTGCTCTTGC
The DNA here is from genome assembly GCF_029207755.1 of Chamaea fasciata. Lineage (NCBI taxonomy): Eukaryota > Metazoa > Chordata > Aves > Passeriformes > Sylviidae > Chamaea > Chamaea fasciata. Next base: position 2,116,143 of record NW_027094117.1, on the reverse strand, counting down.
TGTGGGACACAGAGGCCGCAGTGTCCAGAGCGACTCTGGGTGCCTGCTCCTTGCAGGAGGATTCTCCTGTCCGAGGCATTCCCAGCGGTCAGCCCACACCCTGACGGCTGTCCTTCTGTGCTTGCAGGGCTACAGTCTGCAGACGTGTGCAGCGCAGCCAAAATGTTCCAGAATTTGGTTGCTGCAGTTTGCAGCCTGTACTCTGTGGCTTATTCGGTGTATTTCTTGACCCACTTGGCACGTAAGTCAAGCTTTTCCCTCGGTGCAGCATCTGTGGCTTTGAACTTGCTGTGTGCTTTCTGTTCTTCCTCGGGAACTGGGTTGACTTTGTAACCAAATTGCCATGAAGACACCATTGGTTTGGGAGAGCTGCTGCCAGCAGCTGCAGCTGAAAAAAGGGGGTGTCTGCAGCCAGCAGGGTGTGCACAGCATTTGCAGGGGAGAGTTGCTGGGGGAGTTCCGTACTCTCAAGGGGAGAGTGTGTGGCAGCCGAGCCTGGAACTCCCTCCGTTTGCTGGTCGGGCCCAGAACTGACACAGCCCAGTATTTGGTGCTGTTCTCTTGCTTGCTGTGTGAAGGGACTGTGGCTCCTGGAGGGATGCTGTGAAAGCAAAATGCTCTCTTGGGCTTGCTTTGCTCTGTGGCATTTCCCACCACAGGCATTTCTTTTCCTGACAGCATCTGCTTCATGTTCCTTCTCCCATTGCAGGGCACCTGACAGGTGGATCTCGAGCAGCTCCTCCTTTGGTGAGTTCAAAGGGAACCTTTGGTGTTTGGAATTGTGCAGCAAGTTCTGAGCTGAGCGTGTGGCAGCCGAGTGCAAGCCTGGGAGGCTGAAGGAAAGTTCCTGTCAGTGTCTTTGCAGCAGCAGCAGCAGCAGCAGCAGCAAAGGCATCCCTGGCAGTTTTCTCCTTTTCTGTTGAAATGCTTTTGAAGAGCTGCAGGTGTGGTTTTGCAGGCAGAAGATTGCTTGCTGGCTTTAGCCATGGTGGAGTATCAAATTCCCAACAATAAGTGGCAATGTCGACCTTAGCCCATTGATTGTTTGTTTGAACAGCTGGGAACCCTATTTCTGCTTAGTGCAGCTGGATGTGTAGCTGAGGATAAATAAGGTGATAACTGAGATGGAACTTCCCATCCCTCACACTACCGTCTGTCCACAGGGCACAAAAGCAGCATCAGCACCTCCTCCAGCTCCCTCTGCCTCCAAAGAGGAGGCCAAAGAGGAGGAAGGCAGCGGTGAACTTCCCACTCTTCAGGGAGATAATGGTGAACTTCCCTCTGTGCCGGGAGACGACAGTGAACTTCCCGCTCTTCTGGGAGATGAGAGTGAACATCCCGCCGATTGGGAATACAACGGCGAGGCTCCCGCCGTGTGGGACAAGGACAGTGGACATCTCCCAGCATGGGACGAGGATGGTGGACGTCACTCGGCACAGGGCGAGAATGGCCAAGCTGCCATGGCGTGGGACGAGGATGACGGACATCTCCCGGTGTGGGATGAGGACAGAGGACATCCTGTGGCTTGGGAAGAGGAGGGTGAATGTCTCCCAGCATGGGAAGTGGAGGGTGAACGTCCCATGGCTTGGAAAGACGATGGCCAACCTGCAGCGTTTTGGGAAGAGGACGGAGAAGCTGCAGCGTTTTGGGAAGAGGACGGAGAACCTCCCTCTGCTGCGGGATCCTGGGCTGAAGGTTCTGGCAGCAGCACAGCCCTGCAGGCAGAGGAAAGAGGGGAGCAGTGCCTGATGCAGCTGAGTACGTCTGCTCTGTTCCTGTGTGCCAGAGCAGGTGCTGTGTGTGTGTCTCAGCATCAGCTGCAGCCGGTGTTGCTCTGCAGCTGAATGTCCCAGAGTGACTGATTGTCCTTCCCCAGCTGAGAACAAGGGCCCCCAGGGAGTGGGGCTGCATTCTGGCTCTGCTGCAAGGTGGGGTCTCTGTCTGGGAGAGAGTGTCTTCCATGTGGTTTCTTTCAGGAAACAGCGTGAGCGTGGGGGAGCCTGCGGAGAAATACCTGGAACTGGAGCAGATTGGCCAAGGGTGAGTGAAAGGCAGTTACTTCTACACGAGCAGGGCCCAGGTATTTTGCTGGTGCAGGATCAAGTGAGAAGTCAGGAGAGCTGCAGACACCTTCAGGCACTGGGGGATGATGCTGCTGTCTCTCAGTCCTGATCAGAATTGACAACTGTGGTCAGATGGCACCTCCAAAAGCCCCGGAGGCTGGCAGTGTCTTGCCTGCAGCAAGGAGCAGGACATGGAAGATCTTCTGTCCATGCAATTGGATTGCCTAAGAGAGCAACTCACCATCTGCTGACTGTTGGAGAAGAGTTCTCAACAAGATTGCTTTCAAATCTTTTACTTGCAAAACTATTCACCGCTCAGGATTATCAAGAGAATGGCTTCCAAACAGAAAGCAGAGATGAACTAAGAAGGGCTCTTTTCAGCACAAGTAGTAGACCCCACACATCCAGTAACAGACACAGAGCTGCTGCACTCAAGGGGAAAATGCATGATGCCCTGATGCAGGGCTCTTGTGGATCCTGCAGCTCTTAGGCAGGAAACGCAAAAGGATGAAATACATTCTTTTCTAGTTCTTTAGACAGCCGGCCCCCAGCCCAGGTTTTGAACTAAAGGAATTCATCACGGACATTTGGGGTTTGCTCCAGCACTTTTCCTTCATGTTTGGCCTCAGTTTTCCCTTGCACACCTTGCATGGCAGAGGGCTGGTGGCTGCCGCGCCCTTCTTTCAAGGCTTGACACGCCCAGGTGTTTTCTGAATGCTACAGGTAGAAAAGATCTCCTGTCTGCCTGACTTTCACTCCCAGGGTCTAAAGCACTGCTTCTTTCCTCTCTGCTGTTTTGTCTGCAGGGCTTTCGGAGCCGTTTGTAAAGGACTCGACAGGGCCACTGGACGAGAGGTGAGTGTCTGCTGACAGAGAGAGAGGGAGAGCAATGAGAAGATGGATGTCCAGAGCAAAGCTCTCTCCTAAAGCCTGCAGTTGTCTTTGGCTCTGGTGTGGGTGCCAGCCTGTGACAGGGATCATCTGAGCATGGGATGTGTGTGTTTGCTTTGTTGTGCAAGCCCAAGCAGAGCAGCTGCGTTTGAAATCATGAGCAAATGCCATAGAATTGCTAAAGGGTTCCCAGCTCTTTTGCTCTGTTTGCACAGAACCAGAATTACCTCCTGCTTGCAAAATGTGTTTGAATAATAATGAACATCATCATCATCATTCTAAGAGTGGTGGTAAACTAGAGCCATTTGAGAAGAGTGTAGGTGCAGGGAAGGTTGTTAGAGCTTTGAAGCTGAGGGACCATTTCTGCAGAGCTCACAAGGCCAAATGTCTCTGGCCACGTGTCCTGTAAGCAGCCCCCAGCCAGCAGAGCAATGGGCTGTGGGAATGGCACTTGCTGAGCTCTGGTGTCCCATCCCAAGGCAGTTTGGCACAGCCTGGCTGCGGCGCTCCAAAAAGACTCGCTCCGTGTTTGCTGTGGCCTCCTGCCACAGACTCCTCCAGTTGAAGGTCTGCAATGTCCCTTCAGGTGGCCATAAAGAAAATGAGTCTCCGAGGGCAGAAGAGGGAACGAGCTGTGAATGAGCTCCTGCTCCTGAAGGACAAGAAGAACCCCAACATTATCAACTCTTTGGACAGGTGAGTGCTTCAGCTCTCATCCCGTGCACGAGCCCTGCGTTAATCTTTCCTGGCATCCGCAGTCCGTAGCCTGTTTTGAGAAGCCTGACCCGGCCATATCTTGCCAAAACAACAGCCTGGCAGTTCACTCCCTCCATGTTCCTTTGTTGCACCACTTTGGTTTTCTCTTCAAGCGGACCCTATTTTCTGTGTCTTACAACAAGTGCTGATAATCCATGGCAGAAATTATTTCCCTTGGTGTCTTCTTCCCAAATCTTTTCCATTGCTTCAGTTACCAGGAAGAGCAGGTTCTTGTTTCCAGAAAGGCCTCATCTGCCCATTTTTCAATGGCCCTGCCTGTTGCTGAAGAGACTTTCTGCAAGGTTTTCCAAAGAGTTGACCACTTTTATCCCAAGTGCTGCACGGCCTCCCTCCCTGGATAGCTCTGAAAGTTGTGTTGCCTTGTTGTGGAGTGAATGGTGGAAGTGATGAGTTCAGATGCTGAAGCAGCTGGGGGCAAGTGTTGTGGTTTCACATTGATCTGGGCTGTTGCTAAAAGTGCATCTTTCACTTGCTTGCCATCTAAGGCCTCTCCTTTTTCACAGGTGTCTCCTGTGAAAATCAGATGGGATTCTGTCCTCATTGACAAGTGACCTGGAAAGAAAACCCCACTGGAGGCTTTGCCATGGGGGAATTGAGCACTGCACATTCATCTCTGTGCCATTGTTTTCCTTTTCCAGCTTCCTTGTTGATGGAGATCTCTGGCTGGTGATGGAATACATGGATGGAGGAACTTTGCAGGATGTGGTCAGACAGACACGCATGGCTGAAGGAGACATGGCAGCTGTCAGTCGGGAGGTGAGGGATCCTGCTTGTGCCTCCCATGGCTTGGACACGATGCTCCTTCCAGAAGGGCAGGAGAAGAGGAGCGGCTCCACGCTCAGGGCTTTGTTTCTGTCTTGTTTTTATGAGCTGGAGAGGAAAGAGCCACTGAAATGAATGGCCTGCCAACATCACTGCACTTCTGTTCTTGTCCCCTTTCCTGCTGTTGGGGTCCTCTGTCTTTTTTGGGTTTGATTTGCTCTTCTCAGCTTTGCCTTGGAACCATTTGCCTGGAGCTTGTGTGCACTGCACTCCTGGCCTGTCACAGCAAAGTTTCTGCTGGCAGAATTCTAAACTCTCCTTTCTTGGCTGATATATTCCCGCCATTGATTTTTACCCTGGTGTTTCTTTTTCTCTCTCAGTGTCTGCAGGGCCTGGATTTCCTCCATTCCAACCAGGTGATCCACAGAGATCTGAAGAGCTCCAACATCCTTCTGGGAATGGACGGCTCTGTCAAGCTGGGTGAGTGTTCCTGGCCAGGCACGGCGCTCCCGGGCTGCGGGTGTGGGGCTGCTTGCCAGTGGCGGCCAGAGCCCCACAAGTGCTGCTGGTGGCACTGCCACAAGCGCTCCTGCTGCCCCTGCAGAGAGCTCAGGGGAGGAGCAGGAGTGTCAGGAGTGGCTTTGCTCTGGCTATGGGCCTTGCAGAGGGGCAGGACTTGGAATGGAAATCTTCAAGGGAATCAGTAAAAGCCACTGCATGAAAGCTGAGGGTTTCTTGAAGGCTCCAGTTCCATCTTTCCTTGCCTCCAGCCGTGAGGACTTTTGCAGCTGTATTCACGACTGCATTCTCACACTGAGAGTGGGGAATCTTTGGGGTTGGTTTCCTCATTCCAGCTGCCTTTGACAGGGTTTGTTTCTGTCCTCAGCTGATTTTGGCCTCTGCGCTCAGCTCAGCCCTGAGCAGGACCAGCCCAGCTCCATGGTGGGCACTGCTCACTGGATGGCCCCAGAAGTTGTCACCAGTTCTCCTTACGGCCCCAAGGTGGACATCTGGTCCTTGGGCATTGTGACCATCGAGATGGTGGAAGGAGAACCTCCTTACTTCAAGGAAACGGCGGCCATGGTAAGAGGCAGATTCTCCAGTGTTTGCAGAGGCCTGTGAGCACAGCGTGACCCTGCACTGGCAGGAGCAGCTGAAAGTTTCTGGACATGGGGAAGGGAATTCCCAGAGGACTCGAGCCTGAACACAGACCAATATTCTGCAGTCTCTGGCAACAATGTGCTTTGGGCTTAAAGGTGTTCAGCTCTTCTATCTGTGAGGATGACCTGAAAGCGTGAAGCCAGTATCAGCTCCAATGTTATCTTGCAAAAAAACCCCAAACGCACCCCAAAAGCCAGCCCCAAACACAAGAAATCTATGAAGGAGTTTGTAAAACAGGTTTGGCGAGATTAAGTCCCTCCCGGCTCTTCTCACTGGGAAAGTTGTCTAACACGTCAAGATGATTATTTAACATGCCCAAAGTCTAACACGTTTCTTTCCTAGCCCAAGCTCCTTTCTCCATGTCACCAAGCCTGAGCTTTCAGCAACACAAACCTGTTTCTTGTCTGGCAGTTTCTGGCATGGGGCATCACAAATGAATTTCCTTGAGTGTCAGTGTCCCTGCAGAGATGCGTTTGATGTAAGAATCCTTTGAAATAACAGTCAGACCACAGTGACTCTTGCAAATGGCCTGTAATGCTGGTGTCGGTATTTGGAGAAGCAAAATCTGCTCTTTCTGATGGAAGTGCCTACTAAGAAAGCCAATGAGATTGGCTCTCCAGGCCAGATCATTTGGATGTTGCAATGGCTGTGGCTGCATCAGGCTTTGGGTTTTTTGGTTGGTAAAGAAAAATGAGCAGCATCTCTGCCAGGGAGGAAAGTGCCCCTGGAGCTGGGGCTGAGAAGCAGGGCTCGATGTGAGCACTGTGGGTGTGACGGAAGCTGGCAGAGCGCTGTGTTTGCTTTTCCTGCAGGCTCGCACTCTGATCCGGCAGAACGGGACCCCGCGGCTGCAGGAGCCCCGGCGCCTGTCGGCTCTGCTGCGGGACTTCCTCGAGTGCAGCCTGGAGTGGGACGAGGAGCGGCGCTGGTCTGCCCAGGAGCTGCTGCAGGTGAATGCCAAGCGGCTGCAGGGGAAAGAGCAGCGGCAGGGAGGGGTTTTCTTCTGGGGCCCTCTCCCGTAATCTCCAGGCTGGCTGCTTTGCACGCGCAAAGCAAGCAGAATCCTCGCCCGGTTTGGCTTGGCAGGCTCCTTTCCAGGTCCTCTGCACCTGGTGCCCTCAATGGGCGCAGACATCTTCAAGCAGATCAGGTGCCCCAGAGCCCTGCCTGAGCTGAGCTTGGCTCTTTCCAGGGAGGAGGCACCTCCCACATCTCTGGGCACCTTCTGTCAGTGTGTTCCCCACTCTCCTGGTAAAAAACCAAAATTCTTCCTTACATCTAATCTGAGCCTGCTTCCCTCCCTGCACTTCAAATCCATTCCCCTTTGTCCTGTTGCAACAGAGCCTGGGAGGAACTTGACTTTGGAAAGTAACGCTTCACTTCTTTCTTTTTTATCCTTTGGCCAGCACCCATTTTTAGCATCAGCCAAGCCTCTCTCCAGCCTGACCCCTCTGATCACTGCAGCAAAGCAACTGAAAGAGCAGCGGAGGACATGAAGCGCTTTCTTCTCTACTTGGGACAACTACTTAGTTATGGTAGTTAGCACTGCCAGTTAGTTCTGGTAGTTAGGACAGCCTGTTTGTTCTGGTTGTTGTGACACCCTGTTTGTTACGGCAGCTTTTGGAATAAAAACTCCCTTCAACCTCAACTCCCTTGACATGTGCCATCCTTCTCCCCCTGTGACTCAGCTGCGCGGAGCAATGCGAGGCCACAGTGGGCCCAGCCTTGCCCAGAGCTGAGCCCCAGCAGAGGCCTGGCAGAGGCCAGAGCAGCCTCGGCATCTGCAGAGTCAGCCTGGAAGGACTTGCTTGGAGCCTTCTGGGCTGCACTCGACTCTGGGTTACAAACTGTGTGTGGCAAAAAATGCCACTGGTTCTGCAAGAGGGCAGAAGGGGCCTGGGGAAGGCCAGAAGGGCCATGGGGAAGGCTCCATGCTAGGGAAAAACCTGCCCTGTGTTGGAGAAAAACCATGCCTTTATCCCCTCGGACAGAGGCAAGAAAATTGAATCCTAAACCAAGGCAAAGAGAGGCAGGGGAGCAGCCCCGGCCCTTCCGCTCCTGCCAACCAAAGCGTCCCTCACCTGCTTCTGAGCCCCTGGGCGCTGGTGGCCCGTGGCTGTTGGTTTTTGTCAGGCTGGCTGCCACCAGCCCAGGACAGGCTGGGCACTGGAGGCTTCAGGTGGGGAGATGGGATCCTGGGATGCATTTGATGGCACCTGCCAGCGCAAGCAGGGGAATGGGCTCAGCCGAGGCAGCGGCGGGAAGGAGACCGCGGGCAGCCGCTCCCGCAGCGCCCTCAGGCCACGGGGAACACGGCGCCGACACGGCACAAGGAACCCGCCAGAGCCCCCTGCCGCCCCCTCTGCCCGCAGCCAGCCCCGAGCCCCGGCAGAACCGAGCGCGGCTCACACCTGCGCTGGGGCCGCCTCCGAGCTCCGCCACCGCCTCAGTGGTGGTTCCTGGTCACCCCCAGGATGTTCCAAATCGCCCCCGCTAGGATCCCAGTTGTCCACAACATGGTCCCAGTGGCTCCCACTCATGCCCTGTACGGTTCCTTTCAGTCCCTCTCAGGAACACCTCAGTGTGGCCCCAGTCAATTCCACTATGAACCCAGTGACACCTTCTATGATGCCATTTGCCCCTGCTGTGGTCCCACTTGCTCACAGTGTAAGTCCAGTTACCCAGTATGATCCCGGTAACCTCCCGACACTCCCAGTATCAGTCCAGTTTGATCCCTGTCTCACCCAGTATGATCCCAGACACCCCCAGGACTTTGCCAGTCACTCCAAGTGATCTTGTATGACCCCAGCATGACCCCAGCATGGGCCCACCTCCTCCCAGCATGATCCCAGTTATTCCCTGCATTGTTCCAGTTTCTCTTGTTCACTCCTACGATAGATCTGATCACTCCCAGTATGATTTCAGTCAGTGTCAGGATGATCCAAACCACTCCCAGTCTCTCGCAGTACATCTCAGTTGTCCCCAGCATGCTCCCAGTCATGCTCATCTGCTCCCAGTTGTCTCCAGTATGCTCCCAGTAGCCCTCAGTGTGGTCCCAGTAGATCCCAGTACGATCCCTGTTGCCCCAATTCTGCTGCCAATGGGTTCTTGTCCCAGTCCTGGCGTGTCTCAGCGTCCCAGTCTGTCCCAGTCCATCCCTCTCTGTCCCGGTCCCTTCCTGGCAACCACCACTGTTTCCCAGATCCTACCCCCCTGCCGCGTTCCTGGGCACTGGGACCCCCCTGCATCTCCATCCTCAGCTCCGGGATGCCCTGCAGCCCCTTATCTCCCACCAACACCCCCCTGCACCCTCTTTCCTGCCTATCCTCCTCTCCCAGACCCTTGATCCCCTGTTTCCGTGGCCTCGGGGGCCCCCAGACCCACACTCCTGGCCATCCTGGGGCACCTCACACCCAGGCCTCCCTTTCCTGGGAAACCTGAACTTGCAATGGGGCTCTTAAGCTGCTCTGGGATTTATGATCACCCAAAGGGAGAGAGAGGAGAGGAGAGGAGAGGAGAGGAGAGGAGAGGAGAGGAGAGGAGAGGAGAGGAGAGGAGAGGAGAGGAGAGGAGAGGAGAGGAGAGGAGAGGAGAGGAGAGGAGAGGAGAGGAGAGGAGAGGAGAGGAGAGGAGAGGAGAGGAGAGGAGAGGAGAGGAGAGGAGAGGAGAGGAGAGGAGAGGAGAGGAGAGGAGAGGAGAGGAGAGGAGAGGAGAGGAGAGGAGAGGAGAGGAGAGGAGATTTGGAATCAGGGATTGGAGTCCCAGTGCCCAGTCCTACTCCCCTGGGGATGGGAACCTCTGGTGGTGGGTTTTGTTAAGCTGTTTTGGAGTTGGATCCCAATGGTTCATCCCTGCTTCTCCCCCCAATAAATCAGGTACCGTCCAAAGGTATCTCCTCCCCTGTCCCTCTGTCCATCTCTCCTGACCCTGCCCTTGCTCTGGAAGCTTTGGTCAGTGTCCTGGGTTGAAGTATATTCTATCACCATCTTCAAGAACTGTTGAAACCAGGTGAGGCAGTGCTCCCTGCCTCCTCCACTCTGGCTTATCTTCTGTTAATGGGCCATCAGCACCTTTGCTACACAGCTCACAGATAACCCCCTCCTGGACTACCTCCTGTTAATGGGCCCATCAGGCCTTATCACATGACTCACCATCCCATTGTGGGATGCTCCGCCCAGAGGGAGAAACCAAGCATTCCAGCCTGGATGTAAGCTGAGACTCTGAACACCAGAGGGGCGCTTACCCACTGGATTCCCAGAGGACCCGAGCTACCAGACTTTTCTACAGGATCACTGCTTCAGGAAGACCACCTCATCTGGACTGCTTCCATCACTACGCTCAGGTTGTATTCTGACTCTGTCAGTGGTCTTTTGTATTATTGCATTGATTTTATTTTACTTTCTTTCCTTTTTTTCTTTTTTTCCTATTAAATTGTATCTCTGACTTGGAGCCTCTCATTTGTTTTGCCTTCAAACTACTACATTTTTGGCGCCCAACGTGCGGCACAAGGCACTGAGAAAAGTCAGAATTACAATTTTGTATTGAAGAAGACACCTGTTCGCTATGATGCTCAACATGCTTACATGTGTCTTATATCTATCTCTCTATATTTTTCCACAACTGGGGTACTATCTGCCAGTCTTAATGCTCCTGCGTAGACCAGGGTATGGTACTAAAATTGCTTTAGTAGTCTATTATGTCCATTGCTTGATAAACTCTGAGGCAATGAACATTATTCAGAATATACACCCAGTTTTGTTTTCTTGTTCTGGTCTAGGATGCTACATCTGGGGCCTCAACAATCTCACCCAGCCCCTGTGGGGAGGGGTGAAGAATGATTTTTTCCAGCTTTTTAGGCATGACACAGCAGTTTTTGAAAATATGGAATACCCTCTGGATGCCAAGGACAGCATGATGTTGTTGTTAGTCCTGCTTTGTCTTCTCTGCACGGCCCGCACCATGCTTAGAATCAAAACACTACATGGTGTGATACAGCGTGTTCTGAAGGAAGAGGAAGAGGGAAAAAGAAGCAGAGCAACGATATCAGTGTCTACACAGAGTGTCACAGAGGTGAAAGGAACCAAAGGCAAGGCAACAGTGTCCTCATCTACACAGACCGTCACAGAGGAGAAAGAAGCCAAAAGTGAGGCAACAGTGTCCACATCTACGCAGACTGTCACAGAGGAGAAAGGGACTAAGGGTGCCATCAGCATCTCCACACAAACCATCACCGAACCTGAACAGCCTAAACCAGTAGCAGTTGCCCCCGTTCAGAAGAAGAAATCAAGGACCAAATCAGTCCGCATAGTGACTGATGAGGGTGCAGCAGGACCTTCACAATCAGCAGAAGAGACAGAGCCAGAAATCGTCACTCGCTCTCTATCCCTGGGTGAGCTGCGTGACCTGCGAAGGGAATTCACCCGCCAGACCAACGAGTCCATCCTGACCTGGCTGCTCCGCATCTGGGACGCTGCAGCCAATGACACCATTCTGGATGGAAGTGAGGCCAGGCAACTGGGATCGTTGTCCCGGGATGTGGTCATTGACCAGGGGATTGGGAAAAGCCAAGAACCTCTCAGCCTCTGGCAGCGACTGCTAACAAGTGTGAAGGATAGATACCTTTGTAAAGAAGACCTCCAAGTGCACCAAGGAAAATGGAACACAATAGAACAAGGTATCCGATGCCTGAGGGAATTGGCTGTGTTGGAAATCATTTTTTCAGAAGATGAGAGATTTCCTAAAAACCCAGATGGTGTCCAGTGCACATCACGGATGTGGTTGAGATTTGCACGGCTTGGACCCGAGATGTACTCACGTTACCTGGCAACACTGCAATGGAGGGAAGGTGAGGACAGGGTAGGTGTCTTGGCTAATAAACTAAGAATTTACGAGGACACTGTCACTGCCCCAGTTCGTACCCATGTCTCATCTGTGGAAACAAGACTGGCTGAGCAAGTCCGGAACTTGATTGAAGAAGGCCATCAGAAACTGAAAAAAGAACTTAAGGAAGAAATTTACCATATCCAGCCAGAGCCAATGAGAGTCTCTGCCATTAGGAGCAGGCGCTCCCCAGCCAGGGAGAGAGGATACACACCCCGAGGTAACCTCTGGTCTTTTCTTCGGGAGCATGGAGAAGACATGAGGAAGTGGGATGGAAAACCCACCTCCTCCTTAGCAGCCCGGGTACGTGAACTGAAAAGAGAAACACCTACCACAAAGAGCCCATCTAGAATCAATGTTGCTCCGGTCTCTCGTGCACAGAACTCCAGACGGTACAGGAATGACGATATGACTGATCCTCTTGAAGGGACCTCAGAAACATATTTACAAGAAGAGAGCAATGTATGCCATGACCAGGAATAGGGGGGCCCTGCCTCTAGCCAGGTAGAGGAAAGGGACAATCGGATCTACTGGACTGTGTGGATCCGATGGCCTGGAACATCTGACCCACAAAGATATACGGCTCTGGTTGATACCGGTGCTCAGTGTACTCTGATGCCATCAAGGTACGTGGGAGCAGAACCCATTTCCATTTCTGGGGTGACAGGAGGATCCCAGGAGCTGACTGTACTGGAAGCTGAAGTAAGTCTAACTGGGAAAGAATGGCAGAAACACCCCATTGTGACTGGTCCAGAGGCCCCATGCATTTTGGGCATAGACTGTCTCAGAAATGGGTATTTCAAAGACCCAAGAGGATACCGCTGGGTTTTTGGCATAGCTGCTCTAGAGACAGAAGGCATCAGACAACTGAGTACCTTGCCTGGACTCTCAGACGACCCCTCTGCTGTGGGACTACTGAAAGTTGAAGAACAACAGGTGCCGATCGCCCGAGCAACAGTGCACCGTCGGCAATATCGCACCGACAGAGACTCTGTGGTCCCCATCCATAAGATGATTCGTGAGCTAGAGAGCCAAGGGGTGGTAAGCAAGGCTCGTTCACCCTTTAATAGCCCTATATGGCCCGTGTGTAAGTCCAGTGGAGAATGGAGACTGACAGTGGATTACCGTGGCCTGAATGAAGTCACACCACCACTGAGCGCTGCCGTACCAGACATGTTGGAGCTTCAGTATGAGCTGGAATCCAAGGCAGCAAAATAGTATGCGACCATTGATATTGCAAATGCCTTTTTCTCCATTCCTCTGGCAGCAGAATGCAGGCCTCAGTTTGCCTTCACCTGGAGGGGCGTGCAGTACACCTGGAACCGACTGCCCCAGGGGTGGAAGCACAGTCCCACCATTTGCCATGGACTGATCCAGGCTGCACTGGAAAAGGGTGAGGCTCCAGAACACCTGCAATACATTGACGACATTATCGTGTGGGGAAACACCGCAACAGAAGTCTTTGAGAAAGGAGAGAAGATCATTCAGATTCTCCTGAAGGCCGGCTTCGCCATCAAGAGGAGCAAAGTCAAGGGACCTGCTCGAGAGATCCAGTTCCTGGGAGTGAAGTGGCAAGATGGACGGCGTCAGATTCCCACTGAAGTCATCAATAAGATCACTGCAATGTCTCCACCGACCAACAAGAAGGAAACACAAGCTTTCCTAGGTGCCATAGGTTTCTGGAGGATGCACATTCCCGAGTATAGCCAAATTGTGAGCCCTCTCTACCTGGTCACCCGCAAGAAGAACGATTTCCACTGGGGCCCAGAACAGCAGCAAGCTTTCGCCCAGATCAAGCAGGAAATCGCTCATGCGGTAGCCCTTGGCCCAGTCAGGACGGGATCAGAGGTGAAGAATGTGCTTTACTCTGCAGCCGGGAGCCATGGTCTGTCATGGAGCCTTTGGCAGAAGGTGCCGGGTGAGACTCGGGGACGACCACTGGGATTCTGGAGCCGAAGCTACAGAGGATCCGAAGCCAACTACACTCCCACAGAGAAGGAAATCTTAGCCGCCTATGAAGGAGTCCAAGCTGCCTCAGAGGTGATTGGTACTGAAGCACAGCTGCTTCTGGCACCTCGACAACTGTGCTGGGGTGGATGTTCAAGGGAAAGGTTCCTACCACACATCACGCCACCGACACCACGTGGAGCAAATGGATCGCCCTGATCACGCAGCGCGCCCGTATTGGAAACCTGAATCGCCCTGGGATTCTGGAAATTATAACAAACTGGCCTGAAGGTGAGACCTTTGGATTATCCTCTGAAGAAGAGGAGGAGCAAGTGACACGGGCCGAGGAAGCCCCACCATATAACGAGCTACCAGAGAGTGAGAGACGATATGCCCTTTTCACCGACGGTTCCTGCCGAATTGTAGGTGCTAACCGGAAATGGAAAGCTGCTGTATGGAGCCCCACACGACGAGTTGCACAGGCTACCGAGGGAGAAGGTGGATCGAGTCAGGTCGCAGAGCTTAAAGCTGTCCAGCTGGCTTTGGATATTGCTGAACGAGAGAAGTGGCCAAGGCTCTATCTCTACACTGACTCATGGATGGTAGCTAATGCTCTGTGGGGATGGCTGGACCGCTGGAGAAAGGCCAACTGGCAGCGCAGAGGGAAACCCATCTGGGCTGCTGAGATTTGGCAGGACATCGCCACCCGAGTAGAAAGGCTGACCGTGAAGGTTCGACACGTGGATGCGCATGTACCCAAGAGTCGGGCTAATGAAGAACATCATAACAACGAGCAGGTGGATCGAGCTGCCAAGGTGAAAGTATCTCAGGTTGATCTAGACTGGCAGCACAAAGGAGAATTGTTCCTAGCTCGTTGGGCTCATGATGCCTCTGGTCATCAAGGGAGAGATGCAACATATCGATGGGCTCGTGACCGAGGGGTGGACATTACTATGGACAGCATCTCCCAGGCTATCCATGACTGCGAGACCTGTGCTGCGATCAAACAGGCCAAGCGAGTGAAGCCTCTGTGGTATGGCGGACGATGGTCAAAGTATAGGTATGGGGAAGCCTGGCAAATTGACTACATCACCCTTCCCCAAACCCGCCAAGGCAAGCGCTACGTGCTCACCATGGTGGAAGCAACCACTGGATGGCTGGAGACCTACCCTGTGCCTCATGCTACTGCCCGGAACACCATCTTGGGCCTGGAAAAGCAGGTCCTGTGGAGACATGGCACCCCTGAGAGAATTGAGTCAGACAACGGGACTCATTTCAAGAATGGCCTCATAAGCACTTGGGCCAGAGAACACGGAATCGAATGGATATACCATATCCCATACCATGCACCAGCTGCCGGGAAGGTGGAACGCTGCAATGGACTGCTTAAAACTACCCTTAAGGCACTTGGTGGAGGGACCTTCAAAAATTGGGAACAGAACTTAGCGAAGGCCACCTGGATGGTCAATACCCGAGGGTCCATCAATCGAGCTGGTCCTGCCCAGTCTGAATCCTTGCATACAGTGGATGGAGATAGGGTCCCTGTGGTACACATGAGAGGTATGTTAGGAAAGACTGTTTGGATTAATCCCACCTCGGGCAAGGGCAAACCCATCCGTGGGGTTGTCTTTGCACAAGGACCTGGTTACACTTGGTGGGTGATGCAAAAGGATAGGGACACCCACTGTGTACCACAAGGAGACCTTATTTTAAGTGAGAACTGTGTGTAGGATTTCATTATATATATATATGTGTGTGTGTGTGTAGTTTAAGGAAGGTATTGATTTGGGATGATGTAGATGGTAATAGAATAAGGGGTGGATAATGTCCTGGGTTGAAGTATATTCTATCACCATCTTCAAGAACTGTTGAAACCAGGTGAGGCAGTGCTCCCTGCCTCCTCCACTCTGGCTTATCTTCTGTTAATGGGCCATCAGCACCTTTGCTACACAGCTCACAGATAACCCCCTCCTGGACTACCTCCTGTTAATGGGCCCATCAGGCCTTATCACATGACTCACCATCCCATTGTGGGATGCTCCGCCCAGAGGGAGAAACCAAGCATTCCAGCCTGGATGTAAGCTGAGACTCTGAACACCAGAGGGGCGCTTACCCACTGGATTCCCAGAGGACCCGAGCTACCAGACTTTTCTACAGGATCACTGCTTCAGGAAGACCACCTCATCTGGACTGCTTCCATCACTACGCTCAGGTTGTATTCTGACTCTGTCAGTGGTCTTTTGTATTATTGCATTGATTTTATTTTACTTTCTTTCCTTTTTTTCTTTTTTTCCTATTAAATTGTATCTCTGACTTGGAGCCTCTCATTTGTTTTGCCTTCAAACTACTACAGTCAGCTGTCCATTTTCCCCCTGACCCTGCCCTATGTTATAGAGAAATACCTGTCAGTCCAGCCTGGGGTCAATCACCTTTCTGCTTCGCGCTCTCTATCCCCCAGTTGAAAGGTGGGCACACAGGCTTTGTTCGATCTCTTTTTCGTCCCCCCTCTCTTCGGGAATAAAGATCTCTGAGAAACCATATGGAAAAGAGCCTTCTCTGATCCTTGCTCTGAAACCTGGACACTCCAACACCTGTTGCCGTAGAACAACAGCCTTGTTCTGCACCATTACCTGAGACTGCAAGCAGATTCAGGAACGGCCCCTGGCGCTGCCAGCAATCAGAGCTAACTGGGGATCTACCAGCCCAGGGTCAGGAACCCCTCCCCACAAGAAAAACTGGATCCACTGCTCCCGCTGCTTCCCCTGCTTTGGGACAAACCCAGCAAGTTGCAGGCAGAGTTTGAGTGCAGGGCCCCAGAGCTCAGCACAGCCCGGCCCGGGGGTCCCAGAGTGCGTGGCCATGGAGGGTGTCAGGGCAGTCCGGGGAGATCCAGGGAGGTCTGAGGAGGGGACCCAGGTGAATTCCCTAATATTCCCCCTTTCCCCCTGTCCCCTCACACTCCCTCTGTCACTTTCACTTCCCCCTCTCCCAAACTGCACCACCGGGATCTGCCCGCCTCTCTCAGCCCCAGCCCTGGCTTTCAAGTGACCTGGGGACCCCCCGCAGAATGGGGGGTCCCTCCTGTGTCCCCCGGGTGTTGGGTGGGGGGATGTGAGGGCTGGGCGCGCTCAGGACAGCCCCGTCCTCACAGCCAGAGGCTCTTTACTGCTCCAGGGGAGAGGTTCATATCCCATCCCAAGGTCACTCTGGTCCTGGCTCTGCTCGTGATCCTGGTCCTGGCTTTGGTGCCGGCCTTGGCTGTGCTGTCAGGTAAGGGAGGGGCAGCTGCCTCAGCCCAGCCCCTGGGGGCACAGCAGGGTCCCTATTGCCTGTGGAGGGGAATCCTGGACCTTCTCCTCTCCCCTCTGCAGGGGGAAGACAAGGAAATATTCCAGTTGTTCCTGACACTCCGCAGCTGCTGGCCTGTCCTGCTGGGTGGGTTGGGTACAATGGGATGTGCCACTTCCTCTCGAAGGATGAGCGCACCTGGGATCAGGGTCAGGCTCAGTGCTCTGAGCTCGGGGCCTCCCTGGCCGTGCTCAGGGATGAGGAAATGGTGAGTGAGGGGCTGGGAGGGTGTGGGGTGGCCGAGGGGAGCCTGGGGGGCTCCTGGGCTGGGGGTGCAGCTCCCACTGCCGGCTCCTCTCCACTTCCCAGGAGTTCCTATTCCGCCTCAGCTGGAAAGTCGGTTACTGGCTTAGGCTTCGCAGACGGGGACAGCAGCTTCAGTGGGAGGACGGCAGCAGCTTCAACTCCTGGTGAGTCCCAGGGAGCCGAGCAGGACCTGGGGGGCATGTCGGGGCATGTGGGAATGAACAGGGGATGGGGCAGGAAGTGTCCTTTTGTGTGCCAGCATTGTCTCTGCTCCTCCTTGCAGGGTTCCTGTCCTGGGCAATGCAGAGTGTGTATACCTGGCTGAGAATCATTTTGGGAGTGTGACCTGCTCAAATCCAATGCCCTATCTGTGCAGCAGACCCCAAACTCGCCTGTGACAGGGGATGGACAAAGCACCTTCTCTGTGCTGGGCAATCACAGCTTTGCCCCTTTTTCAAACCCTGGGATGTCCATCCTCAGGCGCAGTGTCTGCCTTGCACTGACCCTCAGGGTCACCTCAGTACCTGATCTCATCAACATCTCACCCTGTTTGGTCTCAGGGTCACCTCAGTGCCTGGTCTCCAGGAGATGAACCTGCAGGAATAGGACGTGATGTGGAAGCTGACGTGTGGCTGCCTGTGCAGGGCCTGGGGGTTCCTTTCTCCTTCTGCAGCCACTCCAGGACTCATCCTGTTTCTCTTGCACTACACATTTATACACTAAGCCTGTATATATATGTAGGTACAACACTCTGGAAACAGATTTCAAATGCATTCTTCTAACACTGTATTTACACACTAAGCTTTTATATCTATATTGGTATAACACTGTGAATACAGACCACAAACAAGTGCTTCCATGTGGATGTGACCTTGGTTGGGGCAAGGTGCCAATAATGCCAATGTGTGATTTAACCTCACAGGTACCATTACCTTAAGGGTTGGACTCGATCCTTGTGGGTCCCTTCCAATTCAGAGCCTTCTGAGGAATGACCCTGCATGTCCTCCATCAGTATTTAGGGTGCCACTGTTGCTGCTGTTTTTGTATTCTTTATAATTTTGGGGTTTTTACTGAATGCTTGCAAAGTGCCCCCGGTGTCCCTCGTGTTCCCCCGGCGCCGGCAGCCCCGTCCCTGCCCTGCTCCCCCTCCCACGTCCCGTCCCGGCTGGCGGAGCCTTGGAGCTGCCGTGGGGGCCGTGGGGCTGCCCCGGGGGCTGCGCCCTGAGCCGGGGCCCCTTCCCAGCGCTCCCAGTCTGCCCATCCAGCCCGGAGCAGCCGGCGAGGGCTTCAGCTGGGACGGCAGGGGGGCGACGCCGAGGGGTGGGACCCACCTCGCTTGGGTTTGGTTTGCTCTTCCCAGCCTCAGGAAAAAAGATTTTTGGAAGTTTCTGCCAGAAATCTCTCCCCTCCTCCACTCAGCCCAAGGGCCTGGGGGGTTTTCCCTTTTATTTGGCGAAATCAAAGCCGTGCACTTCATGCTCATAATTAGGGCCAGGAGAAGTGACGGCTTTCCTCGGAGCCGGTGCCGGGGAACACGCCGGGCTGGGAAAGGCGGGCCGGGAGGTGCGGAGAAGTTTGTTTGTGTTTCCAGCTCAATCCCGACTCGGGCCCGGGCCCGTCCCAGCGCTGTTCCTCATCTGCGGCTTTCCCCTCACACAGCCCGGGGGCGGGGCCTGAGAGCGCGGGGCGGGTGTGGGCCGTGCACAGAGCCCGCCCTTGGCTCGCTGCCATTGGCGAATTGTGGCCTCACTCCAGAATCTCGCGCGCCGATTGGGCCGAGCGGGGCCAAGCCCGGCCCCGGGGCCGCCCCCCGGGCTGCCGTTGACCGGCAGAGGCGCCATTGGCGGAGCGTGTGTGCGGGCCCGGGAGCGGCGGCAGCGGCCGGAGCCCGGTGAGGCGGCGGCGGAGCTCGGAGGCGGCCCCAGCGCGGGTGGGAGCCGCGCTCGGTTCTGCCGGGGCTCGGGGCCGGCTGCGGGCGGAGGGGGCGGCAGGGGGCTCTGGCGGGTTCCTTGTGCCGTGTCGGCGCCGTGTTCCCCGTGGCCTGAGGGCGCTGCGGGAGCGGCTGCCCGCGGTCTCCTTCCCGCCGCTGCCTCGGCAGGAGCCGGTGCCGGAGCAGCGCTGCCTCGTCCCGCTTCCTGCGGGTAGGACGGAGGTGGCCGCCCTGTCCCCGGGGCTGTGCGGGAAAATTCCCGTGGCCAGAGGTTTGTGTCCCCGGAGGAGACCGAGGAGTCCTGTAAAAGTGACTTTATTCCTGAACAAAGGGAGAGGCCGTGCGGCGTTTGCCGTGGGGTCTCTCCAGTTGTTGTCGTACTCGACCTCCTTTTTATCCTGATTTTCCCTTCTGCATCTCCCTGTCCCTTTGCCCAGTGGCGAAGGTCCTTGGAAAGTTCCGACTTCCCGATCCGCCGCCTGCATGTCCTCGTTAATATGCACCCCCCTTTTGTATAACATCCGATATTCATGGCTCTGTTCAGTCTTTTTTCTTCTTTTTGATGTTAAGGAATTTCGCAGGACCTTGGCTGAGCAGCAGTCCATGTCAATGAGTAACGTTTTCTGAAACTGATGGTTTTTCGCATTCCTTCCGTTCTCCAAGTCCCTGTCCCTATGTCCAAGCAGATTCACTGATTCACTCTGTTTTTTCTTGCTGGGTCCTCTTTGACTTTGGGATTATTGTCAGTGCCCTCATTCCCTGTCCTTTTGTAGCCGTGTGTGGATCAGGAGGCCTGGCTGCCACCTGCATCCCCTTGCTCAGCTGCTGAATGAGCTGCCCTCAGCGAGGTGTCCTGCACGGTCCAAAGATGAGAGTTGCTGGAGCACAACAGAGGAGAAAGAGCCTTCGTTTAACCCATGGTGTGCCAGGGAACCACGAAACCGTGTCCCATTCCCATCCTTTCCACGTTTGGACCGGCACATGAGCTGCTTTCTTATTTCCTTTGTTATCTGTTTCACCAGTTTTCTGTTGTCATCTATTTGTCAACGACATCTTGAGTCATTTAATTTTCCACCCTGTCCTCCTCCTTCTGCTAATATATAATCTGATCCCATCCCCCGGTGAAATGTTGCATTCTTCGTTTGAGTGGATTGGTGAGCCAGACTGAGGAGCTGGATCTGTCTTGTGGACGTCTTGTAATCTAATTCTGCCATTGAAATGATCAGTGGGTTCTCTGGCCCCTGATCTGAATTGGTTCGGGTTCCCTGGGGCTGGTCCATGGTGTTGCAGGATTTGTTCTGATGGCCGTTCATCTTTTCCCCATTTTTGGGTGCTCCCTCCAGCCAGGGCTGCAACAATTGATCTCTTTTTTCTAATTAAATCCTCACACACTTGGATTCCCAAGTGATTTCTCTGAACTTGTGGTAGCACAAACACCCCAGTGGTCTAATGCTCCCTGTGTGACACAGACAGTGAGAGCACATGTTGGAGTGGGGAGAGGGATGATTCCCCCCCTCTTATTTTAGTGAAGTTTTCACAACATTCTCCATTTGCTGTTTCCCTTTGCAGCTGAAGCAATTTGTGTTGCAGAGTCAGATCTCCTCACTGTGGGCTCTGCCTTTGGCTGTGCCAATTCCATCTGTGCCAGCAGGCAGAGCTTGGGGTGAGGGACAGAGGGAATCAGCCCAATTCCTCCCCCGGGCAAGTAGAGCCTGGTGCATTGTCCACACTTTTCCCCAGCAGTGTTAATTTGCATTTCTAAAGCTCCTCTCCTGGCTGCCTGGAAGGAAGCTTCTCTTCCAGACCAGCGATTGAATGACTCTCATGTGGTTCCCTACAATCTACTTTTGTTTTAACTGTGAATTTAACTGTTTAATTCTTTTCACTGTTTACTGTTAAAGGCTCGCTTTTAAAGCTCTTCTGGTTTTGTAAAATGCAACCTAACGGTGAACATCGAAAAACCCATACCAAAATTTTGCCATCACTAAATGCCTTCCACAAACATACACAAAAACATTCCGAAGCCATCAAGTTTTTTCTGCTTCTTCTCCTAGGACTAAAAATTGTTTCTCACACCCCTGGTCCAAACATTACTGACAATTTAAAAGTAGGATTATTATGAGAGATTATTCTGATGGTGCAATCGTTTCTCTGAAACTGCGAGAAAAACAGTAATTCTCCAATAATACATTTAGTGTTAGAGAGTCAAGGCATTACTTGATTTTGGCCAGGATGTGCAACAGAAACCATTTCATCTACACGTAGCCTGGGTGTGCAGCAAAAATCATTCCATGACACGTGAGTTTTACTGGATTTTCCCTAAACTTTCTACAGTCTGACCCACAGATCCAGCAGAGGATCTGTGGGCAGGCACAGGGGCTTCCCCCGCTGCGGAGCCCTGGCTGCTGCTCCGGTGCCTTCAGTGCGGGGTCAGTCGTGGCCTGTTTAACATGCACAGACAATTCCAATTCCTTTTGGGAGTCTGGGAGAGCCATGGCTGGGGCATCGATCATGTTCGTTTTTTCATTTTCTCATGTTTTGTTCTCTTTCTCATGTCCATACCATAACATTGAGGCTGTCTGGGGTTAAAATGTCACACAATGTTCTGGGTAGAACAGAGAGTCCTCAATCCAGTCCTCCAATTCCCTATTAATCCTCAGAATTGTTGCAGCTCCTTTTTATCCTGGGTAAAGTTACTTCTGAGATTCCCTTGACCTTCTGTTGGTCAATTCACTACAAACTTTCAGTCAAATAATGCCCCAAATATTTAACTTCTTTCTCCACCTTTTGCGCTTTTTCTTTCAAATACTCCAAAATGCTTTTTAGCCTGAAAATGGAGCCATTCCACAGAGGCTTCTTCTACCACTTCGTGTCCTCCTGACTGGAGCAAGTCATCCTCATCCTGCATTATCCCTGTCCCTGGGGGTGAGGTAAATTCTTTTGATATTTTCTGCAAAGCTTGCCCGAATAAGGCTGGTGCTTCTGTGCATCCCTGCAGAAGGACCGTCCATGTCTTTCCCATTTTCCCTTCTCCCTCTTGTTCACACTCAAAGGCCAAATCCTGTTCAGCATCCTGTGTCAGTGGGCATCCCCCAAAGCATCTTTGACATCAAATCCTGAATGGCAGCAGTGTGAGGAGGGAACCTGGTTCCAGGTGGTGTAAGGATCTGAGACTGTGGGGTGCCTGGGTTTGATAATCTCATTTCTTCTTAGGTCCTGCACCATTCTGTGGATTCCATCTGATTTCTTGGTTGGCAGCATAGGAGGAGCATTATAGGGAGAGATGCCTGGCTCCCAAAGCCCTGCCTTGAACAGGGGCTCAGTAACAGGCTGTAAGCCCTTCCTTCCCTCCCTTGGAATAGGGGATTGCTTTTAGACACCACTTGTCCTGGTTGCTGCAGAGTCATTTGGAGAGGCTGGGTATCTGATTTTCCCTCTTTCCCTGCCGCTGCCCACACTTGTGGGTTCACTTCAGCACAGGCCTTGCCAGACATTTGACACAAAGGTACCACAGAACTGGCCTCTGTATCATCTTTTACAGTATTAATTTGCATTCCCAGTTTAGCCATCAAATGCCTTCCCAGTAAATTACAATCACAATTAGGAACAAGTAAAAATTCCTGCATTTCAAACCCATCCCCCACATCTGCCGATAGTGGTTGACTAAAACACATCTGCTCATCTTTCCCACTTGTCCCTGAATAATCAAAGACATTTTAGGGATTTATCAGTTCCTTAAATCCAGCTTCTGCTTATCAAAAGGGAAGTCTATCTGTCTTACTTCAGCAATATCTGGTTTAACTAAAATCTTTAATTCTTCAAAATTAATGTTACAAGAGCAGCAGGCTGCGTGGTCAGTTAATATTTTCTGGAAGTGATGCCTTCTTCTGTCCCTTCCTTATGTCCGAGTGCCTGGCCCTATCCCCAAGCAGATTCGCAGCATCTGTTTGTAAAGACACTTTCCTCTTCTCCCTTTCATGGGGGTTCCCCGTTTGCGGGACATCCCCCCTGGAGCAGGGTGTCCCCCGTTGCTGCAGCCCCACCCCTCGGGCAGGCTCAGCCAATGGGAGCGCGCGGCGCTGATGACTCACCAGTTGCCAGGCAGACCCGCAGGTCCCAGCGGTGCCCCCCGGACCCCACGTGCGCCCCGCCCTCGGCCCCAGCGCCCCCGCGAAGGGAATTTGGGGAGGTGGGAGGGGGGAGGTTTTGCGAGGGGCTGAATCTTTATATTGTGGAAAAGTTTTTGTCTGAGTCTCGATGTGTGGGGAGTTTTTGATCTGTGTCGATGTTTGGAGGACTTCTAGGCTGAATCTTGGTGTTTTGGAAATTTTCACAGACACAAGGTGCCCGCTGACTTTTTGAGAATAACTTGGGCAAGGAGGAACCCCCAGCCTAAGGTGCTCTCCTCTTGTTTTCTCCCTAAACCAGGATCTGTCATTCCCAAGGAGTGCCCAGATGGAGAAGGAGGAAAAGCCCAGGACATCCCGCAGGAGGAGGGGCTGCAAACCCAGCCCAGGGAGCTGCAAGGAGGAAAGACCTGCCCTGTGCCAGGAGGGCGGCCGGAGATCCAGCCGGAGCTCAGAGCTGGTGGAGAAGCCTCATGGAGGGGAGAAGCCCCACAAGTGCCTGGAATGTGGGAAGGGTTTCAGCTACAGCTGCCACCTGATCCGGCACCAGAGGATCCACAGTGGGGAACGGCCCTATGAGTGTGGGGAATGTGGGAAGAGCTTCAGCCACAGCAGTAACCTGAGGAGACATGAGAGGATCCACACTGGGGAAAAACCCTACAAGTGTGGGGAGTGTGGGAACAGCTTCAGGAACAGCTCCGCCCTGTGGAAACACCAGATGATCCACACTGGGGAAAAACCCTACGAGTGTGGGGAATGTGGGAACAGCTTCAGAGACAGCTCTACCCTGTGGAAACACCAGATGATCCACAGTGGGGAAAAACCATACGTGTGTGGGGAATGTGGGAGGAGCTTCAGAGACAGCTCCAGTCTCGCCCAGCACCCAGTGATCCACACGGGGGAAGGGCCCTACACCTGCTTGGAATGTGGGAAGAGCTTTGGATTGTGCTCCGACCTGAGAAAACACCAGCGCATCCACAGCTGGGAGAGGCCCTACGAGCGTCTCCAGTGTGGGAAGAGGTTTGCAAGGAGCTCCACTCTCCTCTTACATCAGCGGATTCACACGGATGAGAGGCCCTTCCGCTGCCCCGACTGCGGGAAGGGCTTCAACCGCAACTCACACCTCACTGTCCACCGGCGCATCCACACCGGGGAGAGGCCCTGCAAGTGTCCTGAGTGTGGGGAGAGCTTCTCAGACAGATCTAAAGTGACCAGACACCAACGGAGGCAGCACTAAGGGAAGCCCTGCGAGTGCCCGAGTGCGGGAAGAGCTTCGTGCGCTGCTCCAGCTCCATCCCCCATGGGAGGATCGGCGTTGGATGATCCCCAGTGACCCCCGTTGGGCAGAGCCCTGGTGATCCGTGGTCCTGGTGATCTGTGTTGGGAAGAGATGTGGCTGAGGGGGCTCCACATCTTCCTGTCTCCCTGTGGGCACCTGGATGAACACAGGGGCAGGAACATCCATCGGGACACAGACCGACATTGGGAATTCCTTGGGGAGAGCGGATTTGTTGACTTTCAACCCCAGAAAATCTTTTGTGCTCAGTCCTATCTTCTGGGGGCATCAAGGAATGCTGGATGGTCTTGGAGGTAATTTCCAGTGTCAGGATTCCACGATTTTGCTTTCCTGTTGCCCATGGGTGTTTTCCACAGACAAATGGTGATGAACTGGGGCAAAGACCATGACTGTGGAGGCAGTGGGGTGGAAACTGCTCCAAAAAAGGTTCTTCCCTCCCACCCAAGCATGTGGATCCTCAGCTGGCACAGACAGGAATATCCTTTTCTTTTGGCCTTGATTTGCTTTTCATTTCTCTTCATGCCTTTTAAATGTCCAACAGTGGGGTAAAAATAAAGACGTTGAACTAAGACATGGCTGGGGACATAAGACATGGGGAGTGACTTTGGGACACATGGACATGGAGGGTGACGTGGCCATTCATGGGGACATGAGGGGACACGGGCACAGATGGAGACGTGGGGGACAATGACAAGGATGGAGACACGGTGGGGAGGCAGCCATGGGTGAGGACATGGTGGGACGTGGCCAGTGGCAAGTGGGGACATGGCCATGGCCGGTGCCATGGGGGGAACTTGCAGGGGCTGTGGGGGATGCTGGGTTTGAGGGAGTTGAGGGTTCCTGGGAGGGCCTTGGGGCTTGCTGAGGGCTTTGGGGACCCCAGGCCCAGCGGCTCCGGCTGCGTTGGGAGACCCTGGTGGAGGTTCTGGGGCAGCTGCTCAAGGACCTCCTGACCTGGACCCCCAGCCGGGCATTGGGCTCCTGGAAAGGAATGAACGTCCTTGTCCCCAGGAGGGAAATCCCAGCACTCCCAGGGTGTCGTGGGCAGCTGAGAGGCCACAAAAGGGAGGGGAAAGCCAGTCAGAGCTGTCCCCCCTAACAACTGCACCCCAAAAATCCCAAACTCAGGGATTCCTCCCAGAAAAAAAGCTGCCAGGAGCTGCCTGAATTCAGGGAAAGGGGGGATGGGACCCCCAGACTGAGCAGGAAGGGCCTGGAACCCCTAGAACCAAGCATGGGGAGATGGTGGTGGGGGATTGGGGGGCAGTGGGGAAGAGGTGGAAGAGTGGGGGAAATGGGGGGCCTGGGACCCCAAAAGAGTGGGGGAGGGGTTGGGACCACCAGATTGCTTTGGGAGGGGTCCTACTCTGTCAAGCTGTTCGTGGGTATAGGGTCTTAAATGGCCAAGAACATTTTCTGGTTATTACGAGTTGTTTATTATATAAATGCATCGATCCAAAAAGCAGGAGTCCTAAGTATGTAGTCTTACTAAAAGTTGCAATACTTAAAGTCCCAGTGGGGCGTAGAAGCAGGTTAACAGACAGTTCCAACCTCGGGGGCAATAACTTACTAACAAGGAATCCCAGCCACGGGGGGAAGGCAGATTGACAGGGGCTCCCAGCCAGAAGGAAAAGGCAGATTCCTGGCCCAGAGTCCCGTTGCGAGCAGCGTTCTCTGCAGCAGTGGCCGCAGCAGCAAAGGCTTCAGCTGTAACAGCGGCAGCAGCAGCTGCACCCCCCAAGTGGTGATACCTGACAAAGTCCTGGCCACGGCCCCCTGGCCACGGCTCCCTGGCAGAGCCCCGTTGTCTCTTGTTGTAGATGGCAGGAGGATGGATCCGTCATTGAAGAATCGATGAGTCGATGCCATTGCCCCCGAAACAGGATTTTTATCCATGAACCATAAATGCATATTCATATCCTTATCTATAGGTTTTCCAGTTAAATAAGAACACAATTCTAAAACATTCTTTCTACACCAATCTAAACTTAATTTTGAAAGTATTTAAAACTGGGAAGGATGGTATCAATCCTTACACAAAGGCATATAGCATATCTATTAACATAAAAGGTTCTATCATATAACGTATCTATTAACGTAAAAGGTTCTATCTCACTCATGTAAAAATTGTACCTTTTCTGTCTAGTTCTGTGAGCGATGTTTTTGTTATGTCTAAAGCCAAATCACCAGGCCTTAGGGCTCTGGGCTCTGTGCTAGTGACGCACGCCCTCAGTCACCGGTGTCCCACTGGCTCCAGGGGGCACAGCCGTGCTGCGCCGGGAGTGGGGAACTGCCCTGGCATTAGCCTTGCCACGGGCAGAACCTTAGAGCCACCAGCTCTAGGACCCTGTGCCAGACGGCATTGAGGACCAGGTAAAGGAGGAGACGAAGGCTCTCGGTCTGAGGTTCCAGCAGGGTAGGTTTATTGCTGAAGGGTTCAGGAGCTGAGGAGAGCTGCCAGCAGGAGTGAACACGGTTTTTAAACAGGGGTGGAACAGTGGGTGGACACAACAGCATGACCAATCAGAATTCAACAGGGCAGGAGTGCAGGGAGGGACTTTCAAAGCCCACAACCAATGGGGTGGTAGAGGGGGTGGATACAATTTGAACTGACTAATAGGGCTTCGAGGATTAGGGGAATTGCAGGGAGGGGGCACGGCAAGGGGTTGGGACAACCAGGGCTTGACAGAGAGGGTTCTGGAGGAAGGGGTAGGATTAACTTGCTAGATAGAAAAAGGGAGGGAACGACCTTAGGGCTGAACCAGCTCCGGGAAGAACGGTGGGGAACTCAGGTACAAACCACTGGGAGAAACATGCACCACAACATGCTAGCCAGCAAATTCTTAAGGCACTTAGAGTCTGTTTACTTAAAACTAAAGTCTAAACTACATATTTATGTGGTTTAATATATTTTAATTTCTCTAAAGGCTTTAATTCAATCCCTGTATCTTTCTCCCTCCCTGGAGAACCCGGGGGGGGGGGGGGTGCACTTCGACATCTCCTTGTTGATTCATGTAGATTCCCTTAATAGCTTTGTTAATTTTTTGTTGAGTGCATTGGAGCAAACAAGGCATCATGATTCGCTTAAATGTGCAATCCCATTTTTAGAAATCTTTTCATCCATGATGTCAAATTCCCTCCATCAAACAGGCTATCTAACCAAGTCCCATTGATAAAAACAGGGCAGGAGACCTTTCCTCTTTTTTAACACCCTTATTGGAATCAGCTCAGGGTGGGGGCCCGACGGGTCGCGCGCACACCGCCGCTGCTCCCAGAAGCGACTCGGGGGAGGAGGTGTGCAGCTCTTCCCACTGGAGTGCAATGCAGGCAGAGCCGGGACTTCTGTCCTCGCGGGAACACCCGGAGTCGCTGTTGGCTCGAAAGTCCAGGGGTGTCTCTCTGGGTCAGTCTCATGCTGGTCATGGCGGGGAGGGCAAAGCTGGGGGATGATGCCCCTCTTTCCCGACTGCAACATGTGCTCTTTGGTTTTCTATTCCAAGCATTGACTCATTGTCTGTCAGAATTTTTCTGTCAGGATGGTGTTGTGCCGGTGGCTGATTTGCATTCACGTCCTGTCACCATCCTGGGGAGCAGCAGGGCCTGACCGTGACTGGACGGAAAGGGAAACACTTACAGGGGGTTACCGGGGACACTGAACTGCCAACACAGAACACTGAACTGACAACCTGGAACACAGCAACATGGAATACTGAACCACAACTTCAGTCATTTCTGGGGTAGGGCTTATTTATCTCACCATCATTAACTCCAATTTTTGATACACCTTCCTTAAGTTGTTGTATGCTTTTGCGGATAGATTCTGAGTGATCAGACAAATTCATACAACACATTCCCTCAAAATCTTCACATTCATGTCCCTGTGCTAATAAAAGAAAAATTGCAGCCCTTTTTTACAAAATTGCGTGCCTGTTACTTAATGCAAGAGAAGTAAAATTGAACTCCTTACTCAGCCAACGCCCCAATTTACATTGGGTGTTAGCAGAGTAAGTTTTCCAATGCTACGTGGTCCACCTACAATATGTGCTGGGATAGCAGGCTAAGTTCTGTCATCACAAATAAAAATATTTGTCATGGCAATTGATAGGAAATGTTACTGATTGCAGACTGCACTAAAGCAGTATGATTACATCAAAAGCTCTGATTTTTATATATATCATGATAGGGAGAAATATCTTTAACCAAAGCTTGATTTTTTTCCTGTGTAATTAAATTTGGCACAAAAGGTCATTTTCACGGAACCAAAGATTTCTAATTTTTAAGGTTCGAGAGATGCCTTGGGAAGGTGAGGAACCCACCAATCCCACTCATCTACTGGGGTCCAAGATCCTATATAGCTGTTTCTATATATATATACCTTGCATGGCTTCATCAATTTCTTTTGGAATTGGCCAGTTGTCCACTGGTATACCAACTAAACTGGTGGAAAATGGTTTTTCTGGGGTTGTGTAAGACAAACATAGTATCTAAACCTTAAGCATTAGCTAAAGCTACCCAAATATTTGTTCTAGGTTGACCAATGGGTAAATCTGTGCTACTAAAAGCAAGCAAAGCAAAAGAGCAAAAGCATACAATTGATCCCCATGCTGACCAACAGAAGGTTCTACATTACTACTGATTCCCACACTAAATCCCAAAGTTCACAGCCTCCAATGGCTGAAACACACGACAGCAGGTGCCAGCTGGAGTCTCTGCACAGTTCACGTCTGTGTGCTCTCTTCTTTGCCTGCAGAGTGGTCAGTGTTTTTCTGTGCTTGATATGTCCTTCACATTCTTTGTTGGAATAATTCACCTGGGTTCTAAATCTGCAGAAATGGAAGCAAGCCCCTTTGCCCCAAGTTAATAGAGGAAGTGGACCTTCAATTTGTCCTGTCTCTGGATTTCTGAGCTAAATGATTTTCTTTTAATTTTCCCTGTGTACCAATGTACAATTGGACTTAAAGATATATCCACTGACAGATGGATATTTTGTATTTCTCAAAAAATGAGTATTTGATAAGATTTGTTTACTATAATCACAAGCTCTTCAATTGTCATGAGTTGACTGCTCCTGTAGATACAGGGGGTTGCACCAGCTGATAGACTGCACATGTATTTATGTTTGCTTTAATTTGGTACCTGGAAATACAAACATTGCATAAGTGCATAGGTACTCTGAAAAAATGTATGACTCTTAAGAACTGATAGCAATCAGGAAAAATTCAGGTATAACAATTAAGAATATTTCAGATGAAAAGCGTAATTAATGGTTGTTAACGATAACACGTGTGAAATCGGATAATTATTAATTACTAAAATATTGCACTATCATCTCAGAGTCTGCAAACAGCTTATAGAATCTTTTTCCAGTGAGGACCAGGACACCCTTTCCCTGGCAAGGTGCTCAAGTGCACTCCAAAAATCGGTCCAGCTGTCTTACTTATAAGGTCAAATTGCCAAGTGAAAGTGACTTGAATTTATTTTTGATGCAAAAAACATCGGAGCTTGTTGGCAGAACATCCATCCAGACAAAGTGAAGGGTCTGGCCAGGACTCAAGCTCTAAACTGGAGTGATGTCCCTTAATACATTTTTTAAAACAAGGCTCTTAACAATCGACATTATAAAATGCTTAAACAGTTAAAAAATAAAAGGAAGGATCTTGAAGTTCACATGTCTTTTGGATAATTAGAAAAAGGATATTCAAGCATATTAAAAAAATCAGCTGTAAGTTAGGAAAATTAACAAATTTACATTATATAATTAATACATAAACACTAATCATCTTAGGAAGTTGAAATAACACCTTTCTAAACTATCATACTTATGACCTACAAAAAACCCCACTAAAACAGCTTACGACGTGGATTTGTGAAATTGTACCAAGCAATAAAACCTTTCATGAAACCAAGGATGTGGTAAACTGCATCTTCTTCCATCCCCAAACAGGTGTTTACCAATATTTCATCACAGCTGTTTCGGTCAAAGTGTCTTCTCTCTAAAAATAATTAAACTTTGCAAATAAGATGAGCATATTTTAACAGAGCTTCAGGTAATTCTAAAATCAAACAGTGCTTAATATGAATAAATTTTGACAGAGTTTTAAATTATATGAAAGAATTTTTAAATTATATGAGCTAATAAAAGTTACATGTAATAAAACCTTAAATTAATAGGATATAGACTTAATATCATCTAAATTCTATAAAAATTAAACTTGTCAAAACTTAAAAATAACCTGAATTTAACAGGGCCCAAACTTAACAGAACTTAAAACAACATAATTCAACTGACCAATACTTAGCCTATACTTAAACCAAACCACACAGAAATTAATCTTGACAGAATATTAAAATATAACTTAACTCAGACATAAATACACTAAGTGACTCCAAGTAAAATTTCACTCTACTTTACTCCCCATTGCGATAAGTTTCTGTACAATGAAGGGGCGAATAGCTGCTTCAGGTCCTTTAACTGTAATCGTGCATCTACTTTGTAGACATCCGGTGACTCCCCCAGTTTCTGTAGGAGGATCTAAAGGTGTCACCAAAGTCCAGCCCCTTGGCCAGCACAGATGAGAAATCACTGTGACCTGCGCTCCTGAATCCAGGAGACCTGTAACTCTGATTGTTTTGTTAATATAGATCAGACTACAAGTTAGGTATTGTTCTGTTTGGTAGTGGCTACTTTCCCTACGACCGGACTGAAGGAGCCTGGAAGGGATGCTAGACAGAGGTTTGGAGTGGCACTGCTTGGCATGGTGTCTTTTCTTTTTACATCTTGGACAGCAGAAAGGTGGGTTTGAGTTTTGTGCTGGCTCTGCAAAACTTTGATATGTGTCCAGGCTTCCCACATCGGAAACACAGTCTCTTGTCATTCTGTGATGTCTTGTTGTTTTGCTGAAGTGCTGAGCTGAGAACTTCAAGGGCTTTTACTGATTTTTCACCCCTTGCTTCTGCTTGAGGTGTTACCTTTAGAGCAGCAATAGTCTTTGTAATATATGGTGAAATTTCTTTTTCTCTACAAACCTAGATCATTTGATGTATAGAAGGCTGTGGATCATGCAAGGCTCTAATTATTTGTTTACTTTCTTCACTAGTATTAACAAAGGCAAAATTTTGAAGCAGATAAAGACATGCCAGGTCATCCTTGCATTGTCTCTCTATTGCATCTATCAGGCAATCTACGAATGTAAGAAATGGCTCTGATGTTCCTTGCTTTATTTCTGTATAAGTCCTTTCAGGGATTCCCACCAGCTGAGTCAACAGCAGAGCTTTGCAAACAGCATTTTCAATGTATTCATGATTCGGTGGTTTCCACCTTGATTGACACCCCCTCTGGCATCGGTAACTGGCAAAGCTAAAAGCGATCCTTCAGCCAAATTAAAGTCCTTGTCTTTGATTGCTTGGCGTCTGACTGCTGCCCAGTCTGTTAGAGACAGATGCTGAGTCCTTCTCGGAGGGTGCCTTGACTCAGGCAGAGCTGGGCGGTGTACCTGGTCAGGGGACAGAAAGTCTCTTTCCCAGTTTGAGTCCGCTATATCTGAGATAGATGAATCCGAATCATTGTCTGAAACAATATCACTGGTGCCTCCCCTCTGATCCATAACAGCCCTCTGGTGTCTTCCATCAATGCCTTGTCCTGGTGTCCCGTCATGTTCCCTCCTCATTCCCCTCCTTGTTGACACGTTATTGTTGTGGCCCATGTCCAGTGCTGGGGTTGGGAGGGTGGGAGCAGCCCAGGGGGTGTGAGGAGACACTTTGGGTGATGTGGAGGGCGATGACAACCGCAGGCACAGTCAGCAGGATGGCGTGGTGTCTGCAGGATGGCGTGGTGTCTGCAGGATGGCGTGGTGTCGGCAGGATGGCGTGGTGTCAGCAGGATGGTGTGGTGTCAGCAGGATGGCGTGGTGTCAGCAGGATGGCGTGGTGTCGGCAGGTGGTGTCAGCAGGATGGCGTGGTGTCGGCAGCATGGCGTGGTGTTGGCAGGATGGCGTGGTGTCAGCAGGATGGCGCGGTGTCGGCAGCATGGCGTGGTGTCGGCAGCATGGCGTGGTGTCGGCAGCATGGCGTGGTGTCGGCAGCATGGCGTGGTTCAGCGCTGGGGTGACGTGAATCGGATGTGCTGGGCCCCTTCCACGTTCAGGGGGATTCACGTGGCGCGACAACGGCGGCACTGACGCTGCTGGAGATGTTTTTGGCTCCGAGGCACGGTACGGGCTGGGTGGTGGGTCGGGGCGCGCAGCAACTTCCGCACGGTCCCTTGTGTGCTGAGCATGGGCGGTGGCTTCCAGGGGTGTCCCCATTAACAGTGGATTTTATCCATAAACCATAAATGCATATTCATATCCTTATCTATAGGTTTTCCAATTAACTAAGAACACAAATCTAAAACATTCTTTCTACACCAGTCTAAAGCTAATTTTGAAAGTACATAAAACTACAAAAAACTGTGAAGGATGGTATCAATCCTTACACAAAAACCTACGCATATAGCATCTCTATTAATGTAAAAGGTTCTATCTCATTCACGTAAAAATTGTACCTGTTCTATCTAGTACTGTGAGCGATGTTTTTGTTATGTGTAAAGCCAAATCACCAGGCCTTAGGGCTCTGGGCTACCTAGCAAATTCTTAAGGCACTTAGAGTCTGTTTACTTACAACTAAAGTCTAAACTTCTACTTCATATTTACATGGCTTAATATATTTTAATTTCTCTAAAGACTTTAATTCAACCCCTGTATCCTTCTGTCCCCCTGGGGAACCCAGTGGGGCATGCACTACATCTCCTCTCTAATCCCCAGGATGGAGCCGGGGTAGGTCGGGCTGGGGCAGCTCTGGGCTCTTGGCCCGGCCTGGGCACCCCCCCCTCAAATTTCCCTGGTGGCTTAGAGGGGTCCCTGCACATTTTGGGGATCGCTGGGTGCCGTGCTGGGGTTCAGGTGTCTCCCAAGGAGTCTGAGAGTGGGGTGACATAGGGGGGACACATGGGGCTCCCCATTCTCGATCCATCCCAGGACGGTTCTGCCTCCATCGCCAATCATGGTCCACCCACAGGGTGCCCCCAGGTCCCTCCCCACTGCCCCCCCATAACTGGGACTGGGTCTAACTGGGAAGCTTTACTGGGAACACTGGGAGCAGCCGGGCAGGGACAGAGTGACAGCGGGGCTGGGGGGACACACGACCCCCCAAAAATCAGCACGGGGACAGAGTGGGGGGTCCCGGCCGGGCCCGAGGCCACGGGGAGGGGCAGCGGCCGCCAGCGGCTCAGGAGCTCTGTGGGCAGAGAAAAGGGGGTGACACCGGGCCGGGGGCCCCGGGGGGAGCACACACGCTCCGGCCATGGGGGACCACCAGCCCCGGGACCCCCCCTCACCTTCTTGCGCAGGTAGAAGCCCAGCCCCAGCGCCAGGAACACTGAGCCCAACATGAAGCCCCCGATCCCCGTCAGCATCTTGCTGCGGGCGGCATCCAGCGGCATCTCTGGAGGGGCCGTGGGGCTCAGAACCCCCCAAAACCTCTCACAGACACCCCAAGCCCCTCCAAGTTCCCTCCTGCTTTCCCCCAGCCCACCCAGGAGCCCCTGAAACCTCCTCCCAACCCCTTCCCGGCCTCCCCACCACCCACCAAAGCCCCTCCTGTCCCTCTCGGCATCCCACAACCCCCTCCCACTTGCCTCCCAGGACCTCCAAACCCTCTCCCAGTCCCTTCCCAGCCCCTCCAGGACTCTCCCACACCCCTCCCAGTCTCTTCCCAGAACAACCAACCTCAGCCCGAGCCCCTCTTTCCCATCGCCCAGCTCCTCCCAGCCCCTCCAGCCTCACTCCGATCCCTCCCAGTTCCACCCAGCACCCCCAAACTCCCTCCCGGCGCCCACCAGCACCCCCACAACCCCATCCCATCCTCCCCAGCATCCTCCAAACTCCTGCCCAGCCCTTCCACAGCCCCCCAGCCCCTCTCCCACTTCCCACCGGCCTCTCCCCAGCTCCCTCCCAGTCACTCCCAGCACATCCCAGTGCCTCTGCCAGCCCGGCCAGTGGCTCCCCCGTACCCCAGTGCCGGCTCAGGGGCTGCTCCAGGCTGACCTGCTCCACTTGGCACGTGTAGGTGAGCCCGTGCCGGGGCCGCGTTTCCAGCAGCACCAGCAGCTGATGGGTCCAGTCCCCGTTGGGGACCACGTCGGTGGCCACCACGTGTCCCGACAGCTCCTGCTGGCCCTGGAACCACCTCACCTGGATGTGGGCGGGGTAGAAATCCATCACGGAGCACAGCAGGCCTCTGGGGCCGGCCTGGGAGCTGAAGGGCAGCAGCGAGATGGAAACGCTGGGGGGCACTGGGAGAGAGCGGGGACACACTGGGATCAGCTGGGGGAAACTGGGAGAGAGAGGGGAGGGGCGGTGTGGGCTTGGGATGGACTGGGAAGGACGGGGAGGGACTGGGAATGAAGTGCGCGGCGCTGGGAGGCCGAGTCCAGCGCGGGGAACTCGGCGCTGAGAGTCTGCCTGGCAACTGGTGAGTCATCAGAGAGACGCGCTCTCATTGGCTGAGAGGCGTCATCTCCACGCGGGGCCGGGATGAACGCGCGGGGGAACACTGGGATGGACTGGGATGGACTGGGAGACCACGGGTTTCACTGGGATGGACAGGAGTCCCCGGGGACGGTCCCAAGGAGGGCTGACGCCTCTGGGGTGATTCGCAGGGAGGTTTTGAGGAACTCCAGGGTCATTGCCAGGGCAGGGCCCCGGGGGACACGCTCTGCCCTACGCTCACCTTTGCGCTCCACGCTGAACGGGGCACAAATCATGTAGTTCTGCCGGCAGCAACTGTCCCCAAAACCCCGTATGTATTCCATCCATTTCGGGTCGCTGTTCCATGCCGGGCCCACTTCTCCCCCCAGGGCGTGTAGCCCACGAAGCGCCCCACGTCGCTGTCGAATATCGTGTTCTGCTCCCGGTTGTAGATGTGACGAACCTCACTTTCTCCGTGCCGTTAATGAAGTGACACTCGGCCTTATGCACCTCCTGGAACACCGCTGAGTGTGCAGGACACAGGTCAGGGGGTGCCCCCCCAGCACCCCCAGAGCTCCGGGGCCAGCCCGGATCCCCACTCCGCACCCCTGTGCCCCACGGCCGCCATGGGACCCTCCTGCCCGCGCTGCGGCTTCCCCTTTCCCACCCTTCCCCCCACTTCCCCTTTCACACCCTCTCCCTTCCCCTCCCACCTCCAGCCACGCCGCAAATCTATTTTGGGGTCCCGTTCCGCTTATTTGCGCTTTTCCCGCCTTTCCCCACATTTTAAACACAATCCCCCCAATTTCCAGCCCTCTCCCGCTCACTTTTCGTGTCCCACCCTCCCCTTTTCCCCTTTTTCCCACCCTCTCCCAGCCCTCCCTCACCTTCCCCCGACCCTCAGCCCATGACGCTCTTCCTTTCGGGGGTCCCCTACTCCCCCTCCCCCGGCTCCATTCCGGGCTCCCCCCTTTGCCCCCTTCTCCCCCCCTGCCCCACCGCCTCCCGCCCCCCGCTCACCCGACAGCCCCGCGCCCGCAGCCGGGGGCGCTCCCAGCACCACCAGTGCCACCAGTCGGGCCCCAGCTGCCGCCACTCGCCCCATGGCCAGCGCCGGCCAGGGGCCGCCAGCCCCAAAGCAGCCGCGCTGCCCGGGGAGCACCAGCCCGGACACAGCGCGGGCTCAGCAGCAGCAAAGCCGCGCGCTCTGATTGGCCGAGAGCACTTTTGGGAGCCGATTTTCCCCAGGCTCTACCCGGCCAGTGATGAGGCCCAAAAACACCAACTCGCGCTCTCATTGGCTGCAGCGCGCCCCGCCCGTGTTGGGATTGGCTGAGCGGGTTCCGGGCCGCCGCAGCCCCGCCCCGGGGTTTTTTGGGTGGTTTTGGGGGTTTTTGGGCACGGCGGAACCCCGGGCTGCGGGGCAGGTGGGAGCTCAGGTGTGGCCAGAAATGTGTCGGCAGGTGCGGCGCGGGATGTGGGCGGTGCCCGTGGCCAGGGCTGAGGCCGGCCCGGTGCCGGGCACCCACCACAGCCGCTCTGTCCCTGCCCCCGCAGCCGCGCGGGGCACAGCAAATGGCACCCCGCATCACCGAGGGCCCTGACACCGCCCGTGTCACAAAGGGCCACACCCGGCCCCCAACAGCAGAGGGACAGACTGGAAGCGCCCGGAGCAGCCCCGGCCTTGTGGCCTTGTAGCCCGTGCCGTGCCCAGAGCCCCGGGAGGCTTTGGCCACGGTGCCCCCGACAGCCCCAGCCCCGCCCCGCAGAGCCCTGGGGCTGCAGCCCGGGCTGACCCTGCGGGCCCCCAGAGATGCCGCCGGACGCTGCCCACAGCAAGGTGCTGACGGGGATCGGGGGCTTCGGGTTGGGCTTGGTCTTCCCGGCACTGGGGCTGGGCTTCTACCTGCGCAAGAAGGTGAGGGGGGCTCCTTGGGGTCGTGTCCACCCTCCCCCGCAGCGTGTGTGCTCCCCCCGGGGCCCCCGGCCCGGTGTCACCCCCTTTTCTCTGCCCACAGAGCTCCTGAGCCGCCGGCGGCCGCTGCCCCTCCCCGTGGCCTCCGGCCCGGCCGGGCCCCCCTGCTCCGTCCCCGCGCTGATTTGGGGGGATCATGTGTCCCTCCAAGCCCTGCTGTCACTCTGGTTGCCACCCAGACGATCTCAGTGCTCCCAATAAAGCTTCCCAGTTCGCCCCAGTCCCAGGGAGCAGCTGGAGCAGCTGCCCCAGAACCTCCACCAGGGTCTCCCAGTGCAGCTGGAGCTGCTCGGTCTGGGGTCCCCAAAGCCCTCAGCAAGCCCCAAGGCCCTCCCAGGAACCCTCAACTCCCTCAAACCCAGCATCCCCCACAGCCCCTGCAAGTTCCCCCCATGGCACCAGCCCTGGCCACGTCCCCACATGTCACTGGCCATGTCCCACCATGTCCTCACCCACGACTGTCTCCCCACCATGTTTCCATCCCTGTCATTGTCCCCCACATCCTTATCTGTGCCCGTGTTCCCCCCGTGTCCCCATGAATGGCCACGTCCCACTCAAATGTCCATGTGCGCCCATGCCACTCTCCATGTCTCTGTCCCACCATGTCTATGTCCTCCCATCATCCCAACCACGTCTCAGTTCAATGACTCTATTTTTACCCCAGCGTTGGATATTTTAAATGGATGAAGAGAAATGAAAAGCAAATCAAGGCCAAAAGAAAAGGATTTCCCTGTCCATGCCGGCTGAGGATCCACATTCTTGGGTGGGAGGGAAGAACCTTTTATGGAGGGGTTCCCACCCCACTGCCTCCAAAATCTTGGTCTTGGCCCCAGATCATCACCATGTGGCTGCACAAGATGCCCTCGGGCAATAGGAAATCAAAATCGTGTGGAATCCCTGAGGTTGGAAAAGATCTCGAAGACCATCCAGTATTCCTTGATGCCACCAAAAGATAGGACTGAACAAAAAAAAATTTTCTGGGGTTGAAAGTCAACAAATCCACTCTCCCCAAGGAATTGCCAATGTCAGTCTGCGTCACAAGGGATGTTTCTGCCCCTGTGTTCATCCAGGTGCCCACGGGGAGACAGGAAGATGTGGATCCCCCACAGCCAGGTGTCTTCCCAACATGGATCACCAGGACCACGGATCACCAGGGCTCTGCCCAATGGGGGTCACTGGGGATCATCCAATGCCGATCCTCCCATGGGGGATGGAGCTGGAGCAGCGCACGAAGCTCTTCCCGCACTCGGGGCACTCGCAGGGCTTCCCTTAGTGCTGCCTCCGTTGGTGTCTGGTCAAGATAGAGCTACTGGAGAAGCTCTTCCCACACTCAGGACACTCGTAGGGCCTCTCCCCAGTGTGGATGCGCCGGTGGACAGTGAGGGTGGAGTTTTGCTTGAAACCCTTCCCGCAGTCAGGGCAGCGGAAGGGCCTCTCCTCCGTGTGAATGTGCTGATGTTTGAGGAGATTGGAGCTCCTTGCAAACCTCTTCCCACACTCAGGACACTCGTAGGGCCTCTCCCCGGTGTGGATGCGCTGGTGTTTTCTCAGGTCAGAGCACAATCCAAAGCACTTCCCACATTCCAAGCAGGTGTAGGGCCCTTCCCCCGTGTGGATCACTCGGTGCCGGACGAGACTGGAGCTGTCTCTGAAGCTCCTCCCACATTCCCCACACACGTATGGTTTTTCCCCACTGTGGATCATCTGGTGTTTCCACAGGGTAGAGCTGTCTCTGAAGCTGTTCCCACATTCCCCACACTCGTAGGGTTTCCCCAGTGTGGATCATCTGGTGTTTCCACAGGGCGGAGCTGTTACTGAAGCTGTTCCCACACTCCCCACACTTGTAGGGTTTTTCCCCAGTGTGGATCCTCTCATGTCTCCTCAGGTTACTGCTGTGGCTGAAGCTCTTCCCACATTCCCCACACTCATAGGGCCGTTCCCCACTGTGGATCCTCTGGTGTCGGATCAGGCGGGAGCTGTTGCTGAAACCCTTCCCACATTCCAGGCACCTGTGGGGCTTCTCCCCTCCATGAGGCTTCTGCACCAGTTCTGAGCTCCGGCTGGATCTCTGGCCGCCCTCCTGGCACAGGGCGGGTCTTTCCTCCTCGCAGCTCCCTGGGCTGGGTTTGCAGCCCCTCCTCTGGAGGGATCTCCGGGGCTTTTCCTCCTTCTCCATCTGGGCACTCCTTGGGAATGACAAATCCTGGTTTAGGGAGAAAACAAGAGGAGAGCACCTTAGGCTGGGGGTTCCTCCTTGCCCAAGTTATTCTCAAAAAGTCAGCGGCCACCTTGTGTCTGTGAAAACCTCCAAAACACCAAGATTCAGCCTAGAACTCCTCCAAACATCGACACAGATCAAAAACTCCCCACACATCGAGACTCAGACAAAAACTTTTCTATAACATAAAGATTCAGCCCCTCGCAAAACCTCCCCCCTCCCACCTCCCCAAATTCCCCTCGCGGGGGCGCTGCGGCCGAGGGCGGGGCGCACGTGGGGTCCAGGGGGGCACCGCTGGGACCTGCGGGTCTGCCTGGCAACTGGTGAGTCATCAGCGCCGCGCGCTCCCATTGGCTGAGCCTGCCCGAGGGGTGGGGCTGCAGCAACGGGGGAGACCCTGCTCCAGGGGGGATGTCCCGCAAACGGGGAACCCCCATGAAAGGGAGAAGAGGAAAGTGTCTTTACAAACAGATGCTGCGAATCTGCTTGGGGATAGGGCCAGGCACTCGGACATATGGAAGGGACAGAAGAAGGCATCAGTTCCAGAAAATATTAACTGACCACGCAGCCTGCTGCTCTTGTAACATTAATTTTGAAGAATTAAAGATTTTAGTTAAACCAGATATTGCTGAAGTAAGACAGATAGACTTCCCTTTTGATAAGCAGAAGCCGGATTTAAGGAACTGATAAATCATGAGGCCTGTCAACTTATGTTTGTGTATTCTGACTAATCAATAGGCTTCAAGAAGGACAATGAATTCAGAAATCAAATACTCCTGGGAAAACAGGATTCAGATGTCACACAACACTAAAAGGTTAAAAAGTCAAAGCGAAGAAGACTCACTTACTTCATCATTTTGAGACCCTGCCCCATAAAAAAGACCACTGACCCATTTCAAAGAACAAACCATGCATGCTTAATAGCTTTTGGCTAATTACCATACGAAGCGGGGAATGGGATGTACTAAAGTCATGAATATACATTTGTGTTTTGGGTATTCAATCCTTCTGTACATAGAAGGACCCTGTGATCTTCTGTAGGTGCGCGTGTGTTTGGGAGCTATCCCGCACGCTGCCCGGCGTCGTCATTAAACGTACACTTCCTAACTTTAAACTGTTAGAGAGCCTTTTGTCCGTCATAGTTGGATATCGGCATTAGGGCGATATTCATATTTTTTTAATAATTCACTCTGCCAAGGTCCTGCTAAATTCATCAACTGCGACAAGAAGAACAAAGACTGAACAGAGCTGTGACTATCGTTATCTATACAGAAGTGGGGTGCATATTAAGGGAGGTATGTCGTAGGTGGATTGGGAAGTCTGTACCTCTCAAGTTCTTCAGCCAATGGGGAAAAGAAGTAAAGGAAAATTAGGATGAAAAGGAGGCTGCGTTCTCCAACAATTGGAGAGATCCCATGGGAAATGTCCCACGGCCTCTCCATGTTTTTATGAATGAGATTACTCTTACAGGACTCCTCTGCCTACTTTGTGGACACAAACCCCTGGTGATGTCAATTTTTCCACACACCTTGGGGCTCCTCTGGAATTCCTTCCACCGTCCGGGGCGGCGGGCAGTGAGTGGAGCTGAAGGTGCCTCACCCAGTTTGGGTGATCGGCTCCCTGGGGTGGCGGCGGCACCGGAGGTTTGACTGGGGACCCCAGAGTGTCCAGGAGACAGATCAGCAGTGACACATCAGGGGGGTCTGTGAAGAGTCGGCAGGGAGAGAGCACTGAAAATCTCATCAGTGAGGACAC
Organism: Chamaea fasciata; assembly: GCF_029207755.1. Lineage (NCBI taxonomy): Eukaryota > Metazoa > Chordata > Aves > Passeriformes > Sylviidae > Chamaea > Chamaea fasciata. The sequence continues at coordinate 2,075,260 of NW_027094117.1, read as the reverse complement.
TGGGATCTTCAGGGAGTGAACATGGCAGGGCACCCATGGAGGGTGGAAAAGGGAAAGCCAGGAAGGCGTCCTGGCAAAAGGGATGACTATCGCAAAATAACTCTGAAGGGTCCCTTGGGAGAATGCTGAGGTAGTTTGCCCAGAGTTTTACCTTTCATGTTTTTCAGATTCTGCGCTGCATAGGGGTGTAGTTCTGAGCCTCAGATTAAGTGCTGCTAAGCTCTCATCACAGAGTAGGTACACAAAACAAATCCTTTTCCTGCTGAAGACCAAGGAAAACAAGCACAACTTTCAAGCCCAAATACATAAAAAACGGTGGACTAAAGAGACAAACAAGGAGCACGACACCTCACAACCTGAGGCTGTGGTTGGACAACTGGGCTCCAATATGCAAATGGCCCAAACTTAACAAAATTTAGGACCTTGTGACCAGTCGTCCATTTTGTGACCATTCTATGTCCCCCTGGAGTGTAGCCCTGGTCAGGCTCCTGCCCTGCCCAAGGTGTACCCTAAAGAGCTTTCAATAAATATCGACTTTATTCTCTAGCTCTGTGCAGTCCCTGTTACAGTTCAGCCTTCTCAAGGCATCGTTCTCCCAGAGGTAATTAAGGACATGGACACCCAGAGGGGCAATAAGGGAGGTCGAGAAAGGATTTAGACAACAGGGGATGGATGGTGTTGGTGTGCTGGGTGAGGGTGAAGGGGAGGGTGCAAGAGTTTGATCAAGGCAAGAAGCAGCAGGAGGAATCTCTGCGGTAAGAAAAAATACGATGGAAAAGAGGAGGAAGAGAGAAATACTGAGGACTGGGACATTTTTCAGCAGGGTCTTATCCTCTAAATTTGCCAGCTGCTGCAGATCCTTTGTGCCCCCAGTTTCCAGGAGAGGAAAACAAGGAGGTCAGGATCCCAGGGAGTTTCTCCGTGCTGGGGGGTGGCAGCAGCGGGCGCAGAGGTGCGGCACCGGGAGCACGGGCTGGGGGCCTGTGGGGAGCTGTGGGGCAGCCGGGGCTCAGCAGGAAGGAAGGAACAGCTGGGAAATGTGGATTACTCCGGGAAGGATCGAGATTCTCCTTTAAGGATTTTGTTTGGGTCGCTGGAGAAAGGAATGACTCTGCAGAAAGCTCAGCAGCTGTCAGAGGAGGAGCACCCACAGGCACTCAGGGGGGATGCAGGAGCGGCACAAGAAGCCCCTGGAGCACTTGGGCACAAAGGCACAGCAGGTGAAGGCAAGAAGGGAGGAGGAAAAGGCCAAGCTGAAGGCAAAGGCCATGGCAGAGTTTCTACAGCCCCGGAGGGATAAACCCCAGCGCCCAAGGGGGCCCCAGCACCGAGGGAACGGGCTCGGCCACAAGCACCTGGCACAGGCATTGCCCTCCTCGGCGGGGGAGAGCCCACCCAAACAGCCCCTGGCAAGGAAGCAGGGTTCCATCTGCAGGCCACAAGGACACTGCAGGCACACACGGCAGCACCCTCAGCAGGAGCAAGTCCAGCCCTGCATGGACATGGATTCCTGGGGCTGCCAGAGCTCCCATTCCACCAGGGACCCACCACACTGCAGCCCTTGACAACATTCAGGCTGGGGCTGCATCCACACGAGGCCTTTCCTCATACACACAGGGGCCTCTCCATCCACTCTGCATCTTAGACCTAAGGGGGGAAAATCCCAAAAATGTCTTTGATTATTCAGGGACAAGTGGGAAAGATGTGTTTTATTCAACTACTATCAGCAGATGTGGGGGATGGGTTTGAAATGCAGGAATTTTTATTTGCTCCTAATTGTGATTGTAATTTAATGGGGAGGTATTTGATGGCTATATTGGAAATGCAAATCAATATTGTAAAAGGTGAAACACAGGCCAGTTCTCTTGTACCTTTGTGTCAAATGTCTGGCAAGGCCTGTGCTGAAGTGAACCCACAAGTGTGGGCAGCCCCAGGGAAAGAGGGAAAATCAGACACCCAGCCTCTCCAAATTACTCTGCAGCAACCAGGACAAGTGGTGTCTAAAAGCAATCCCGTGTTCCAAGGGAGGGAAGGAAGGGCTTACAGCCTGATATTGAATCCCTGTAATGCAGGATGTGGATGACGTGCTTCAGTCAGGACGTCAAGAAGTGGTAGAAGAAGCCTCTGTGAATTGGCTCAATTTTCAGGCTAAAAAGCATCATGGAGTATTTGAAAAAAAACCAAAACAACCCCCAAAAAACCAAAAAAAAAAGCGCAAAAGCTGGAGAAAAAAGTTAAATATTTGGGGCATATTTTGACTGAAGGTTTGTGGTGTATGGACCCACATAGGGTCCAGGGAATCTCAGAAGTAATGTTACCCAGGACTAAAATGGAGCTGGGACAACTCTGAGGATTAATGGGGAATTGAAGGACCTGGATTGAGGATTCTCTGTTCTACTCAGAACATTGTATGACTTTTTAACCCCAGACAGCCTCAATTTTGCGGTATGGACATGAGAAAGAGAACTTGAGAAAATGAAAAAACAAAATGATTGATGCCCCAGCCATGGCTCTCCCAGACTCCCAAAAGGAATTGGAATTGTCTGTGGATGTTAAACAGGCCACGACTGACCCCGCACTGAAGGCACCGGAGCAGCAGCCAGGGCTCCACAGCGGGGGAAGCCCCTGTGCCTGCCCACAGATCCTCTGCTGGAATCGTCTGCCTGGGCACCTCCTGGGGCATCTCCACACACTGGGGGCCAAGCCTTGCTGCCACTGCTGGAGCTTCAGTGGTTTCTGTGCCTGCACTCGCCACAGGGCTGGGGAAGACAACGGGAGAATTCCACTCTGGCTCTCAATCACACTCACACACTGGGCTGGAAGGGATTACATTGTTGGAAAATATACCGGCTTTAAATTTAGGGGGTTTTGAATTTCTCTACTCAGGCTTGGTTTGCCTTTGCCCTGGGGAAAGGAATTTTAGAAGATTTTTTTTAAAAGGGATGTTACACCACCCAACAGAGATGAGTTTACCATCTCAACAGACTGGGAATAGCCCAAAAGACACCCACAAAGATAACGACCAGCAACAAAACATCAACGACCATCAGCAAACAGCAACCAACATCTACCGCAGACACTGCCCCTGGAATAGCTGGAGACACCTGGTCTGGAAAAGGCTGGTAAGGAAATCCAGGAGTGCCGACCTAATTAACATCAGAGGCAAAGAAATCCAGCTCCAATAGGAAACCAAATACTGAGAACTTCACAACTTGGAAGCAATGAAAATCAAACCTATGGATTTCTATGGGTTCAGACTGTTTAACGTTTAGGGAAAATCCAGTAAAACTCACGTGAAACATTAATTTTGAAGAATTAAAGATTTTAGTTAAACCAGATATTGCTGAAGTAAGACAGATAGACTTCTCTTTTGCTAAGCAGAAGCCGGATTTAAGGAACTGATAAATCATGAGGCCTGTCAACTTATGTTTGTGTATTCTGACTAATCAATAGGCTTCAAGAAGGACAATGAATTCATAAATCAAATACTCCTGGGAAAACAGGATTCAGATGTCACACAACACTAAAAGGTTAAAAAGTCAAAGCGAAGAAGACTCACTTACTTCATCATTTTGAGACCCTGCCCCATAAAAAAGACCACTGACCCATTTCAAAGAACAAACCACGCATGCTTAATAGCTTTTGGCTAATTACCATACGAAGCGGGGAATGGGATGTACTGAAGTCATGAATATACATTTGTGTTTTGGGTATTCAATACTTCTGTACATAAAAAGACCCTGTGATCTTCTGAAGGGGCGCGTGTGTTTGGGAGCTATCCCGCACGCTGCCCGGCGTCGTCATTAAACATACACTTTCTAACTTTAAACTGTTAGAGAGTCTTTTGTCCGTCAGAGTTGGATATCGGCATTAGGGCGATATTCATATTTTTTTAATAATTCACAGGTGTCATGGAATGATTTTCTCTGCAAACCCGGGCTGTGTGTGGATGAAATTATTTGTGTTGCACATCCTGGCCAAAATGAAGTAATGCCTTGACTCTCTAACAGTAAAAATATTGTTGGAGAGTTTTCGTTTCTCTCACAGTTTAAGTGAAAGGATTACACCATTGGAACATTTTCGGTAATATTCCTACTTTTATGTGGTCAGTTAGATTTGACCAGGGGTGTGAGAAACAATTTTTAGTCTCAGGAGAAGAAGAAACTTGATTGTTTTGGAATGTTTTTTGTGTATGTTTGTGGGAGGCTCTAAGTGATGGCAAAACTTTGGTATGGGTTTTTCGATGGGCAAAGGGACAGGGAGATGCAGAAGGGAAAATCAGGATAAAAAGGAGGCCGAGTACGACAACAACTGGAGAGACCCCACGGCAAATGCCGCACGGCCTCTCCCTTTGTTCAGGAATAAAGTCACTTTTACAGGACTCCTCGGTCTCCTCCGGGGACACAAACCTCTGGCCACGGGAATTTTCCCGCACAGCCCCGGGGACAGGGCGGCCACCTCCGTCCTCCCCGCAGGAAGCGCGACGAGGCAGCGCTGCTCCGGCACCGGCTCCTGCCGAGGCAGCGGCGGGAAGGAGACCGCGGGCAGCCGCTCCCGCAGCGCCCTCAGGCCACGGGGAACACGGCGCCGACACGGCACAAGGAACCCGCCAGAGCCCCCTGCCGCCCCCTCCGCCCGCAGCCGGCCCCGAGCCCCGGCAGAACCGAGCGCGGCTCCCACCCGCGCTGGGGCCGCCTCCGAGCTCCGCCGCCGCCTCACCGGGCTCCGGCCGCTGCCGCCGCTCCCGGGCCCGCACACACGCTCCGCCAATGGCGCCTCTGCCGAGCCACGCCCGCCCGGGGGGCGGCCCCGGGGCCGGGCTTGGCCCCGCTCGGCCCAATCGGCGCGTGAGAATTTTGTGTGACGGCAAAATCCACCAATGGAAGTGCGTCAAGGGCGGGCTCTGCACACGGCCGACACCCGCCCCGCGCTCTCAGGCCCCGCCCCCGGGCTGTGTGAGGGGAAAGCCGCAGATGAGGAGCAGCGCTGGGACGGGCCCGGGCCCGAGTCGGGATTGAGCTGGAAACACAAACAAACTTCTCCGCACCTCCCGGCCCGCCTTTCCCAGCCCGGCGTGTTCCCCGGCACCGGCTCCGAGGAAAGCCGTCACTTCTCCTGGCCCTAATTATGAGCATGAAGTGCATGGCTTTGATTTCGCCAAATAAAAGGGAAAACCCCCCAGGCCCTTGGGCTGAGTGGACGAGGGGAGAGATTTCTGGCAGAAACTTCCAAAAATCTTTTTTCCTGAGGCTGGGAAGAACAAAGCAAACCCAAGCGAGGTGGGTCCCACCCCTCAGCATCGCCCCCCTGCCGTCCCAGCTGAAGCCCTCGCCGGCTGCTCCGGGCTGGATGGGCAGACTGGGAGCGCTGGGAAGGGGCCCCGGCTCAGGGCGCAGCCCCCGGGGCAGCCCCACGGCCCCCACGGCAGCTCCAAGGCTCCGCCAGCCGGGACGGGACGTGGGAGGGGGAGCAGGGCAGGGACGGGGCTGCCGGCGCCGGGGGAACACGAGGGACACTGGGGGCACTTCGCAAGCATTTAATGCAAAAGATAAAATTGATGAGGGAGACAAAAGCAACAGCAACAGTGGCACCATAGCACGGGGGCACACAAGGACGTGTCCCATTGTAGTGGGGTGGTGCTGTCCGATGCCAGGCACCCACCAAAGCTGCTCTGTCAGTGCCCTCCACAGCAGGACAGGGGAGAGAAAATTTAACCAAGGGTTCATGAGTTAAGGAGCAAGAGAGTTTCCTCATCAAACATCGTCATGGGCAGAACAGGCTCCAAACTGGAGATATGAATTGAATTTATTGCTAACAAACTCAGAGTAGGATAATGAGAGGAAAAAACCCTTCAAAACACCATCCCCAGCTCTCCCTCCTTCCACCTCTACCTCCTACCCCGGTAGTGCAGGGACACAGGGAAGGGGGGGCCACGCTCAGTTCATGCCCCTCAGTTCAGGCTTCTTCCTCTGCTAAGGGACAGGAGCCATTCTCCTGCTGCACCCTGGGGAACTCCCACTGGACAGTTCTCCGGAACTTCTCCAACCCCAGTCCATCCCATAGGCAACAGCCCCCCTCAAACTGCTGCAGCATGGGTCCCCTGCCACGGGGTCAGTCCTTCAGAGACAGGCTGCTCCAGCGGGGGCCCCTCTGTCCACAGGGTCACAGCCTCCTGTCAGGCATCCCCCTGCTCCAGCGTTGCTCCTCCAGGGGCTGCGGGGAGATCTCTGCATCCCCATGGATCTCTAGGGGCTGCAGGGGGGTCTCTGCATCTGGCACCACTGTCTTTGGAGGCACCAGGAATAGGCTGAGCTCCGCCTGAAGCTCATCTCACATTCCCCGTTCTTGTAGGGCCCAATCCCCAGTGTGGATGTTCTGATGTCTCCTCAGCTCAAAGCTCCACCTGGAGCCCTTTCCACATTCCAAGCACCCGTGGGGCTTCTCACTGGCCTGAGCCTTCTCCACCAGCTCCAAGATCTGGCTGTATCTCCGGCCAACTCCCCAGCACAGGGGTGGGGGTCTTTCCTCCTCACAGCTCTTTGGGCTTGGTCTGCAGCCCCTCCTTGCGTGGGTGCTCGTGGGCTTTTCCTCCCCATTGGATTCCTGTGCCAGGGAGCCACTCAAAACAGCCTCTTCCACAAGATTCCGTGGCAGGGATTTCTTCTCCCTGGTCTCTGTCTGCAGCTCAGTGCCTGGAGTAAGGAAAGACAAGGAGAGGAAGGAATGAGGAAGGAAGCAGGACAGAATGACGAGAGGAAGGAAGGAGAGGATAGGATTTGCCTCTGTCAGAGGGAAGGGGAAGGAGATCCCCCCAGCCTACCCCTGGCAGGACAGCGTCGGCAGTGGGGTTGTCCTGCAGCCGGGGGTGAGGCTGGGCTGGGAGATGCAGCAGAGGAGAGGGGGAAAGGGGCAATGACTTCCTCCTCACCTTCCTCAGTATCCCAGGCATCTTCTTTTTTCCTTGCAGTCTCCTTTACCTCCATCAAGACACAGTCTGAGATTGACAAATCCTGGCTTGGGGGAAAAGGCAGGGGTGAGCACCTTGGGTTAGCTGGTCCCGCTGCCCAAGTCCCGCTCAGGAAGTCACCACCTGTTGACCACTGGGTGGGCCAAGACCCTGCTCATCTCTATCCTCCCCCACCCTGCCAGGCTGCTGAGGAACCCTAGCTTCGGGATCTCCCCATGCTGCTCTCCCCACTCCTCGCGAGCCCCAAAACCGATGTCACCCCCCACGTCCTCCGGTACTGGGCAATCACCGTGTGGATCCTCCATGATTCTCCCAGGGGACATTTGTGGCTCAACTTTCAGGTCCTGTGAGATCCAAACATCCCAGCCGTTGCAAAAGGCCCTCCAGGACACCCTCTGAGAGATGTGGGGCGAGCTTCCCCTCCCTGTTCACCTGCTGGGGCCGGGGAATCTGCGGACTCAGCAGGAGGGTGGGGGAACCACGTGGTTCTACTGCTGCTCCTTCTCTTTCTGCTCCTGTTCCTGCTCCTCCTTTTCCCCCTCCTTGTCCTCCCTCCCTCCTCTTCCTCCTGCTCCTCCTAACCACCAAACCCAGACCCCCCCTTTCCCACCCCCTTGCCCCATGGCCGCTGAAGCACTGGATGCTGTGTGGGAAACCCCCTATGAGCCCCCCAGGGATGAGCAGGGGGCTTGGGGACCCCTCCAGTGCAGATCCATCCTGCCTCCCCACCCCGAGACCCAGGGAATCACTCCAGGGATGGAATGACGGGGACAAGAAAGGACCCACATGAAACCCCTTTTCATGTCCCAGCCTCACTTTTCCCTCCCCTCCCCCATTGTTTCTCCAACCCAAAGACCCCTCCCAACTCAGTTTGGGGGTCCCACACCTCTCTCACTCTCTTTGGGGATCCCAGACCTCTCTTTCTCCCCCTCTTCTCTGCCTTCCTCATCATCCCCCCAGTCCCCACCACCCTTCTCCCCTGTGCTTGGTTTGGGGGATTCCAGGCCCCTACTGCTCAGACTGCAGGTACCATCCCCCTTGCCCTCAATTCAGGCAGCTCCTGGCAGCTTTTTTCTGGAAGGATCCCTGAGTTTTGGGATTTTTGGGATGCAGTTTTGGAGGGGGACAGCTCTGTCTGGCTTTCCCCTTCCCTGTTGTGGCCTCTCAGCTGCCCCTGACACCCCGAGGCTGCTGGGATTTCCCTCCTGGGGACAAGGATGTTCATTCCCTCCCAGGAGCCCAATGCCCGGCTGGGGGTCCAGGTCAGGGGCTCCTTGAGCAGCTGCCCCAGAACCTCCACCAGGGTCTCCCAGTGCAGCTGGAGCTGCTCGGTCTGGGGTCCCCAAAGCCCTCAGCAAGCCCCAAGGCCCTCCCAGGAACCCTCAACTCCCTCAAACCCAGCATCCCCCACAGCCCCTGCAAGTTCCCCCCATGGCACCGGCCATGGCCATGTCCCCACATGCCACTGGCCATGTCCCACCATGTCCTCACCCATTGGCTGTTTCCCCACCACATTCCCATCCCTGTCATTGTCCCCCATACCTCTGTCCATGCTCGTGTCCTCTCACATCCCCACGAATGGCCACGTCCCCATCCATGTCCACATGTCCCCATGTCAGTGTTCCACCATGTCTATATCCTTCCATGTCCCCACCCATGTCTCAGTTCAATGTCTTTATTTTTACTCCAATTTCAGATGTTTTGAAAGAATGAAAAGAAATGAAAAGCAAATCAAGGCCAAAAGAAAAGGATTTCCATGTCTGTGCTGGGTGAGGATCCACGTGCTTCAGTGGAAGGGAAGAAGCTTTTTCAGAAGGGTTTCCACCCCGCTGTCTCCAAAATCTTGGTCTTTGCCCAATCCATCACCATTTGGCTGCAGAAGAAGCCTTTGGGCCATAGAAAATCAGAATGGAATCATTGAGGTTGGAAAAGACCTCAAGACCTCAAGTGTTGCTTGATGCCACCAGAAGATATGATTGAACTCAAAAGATTTTTTGGGGGTTGAAAGACAACAAATCCACTCTCCCCAGTGAATTCCTGATGTCGGTTTGCATCCCTATGGATCTTGCTGCCCCTGCATTCACCCAGGTTACCACAGGGAGCCAGGAAGCGGTGGAGCCCCCCAGCCAGGTGTCTTCCCAACACGGATCACCAGGACCATAAATCACCCGGGCTCTGCCCAACGCGGGTCACTGGGGATCATCCAACGCTGATCCTCCCATGGGGGATGGAGCTGGAGCAGCGCACGAAGCTCTTCCCGCACTCAGGGCACTCGCAGGGCTTCCCTTAGTGCTGCCTCCATTGGAGTTTGGTCTAGTGAGAGCTCTGTGAGAAGCTCTTCCCACACTTGGGACACTGGTACGGCCTCTCCACAGTGTGAAAGTGCTGGTGTCTTCTCAGGTCAACCCTCCAGCTAAAGCTGTTCCCACATTCCCCACGCTTGTGGGGCCATTCCCCAGTGTGGATCCTCTGGTGCCGGCTCAGGTCAGAGCTGTAGCTGAAGCTCTTCTCACATTCCAAGCACTTCTGGGGCTTCTCCACAGCCTGGGGCTCTGAGCTCCAGCTGGGTCTCTGGCCGCCTTCCCAGCACAGGGAGGGTCTTTCCTCCTTGCAACTCCCTGGGGTGGGTTTGCAGCCCCTCCTTGTGTGGAGGGCTTTTCTCTAGGGCGCTTCCTCCTCCTCCATCTGACCACAGCTTGAGAATGACAAATCCTGGTTTGGGAGGAAAAATAAGGGCTGAGTGCCATGGGGGGGGGGGGGGTTCCTACTGCCCAGGTCTAGCTCTGGATGTCTCTGGGTGTTTTGTATCCATAAAAGTCCCAAGCAGCCACAATTCAGCCCAAAACACCCTTTGCGGAGTTCCTCCTCTCTGATGTCTCCACTTTGGGGTTCTGGGCGTCTCCCTTCCCTGGGCTAATGGGGGTCCCGTGGCTCCTGAGATTTCCCCCTCTCTGGGGGATGTCCCGCTGAGGGATGATCCGGGCGGGTTTTGGGAGTCCCAGGGGCCCTTTCTGCTCACTCTCTGCTCTGGCATTCCTGGGATCCCAGGGATTCCCCCTTATCCAGGCTCCCCCCGTCTCCAAGCTGCTGGGGGTTCCCCAGCTCCGGGATCGCCCCTTCCCCCAGCCCCGGGCTCCCGGCGTTCCCCTCCACCTCTCTCCCGGGGGGACCCCAAGACCGATGTCCGCCTCCCACGCTGGCACCGGGCGATCACCACGTGGAGACCCCAAACATCTCCCAAAGGGGTATTTGCGGCTCAGCTTTGGGGTCCCGCAGGATCCAAACATCCCCCCCACCCCAAAATGAAACCCTCCCAGGGACCCTTACCGATATTTGGGGCTCAAACCCGGAACCTGCGAGTTCCAAACACGCCCCAAGAAAAATGGCCGCTCGGGGACCCCCTGAGAGATTTGGGGCGAGCTCCCCATCTCAGCCCACCTGCGAGATGTGGGGAAGCCGAGCCCCAGCGCCAGGAAGATGAAGCCCCCAATCCCCATCAGCAGCTTGCTGCAGGTGGTGTCCAGCGGCATCTCTGGGGGGTCTGCAGGGCCCAGGACCCCCAAAACCTCTCAGACACCCCAAGCCCCTCCAAGCACCCTTCCAGTTGCCCCCAACCCACCCAGGAGGCCCTGAAACCTCCTCCCAATCCCTTCCCAGCCTCCCCAGGACCCACCAAAGCCCCTCCCAGCCATCCCCCTGCTCCTGCAGGGGCTGCTCCAGGGGCCGCGGGTGGATCTCTGCATCCCCATGGATCTCTGCATGCGGCACCTCCATCTTCAGAGCCACCACGGATTGGCTCTGCCAGACACAGAGGACGCTTCCAGCAGCTTCTCTCAGAACCCACCCCGCTACCAAAACAAGGCTGTGTGCAAACCCAATAGATCCCAAAAAGTGGGGTCCCAGATATCCAGCAGCTCAGGTGCACCCCAGAATGGGGATGGAGATTTCCAGGGGCTCAGGTGTGCCCAAAACTTAGACCCCAGCTAAAGTTGTTCACTGCTTGGCTGAGTGCTGCTTGAGGGCTGGGGCTGCAGCAAAGGGGGGACACCCTCCTCCAGCAGGGATGTCCCACAAACAGGGGATCCCCAGAAGCCCCTCGGAACCCTGAGGCTGAGCTGGCCCTGCCTGGATGCCTGGGAGCCACCAAAACCACCCTGTCCCTGCCCTCTGGAGCTGCACAGGGAGAGGAAATAAAAGGAAAGGCTCAGGTGGTAATAAAATAACCAGAAGAGATCTTGCCCTTAGGACCCGCATGGGCACAACAGACCCAGCCTGGCCACAGGGAGGGAATTTGTTACCAAGCAAATCAGAGCAGGAAAAAGACAAGGGGAAGAAATCTCTCCAACACCTTCCCTCCACTCAATGGGGATGACCCAGAGCAGGAGTCACCACGGCTCTGCCCAAAGGGGGTCACTGGGGATCTTTCAGTGTTGATTCTCCCCTGGGGGACGGAGCTGGAGCAGCGCACAAAGCTCTTCCCACACTCGAGGCACTCGCAGGGCTTCCCTTATGGTGTCTCCGTTGGTGTTGGGTCAAGTGGGAGGTCTGGGTGAAGCTCATCCCACACTCAGGAATTCGTAGGACCTCTCAACAATGTGGATGTTCTGGTGTTCCCTCGAGTGGGAGCTGTAGATAAAGCTCTTCTCACATTCCAAGCATTTGTGGGACATTTCTTCCTCCTCCATCTAGCTTTGGCTTGGGAATGACAAATCCTTGTTTGGGGGAAAAAGCGGGGGGCCTCCTTGGGCTGAGGCCTCCTTGGGCTGCTGCCCAAATCCATCTCTAGAACACAGCAGGCATTTTGCATCCATGAAAGTCTCCAAATTATCAAGATTCAGCCCAAAAAACCCTCCCCTGTGTTCCTGATCTCTGATCTCTATGCTTTGGGGTTCCAGAGGTTTCTCTTCCCTGGGGGTCCCATGGCTCCAGGCATTCCCCTCTCTCCGAGGTCCTGCTAAGGGATGATCCAGGGGCTTTTGGTGGGGGCCCATGGGGTCCCGTCTCCCCTGATGCTCTAGTTTGAGATCCCAGGGATCCCTCCTCGACAGGCTCATCCCTTTCCAGCCTGCCAGGGGTCCCCCAGCTCTGGGATCATCCCTCTCTGCTCTCCCCACCCTGAGGGTCCAAGGGTTTTCCCTCCTCTGCTCTCCCAGGGGTCCCCAGGACCAATGTCCTCCCTCCGCAGATATCGAGCGACGGCCACGTGGACCCCCAAAGATCCCCCCAAGGGGCTCAGCTTTGGGGTCCTGCAAGATCCACACCTACACACACCAATGGGTAACTCCCAGGGATGGCAGATGATATCTGGGACTCAATTCTGGAACCTGCGAGCTCCAAACACACCCCAATAAAAAGACTCTCAGGGAAGCCCCGGTAGATTTAGGACAAAGTTCCCCTCCCTGCTCACCTCACCACGGGACGCTGTGGGGGTGATTGTCCCCTGGCCGGGGTGCTGCGGACACAGGGGGCATTGGAACCTCCTGTTTCTCTTTCTTTTCCCGCCCATACTCCTCGCCTTCCTACTCCTCCTTTTCCTGTCTCCCTCCTAGTCCTGCTCCTCCTCGTTCCTAATCCCACCTCCACCCCAGTTCCTGCCTTCTGTATATTTAGAGTGGAGAATCTTGTTTGTTTTTAGAACTAGAACAAAGATGCCAGATGGAAGGAGCCTTGCTGGGTTTAGTCAGAAGCATCAGTGACCAAAGGACACGTTTCCTTTGGTTTTCTCCCATCCTTGTTCCTCCTCAGTGTTCAGGCTGGGCTATCAGGCGTCCTTAGGGCTGCATTTTCACAGTTCCTCTTGCATCCTTTGGGCAATAGCCTGTGCCCTGGGAGGATTCTTTCTGCTCCTTGGTGACACAGGAGAACCTTCCAGGCGGTTTTTGCATGAGCTGCTGCTGTGATGTCACAGGAGCATTGCCACGTCCCCGTGGTGTTGCTCTTGCTGTGGGACACAGAGGCCGCAGTGTCCAGAGCGACTCTGGGCGCCTGCTCCTTGCAGGAGGATTCTCCTGCCCGAGGCATTCCCAGTGGTCAGCCCACACCCTGACGGCTGTCCTTCTGTGCTTGCAGGGCTACAGTCTGCAGACGTGTGCAGCGCAGCCAAAATGTTCCAGAATTTGGTTGCTGCAGTTTGCAGCCTGTACTCTGTGGCTTATTCGGTGTATTTCTTGACCCACTTGGCACGTAAGTCAAGCTTTTCCCTCGGTGCAGCATCTGTGGCTTTGAGCTTGCTGTGTGCTTTCTGTTCTTCCTCTGGAGCTGGGTTGACTTTGTAACCAAATTGCCATGAAGACACCATTGTTTTGGCAGAGCTGCTGCCAGCAGCTGCAGCTGAAAAAAGGGGGTGTCTGCAGCCAGCAGGGTGTGCACAGCATTTGCAGGGGAGAGTTGCTGGGGGAGTTCCGTACTCTCAAGGGGAGAGTGTGTGGCAGCCGAGCCTGGAACTCCCTCCGTTTGCTGGTCGGGCCCAGAACTGACACAGCCCAGTATTTGGTGCTGTTCTCTTGCTTGCTGTGTGAAGGGACTGTGGCTCCTGGAGGGATGCTGTGAAAGCAAAATGCTCTCTTGGGGTTGCTTTGCTCTGTGGCATTTCCCACCACAGGCATTTCTTTTCCTGACAGCATCTGGTTCATGTTCCTTCTCCCATTGCAGGGCACCTGACAGGTGGATCTCGAGCAGCTCCTCCTTTGGTGAGTTCAAAGGGAACCTTTGGTGTTTGGAATTGTGCAGCAAGTTGTGAGCTCAGCGTGTGGCAGCCGAGTGCAAGCCTGGGAGGCTGAAGGAAAGTTCCTGTCAGTGTCTTTGCAGCAGCAGCAGCAGCAGCAGCAAAGGCATCCCCGGCAGTTTTCTCCTTTTCTGTTGAAATGCTTTTGAAGAGCTGCAGGTGTGGTTTTGCAGGCAGAAGATTGCTTGCTGGCTTTAGCCATGGTGGAGTATCAAATTCCCAACAATAAGTGGCAATGTCGACTTTAGCCCATTGTTTGTTTGTTTGAACAGCTGGGAAGCCTATTTCTGCTTAGTGCAGCTGGATGTGTAGCTGAGGATAAATAAGGTGATAACTGAGATGGAACTTCCCGTCCCTCACACTACCGTCTGTCCACAGGGCACAAAAGCAGCATCAGCACCTCCTCCAGCTCCCTCTGCCTCCAAAGAGGAGGCCAAAGAGGAGGAAGGCAGCAGTGAACTTCCCACTCTTCAGGGAGATAATGGTGAACTTCCCTCTGTGCCGGGAGACGACAGTGAACTTCCCGCTCTTCTGGGAGATGAGGGTGAACATCCCGCCGATTGGGAATACAACGGCGAGGCTCCCGCAGTGTGGGACAAGGACAGTGGACATCTCCCAGCGTGGGACGAGGATGGTGGACGTCACTCGGCACAGGGCGAGAATGGCCAAGCTGCCATGGCGTGGGACGAGGATGACGGACATCTCCCGGTGTGGGATGAGGACGGAGGACATCCTGTGGCTTGGGAAGAGGAGGGTGAATGTCTCCCAGCATGGGAAGTGGAGGCTGAACGTCCCATGGCTTGGAAAGACGATGGCCAACCTGCAGCGTTTTGGGAAGAGGACGGAGAACCTGCAGCATTTTGCGAAGAGGACGGAGAACCTCCCTCTGCTGCGGGATCCTGGGCTGAAGGTTCTGGCAGCAGCACAGCCCTGCAGGCAGAGGAAAGAGGGGAGCAGTGCCTGATGCAGCTGAGTACGTCTGCTCTGTTCCTGTGTGCCAGAGCAGGTGCTGTGTGTGTGTCTCAGCATCAGCTGCAGCCGGTGTTGCTCTGCAGCTGAATGTCCCAGAGTGACTGATTGTCCTTCCCCAGCTGAGAACAAGGGCCCCCAGGGAGTGGGGCTGCATTCTGGCTCTGCTGCAAGGTGGGGTCTCTGTCTGGGAGAGAGTGTCTTCCATGTGGTTTCTTTCAGGAAACAGCGTGAGCGTGGGGGAGCCTGCGGAGAAATACCTGGAACTGGAGCAGATTGGCCAAGGGTAAGTGCAAGGCAGTTACTTCTACACGAGTAGGGCCCAGGTATTTTGCTGGTGCAGTATCAAGTGAGAAGTCAGGAGAGCTGCAGACACCTTCAGGCACTGGGGGATGATGCTGCTGTCTCTCAGTCCTGATCAGAATTGACAACTGTGGTCAGATGGCACCTCCAAAGGCCCCTGAGGCTGGCAGTGTCCTGCCTGCAGCAAGGAGCAGGACATGGAAGATCTTCTGTCCATGCAATTGGATTGCCTAAGAGAGCAACTCACCATCTGCTGACTGTCAGACAAGAGTTCTCAACAAGATTGCTTTCAAATCTTTTACTTGCAAAACTATTCACCGCTCAGGATTATCAAGAGAATGGCTTCCAAACAGAAAGCAGAGATGAACTAAGAAGGGCTCTTTTCAGCACAAGTAGTAGACCCCACACATCCAGTAACAGACACAGAGCTGCTGCACTCAAGGGGAAAATGCATGATGCCCTGATGCAGGGCTCTTGTGGATCCTGCAGCTCTTAGGCAGGAAACGCAAAAGGATGAAATACATTCTTTTCTAGTTCTTTAGACAGCCGGCCCCCAGCCCGGGTTTTGAACTAAAGGAATTCATCACGGACATTTGGGGTTTGCTCCAGCACTTTTCCTTCATCTTTGGCCTCAGTTTTCCCTTGCACACCTTGCATGGCAGAGGGCTGGTGGCTGCCGCGCCCTTCTTTCAAGGCTTGACGCGCCCAGGTGTTTTCTGAATGCTACAGGTAGAAAAGATCTCCTGTCTGCCTGACTTTCACTCCCAGGGTCTAAAGCACTGCTTCTTTCCTCTCTGCTGTTTTGTCTGCAGGGCTTTCGGAGCCGTTTGTAAAGGACTCGACAGGGCCACTGGACGAGAGGTGAGTGTCTGCTGACAGAGAGAGAGGGAGAGCAATGAGAAGATGGATGTCCAGAGCAAAGCTCTCTCCTAAAGCCTGCAGTTGTCTTTGGCTCTGGTGTGGGTGCCAGCCTGTGACAGGGATCATCTGAGCATGGGATGTGTGTGTTTGCTTTGTTGTGCAAGCCCAAGCAGAGCAGCTGCGTTTGAAATCATGAGCAAATGCCATAGAATTGCTAAAGGGTTCCCAGCTCTTTTGCTCTGTTTGCACAGAACCAGAATTACCTCCTGCTTGCAAAATGTGTTTGAATAATAATGAACATCATCATCATCATTCTAAGAGTGGTGGTAAACTAGGGCCATTTGAGAAGAGTGTAGGTGCAGAGAAGGTTGTTAGAGCTTTGAAGCTGAGGGACCATTTCTGCAGAGCTCACAAGGCCAAATGTCTCTGGCCACGTGTCCTGTAAGCAGCCCCCAGCCAGCAGAGCAATGGGCTGTGGGAATGGCACTTGCTGAGCTCTGGTGTCCCATCCCAAGGCAGTTTGGCACAGCCTGGCTGCGGCGCTCCAAAAAGACTCGCTCCGTGTTTGCTGTGGCCTCCTGCCACAGACTCCTCCAGTTGAAGGTCTGCAATGTCCCTTCAGGTGGCCATAAAGAAAATGAGTCTCCGAGGGCAGAAGAGGGAACGAGCTGTGAATGAGCTCCTGCTCCTGAAGGACAAGAAGAACCCCAACATTATCAACTCTTTGGACAGGTGAGTGCTTCAGCTCTCATCCCGTGCACGAGCCCTGCGTTAATCTTTCCTGGCATCCGCAGTCCGTGGCCTGTTTTGAGAAGCCTGACCCGGCCATATCTTGCCAAAACAGCAGCCTGGCAGTTCACTCCCTCCATGTTCCTTTGTTGCACCACTTTGGTTTTCTCTTCAAGCAGACCCTATTTTCTGTGTCTTACAACAAGTGCTGATAATCCATGGCAGAAATTATTTCCCTTGGTGTCTTCTTCCCAAATCTTTTCCATTGCTTCAGTTACCAGGAAGAGCAGGTTCTTGTTTCCAGAAAGGCCTCATCTGCCCATTTTTCAATGGCCCTGCCTGTTGCTGAAGAGACTTTCTGCAAGGTTTTCCAAAGAGTTGACCACTTTTATCCCAAGTGCTGCACGGCCTCCCTCCCTGGATAGCTCCGGAAGTTGTGTTGCCTTGTTGTGGAGTGAATGGTGGAAGTGATGAGTTCAGATGCTGAAGCAGCTGGGGGCAAGTGTTGTGGTTTCACATTGATCTGGGCTGTCGCTAAAAGTGCATTTTTCACTTGCTTGCCATCTAAGGCCTCTCCTTTTTCACAGGTGTCTCCTGTGAAAATCAGATGGGATTCTGTCCTCATTGACAAGTGACCTGGAAAGAAAAGCCCACTGGAGGCTTTGCCATGGGGGAATTGAGCACTGCACATTCATCTCTGTGCCATTGTTTTCCTTTTCCAGCTTCCTTGTTGATGGAGATCTCTGGCTGGTGATGGAATACATGGATGGAGGAACTTTGCAGGATGTGGTCAGACAGACACGCATGGCTGAAGGAGACATGGCAGCTGTCAGTCGGGAGGTGAGGGATCCTGCTTGTGCCTCCCATGGCTTGGACACGATGCTCCTTCCAGAAGGGCAGGAGAAGAGGAGCGGCTCCATGCTCAGGGCTTTGTTTCTGCCTTGTTTTTATGAGCTGGAGAGGAAAGAGCCACTGAAATGAATGGCCTGCCAGCATCACTGCACTTCTGTTCTTGTCCCCTTTCCTGCTGTTGGGTTACTCTGTCTTTTTTGGGTTTGATTTGCTCTTCTCAGCTTTGCCTTGGAACCATTTGCCTGGAGCTTGTGTGCACTGCACTCCTGGCCTGTCACAGCAAAGTTTCTGCTGGCAGAATTCTAAACTCTCCTTTCTTGGCTGATATATTCCCGCCATTGATTTTTACCCTGGTGTTTCTTTTTCTCTCTCAGTGTCTGCAGGGCCTGGATTTCCTCCATTCCAACCAGGTGATCCACAGGGATCTGAAGAGCTCCAACATCCTTCTGGGAATGGACGGCTCTGTCAAGCTGGGTGAGTGTTCCTGGCCAGGCACGGCGCTCCCGGGCTGCGGGTGTGGGGCTGCTTGCCAGTGGCGGCCAGAGCCCCACAAGTGCTGCTGGTGGCACTGCCACAAGCGCTCCTGCTGCCCCTGCAGAGAGCTCAGGGGAGGAGCAGGAGTGTCAGGAGTGGCTTTGCTCTGGCTATGGGCCTTGCAGAGGGGCAGGACTTGGAATGGAAATCTTCAAGGGAATCAGTAAAAGCCACTGCATGAAAGCTGAGGGTTTCTTGAAGGGTCCAGTTCCATCTTTCCTTGCCTCCAGCCGTGAGGACTTTTGCAGCTGTATTCACGACTGCATTCTCACACTGAGAGTGGGGAATCTTTGGGGTTGGTTTCCTCATTCCAGCTGCCTTTGACAGGGTTTGTTTCTGTCCTCAGCTGATTTTGGCCTCTGCGCTCAGCTCAGCCCTGAGCAGGACCAGCCCAGCTCCATGGTGGGCACTGCTCACTGGATGGCCCCAGAAGTTGTCACCAGTTCTCCTTACGGCCCCAAGGTGGACATCTGGTCCTTGGGCATTGTGACCATCGAGATGGTGGAAGGAGAACCTCCTTACTTCAAGGAAACGGCGGCCATGGTAAGAGGCAGATTCTCCAGTGTTTGCAGAGGCCTGTGAGCACAGCGTGGCCCTGCCCTGGCAGGAGCAGCTGAAGGTTTCTGGACATGGGGAAGGGAATTCCCAGAGGACTCGAGCCTGAACACAGACCAATATTCTGCAGTCTCTGGCAACAATGTGCTTTGGGCTTTAAGGTGTTCAGCTCTTCTATCTGTGAGGATGACCTGAAAACGTCAAGCCAGTATCAGCTCCAATGTTATCTTGCAAAAAAGCCCGAAACGCACCCCAAAAGCCACCCCCAAACACAAGAAATCTATGAAGGAGTTTGTAAAACAGGTTTGGCGAGATTAAGTCCCTCCCGGCTCTTCTCACTGGGAAAGTTGTCTAACACCTCAAGATGATTATTTAACATGCCCAAAGTCTAACACGTTTCTTTCCTAGCCCAAGCTCCTTTCTCCATGTCACCAAGCCTGAGCTTTCAGCAACACAAACCTGTTTCTTGTCTGACAGTTTCTGGGATGGGGCATCACAAATGAATTTCCTTGAGTGTCAGTGTCCCTGCAGAGATGCGTTTGATGTAAGAATCCTTTGAAATAACAGTCAGACCACAGTGACTCTTGCAAATGGCCTGGAACGCTGGTGTCGGTATTTGGAGAAGCAAAATCTGCTCTTTCTGATGGAAGTGCCTACTAAGAAAGCCAATGAGATTGGCTCTCCAGGCCAGATCATTTGGATGTTGCAATGGCTGTGGCTGCATCAGGCTTTGGGTTTTTTGGTTGGTAAAGAAAAATGAGCAGCATCTCTGCCAGGGAGGAAAGTGCCCCTGGAGCTGGGGCTGAGAAGCTGGGGTCGACGTGAGCACTGTGGGTGTGACGGAAGCTGGCAGAGCGCTGTGTTTGCTTTTCCTGCAGGCTCGCACTCTGATCCGGCAGAACGGGACTCCACGGCTGCAGGAGCCCCGGCGCCTGTCGGCTCTGCTGCGGGACTTCCTCGAGTGCAGCCTGGAGTGGGACGAGGAGCGGCGCTGGTCTGCCCAGGAGCTGCTGCAGGTGAATGCCAAGCGGCTGCAGGGGAAAGAGCAGTGGCAGGGAGGGGTTTTCTTCTGGGGCTCTCTCCCGTAATCTCCAGGCTGGCTGCTTTGCACGCGCAAAGCAAGCAGAATCCTCGCCCGGTTTGGGTTGGCAGGCTCCTTTCCAGGTCCTCTGCACCTGGTGCCCTCAATGAGCGCAGACATCTTCAAGCAGATCAGGTGCCCCAGAGCCCTGCCTGAGCTGAGCTTGGCTCTTTCCAGGGAGGAGGCACCTCCCACATCTCTGGGCACCTTCTGTCAGTGTGTTCCCCACTCTCCTGGTAAAAAACCAAAATTCTCCCTTACAGCTAATCTGAGCCTGCTTCCCTCCCTGCAGTTCAAATCCATTCCCCTTTGTCCTGTTGCAACAGAGCCTGGGAGGAAGTCGACTTTGGAAAGTAACGCTTCACTTCTTTCTTTTTTATCCTTTGGCCAGCACCCATTTTTAGCATCAGCCAAGCCTCTCTCCAGCCTGACCCCTCTGATCACTGCAGCAAAGCAACTGAGGGAGCAGCGGAGGACATGAAGCGCTTTCTCTTCTACTTGGGACAACTACTTAGTTCTGGTAGTTAGCACTGCCAGTTAGTTCTGGTAGTTAGGACAGCCTGTTTGTTCTGGTTGTTGTGACACCCTGTTTGTTACGGCAGCTTTTGGAATAAAAACTCCCTTCAACCTCAACTCCCTTGATATGTGCCATCCTTCTCCCCCTGTGACTCAGCTGCGCGGAGCAATGCGAGGCCACAGTGGGCCCAGCCTTGCCCAGAGCTGAGCCCCAGCAGAGGCCTGGCAGAGGCCAGAGCAGCCTCGGCATCTGCAGAGTCAGCCTGGAAGGACTTGCTTGGAGCCTTCTGGGCTGCACTCGACTTTGGGTTACAAACTGTGTGTGGCGGAAAATGCCACTGGTTCTGCAAGAGAGCAGAAGGTGCCTGGGGAAGGCCAGAAGGGCCATGGGGAAGGCTCCATGCTAGGGAAAAACCTGCCCTGTGTTGGAGAAAAACCGTGCCTTTATTCCCTCTGTCTTGGTTTGGGAAGACAAATATCTACCATGTAATAAAAAAAAACAACTGCAGTTTCCTTATGAATGGAGAGTGTAAACCTCCTCCCCCCTCCATCCCTTTTTTTCTTTTTCAATTATAAATTACAATCAGAGGCTCTTATAGGGAAAGATTTGGGAAATAGGAATAGCAGTTCTTTACTTGTATGTATTACAAAGCAAACAAACAGAAAAAAACCCATCAAACAACTACAGCATTAATAACAAACGACAACAGTACCAAGAACCTTGAGGGCTTTGTTTCACAAAACCCAGGGCAGTTTGGTTTCGGTGTCCCTGCAGGATCCTCAGAGCACCAAGCTGAAACAGTGGAAAAGTCCCGGGCTGGTAGCTGGGATGGCAGGGTGTCCCGGCAGGCAGGGGCAGGATGTCCCGGCAGCGCAGGGGGTGCAGGGTCACGCTGCAGCAAGAGGAGCAGCGCCGAAGAAGCCGAAGGCGAGGCAGGGCCTGGACCAGCTCCCCGCGGGTGGCCGGGAAAACTCCGGATTCAGGCCGAACCGGTGATAGTAGATTTCCCAGGACTGGATCCCTTTGGCCACAGTGAAACCCTTCCAGCCAGCAACAGCTGTTTCCTCTCTCCCTGAACGCCGGAAAAAGAGCCCGCAGCTGCCTCAAGCTCTGTCTTTTACCTGCTTTATCCTCCCCCTTCCACCTTTGTCCACCTCTTTGTTTTGGTTAAGTACTCTCAATTATCTAACACTTGGTCTTTTTGGTAACTTATCGGGAAAAAATTCTTTAGAGAAAGAAGGAACAAACCTAACCCCCAACATTATCCACCCCGAATTTTTTTCCTATACTAACATATTACATTGAGTTTAAACTGTTAAAATATATATATATATATATATATATATATATACATGCAAATATGGATACGGTCACATATTCATGGGTAGTTTATTCTAAAACAAGGTCCCCTTGAGGTATGCATCGGGTCTCTCTATCCTTTTGCATCATCCACCAGGTGCAACCTGGTCTCTGAGCGAAGAGAACTCCACGGATGGGATTGTCTTTCTTGGAGGCAGGATTAATCCAAACAGTTTTTCTTAGCATACCTTTCATGTGTACCACTGGAACCTTATTTTTTTTGTCGTTTGCAAGGGCTCAGATTGGGCAGGACTTGCTCAGTTGGTGGAACCTCGAGTGTTCACCAACCAGGTGGCCATTGCTCAATTAATATCCCAATTCTTGAAGGTTCCCCCACCCAGTGCCTTCAAGGTAGTTTTAAGCAGGTCATTGCACCGTTCAACTTTCCCGGCCGCTGGTGCATGATAAGGAATATGGTACACTCACTCAATGCCATGTTCTCTAGCCCAGGTGCTTATAAGACTATTCTTGAAATGAGTCCCATTGTCCGACTCGATTCTCTCAGGGGTGCCATGTCTCCACAGGACTTGTTTTTCCAGGCCCAGGATGGTGTTCTGGGCAGTAGCATGAGGCACAAGGTAGGTCTCCAACCATCCAATGGTGGCTTCCACTATGGTTAGCACGTAGCGCTTGCCCTGGCGGGTTTGGGGAAGGGTGATGTAGTCAATCTGCCAGGCTTCCCCATATTTATATTTGGACCACCGCCCACCATACCATAAGGGCTTCACCCGCTTGGCTTGCTTGATTGCAGCACATGTCTCACAGTCATGGATAACCTGAGAAATACTGTCCATGGTTAAATCCACCCCTCGGTCTCGGGCCCACTTATAGGTGGCATCTCTGCCCTGATGACCCGAGGCATCATGGGCCCATTGAGCTAGGAACAACTCTCCCTTGTGTTGCCAATCTAAATCTATCTTTGACACTTCTATCTTGGCAGCCTGATCTACCTGCTTGTTGTTTCGGTGTTCCTCATTAGCCCGACTCTTGGGAACATGGGCATCTACATGGCGGACTTTCACAGGCAGCTTCTCTACACGAGTGGCAACGTCCTTCCATTCATCAGCAGCCCAGATTGGTTTTCCCCTACGCTGCCAGTTGGCCTTTTTCCACCTTTCCAGCCAGCCCCACAGAGCATTGGCTACCATCCATGAATCAGTGTAGAGGTAGAGCTTTGGCCACTTCTCTCTTTCAGCAACGTCAAGGGCTAATTGAACAGCTTTGAGTTCAGCAAGCTGACTTGATCCTCTTTCTCCTTCAGTGGCTTCTGCAACTTGTCGTGTGGGGCTCCATACGGCTGCTTTCCACTTACGGTTCATTCCCACGATGCGACAGGAACCATCAGTGAAAAGAGCGTAGTGTGTTTCTT
Organism: Chamaea fasciata; assembly: GCF_029207755.1. Taxonomy (NCBI): domain Eukaryota; kingdom Metazoa; phylum Chordata; class Aves; order Passeriformes; family Sylviidae; genus Chamaea; species Chamaea fasciata. The sequence goes on along the minus strand of NW_027094117.1, from coordinate 2,052,440 downwards.
CTGCTGGCAGTTGGTTGTACGGAGGAGCTTCTTCAGCCCGTGTCACTTGTTCCTGCTCCTCTTCATCCGTGAGACTGAAGTTTTCTCCTTCCGGCCAGTTTATAATTATCTCCAAAATCCCAGGGCAATTTGGGTTTCCAATACGGGCACGCTGTGTGATGAGGGCAGTCCATTTGCTCCATGTGGCATCGGTGGCATGGTGGGTGGAGGGAGACTTTCCTTTAAACATCCACCCCAGCACTGGTAGTCGGGGCGCCAAGAGGAGTTGTGCTTCTGTGCCAATCACTTCTGAGGCGGCTTGAACTCCTTCATAGGCGGCCAAGATCTCCTTCTCTGTGGGAGTGTAGTTGGCTTCAGATCCTCTGTAACTTCGACTCCAGAATCCCAGTGGTCGGCCTCGGGTCTCCCCTGGCACCTTCTGCCAAAGGCTCCAGGACAAACTGTTGTTCCCGGCTGCAGAATAAAGCACATTCTTCACATCTGGTCCCGTCCTGACTGGGCCAAGGGCTACTGCATGAGCAATCTCCTGCTTGATCTGGGCAAAGGCGTGTTGCTGTTCAGGGCCCCAGTGGAAATTGTTCTTCTTGCGGGTAACCAGGTAGAGAGGGCTCACGATCTGACTGTACTCAGGAATGTGCATCCTCCAAAAACCTATGGCTCCTGGGAAAGTTTGTGTTTCCTTTTTGCTGGTCGGTGGAGACATTGCTGTGATCTTATCAATGACCTCAGTGGGGATCTGCTGCCGTCCATCTTGCCACTTTACTCCCAGGAACTGGATCTCTCCGGCAGGTCCCTTGACTTTGCTCTTCTTGATGGCAAACCCGGCTTTCAGCAAAATCTGGATGATCCTCTCTCCTTTCTCGAACACTTCAGCTGCAGTCTTTCCCCACACAATGATGTCATCGATGTACTGTAGATGTTCTGGTGCCTCACCCTTCTCCAGTGCAGCCTGGATCAGCCCATGGCAGATGGTGGGGCTGTGTTTCCACTCCTGGGGCAGCCGGTTCCAGGTGTACTGCACGCCCCTCCAGGTGAAAGCAAACTGAGGCCTGCATTCTGCAGCCAGAGGAATGGAGAAAAATGCATTGGCAATGTCAATAGTGGCATACCACCTCGCTGCCTTGGACTCCAGCTCGTACTGGAGCTCCAGCATGTCCGGCACAGCAGCGCTCAGCGGTGGAGTCACTTCATTCAATGCACGATAGTCCACAGTCAGTCTCCATTCTCCATCAGACTTGCGCACAGGCCAGATGGGGCTGTTGAAGGGTGAGTGGGTTTTGCTGACCACCCCTTGGCTCTCCAGCTCACGGATCATCTTGTGGATGGGGATCACGGCGTCCCGATTTGTCCAACACTGCCGACGGTGCACTGTCGAGGTGGCAACAGGTACTTGTTGTTCTTCTACCTTCAGGAGTCCCACTGCAGATGGGTTCTCTGATAGTCCCGGCAAGGTGTTCAACTGCTTAATGTTCTCTGTCTCCACAGCAGCTATTCCAAAAGCCCATCTGAGTCCTTTAGGGTCTTTATAATATCCATTCCTGAGGAAGTCTATGCCCAGAATACACGGAGCCTCTGGGCCGGTCACAATCGGAAGTTTCTGCCACTCCTTCCCAGTCAGGCTCACCTCGGCTTCAACCAGAGTCAATTCCTGTGATCCCCCCGTCACCCCAGCAATGGAAATCGGTTCTGCCCCCACATGTCCCGATGGCATTAGAGTACACTGCGACCCAGTATCTACTAAAGCTTCATATTTTTGTGGCTCTGATGTGCCAGGCCATCGAATCCACACAGTTCAAAAAACTCGATTTTCCCGTGCCTCTTCCTGGCTAGAGGCAGGGCCCCTCTAGCACTGGTTATTATTCCCTTCTTGGACATACAGGGTAGAGGTTCCTTCGAGGAAATCTGACACAGCATTCCCACCTCCGTAATACCTGGCAGCTTGCTCATGGGAGGCTGAGGCTACCTTCATTCTAGTGGAACTCCCTCTGTTAGCGTTTCTCTCCTTGAGCTCACGTACCCGTGCTGCCAGGACAGAAGTAGGTTTCCCATGCCACGCTCCCATGTCCTCCCCATGGTCCCGCAGTTAAAACCACAGGTCAGCTCGAGGGGTGTACCCTCTCTCTCTCGCTGGGGGATGTTGGGCTCTGATTCTGGGGCCTGTGACTCGCACCGGTGCTACATGGGAACTGTTCCTTCTCATCTCCTCTCTCATTTCCCTCATCTCCTCTTTGAGTTCCTTCACCACTGCAGAGACATGAGCCTGCATTGGGCCACTGATCATACTTTCATAATTTCTGAGCTTGTTGGCAACAGAACCCACTGTCTCTCGGTTATCCTCGGCATTAATTGTTGCGATGAATGTGGCGTATTGAGATGGTGCATGAGTTGCCAGATTCCACAACATGTGCCCTGTGCATTTAACCTTGTCGGGGTCATTATCATGCTGTCCGGTCCTCCCAAAAAGTACTTCCAATACTGCCACTTCTCTCAACTGTTGGATTCCTTCCTCAAGGGTCTTCCATTGCATTCTATTGTTGTGCTCTTGCATTCTGTCTCTGTGGACAAATCTCTCTCTCACACTCATTAGAAGTCGTTCCCAAAGGGGAAGGGGCCTTTGCTCTCTTACAAATACCTGATTTATACCTGAGTCTTGGGTCAAGGGTCCCAAATTCCTTGCTTCAGCACTATCCAGTAGTACGCCTGTACCCATAAGGTCCCAGACTCGAAGTAGCCAGGCTGTATAAGCCTCACGTCCTCGTCGTGCAATATCTTTTTGCAGATTACGTAGACTTTCATACGTCAGGGACTCAGTGATGATCTCAACCTGTGGCTCTTCTGTGGGCTGTGAGGACCCTCCTTTCTTATCCTTAATACCAGGATCTGACGATTTCACTTTACGCTTCCTTATTTCCACAGGGGCGACTGCTGCTGGCTGTGGCTGCCCTTGTGGTTCAGCTGGAACCTGGACAGTTGTAACGTTTGAGGGTTCTACTGCTGCACCATCAGTCTCTGCCTTCTTGGGGCAGGAGGAGGGTTTTTCATGAGCTGGGGAAATGTACTCCTTCAGCATCTGGCCCATCTCATGCATCTCTTTTACCAGAACCTCAACCCAATCCGGGTGGGTCCTTTCTGAGGCAGGCTGTGGGGCCGAGTCAGGCTCTGGGGTATCATCCCTATTCTGTGGGGTAGGTATCAGGGTGGTTATCCAGGTCAATCTTCCCTTATCTCTGAATGCTAAATAGAATATGCATATTAGCAGCACCAGCCATTGTATGATATCATTAGCATTCAGAGAGGATTTAAACCCTTCAAAAACTGGTGGGGCAGACCCAAAGAGATGGGTAAAGGGTTGGGAAAAAGAAACTTCCCCCGGTGTCATTTCCTCACAGTAGGTACCATTGTTAAAGTAACTCCAAAAACACACAGTTAGTGTACGATAGCCCTGAATCCATGTGCCTGCCTTCCAGAGGAAATTAAAAATCCATGAGTTCTTCACCTTATTAAGCCATAAAATAAACCGGATGACAGTCACAGTAGCCTTAGTTATAGGGCCCATGTTTAGATAAGGGCCTGCAAATGGAAGGAATACAGCCACAACCACATGCCACCCAAACCAGGCTAAGTTAGACCACATGATGCAGCCTAATGAGGTTTTTATATCCAACGCACACAAAAGAAAGTACTAGGTTAGTTAAGAACTGCTATTTCTCTTCCCTTTTCTTTTCTCAGTGCCCTCAAGCCCCACACTTGGGCGCCAAAATCTGTCTTGGTTTAGGAAGACAGGTATCTGCTAGGTAAAATTACAATCAGAGGCTCTTTGGCAAAGATTTGGGAAATAGGAATAGCAGTTCTTTACTAGTATGTAATACAAAGCAAACAAACACAAAAACAAAAAAAAACAAACAAACAAAAAAAACTCCCCCCCCACCAAACAACTACGGCATTAATGACAAACGACAACAGTACCAAGAACCTTGAGGGCTTTGTTTCACAAAACCCAGGGCAGTTTGGTTTCGGTGTCCCTGCAGGATCCTCAGAGCACCAAGCTGAAACAGTGGAAAAGTCCCGGGCTGGTAGCTGGGATGGCAGGGTGTCCTGGCAGGCAGGGGCAGGATGTCCCGGCAGCGCAGGGGGTGCAGGGTCACGCTGTAGCAAGCGGAGCAGCGCCGAAGGAGCCGAAGGCGAGGCAGAGCCGGCCCAGCTCCCGCGGGTGACAGAGAAAACTCAGGATTCAGGCCGAACCGGTGATAGTAGATTTCCCAGGACGGGATCCCTTTGGCCACAGTGAAACTCCTCCAGCCAGCAACAGCCGTTCTCCCCTCGGCGTGCTTTGCAGCGGCTGAGCTCCTCGAGGAGCGGCAGACACGCGTCTCCCCGAACGCCCTGCGTTATCTCCCCCTTCCACCTTTGTCAACCTCTTTGTTTCAGTTAAGTACTCTCAAGTATCCAACACTTGGTCTCCTTGGTAACTTGTGGGGAAAAAATTCTTTAGAAAAAGAAGGAACAAACCTAACCCCCAACAGCCTTTTTTTTTTTTTTTCAAATACTCCACGGTGGTTTTTAGCCTGAAAATTGAGCCAATTCACAGAGGCTTCTTCTACCACTTCTTGTCCTCCTGACTGGAGCAAGTCATCCACATCCTGCATTACACGATTCAATACCAGCCTGTAAGCCCTTCCTTCCCTCCCTTGGAATAGGGGATTGCTTTTAGACACCACTTGTCCTGGTGACTTCTGAGTAATTTGGAGAGTCTGGGTATGTAATTTTCCCTCTTTCCCTGGGGCTGCCCACACTTGTGGGTTCACTTCAGCACAGGCCTTGCCAGACATTTGACACAAAGGTACAAGAGAACAAACCTGTGTTTCACCTTTTACAATATTGATTTGCATTTCAAATTTAGCCATCAAATCCCTTCCCAGTAAATTACAATACGAATTATGAGCAAATAAAAATTCCTGCATTTCAAACCCATCTCCCACATCTGCTGATAGTGGTTGAATAAAACACATCTGCTCATCTTTCCCACTTAGCCCCTGAATAATCAAAGACATTTTTGGCATTTTCCCCCCTTAGGTCTAAGATCCAGAGTGGATGGAGAGGCCCCTGTGTGTATGAGGAAAGGCCTCGTGTGGATGCAGCCCCAGCCTGAATGTTGTCAAGGGCTGCAGTGTGTTGGTTCCCTGGTGGAATGGGAGCTCTGGCAGCCCCAGGAATCCATGTCCATGCAGGGCTGGACTTGCTCCTGCTGAGGGTGCTGCCGTGTGTGCCTGCAGTGTCCTTGTGGCCTGCAGATGGAACCCTGCTTCCTTGCCAGGGGAATCTGGGGAGGTGGGAGGGGGGAGCGCCAAGGCCGGGCCCCCCGCGCTGTCGTGGCGGGAGCGGCTGCAGTGGGCAGCGAGTGCGGGCAGGAGCGGCCGAGAGCCCAGCGCTGCCCCAGCCCGACCTGCCCCAGCTGCATCCGTGCCCCTGCGGTGGGACGCTGTGGGTTTGGGGGGAAGAGGGAGCTGGCAGTGGGTGCTGGGCCTGGGGGCAGGAGGAGAAGGGAAGGAGCAGCAGGGCTGAAGGACTGAATGTTCAAAGGATGGACGTGGGAGGAGGGGGTGGGATTGTGCAGGAGAAGGAGAAAAAGGAGGAGGAAGAGGAGTGTGAGGAAGACTAGGGACACAGGAGGAGGAGTAGGAAAAGGAGGCTGCACAAGGTTCCACCTCTCCCTGTATCTGCAGCCTCCCCCCAGCCCCGGCAGCGTTGCCCCCTCCACATGCAGCAGCTGATCCATGATTTTCATGGAGGTGAATTTTAGTGTTTCTGAGCTTTATTGGGTTGAATGTTGGTGCTTTGTTTTTTTGTAAGGGGCTGAATCTTTATATTTTAGAAGAGGTTTTGGCTGAGTCTGGGTGACTGGGGTGTTTTTGATCTATGTTGTGATGTTTGGAGGATTTTTGGGCTGAATCTTGATGTTTTGGAGGTTCTTACAGACATAAGGTGTCCACTGACTTCCTGAGATGAACATGGGCAAGGAGGAAACCTGAGCCTAAGGCACTCTCCTGTTGTTTTCTCCCCAAACCAGGATTTTCATTCCCATGGAGTGTCCAGATAGAGGAGGAGGAAAAACCCTGGAGATCTCGCAGGAGGAGGGGCTGCAAACCCAGCCCAGGGAGCTGCGAGGAGGAGAGACCAGCCCTGTGCCAGGAGGGCGGCCGGAGATCCAGCCGGAGCTCAGAGCTGGTGGAGAAGCCTCATGGAGGGGAGAAGCCCCACAGGTGCCTGGAATGTGGGAAGGGTTTCAGCTACAGCTGCCACCTGATCCAGCACCAGGTTACCCACACTGGGGAACGGCCCTACGAGTGTGGGGAATGTGGGAAGAGCTTCAGGCACAGCTCCAGCCTGATCCAGCACAAGAGAATCCACACCGGGGAACGGACCTTTAAGTGTGGGGAGTGTGGGAACAGCTTCAGCTACAGATCCAGCCTGGTGGTACACTAGAGGATTCACAGTGGGGAAAAGCCCTACGAGTGTGGGGAATGTGGGAAGAGCTTCATCCGGAAGTACAGTCTGATTGAACACCAGGTGATCCACAGTGGGGAACGGCCCTGTGAGTGTGAAGAATGTGGGATGGGCTTCAGCCAGAAGGGCAATCTTATGCAACACCAGAGGATCCACACTGGGGAACGGCCCTATGAATGTGTGGAATGTGGGAAGAGCTTCAGGTACAGCTCCGGCCTGAGGAAACACCAGAGGATTCACACGGGGGAAAAGCCCTACAAGTGTGGGGAATGTGGGAAGAGCTTCAGAGACTGCTCCGGTCTCGTTCAGCACAGGGTGGTGCACACTGGGGAAAGGCCCTACACCTGCTCAAAATGTGGGAAGAGCTTTGCATGGAGCTCCCACCTGAGAATGCACCAGCGCATCCACAGCTGGGAGAGGCCCTACGAGTGTTTCCAGTGTGGGAAGAGGTTTGCAAGGAGCTCCACTCTCCTCTTACATCAGCGGATTCACACGGATGAGAGGCCCTTCCGCTGCCTTTAAGCAGTTAAAGGCGGCTCCTCCGGGCAGCGCTGGGCTTGTAGGGTGAGGAGTGGCAGCCGCCGGGCAGAGAGAGATGCGCGCACGCACCAGTGCGGAGAGATAGAGGAGGGATGGAGCGATGCACAGAGCCAAGAGGAGGTAGAGACACCCAGCAGGAGAGGGAGAAAGAGGGAGAGATGCCCAGAGCTGACGAGAACTGCACGGTGATCAGTGGAAAGGGGAGGACAGAGAGGCAGAAATGAGAGACATCTCTCAGGGGAGACGGACACTTGCGAGGGAAGAGCGGGTCCGGGAGGCTGCGACGACGCGCTAATCTGATCAACGGGGGAGCGAGCTACAGCCCTGAGAGGAGCGGCGGCGGCGGCAGCAGCAGCAGCAGCAGCAGCCACAGCGGGAGGCAGGTGGCACCTCCTCAGTCTCTGAGAGCTCCATGACCGAGTGCAGGCAGAGAGGAAAAAGTCACCTGGAAGCCTCTCTCCACCTCCCGCCTTCCCATCCCGTTTCTCCGGGGTGTCCCATGCCTGCCGTTATCTGGGATGGCAAAGCCCGAGAGCTGGCACAGAAGGAAATCGGGGCTCCTTCATATGCACTGTACGTAGGAGGGGAAAGAAGGAAAAAAAAAATCCCGCCCGTGAGGCTGTCAAGGTCCTCAGTATACAATTTTCTGTCTATCCCGGCGCCTCTCACCAAGCCGCCCCCTCCCCTTGCATGTGACGCAGATGTGCTCTGGGGCCGTCAGTGTGAAGAGACAGGGGAAAAAGAGATGCTTCAGGCTTCGTCGTGCAAGTAAGTCGGCAGGTCACTAACTGTCCCTCACAGCCTCCTCCTCTTCTCCCTCCAGTGCAGGTCTCCTCACCTTAGTATTTTGGTTCTGAGTCAGCTGTTTATTATTGGGAGCAAAATAAAGGACAACAACAAGTGTATCAGCAGCAGTAAACACAAAAAATGTGAATCATTGGAGTACAGACTAAATAGACTGCATGCAGACTGGATGAGGTTACAGGTTAACGATGTATTCTGCAGGCTCCATTCATTAGCCTGTTGGCTCAGTGCTGCCGTACCAGTAGAAAATATTGGCTAGAGGGACAGTGTGTCAAACAGAAATAGCACGACACATCTGCTTCCTACCTTTCATACCTGCTCTTAATGCAGTCTGACAGTGCTAAACCCAAGGGAGGTTCCTTTCACCACGTAAGAAATCTCCTTAGGAACATCTGCCCACTTGGGAGGGGTGTCACAGAGCACACTGCATCGGGGACATAATTACAGAATTAAAAGCTTCATGGCGAAATGCAGGAGAGGGATATGGCAGTGAAACTGCATATCGTCACCTGCTGGCTCATAAACCCCACACATGAAAAGTTGGTGGCAATAAGATGATACACAGAATACCTGCAATTCACCTCTACCTTACTAAGTAATGTTTTAGAATAAGATTTATCCCTAGGAAAGTGATGAAATAGGTTGCATTTTCAACCAGAAATTGTTTACATTGGCCAGCTGTACCCATGCACTCATGAGCTCTCAAAAGTTTGTTATTCTAACTCTGTGAAATCAATAAATAAGGTTGAAAGAATTATTTCCCTCGAGCTGGAGTGTTTTAACTTTTCATTCATAAAGTATTATAGCTTGAAAATTCCTCCAGGGAAGCACAAAAATCAAACACAAATTATAAATTTTATTACTGTTATATTTACTTCATGACAAGTACATTACTGTTTTGTTTAGTTAATCAGTGAAGTAGTGCTTCTGGATACAAACGAGTATTAGAGTTTGTGTTTAACACTGATAAAGTCTTGGATTTAACAGTACAAGAATTTAGGGCACCAAGTCCTGCTTTCAAAGGAAGAAAAAATTGCCACTGTGCATTTTAAATATTGATTTATGCCACAGGAGCGGGACTGAAAACTCTATGGTACCTCAGCTTTTTTCTCAGTATTCAGTGATAAAAAAGAGACAAAAGCCATTCTAAACCAAACAGAAGAGACAACTCATTTTTTATCCAGGAACTGATCTGAGTATGTGCTGCTTAGGAGAGCAGCAGGAAGAAATGCCTAGAAATCTTCATCTAGAATAGGACAGATGAAACTTCAATAATTTCTGGGAGTCTAGAAATGCATCTATATATATGCATGAAATATATGCAATCACCTCTAGTGAATACTGGCTACTTAGTTTCTAGTTACACACTCTAAAAGATGGGAGTATCTATATATAAAATAGTTCTAATCAATGAATGTAGAGATAGACAGAATGCTATCTCTTCTGTCTTTAATACCTCTTAACTGATTAGGTCTGTTCACATATTCTGATTTGAGGAGAATTGCATCATTTCCTTGCCATGTTATAGATCTTAGTCATTTTAAAATCTGCACTAATATTTAAATTGATCATTTGGTACATAAAAATATTAACTTAACTCTGTAATTTATCTATGCTTGCTTCTCCATCCAGAAGAAGAAAAAAATGGTTCTCCTACTGGAGTTCTAGGACTTTACTCATAGGAATTACACTAAGACAATTAGCTTACTGGTCGAATATGTCTTAGTCTACTCATATGGGATTGACATAGACATATGAACAGAACTATAAAATTACACTTATCTTTTAAGTTGTCTAAGGGAGACATTTTGATTTCTTGCAGCCTTCCATCCGTAGCTTATATGTTCACGGAATCACAGAATCACGGGTATTGAAGAGACCTTCAAGATCATCAAGTCCAACCCACCCCTAACACCTCAACTAAACCATGGCACTGAGTGCCACATCCAGTCTTTTTTTAAACACATCCAGGGATGGTGACTCCACCATCTCCCCAGGCAGACAATTTCAGTAGTTCCCTGAAGTGTAGCCAAAATAATAACCATCAGAGGTAAACTTTCCTGTCTGTTGGTTACACACTGTGTATCACTTCTATTTTTGTTGTTTATTAAACAGCATTTCTCAGCTTCCACCCCTGATATAGTTTCCCTGGATTATTCATTGCCACTCAAATCTTGAATAACTTTACAGATTTTGCTTGAAAGTATTCATGGCTCATTTTTTTTTTTGTATCTATTAGTCAGGCAAACTGATGAAAGTGGTTAATCTTTATGTTCCTGTTATGAGTCAGATTCCTGACACTTTCTCTTTGTGTTTCTGCCTTTCTAATGCTCTTCAAATGAAACAAATTCAAATAGTCGTGTCCCTAAGGAAGTCTCATGCTCATGTTTTGTAGGAAAACTGGCCTAGGGATATATATCCTTTTAATAAATCTTTCAAGTAGTAAAAAGCACTTCCAAAGAAAAGAAGCTTGAAGTAGGTATCCAAAAGAGTCAGATTTTATTAACCCTCGTTTTTTCCTTCTTTCCATTACAAAGGTTTGGAGCACTGTTTAGTTTTAGGCACATGATTTATGTCAAGCTATTTGCATATTGTACCTCAAGGAGAACTGGTGGATTAGGACTGAAGTTGAGTTTTAGTTGATTATTGATGGATAAAACAAGCAAAAAGGGAGCTATCATGCAGAGAAACCCCTTAGGATAAAGAGTAGTCTTAGTCTATGTGAGTCTCTGCATTACATAGTCAAAAGATACAGCAAGTCTGAGAGTGATGAGCTTATATGTGTACTGGGGAGTGATAGTTACTAGTAATAGATGGGATATACCTCTCAGCAAATTAAAAGGATAAAGCATAATTTTGGTTTTGAATTTTATCCTGTCACATATTTTAATCCAGAAGATGGTAAATTTCATTGAGAATAAGCAGGAAAAAAAAAAAAAGAGAGCAAGCCCTGTGCTTCTCACTTCTGTGTGGAAATTCTCACATGAATGAATGAACATGCAGTTCAGCTATAAAAATGCTTATTTTGTGGGTGGTTAATTATACATTCAGAGGCTAGAGAGTGTTAAAAAGATGCTGTGAAACAGAACTATAGAATACTCAAGCTAAAGAAAGTGGAGAAAAAAATTGATGGGACGAGACATCCATTGAGAGATCAGAACTCAGTGCAGAAAATGTCAGTGTGCTAAATGATTCAAGCAAATAAGTAATGCTTTAGAATTATTATTTAAAGTTCTGGTGTGTACAAAGCCTTTAAACAATTTTTATGATATATAGATATATTCTGAGTCTATTTTGATAAGTAAACTGAGAAACACTGGGAATAGATGGTAATAGGGGGAAATTAAACTCTTCAATTGTTTATAATGTATACACATAATGCTGTGGCATTCCTCTGAGTCAAATTGTTGAGTTGATTTTCTTCTCATAATAGTATGCAAAATCATATTTAAAATACTGTAGATATGCCTACACCTATTTACTATGATTGCTTTCTAAAGGCAAGAAAAGAATAACAAAGCCATACCAAAAGTAAACCAGAGCTGATTCACTTGTCAGTACTTGTATATGTTTTTTTGTAGTGAGTTTTTAACTGAGATTGAACTTTTGAGAATTATTTTGCCTTCCATAAGTTAAAAAGTTAAATGGTGTAATTTCTCAAAATTAAAAGTGAGCTAGCACAGCACAGGCTAGGTTTCTGAAACTGTGGTGACATGACCAACTGCATATATTTCAGGTGGTAAAAAAAAATTGCTTCTCCACAGTTGTTGATGAGTGTCTCCTTAGTAATGCCAGATAAAAAAATGTTATATGAATTACCCCTAGTGGTGACTTGAGCAGATACATTTTATTTGGCATTGCAGGAGCCTAGAAGAGCAGTGACTTATCTTCTATAAGTTTGAGGGACAGTAATTTCTCAATCCATTTCATCGTGATCACAAGCACCTGTATAAACACACCCTCAAGCAGTTTTTAAATGGTTGGAGAATTTCCCTTCAGAAGTTTAAATGCTATAGGATTTGTCATAGGTAAAGATTCACAAGTAAACTAAGGCTAGAGAAAATGAAATCATGACACCAATAATTTTCAAAAACTAGGGAAGTTAAAGAATATAAAGCTTCTTAAATTCCTAAATAATTTCCCACAATTTCTCTGGTTGTAACATTGTCAGTTCAGTTGTGAAATACATAGCTTTTTTACCCACAGTTCCCAAGTTGACTATAAATCACCCTTATTTGAAGACAATGTCATGCCTTCTCTCCTATGTTATGATCAAGAGAAACAGCTGAACTCCATCTCCTACAGGTTTGGCAAAGCACGCACATTTCTGCTCCTATGCCACGCTCCACCTAATATCCTTAGACCCTGGCATTTGGAGGCCAGTCATCCATACCACTTGCTGATTCACATAGACACTACTACTATATATTTTAAGTTCTAGAATATCTTACAAAAATCACTATGTTGTTTTGTTTTTATCTCAGACTAAGACTTCTAGTGGTGTTTCTATGAATTACATCAATCTCTGTGGAAATACTAGTGATGCAAAAAATATAGGGTGGTTTTTCTGCAGTAGATCCAATAATAGTTGCTGTCATGTGGGGGTGCATTTTTGATTTAATGATTATTCACAAGTTAATGTCATATTGTCAAATGGTTTGTTCCTTGTACCCCTTTCTGTTATTTGCCTTTGGTTTCTCCCTGCCCTCTCTCCAGATACAGTTCTATGATTAATTGTTCCTTAGTGACAGTTATATGTCAATCATATGTTATATAACTCCCTGGTCCTGTCCATTACTTGGGGGCCCCTCCCTGCACCTAGAAGATTCCAGGAGAGGTGTTGAGTGATTGGACAGGATCAATGCTGCCCCCTCCCACTTCGTACTGATGGGTTGTTGTACATGTCTGTTATGTTGTGAGCCACTCCCCTGTTGCACCCTATTGGTCCCTGGTTGAACCCTCCCCTGTGTTACGCCCCCTTTAAAAGCTGCTCCCGTGGGACAGTTTTGGTCTCTCCTGAGGCAGACATCCCAAGGTGAGGGCTCCACGCTGGATCCCAATGAACTTGCGTTAAGTGAACCTCTCGAGAGTCCCTCCTTTCTCCTCCTTGCCATCGTCTTGCTAATGCTCCTGACCACCCCAGTCCCACCAGATTGCAGCGGTGCCAGGGCTGGCCCGAGCTTGATAACGCAGGCACCGCCGCACTGTCATTTTTTTGTGACTCAGAATCTTCTTAGAACGGATTTGCTTTCATGTTATTTTCAAAAAATATTCTGGCTGATCTTTTATTCAATGTTTATTTTTTAATCGGAATTGAAAACTTCCCAATAAATGTTGACAAATCACAGTAATAGAGACACTGATGGTTTGCAAAATAGGCTCTATAAAAAGGGAACTGCTAGAATTTTACAAATACACATGTAGTAGTAAATTATATTAGTCTTAATTAAATTAAATAGTGCCAATGTGACTGGCATAATATGGTCAATACTGATAAGGCATTGGTCTTAGAATGGTTTTTGGTTGTACAAACCAGTACCTTTCGACCTCATTCAGAAGTTAGCATAATTTGGGGAACATACTCAGTAGGCACTTTGAATACAGCCAGCATTTTGGAGGAAAGGAGCATTTAGCCATATGGAGGTAAGTGATGCCATGCCATTTGGCCTGGGTCCAGAGGCTGAACAGAGCAGAGAACAGGCACAGGGAGATTCTGTTTACTGTTCTAGACATGACCTTATGATGCTTCTATTTCAGCTTAAAGGTTCTTTTGAAGGTAAAAAATTATGATTTTGGGGGAATTTTGCCATTGAAAACCTTGTATGAGATATTTTTTAATGTCCCTCTGTGAACAGATTGTTTTAAAAGAAACTTGGGGGGGGAGGTTGTTTAATAAATCTGACCAATAATTTTCTTTGTTGTTTTATTTTATAGGAAAATATACACACACTAATAGGAGAAGCACTTCCCTATTTTCCCCATCTCTGATGGTATGTAAGACCCCTGCTCTCCCAGAGGTATATTCTCTCACTTGAGTTATTATATAGCACCAAACTTTTAGTACCTTATACTTCCAGTATTTTCTAGTCTCAGTAGACAGATTCCCAGATTCTGTAAAATTGTATATTTCCAGATTAAGAAGTTACCAGCTTTTTGTCCATGATAATAAACTTTCTAGTTGCAATCGAGATATTTGTTGATTGTATCAAGTGCCTTGTCGTCACATGAATTAGAATAGTTTAAAATTTTATATTGCATGGTTACAGATTTTTTTTCTGTTGTTTTCACGAAATGGTGGATGTTTGGACAACTTCTGTCTTCATGCTCTTTCTGGGAATCCTAACAAGAAAATGCACATGTAGTTATGCTCTTAGAAATCTCTGACTGCCATTTTAATTTTCAAGCAACTGTTAATGACAAGGAAATCTTTATTTACAATCCGTTTCATTCTTTCACATTTCATATCACAATCAGATAATGCATTAAGAAGAAGCGAAGAAGAAGTTCCAGTATTTTTTGCAGAAATATATTACTTCCTTAAAAGAATTCTTCAGCACTGAAGATAAGGCAATAAAACAAGCTCTTGTCTGCTTCTCTTATCCTTCCTTTTGAAAGGGAAATATGGGGCTTTGTCTATGATTATGTGTATAAATGGTCTTTTGATTGTTTACATTCAGTGTCTGACCAAATTAGAAAATCAAATATTTGAGAATTTTTTTTTAACTGCTTATTCACACTTTCATTTGAACTGAGGGTCCCAAAGTGTATACTGTTGAGATTTTCCCTTGAAAAAAATGCTTTGTGATTCAGATTAGAGTATTGTAATTTTTGAACAACCTGATAGTTTTCCATCCAAATGTCATCATACTTAGAGTAACAACTGTTAACATAACAATTTAAGATCAAAAATTGTTTGAAATTTTCTGGCTTTAAGTACATAGTACAAAAGTAGAAAGGTTTGACTCTATGTTATGGACACTATCAAATTATTTTTTACATTAGTATGTATTTGAAGTTTCACATAATTATAATTCTCTCTGTTTGCAGAATTGTTTTCATGCTGTGTTTTCTCTGATTTTACCTGACAAACTATGCCATATTTTTAATCCCTTGCTCACAGGTTTTTTTAGAGGTAGAATTTTGTGAGGACTTAAAGAATGCAGTTGCATTTCTCAAAACACTGTTAAAGAAAAAAGTTCCCATAAGATAAGCCACCACATCAGGAATTTGAGATAAGCACAGGTGGCAAAACAGGAAGGCCTTAATTCCATGTCTAACAAAGGTGAAGACTCACAGTTAGCACACCATAGTGTGCAGACTGTGGGGACTTGAGATAAGACTTATCCAGATGAAAAAATTTATATGGTCACAAACTGTGGGAAAGGATACACATACATGCCAGTCCAGGTTGTGGGAATGGCATCTCTGCCCTGGGGTTACCTGGGACTTGGACTGTTCAAAAGTGTTTTTGTAGACAAGAATGACTCTGGGACCCTACCTGTGGTGAAGAAGGACCGGCAGGATGCCACAAAAATCTATGTGGTGGTGATATCTTTCTACTTAATCTCTCTCTCATTCTGTTTCTCTTCTCCCCTTCTCCCCTCAACTTTCTCCTCAAAGTATAACTGCCAGATATTTTTCTGCTTTTAATGGAAAGTCTATTTCTTTTTTTCCAATTTATTCCAGTATGTAGCAGCTCCATGAGGTTACATATAAATAAAATTTAGGATGTAAAATCGAGGCATTGCTTTGTAGCTGCAAGTGTATAAATAAGGATGGAAATATTTTTCATAATTTTGTTATATCCTGAGCTTGGCAGTTCGATGGCTACAGCATATAACTAATAAGAAGGCATAATTAACAAAAAGGGTCAGTAATTAGGATACTGTGATGGTCAGAACATGTGTTACCTGTCCAGTAGAAGTTACATGGGCATTACAAAGCACTGCCACCTGGAAAATCAAAAAAGAGAAAGCTCATTATTTCTGGTAATCTAAAGAAAGAGACTGAAGAAAATACCAAGTAAGAGAATCATTATTGTAAACTTTTGGGCAATTTTCTTATTTGCCCCAAAATATTCATATGTGCAGTTTTGCTATCAGGATGTAGTTTTTAAGTGAAGACAACAGCAATCTTTCCTACTATTTTAAGCAAAAATGCATTACTGTCAGCAAACATTCAGTTTGCAGTTGTTTTGGAAGACAAACAACTGCAGTTTCTCAAGTCTCTTTGAATTTTAATGTGGTCTCCAAAGCCTATTCCAGTCTAAAGTGATCTGCAAATTGAATAATGTACTCTATTTTCTGTTATAAAACGATAAGTTTATTAAACAGTAGTTAAGGAAAGACAAATACGTATGTAAACATCCACAACATTTTTTCTTGTGCTACTTTGTGCAATGAATAGCAGCCGAGTACCATTTTCCAACCATTTATATTCTTACCTTGCAGCAGATTTTTCTTCACTGTAATTTTCTAGGTCATTTAAGAAAATAGTACCAGGCACTATCTGAAATACCTTGATATTTCAAACATACTAATGAGGTGAGGTATCTGGTTGGATGCTATTTTTTAGGGCATAATGTACTGTTAAACAATAAACATCTTTTGATATTCCATATTTTTGTACTAACATATTCTTCCACAATGGGACCCAGTTTGCCAGGGCAATTTTCCTCCATTAAAAAAAAAAAAAAAAAAAAAAGTTTTTGCTCTTTTCTAATATTTTGGAAGATCATTTATTCTCTTTCCTCACTCACTTTTTTAAGTCCCCTGCAGGAAAGTTCATCAACAATAAAATTTCATCTGAGCTATATCTAAAAAACTTTTTCCTTATTTTGTCTTAGTGTGATGTCTATTAATCCCTAACCTCCTTAATGAAAGCTGAAGCAGAATTGTAAACACTTCATCCTTCCCAGCATCAGTGTTTGGTGCCCCTTAAGTAATGACTCAGCTCTTTCTTGCTTACCCTTTTGCTTCCAATACACTGACAGTATGTATTCCCTCCCTTGCCATGGCTATCTCGGCTGCTGTTAACTTGCTGAAGACAGGGAAAGGATCACAAGCCCAGTGACCAAATGGAGAAAGGCTGCTGAAACTTGGCCGTTTTAATGACAGATTAGTCTTGAAGATGACTAGTGACAGATTTGCCAAAAGGAGCCAGAAGTAATTTAGCAGTTAAGCATTGCAGACAATCAGAAGAGAAAATCTTTCCCTTGTTGTCTAAATTGGAGAGAAAAGGATTTGACGGGTGGACTGTTAGGTGAATGAGGAGTCAGTTGGAAAGTTGCATCTAGACAGAAGTGGTCAATGACTCAGAGTCCCTGTGGACATCTGAGATGAGTGGTGGCCCTCAAGGGTCCATACTGGGACCAGTGTTACGTAGTACGTTCATCAATGACGTAGGCAGTGAGATCAGGTTCACCCTCAGCAAATTTGCAGGTGACACTAAGCTGGATGATGATGTTGACACATCTGAAGGAGGGGATGCATCCAGAGGAAGCAGGACAAGTTTGAGGAGTGGGCCCATGAAAATGTCATTAGGTTCATTAAGATCAAATGGAAGGTGCTGCAACTGGGTTGGGTCAATCCCCAGTTTCAATGCAGGCTGGGGGTGAGCTGATGGAGAGCAGCCCTGCTGAGAAGGACTTGGGGGTGGTAGTGGGGGATGAGAGATGAAAAATGAACCAACATCGTACACTTAGACCACAAAGCTATAGATATCCTGGGCTGCATCAAAGGCAAGTCAAGAGAGGTGATTCTGCCTTCTACCCCTCTCTGGTGAGACCCCACCAGGAGTGCTGCACCCAGCTCTGCGGTCCCCAGTACAGGAAAGACTTTGACCCCTTGGAGCAAATCCAGAGGAGAGCCACCATGATTCAAGAGGAGAGCCAAGATGATTAGAGGGATGGAGCATCTCTCCTACAAGGAAGGGCTGGGAGAACTTAGTTTGTTCAGCTTGGAAAAGAGAAGAATTCGGAGTGACCTAATTGTGGTCTTCCAGTACCAGAACTGAGGCTACAACAAAGATGGAGAAAGACTTTTTGCAAGAGCATGTAGTGACAAGACAAGGAGGCAATGGGTTGAAACTGAAATAGGAAATGTTTAATTATGTATTCAGATTTTTTTTTTTTCCTGAGAGGGTGGTGAAGCACTAGAACAGATTGGCTGAAGATGTTGTGAATGTTCTATTCTTGGATGTGTGGCTGGAGTTCTGAGCGACCTGGTGTAATAAAATGTTCCCCACCCATGGCAGGGGGATTGGAAAAAGATCATCATCCATTCCAATCAAAACCATTCTATCGTTCTATGTGGATTTCAGGTTCAATAGTTATCTGAAATTTGCCTTCCGATTATTAATATTGGTATACTTTATAATTTTTAAAGAATAATTAATCTTAAAAATTGACATAAATTTCTCAATAATAAATATGCTTCTTTTTATTCGTGAATATTTATCTTTGTACCTTTAATGATAGCTGCTCACTGATATCTGACTCACAAAGCACCTAACATTTAATCATAAATTAAATCTCTTTGTTAAGTAGATTGTATGCTATTCTCAAATAAACTGGCTTTTATACCACTTGATATGTATTTAGTAAAATGTGTATCAAAATCAAATTTGAATTTTAGATATATTTTAAACTTTGTTGAACACCACTTATCTCTTGGCAATAGAAAAATGCTTTCCTTTTAATTCAAAATTTTTGTGAAATGCTGTCCTGATTAAATTTAAATTAGTATTCATTAACATTTGGCAGTAAACAATTCTTGGAAAATATCCCAGTATGGCATTTTTATTAACCTAAATTGTATGGGAAGTAATAATATGCTGTATTTGCCTCACATTTTCCATCTCAATGCAGTTGATAAGCAAAGCACTGAAGATACAGAAAAGAAATTTTGTAAGCCTTAATACTGCAGCTGCATTAGGTGTGCAGATCCAGCAAGTTTTAAGGTTAAATTACCATCTTAGTTACTTCTAGACTATATATAAAGGTGTCATATGGTTGAAAATATAAAGAATCCTGATGACCAGGAAGACAATAGAAGTATAAAATAACAGCTAAGGAAAGGATTTAACTACAAGTGTTGTCTACAGGATTTGAGGTATATCTGGATGGATATGAGTTAGGCATCTTCACAAAAGAATTTCAGAGCTGAAAGCCCTACTCTAAGTTTCTGACCAACTTACAGTAGACTTAATAGTGCAACTTTCTTTTTTAAACGGAGTCATAAAGGGCCTAGGATATTTCTTTTGGTAAGAATACAAATGCAAAACACAAAATTTGATGGCATATGCTGAAAGAAATGAAAAGTTGTTATTTACATTTCAGTCCATGTCTTTTTTGATTGATTTCTGGGGTTTCCCACATAATTTTTTTTCCAGAAATGTAAACTAGAGTGTTGCACAAGTCACTTCTGCAAGGAGAAGAACTTGCAGAATTAATTTGTGAAGCATTGCCTGCATCTGAGTTCCAAAGTCACTGCCGCCATTCCTGCTTACATCCATGTCTCCATCAGCTGAGTGTAGAGTGCTGTTGAGGCTGTAACTTCCACGGTGTTTTGACAACAGAAGGAACGTTTTCAAAGATACATCTGAAAACTGTCTCTGAATGTCAGAGTTGCTGAAATATGACAATTTTAATGAATATGACTCATACTGACTTGGAAAAAGAAACCCATAATGGACAGCTAAGTGAGGGCTTTACTTAAAACTGAAACCATTCCAGATTATACAGGGTTTTCTTTTCTAAATCTGCCTGCATACAAACTCTTCCTTCTTCATCTCTTAAAATAATTAAATAGCATCCTATAATTTGGTCACATAGTAACCCTTTTTTCATCTTGGCTGTACTGTGTGAAATTTGAAATGCTTCACAGTTTGATAAGCTTGCTTTTTTATTGAATCCACTAAACTGCTATAGAACAAAATCCTTATTGGATTTCATAATGTTACAAATGAAGGATTAATCTATAGAAGGTGAGATGGGAGCCTTCATTTCTCTAGATCCATATTTATTTTCTTCTAATCAAGAAAAGAAACTATCATTACTGGGGTAGACTTCTGCTGCTTCCATCTGAAAGTTTATGTTTTTCCTGCTCAGAGTTCATCATGTGTTGCTCCTTATGTGGAGCAAGATGTATAAATCTAAGATAAATGAAGTGAAAATATTTTAGTTTAATAAAAAATTACAGAAAAATCATTTTGCACAAGAAGTATAAGATACAGAGATGGATGGGCGGAGGGACTGCACAATTAGGTTCTGTTGAAATTTACTTGATAATAAAAGTAATACATATTTAGTCTTCTTGAAGCAATGGATTCTCTAACATGTAGCACTTGATTCTCAGCTCAGTAAATTACATTTTTTGTAGTTTATTCTGTATTTTGTTCATAGTAGGCGGTGAATATTTAAAGTTCTTCATTTGATCATAGAGCCTCCATGAAAAAAAGCAAACTGAATAAGGAATTTAACAAATACTTCTGAAAAAAAAAATTCTCTCTTCTCCCTAGTGCGTTTCATGTACTTAAGCTTATAGCTTTCTTGCTGACACCATTTAGGAGAGTTGCAGTCCAGCAATGTTGTATATGTGTATGCATGCGATACCAAATATTAAGGTGAGTAGGAACCATTTAATCACAATAAATTCAAGATACTAATTCAAGTTCTTCCTCAGGCACAGGAAACCAAGCTTCCCATATCTCAGGCAAAACTTTCCTAGTAGTTTAATCTATCCCATGTGTGTGCATAGTCTTCATTGTCTACCTTTTGCTTTTTTCCCCATCTCCATCTTTTTGTGAGTCTTGTAAGTCAAAAAAAAAGCATTCTGGTACTACTGAAAGTAAAAACTGTTACTTGTGCTTGGACAAATCCTAAACCATGAATACCAGCAATTAAAAAAAAATAATTCAGAAAACTATTGCTTTGACCTCTCCAAATTAATAAATGTTGACATTTTATTTCCATTGGATCCATTTTTCTTATTGCAAGTACAGCCGCAGCTGAAAAATCCAAAATATGAATTGCATGAATTGCGTGGAAATGTTTATGTCAAATTTTTGTTCTTGTTAGAAGCGGCAGGCATACGTGGGTGCTGTCGGGAACAAGACGTCACCTGGAGACACTCTGTTCTCCAGGTGTGCTCCTCTAAGGTGTCTTTCCTGCAGGGATGACTCCTGTGTTATGCTCAGAGGAACAAGTTTTGTCTACACTCCTGATTTAGGCTACAGTCATCAAGTGTAGGACTGCCCAGAAGGTGCACCCAGGCAGCACCAATTTCAACATTAACACACCTTATTACTGCTTTTCCTGTGTCTTGGCTCCCTTTTTGCCGCTGCCTGTCTGTGCCCCAGCCTTCTCCTAACTGACCTCAATTACTTCTTCCCTATTGATCCCTGTTTTGCTGCATCCTTAAATGATCCTTACAAAGTTTGAACAGGGAAAAACAGTTAGTTACAAAGTTGTGGCTGAGAATTTTGCAGTCCATTGTATTTATGTTTTCTGTATGAAGATTTGTCATCAAGTTCGAGAATGAAAGATTTTAGCTAATTAAAAAATAGTTTACATTTGTGAGCACTGCAAGCACAATAAAATATTTCATTATGTTAAAATGTTATTAAGAGCAAACTGTGATTTAAGAAGTTAATTTAAAAATGCACTCAAAGTCAATTCTGCTTTCAGAGGTATTGATTATTCCTTCAGTGCTCTTCATTTTAGCCATAAAGAAAATTACCACCAATTGCTGGAGTTTTACTTTGAAAACTTAAAATTATTATCTCTATTTTAGCTATGTATTGCATTGCAATATTTATTTATGGAAGAAAATGTAGCTGAAGCATACCTATTAGTTATTATAATTTTGTACACTAAACTTCAAAAGATATTTGGATATTTTACGAGTGTGAAAATAGCCCGTCAGTGGGTCTGGTTTTCTGTACACATATTGTCTGGAACTTGGCCCTTCTCTGAATGTTTCTCACAATTAAAGTCTTTTTGGCGTTGCTGCTAACAAACAGCAAATGCAAAGTTTATAATCTCTAGTTCCCCTGCCCTGTACAGTGTTCAGGTCCTTTTCCAAATGTAGTTTAGGTTCTAAGGCAGATTTTAAATTATGGTTCTGTGAGCAGAAGACAGAAATTGGTAAGAACATAGAATAGAGTAAGTATAAGGTCATGCAAGATGCAAATGAGCACTGGACTGCACACACAAAAAAAATCTATTGTGCTCAGATTTCACATGTGGTTTTGAAAGTTAAATCTGTGCTTTGCATATTATGGTCAATGGTAAGATTTGGCACCATCAGTTGCCTTACCATTCAAAGTGACATGACAGATATAACACAGTCCCTGTGTCCTCCTCCTTCTCTCCTTCAAATTACAGATGTTTAAGGTACCTAACAACACGTCTTCTACTGACAATATTTTTTTTAATATTTGACATATTTCATTTACTAGTTCCTATTTATTAGGAATTTTTTTCACATTTCACTGTTTTATATATTTTTTTGCTATAGTGTATTAAAACCCTGTAGAAGTCTCTGATTTGCCTGTGCATTATGTTTGTGTTTACACAACATAAATTCTTAAATGATTCTTAACCAAGTGTATTATATGGACAGAAAGAAATATGATATCTGAGTCTCAGACTGAGCACTTGAAAGTTGGATGGCACCACAGCCGCTAAGTTGTCTTGTCAGTACTTCTTTACTTGTAACTTTGGATTTATATAGATGCTAGAAAGAATAACTGGTCAAAAACCTCGACTTTAATGAAGTTAGTGTCCAACAGAAATTACTGAAGCACAGACTAACCTCATTAGACTTCCATCTCATATTATTCCTCCTCAATAGAAAGATACCTGTGCAGATAGAAGTCTAACTTGATAATGTTTCCTGCAGAGCATCATGTATGGAATAGTTTTGGCCAAGTGCAATTCAGAAGTAAAAGTCCTCTATGACTGAAAAGTGATGCTAGATAAATGGGCGTGTAAATGATGAGATGAAGAATGGTTAAGAAGAGAAATTAAAACCAAAACAAAAAATAAGCAAATAAACCCTCCTCCTGCACTTGATTTTGCAATTGCTACGTTCCTTCTGTTGTTCTAAATTTTTTTTTTTTTGATCTTCATGCACTTTTTGGGAATAGTATTTTGGCAATATGATGGAAGAAACTGGAATGAATGAAGGTGGCAGAAGACATGACATAAGAAACTTTTTCATGAAGCATATGTCTTCTGTGAGAGTTGGGCATGTGTTCACTGATAAAGATTTATAGAACCTTTCTTCCTCCTATTTTAATTTAATTTGAAATGTATGGTTGAATTTACATTTTAAAAAAAAATCTATGCACAAGGTTTTAGAGGTGTTTTTCAGGATTTCATTTTCATTGAAAACAGAGCATAATGGTTTGCAGTGTGTTAGCCTGGCATTTAATAAGATAACCCGGAATCATAAAGAGACACCAAATTATGCTTTTTTGAATTCTTTCCACTGCCCAAATATTTACTCTGTTTGTACAGAAATTTGAGTTAATAACACAATATATAATAAAAATAATATATTTTTCTGTCATACAAACATCTCTCATTATGATCCTCAAATATAATTTATCTAGAGCTATATAGTCCAGAAAACTCAGGACTGCCTTCTGAGTTCTCTAAGAGCTCAAATCCCTTTTCTTGCTCGCATCTAGATAAGTCATATTTGTTAGGTCTCTCTTTTTGCTTTCACCAGACCGCTTGGGCAGATAAGGAATTATTTTTGCTTGATTGTTTGCTTTGATTTTATTTTTGGTTGTTTGCTTACTTTTCCAGAAGCAATTACAACTGTGTACTCCAAAATATGTCAATCCAATTTCATGACAAAAACTAGTTCAATTATGTTAAAAGCAAAATCTTTTCTTTTGTAGTTCCAAAATTGTTTCATGTAATTACCCTCCATATACTTTGTTTATGAATTGCTCATTTGGAAACACTAAAAAATATTTACAAAATATTGCTATAACAAACATGTTTCCAGTATGATTAACATGCTCCATTAATAGAAAGAAACAGTGTAAGTATTGTGTGAAATTAATTTGAGTTTAAATATGGAAAGGAATTTAGGCACTGCGGCATATTATTGTGGTTCCTCATTTTTAAGTCTATTTTTCAGATATGTTCATTGTAGACTGAAATCCCAGTCATTTTTGGTGGACTATTAGCTTCCTGAATGAATTGATATATTTGAGACTAACTAGAGTGTTGAATGATGAGCCAACAGTTAGCCAGTATGAGAAGTATGGGTTCAGTGTCATTACTCTTCAGACAATACCAGTCCCCAGGGAGGCTGTTTTCTCCATGCATGGTTAACAGTCCTTCTTCTAAAGATACAGAGCACAGTAAGAAGAGTTTTGTTTCCCTTTCAGTAGAAATTTATTAGGATATAGTAGGTGTAGATTCAGTTTTAAACATGCTTTTTTCTGGTGGGTTTAGTTTTATTTGGGTTGGTTGGTTTGTTTGTTTGTCATATCCCCTGTCCTCCAGTCAATAGATTATTGTGGAATAAAGATTGAAAATTTGAAAAGAAAGATTTTAAATATTTCTTTGTCTTGATAAAAAGAGAAAAACGTGCATAATCTACTGAATGATCTTATCTATCCACATATCAATTAATTCTGTCCTTCATAGCACCTTAATTTGTTTGGTATAAGAGTTACAAAGATATAGTTCTCTGCCTGCACATGAAAATGTATATAATGAGACAGGTTTACTCTGCAATCCAGATATCAGTGTAGTTTTAGACAAAATATCTTGTGGTTTTGCTAAAAATTCATGGGATTCTTTATGTGAGATGTTTTGTTCTTGTTTATTTATGCATGTGCCATAGCTTCTCCCACAATCCTTTTGATTTCAGATAAATCCTTTGCAGAGCCCTTTCCAGAAAGGATTCTGTGGGAACTGACCCCTTATGTCAATTGAATGGATTTAGGTACACAAAATTAAGTAATTTGAAAATAGTTACCATTTATTAAGCAGATTAGAAATTGTAACTTTTGAATTGAAAGCTTTATGTAATATAATTGTGGCCCATATTTTTACATTAACTGAGAACAAGAAAAACATGTAGAACATTCCTCAAACTTTAAAATTCTGTTTAAGTTCTTCTTGGATGCAATATGTTCAGTATTTCACCTATAATTAGTCTCCCTTTTTACATCCAGATCTCCAAGAACTTACTAGAAATTGTTCTTGCAGGTGTTAGTTTTCTACTTGAACCAGTTAACCCATTTTAGGTCAAATGATTTTTTTCTTAATGAAGGAATTGGAGTGTCTACTTGACCTATTGTTGAGTTCAAAATAGGCTGATAGTTTATTTAGCTGTGTCTACATAGTAATACCAAAGACATTCTGGGGCAAAATGTCTTTTATCTGGTGCCTCTAAAACGCAAGATGAGCACTTACAAGGTGTGTACATGACCCTGAGAGATTTAAGGTTCCTGAATTTTTATTGTTACTGAGAAGAGTCAGTAATATAGGATAAGACATTATTTTAATGATTATTTATCCTAAGAGTGGTGAACATTGCAACACAAAATTAAAGATAGTTCATCTGCTGTTGGATTAAATCTTCATGTTTTATTTCTGTAAAGAAAATAATTAAGGCTATCTTTTCACAATGTGTAAACTTTTCATTTCCTTTTAGTGGTATTTTAATTCTTAAGAACGTTTTGGATAATGAAAAGAATTTTTCTTTCAAATTTTGAATGCTACTGATACATGTTACCAAGATAAATTTATGTTCATTCCAGCAATACGAAACAAAATAATGTTGATTATCATTGTGAGGAGGAAGTTATTAAATCATGAATTTATTAACCTTTGACATGAATGAGAGCTAAATGTGAATGCTATATTTCAAAGGATGCTGTAAGTTCACTTGTTGAACTTAATTACTCATTACCTAAGGACTATTGGGCTAGTTATTCTTGCCAAGAACTACATATAAATAGATACAATATGAAACATGACGAAATTAATACCTAGCATAAATCATTGCTATATAAGAATAATATTACTGGAGAATAACTCAAGCCCACTATCCCTACAGTAATTCACATTCAAGAAAACAATGTAATATTCATAAATTGGATTTCTAAGTTACAAGAGATTCAAAGAAAACAGGAGCACTGATAATGATGTTGGCTGACTGTCTTGCTCATTTAATTACAATGCAGCAATAATTTATCATAAGATTAATAAAATATGACAACTGCTATGTTTTTCTGGTGGCACTGCTGGTTCTGCAAATGTCATATGTTATTTGAATTTTATACTATGTTGTCCTTAATTGTGTACTTGTAACCCTAAACAGCATTTGTGTGTTATAATTAGTCCTGATATACAAACATCTACATTAGATTATAGTTAGATAATTTTAATTGCCTATTTATATTTTCTCTGCATTGCAGTGGCAGAGATAAGTCTCTTTTTATGTTTTCGTCCATTCGCATCTTCTGATACAGAACACACTTTGATTATGCTTCCTAAACTCTCCTGTGGAAATGAGCTACAGTGTGTAACCTTAGGAGTCTTGCCAGCATGAAGATTTGACTATTACAAGCTGATACAAGGATCCATGGACCCAGGCTGGAAAGTAGCTGTGTTTTATGGGGGCCTTTCTAAAGTAGTAACTGCATGAATAACTGATAGATGCTACCTGAAACAAATGGTCCCCCTGAAATCTGATTACAGGCATGACACAATGGGATACTCTGCAGTCTTTATTTGGGATTTATAAATTTGGCTTTCTCAAACCCAAAACCTGGATTTGGCATGTAGTGTCAAGAAATATACTTCTATCCCTGTTTGACTTTAAATCACTGGTATCACTGTGCTTTATTTATGTGCAGGTTTGCAGGGAGTCTCATTTTGAGATTGGTTTGCATAACCAGTCTCTTTAATTTCGAAGCTGTGTACAGAGTCAAATGTCTTCTGAATGGCCATAAAGGAATCTCAAACCACAGTGAACAAAATTTGCCACCATGTTTGTCCCTCATAAACTGTAATAATAAACACTCTCAAAAAATATTATCAGTACAGTACTAGTAAAATAATCCACAATAATAGTGCATCAGATGAAAAGCTGAGAGTAGTTAAAAATTTAGCATTCATTTATCTCTCCCATTTCAGAATTTCAAAGTCATATCAACTTTGAGAGGATATAGGAGTAATTTTCACACTTGTGGTATTTTTCTAATACATTAAATATTATTTTTCTTGTTGGATATAAGCACCACTTCAAAAGAAGAAACCAAGAGAATTTATCTGCTTCAACCCAACATCTCTTTATATAATCTTTAAGGCTTTTTCCTGGGAAGTCCAGGATGTATACTTTTACCCTGTTCGTGTACAGTGTGGAGTCAACAAAGCTATTTGACAGCGTGGGCTGCTCCTCTGGCTGCAAAGAAATTATGTAAAATAGAAACAAGGTAGCAGTTTGTCTTGAAGCAGTTATGTAAAATTCAAAAAGTCACAAGTCTTGCCAAAGGCTTGGAAATGACACTGCAACCATACTTTTTTGGGTCTGCGGGATGTACGTGCTGGTTTACTTAAAGGTTCCGAAGGAGGTCACACCAAGGTACTTCTGTGGAAATTCAGAGCTAGGAAGGCACATAGTGAGTTCAGATGATCAATTCACAGCACTTGTGACTCATAAGGCTTGTACATATTTTAAAATCGAGATTCACTACATAGTTGTCCATATGGTATTCTGTAGTAAATGGGAACAATATGCCTGGATATAACGGTTTGAGACCTGTGACAAAGGCATGATTCATAAGACATGATTCTGCTAGAAGTTGTAGCAGGATAAAAAGCAGTAACTCAAAAGAACCAGTAGTAGCCAAGTGGAGGACACAATGACAAACTCTGCTGTACATTTCAAGTTTGAAAGAGCTTCTGCTCAAGATATCTCTGATTAAACCTGTTGAGTTCCATCTACTTGGAGATCTCTTTTTTTCTTTCATGGCTCAATGTCGCTTTCTTGTTTGGGTAATACTTTTTTGTGTATTTTTTTGAAGGAACATAAGATGCAACTTTCTGAGAAATCATAACAGAAAAAGACAGGAAAAGTTTGAAATTAAGTTAAAAGGAAAGCCACTACTTCTAATGATCTCTTTATTCTGAGTAAAACCATATTGGCTGGCCTATAAATCAGGTAGATACTCATTACTGGAGTTAATATTTTCAGGACATATATGTTTAAATAAATGGTTATCACTTCTTCATATATTCCAACATATTATTCATTGAATTATTATTCAGGGATACTTATTGGCAAAGTAGTTGCCAAAATTGTTTCCTTTTTTAGGCTCTGAAAAAAGCAGTAAAAAGGGGCTATGTTTTCAGTGAAATATGCAGAAAGTATACATTTATTATGGCCCATCCAAATATTGCCATTTTGGGCCTTAATTGCAAGTCAAAATTATCTGACAGTTTGATAAAGGAGCTGCTTTTATACTTAGTTTTCCAGCAATGGAAAGAAATAATAGGAAGTCCTATTATAAAGAAATTTAAATTCACAGATTCCAATGAGTTTGAGTATACATACATAGTTGCTTTCTTAGAAATATTTAAATGATAATGATTTACATCAGTATTCTGCAGCTGGAAATGACTGCATGATCAAGAGCACTATAGAATCGAATCCCTTTCTGTTTTACTAATATATTTTTACGTTGATTTCTAAGCATTTTCAAGTATTCTCTTTTGTTTAACAGAAGTCTGACTCTAAATGAGTTGATAGTTCTTAGAAACAAATTTCCATTTTTAGGTATAGTGTTTTATCTAATGACAAGTTTGATTTTAATCATTGAGAGCAGATGCACTTATTACTGAAAATAATAATATATTTTCTTGCTAGAATTGCCTCTTATTTTTTCCACTTTATTAATATTAATGGTGTTAATAATGTATTAGTAGTAGAAGGCCAAAATCTATTACAACAAAATTTGGAACACTTCCCTAAATTTTGTCGGACTAGATACAATAAAGCTGTCTAAGAAATGATGCAATTTCTAGCTGAATTCGTTTTTGAAAAATTTAATCTTAAAATCTACATTAAATAAGAATTATTTTCTTTTCTTTGTATTTCATTATCATTATATCAACCTTGTTCTTCTCATACATTATTTCTAAAAATAATCAGTGACTAAGAAAGGAGTGTATCTCTGAGGCTGTCAGAAACTAGATGAACTCCTTGGTGAAAGTGTCTAGCTTTCTGTTCTTCTAAAGACTGCCAAGTTTCATGAAGAGTTGTTGTATTTCTTGTATTTTCATTTATGATAATAAATGTAATATGTAAATTTTCCCCCTTTGCTTTTATTTATCCTTTCAGAGTGCTTACATTTAGAATTAGTCTGCTGCATTATTGTGTTAGATTTGCATACCACTTACCTGATTTTAGAAGATGCAGTTCCCATTGACTTAGGGTAGATTTGTGAAATAAAGACCTCTTTTTGCTAGTATTTTTACGGTAATTTATGTTTTAAAATGTAAGAACGTATAATTATTTTAAGGAGACATATGTCATCTTTGGAGGAAAAGACAGAAGGGAATTGGGAAAGCTATACCATTATATTACACCTGAATGTATTTTCTTTTGTGATTCTATCAGAGAGTCTTGCTACAATTTACTGCACTCAATTATTTTAAAGCTAATTAGTAATCTAAAGGATTCTATGAGCATATGATTGTATATGACTCCATATGCATGTGTGTGTATATATATGTATGCATTAAAACATTAAAAGAGTGTGTCGTTAGTGGTGAATTTTTACATTAACTAGTTTTCAGTCTTAATATTTATCTGGAAACCCTTGATTCCTTTTAAGTAAGCCTTTTGCTTTAGCAGCAAAATTCATGAAATTGTGACTGAGAAGCATGGGTACTCAAATCTCTACTTATCTCTAGGCATTGTTTGTTCTCAAGTAGTAAGGTGAGTGATAAGAATGACAGTTCTGTAAGACTAGTCAGGCTAGTAAGGCTGGGGTCCTTATTCAAGAACTTTTGGAGGGCTGAGCTTTAAATATGTGACAGCTGTCTGTATGGCTCCAGCATGCAGTCATTTAGAATTTACATAAACATTGTAAATTTTGCAGTAAATGAGCTTCCATACTGATACTCCAGAAATGGTCTTCATTTGTAATCAAATTGAGTGCTGAAAATTTGCCACAGAAATACAGTTGAATTTGAATAATTAAATTGTGCTGGAAAAACAAATCAATTAACAAAATCTCAGAATGTTATTTTCTAATTTCTCTCAGTAAAATTTCATGCTATGTATATGTTAGCAAAAGAAGTTAAAAAATAAAAATCAAGAAGGAAAATAGTTAAGGCCTTTTTTATTCTCTCATATGTCCTGCAAGTTGTTCTTTGTGTTTGTAAGAAAACACTAAAATTTGTCTGTAATTAATTTAAATTATTTATTCTAATTAACAAAATGTAGGAGGGGGACAGAAATTGTCCTCTTTTCTGCATAAAAGCTAATTTCCATTGTCAGTGATCAAGAATGGAATCAAAATAATTATTTCAATTTAATGTTTTCCACCAAATTTCAGAACTGCTCTCATTTAAAAATCAATAATAATGTTTCCAGGTTAACACTGCACTCATTTAATATACTGAGTCTCTAGGTGTAGGGGACATTTACATGGCAGCTCTTGAGTGATTTCATTTGCTAATTCTGCCAGTAAAATCAGATGATCTCCCAAATGGGGAGAACTAATTAAAAACTAGATGTCTTCCTCCTTTTTCACTTAGAATAAAACTCCAGAACTGGAATTTCACAGTCATTTTGTAGGGAAGATTTGTCAAATCTCTTTTCTTTGGGGCTGGTGAGCTTCTGGAAATGTAAAATTCAGGTCTTCAATTCACAGTTTAAATCGTCATGATATAAATAAGGGGTTTACACAAAGATGAAGTAAATTCCACGTCCTCATGTGTCTTAAAACTCTCTGGGATGCAGATGAGTCAGAAAGACAGGAAGCAGAGAGAAAAGTGCTGTAAAACTACTTCACACAGAATACTTCCTTTTTTCTTTAATAGATAGACATCTTTATACAGTGCATATGAAGCTGCATCTGACAGTAAGGGTTTCTTAAACTTTTTGGCAGGTGCAGAATATTTGTTGACTGTTTAATTGACTTTGTACGTAATCCCTGTAGAAGGTGGCCTCCAATGCTAAGAAGGCACTTTATCTTTCATGGGTTCGTTCACTATCATGGCCTCAAGCTAATTCATACATCAAGTCCCAGCTGGAATCTAAATGAATGTAAAAAGAACCTGTCAGCCATTTACAGCTTCTCTAAGCCAAATATCAAAAAGTAAAGAAAGACAGATATGATAGAAACAGAACAAAACCAACCACTAGGAGTAAGAGAGGACGCTTTTGAGAATTTCGCATCCTGCTTGCTTTGTTTTCATTTTCTTTGAGTCTGATGTTCACAAAATTATAAGCAAGAAATTCATAAACAAGGTGATCATGTATACTAAAACAGAAGTATTATACCAAGAATATATTTAATAGTTATGCTCTAATCAAATCCTAACAAGAATTTTTTCTCTTTTAATTTTTTAATGTGTCTTAAATTCACTACTCTAAATACATATATAATATATATATACATATTCAGAGTAGTGAATTTATATAATACATACATATAAATACATATATACAAAAACCATCTGATATACTTGAAAAGTTAAAAAAAAGTCATTTAGCACTGTATTTGTCCAACTCAGTCTTACCCCTGAAAACAGCCAAGACATCTCCCTCAAGTATTTGCAAAATAGTGATGCTAGTAACCTGAACAATATATAATCTTCTGTTCTGGCTTTAGCTCTGACTGGTAATACTTTGCTCTCAAGCACCTTTTTGGACTGACCCAAAAGGTGAAAATTTGTTGCTTTAAGGAGAGTTATGTGTTTGGAAGAAAATAAAAAAAAAGAACAACCAAATCCTTCCTTTTCAGATCAGGAAGCAGCTAGCTTACAAGTGAATAAAAACAGTAAACCTGCCTACTACAAGGAAAAAGTCAGTATTTAACATATAGTAGAAACAATGAAAATCATCACCCGCTAAGAGAGTCTTAAATCTTAGCAGCAAAGTATGAGACTGAGCTCTGAGAAAAGTGAGGAGGGAAGGAAAAAAAGAGTTGTGGTCTGTGCACAGAGTTAACATCATTTAAAGAGAGAGTTAACATCATTTAAATCTGATGTTAAATGTTCATGGACTGGACCTAAGTGGCAGGTTTGGGCATCTGGGAGCTGCCAGGTGCTCAGAAAGGAGGAGATCCTGAGGATTCAGTTGGCGCTGTTGTAAATATCCCAGTGCACCCCAAACTGCAGCCAGGCAGGGGATCCCCATGTGCTCTGGTTCACATGTATTTAGGAAAGAGGGAGAGCCACGAAGCCCAGGAGACACACTGGGGAGTAACACTTTGGGAGATGTATGTGCAGAGGTGTATGAGGAAATGTGCTGAGGAGAGACAGCTGGGGAAGCCCATGGGGAGAGACTCTTGTGTAGGCAGGGGGGACTGTGCTCTTGCAGAGACACGTGTAGAGGCTGGGCAAGGTGCTGGTGGAGACACACAGAAACACAGGCATGGGTGAGGGAAGAGAGATTCCTGGGGTGCAGAAGGAGAGGACCCAACACAGGACTGATGGGGCTGCAGAAAAAGCCCTGAAGGTGACACCCACAGGAGCCCACAGCACAGCCCTCTGATCACACACCACACAGCAGTGACTGCTGCTTTGACCCATCTGACATTTCTCCTGGTCTACCCCTTGAGACAGCAATGTTATATAACTTCTAAAGTGCACATGTTTCTGAGATCAAAGTTTTTTTTATCTGCCAATGTCATCTCAAACAGTGAAGTTCAGGAGATTTGGTTCCATAATTCTATCGACACTATGGCTTTTTATTACCAGATAGCATGTAGTTATCAACACGTCCATCACTGTCATACAACTCCTGAAAGGAAGTAAAAAACCCAACCCAAACCAAACAAAAATACATAGGGTGTGCAGATTTCAATAATTTGGTCATGATTTCCATAGGTATCTTTCTGAGCAACCCTATTCTCATTGTGTAATTCTGTCCCTTCAGATTTAGAAATCAAAGAACATTCTGACTGGAAAGTAGAATGCAAAGAAAAAAGTCTGATAAACCATGTTTATAAACTGCAAATTTATTTCAATCCAATAAAGATATTGAATAAAATACATCTCAAAATAGCATTCAGAATTACTCTTAGAATAACAAAATGCAAAATAATTAACATATCTTATCCAACAGCAACATTTTAATATAAGTCATTACAGGGGAGTTCATTAATATTTATTTTGACACTAGTCCATAGCCAAAGGCATGCCAGTGTAACCCAGAAAAAAAAAAAAAAAGAAGTTACATGTCTTTTTAAGTTTACTGGGGTCCTATGTATCTGAAGTACTTGATTTTATGTGCTCTTTTATGCGACATAATCTTTTACAGAACTTTAATTTGATTTCAGTGGTAACAGAATACGATGGGAAAACAATGTACCCTACCTAAAATATTTACCTAGAAAATAGATTATTATTATTTTTATTTTAAAAAATGTAATAATATATAAAAATCTGAGAACTAAATTATTTATTATTATTTTAAAAATTAGTCATATTATAGAGGAACTGCATCTTTGGTTTTATGCATTAATATTTGAAACAATCTAAATCCATTTGCCAGCTTTACTCAAAAACAGCAGAAAACATTTACCAACATTTCACCAAAAATATTTTGTTAAAGAGAATTCCTATTATTTTAAGTTCTTATGAAATTTTTGAAACGTTTTATAAGATTTTTAAAAAAATGATAGCTTTGTGTCATTTTACTCCAGTGAAAACTCCAATTCTAGAGCATTCTTAACATTTTAAATTTATTCCAGCAAGTGCTAAGGACATGACTACCAACACTCAGAAGACGATTTTGAAAATTGGAAAAGTGATGAATAGCCACAAATGGATGCCCACTCATCCATTTTTAAACATTTAATATCTTGACTTTTCTGAAATAATTTTTAACACAGGCCCCAGGCTGAATTACAGCACATAAGGATGTTTCTTCTTTATCAGTTATGTATTAAAAGAGTCTGCCTGCAAAACAGATTTTATTTTCCAGCTCTCAGCTATTTCGTATCAGACACTATCATGGACTGCTGCTTTATCCCATAAAAAGAGAAGTGGAATGTCAAGGCAGCAGTCAGAATAATGTGTTCTTTAAACATGCTGTAGTCTGTTTATCCTAGCAGGTTTATTCTTAAAGGGACTCTCTGCCTAATCCTGTGTTTATTAAATCCATTAGGAAGGATTACACTGAATCTATCCTGCATAAACTTCCAAGTCTGCATGAATAAGAAAAGAGATTAATTAAAATGTGACTTTTTAAACTCATGCTCTGTATGTAGCTCATAATTGTAAAATTATTGGAGGAAGTGACTTAGGATCATAGTTCTGTATCCTCAGGCAGAGTAGTGAAATAAATGAATGGAAGCCATATACTTCTTAGAAATGCTATATAACAGATGTAAACACTGGGAGAGACAGTGCAGGAATTGAAAAGAGAATAAGGTTATATTTAGGGAAGATAGTATTTCTAATAATGTTAGAGTTTAATTTTATATTTGCTAATGTTTATTATCTCTCTATTGTTTCAAATTAGTAAAACAGAAAAATATCAGTCAAT
Organism: Chamaea fasciata; assembly: GCF_029207755.1. Classification (NCBI taxonomy): domain Eukaryota; kingdom Metazoa; phylum Chordata; class Aves; order Passeriformes; family Sylviidae; genus Chamaea; species Chamaea fasciata. Next base: position 2,017,827 of record NW_027094117.1, on the reverse strand, counting down.
GCTTCTCTTTCTACCCTTATTCCTTTGGAGACACCATTAACAAGACCTGAATATTACATAAGGGAATAATGAGATGAGCTTCCAAAGTACAGTAATATAAATGGGACAGAATTTACTGGGCTCATGTGTATAGGAACTTACAGAGTGAGTTTCTACTAGATTAACTGAAAGCTAATCAGTAAATTATTACTTCCCTGACCATAACCGTACTCTGCCAAATTAATACAGATCTGATAAAATTGAAGGGAAAGTGTAAAAAGTGCCCTGCTACTTCCAGTAGACATCAGAATTATTATACAAAGGTTTAGGAAAGGGAATAGAACAGAATATCCTATTTCAGTTGAAAAGTCTCTTCAGCAGTCATCCAGTCCAACTCCCTGACTACTGCTACTTAATAACAGAAGTTATTGAAGGGTTATTGCTTAAGTGCTTCTTAAACACTGACACTCTTGGGGCACTGACCACCTCTTTAGGAAGCCTGTCCCACTGTCTGACCGCTCTCTTGGTAAAGAAATGCTTCCTATCACTAGAAACAAAGAAGAGGCCAGTACCTCCCTCTCCTCAGGAAGCTGTAAGGAGCAATGAGGTCACTCCTCAGCCTCCCTTCCTTTTCTCTGAACTATAGAAACGAAGTCCTCAGCCGCTCCTCAGAGGACATTCCTTCCAGTTCCTCTGGGCACATTGGACTGCCTGAGCACTGTGGGGCCCAGAACTGCACAGAGCGCTCCAGAGTGAGGCCAGAGCAATGCTGTACACAGGATCGTAGATAACCACCTCTTTGACTGCCTTATGCTGTGCCTGATGCACCCCAGGATGCATTTTGTAACCTTGACTGCCAGGGCACACTGCTAGCTCCTATTGAACCTGCTGTAAATTGGCCCTGCAGAACCTTTTCTGTAGGGCTGCTTTCAAGCCAATCTTCTCCCAATGTATACTAGTACTCAAAAAGATGACTTGACTGATTAGGAGACTATAAAAATTATGTTTAGGAGTAGCAGCTTCTAGCTACTATTAAAACAGATAAAATGAAGCTTGAAAATACAGTAGAGCATAAAAATAAGAGTCAATAAATTATGGGATAAATGTTGGTGCAAGAACAAAAGGGCATAAAATGACCATGAATAAAGTTAACATCTAAATTTGAACTTTCATTTAATAGCAGAATTGCTGAGACAAAAAATGGCCTATTTTAGACTCTTGTTTCAGTGTAAAAAGGTCAGGTGCTGTGGGGCTGGCCCTGCCCATGACTGCCCACAGCCAGTGCCAGGGTCACCCAGGGCTCCAGCTCAGGTCAGGGAGTAGCCCTGCTCTTTGCTGCTCCTTGACATACATGACTACATGTCCAGGATGTGTACCATCCTACCTTTTAATCACATGTGAAACATCTCCTGCTTATCCTCAGTATGCACGAGAGATTGTTGCATGTGACCATTTCTATATGTGCACAAACACTTTATATAGTGACTGTTTACAGGGGTCTTATTTACTCAGAGGTTGGTCAGTTCTGCACAGGAACCATTTGGAGTTTCTGAAAAGTCAGGTTTTTCACCCGAGGTGTTAGTCAATGCTTTGCACACATAGACTAATACAGATGACGTTTTTCACCTGGGAAAATCTTAGGGAGAGTTTGAAATACTCACCTGGAGAGGTCCTCTGCAAATTAGTCAAAGGCTTTGTTGGGAAGATGTCTAAGATTTCAGCAATAAACTTCTCTCCAGTCAGTCCATAATGTCAACTATGCAGATAGCTTCACAGGGAATTTCTGAACCACCCCAAGAACTTATGGCTTAAGTGCATTGGGTGTGCACAAAAGCTCAGAACTCATACCCTGTTATACAGCAGTCATAGCTGAAGAACAAATTTGAGTCCAACTTGCAAATTCTATTTCATACCTTTTCACAAACAAGGGAGAAACTAACAAATGAAGTCTTCTGCTGATGCTGTGAACATGAGAATGGCAGAATGGTAACAGCTTAACTGTTATCATCTGAATATATCATATATATATAAGTGAATATATCTCCTCACTCTAAATGAAAACAAGATTGGATATACTGAAAAATACGACAGGAGAGATACCTGCCTACTTGAGGCTTCCAGGTCTGCAATGACAAGGCTTGCTTTGACAAAAAGCTGAAATAACATTTTATTGAGCACAGTTCCCTCAAATATATCTCCTGGTTCCCCAATGCAGGGCATTCTTGGTCATCCTCATCAACATAAAACTTGACATAAAATTACACTAAAATAATTTGTAGTTGTCCATCTTAAAAATAGTCCCCTAAGCCTTGCAATCCATTGAGTTACTACCACCTCTCCAGATTTACAATGGCAATATGCACAGTAATGGTTTTGTTTTAAACAGAAATCATTTGAAGTACATTATTCAACAACATGAATTCAATCATATAAATATTTAAAGATGGGCATTTATTATAGGTATGAGTTAATGAGTATAGTACAATTGGGGCTGTTTTATTTTTATTTTATATTTAGGTGCTAGACAATATCTTGCTTCTCAGCTGAACTCCTGAAACATATACACACAATTTTAATTTTAAACTTAGAAGCACTTCTCGCAATAGATTAGATTTAAATGTCAATGTTCCAGACTCTAGCCAAATGCATCAAATGAAAATGTGATAATAAGAGATGTGATGAGTGTACAGCATCTATAATGCATTAATTGACATCACCTTGTAACATTTCTTACATGCAATATCTAAGTAGGACTCAGAGATTTTGTAGTCCCTCTCAGTTGCTAATTGTTAAAGTCACAAAAATTATTATTTCCCCATGTTATTTTTTCTCCATGATTCTTTTTCTTGAAGGTACATAAACCATATTTCTGTGATCCTGTGCAGTATTCTTATCATATTCATTGTAGGAAATTTAAGAGAGACTGCAGGGTGAGCCTTTGCCTCACAATGACCACTTCTTCTTCCCCATTAGTTTCTGTTGGGATGTGATTCAGTTGCCTAAAAATAGAGATCTCACTTTAGGCTAGTGCTTTTTCAAAACTGCATTAAATCATGAGATAGCTTCCTAAAGGCAGACATCCTACTTCCCTATTTACACAATAGAAGACACTATGGATAGACAGCCTTCAGCTGGAGTGATTCAGGTGACTCAGTTTTATCAAGGTGACAACACAAAAATATGAAGGAAAAGTGCTGCAGGGCATCAGCCTCCTCCTCCTGCTCATTCCCTCCACACTTCTGCTCTGTCTTGCTCCTTCTTCAAATCCATCATTACCCTGCTTTGCAAAAACCACAAACTTTGGAGGTTTAATTTTCCTTCTCTGCTAGCAAGACCTCTTTCCCCTAACCCCAGATGAAATATCTAGAAAGCAGAAGATTCAATTTTCATGGACAAAAAGCTGTTCCTTCTCTAAGACAATTCTGAAAGAACAGTCACAGATTCCAGACTTACAGGAGCAGAAGGTTTACAAAACCCATCACACCTGGACGCCATGGTTCCCATCTGCCACAGCTAAAACCAATTAGGTAGGTTGTGCAGATATCACGTATGTTCAGCCAATAAATATTGTAGTTGCTGTATGTAGTGCAGTGTGGTTGATGACTTACATGCTTAACTTCTTGCTCTAAGAGTTCAGAGATGCTGGCAGCTGAAAATTGCTGTATCACTGAGTAGCACGTAGGATGGGTAGTATTTTTCCACTTTGCCCTGTTAGGTGGAAGAAGACCTATGATATAAGACACTGACTGGAGGAGAGGGACTAATTAGGGATAGATGGGATTGTCAAAGAAAAGCATATAAAGGATGTTTTGAGTGGGCCTGGGAAGATTTACAGACACAGTTTCCTCTTTCTTAACTGTCATCACATTGTATACAGGATAAGAATATAGGAGTCAGAAGTACTGTATGCAGTTAATGCCTTCACTACAAGCACATATTGCAAGAATTCAGTACTGACAGATTTCTACAAGGACACAATCTCTTCACAGGCCTGACAGCAATGTCTGACCTTTCCCATATGATGTCAGCATTCATTGGACCAGGCAAACTGCTCAAGTTCCATGAATAATCAGTAATGTGGGCTAAGGTCTCAGTGGATGGCTGCCCACAAACCACAAGAAGCCCGCACTGATTCATCTAGCCTAAGCAGGAAGGAAGTGTTTGCTTAAGGTGCTCAGCACCATAAGTGCTTCATCATCAGCCTGAGCTTACATAAGTTCACTTCCTCTTGCAGCAAAACCAGTCAAAATATATAGTAACATAAGTTACAAGTTTATTTAAATAGACAGAGAAGTAGAAATCAGGGGCTCAGACACAAGACTAAGAAATCAAACTGTCACTGACATAAATACCATTTTATGCCATTTCGTTCAGTAGCTATTAGTAATTGAGTCCATATCCCTCCAACATGTGGAATACCTAAGGAGTTGTAGTAGTTTGAAGGCAAAACAAATGAGAGGCTCCAAGTCAGAGATACAATTTAATAGGAAAAAAAGGAAAGAAAGTAAAATAAAATAGATGCAATAATACAAAAGACCACTGACAGAGTCAGAATACAACCTGAGTGTAGTGATGGAAGCAGTCCAGATGAGGTGGTCTTCCTGAAGCAGTGATCCTGTAGAAAGGTCTGGTAGCTCGGGTCCTCTGGGAATCCAGTGGGTAAGCACCCCTCTGGTGTTCAAAGTCTCAGCTTATATCCAGGCTGGAATGCTTGGTTCCTCCCTCTAGGCGGAGCATCTCACAATGGGATGGTGAGTCATGTGATAAGGCCTGATGGGCCCATTAACAGGAGATAGTCCAGGAGGGGGTTATCTGTGAGCTGTGCAGCAAAGGTGCTGATGGCCCATTAACAGAAGATAAGCCAGAGTGGAGGAGGCAGGGAGCACTGCCTCACCTGGTTTCAACAGTTCATGAAGATGGTGATAGAATATACCTCAACCCAGGACAGGAGTAAAAAAAAAGCTTTATGAGAGATTTGATGTTTCTGTAGCTTTTATCCTCCTGCTCACAATCCTTTCCACACCATTAGTCTAAATTTTTGGAGTCTGATAGTTGAACAGTATTATGTCTCGTTCTGATCCCTACCTTCAGTTGCCAAATTCAATCTTATACAATATAAAAAAGGAGAAATTTTCAAATTTAATTTCCTTACACTATTAGTGAGTACGCTGAAAGGACATTTGAGATAAGGACCATGGGAGTCACATACTGAGAGGGAAGTGTTTGAGGCTGGATGGAAGCTCTCTGTGCCTTATAACTGTTCGTTCAAGGATCCATTCCCACGTCTGTAAAAAACTGTACTTCAAAGCATTAAGACTGTAGTTGAATGCGTAAGGGAACTACATTTTGATGGCCTTTGTCAAAAGGCAGTCAAAGAGATGGACAACATTTTATATTAGTTTGGAAGCAGCTGATTTTACACTGTCTTGGGTAAGTTACTTCTGTTGGTTCTGTTGCTTTACTCCAGATGTAAGTATAAATCAACATGAAGAGATAATTTTGATAATATTCTATGGCACAATACAGTATCTATATCCAGATATATACGCTTGAAGAAAATTATGCAAGATTTTCAATAAATAATTATTCAAATTAATATAATTTGATATTAATATTATTTGATATTATTTGATATATTCAAGTTAATGTAATTATTCAAATTAAAACAAGTTAGAAGTATCTTTTATTTCCAGCCTATGGTAAATACCTGAGTCTGTGTTGTAGAGCAATTCCAGTTTCCAGAACTCCACAGCTCTTCATTTATGGAACTTGTACCAACGAGAAAAAAAGCTGGACAGCATTAAAAAGAAGCCCATTACTTTATTTCAAAAAATTCCTTTCTAAGAAGCATGCAGCAACAACTGAATAGCTCACCAGGAAGTTTAAGGGAAGAGTGGATGGATTTTATTTTTTTTTTTATTCATTCTTTCCTAGTGTCATCTTTAGCTGCAGAGGTGCACAGACCACAATGGCATCTTTGTTGATCTATTAATAATCAGTAAACAAATGAAAAGGCATGAAAAAATTCATAAAAAATAAGTTTAACAAATGGATTCCCATTTTATGCGGATTTTTTCTTTCAGATATCTCTCCCATTCCTTGATTATCTATTTTTTCTTTGTAGAGCCTTTTGCCAATCTGCACGCAGGGACTGATACCAGAGGAAGGTTGCTAAGCAACTTAAGATGAAAATCATATAGTGGACTATCAGGCATTTCTAATGAAGCCTTCTTGAGCCATACCTTAGTCTTCACACCTCACAAGTAAGCCTGGGATCACGAACTGGTGTAACAGATAGGAAGGGGTTTCCAATTAGTATGCCCGAGTGTACAGAGAAGCAGCATGCCAGAAGGAAAACCATTAATGAGAGCAAGAAATACACTTAATATTCAAGGGCATCAGACTGAGAAATCATGGAATGACCAGCTAGAGAGGTTTATTGAATGCACAGTTGTGCAAGCTGCCTAAGCTTCAAGTAAAGATTTCAAAAGTAAACGGAATGGTAAACAACATCAATAGTGAAGCCTTTGGTGGCATCCATACTATTAAATAAAGCTCCTGGAAATGCTCCTGGACACTATTTCATACTCTGTTAGTCTTCTGGAATGGTCCCTGAAAAACTTGTGCCAGTTACAGTCTCCTAAAGCATTTCTTAGGACATTTAGGAGTTAAAACTGACTATGGGTGACCCCCAAAAGGCACTGTGGATATATTCATGATGTCCTGCAGCATAAGGGAGTTTAATAGTTTAATAGTATGAATGCAGATTTTTCCAGAGAATTGTCCTCAGTAATAGACAAAACTCTGATTCATATTAATTTGTTAGCATAGGCTGAGCTTGTCAGGATTCAGCTGTGCTTTTTGAGCCTTGACAAATTTCTTGATTTCTGAGTCCTGATACTTTACCCAAATGTTCTGATTTGCATTTTCATACTTTCTTATGTGACATTCAGAAACTTTTGATCAAAACTAGAAACTATAGTTTTCTGAGAATCATTTTCTGAGTACAAGTGATACATATATCCAGTTACCAGACTGTCTATATCTGGTGCTTTACAATATAAAAATGGTTATTTGAATAATTCACCACCTGAATTTCAATTATTGAAAAAGTCTCATTACTCAGTTATATTATTCTGTGTATTTCCTTCTCTTTGCCATGTTACTTTGACAATTATGAGCATGCACAATGGCTATTGTGTTCCCATGATGAGACATCAAATGTGCAGGCTTTTATAATTTTGTCACTGATTAAATAATACATAATCCCCACAGGAAACTTGCAGGATGTCTCTCATTGTCACTGCTTCTGTTTAGTTTCCTTACTCTTTTAAATCTTTCCCTGTCTTCCCAATCTTTTAAATCTTTCCCTGTCTTCCTACTCACACTCTGAGTAATCAGTTTCTGATTTTCTTGTCTATCTGGCTTTACCAATCTTTCTCTGAATTGGATGATTTTTAATTAAGCCATGAGAAGTTAAATAATTGTAACAGGAACAGTGCTACATTCAAAAACCTAATATATTTTTTGGGTTTTATTCACTGAAGAGTTAAAAAATGTGTCTTCAAATCTTCCTATGTGAAGAATATCTTGTGAATATCTTGAAAAATATCTATGTGCAGGTTTTTTGCAAACAGTTATGGTATAATCATTGCTTTAGCAAATTTTACAGAACTGCAGCATTGTGTGTTTTGCAGTTTACAGGGGGGGGTTTCTAGGTGTTGAGAGTGGGCTTTGTCTCACCTAACTTTAGACATCTGAAATTCATCTAGGTTTCCTAAACAGTCAATGAAATACAAATAGCTGCACAGAACTGGAGTGGGATTCAGCCTACCACGTGTCTTTAAAAGGGGTATCTACATGTGAACAGATTATACTCAGAATTCTGTTCAGTGAGGTAAATAAAGTTTAGAGAGTAGATAATTTTATTCTGTAATATATATCCATAGAGGCTGAGGGGCTCTCCATGCTCCAGTGCGTACCAGTCTTCTCCATTATTCCAATCCTTGGTTGAATCCTAGCAGAAAAAAGTTTTCTCAGGGTGACCTTTACCAAAAGAATCAATGTTAAGTGGAACAAATCAATTACTTTTCTGTCAATTTAATATAAAAGAACACTAAAGACTAAATATATTTACTTAGGTGAGAGAAATTGTACTCTTTGTAGATGGCATGAATTGCACAGTATTGACAGCAGAAAGAAGCAAAAGAGCGTGCAAGGAAATGTGCAATGCAGCCAACAGAACTTAAAGCATATCAGTGAAAAATTATATGTAAGATGAATCTAAGATATATGTGTAGAGTCCTTAATTATGTTTTTCATTCGCATTTAAAATGTGAAAGAGGATAAGATTATGATATAAAGAATTAATGGCTTTTAGTATTAGAGTATTTCTTTAAAGACGTGTACCCTATGGACACATGTTTAGCCACCTATTAGCTTCCCCTAGGCAATTCTTTGCATTTTTAATACCCTTTACAATCTATAATTTAATACTTTTTGGATAAACTTTTTATTCCTAATATTGCATAAGCTTTTTTTGTTGGAACACTAGCAAAAATTTCCAGAAATTGTCCAATTGACTGCTATGTCATTTGTACAATATTATAAAGCATTTATAGCGTCGCCTATAAAAGACAAACCCACAAAATAAAGGGTATTCTCCTAATAATTCTCCATTATTTCTCCCACCATTGATCAAAGATAATTTTGAATTATTTCCAAAATCCCAGAACACACTCATAATTTATCAAACCAGAGCTTCTCATCAGACTTTTGAGATCAACATGCTTGCATGTTTATTTCTGCCACCTTGCTTGAAGGGCAGTTACCCCACTATTAGAATTTAGACTTGAAAAAATAAGTGCATCTCCTCACCTACTACCTAGTTCTTTTTCCTGGTGAATTAATTTGTAATGCTGTGAATACTGATTGTTGAAGATTTTGGTTTCCAGTATTCCTCAAAAAAGTCAAAATATTTGGAAAAAAATTACCACATTTACAAAGCAGTGTAAAGAATTCTGCTGTAAATAAACGGTTAGTCCCAAGTAACTAGAAATAAAGGTGTCAAATGAGTACTAGGTCACATCTGGAAAAAGTGAGAATTTTAATTTCACTGAGTTTATCCCTAGTATTCTAGATTATAGTGTTCTATGGAAACCAAATATTCTGAAACACCATTCTCTTTAATAGGGTATCCACCTAATCAAATCATTTTTAGTGCTATAGAAACAAAAATGCCCGGCTATTATCTTGTACTTATATTTCAAGGTTGAAACACTCCCTTGTGTGAATTAGTTTATTTTTGAAAAAGCTGACATTAAAAATGTGTTTCTAGGTAGTTGTTTAATGTTGCATTCTAGGCACTAACTTCTATATAAACTGTTGTAAATTTTACATACTTCCCAAATCAAAACCTAAATGTCTCCCGATAGGGTTAATTAACACCATAAGTAGTAAATATATCTTGTGTTAGAAACAAAATAAAACAAAGGAAAAAACCAAACCAAACCAAACCAAAAAACAAACAAACAAACAAACAAAAAACCCCACAAACCAAAAACTCAAACTCACAAACAAACTAACAAATGAAATGTTATTCAGTTTCCATTTTTTCACTTATCTTCCACAATGTAAAGGTAGATCTTGGAAGTTTAAGGAGTAGAAAGTATCCAAGTATCCAAGTCTATCGGAAACCATATTACTTCTGAAAATATTTTGGCCTTAATATTGTTTCTAATAGGATTTTCTGTACTGCTTTCTTCTATGAGTTGTAATTGAGAATATTACTTGTAATTATTTCTATGGTTTTAAACAAAAATTGTGCAAGATGGTTTGGTTGCAGGAATAAAATATTCATATTCATCAACATATATATGTGGGTGTGTTTGTACATTGTTGTACAAATCAGGTCAATTTCTTTTAATTTGTTTAATAGACTTTTCCTACGCTCCAAATTTCACTACTATGTTTTGCCAATAACTTTTAAAACATATTGCTGAAAAAGAAATCCTCACAATCAATTCCTAAGCATTTAGTTTTGAGAAGTGGAGAACCTAATTTTCATTGCATCTAAATATGGAAGATTAAATAACCAAATTTTCCCACTGAAACTCAATTTTTAAAAGGGTAGAATAAGGAAATTATGGAGAACAATATTTATTCTACATAATTCATAGGATGTATTGGATAGTGTGACCTTGCTGTTTCTGGTGAAACCATTTTAGATGTTCCAAAGGAGAAGGGAAGAAGGATGGTGGGAAAACCACTCACCTTTAAGCAATTGATAGGCAAGTTCCTAGAGTCACTACTTAGTGCCTCTGTCCTATAAATTCTCTGTATTCTAAAAGGAAATAGAAGAAGTGGAAAAATCTGGAAAAGGTTATTTAAATGTATGTGCTTTTAGTCACTACTTAAATTAAGGTTAAAATGAGCTGCCAGTTCAACAGGGTTTTGCCAGATGAGGACAAAGAAGTGTAGTGACATGCTGCAGCCCAGCCTCTGCTCTGTTCTCTTCAGTTACCAGCCTTTTAATAGATCGTAATTTCTACCTGAATTTATGGTGCATATGCTGTAATTTGCATATTTACAATAATGGCTATTTTCTTATTTTGCAAGCTAGAAATAATGGATAGGGCACCATATGTTCTCAACCTATTTTTTCACACCAAATTACCTTAAATTATGCCATAGCTCATACATTTTGGCAACTTGCAAGCAGGAATCCAGAAGGCCTGATAGGAACTTTGATACACTGCTGGTTATTTAAGTGCTTCCTGTGAAAACTGCTGTAATTAAACTAAGTACAATGAAAGATATTTATTTTCACCTTTTCTGATAGTATTTACACTTGGCAGAAGCACTGCAATATGATCTTGAAAACATATACGTGACATATTTGCACCATTACCTTTTAATTAAAACCAGCTTGCATTTTCATTTATTGATCATATAATTTCTATTATGATTGATGTCCTGATTTTCAAGATGGCAAATTTATGATTTGTCCATTCAAAAGGATGTGTCTGTAATTTAATTAAATGTGTATTTATTGCACACCTCTTACAAACAAAGCCCCTATTGGACATTTTTATGGGCCTGAGGAATCAATATATATTTATTTCACTGTATTTGTAGTGCTTAGGCTTCCAGTAACAACCTCCAGAAATCAAAAAACTGAAAAAACGTTCAACTTCTTTCTTCAGTTGAAATCTGTTGGATCAAACTGTGTTTTTACTAATAACACTTAATAATTTTCTAAGTTCATCAAATCATGGTGAGGTATTCAGCCGGTCATTTTGGAATGGGTTTCTCACCATGTTGTTGCCTACATTCCACTTCTCACAAGCCTCTTACAAAGCAAATGAGCTTAGGTAAGTTTCCATAGTAGATTTCTTATTTTATTAGCAGTCAAAATCTTCAGAAAAAATGATATTAAATTTAACTATGTTTTTATAAGAATAATATTTGTAAAAACATGGACTTTGATAAAAGAAAATCTATTTTGAAGGTTATACCTACAATTTATCTATACTGATTGGTATTACCTAGACAGAACCCAAATATATTTGTGGTAGCTGATATTTGGAAAGCAAGGTGTTGGTTTTAATGGGAGCTTTTTTTGGATTTTAATGAATACAGAGTTAAATAATTGGGAAAATTAAATGTAGAGAGATTTCTTGAAAAAAATCCTTTAATAAAAAATGCATGCCATAGGATGTCTTCCTGCAAAAGATGATCTGTCATTGATGCGAGTATTCTTTAGTTGCCATAATACTGTAAGAAAAAATTTATGTAAGCAACCCAAGTTAGACTAAATGGTTCACATGAAGATGTAGTTTGGACAGTTTTTACCAAATATGTAATTCATTTTATTACCTTCAGATCTGGAAAAAATACCCCCTGACTTTGAGAACCAAAACTTACTGAACGGAAGAAAAATAGTCCCTCTTTTGAGAGTCAAAATCACAAAGTCCCTTCTTTGAGACCCAAAATCACACAGATGTTTGCAGGAGGAAGAGGTGTATCTGTGTGTGTGAAGTGTACTCACCCACAAAACAGTTTTAATATTTAGTAGCCAACATGCAGTAAGTGTGAATGCATATAATTTTCTGATCCTTTTTTATCTTTTTTTAAAGGTAAATTTGCCTTTAAAAGTTTTCTAGTCAGTTGAAAAACCCTTCTGTCAGTCAATATGTTGACTATTTAGAATATTATATTTTCATCTGCATAAATCAATTTCCTTATTTTGGAAATATTTTTGTTTACCAAAATAGTAAATTTTAGATTGTATTTTTCAGAAGTATGTTCTATAAAAAATTAAGATGATAATCTGTATCACAGGAATACAAAGAAAATTCCTTAAAACCATTTATTCCATAATTTTAATTTTGTATTTTTGAATTTTCCATACCTAACTCTCACTCAAACTCATAGCAGTGGTTTTGCTGCTGTGCCTGTTGGGATAGACAGTAAAATGAAGAAAAATATTTTTTCCTACCAGTTTGTTTCAATATCGGTACTAAGACTATTTTCCTGCTCTCAGCTGACAGCAAAAACTGTCAACAACTGGAATCCTTCAGAATTGTTAATGATATGAATCACTTTTTTTTAAAATAAAATTAAAAATGTAAGTCATAACTATAAAACAGATAGAGTTTTTTAAAGATGAATGCACCATACATACTAAAATATTGTCCTAGATAATTATTGTGTGCTAAGTCTGTTTAAAAGTCTAGAGCTCCTGGTAAAGAACTTGTACACAGCTGCGGTACCTAAATGATATTCTCATTTCAGATTAATTATACTCTTCATTCTCACCACCTCTACAAGCTGATTTCCGTAAGTCCTTAGAAAACAGTAATTTTATTTTTTAGTTCTGTGAAAAGAAAAATAAAAGGTACAGTGACAGGAGTTATTTGCACTCCCTATTGTAGGATCATCCGCGGACGGCAGGGAGAAGGAATTCTGCTGACCTGAGATATTCTAGAATACGTGGTTTTATTGCAAGGGTCGTGGGTAAAAAGGGCCTTGCCTTCAGCCACCAGCCTCGGCTGAAGGGAAGTCCCAGAGAGAGCGAGAGGAAGAGCAAGGGGGTACGAGTTAAGAGAGAAGGGAGCAAGGGAGCCAGGTGGCAGGGGTCAGAGAGCAGGGGGAAGAGGTATGAGCAGAGCGAAGAGCAAGGAATTGAGAGGAAGAAGTAAGAGCTAAAAGGGGTAGAAGTAAGAGCCGGGAATAGAGCGTGAGGTCCTTCTCACAATACATTATATCTCCTTTTGTGATGAATATTCTAATTTACAGTGACAAACCAATACAAGACACAAAATCCTATAGAATCTACATATAGCCTATAAGAACTACTACATTACCATACCATGTTCTATTTTAAACTCTAAAAACTACTCTTTAGACTTTTCTGTTTTGCTACATTGACCTTTGGTTCCTTGGCTAGCAGAAGGGTATCATTCCATCAAAAGGGATTCTTCTTCAGCTAGCTAGGCTATTGTTTTCAGGTTATATAGTAACTAAGACTCGGTATCCTACAACTCAAAGTAAGCTTCCATTTCTACTATAGGTTTCATATTTTCAGAATCTTTTGCTAAACAGTCATATTTATAAGGTATCCCTGACTCATCTTCCCCAACACCCTATTTTCTATAAAGCCTGAACATCAAGCCTTAGGAATTTTGTATTGAATTTTATTTCATATAAAACTAAATTTAAAGGGGGGGCAGAGAGAATGGGAGCTTCAAGATAAAGTATTTAGGCTTTTAATTCTTATATTGTCTTCTTACTTACCGATGACAATAACAGGAAAGAGAATAGATTAGAGTTAGCAGTTCATTGACATTTGCACTTACTCTTCCACTAAAGAAGAGGTCAAGGAAGGCTTTCTGGTCCTCCTCCCACAAGCTGCAGCTTCCTTCAAGGCACATCCACCTACTGTGGCGTGGAGCCTTCCCTGAGCTGCTGTGCAGGTATCTGTTCCTCCACGGTTCTCCAGGAGCTGCAGGGACACAACTTCACCATGCTTCAACATGCTTCACCATGATGTCCTCCAGGGGCTGTCGGGGATTCTCTGCTCTGCCAACTGGAGCACCTCCTCTTCCTCCTTGTCTCACCTTAGTATCTTAGTAGCATAGGGCTGCTTCTCACACTTTTTTCCCCCTCACTTGTCACTGCCTATTCACACATTTTTACGCTTTTTAAAATATATTTTCACGAAGACTGATGGGCTCAGTTGCAAAAACTGTGTCTTACTAGAAAATTACACGCTATACAAAACCATGATATTTTATAAAAGGATAGTGGAAGTAAAATAAACTGCTAAACCACTGGAAAACTGACAATGCTTCATTGTAATATGTCCCCTCATTTTGCCTTCTTTCTGCTTAAGATCTGGGAGGAATGCTGTGCATAAGACAGTGTTGTTTCAAGGAAAAGATTTTTTTAGGATTATAGGGCATGTGTTCAAATTCCTGTTGAGAAAAGACACTTTGTCTTTTGTGATAAATATCATATGCTACAGAATATCCCTAGTGACAAATTCTGACCAACAACAGCAGCTCAAAATCTGGTGAGACCAAGTAATATACTTTTAGTGGCCAGGACAGAACCATAGAATCATAGAATCAGCTGAGTTGGAAGGGGTCCATCAGGATCATCGAGTCCAACTCCAGGCCCTGCACAGAACCATACTCGAAAATCACACCATGTGCCCGAGATCACTGTCCAAAAGCTTCTTGGACTCAGACAGGTACGATGCTGTGACCACCCTCTTGGGAGGCCAGCCATCCTCTGGATAAAATCTTTTCCCTGATATCCAACCTAAACCTCCCCTGACTCAGCTGCATGTAGACCTCATATGAATGTTTCTAATAGCTTAATGTCTTTTTTTGTTGTGGCACCTAAAACTGCCCTCAGCACTTGAGGTGAAGCCACCCTAACTCAGAGAAGAGGGGGGCAATCCCCTCCCTTGCCCGGCTGGTGATGCTGTACCTGATGCACCCGGGACAGGGTTGGCCCTCCTGGGTGCCAGGGCACTGCTGACTCATGTTCAACCTGGCATCAGCCAGGACCCCTTTCTGCAGTGCTTCTCTCCAGCCTCTTGGCTTCCTATTCTATATGCACACCAGGGCTGCCCTGCCCCAGGTGCTGAATCCAGCTCTTGCCCTTGTTAAACTTCATACAGTTGGTGATTTCCCATGTCTCTTGTCTGTTCAGCCTCTCTGCCCTCAAGGGAGTTAGTTCACAGCTCCTCCCATTTCAGTGTCTTTGGGAAACTTACTTAATATTCCTTCAAGTCCTGTGTCCAGGTTTTTAAAGCAGATGTTGAAGACAACTGGCCCAAGGATGATACTGTCTAGCCACTGAAATTAGCGCTTCATACTTATTCTTGTTCCTTAGTGCAGGAATCACAACAAATGCCTTGTTATTTGTTTCTTTTATACCCATGCAGATATTTTTGGCTATGTTCATGGTTTTTTATCCCAACAGCAGCTGACTTGACATTTACACACACACAGAAACAGCACACTTTTCTTACTATTACTAGACTTAACAATTTTGCAATCTGTGAATCAGTGACCTTTGCAACTAAATTCAGACCTTCAGCATTTCTGATAAAAATGGTAAAATATCCTCAGAAGAAGAGAAAACTTTGCTGCATATACTCAGTAGGACTACAGAATATATGATAATGGGTTAGCATCACAAGAATTTAAGCACAGCCCCTATACTTTAGCAGGGAAAAAAATTTAAAAAAGAGCTATTTTACACAGCAACATATCTAAGAAACAAAATCTAGATCTTCAAAACCTAGGATCTTCAGAACTGCTCCCTGAAGTATAAATGTATTGTAAGAATATAGGAGATAAATTTGAAAGGCCTTTTGAAAGGCTACATCCTTGATAGACTAAATTGGATCTCATCCTGTAGATGAAAGATCAAGGAGCTCAAAGTGGAGATAGGGAGACACGTCCAGATAAAGGGATATAGCAAAGCATTTTTAAAGATAATTAAGGATTCTGGTGGACTGGGCAGTTAGGTGAAATCTGCCACACTCGTTCAGTTTGGGGGACTGAATTGTGAAGGAGTGCTAAACAATATCTGCTGCTGTATAAAGTAAGAGATCCATCAAAAGTGTATGGTCAGTGTGAACACTCTCTCTATTGTAAAACATTTAACAAGATATTAAATAGTCTTGGTAACAGAATGAAAGAAAGCCATTATACCATCTTGGAAGGGAAAAATACGTTCAAAATATTTTTTTTCCTTATGTTATCTTCTCTTTTTTTCTCTCATAAGAAGTGAATTACAATTTTGGCCATTCTGGAATGTTTTCAACAGATCAACACAGCATACTATTTTTATTACAGGCTCTTGCCCCTTACATGCTTCATTACAGTTTTGTAATATACTCTGCAGTCATTAGAATTCTTTTCTCTTTTGCCAGAAACACCTTTTAAAGGAATACTTAACCCCTATTAATCATATTTTGTCTGGTTTCTCAAAGCTTTTTGAGAGTGTTTTTTTTTTCTTTTTTTCTTTAAAAATGCAGCATTCTTAATAGCATCAGACCCCCTATAAGCAGAAGTTAAAAATATACCTTATCTCAAAGAGACTGTTAAAGCTGATGAACTGCCAATCTTAGTACTTGTATCTTCTTAAATCCTTTTAATTTCAAGGTTGCCTTCCTGAATCCTCAGTTTAATTAGAAAACACTGTATTTATAAAACAGATCCAGTTCAATTGCTTCTGCAAATTCTCCCTTATTTTACATAATTTTACTTAAAGAAACCTCTAATTCAATCATTAAAAGTATAGATTTGACATCATATGTGACCCTTTTCATATGTCTGAACTGTTTTTCATTGTGTGTTTCTCAGTTGCTTCAAATAAGGACAGATTCTTTTCAATTCATTTAGAATATTATCTGAAGATCTCCTGCCTGCTTTCTTCACTTGCTTTAATGGGAAGTGAAGGGAAATACATTCTGAATGTTATCTTTTATAGTCTACTTTTACCTACCAGTGTGTTTTATCTACTAGGACCAATTTCAGCTTGAAAGAATATATCAGAGAAAATCTGTTTACTAAAACGGCCAAAAACAATGCATAACATTTAGAATTTAAAAAGAATACATTAGAACAATATCATTCTAGAGAACGCCATGTATCTATGAAAAGTGCAAAAAACTTGTATTTTCAAACACAAAAATCACCATTTTTAATTTTTTTTTTTTTTAGGCTGTGGCACTTATCTGATTCCTTTTTGAGCTAGCTAGTTCAACTTGCTAATCTGGTAGGAAAGCAGTTAAAAATAAACAGAAAAACCTATGGGGAACAGAATGCCGCTTCACCCAAATGTAGTAAAGTGTTAGGTCAGCCTTCTGTGTTGTAGAAATATGTCTGTCATGTATGAAAACCAATGCATAGCACTATCTTATTTTAAACTTTCTCAATGATACTGAATACCTGAATCATCAAGATGGTTTAAAGCCAAGCAACACTCAGCCTTCTAAGATACTCCTGAAACTATTGTGATGGAATAACTTTATCAGGTGAAGAGCTTGCTATGCAAAACCTGAGCATCATGTCAAGGATGATTTATTGGGGGTTCCCATTGTTTGGAATTGTCTATACCTTACCCTGCCATGTAGGAATAGGAAAAAAATTAAGTAGTCATAAGATTTTTACAGTTCTTTTTGTATTTTGGGACAGTAAGGATTTAGGGTAGTAAGCAAAACTGGTAAGTTTTACTATTTTGCTTTATTGCATTTTCACTTTGAATTAACTGTTTTGCATTTCAGCTTACCTATCAGCTTACATTATCAGTATAATGAGAAGAATAATCTCTTCCTTCCTGCTCAAAAGATATTTAATTAGTGCCTGTGATGTCATGGATTTAGAAATGAAAAACATTGTGATTAAAAGGAAGTATTGGCATGCCGCAAGGTAACTGTAGTGATCTGTGTTTCCTCCTCAGCTTCACTGTGGTTGTACAATTTTAATTAGAAGTTCCAAAAATTTATCTTAGCTGCAGTCTGATGACATATCTCAATAGAGCAGGATGTGTGACTTAGAGCTCTAATTATGGAATTGTTTATGTTGGAAAAGACCATTAAGAACATTGAGTCCAAATGTAATTAGCAAATTCAACCATAGATAAATATTTTGTTGTTCAAAGAGAACACACGTTTTATCTGGTAAGCTTTGCAAGTATTTGTGTCATCAAAAGCATTAGATGGGAATATAGTAGGAAACCTGTATAAATTAACAGAATGATTCTCAGGATAGGATATTTACATGATTAGCCCTTCTTCCTGATTTCTTCAAATGAATTCGTTTTATAAGTTAATGTTTGCAATTGTTAAAAATCTGTCTTTTGACAGTTCTTAGTGTATTATTCACATTTTTGGCCTATGGATGCCAAATGAGTTAATTCACATAGTTTTCCAGATAAAGACCAAGATTCAGTGTTGCTTAAGCTGGAGAAAGAAGTGCTTAAATTCTACAGCCTCTTTCTTCGTACCTAATTTATATTATAAAATCAGTGCACAGTCTTGTCCCTTAAGGTCCAGCTGTCAGCCAACTGAGGTATCTCAGTTCACACCCATAGGGTGACATCAATATGGCTCACGGGATGCTGCACACAGAACCCCTCAGTGTGCAGCTGGAGCGTACAGTAATTGTGTGTAGTTGGACACTCCCACTGCTGACTGGAGATCACCAGAAGAGCAGAACTATACAGATTTAATGGAAAGGTCTCTGGAGGAAGTGGCCTGAAGAAGACAGAAGAAATCCCATCTGTGTGTTTGTTCAAATAACTTAAATGCAATTTACTGAAAAACATCTTCAAATGTATCTAGCTTTTCCTGCAGATTATTTGTAAACTATATGCATTACATGGACAGTTTCACAGAGCATCTGAAATACAGCTGGGTTTGAGTGAACTGAATCAGGGTTGCGAAGCAGTGAAATAAAGGTTTTCAGAAATACCTGACATCCAAGTCCTGCAGAAATTTATATATTTTTTTGTCCAGATGCTTTTTAAAATAATGCGTGACCATTTAGCTACCTAATATTTTTAATCTGAAATAGAAGGAAAATTTTAAAATGTAAGCGAAAACTCACAACTCTTATAGCTTGATTTTTTCATAGTTTATTTCCTGTTTTCTAATCCATTTATAGAAATCATATTATTAAGTAATGAGAACTCACTTTGTATAAAAATATTTAATGATATACTTCCAAGTTAAGACTCTTTTTTCTTTCCTGGAACTGTTAAAAAAAAAAAAAAGCCTATCTGGATTCTCTCTACTCCACACTCATTATTTATTATATGAAAATATTTTAAATATTATATTTTGACCTTTCCTGGTGTAATTATATTCAGAAAATCAAGGCTTTATTACTAGATTGTTTACATAGTTCTCTGACTATTCCAGATTCCAGTAACAACTCTTTTCAGCTATATTTTTTTGCAGTAAAGAATCACAGGGGTCTGTGAGAAGTTCTAATGTGAAGGAGAAATAACATGCAAGATACACGTGACATATTCTACATATTTCACTTCAGAAAGTTACAGTATGCTTGGACTGGATGAAGTAAATAGACTTAACAAAACATTTCTAAATTTCAGAAATCTATTACCTAGACTTTGACTCAGTTTGCAAGACTCTGTAAAAATGCAAACGTGAAGTCCAAGGAATAGAGCAGAAGGTGTATTGGGCAGGGGTGCAGAAGATTGCTTTGAAGGGTGATGTGAGCAAGATTGCATCCTATAAAGATAGAAGAAAGAATAGATAGAGGAAAGAAAGATAGAATCTTTCTTTTTTACAGCACAGTGCAAACGTGGGCAGCCAAGAAGAGAACAGACTGCAGCTCTTTCTGGAACATCTTGAAAAAATGCCATTGCTTATGTTATAATCATTCACTTCACCAAAAATACCTAACGATGAGGAAAAGGTTGTGAAGACCTCACTAGTAGTATCATATGGCAATGTGTGGGTGTGATTTATCAAGTGGAATTTGTATCACGTAGATGACACTTGGCAAACAGCAAATTAAGTCTGTTTTTCAGATCTCAGACTGATGTTACATGTCAGTAATTTAATAAAAGGATTACGAGAATTATATTTTTTGAGTCAGTGAACATGAAACTTAATTACACCCCTACAATGGACATGTGAAAATTATGGATAGACAGTGGCTGATTTAGAAAAAAATAAAGAATTATCACAGTTTAAAGAAACATATGACAAGAAACACTTTGCTGATGGAACACGGCCTATTCATTGGCTGAAATGAAGCAGATAGGACATATGAAATATTTTTTGTGGATCAAACATTTATTTTCTAAAGTGATGCTGACAGATGGTGAACTCACTAACTTGGATATTGCACAGTAGGTATGGGTACATAACTTGCTACACTTTCCTGAGGAATCATCATCCAAGGAGATTTTCCCCTGCCTCTGTGAAAAAAAATGTGCCTACCCTTTTCACAATGCTTTTACAACAGCATTGTCAGGCCTGATCAGTTTCCATAAAGGGTGAATTGTCAGTAGCAAGGTGACTGGCCAGGGTAATTTGCTTAAAGGGATTTTAATCTACAAGATACTTTGAAGATCTCTTTGTCAAACACAGCCTTTAAAAGGTCCAAAACAATTTTTCAGGCCGTGGGTCCCATGAAAAATGCTTCCTGGTGTCTGTACTGGGCTATATGCTCTTTATTCTCTCCCTCAACTTCTTCATTACCTCTCATCTGTCTCATATGAGCTGTGTTCAAGGTCCACATTATACTTTTGGCAGAATCTTGAGGCCTGGTGCAGTAAGAATGATGAATATAACACACCTGGGATGAATTTCCCAGTTTGGACAAAATATATTGTTCAATGAGAAATCCAGTGAGAAGGTGTTCCCCCCTATCCCCCAAAAAATCTTCTCTAGTACTAGAGTTCTACATAAA
This sequence comes from Chamaea fasciata, assembly GCF_029207755.1. Taxonomy (NCBI): domain Eukaryota; kingdom Metazoa; phylum Chordata; class Aves; order Passeriformes; family Sylviidae; genus Chamaea; species Chamaea fasciata. Next base: position 1,996,879 of record NW_027094117.1, on the reverse strand, counting down.
CCGTATTCTAGTTGGAAAAAAACCCCTTTTTTTTGAGTGTGTCTGAAAGATTTGTATACAACACAGGTATCTGACATATGCAATTTTGTATATGAGAGGAAAAAGGATATTGTAAGAAGTTTGTACTTTTACTGGTTTTAATTTTAAATTCCATGCACTTTTTGAAAAAGTGTCAAGCTCAAATGCCCATCAGCATATTTTGGTAATCTGTAAGTTATTATTAATATAAAATATGTTTCAAATCAAACTAATTTCAAATCTTTCCTAAAATTTTATATGCCTAGATTTATTATTTCTGACATATATTGGATAAAAGAATTAGATAAAGAATTTCTTCTTTACTGTGGGGGTTGTGGAACACTGGAACAGGTTGCCCAGAGAAATTGTGGATTTCCCATCCCTGAAACTGTTCAAGGTCGGGGTGGACAGGGCTTTGAGCAGCAACAAATGAGACTCTTGGTGATAACGAAATCAAGTTTGAATATAGAAGAAACTCAAATTTAAGTATAGGAGCAAGTGTTCTCTCAGCTTTTTTTGTTAATTCAAAGTTGTACAAAATTGCATTTATCTATGATTTTTACTACTGTAACAGAAAGGTTAATGAAAACAATGCAGAAGATTTCAAATTTTAAATTATACAAGGATTACAACATAAAATACATGGGATGGGTTTCAAAATGGGACATTATCAGAGGAAAACTCTATTTCAACACTTTATCATGTTAGGATTTCATGAAGTGAAAAAGAGACAAAACATCATTCAGGGCATTAGTTACTGTAGTTTAGCCTGGCCATTAACAGTAGCTGGTGTTTTAACTAATGTAGATACAGCACACATACTTTCTATTCACTGAAAAATGACTGTTTACAATGTTCTATCCTGATTATATATGAATTTTTTTATAAGAAAATATTTATAGAAATACAGCATGTGAGAAATAAGTAATTTTAATTTAAAAATTGAATTAAAATATTGTGCAAATAAAATGAAATAAAAAACTGTGGTTTAAATATGATGTAGATGTTAAACAGAATTTTCCCTTGATTGTATCAGATATTTTGCACAGGAAGAGAGATATTTAGCATTCAGTCTTTTCCAAGGGGTTAATGATCTGCTGTGCTGATCCCTGTGTGTGCCTGGGTGTGTGTGGTAGGGGGTGCATGTGAAGGGGAGCCTGTGTGTTTGCTTAACTGTTGAATTATTTAGAAGTTACTGGATTCAGAAATTTGAGGATAATAAATCACTGCTTATTATTATTGTTTTCCACAGAAAGTTTATTGCACCAAGGACTTCAATTACGACTAAAACTTAAATATATGCTGATCAGCTCAATATACCCAAATAGGTTTGTCGTAGTGAGAAATTAGCAGAATCAGTTCTAGAGTGAATGAAATCACTCCTGTTCAGGTTTAGAGGTTCCCCTTCCCTTCATGAGTTATTTTGGACTAATTTGGCATATTGATATGTTTCATTAAGCAGTTATAAAAACCCATATATTTGCTTCTAATAGTCCAAGACCCATTGCAGTGAGAGTGGAGTTTATACAACAAAAGGGAGAAATCATAGTCATTCTCAGCCTTTTTTTAGAGTTAGTGAAAAAAACCGGACAGTTGCAATTTGTGATTCATCTGAATTAAGATATCTACTTAAGATGATATAAATCACAGCCTAAAATTCATGCTATTCTGTATTGATTATAAATAAATCCTCGTGTCAATACATCAAAGCGACACGCAGACGGCCTATGTCTAAAGTTAGATGAGAAGTTGAAGGCTTTTCACTAATTACCATGCTTTGGAATAAGCTATTTGCTTTCTCTGAGCAGAAATTCCTTTTGATTCTTTATAATCTCTGTTTCTCTATTGTTTTTATCTTAGTTTGGATAAACAAATCCCCAAGCAACAAAAACCACATCTTGCTCACCTCTTTTAGACTCAAAGTAAGTTTAGATTAAGGTAGTCTGAATTTTTCCTCCTTTCCTTTCCCCTTCTTTGTCTACCAAATGAACAATTTTACTCTTTTTATTGTAACTTCTTAAGATATCTGCTCTTTCAAAGAAATTACATATATGCATTTGACAATCCATTTCACTGTTATTACTGATTACTTTGTATCACATATAATTCTAGGGATCATGTAGATTGTTTATTGAAATACCTTAAAAATAATCAAATATTGCATTTGTTTTTTCTTTTTAAAATGAAGTTATATTTCATTAGTAATTCTATGAATTCATTCTGATCTAAATATATGCAGTACACCACACATGTATAAATGCAATTCTTTTGTCAAGTAACCTATCATGCATTTTTTGAATTGAGACCAGCGTTAGTTTCAAATTAAATAAATCATAAAATTGGTTTGCCTAATGTTCTATAAATTCCTTAATAACACTCCTTAAATGGATATTTTTAAATTATATTTTAAAACTGTGACTTTTCACCCTGGAAGAGAGAAGGCTGAGGGGAAAAAGATCAATTTATACAAATATCTGAAGAGGGGGTGTAAACAGGATGGAGCCGGAGTCTTTCCAGTGGTGCTCAGTGACAGAACCAGAGGCAGAATCTGAAACGCAGGAGGTTCCCTCTGAACATCAGGAAACCCTTCTATGCAGCAAAATTTTTATCTTCTTGATTTCTATTCATATTCTGCAATAGTTTTATGAAAAGAGCATTTATTAATATCAGTGGGAGCCTTGTATACAGGGCAGCTGGAGAATATACCTTGAAGAACCATAACACAGATTGGAGGAAAAAAAATCCTTTGTTAAATTCTACACTGCAGCATTTCTCATAATTTTAAAAAAACTTCCAGGTGAAATTATTTTACTCTTGTCCTGATTTCTGCCATTGTCTAATTTTTAGCAGTGCATTAAATTTAGCCCTTGCTCTCCATAGTTTCCTTTTTTTTCCACTCTTCTAATGATCAACTTTTTTCTGTTCTCTATCACACCTGAAACTGTAGACCAATAAAAAGTGGTCAATCATCTAGATCACACTTGAAAAAACAATAACCTAAGACTCTACTATTTGACTGGTTTTCATAAATCCCATGTTAAAATGTATTTTTTATATCTATTACTGCACTTGCCTGTCATATTTTCGGATTATGCTATAGCCTTAAATAGATATTACTATTAAAAACACATGCTTATCTATTCTGATGGAAAGTTTAAAAACATTGTTGTAGAGTAGAAACATGTTAAGAAAACCAGTGCATAATAGACTGTTCAAATTAGAAAAACAACCTCTGCAGCATCCTAGACTATTTAAAGGTAATTTCATATTGTTAACTGAGGAAAAAAATCTCATTCCTTTGTCATCTTAATCATTATAATTTTTAAATGAGAGCAAAATTTGGCACTACAAAGTATCAGCAGCAGAGAGAGAATGAGAAGTGAATCTATAAGAAAAAGATAAAAGGTTGAAATAAGGGACTCAACTAAAAACTCCAACTTAGACAATTACATTACGTTCATAGCTGTTGAGAAGAGTGCAAAAGAAATTAAAATACTTAAGGAAATTAAAGTCTTTAAAAAAATTGGGATATATATTTCATTAATCTAAAGTAAGAAACTCAAAAAAGAGAATTAAAAGAAGTCTTGAGACTGGTGTGAGATCTTTGAAAGGTATTTAGAATCTCAGTAAACAGTGTGACAATAGTAATCTGGGACCCAAAACTGAGGGAAAGGCCATTAAGAACCTGGTTTAAAGTTAGAGAAAATACTTTTTTGTTTTTTCTATGACACAAGTCATATCAACTCTTCATCATACATCCAGAAGAAAAAGAAAATTAAACAGAGATCTGGCAGCAGAAACACACATAAACAGCCACAAATAATATATCCAAGAAAAAAATTGTTTTGCAAAAACTTATAAAGAAGGAGTGGAACTATCAAAGAAGAAATAAAATATAAACATACCTTTTACGGTGAAGAAGATTTTCATGGGCAAATGCTGAAGCTGTAGCTTGATCTAATGAGATTGTTTTAGATATAAATGGAATTCTTAGTATTCATAAAATGGATCCCAGCAAAATGGACAAGGAAATGTCAAAAACTATCCTGAAATATTGAAGAAAGAAAGTATTATTGGAGTATAAGTAGAGTTCAGATGATACAGTGAGGAAATTATCCCGTCTCAAAATACTAAAAAATTGTAGATTAAATGTCCCAAAACTCAATTAAGAAGTTTACTCTTCCCAGACAACTTCTTAGTAGGAATTCATTAAGAAATGATTGAACATGGTGAAGAGCTCAGAATATTTATTTTCATTGCATTACCTAAAACATGTATATTTCTTACAAATATTTATTAAAATTGCTGAAAAGAACATTTTATATTCAAATGGATCTTCTGAGGAGCCTAAACCATTGCCTTTTCTTTGCATTTTTTGTCTATTTGTATATTTGGAAGCAGAAACAAAATTTAAGCATTTGAATATAAAATCTTTTCTTAAAAGGACTTAGTTTTGGTTTTGCTGTTGGTTAGTCGATTAAGTACTAACTTGACTTAATTAAAGAAAAAAAATACTATTTAAAATATCAAACTAGCTGAAGAATTCTGATTTGGTAAAATCTCTTCAGAAGCTTGTATTCTCTAACATCAATTAAAGTGCTTAATATGAAATATATTATACTTTTAATGCAACAATAAAACTCTAAACCTGAGACTTAAAAAAAAAATAAATTCCCTTCAATCTGGAAGACTAGTGAATGATTGAAGCTTGGACAGTTGTGGATAGATGCATGTCATTATGGAGTGCTTTTTATGTCCTCTAAACCAACCTGGCAGAAATCTGCTTGATTCCAGTAGCCAAATAAACAATATTAGCATGAGCAGGTCAATATATTTGAGGTCACAGGCTTTAGCTGCTGCAGATCATCAGATGTTCATCCTGCTGGCACAGCAAAGCTGCCAAACATAGGAAGCCATGTCCAGAATACAATATTTTAACAGATCTATGCATAAGTTAACATTCCTTGCCTCTTAGCAAAGCCTGTCAGCCTGAATACAATGACAGTGTCATTATTTTTAGTATATTCATAGCATTACTTCTAGCAATTGCTGAAGACATTTTTGTCAAATACAGTTTATGTCATTCATTCTTGCTTATAGGAAACATTAACGAGCAGCAGGCCGACGCAAAGCATCTAAACATGATAATATACATTCATGTAACATTTTTCTTTTCATATAATAGCAGTTCACTATTGAGTCCTCAGAGGAATCACACAGGATTAGGTAATATCAATCCAAAGTAAAACTGAAACAATTAAATCACAGAAAATCTGAGGTTATGGAGCAAATCAATGACAGAGAAAATTAGAGCTTAGGAACTTTGAATTCGGATAAACCTTCCCTCAGCAGCAGTGGATGTGGTTTTGTAAGAACGATTTTATGCAATTTCTTCACTGTGGAAGTTGTGAGACATTGTAACAGGTTGCCCAGAGAAGTTTTGGGTGCCCCATTTCTAGGAGTGTTGCTGGCTATGTTGAATGGGGCTTTGAGCAGCCTGGTCTAGTGGAAAGTTCCCCGGGCTTGGCAGAAAGGTTGGAACTTTGTGACTTCTTAGGTGTCCCTTCCAACCCATACCTTTCTATGGACCATTTTGCAAGAGTGGATGATGTTTTATAAATATTGAAATAAAAGAAAGGTCTGCTAGGTAGAATCACTTCACTTTAAAGGTCCAAAACAAGCAATCTCCAACAGAAAAGAAAGGTTATTGAATAATAATAATGTTGTGACTATAAAGTACTGGCTTGATTATAATGGCAGCTATACCAGAGCAGTAGATGAGGCACGGAAAAAGATGCTATAGAGTCTGAACAGAAGAATATTTCGTCATTCCCAACAAAAAAGAAAAACGTATGCTTTTCCAAAGTGACTCCCAGGATCCATGGCAACATGGGCAGTTCAGTTTCTACGTGAGGTGTTTCTGTATGGCGTAGACAGTGACATGAGCATATCTGCCACATTCAGACCTCTGGAAGCACAGATCTCAGCTTTCAGAGTTGCAGCACGTACAGAAACAATAATGCAATGCATTGAGACAGATCTGATGTGTGTGGTATTGGTTTGGTCTTCTGTGCACACTCTGTGGGACCTATTCAAAGACCTTGGGTCTGACTTGGGACACAGACTGCAAAGCAAAAGAATCTCTTCTCTCAGTTTGACAAGCACCACTGCCCTCTTAAACATACAAAAAAGATTCTTGCATACTTACAAAATGTTCACTTCTTCACTATTTTCCTGCTAACAAAAATTTTGGCAACTAATTTCAGTGAAGGCAACACATCCATTCTAAACCTGTTATTTTTAGTAAGTAGCAACAATAGCATCATGCAATCAGGGACTAGTTTGGGTTGTAAGGAACTTTTAAAAATCATCTAGTCCTGTGCCCCTGCAGTGAATAGGGACCTCTCAACTAGATCATGTTACTCAAAAGCCCTGTTCACCCTGATTGTTTCCAGGGATGAGGCAACTACCAAGTCTCTGGGAAAATTGTTCCAGTGCTTTACCTCTTTTTTTTTTTTTCTCTTACATTTAATCGGAATCCGTTATCTTTTTGTTATCCCTTGGCCTATCACTACAGGCCCTGCTAAAATGTCTGTCCTTGTCTTTCTTACAGGTACCCTTTAAATATTGGATGGCTGCAATGAAGTCTCCCTGAAACCTTCTCTTCTCCAGACTGAACAACCCCAAGTGTCTCAGCCTCTCCTCATAGGAGAGGTGTTCCAATCCTCTGACCATTCTTGTAGTCCTCCTCTAGACACACTCTAAGAGGTCCAAGAGGCCTTTTCTGTACTGAGGACTCATGGGCTGGATATAATACTCAAGGGGGAGTCTCATAGGAGCACAGTGGAGATCTGCTTACTTCCTTCGAACTGCTGGCCACACTCTTTCTTATGCATCTCAGGCATAACAGCAGTGTTGTTATTTCTTTTTTTATATAAAAATAATGATATCTTTTGACTTAGTTATTCATAAAGTTCATGTTACTATCCATCTCTATTTTTAAAAAAAATTATTTTATATAATTAGTTAAAAATGAGTCACTGAGTTTGTATTTGAAATTCATATTGAGCTGCATAGACATTTTTAAGCTATGAGATTTTGTTGGTTTTGTTTGGTTCGTTGTTTTTTGTTTGGTTTTTTGTTGGGTTGTTTGGTTTTTTTTTCCACAAAAGAAGAGCAGAGATCTGAATACAGAGGATGAACTCGCCCATCACAATGGTACAAGACAGAAAATAAATCCCCAGTCGATTCTTCAAGACTCAATCCTCAACAGATGATTCAGGACTCAAGTGTTCAAGCAACATTAACTAAGTTTGGATTACATTAGCTGACCAAAATCACAAACACCTGAAAAATCATTTTTCAACACATATTATATTATCCATTAAATTATGTATCATAAATTTATCATTTTAATGATAAATACTTTTAAAGCTATTTTTAAAGTGAGCCAGAAGGCATATTTTAAAAGTGATCAAAAAACAAATACCTGGAAACTATATATTTACTTCCTAATTAATTTGCATTTGCTACTGGTGCAAATTTGTTTTTTATTTTCTTTATTTGACTTTTTGATTATGTTTATAAGATACATAGATATTGCTTTATTTAATGAAATGTTCTCCTTCACATAGCCTTTTTGCTACACAAACCAAACTCAATTCTTCCTCAGCTAAGACACAATCCAAATATATTTTAACTTGGATGTAAGAAAAGCAAATAGTTGATTCTGAATATGTCAAAAAGGAAAGAGATTTTCTGCCATTTGGATCAGTTCTAAAAGGTATTCATTTATTATGCATACTATAAATACAAAAGTGGAACCCAGCAGTAGTAGGGACAGAATTAAATTGCAGGGTGCCATGTGTGGTTCTGTTTATAGCTGCTTTCTTATTGATTACACCTAATTTTTGCAGCAGACCTCTTTTAACTGTATAGGTGAAGACGGCAATTAGGTGTCTGCTGTGTTTCTTTGTTTTCTTATGAGATATCCAGGGTATTTGGGTTCTCACAGAATTCTTCCCATTCTCTGGCCCTTTTATCCTTCAGGGTAAATGCTACACGTTTCTGATTTGTTCCATAGCAGTTGAAAAGTGCATGTAAGTTTTTGAGGGTTTTTCCACGATAGTTTAAAGTACATCTAAAAATGTACTAATATGAATGATAGTTTAGAAAAAAAGAAAATAAATTCTTGGGAATGGTTGCTAAAAGATTTTTTTTTCTCCTAAATACTGAAGATCCAGCAGTACAATATCACAGTTCTTAGATAAGCTAATTAGTAAACTTAATACCTGACTCATGATGAGGACAGAGCCAGAGGAGAATCTTGTGTACTTGCATATGTTCTATTTGAAGCTGGGCTTGAAAGCTTTAAGGAGTCTCTATTGCTTGTCTCCTCATTGAAATTAATCAGTACAAGTATTTTTCATTGTCCCTTTTGTTCATCTAGTCCACTTTTATTGTCAGCTCATGTGTCAGCTCCATCTTAGAGACTTTCAGGATCCTGTGTGTCAAATCCACAGGTATAACCTAACTACGTCTGAGGTATTGTAACTTATAAAATAAAGCCACAAAAAGATAACATCCAGAGGAAAAGGTAGCTAAGAGATCTTTTAAGAGATTCAGATAATAGTGGCATTTCCAGTTGAGCTGGAAGATCCTATGTGTGTGTGTTTGTGTTGTGTGTGTGTTTTCATGTGCACACAAATATTTAATTATTTATTTTTGCATTATCTATGCCACAATAATTTAAATTAAAGCAGTGCTGAAACTAATAAGTATTCCATAGGAATAGAGATGGGAAGAAAACTGGTTTAGGTCTGCGAATTCCACTAGGAGATTTTTTTTCTGTCTAATTTATCTAGGAAACACCCAAATTTTGAACCATATGTGTTTTAGAGAATTTTAGAGCATGTGAAAGTGTGTTTTGTTTCCTAATAGCACATACCTCTTGGAAAAGTCTGCAGCTTTTATTAAGAAGATTTTTGTGAATATGTTAAGAAATACATTTTTTCAATGCCTCAGTCAAGACTATGACTCTAAGTATGCATCTATATTGCTCATAGCTCAGTCCCTCTGGGTGCTTTAATCATTTGTCTTAGCAAATAAAACAGACACTGTTAGAGGTATTCTGAGCCCTAGAACTCTCCTTTTCCATAGGTTTATATATTTTATGCATAGATATCCTGTAGACATAGGTTTGGGGGATTTTGGTTTTTTTCACATTGCTGGCAGTGAATTTCCAATCTACTGGAAATACTGTACTTTCAAACCCAGCTTCTATTTCTTCTGATGTATTTTTATGTTTTGTCTTTGACATCAAGACTGGATACCTAACATGCATATCTTCTTCATGGAAAAGGTGAAAGTGCTGAAAGCTTTCTTTCCCTCTGTCTTTGCTCATGAGATCAGGCTGTGGGAATCACAGGTCACAGAAATGAACGGAGAAGTGGGGAGGCAAAGAAGGTATACTCTACCTGGAAGATGATTTTCCCTAATGTCCAATCTAAATATCCCCTGGCACAATTTGAGGCTGCTTCTCCCCTGAGCCTCTTTTTCTCCAGGCTAAACAGCACCAGCTCCCTCAGCTGCTCTTAAGCCTTGTGCTCCACACCCTTCATCACCTTTGTTTGTTACCCTTCTCTGGACACATTCCAGCACCTCAATATTCATCTTTTTGTCAGGGGCCCAGAACTGAACACAGGACCTGAGGTGAAGCATCAACACCTCAAATATGCTCTGCTAAGTCCTGCTGGCCACACTCTTGCTGATACAGGCCAGGATTCCATTCACCCTCTTGGCCACCTGGGCACACGCTGGCTCATGTTCAGCAGTTCTCCAGCAGGTCCTTTTCTGCTGGGCAGCTTTCCAGCCACTCTTCCCCTGGTGCTGCAGGGGAAGAATGTGACTGAACTGCAGGACCCAGCATTTTGCCTCACTGAATGTCGTGCAATTGGCCTCAGTCCATTGATCCAGCCTGTCTAGATAGATCCCTCTGTAGTGTCTTCTTACCCTCCAGCAGACCAACATTCCCGCCCAGCTTGGTGTTATCTGCAAATTGACAGAGAGTGCACTTGATCCTTCCTTCCAGGTCATTGATAAATGTATTAAACAGGACTGGCTTGCAGTGATGTCTGCTTTTCTCATTAAAATGGAAGTCAAATAATGAGGATTCCTTGGAGGCTGAATCAAGGCCTAACATCAAGTGCTCTAAATGGCAGGTGTACCTGTAATTTTGCAAGAAGTTCCTCTGTACAAAGCTGCTACTTTTTTTTATGCTGTGCCTTTGCACATTGTGTTTCACAGAGTCTGACGTAAAGTACTGAGAAGCTGTTCTTGTAATGGGTAGGCAGCTGGAAGCAGACAAGGAAAACAGTGGGCTACTTTCAGCACTGCAGAACATTAATTCATCCTGGTTAGTCACACCTTAACATGACAGCAAGTAAACAGAAAAAATACTCAAAGATACATAGGAACTGGTGGAATAAAAGCATTACCAAAGCACTGGAACCATAAAATATGTGCTAATATATTGTGTGTATTTGCCTCCTAGCAAGTTTTTGCTAATGATGCATCTATTCTGAACCATGTACTGTTTTGTGTTTTACAGCTCTTCAATAGAAGCTTGTGCAGGGCTCATGGTGAGAAATGGGCAGTAAACAAGTACAGCCAACAGATTAACAGACAGAGAATTGAAAGCAGGAAGCAGTTCTTTATTTTGAACTGTAGGAATTTTAAAAAATATGTAAATAAATATAAAAACTCAAAAGAGGAAAGAAAAAGGTCTAAGCCAGTAACAAGACATGAATACATACACACAACAAGAGATTACATAAATTAGCAAATAGTGAACTCACCAGAGAAAAACTAATTGTAGACTGAAAACAAATCTCAAAAAGTCTGCATATAAATTTAGCATATCATTTCTATGGGGATAAATTTAGGGCCATGTTCTAAGACCATATTTAAAAGGTCAGAGGCAGCATAAATAGCCATCATCCCTTCCTCTGACTTTATCCTTACATTCTTGTTTTTTTAGTTCCCTCTTAGCTCTTCTAGCCTTGAGGTGAACCATGATATAAGGCAAAAAAAAAGTTTTTGTCTTTATATCTCCTACCATTGCTTTTTTCCCTGAAGGTAAAGGCAATATAAATTAACTTTTTCAGGAGGTACTGGGAAAGTAAAGACTTCAAAAAAGCCACTCACCATTTTTGCTGATGTAGAATGTAAGGAACATGCACAAGAGCTCTAAAATCAGTGTAACTGCTGTTGGCAAGTCAGCTAAATCTGAGTAAGAGCTTATAACTCTCCTTTAACTAGCCTTAGCAGGTGGATCAAAGAATGTGTAGTCTTATATAAAAATCTGCCTACTAGTCCTGAAAATATCTACTTTGTGATTCCCTGTTGCAGGATCTTATTCCATCTTATTAAAATCTTTTTCTTGTTATAGTTAACAGTCCTTGTACTGTAGAGCCTCTTTCTTACATTAAGTCCATTGTCATTTTTGCTGATGGTCTAACTTCCATTCCTCCAAAACTTTTGGATTTTTTTTACCCAGCCATGCAGCATTTGACTTTCCAGATCTTATGTACAAATATCTTGACAGGGAATGACGTGAAATGAGTTCCCATTACACCAAATTACTGCTCCAGTGCTAGGGCACTCTAAATTTCTCTTCATAGTTTGGAATAACAGATCATGCTCAATTAACTGTAAAAAGCAATAAAAGAGGAATTTGGGGTTTTTCCCAAAGGACGTACATTAGGTTAATTTTCTTCATTAAACCATTGCTTGTGAAATGCAAACTAATAGAAACGCTTGATGCTGTGAATGATGCAGTGGATCCTCTTCTGCTTTTAGGCCAAAAACAATTTTCAAAGACAGGAAAAATGTCTTTACCAATGTCCGAGAAAAAATCCTTGACACGCCTTACCCACAAATAGATATTGAAATTCTCCTGAATTCTTGGATTCTGGCATTTCATCAAGAAGTTTCTCTGATTATTTTCTGGAACAATAATAAATGTGTCCTTAGCAGCTAGCACACCTTTTACTATGGGGCTGTTCCTCACCTTGGAAAATGTTTGTGGTCTGAACTTGTCTCATCAATTGGATTTGGCTGGTCAAAAGAAATTAGTTAAAGATTTTTTTTGGCAAAAATCAGAATACGATGAGGATGTGTATTCACATTGCTTTAGGTCCAGTAATACAGATTCAGATATCATTTCAGTCCAAAAAAAAAAAAAACAAACAAACCCTGAAAAGGCTTTGGAAATTCTGTGTTTTGGAGAATATGTGCTGAATTCTCTTTGTCTACTCGATGATGGTGATGTCATCCACACCATTCTGATTAGGCCATCGCATTGGCCTTGCTGGGGCAGCAGTGAACCTTTCTTTTGACACCCAACTATCACTCCAACATTTTCAGAAGTATGCCCTTTATGCTGAGTTGAAGTTTTCTTTGTTATGCTTAATGTCATTCTGACATCATGCAGTATTTCTGGAAAGTAGGGCTGTTAGTATACATGACTGTTTTAAGCTACTGTTGAAATGGTGAAAATCTAGATAACTTTTAATCTAAATGTTACTAAGTGTTCTTTAAAGTAGGAACTCTCTCTGCTTGATGCGTGAGGTAAACAATGGATGGTAAATCACTGAATCATGGGATTGCTTAGGTTGGGAAACACCTGTAAGATCATTGACTTCACCATTTACCTGACACTGCCAGGCCCACCACTAAATCATGCAACTGGCCTCATACTATAGATCCAGCCTGCCATATCCCTCTGTAGAGCCTTCCTTTCCTAAAGCAGATTGACACTCTTACCCAGCTTGGTATTATCTTCAAAATAACTGACCCAGTGTGCATTCTATCCCCTTGTCCAGATAGCTGATAAAGTCATCGAAAAGGGCTGGTCTCAGGACAGAGCCCTGGGGAACACCACTTGCCACAAGTCACCAGCTGGATGTATCTCCATCCACCATCACTCTCTCAGCCCAGCTGTCCATCCAGTTTTTTACCCATCTATGAGCACATCTGACCAAGCTACCAGCAGATAGTTTCTCCAGGAGAATGCCGTGATAAATGGTGTTAAGAGCTTTACCAATGTCCAGGTAAAAATTCACATATCCAGGTGACAATCTCACGATAGTAAAAACATAGGGGATCATAAAGAGTAATTTTTTTACGTATAAATACATATATGGCTCTGTAGTTTCTTGACTCCCAGGACAATTCCAGATACTGCAAAATACCAGAAAGCCATGGCTTCTGAAACTTCATGCACTCTTAGTCATCTGACTAGGCTTTCCAGCTGGCACATAATTAATTTGGGGGTTCTAAAACCTCCAATGCAACCAATCTTCTTTTACTGAGATGGCCATAGAAAAAGGAAATCTTGAATTCTGGGGGTCTCAGAACTCCAGAGATATCATATCTATTTGGAAAGTAAATCTGAGATTTTCATTAGAGCTGCTTTTTCTGTGTAATTAGATTCTTGGCTCCTGACCATGAATGACTGGATTATCATACCTTTGCCTGTTTAGACTTCTGGCCCTGGACTTAACTGCTTGAACCAACTTGTGCTGTGGTGCCCCCAGACTGACAAACCTTGAAATCTCTGTAAAATGGAACCCACTTGCAGAAATATCCTGTATGTAACAGAAAATATTTTAGTTAACATAAGCAAGCTGAAAGTGCTGCCCCTTACCACTGTAGAGAGGAAGGAAATAATTTTTCAAATCTCTGTATTAGGTTGCTTGAATAAAATTAATCAGATTTAATTATTTTTTATTGGGATGGAAAGAGATGTGCATAAAGAGATAAGTCACATGTTAGTTTTATCATCAGATTAATTCTTGATTTTCTGATGAAAGCCAAATGAGTCTTCACAAAGGGCTTTAAAGGGTGTTTTTTTTACCTTTAAAAATCTTGCACATTTCTTTAACAAAAGTTGTTGTTTTGCACAAAAATTATAAAACACAATTTCATATGATTTAATACAATGTCCACTAATGACAAGCTAGTATCAGGAAAATGTGATATCTCTGCACCAGGAGCACCTACAGAAAATTTAGCTTAGCATATCATCCCATGCCTAAGGTAACACCCGTTTTACCTTGCAATTGCCATGTAAACAAAATTACAAAATGTTCTGGAGAGGCATAATATTCTCGTCAGAAAATAGTTCTAAACCTTTGAACAGATCTGTGAAACCTTCAAGTACTCTACAGCATTGGATGGACTTTGATGACAGCCTCAGAGCTGGGGCCATGTGACCTTCTGTCCCATAGATGTCAGTTTTCCATGAGGCTGCAAAGAAAAAGCAAATCCTGCCTTTATTCTTGCATAAGAGGTTTCCTGTCAAATGAGCTCCCTTTATCAATACAGCCTGAGGTAGAATGCTCTGTTAAAAAAAAGGATAGATCTGTAGGATGCCACACTAAAAGTAGGCTAAGAAGCACATACACAAGCTGCACAAGCTAGAAAGAATTTCAGAAAGACAATATAATGGTTGTCACGTCTGACTTTTTTCTTACACTCTCAGTGAATTACACAGACCACCACAGAACTCATCTTCTGGTTTGACATAAGCAGTTCTTCCTAAGTTTTACAAGGGACTATTTCTATCTTCTCTTGCAAAAGCAACTTCAAAGCTATTCTTCTGTACCTGTACAGAAGACTGGCTTAGCAGTCTTCTCCAATTTACTTTTTACCCACTCTGTTACTGGATGCAAAGAGCACTTTATTGAAATGAATATATGCTATTGTCTTTTTCTTTCACATTAAAAAACTTCTTTTAAAAAACCCAAGAAAAGCATTTGACGGCAAGATTTCAGGAGACCAGGCGTGCCTGCTTGTCATTTGGAGGGGATGTTTAAGTTTTTGCAAAGTAAAGGCAAAGTCTTCATGGAGTCTTGGTTCTGTCATTACTTTAACTCATATTTTACAACTTCTGCTTGTCATTTTCAAAATTTTCCTGGCTGTTACTTCTGTTATCTCTTTGTTCCTGATTAGTTTATGCAATTTCCATGTCTTTATCTATACTTTCTTAATATTTAGACTTTTCATTTCCTCTTTCTTGCTTTAGATAATAGCATCTTCAGACCTCATATTTCAATGTTTAAGTGGTTTTCTAGTGAGATGATGATATTAATTTGAGTTTTTTCCCAAAAATTACCGCAGTTGCTTCACACATAGCAACACGGTTGCATAGCATTTTTTGACCTGAACTTTGATTTTGCCACACTCCAGAACAAATTAAATCAATTATTTTTATCTGTTATGTCAATATATGATATATATTTTGTATGTGTTTTAAGTCAGAAGTTAGCTTGTTGGTCTCTCTACAGGTATGTTGGCCCTGCTAAGGATTTCTATTTTTTTTGACGGTCCAGTGTGATCATTGGAAGACCAAGCATGTATATATTGAAATGGGTGAATTTTTAAACTTTTTATTCCTGTCATAGTCTTGACAAATATATATACATCTTAACCTATGAACATTCTAGCTACATTTTGTCTGCCAGTCTGACCTTCATAGACAACACCTGAGATTTTTTTTTTATTATAGTTATTAATTTACCAAGAACATAATAATAACATTTATAAAAAGAAAACATTTTTGCAGGGATATTTATTTATTTGTTTATTTATTAAATAATGTATTTTTTCACACTAACATAGCAGATGTTATAGCAGGTTCATAACTTTCCAGACTTTCCTGGTTTGGTCAATTCTCTTTTGTACATGGAAATGAGCTGATATGTATTTCTTTCATACTTTGTTTGTTTGTTTATTTGGATTGCATTTGTTTGGAATTTTTTTGGTTGCAAGACATATCCATACATCTTAAAAAGAAATAAGTTTTGTTGACATCTAGCAAGTATTTCATGGGCCCCAGTGATTTAAAGTAAGAGTTGTGGACTTAAGGGAAGAAAGATATGCTTGTGGCTGCTACTATTCTACCTACTATCTGTCAGAGACATAGAAGAGTAGTGAATAGAGTTTTGGTATTGGGAGTGGGAGACAAAAGAGTGAGATGAAATTAGAGGGATCACCTGGAAGAACCTACTAGCAATAGTATTGCCAAAGTAACTCAGTAGGATGTTGACCTGCTTGGCTACAAGGGCTCCTTTAACTCCTCTGAAAACATTGCTTGGGTAAAGATGAAAACTGGGAAGTGTATATTCAGTTCTGCCTCTCCAAGGTATCTAACCAATATTAATATTAATGAGACATGAATTGGAATGCATGAAGTAATTTAAAATTCTCCTGATTTCAGAAAGCTTTGTGACTTCATCACTTTTAGTGGAGCCCTTTGCACCTTCACTGTTTAATATGTTAATTTTATTAAAATATCTTTATTGTATTAGTCTTTATTCAACTTTCCACTAACATGTTAATTTAAATAATTTTGTGATTACATGGCATATTTCTTCCTTCAAATACTAACTCATAAATTTTGATATTTTGTTGACATTCACAAATAGCAACTCTGAATTGCTAATCTCACTCTAATAAAAGGTGAATTTGATCAGAATTTTGAACTATTTTTAGGATAAGATTTAAATTACTTAAATGTCATCAAGGAGGAAATTTTCATCTGTTTCATTAGCATCTACCTTCTAGTTTAGTTTATGGTGAAACACACTGTTGCATATAAGTCTTAAAGGTATTCCAATAGGCAATTTTTTTCCTAGTTGCCTTGGTTAAAGACAAATTTTAGGAGGTGTTTACTCCAAAATGAGTTACTTTCCCTTTGTTTTAACCAATCCCTTTCCACAGATAACAAATTATGTCCAGCAGTGTGCTCTTAAGGCAAAGCCCACTGGGTTACTTTAGTAATATTATTGCTAGTAGGTTCAGGGGGGGATCTTTTCCTTGGGAGAAACATCTCGACTGCCAGACCTAGTTCTGGACTCTCAAATACAACAGAGGTAAGAACATTCCTTTGAAAGGCAACAAAGTCGAGTAGAGGCTGAAGCATCTGTTGCTACAGAAAGATGCTGAAGGTGCTGGGATGATTCAAACCGCGGAAGGCAAGGAGACAGAAGGAAACATAAGTATTTATAACTGATAAAGAACATGGAGACGTAGTCCTCTCCATTGTATTCAGTAAACATAGAACAGACAGTGGGCAGAAACTGAAATATAATAAATTCCATCTGAACATAAGAAAAAATACATTTTGTTTCTGAGAGTGCCCAACAGGTTCCTCAGAAAGTCTGTGCAGTCTCTGTCTGTAGAGCCATTCAAGACCCTACTGCATATGGTCATTGGCAACCTGCTCTAGCTGATCCAATTTTAGCAGGGCATTTGGAATAGGCAGTCTCAAGAGAGCCTTCTAATCTCACCTTTTCTGTGACTCTGTATTTATATCTATTTCATTCAGACCATACAGCAGCAAGATTTCTAGTGTTAATATCCACAACAACAGCTTTTTGGAACTAATTTCACTATGATTGTTGGTTTGTGGGGTTTCCCCCCTTTATTTCATAAACAGTTCTTCTCCATCTCCCTTCAACTAGTAGTGGTAGTTCATTTTAAATTTCAGTGGAGCACACCTTCATGTTCATTTGCTTCTTAACAACCCCTACAATGAAATAGTTGTAAAAAAGTGCCCTCTCAAATAAACCTGTCACATGGCACAAAGACTTTTTTCTGGTATCCTTTAAAGGAAAAGAAGGGAATAGTAAGCCAGGATATTATGTTCGATTCATTAACTTTTTGGAAACTGCCTCTTTTTCAAACATCTAACGTGTCCAAATCCATTTTTATTGTTTTTCAAAGTGTTTGGTGAGTTTGTGCACTGTCAAATGGAAAAGAGATTCTGCAGGTAGCAAGCCCTGTCTCACATGGAATCTGTCAACCACTGAATTATATTTATAAATAAATAGCTTGCTATGCTTTTGTGTTCTAAAGATTGCCAAAGTTTTGAATTTTCTCAGTGACATAGAGAAGGAGCATAGATTATAGATTAAAAGCCATGAAAGGAGAGACAGTTTTTGAGTGGAGGTGCACACAGTATATAGGAAACTGGCAAACTTATATAAAAATAAATGAACACAAAGTTTAAAGCTTACACAAGAGCAGAAAAAAAAATGTACAGTTTTCTTGCAGTGATGAAGCAACAACTTTACTACCAAATCAACATTTTAAGGCATCCTTCTGTTTTCTTAATTTATTTTTCAAATTATTTATCAAATTACTTTAAAGAATGATTTGGTAAATATATTTGAGCAGTAGCCTTCACACTGGCTGATTTCTGTAGCTTCATGTTTTCCATATTGACATTCATTATTTATTTTATTGACACTAATTAATTAATGCCTGCTGCTTAAAGGGAACCACCACTGAGGCGGCGGCGGAGCTCGGAGGCGGCCCCAGCGCGGGTGGGAGCCGCGCTCGGTTCTGCCGGGGCTCGGGGCCGGCTGCGGGCGGAGGGGGCGGCAGGGGGCTCTGGCGGGTTCCTTGTGCCGTGTCGGCGCCGTGTTCCCCGTGGCCTGAGGGCGCTGCGGGAGCGGCTGCCCGCGGTCTCCTTCCCGCCGCTGCCTCGGCTGAGCCCATTCCCCTGCTTGCGCTGGCAGGTGCCATCAAATGCATCCCAGGATCCCATCTCCCCACCTGAAGCCTCCAGTGCCCACCCTGTCCTGGGCTGGTGGCAGCCAGCCTGACAAAAACCAACAGCCACGGACCACCAGCGCCCGGGGGCTCAGAAGCAGGTGAGGGACGCTTTGGTTGGCAGGAGCGGAAGGGCCGGGGCTGCTCCCCTGCCTCTCTTTGCCTTGGTTTAGGATTCAATTTTCTTGCCTCTGTCCGAGGGGATAAAGGCATGGTTTTTCTCCAACACAGGGCAGGTTTTTTCTCTAGCATGGAGCCTTCCCCATGGCCCTTCTGGCCTTCCCCAGGCCCCTTCTGCCCTCTTGCAGAACCAGTGGCATTTTCCGCCACACGCAGTTTGTAACCCAGAGTCGAGTGCAGCCCAGAAGGCTCCAAGCAAGTCCTTCCAGGCTGACTCTGCAGATGCCGAGGCTGCTCTGGCCTCTGCCAGGCCTCTGCTGGGGCTCAGCTCTGGGCAAGGCTGGGCCCACTGTGGCCTCGCATTGCTCCGCGCAGCTGAGTCACAGGGGGAGAAGGATGGCACATGTCAAGGGAGTTGAGGTTGAAGGGAGTTTTTATTCCAAAAGCTGCCGTAACAAACAGGGTGTCACAACAACCAGAACAAACAGGCTGTCCTAACTACCAGAACTAACTAACAGTGCTAACTACCAGAACTAAGTAGTTGTCCCAAGTAGAAGAGAAAGCGCTTCATGTCCTCCGCTGCTCTTTCAGTTGCTTTGCTGCAGTGATCAGAGGGGTCAGGCTGGAGAGAGGCTTGGCTGATGCTAAAAATGGGTGCTGGCCAAAGGATAAAAAAGAAAGAAGTGAAGCGTTACTTTCCAAAGTCAAGTTCCTCCCAGGCTCTGTTGCAACAGGACAAAGGGGAATGGATTTGAACTGCAGGGAGGGAAGCAGGCTCAGATTAGATGTAAGGGAGAATTTTGGTTTTTCACCAGGAGAGTGGGGAACACACTGACAGAAGGTGCCCAGAGATGTGGGAGGTGCCTCCTCCCTGGAAAGAGCCAAGCTCAGCTCAGGCAGGGCTCTGGGGCACCTGATCTGCTTGAAGATGTCTGCGCCCATTGAGGGCACCAGGTGCAGAGGACCTGGAAAGGAGCCTGCCAACCCAAACCGGGCGAGGATTCTGCTTGCTTTGCGCGTGCAAAGCAGCCAGCCTGGAGATTACGGGAGAGGGCCCCTGAAGAAAAGCCCTCCCTGCCGCTGCTGTTTCCCCTGCAGCCGCTTGGCATTCACCTGCAGCAGCTCCTGGGCAGACCAGCGCCGCTCCTCGTCCCACTCCAGGCTGCACTCGAGGAAGTCCCGCAGCAGAGCCGACAGGCGCCGGGGCTCCTGCAGCCGCGGGGTCCCGTTCTGCCGGATCAGAGTGCGAGCCTGCAGGAAAAGCAAACACAGCGCTCTGCCAGCTTCCATCACACCCACAGTGCTCACATTGAGCCCAGCTTCTCAGCCCCAGCTCCAGGGGCACTTTCCTCCCTGGCAGAGATGCTGCTCATTTTTCTTTACCAACCAAAAAACCCAAAGCCTGATGCAGCCACAGCCATTGCAACATCCAAATGATCTGGCCTGGAGAGCCAATCTCATTGGCTTTCTTAGTAGGCACTTCCATCAGAAAGAGCAGATTTTGCTTCTCCAAATACCGACACCAGCATTCCAGGCCATTTGCAAGAGTCACTGTGGTCTGACTGTTATTTCAAAGGATTCTTACATCAAACGCATCTCTGCAGGGACACTGACACTCAAGGAAATTCATTTGTGATGCCCCATCCCAGAAACTGCCAGACAAGAAACAGGTTTGTGTTGCTGAAAGCTCAGGCTTGGTGACATGGAGAAAGGAGCTTGGGCTAGGAAAGAAACGTGTTAGACTTTGGGCATGTTAAATAATCATCTTGAGGTGTTAGACAACTTTCCCAGTGAGAAGAGCCGGGAGGGACTTAATCTCGCCAAACCTGTTTTAGAAACTCCTTCATAGATTTCTTGTGTTTGGGGGTGGCTTTTGGGGTGCGTTTGGGGCTTTTTTGCAAGATAACATTGGAGCTGATACTGGCTTCACGTTTTCAGGTCATCCTCACAGATAGAAGAGCTGAACACCTTAAAGCCCAAAGCACATTGTTGCCAGAGACTGCAGAATATTGGTCTGTGTTCAGGCTCGAGTCCTCTGGGAATTCCCTTCCCCATGTCCAGAAACCTTCAGCTGCTCCTGCCAGGGCAGGGTCACGCTGTGCTCACAGGCCTCTGCAAACACTGGAGAATCTGCCTCTTACCATGGCCGCCGTTTCCTTGAAGTAAGGAGGTTCTCCTTCCACCATCTCGATGGTCACAATGCCCAAGGACCAGATGTCCACCTTGGGGCCGTAAGGAGAACTGGTGACAACTTCTGGGGCCATCCAGTGAGCAGTGCCCACCATGGAGCTGGGCTGGTCCTGCTCAGGGCTGAGCTGAGCGCAGAGGCCAAAATCAGCTGAGGACAGAAACAAACCCTGTCAAAGGCAGCTGGAATGAGGAAACCAACCCCAAAGATTCCCCACTCTCAGTGTGAGAATGCAGTCGTGAATACAGCTGCAAAAGTCCTCACGGCTGGAGGCAAGGAAAGATGGAACTGGCCCCTTCAAGAAACCCTCAGCTTTCATGCAGTGGCTTTTACTGATTCCCTTGAAGATTTCCATTCCAACTCCTGCCCCTCTGCAAGGGCCATAGCCAGAGCAAAGCCACTCCTGACACTCCTGCTCCTCCCCTGAGCTCTCTGCAGGGGCAGCAGGAGCGCTTGTGGCAGTGCCACCAGCAGCACTTGTGGGGCTCTGGCCGCCACTGGCAAGCAGCCCCACACCCGCAGCCCGGGAGCGCCGTGCCTGGCCAGGAACACTCACCCAGCTTGACAGAGCCGTCCATTCCCAGAAGGATGTTGGAGCTCTTCAGATCTCTGTGGATCACCTGGTTGGAATGGAGGAAATCCAGGCCCTGCAGACACTGAGAGAGAAAAAGAAACACCAGGGTAAAAATCAATGGCTGGAATATATCAGCCAAGAAAGGAGAGTTTACAATTCTGCCAGCAGAAACTTTGCTGTGACAGGCCAGGAGTGCAGTGCACACAAGCTCCAGGCAAATGGTTCCAAGGCAAAGCTGAGAAGAGCAAATCAAACCCAAAAAAGACAGAGTACCCCAACAGCAGGAAAGGGGACAAGAACAGAAGTGCAGTGATGCTGGCAGGCCATTCATTTCAGTGCCTCTTTCCTCCCCAGCTCATAAAAACAAGACAGAAACAAAGCCCTGAGCATGGAGCCGCTCCTCTTCTCCTGCCCTTCTGGAAGGAGCATCGTGTCCAAGCCATGGGAGGCACAAGCAGGATCCCTCACCTCCCGACTGACAGCTGCCATGTCTCCTTCAGCCATGCGTGTCTGTCTGACCACATCCTGCAAAGTTCCTCCATCCATGTATTCCATCACCAGCCAGAGATCTCCATCAACAAGGAAGCTGGAAGAGGAAAACAATGGCACAGAGATGAATGTGCAGTGCTCAATTCCCCCATGGCAAAGCCTCCAGTGGGGTTTTCTTTCCAGGTCACTTGTCAATGAGGACAGAATCCCATCTGATTTTCACAGGAGACACCTGTGAAAAAGGAGAGGCCTTAGATGGCAAGCAAGTGAAAAATGCACTTTTAGCGACAGCCCAGATCAATGTGAAACCACAACACTTGCCCCCAGCTGCTTCAGCATCTGAACTCATCACTTCCACCATTCACTCCACCACAAGGCAACACAACTTCCGGAGCTATCCAGGGAGGGAGGCCGTGCAGCACTTGGGATAAAAGTGGTCAACTCTTTGGAAAACCTTGCAGAAAGTCTCTTCAGCAACAGGCAGGGCCATTGAAAAATGGGCAGATGAGGCCTTTCTGGAAACAAGAACCTGCTCTTCCTGGTAACTGAAGCAATGGAAAAGATTTGGGAAGAACCCGCCGAGGGAAATAATTTCTGCCATGGATTATCAGCACTTGTTGTAAGACACAGAAAATAGGGTCCGCTTGAAGAGAAAACCAAAGTGGTGCAACAAAGGAACGTGGAGGGAGTGAACTGCCAGGCTGTTGTTTTGGCAAGATATGGCCGGGTCAGGCTTCTCAAAACAGGCCACGGACTGCGGATGCCAGGAAAGATTAACGCAGGGCTCGTGCACGGGATGAGAGCTGAAGCACTCACCTGTCCAAAGAGTTGATAATGTTGGGGTTCTTCTTGTCCTTCAGGAGCAGGAGCTCATTCACAGCTCGTTCCCTCTTCTGCCCTCGGAGACTCATTTTCTTTATGGCCACCTGAAGGGACATTGCAGACCTTCAACTGGAGGAGTCTGTGGCAGGAGGCCACAGCAAACACGGAGCGAGTCTTTTTGGAGCGACGCAGCCAGGCTGTGCCAAACTGCCTTGGGATGGGACACCAGAGCTCAGCAAGTGCCATTCCCACAGCCCATTGCTCTGCTGGCTGGGGGCTGCTTACAGGACACATGGACAGAGACATTTGGACTTGTGAGCTCTGCAGAAATGGTCCCTCAACTTCAAAGCTCTAACAACCTTCTCTGCACCTACACTCTACTCAAATGGCCCTAGTTTACCACCACTCTTAGAATGATGATGATGATGTTCATTATTATTCAAACACATTTTGCAAGCAGGAGGTAATTCTGGTTCTGTGCAAACAGAGCAAAAGAGCTGGGAACCCTTTAGCAATTCTATGGCATTTGCTCATGATTTCAAACGCAGCTGCTCTGCTTGGGCTTGCACAACAAAGCAAACACACACATCCCATGCTCAGATGATCCCTGTCACAGGCTGGCACCCACACCAGAGCCAAAGACAACTGCAGGCTTTAGGAGAGAGCTTTGCTCTGGACCTCCATCTTCTCATTGCTCTCCCTCTCTCTCTGTCAGCAGACACTCACCTCTCGTCCAGTGGCCCTGTCGAGTCCTTTACAAACGGCTCCGAAAGCCCTGCAGACAAAACAGCAGAGAGGAAAGAAGCAGTGCTTTAGACCCTGGGAGTGAAAGTCAGGCAGACAGGAGATCTTTTCTACCTGTAGCATTCAGAAAACACCTGGGTGCGTCAAGCCTTGAAAGAAGGGCGCGGCAGCCACCAGCCCTCTGCCATGCAAGGTGTGCAAGGGAAAACTGAGGCCAAACATGAAGGAAAAGTGCTGGAGCAAACCCCAAATGTCCGTGATGAATTCCTTTAGTTCAAAACCTGGGCTGGGGGCCGGCTGTCTAAAGAACTAGAAAAGAATGTATTTCATCCTTTTGCATTTCCTGCCTAAGAGCTGCAGGATCCACAAGAGCCCTGCATCAGGGCATCATGCATTTTCCCCTTGAGTGCAGCAGCTCTGTGTCTGTTACTGGATGTGTGGGGTCTACTACTTGTGCTGAAAAGAGCCCTTCTTAGTTCATCTCTGCTTTCTGTTTGGAAGCCATTCTCTTGATAATCCTGAGCGGTGAATAGTTTTGCAAGTAAAAGATTTGAAAGCAATCTTGTTGAGAACTCTTCTCTGACAGTCAGCAGATGGTGAGTTGCTCTCTTAGGCAATCCAATTGCATGGACAGAAGATCTTCCATGTCCTGCTCCTTGCTGCAGGCAGGACACTGCCAGCCTCAGGGGCCTTTGGAGGTGCCATCTGACCACAGTTGTCAATTCTGATCAGGACTGAGAGACAGCAGCATCATCCCCCAGTGCCTGAAGGTGTCTGCAGCTCTCCTGACTTCTCACTTGATACTGCACCAGCAAAATACCTGGGCCCTGCTCGTGTAGAAGTAACTGCCTTGAACTTACCCTTGGCCAATCTGCTCCAGTTCCAGGTATTTCTCCGCAGGCTCCCCCACGCTCACGCTGTTTCCTGAAAGAAACCACATGGAAGACACTCTCTCCCAGACAGAGACCCCACCTTGCAGCAGAGCCAGAATGCAGCCCCACTCCCTGGGGGCCCTTGTTCTCAGCTGGGGAAGGACAATCAGTCACTCTGGGACATTCAGCTGCAGAGCAACACCGGCTGCAGCTGATGCTGAGACACACACACAGCACCTGCTCTGGCACACAGGAACAGAGCAGACGTACTCAGCTGCATCAGGCACTGCTCCCCTCTTTCCTCTGCCTGCAGGGCTGTGCTGCTGCCAGAACCTTCAGCCCAGGATCCCGCAGCAGAGGGAGGTTCTCCGTCCTCTTCGCAAAACGCTGCAGCTTCTCCGTCCTCTTCCCAAAATCTTATTTATCCTCAGCTACACATCCAGCTGCACTAAGCAGAAATAGGCTTCCCAGCTGTTCAAACAAACAAACAATGGGCTAAAGTCGACCTTGCCACTTATTGTTGGGAATTTGATACTCCACCATGGCTAAAGCCAGCAAGCAATCTTCTGCCTGCAAAACCACACCTGCAGCTCTTCAAAAGCATTTCAACAGAAAAGGAGAAAACTGCCAGGGATGCCTTTGCTGCTGCTGCTGCTGCTGCTGCTGCAAAGACACTGACAGGAACTTTCCTTCAGCCTCCCAGGCTTGCACTCGGCTGCCACACGCTGAGCTCACAACTTGCTGCACAATTCCAAACACCAAAGGTTCCCTTTGAACTCACCAAAGGAGGAGCTGCTCGAGATCCACCTGTCAGGTGCCCTGCAATGGGAGAAGGAACATGAACCAGATGCTGTCAGGAAAAGAAATGCCTGTGATGGGAAATGCCACAGAGCAAGGCAAGACCAAGAGAGCATTTTGCTTTCACAGCATCCCTCCAGGAGCCACAGTCCCTTCACACAGCAAGCAAGAGAACAGCACCAAATACTGGGCTGTGTCAGTTCAGGGCCGGACCAGCAAACGGAGGGAGTTCCAGGCTCGGCTGCCACACACTCTCCCCTTGAGAGTACGGAACTCCCCCAGCAACTCTCCCCTGCAAATGCTGTGCACACCCTGCTGGCTGCAGACACCCCCTTTTTTCAGCTGCAGCTGCTGGCAGCAGCTCTCCTAAACCAATGGTGTCTTCATGGCAATTTGGTTACAAAGTCAACCCAGTTCCCGAGGAAGAACAGAAAGCACACAGCAAGCTCAAAGCCACAGATGCTGCACCGAGGGAAAAGCTTGACTTACTTGCCAAGTGGGTCAAGAAATACACCGAATAAGCCACAGAGTACAGGCTGCAAACTGCAGCAACCAAATTCTGGAACATTTTGGCTGCGCTGCACACGTCTGCAGACTGTAGCCCTGCAAGCACAGAAGGACAGCCGTCAGGGTGTGGGCTGACCGCTGGGAATGCCTCGGGCAGGAGGATCCTCCTGCAAGGAGCAGGCGCCCAGAGCCGCTCTGGACACTGCAGCCTCTGTGTCCCACAGCAAGAGCAACACCACGGGGACATGGCAATGCTCCTGTGACATCACAGCAGCAGCTCATGCAAAAACTGCCTGGAAGGTTCTCCTGTGTCACCAAGGAGCAGAAAGAATCCTCCCAGGGCACAGGCTATTGCCCAAAGGATGCAAGAGGAACTGTGAAAATGCAGCCCTAAGGACACCTGATAGCCCAGCCTGAACACTGAGGTGGAACAAAGATGGGAGAAAACCAAAGGAAACGTGACCTTTGGTCACTGATGCTTCTGAGTGAAACCAGCAAGGCTCCTTCCATCTGGCATCCTTGTTCTAGTTTTAAAAACTAATTCTTGGCTTGAAACAGGGGAAAATGGGAAGTTGATCCATGGGGAAGAGAGGTGGCGGGGCCGGGTGGGTGGGAGCAGCGGGATGAGCTCTTGCGGGAGCTCTTGGCTTTCCCTGGGAAGAGGAAAGGGGCTGGATGCAGCTCCTTGCGCAGGACTGCACAGGCGGTGATTCCTGCAGGGATGAGAGTGGGTCGTGGTGTTATCTTGCCCCAGGTGCACAAGATGGACTGCGGAGGATTTCGGCGATGGAAGAATGCAATCAATTAATATGATTGGTAAAGCATTGTTCAACTTTATTGCTCATAACATCCGTTATTATACTTTTGCCCGAAGCGTTCAGCATACTTGTCAAATTATAATTGGTTAGCATCCACTACTCATCTATACTTGATTGGCTATATCAAGTGTGAGAAGGTTCCTCCTCTTGGCATGCTGAAAACTTTGGATACGTGCTTACTGCTACGCTCTATTAACCACAAGTTCTTTTATCTTTGGCCTGTAACCGTGCTTCCTGCTGTCCCAAGGACAGCTTGTCTTAGCAGCACGTAGGCTGCTAGCACTTAGTATCGGGCCATAAGGCCTCTAATGATCCGTGGCCTTGCTCTGCTAACCATTCTTCAACAATTCCCCCTTTTTTATTTTGTGCAACAAAGGCAGCCTGTCGAGTAGTTACTGTTTCTTCTACACGATACATCATCTGTTGCAAGCAGCGAAAAAAGCAAGGTACAAAAAGTACAAGCAGTAGCCCTGTGGTGCTGTTTATACTTTTGCAAAATCATCGAAGTATTGGGGGTAAGTAATGAGAGGCTTTTGAAGATGCCTATAGACGTGAGTTTCTCCAGTGGGGAGATCTCAAAAGTGAGCGGGGGTCTCTAGGGTTTTTATAGTCCTCTCCGAAGCGACAGGCAGTTGGCCAAACAGGCGGGGGAAATCTTTGCAGTGTGTTCATTTCGAGAACTCAGAACAAGTCCGTCGTGAGCAGGTACGGTGTCGACCAGTACGAGTCAGCAGGCGCGGTCACTTCACCGTGACTTGCCCATTGTTTCTGCTCAGGTTCTGATGTTCCCATGTGGGTGCTGGGTTTTTCCATCAAACACACCTGCAGGCAGCACTTGGCCAACATCCCAGCTCAGCCAGGCCACAACTCCCGTCTTGAGATTTTCAAGTCCCTTCGAGGGGTTTCAGTCTCTGTCCTTGACCATGGTGGTGAGGCAGATGAGGGATCTTCGGACCGTCTCTTACACCAGCCCGGGACTCACTATTGTTGCCAAGAGAGCTCCTTCAGCAGGCTTCCGTAGTCTTGTGAAGTCTTCAGGACTCGTCCATGTTAGTAGCATATCCTGGAAAAAACAGAGACAGTAGAGAGTGTGTGTGAAAGAAAGAGAGAGAAAGAGGAAAATATAGAAAAATGAAATAGAAACAAAACAAAATCAACCAATATTGATTAAAACAATTTCTTCAAAATATTCAAAACAAATCATCAAATTTCTTCAAGTTATAACAAGTTTCAAACAAAAGCTTAATTTTGATGACAACCTAACATCATTCAAAGAAACAACAATAATCAAAACAAGCAACCAACAATTTCAAATGAATCCGCTGTTGCAGGTCTAATTTCCGCTGTTTGGGTAGTACGTCTGGTGTCAATAACTTTGGGAGTGTCTCTTGCAAAAGGGGTCTTGACTAAACTGTGTGCTTCCATGATAGATGCCAAGTGTGTCAACTTCTTCATCATTTTCCAATTGAGGATGTATAAAACGACTGATAAGACAAAACCAATCAACACCAAAATCAAAAGAACAACAATGGGATGACACACTTTGTTCAGGATACCTGTGGCAGTAGGTGACCACCCAAAAAGGGTATCCCACCACCTGTATTCAGCATCCTTTTGGACCCTTTCTAAAACACCATGTATTTCTTTCACATCATGATAGACTGTCACGAAAGTTTTCTGTCCACTTTTCTTGATCTTTTCCAAAACTCCTACTAAGTCTTCATGAAGCAACAATTGCTTAATTCAAGTCAGATTCATTCCAATGAGGACAGGTGTTATCTGGTGAAACATGGTAAAATTTGATTGGAAAAGGTGGTAGGATGTAACTGGGGCTGAGCAAGAAAAGTCACATCCTGGAATTGTGGTAAAATTGTAGACACAAAAATTGGAGTGATTTTTAGTATCCACCACTACATTTTCTACAACTACAACATCACAAGCAGTCCTTCCACAAGCACATCCATTGCCTATATACACAAGCACTGTTTCAGGAGTTTCCTTAGGGTGTACTTCAAAACGACAAATCTTTTGCTCTATGTCCAAACAAATGTCTTGAGCTATGATTGTATGAACAATATCAAGTGCACTAAGGCATTACATACGGTTCTTACAAAAGCTGTAACTCTGTTGGTATTGGGGTTAGAGGTAAATTTGGCCAATTTCCACCAGGATTGGAATTCCTTTTCAAAATCATTTGCATTGTCCCAAATTATTTTCCGAATTTCAGGAGGAAAAGTGCCTTCTTCTCCTTCCCATATGATTGAGGCTACAACTGTCTGCATCCAAAGCTGTGTCTGGATGCAGCTAAGAGCCAAAGAAACATTGTTTTGTGTAGCACCAAGTGCATCAATTATCATTTTGTGATCCTTCACATTTACCTTTTCCCAATTTGCTAATATGTTTGATAGCAACCACTGATGTGTCCCCAAAGGCAATAAGGATAACTGCAATGCTTGTTCTAATTTGGTCAAATCCCTAGTTGTAACAGCCAATTTGTTCATTAATACTACTGAATCAATCCTGTTTAGAATTCCCAATTTAAGATATTTATCATGGTTTCCATGGCCTTCATGTCCCTCGGAGTTCTCCGGTAAAAAGTAAGCACAAGAGAATCTGCCACCAGAAGGCAGAAAGTTAGAATGATGGACATTCTTCCCTGTGCATTTATTCCATACTCTTTCCCTAGAGCATCAAAGGTTAGCCATGGGTATTTCTTCAGAGGGGGTCTTAGCACTAGTGGTCCCTCTCCCACCGTGGGGAGGTCCAGCAAAACAGGTTGTCCAGGGTAACGTGCTGGATCCTTGGAATCCCTTGGTCCCCGTAGTGAGGGAACTATGCTTGGAGCTGTTGGGCCAAAAGGAAAAGCATCAGTAAAGCAAGGATTTGCTGACTCTTTGGGGGAAAAGGGAGGGGTAAGAACTGAGGCAGGTTTGTCTTGGATGCTCCCCAAGTTTTCTGCTTCTTGTACTGCCAGTTTTTTCACAGCTCCTTCAGTTCTTGACGAGACGTTACAATAATGATACAAGGATGTTCTAATAATGTTACAATCTGAGCACAGCACTTTCTTCCTGAGGCTGTCTGGGCCACCCCGTCAGCTGGGGTTGTCCCAGCAGTGACTGACTTAAAAACTTGGAAAGGCCCTCTCCAAACAACTGGTTGTTGTTGTACAATCTTCTCTACTTCTAGGAGAGCTAGGCTAACCACAAACAAGCCTTTTTCCCTGGTAATATACCTCTTTTCAGCATCACTGAAACCACGGGAATAAAAACCAGCAGGCCGTGTCGGACCCTCAGGACCCCACTGCCATATGTGTACTGACAACCGTGAGGAAGCAAATCCCCATTCTACCTGAAAAGGATCTGTTGGCTGGATAGGGCTTAGGGCCTGATGAGCTATGGCTCCAAAAATCAACAATTGTACCGCTTCTTCCTGAGATGGGCTCCAGTCCCATTTTACTCCCTTTCTCAACAAATCATAAAGAGGCCTGGCAAAAATGGAAAAATCTGGAATGTCTTTTCCCCAAAACACTACTAATCCCAAGGCATGCTGTAGATCTTGCCTGGACTCAGGCACTTGAATTTGATCTAAGGAGGTTAGGGTGTCAGCTGGGGTACATGTCATACCTCCTATCCACCAGACACCCCAAAATTTTACTTCTTGAGAAGGTTTTTGTATTTTCTCTCAGGGGATCTGCAAAGCAAGGCTTTCTAAGTGCGAAATTCTTTTCCGTTGGTGAACACCCCCCACTTGCTGTGTCTCATTGTTTACAACTTGTGTAAGGGAATGTTGTGGCTTGTTGCCCAAGGCTTGTGGAAGAGGAGGTGCACTGGGTTGTTGGTTGGACGATTCCAACACAATAGGTTTGGGACAGGGCCAATTAGAAATTATTTTAGCCAATTTATCATCAGGCAATTGATCCGTTATTTCTGGCGGCACTCCCCTTTTCAGTCCTAGCGACCACAGTTGCTGCCGCTTGGAAATTTACTTTCCCTTTGCTGATTTTTCATTAGGAGAGGCAATGTGCCTGACTCCTCTGGGTTTTTCTGGTTTGTCCTCGGGCTACTTCACTGGTCCATATTTTCTACTGTAACTTATTAACTCCTCTGCTACCTGACTCCACGTCCAAAGTTTATGACTGCTGTTAGATTGTGTGCTAGGAGTTGTAAAAGGTGAGGAGTCAGTGGAGTCGGTGGAAGCAGTTTGATCTCTTGTCTGTCCAAGAAATCTTCCAAGTCTATCTAGCGGAGAGATAGATGCTATTGTTTTTTGAAGAAGAATTGCTGTTGGTTTAAAAGACTCTGGCAAACCTCGAATTAGAGGGGTCATAATCTCAGGTTTGACAGGCATTGAGCATTGGTGACTCACAGCCAGAGATTCATTTTCTTTCATGTATCATTTGCAAGCATGCAGCTTTGTCTATGTTTTCTAGGAGTTGGTCTGAGGTGCCGACTATTGCCAGAGGGTCGCCCCTCTCAAGGGGGTTTAACCCCCCTGCCCAGTAAGCTGCACGCTGTCTCAGGGACCATGGAGCACGCCTATTTCCTGCTGTTAAGAAAACTCCTTGTCCCCAATAGCCACTTGCTTCTTGTTCACTTCATTTAATTTGCTCGCCTCCTGTGAGGGAGATTCGAAAAACATCCTCCGTCTCTGATTCACTAGGGAGGCGGGAGTATTCTTTCTTTAATTGAGCTAATTCAGTGGCTGTGTATGGTATTTCTTTGGGAGTTCTGTGGGGATCACCATCCTCTTCATTTATAGAATTCTATTCTGTTTGAATGAGAGGTCTCAAGTTGGAGCAACAGTGTTCCCCACAATTTTGCATGTGTACTAATTCCTTCTGAGGGTATATTTGTTTAATGTTGGATGTCTCCTTTCCTTCTATTTCTGTGGGTGAATCTGCAGGTTTAAAGGTTTTACTTTGCCCTTCTGCAAGGGAAATCTGCAGCAAATAATTCTGATTTCTTTCCTGTTCTAATTGTTTTTGCAAAGCTTCTACCAAATTTGGCAGGGATTCTAGGACTGCTTGTTCTTCACTTACCCGTAAAAAACGGGTTTCTATGGCTGCCGAAAGACAGGCCCCCAAAACTGAGCAAAGAAGGCTTTTATTTCTGCCCAGTTTCGATCTAGCATCATCTTGCAAAGAATATATTCTATCTACAATGTTTTCAAAGTGAAACCAATTATTCTGTGCCCACCTTGCTCCGTCTGGAGAAGGTCTAGCACCATGCTTTGCACGCAAAGCATAAAATGCATTCTCATCTTTTTCATTCATTTTCTGAAGGGACCAAAACCACTCTCAGGGAGGTACTCTTCAAGTTACACCAAAGGCACAGCTAAAACTCTGTTTCCCTTTGCTTTCCTGGAATGGGTCAGGAGACCAAAACTGCCTGGGAGGTTCACCTTAGTTACAAATAGTTGTCTCCTCAACTACGCCAAGCAGCCCAAAACACACACACACACAAAAAACTCACCACGGTCCCATCTTTTGCACAATGAGATCTTGTTGTGAAATCCTGACGACAGGAAGTGCTATTCGCCTGGGTGCGTACAGTCTGCGTGAATTTTCCCTCGCCCCCCTTGCGTTCTAACAGCGCTCACCCAAGTGGCGTGCTAGGTGCGGCTGAGACGAGGCTCCTTCCCCTGTTACAAACTATGTAAAACCCACAACCCCTCTGTCCATCCAGATCCTGTCCGTGATGCCAATTTAATGTCATGATCCGCTCCCACAAGCGGGCTTGGTGATGGTTCATTTTAGGGATCTCAGAGCACAAAAGACACGGCAGGGGACAAACTCAGTTTACTCAATCACAAATGCACCTTGATTTTCGGCCAGCAAATGCCATAGTGGGGAGAGAAAAGAGAATAGCAAGAAAGACAGAAAAGAGGGCAAGGGGATTATAGCTACCAGCATGGAGGCTCGAGTCCTCGAGGCTTTTGAAGATGCCTATAGACGCGAGTTTCTCCAGTGGGGAGATCACAAAGTCTGTGCTTAACTCAGGGGTTCTTAGACTCCTCTCCGAAGCGACAGGCAGTTGGCCAAACAGGCGGGGGAAATCATTGCAGTGTGTTCATTTAGAGAACTCAGAACAAGTCGGTCGTCAGCAGGTACGGTGTCGACCAGTACGAGTCAGCAGGCGCAGTCACTTCACCGTGACTTGCCCATTGTTTCTGCTCAGGTTCTGATGTTCCCATGTGGGTGCTGGGTTTTTCCATCAAACACACCTGCAGGCAGCACTTGGCCAACATCCCAGCTCAGCCAGGCCACAACTCCCGTCTTGAGATTTTCAAGTCCCTTCGAGGGGTTTCAGTCTCTGTCCTTGACCATGGTGGTGAGGCAGATGAGGGATCTTCAGACCGTCTCTTACAGTCTGGAAGCTCCAATCTGGTAAGACACTGCATGGGGGTCAGGAAGGGGCATCCACCCAGCACCACTCCGGGAATCCTGTGCCACTGACGCTGATCCCGCTTTGTTTCCCAAGGGAAGAGGGACAGGAATGGATACAACATGGCAGCCAGTGAGTGCCAGTGGCGGATCCAGCTCTGGATCCCCTCTGTGTGGATCCCAGGATGGATGCTGGGATTAATCCTGGTGTGTGATCTGTGCTGGAATCTGATGGATCTTCTCTTTCTGCAGGAAAAGATGTGGGAACCAAGGGTCCGACCTTAGGTACGGAAGGGGATCAGCGTGGGATTCCAGAGGGAGATTGGGGCAGGATGGATGGACTTGGATCAAGGGGGGATTCCAATCAGAGCAGGGGTCCAGAGCAGGATCAGATGAAATTGTGGAGTGGGATCGGGGCTGGATGCTGGAGGGGGATCAGTTGGGATGGATGGAGCAGGATTGGTGCAGGTTGGATGGAGCAGGATCAGTGGGCATGGATAGATGAGGCAGGTTTGGTGCAGGATGAATGGGGCAGGATTGGTGTGGAATGGATGGAGCAGGATCAGGCTTGGATTCTGGAGTGGGAACAGGTGGCATGGGTGGAGCAGGACTGGGACAGGGTGGATGAAGCAGGATCAGGTGGGATTTGGGAGCAGCTCCCGCTCTCCATGGGCTCCACAGCCCAGGTCCATTGTTGAAGAATGGTTAGCAGAGCAAGGCCACGGATCATTAGAGGCCTTATGGCCCGATACCAAGTGCTAGCAGCCTAGGTGCTGCTAAGACAAGCTGTCCTTGGGACAGCAGTAAGCACGGTTACAGGCCAAAGATAAAAGAACTTGTGGTTAATAGAGCGTAGCAGTAAGCACGTATCCAAAGTTTTCAGCATGCCAAGAGGAGGAACCTTCTCACCCTTGATATAGCAAACCAAGTATAGATGAGTAGTGGATGCTAACCAATTAAAATTTGACAAGTATGCTGAACGCTTCGGGCAAAAGTATAATAACGGATGTTATGAGCAATAAAGTTGAACAATGCTTTACCAATCATCTTGATTGATTGCATTATTCCCTCTCCGAAATTCTCCGCAGTTGGTGACCCTCGACATGATAGCGACTGGGACTGCTCTCGTGATACCCACCCGGAGGTAAGCGAGCGGCGAAGCTCCGAGAAGCAGCGCTCGGATGGCAGAAGGGTTCCGTACGCGGGTGTATACCTCGCTCCGTGCTAGGCTGACCTTACAGAAGGAAGCTTGCTAAACCGACACAGTGCCACCTTGCACAGGCTGCATGCGCGCGCACTGGTAAAAGGTACAGCTTTCCCTGACTGCTCCCCTTGAGATAGTTTGTTAGGGGTGGGCAATGGAGAAACAGGTGGCCTATGATTTGTTTAAATGCTTTTTAAAAAAGCGGGGAGTGCAGGAGGTAGATTTGAAAAAGGAACTTCCTGGCCTCCTAGAGTATGCTGAGAAAAAGGGTTTTTTCCGGGACCCTGAAAGCGTGTATCAGTTCGAGGAATGGCAAAAGGTGGGGGATTGCCTGTGGCAGGCTGTAACAGATAATGATAAGGCGGCAATAAAGTTAGCTCGACCGTGGCGCGCTGTGATTAATTGCCTGGAAAAATTTAAAGCAGAAAAATGTGTTGCCGTGGCAGCAGCCTTGCACTTAGAAAGGAAATCAGCTCCTGCAAAGGAGGGAATGATTACGTTTG
The DNA here is from genome assembly GCF_029207755.1 of Chamaea fasciata. NCBI lineage: Eukaryota > Metazoa > Chordata > Aves > Passeriformes > Sylviidae > Chamaea > Chamaea fasciata. The sequence goes on along the minus strand of NW_027094117.1, from coordinate 1,962,219 downwards.
GTGGGGAAAACCTGCCACAGCCGATCACTGTGAATGGGCTGACATTACCACCTAGCACCCCAGATGAGCCCTTGCCGTCCGCCCCGCCGCATCCGAGCGATTCGGGGAGAGGACTGTCACCCTCTGAGGAAGCTACCTTAGAGGATGAGCCAGCCCGTTATCATGAGAATGAAAACAGTGCACGACAGGGTCGGGGCAAAATTAGGGGCAGTGTTGATTGGCAGGGCATTATGAGGGAAGCTTTGGAGAGCGGAGATTCACGTGCTGTAGCAACATTACAAGAAATACAGGAAGATAAACAAGTGTTTCCCGTGGCATACATGCCTAACGCTGCAGGAGGGATGGATGTAACAGTATCCCCTTTAGATTGGAAGCTATTAATGCAATTGCAGAACACGGTCAATGAATCTGGACTGCACGGTGAGCCTACCAAAAAAGTGCTAAATTATATTTGGGGAGCTGGACTGTTGCTCCAGGAAGACATGAAAAATCTTTTGAAAATGATTGTCTCAATCACAAATAATGCTTTGGCAGGCTCATTGGCAGGCCTTGTGTCAAGAAGCAATTGATGTGCAGAGGGGGCCAGGTGATCCTTTGTGGGGGGCCACACTAGAGCATTATATGGGAACAGGAAAGTTTTCAACACCACAGGCTCAGGCAATGTTAGGTCCTGATCTCATTAGAGAGACTATGCGTTTAGCAAGGCTGGCATATGGAAAGGTTAGAACTGATAGTACTGCACCCTCTTCTATGAATGTGAAGCAGGGGAACCAAGAGTCATTTTCTGCATTTGTCGATCGTGTCTCAGCCACAATCGAAAGGGCTGGCGTTCCTTTACACATGCAAGGAGCACTTCTTCGGGAGTGCGTCATGCAAAATTGTAATCCCCGAACAAAAGCAATTCTTGTTACTCTCCCGGGTGATTGGGGTGTAGTGCAGTATTTAGATCATATGAGTAGGATCCCTCAGGGAACGCAGGCTATGCTAGTTGAGGCTGTTAAGGACCTGACAGAAACTATCAAGGGGGGGCAGTCACAAGCTCAGGCTTTTGCTGCTGCCGCACTGCAACCATTACGTGCAGGAAGGAGCCAAGGGTCCACTAAGCCTAAGGCGCAATTAAAATGCTTCGATGCGGAAAGCCTGGACATATGAGGAAGGAGTGCTGAGCGGGACAAGTCTGGTGACAGGATTGTCAAGCGGACAACCACTCAACAGACGCCTGCCGAAAGAAGTCAGGAAACGGACGGCGGAGTGCGAGGAGCCGCGGCACAACGACACCAACAGCAGCTCAAGTCTACCCAGCCTCCCCCTCCTCCCTGCCGGCAGCCTACGCCCCGCCACAAGGGGAAGCATCGGCTTGGACTTGGCAGCCGCAGTAGGTGTTGTGCTAAAGGACAATAAACCTATTAAAATCCCTACCGGAATTAAAGGACCTGTTAAAGTTAATGGACAGTCATTTGGGGCTTTGTTACTGGGACGGTCATCTGCAGCCCTGAAAGGACTAGTGATAATACCTGGAGTAATCGACTGGTAGTAGCTCCTGAAAAAATCCAGTGTACTGCTCCTTGGAGGTATTTAGGGTGGACAATAGCTGACGCTACCATCTCACCACAGAAGCTAGAGCTGCCAACTCAAATTGCCACTCTACATGATGCACAGCGCCTTCTTGGAGATCTCCAGTGGCTCCGGCCCGTGGTCGGCTTCTCCAATGATGATTTGGAAGCCCTTCGTCCACTGCTGAAAGGCACTGATCCTGCATCGCCAGTTGTGCCGTCTCAGCAACAGCACGAACTGCTGCAACAGTTAGCAGATACCAGAGCTAACCCAACTGTGTCACGGATGCTGCCCGATACTGCAGTGGAACTCACGATTCTTGCTGGGCCGAACCATTTTTTATGGCAGCTCTCACCCAGCTGGATGCCAAGGACACGCCACTGGTGCTGTAGTGGCTTTTCACAACAATACAGCCCCATACCACGATTCAGAGCCGTGTTGCTAACCTTGCTGCCTTCATTAAAAAAGGCCGAATTCGGTGCCGACAGGTTACAGGGGCAGAACCGAACACAATCTATCTGCCACTTTGGAATGAGGACCTGATGTGGTATCTTTATCATTCCCCAGAATTACAGGACAGTCTTTTGGGAACAGCACAGGATGTGCAGTTAAGATTGCTCAAAAACCCTATACTACAGTGGGTGCGCTCCAATGAATGGATAGAAAAACCACGTGTATCCCATAGACCTTTGGAAAATGCACTGACTGTATACACAGATGCAGGCAGAAAATCCAGACGAGCGGCGGCTGCCTGGATGGAGGAGGGCACGTGGATGAAAAAATGATTGGAGGCGACTACTCAGGACTCATTGCAGACGCTAGAATTAAGGGCTGTCCTTTGGGTCATTATGAATTGGCCTGGTCAGGGTGTAAATATTTTCACAGACTCATTATACGTAGTAGGGGTGGTGCTGCGGATTGAGGATGCATTGATAAAGGATATAAAGAATGACAGGTTATGGGAACTTTTGAGACAGCCGAGGCAAGCTGTTCGGCTGCGCTCAGCTCCTTTTGAAATTTTGCATATTCGAAGCCACAAATGGTCAGAACGTTTGGGTCAGGGTAATGCCATAGCTGATCAGTTGGTTTCTGTTGCAGTACCACAAGACGAATTTCAGCAGGGCCCCAATGGATACCTAGCAAATGGATCCGTCCCGCTAATGACCCTGCAAGAGCGACATCGCTACTGGACAGCCAGGGTTAGAGGGGGTACACTTAATTGAAGATTTAGGGGCAAGAGAAAACCTGCAACTGCTCTGGCGGTTTCACAAGACAGTACAGAGAGTGCTTGCTTTGCACAGCAGTCATGTTTTGGCGGCGATATGTAAGCAGGGAGTGGGGATTCCCCAGCAATGGCAGGTGGCACCGGAGAATCGGGATCATATGTGTCATCGCTATCGTCCTAGGACCAGGCACAGGGAGAGGCGGAGCTGAGGTAGAGTCGGTTTGGGTGCCTCCACAACCGAAGGAAAACATTTGGGTTACTTTAGCCAACAAAACAGGGCAGGAAGCAATATGCCTGTCCCTGTCCTCTCCTGGTAATCCCTTCTCCACCTGTTTGGTAGGGATACCCCGGGAAGAGCTGCCCTGCCCGGTCTCAGTACACAGCTGCCGCCGTAATGATTCTCAGTCATATGCTGATCAATGGGATCAGACGGTCCCACACTTTCCAGGGGCCCACCTGGAACCACAGGAGTTGGAGTTGCTAAGATCGGTTAAAGCAGATTGGTGTGCAAACTTGAACTGGTCAAGCATACGCAGGCAGAATCCACAGTCCAATTCCACAGTGAACGCGAATTCCTCTCTGCCTGTGTATAGAAATGCCTCTCTGTGGTGTAACTATACCAGTGGGAAAAATTCCCACTCCTCCAATACTCCTATTCAACTCCCCCCAGGAGTGTTTCTTATTTGTGGAGACAGAGCATGGGCAGGTATTCCATCACGGCTGGTAGGTGGACCTTGCACATTGGGTCGCCTCTCATTACTTACCCCCAATACTTCTATGATTTTGCAAAAGTATAAACAGCACCACAGGGCTACTGCTTGTACTTTTTGTACCTTGCTTTTTTCGCTGCTTGCAACAGATGATGTATCGTGTAGCAGAAACAGTAACTACTCGACAGGTTGCCTTTGTTGCACAAAATAAAAAAGGGGGAATTGTTGAAGAATGGCTAGCAGAGCAAGGCCACAAATCATTACAGGCCTTATGGCCCGATACCAAGTGCTAGCAGCCTAGGTGCTGCTAAGACAAGCTGTCCTTGGGACAGCAGTAAGCACAGTTACAGGCCAAAGATAAAAGAACTTGTGGTTAATAGAGCGTAGCAGTAAGCACGTCTCCAAAGTTTTCAGCATGCCAAGGGGAAGAACCTTCTCACGCTTGATATAGCCAATCAAGTATAGATGAGTAGTGGATGCTAACCAATTATAATTTGACAAGTATGCTGAACGCTTCGGGCAAAAGTATAATAACGGATGTTATGAGCAATAAAGTTGAACAATGCTTTACCAATCATAATGATTGATTGCATTCTTCCCTCGCCGAAATCCTCCGCAGTCCATCTTGTGCACCTGGGACAAGATAACACCACGACCCGCTCTCATCCCTGCAGGAATCACCGCCTGTGCAGTCCTGCGCAAGGAGCTGCATCCAGCCCCTTTCCTCTTCCCAGGGAAAGCCAAGAGCTCCCGCAAGAGCTCATCCCGCTGCTCCCACCCACCCGGCCCCGCCACCTCTCTTCCCCATGGATCAACTTCCCATTTTCCCCTGTTTCAAGCCAAGAATTAGTTTTTAGAACTAGAACAAAGATGCCAGATGGAAGGAGCCTTGCTGGTTTCAGTCAGAAGCATCAGTGAGCAAAGGTCACGTTTCCTTTGGTTTTCTCCCATCCTTGTTCCTCCTCAGTGTTCAGGCTGGGCTATCAGGCGTCCTTAGGGCTGCATTTTCACAGTTCCTCTTGCATCCTTTGGGCAATAGCCTGTGCCCTGGGAGGATTCTTTCTGCTCCTTGGTGACACAGGAGAACCTTCCAGGCGGTTTTTGCATGAGCTGCTGCTGTGATGTCACAGGAGCATTGCCACGTCCCCGTGGTGTTGCTCTTGCTGTGGGACACAGAGGCCGCAGTGTCCAGAGCGGCTCTGGGCGCCTGCTCCTTGCAGGAGGATCCTCCTGCCCGAGGCATTCCCAGCGGTCAGCCCACACCCTGACGGCTGTCCTTCTGTGCTTGCAGGGCTACAGTCTGCAGACGTGTGCAGCGCAGCCAAAATGTTCCAGAATTTGGTTGCTGCAGTTTGCAGCCTGTACTCCGTGGCTTATTCGGTGTATTTCTTGACCCACTTGGCAAGTAAGTCAAGCTTTTCCCTCGGTGCAGCATCTGTGGCTTTGAGCTTGCTGTATGCTTTCTGTTCTTCCTCGGGAACTGGGTTGACTTTGTAACCAAATTGCCATGAAGACACCATTGGTTTGGGAGAGCTGCTGCCAGCAGCTGCAGCTGAAAAAAGGGGGTGTCTGCAGCCAGCAGGGTGTGCACAGCATTTGCAGGGGAGAGTTGCTGGGGGAGTTCCGTACTCTCAAGGGGAGAGTGTGTGGCAGCCGAGCCTGGAACTCCCTCCGTTTGCTGGACCGGCCCAGAACTGACACAGCCCAGTATTTGGTGCTGTTCTCTTGCTTGCTGTGTGAAGGGACTGTGGCTCCTGGAGGGATGCTGTGAAAGCAAAATGCTCTCTTGGGCTTGCTTTGCTCTGTGGCATTTCCCACCACAGGCATTTCTTTTCCTGACAGCATCTGGTTCATGTTCCTTCTCCCATTGCAGGACACCTGACAGGTGGATCTCGAGCAGCTCCTCCTTTGGTGAGTTCAAAGGGAACCTTTGGTGTTTGGAATTGTGCAGCAAGTTGTGAGCTCAGCGTGTGGCAGCCGAGTGCAAGCCTGGGAGGCTGAAGGAAAGTTCCTGTCAGTGTCTTTGCAGCAGCAGCAGCAGCAGCAGCAAAGGCATCCCTGGCAGTTTTCTCCTTTTCTGTTGAAATGCTTTTGAAGAGCTGCAGGTGTGGTTTTGCAGGCAGAAGATTGCTTGCTGGCTTTAGCCATGGTGGAGTATCAAATTCCCAACAATAAGTGGCAATGTCGACTTTAGCCCATTGTTTGTTTGTTTGAACAGCTGGGAACCCTATTTCTGCTTAGTGCAGCTGGATGTGTAGCTGAGGATAAATAAGGTGATAACTGAGATGGAACTTCCCGTCCCTCACACTACCGCCTGTCCACAGGGCACAAAAGCAGCATCAGCACCTCCTCCAGCTCCCTCTGCCTCCAAAGAGGAGGCCAAAGAGGAGGAAGGCAGCGGTGAACTTCCCACTCTTCAGGGAGATAATGGTGAACTTCCCTCTGTGCCGGGAGACGACAGTGAACTTCCCGCTCTTCTGGGAGATGAGGGTGAACATCCCGCCGATTGGGAATACAACGGCGAGGCTCCCGCCGTATGGGACAAGGACAGTGGACATCTCCCAGTGTGGGACGAGGATGGTGGACGTCACTCGGCACCGGGAGAGAATGGCCAAGCTGCCATGGCGTGGGACGAGGATGACGGACATCTCCCGGTGTGGGATGAGGACAGAGGACATCCTGTGGCTTGGGAAGAGGAGGGTGAATGTCTCCCAGCATGGGAACTGGAGGGTGAACGTCCCATGGCTTGGAAAGATGATGGCCAACCTGCAGTGTTTTGGGAAGAGGACGGAGAACCTGCAGCGTTTTGCGAAGAGGACGGAGAACCTCCCTCTGCTGCGGGATCCTGGGCTGAAGGTTCTGGCAGCAGCACAGCCCTGCAGGCAGAGGAAAGAGGGGAGCAGTGCCTGATGCAGCTGAGTACGTCTGCTCTGTTCCTGTGTGCCAGAGCAGGTGCTGTGTGTGTGTCTCAGCATCAGCTGCAGCCGGTGTTGCTCTGCAGCTGAATGTCCCAGAGTGACTGATTGTCCTTCCCCAGCTGAGAACAAGGGCCCCCAGGGAGTGGGGCTGCATTCTGGCTCTGCTGCAAGGTGGGGTCTCTGTCTGGGAGAGAGTGTCTTCCATGTGGTTTCTTTCAGGAAACAGCGTGAGCGTGGGGGAGCCTGCGGAGAAATACCTGGAACTGGAGCAGATTGGCCAAGGGTGAGTGCAAGGCAGTTACTTCTACACAAGCAGGGCCCAGGTATTTTGCTGGTGCAGGATCAAGTGAGAAGTCAGGAGAGCTGCAGACACCTTCAGGCACTGGGGGATGATGCTGCTGTCTCTCAGTCCTGATCAGAATTGACAACTGTAGTCAGATGGCACCTCCAAAGGCCCCGGAGGCTGGCAGTGTCCTGCCTGCAGCAAGGAGCAGGACATGGAAGATCTTCTGTCCATGCAATTGGATTGCCTAAGAGAGCAACTCACCATCTGCTGACTGTCAGACAAGAGTTCTCAACAAGATTGCTTTCAAATCTTTTACTTGCAAAACTATTCACCGCTCAGGATTATCAAGAGAATGGCTTCCAAACAGAAAGCAGAGATGAACTAAGAAGGGCTCTTTTCAGCACAAGTAGTAGACCCCACACATCCAGTAACAGACACAGAGCTGCTGCACTCAAGGGGAAAATGCATGATGCCCTGATGCAGGGCTCTTGTGGATCCTGCAGCTCTTAGGCAGGAAGTGCAAAAGGATGAAATACATTCTTTTCTAGTTCTTTAGACAGCCGGCCCCCAGCCCAGGTTTTGAACTAAAGGAATTCATCACGGACATTTGGGGTTTGCTCCAGCACTTTTCCTTCATGTTTGGCCTCAGTTTTCCCTTGCACACCTTGCATGGCAGAGGGCTGGTGGCTGCCGCGCCCTTCTTTCAAGGCTTGACGCGCCCAGGTGTTTTCTGAATGCTACAGGCAGAAGAGATCTCCTGTCTGCCTGACTTTCACTCCCAGGGTCTAAAGCACTGCTTCTTTCCTCTCTGCTGTTTTGTCTGCAGGGCTTTCGGAGCCGTTTGTAAAGGACTCGACAGGGCCACTGGACGAGAGGTGAGTGTCTGCTGACAGAGAGAGAGGGAGAGCAATGAGAAGATGGATGTCCAGAGCAAAGCTCTCTCCTAAAGCCTGCAGTTGTCTTTGGCTCTGGTGCGGGTGCCAGCCTGTGACAGGGATCATCTGAGCATGGGATGTGTGTGTTTGCTTTGTTGTGCAAGCCCAAGCAGAGCAGCTGCGTTTGAAATCATGAGCAAATGCCATAGAATTGCTAAAGGGTTCCCAGCTCTTTTGCTCTGTTTGCACAGAACCAGAATTACCTCCTGCTTGCAAAATGTGTTTGAATAATAATGAACATCATCATCATCATTCTAAGAGTGGTGGTAAACTAGGGCCATTTGAGAAGAGTGTAGGTGCAGAGAAGGTTGTTAGAGCTTTGAAGCTGAGGGACCATTTCTGCAGAGCTCACAATGCCAAATGTCTCTGGCCACGTGTCCTGTAAGCAGCCCCCAGCCAGCAGAGCAATGGGCTGTGGGAATGGCACTTGCTGAGCTCTGGTGTCCCATCCCAAGGCAGTTTGGCACAGCCTGGCTGCGTCGCTCCAAAAAGCCTCGCTCCGTGTTTGCTGTGGCCTCCTGCCACAGACTCCTCCAGTTGAAGGTCTGCAATGTCCCTTCAGGTGGCCATAAAGAAAATGAGTCTCCGAGGGCAGAAGAGGGAACGAGCTGTGAATGAGCTCCTGCTCCTGAAGGACAAGAAGAACCCCAACATTATCAACTCTTTGGACAGGTGAGTGCTTCAGCTCTCATCCCATGCACGAGCCCTGCGTTAATCTTTCCTGGCATCCGTAGTCCGTAGCCTGTTTTGAGAAGCCTGACCCGGCCATATCTTCCTAAAACAACAGCCTGGCAGTTCACTCCCTCCATGTTCCTTTGTTGCACCACTTTGGTTTTCTCTTCAAGCGGACCCTATTTTCTGTGTCTTACAACAAGTGCTGATAATCCATGGCAGAAATTATTTCCCTTGGTGTCTTCTTCCCAAATCTTTTCCATTGCTTCAGTTACCAGGAAGAGCAGGTTCTTGTTTCCAGAAAGGCCTCATCTGCCCATTTTTCAATGGCCCTGCCTGTTGCTGAAGAGACTTTCTGCAAGGTTTTCCAAAGAGTTGACCACTTTTATCCCAAGTGCTGCACGGCCTCCCTCCCTGGATAGCTCCGGAAGTTGTGTTGCCTTGTTGTGGAGTGAATGGTGGAAGTGATGAGTTCAGATGCTGAAGCAGCTGGGGGCAAGTGTTGTGGTTTCAGATTGATCTGGGCTGTTGCTAAAAGTGCATCTTTCACTTGCTTGCCATCTAAGGCCTCTCCTTTTTCACAGGTGTCTCCTGTGAAAATCAGATGGGATTCTGTCCTCATTGACAAGTGACCTGGAAAGAAAACCCCACTGGAGGCTTTGCCATGGGGGAATTGAGCACTGCGCATTCATCTCTGTGCCATTGTTTTCCTTTTCCAGCTTCCTTGTTGATGGAGATCTCTGGCTGGTGATGGAATACATGGATGGAGGAACTTTGCAGGATGTGGTCAGACAGACACGCATGGCTGAAGGAGACATGGCAGCTGTCAGTCGGGAGGTGAGGGATCCTGCTTGTGCCTCCCATGGCTTGGACACGATGCTCCTTCCAGAAGGGCAGGAGAAGAGGAGCGGCTCCATGCTCAGGGCTTTGTTTCTGCCTTGTTTTTATGAGCTGGAGAGGAAAGAGCCACTGAAATGAATGGCCTGCCAGCATCACTGCACTTCTGTTCTTGTCCCCTTTCCTGCTGTTGGGGTACTCTGTCTTTTTTGGGTTTGATTTGCTCTTCTCAGCTTTGCCTTGGAACCATTTGCCTGGAGCTTGTGTGCACTGCACTCCTGGCATGTCACAGCAAAGTTTCTGCTGGCAGAATTCTAAACTCTCCTTTCTTGGCTGATATATTCCAGCCATTGATTTTTACCCTGGTGTTTCTTTTTCTCTCTCAGTGTCTGCAGGGCCTGGATTTCCTCCATTCCAACCAGGTGATCCACAGAGATCTGAAGAGCTCCAACATCCTTCTGGGAATGGACGGCTCTGTCAAGCTGGGTGAGTGTTCCTGGCCAGGCACGGCGCTCCCGGGCTGCGGGTGTGGGGCTGCTTGCCAGTGGCGGCCAGAGCCCCACAAGTGCTGCTGGTGGCACTGCCACAAGCGCTCCTGCTGCCCCTGCAGAGAGCTCAGGGGAGGAGCAGGAGTGTCAGGAGTGGCTTTGCTCTGGCTGTGGCCCTTGCAGAGGGGCAGGAGTTGGAATGGAAATCTTTAAGGGAATCAGTAAAAGCCACTGCATGGAAGCTGAGGGTTTCTTGAAGGGTCCAGTTCCATCTTTCCTTGCCTCCAGCCGTGAGGACTTTTGCAGCTGTATTCACGACTGCATTCTCACACTGGGAGTGGGGAATCTTTGTGGTTGGTTTCCTCATTCCAGCTGCCTTTAACAGGGTTTGTTTCTGTCCTCAGCTGATTTTGGCCTCTGCGCTCAGCTCAGCCCTGAGCAGGACCAGCCCAGCTCCATGGTGGGCACTGCTCACTGGATGGCCCCAGAAGTTGTCACCAGTTCTCCTTACGGCCCCAAGGTGGACATCTGGTCCTTGGGCATTGTGACCATCGAGATGGTGGAAGGAGAACCTCCTTACTTCAAGGAAACGGCGGCCATGGTAAGAGGCAGATTCTCCAGTGTTTGCAGAGGCCTGTGAGCACAGCGTGGCCCTGCACTGGCAGGAGCAGCTGAAAGTTTCTGGACATGGGGAAGGGAATTCCCAGAGGACTCGAGCCTGAACACAGACCAATATTCTGCAGTCTCTGGCAACAATGTGCTTTGGGCTTTAAGGTGTTGCAGCTCTTCTATCTGTGAGGATGACCTGAAAGCGTGAAGACAGTATCAGCTCCAATGTTATCTTGCAAAAAAGCCCCAAACGCACCCCAAAAGCCACCCCCAAACACAAGAAATCTATGAAGGAGTTTGTAAAACAGGTTTGGCGAGATTAAGTCCCTCCCGGCTCTTCTCACTGGGAAAGTTGTCTAACACGTCAAGATGATTATTTAACATGCCCAAAGTCTAACACGTTTCTTTCCTAGCCCAAGCTCCTTTCTCCATGTCACCAAGCCTGAGCTTTCAGCAACACAAACCTGTTTCTTGTCTGGCAGTTTCTGGGATGGGGCATCACAAATGAATTTCCTTGAGTGTCAGTGGCCCTGCAGAGATGCGTTTGATGTAAGAATCCTTTGAAATAACAGTCAGACCACAGTGACTCTTGCAAATGGCCTGGAACGCTGGTGTCGGTATTTGGAGAAGCAAAATCTGCTCTTTCTGATGGAAGTGCCTACTAAGAAAGCCAATGAGATTGGCTCTCCAGGCCAGATCATTTGGATGTTGCAATGGCTGTGGCTGCATCAGGCTTTGGGTTTTTTGGTTGGTAAAGAAAAATGAGCAGCATCTCTGCCAGGGAGGAAAGTGCCCCTGGAGCTGGGGCTGAGAAGCTGGGCTCAATGTGAGCACTGTGGGTGTGACGGAAGCTGGCAGAGCGCTGTGTTTGCTTTTCCTGCAGGCTCGCACTCTGATCCGGCAGAACGGGACCCCGCGGCTGCAGGAGCCCCGGCGCCTGTCGGCTCTGCTGCGGGACTTCCTCGAGTGCAGCCTGGAGTGGGACGAGGAGCGGCGCTGGTCTGCCCAGGAGCTGCTGCAGGTGAATGCCAAGCGGCTGCAGGGGAAATAGCAGCGGCAGGGAGGGGTTTTCTTCTGGGGCCCTCTCCTGTAATCTCCAGGCTGGCTGCTTTGCACGCGCAAAGCAAGCAGAATCCTCGCCCGGTTTGGGTTGGCAGGCTCCTTTCCAGGTCGTCTGCACCTGGTGCCCTCAATGGGCGCAGACATCTTCAAGCAGATCAGGTGCCCCAGAGCCCTGCCTGAGCTGAGCTTGGCTCTTTCCAGGGAGGAGGCACCTCCCACATCTCTGGGCACCTTCTGTCAGTGTGTTCCCCACTCTCCTGGTAAAAAACCAAAATTCTCCCTTACATCTAATCTGAGCCTGCTTCCCTCCCTGCACTTCAAATCCATTCCCCTTTGTCCTGTTGCAACAGAGCCTGGGAGGAACTTGACTTTGGAAAGTAACGCTTCACTTCTTTCTTTTTTATCCTTTGGCCAGCACCCATTTTTAGAATCAGCCAAGCCTCTCTCCAGCCTGACCCCTCTGATCACTGCAGCAAAGCAACTGAAAGAGCAGCGGAGGACATGAAGCACTTTCTCTTCTACTTGGGACAACTACTTAGTTCTGGTAGTTAGCACTGCCAGTTAGTTCTGGTAGTTAGGACAGCCTGTTTGTTCTGGTTGTTGTGACACCCTGTTTGTTACGGCAGCTTTTGGAATAAAAACTCCCTTCAACCTCAACTCCCTTGACATGTGCCATCCTTCTCCCCCTGTGACTCAGCTGCGCAGAGCAATGCGAGGCCACAGTGGGCCCAGCCTTGCCCAGAGCTGAGCCCCAGCAGAGGCCTGGCAGAGGCCAGAGCAGCCTCGGCATCTGCAGAGTCAGCCTGGAAGGACTTGCTTGGAGCCTTCTCGGATGCACTCGACTCTGGGTTACAAACTGCGTGTGGCGGAAAATGCCACTGGTTCTGCAAGAGGGCAGAAGGGGCCTGGGGAAGGCCAGAAGGGCCATGGGAAAGGCTCCATGCTAGAGAAAATACCTGCCCTGTGTTGGAGAAAAACCATGCCTTTATCCCCTCGGACAGAGGCAAGAAAATTGAATCCTAAACCAAGGCAAAGAGAGGCAGGGGAGCAGCCCCGGCCCTTCCGCTCCTGCCAACCAAAGCGTCCCTCACCTGCTTCTGAGCCCCTGGGCGCTGGTGGCCCGTGGCTGTTGGTTTTTGTCAGGCTGGCTGCCACCAGCCCCGGACAGGCTGGGCACTGGAGGCTTCAGGTGGGGAGATGGGATCCTGGGATGCATTTGATGGCACCTGCCAGCGCAAGCAGGGGAATGGGCTCAGCCGAGGCAGCGGCGGGAAGGAGACCGCGGGCAGCCGCTCGCGCGGCGCCCTCAGGCCACGGGGAACACGGCGCCGACACAGCACAAGGAACCCGCCAGAGCCCCCTGCCGCCCCCTCCGCCCGCAGCCGGCCCCGAGCCCCGGCAGAACCGAGCGCGGCTCCCACCCGTGCTGGGGTCGCCTCCGAGATCCGCCATCGCCTCAACGGTGGTTCCCGGTCACCCCCGGGATGATCCCGGTCACCCACAGGATGTTCCAAATCGCCCCCGCTAGGATCCCAATTGTCCAAAACATGGTCCCAGTGGCTCCCACTCATGCCCTGTACGGTTCCTTTCAGTCTCTCTCAGGAACAGCTCAGTGTGGCCCCAGTCAATTCCACCACGAACCCAGTGACACCTTCTATGATTCCTTTTGCCCCTGCTGTGGTCCCACTTGCTCACAGTGTAAGTCCAGTTACCCAGTGTGATCCCGGTAACCTCCAGACACTCCCAGTATCAGTCCAGTTTGATCCCTGCCACACCCAGTATGATCCCAGACACCCCCAGGACTTTGCCAGTCACTCCAAGTGATCTTGTATGACCCCAGCATGACCTCAGCATGGGCCCACCTCCTCCCAGCATGATCCCAGTTATTCCCTGCATTGTTCCAGTTTCTCCTGTTCACTCCTACGATAGATCTGATCACTCCCAGTATGATTTCAGTCAGTGTCAGGATGATCCAAACCACTCCCAATCTCTCGCAGTACATCTCAGTTGTCCCCAGCATGCTCCCAGTCATGCTCATCTGCTCCCAGTTGTCTCCAGTATGCTCCCAGTAGCCCTCAGTGTGGTCCCAGTAGATCCCAGTACGATCCCTGTTGCCCCAATTCTGCTGCCAATGGGTTCTTGTCCCAGTCCTGGCGTGTCTCAGCGTCCCAGTCTGTCCCAGCCCATCCCTCTCTGTCCCGGTCCCTTCCTGGCAACCACCACTGTTTCCCAGATCCTGCCCCCCTGCCGCGTTCCTGGGTACTGGGACCCCCCTGCATCTCCATCCTCAGCTCCGGGATGCCCTGCAGCCCCTTATCTCCCACCAACATCCCCCTGCACCCTCTTTCCCGCCTTTCCTCCTCTCCCAGACCCTTGATCCCCTGTTTCCGTGGCCTCGGGGGCCCCCAGACCCACACTCCTGGCCATCCTGGGGCACCTCACACCCAGGCCTCCCGTTCCTGGGAAACCTGAACTTGCAATGGGGCTCTTAAGCTGCTCTGGGATTTATGATCACCCAAAGGGAGAGAGAGGAGAGGAGAGGAGAGGAGAGGAGAGGAGAGGAGAGGAGAGGAGAGGAGAGGAGAGGAGAGGAGAGGAGAGGAGAGGAGAGGAGAGGAGAGGAGAGGAGAGGAGAGGAGAGGAGAGGAGAGGAGAGGAGAGGAGAGGAGAGGAGAGGAGAGGAGAGGAGAGGAGAGGAGAGGAGAGGAGAGGAGAGGAGAGGAGAGGAGAGGAGAGGAGAGGAGAGGAGAGGAGAGGAGAGGAGAGGAGAGGAGAGGAGAGGAGAGGAGAGGAGAGGAGAGGAGAGGAGAGGAGAGGAGAGGAGAGGAGAGGAGAGGAGAGGAGAGATTTGGAATCAGAGATTGGAGTCCCAGTGCCCAGTCCTACTCCCCTGGGGATGGGAACCTCTGGTGGTGGGTTTTGTTAAGCTGTTTTGGAGTTGGATCCCAATGGTTCATCCCTGCTTCTCCCCCCAATAAATCAGGTACCGTCCAAAGGTATCTCCTCCCCTGTCCCTCTGTCCATCTCTCCTGACCCTGCCCTTGCTCTGGAAGCTTTGGTCAGCTGTCCATTTTCCCCCTGACCCTGCCCTATGTTATAGAGAAATACCTGTCAGTCCAGCCTGGGGTCAATCACCTTTCTGCTTCGCGCTCTCTATCCCCTAGTTGAAAGGTGGGCACACAGGCTTTGTTCGATCTCTTTTTCATCCCCCCTCTCTTCGGGAATAAAGATCTCTGAGAAACCATATGGAAAAGAGCCTTCTCTGATCCTTGCTCTGAAACCTGGACACTCCAACACCTGTTGCTGTAGAACAACAGCCTTGTTCTGCACCATTACCTGAGACTGCAAGCAGATTCAGGAACGGCCCCTGGCGCTGCCAGCAATCAGAGCTAACTGGGGATCTACCGGCCCAGGGTCAGGAACCCCTCCCCACAAGAAAAACTGGATCCACTGCTCCCGCTGCTTCCCCTGCTTTGGGACAAACCCAGCAAGTTGCAGGCAGAGTTTGAGTGCAGGGCCCCGGAGCTCAGCACAGCCCGGCCCGGGGGTCCCACAGTGCGTGGCCATGGAGGGTGTCAGGGCAGTCCGGGGAGATCCAGGGAGGTCTGAGGAGGGGACCCAGGTGAATTCCCTAATATTCCCCCTTTCCCCCTGTCCCCTCACACTCCCTCTGTCACTTTCACTTCCCCCTCTCCCAAACTGCACCACCGGGATCTGCCCGCCTCTCTCAGCCCCAGCCCTGGCTTTCAAGTGACCTGGGGACCCCCTGCAGAATGGGGGTCCCTCCTGTGTCCCCCGGGTGTTGGGTGGGGGGATGTGAGGGCTGGGCGCGCTCAGGACAGCCCCGTCCTCACAGCCAGAGGCTCTTTACTGCTCCAGGGGAGAGGTTCATATCCCATCCCAAGGTCACTCTGGTCCTGGCTCTGCTCGTGATCCTGGTCCTGGCTTTGGTGCCGGCCTTGGCTGTGCTGTCAGGTAAGGGAGGGGCAGCTGCCTCAGCCCAGCCCCTGGGGGCACAGCAGGGTCCCTATTGCCTGTGGAGGGGAATCCTGGACCTTCTCCTCTCCCCTCTGCAGGGGGAAGACAAGGAAATATTCCAGTTGTTCCTGACACTCCGCAGCTGCTGGCCTGTCCTGCTGGGTGGGTTGGGTACAATGGGATGTGCCACTTCCTCTCGAAGGATGAGCGCACCTGGGATCAGGGTCAGGCTCAGTGCTCTGAGCTCAGGGCCTCCCTGGCCGTGCTCAGGGATGAGGAAATGGTGAGTGAGGGGCTGGGAGGGTGTGGGGTGGCCGAGGGGAGCCTGGGGGCTCCTGGGCTGGGGGTGCAGCTCTCACTGCCGGCTCCTCTCCACTTCTCAGGAGTTCCTATTCCGCCTCAGCTGGAAAGTCGGTTACTGGCTTGGGCTTCGCAGACGGGGACAGCAGCTTCAGTGGGAGGACGGCAGCAGCTTCAGTGGGAGGACGGCAGCAGCTTCAACTCCTGGTGAGTCCCAGGGAGCCGAGCAGAACCTGGGGGGCATGTCGGGGCATGTGCGGATGGACAGGGGATGGGGCAGGAAGTGTCCTTTTGTGTGCCAGCATTGTCTCTGCTCCTCCTTGCAGGGTTCCTGTCCTGGGCGATGCAGAGTGTGTATACCTGGCTGAGAATCATTTTGGGAGTGTGACCTGCTCAAATCCAATGCCCTATCTGTGCAGCAGACCCCAAACTCGCCTGTGACAGGGGATGGACAAAGCACCTTCTCTGTGCTGGGCAATCACAGCTTTGCCCCTTTTTCAAACCCTGGGATGTCCTTCCTCAGGCGCAGTGTCTGCCTTGCACTGACCCTCAGGGTCACCTCAGTACCTGATCTCATCAACATCTCACCCTGTTTGGTCTCAGGGTCACCTCAGTGCCTGGTCTCCAGGAGATGAACCTGCAGGAATAGGACGTGATGTGGAAGCTGACGTGTGGCTGCCTGTGCAGGGCCTGGGGGTTCCTTTCTCCTTCTGCAGCCACTCCAGGACTCATCCTGTTTCTCTTGCACTACACATTTATACACTAAGCCTGTATATATATGTAGGTACAACACTCTGGAAACAGATTTCAAATGCATTCTTCTAACACTGTATTTACACACTAAGCTTTTATATCTATATTGGTATAACACTGTGAATACAGACCACAAACAAGTGCTTCCATGTGGATGTGACCTTGGTTGGGGCAAGGTGCCAATAATGCCAATGTGTGATTTAACCTCACAGGTACCATTACCTTAAGGGTTGGACTCGATCCTTGTGGGTCCCTTCCAATTCAGAGCCTTCTGAGGAATGACCCTGCATGTCCTCCATCAGTATTTAGGGTGCCACTGTTGCTGCTGTTTTTGTATTCTTTATAATTTTGGGGTTTTTACTGAATGCTTGCAAAGTGCCCCCGGTGTCCCTCGTGTTCCCCCGGCGCCGGCAGCCCCGTCCCTTCCCAGCTCCCCCTCCCACGTCCCGTCCCGGCTGGCGGAGCCTTGGAGCTGCCGTGGGGGGCCATGGGGCTGCCCCGGGGGCTGCGCCCTGAGCCGGGGCCCCTTCCCAGCGCTCCCAGTCTGCCCATCCAGCCCGGAGCAGCCGGCGAGGGCTTCAGCTGGGACGGCAGGGGGGCGATGCTGAGGGGTGGGACCCACCTCGCTTGGGTTTGGTTTGCTCTTCCCAGCCTCAGGAAAAAAGATTTTTGGAAGTTTCTGCCAGAAATCTCTCCCCTCCTCCACTCAGCCCAAGGGCCTGGGGGGTTTTCCCTTTTATTTGGCGAAATCAAAGCCGTGCACTTCATGCTCATAATTAGGGCCAGGAGAACTCACGGCTTTCCTCGGAGCCGGTGCCGGGGAACACGCCGGGCTGGGAAAGGCGGGCCGGGAGGTGCGGAGAAGTTTGTTTGTGTTTCCAGCTCAATCCCGACTCGGGCCCGGGCCCGTCGCAGCGCTGTTCCTCATCTGCGGCTTTCCCCTCACACAGCCCGGGGGCGGGGCCTGAGAGCGCGGGGCGGGTGTGGGCCGTGTGCAGAGCCCGCCCCTGGTTCGCTGCCATTGGCGGATTGGGCCGTCACTCCAGAATCTCGCGCGCTGATTGGGCCGAGCGGGGCCAAGCCCGGCCCCGGGGCCGCCCCCCGGGCTGCCGTTGACCGGCAGAGGCGCCATTGGCGGAGCGTGTGTGCGGGCCCGGGAGCGGCGGCAGCGGCCGGAGCCCGGTGAGGCGGCGGCGGAGCTCGGAGGCGGCCCCAGCGCGGGTGGGAGCCGCGCTCGGTTCTGCCGGGGCTCGGGGCCGGCTGCGGGCGGAGGGGGCGGCAGGGGGCTCTGGCGGGTTCCTTGTGCCGTGTCGGCGCCGTGTTCCCCGTGGCCTGAGGGCGCTGCGGGAGCGGCTGCCCGCGGTCTCCTTCCCGCCGCTGCCTCGGCAGGAGCCGGTGCCGGAGCAGCGCTGCCTCGTCCCGCTTCCTGCGGGGAGGACGGAGGTGGCCGCCCTGTCCCCGGGGCTGTGCGGGAAAATTCCCGTGGCCAGAGGTTTGTGTCCCCGGAGGAGACCGAGGAGTCCTGTAAAAGTGACTTTATTCCTGAACAAAGGGAGAGGCCGTGCGGCGTTTGCCGTGGGGTCTCTCCAGTTGTTGTCGTACTCGACCTCCTTTTTATCCTGATTTTCCCTTCTGCATCTCCCTGTCCCTTTGTCCAGTGGTGAAGGTCCTTGGAAAGTTCCGACTTCCCGATCCGCCGCCTGCATGTCCTCGTTAATATGCACCCCCCTTTTGTATAACATCCGATATTCATGGCTCTGTTCAGTCTTTTTTCTTCTTTTTGATGTTAAGGAATTTCGCAGGACCTTGGCTGAGCAGCAGTCCATGTCAATGAGTAACGTTTTCTGAAACTGATGGTTTTTCTCATTCCTTCCTTTCTCCAAGTCCCTGTCCCTATGTCCAAGCAGATTCACTGATTCACTCTGTTTTTTCTTGCTGGGTCCTCTTTGACTTTGGGATTATTGTCAGTGCCCTCATTCCCTGTCCTTTTGTAGCCGTGTGTGGATCAGGAGGCCTGGCTGCCACCTGCATCCCCTTGCTCAGCTGCTGAATGAGCTGCCCTCAGCGAGGTGTGTGCACGGTCCAAAGATGAGAATTGCTGGAGCACAACAGAGGAGAAAGAGCCTTCGTTTAACCCATGGTGTGCCAGGGAACCACGAAACCGTGTCCCATTCCCATCCTTTCCACGTTTGGACCGGCACATGAGCTGCTTTCTTATTTCCTTTGTTATCTGTTTCACCAGTTTTCTGTTGTCATCTATTTGTCAACGACATCTTGAGTCATTTAATTTTCCACCCTGTCCTCCTCCTTCTGCTAATATATAATCTGATCCCATCCCCCGGTGAAATGTTGCATTCTTCGTTTGAGTGGATTGGTGAGCCAGACTGAGGAGCTGGATCTGTCTTGTGGACGTCTTGTAATCTAATTCTGCCATTGAAATGATCAGTGGGTTCTCTGGCCCCTGATCTGAATTGGTTCGGGTTCCCTGGGGCTGGTCCATGGTGTTGCAGGATTTGTTCTGATGGCCGTTCATCTTTTCCCCATTTTTGGGTGCTCCCTCCAGCCAGGGCTGCAACAATTGATCTCTTTTTTCTAATTAAATCATCACATACTTGGATTCCCAAGTGATTTCTCTGAACATGTGGTAGCACAAACACCCCAGTGGTCTAATGCTCCCTGTGTGACACAGACAGTGAGAGCACATGTTGGAGTGGGGAGAGGGATGATTCCCCCCCTCTTATTTTAGTGAAGTTTTCACAACATTCTCCATTTGCTGTTTCCCTTTGCAGCTGAAGCAATTTGTGTTGCAGAGTCAGATCTCACTGTGGGCTCTGCCTTTGGCTGTGCCAATTCCATCTGTGCCAGCAGGCAGAGCTTGGGGTGAGGGACAGAGGGAATCAGCCCAATTCCTCCCCCGGGCAAGTAGAGCCTGATGCATTGTCCACACTTTTCCCCAGCAGTGTTAATTTGCATTTCTAAAGCTCCTCTCCTGGCTGCCTGGAAGGAAGCTTCTCTTCCAGACCAGCGATTGAATGACTCTCATGTGGTTCCCTACAATCTACTTTTGTTTTAACTGTGAATTTAACTGTTTAATTCTTTTCACTGTTTACTGTTAAAGGCTCTCTTTTAAAGCTCTTCTGGTTTTGTAAAATGCAACCTAACGGTGAACATCGAAAAACCCATACCAAAATTTTGCCATCACTAAATGCCTTCCACAAACATACACAAAAACATTCCGAAGCCATCAAGTTTTTTCTGCTTCTTCTCCTAGGACTAAAAATTGTTTCTCACACCCCTGGTCCAAACATTACTGACAATTTAAAAGTAGGATTATTATGAGAGATTATTCTGATGGTGCAATCGTTTCTCTGAAACTGCGAGAAAAACAGTAATTCTCCAATAATACATTTAGTGTTAGAGAGTCAAGGCATTACTTGATTTTGGCCAGGATGTGCAACAGAAACCATTTCATCTACACGTAGCCTGGGTGTGCAGCAAAAATCATTCCATGACACGTGAGTTTTACTGGATTTTCCCTAAACTTTCTACAGTCTGACCCACAGATCCAGCAGAGGATCTGTGGGCAGGCACAGGGGCTTCCCCCGCTGTGGAGCCCTGGCTGCTGCTCCGGTGCCTTCAGTGCGGGGTCAGTCGTGGCCTGTTTAACATCCACAGACAATTCCAATTCCTTTTGGGAGTCTGGGAGAGCCATGGCTGGGGCATCCATCATTTTCGTTTTTTCATTTTCTCATGTTTTGTTCTCTTTCTCATGTCCATACCATAACATTGAGGCTGTCTGGGGTTAAAATGTCACACAATGTTCTGGGTAGAACAGAGAGTCCTCAATCCAGTCCTCCAATTCCTTATTAATCCTCAGAATTGTTGCAGCTCCTTTTTATCCTGGGTAAAGTTACTTCTGAGATTCCCTTGACCTTCTGTTGGTCAATTCACTACAAACTTTCAGTCAAATAATGCCCCAAATATTTAACTTCTTTCTCCACCTTTTGCGCTTTTTCTTTCAAATACTCCAAAATGCTTTTTAGCCTGAAAATGGAGCCATTCCACAGAGGCTTCTTCTACCACTTCGTGTCCTCCTGACTGGAGCAAGTCATCCTCATCCTGCATTATCCCTGTCCCTGGGGGTAAGGTAAATTCTTTTGATATTTTCTGCAAAGCTTGCCCGAATAAGGTTGGTGCTTCTGTGCATCCCTGCAGAAGGACCGTCCATGTCTTTCCCATTTTCCCTTCTCCCTCTTGTTCCCACTCAAAGGCCAAATCCTGTTCAGCATCCTGTGTCAGTGGGCATCCCCCAAAGCATCTTTTACATCAAGTCCTGAATGGCAGCAGTGTGAGGAGGGAACCTGGTTCCAGGTGGTGTAAGGATCTGAGACTGTGGGGTGCCTGGGTTTGGTAATCTCATTTCTTCTTAGGTCCTGCACCATTCTGTGGATTCCATCTGATTTCTTGGTTGGCAGCATAGGAGGAGCATTATAGGGAGAGATGCCTGGCTCCCAAAACCCTGCCTTGAACAGGGGCTGGATAACAGGCTGTACGCCCTTCCTTCCCTCCCTTGGAACAGGGGATTGCTTTTAGACACCACTTGTCCTGGTTGCTGCAGAGTCATTTGGAGAGGCTGGGTATCTGATTTTCCCTCTTTCCCTGCCGCTGCCCACACTTGTTGGTTCACTTCAGCACAGGCCTTGCCAGACATTTGACACAAAGGTACCACAGAACTGGCCTCTGTATCATCTTTTACAGTATTAATTTGCATTCCCAGTTTAGCCATCAAATGCCTTCCCAGTAAATTACAATCACAATTAGGAACAAGTAAAAATTCCTGCATTTCAAACCCATCCCCCACATCTGCCGATAGTGGTTGACTAAAACACATCTGCTCATCTTTCCCACTTGTCCCTGAATAATCAAAGACATTTTTGGGATTTATCAGTTCCTTAAATCCGGCTTCTGCTTATCAAAAGGGAAGTCTATCTGTCTTACTTCAGCAATATCTGGTTTAACTAAAATCTTTAATTCTTCAAAATTAATGTTACAAGAGCAGCAGGCTGCGTGGTCAGTTAATATTTTCTGGAAGTGATGCCTTCTTCTGTCCCTTCCTTATGTCCGAGTGCCTGGCCCTATCCCCAAGCAGATTCGCAGCATCTGTTTGTAAAGACACTTTCCTCTTCTCCCTTTCATGGGGGTTCCCCGTTTGCGGGACATCCCCCCTGGAGCAGGGTGTCCCCCGTTGCTGCAGCCCCACCCCTCGGGCCGGCTCAGCCAATGGGAGCGCGTGGCGCTGATGACTCACCAGTTGCCAGGCAGACCCGCAGGTCCCAGCGGTGCCCCCCTGGACCCCACGTGCGCCCCGCCCTCGGCCGCAGCGCCCCCGCGAGGGGAATTTGGGGAGGTGGGAGGGGGGAGGTTTTGCGAGGGGCTGAATCTTTATGTTGTAGAAAAGTTTTTGTCTGAGTCTCGATGTGTGGGGAGTTTTTGATCTGTATCGATCTTTGGAGGACTTCTAGGCTGAATCTTGGTGTTTTGGAGGTTTTCACAGACACAAGGTGGCCGCTGACTTTTTGAGAATAACTTGGGCAAGGAGGAACCCCCAGCCTAAGGTGCTCTCCTCTTGTTTTCTCCCTAAAGCAGGATTTGTCATTCCTAAGGAGTGCCCAGATGGAGAAGGAGGAGAAGCCCCGGACATCCCGCAGGAGGAGGGGCTGCAAACCCAGCCCAGGGAGCTGCGAGGAGGAGAGACCCGCCCTGTGCCAGGAGGGCGGCCGGAGATCCAGCCGGAGCTCAGAACTGGTGGAGAAGCCTCATGGAGGGGAGAAGCCCCACAGGTGCCTGGAATGTGGGAAGGGTTTCAGCTACAGCTCCCGCCTGATCCGACACCAGAGGATCCACAGTGGGGAACGGCCCTATGAGTGTGGGGAATGTGGGAAGAGCTTCAGCTACAGCAGTAACCTGAGGCGACATGAGAGGATCCACACTGGGGAAAAACCCTACAAGTGTGGGGAGTGTGGGAACAGCTACAGGAACAGCTCCGCCCTGTGGAAACACCAGATGATCCACACTGGGGAAAAACCCTACGAGTGTGGGGAATGTGGGAACAGCTTCAGAGACAGCTCTACCCTGTGGAAACACCAGATGATCCACAGTGGGGAAAAACCATACGTGTGTGGGGAATGTGGGAGGAGCTTCAGAGACAGCTCCAGTCTCGTCCGGCACCGAGTGATCCACACGGGGGAAGGGCCCTACACCTGCTTGGAATGTGGGAAGTGCTTTGGATTGTGCTCTGACCTGAGAAAACACCAGCGCATCCACACCGGGGAGAGGCCCTACGAGTGTCCTGAGTGTGGGAAGAGGTTTCCAAGGAGCTCCAATCTCCTCAAACATCAGCACATTCACACGGAGGAGAGGCCCTTCCGCTGCCCCGACTGCGGGAAGGGTTTCAAGCAAAACTCCACCCTCACTGTCCACCGGCGCATCCACACTGGGGAGAGGCCCTACGAGTGTCCTGAGTGTGGGAAGAGCTTCTCCAGTAGCTCTATCTTGACCAGACACCAACGGAGGCAGCACTAAGGGAAGCCCTGCGAGTGCCCCGAGTGCGGGAAGAGCTTCGTGCGCTGCTCCAGCTCCATCCCCCATGGGAGGATTGGCGTTGGATGATCCCCAGTGACCCCCGTTGGGCAGAGCCCTGGTGATCCATGGTCCTGGTGATCCGTGTTGGGAAGACACCTGGCTGTGGGGGATCCACATCTTCCTTTCTCCCCGTGGGCACCTGGATGAACACAGGGGCAGAAACATCCCTTGTGACGCAGACTGACATTGGGAATTCCTTGGGGAGAGTGGATTTGTTGACTTTCAACCCCAGAAAATTTTTTTTCGTTCAGTCCTATCTTTTGGTGGCATCAAGGAATACTGGATGGTCTTCGAGATCTTTTCCAACCTCAGGGATTCCACACGATTTTGATTTCCTATTGCCCGGGGGCATCTTGTGCAGCCACATGGTGATGATCTGGGGCCAAGACCAAGATTTTGGAGGCAGTGGGGTGGGAACCCCTCCATAAAAGGTTCTTCCCTCCCACCCAAGAATGTGGATCCTCAGCCGGCATGGACAGGGAAATCCTTTTCTTTTGGCCTTGATTTGCTTTTCATTTCTCTTCATCCATTTAAAATATCCAACGCTGGGGTAAAAATAGAGTCATTGAACTGAGACGTGGTTGGGATGATGGGAGGACATAGACATGGTGGGACCTCTGCCTGAGAGCCCATTAATTTTCAAAATTATAACAGTTTGGAGGGAGGGGGTTTGAATTCTCCTTTCCAAGGGAGGCTCCGGCTTTCCCTGGCAGACACCTGTCTTTCAAACTAAGACAACGCCATTGTCTGAGTTAGCTATAATGTAAAAGTCAGTAATAATAGTTATAATATAAAAGCATTTCAGCACTGCGCAGTCTCTATTTTAATATTTCGCTAAGGCCTATGATATAATATTGATTTATCATGGTGCCATTTCTGTTGGCTATACTGCACACACATAAACTGATTATATTACACCAAAAAACAGCTGAATTATAAATGGCACCGTATCAAAATCATTTCAATCAATAACAACGAGCAAAAGCATGAATGCAAAAGCCAATATTTTATTGTCATTTATATTGTCATTTATA
The DNA here is from genome assembly GCF_029207755.1 of Chamaea fasciata. Classification (NCBI taxonomy): domain Eukaryota; kingdom Metazoa; phylum Chordata; class Aves; order Passeriformes; family Sylviidae; genus Chamaea; species Chamaea fasciata. The sequence goes on along the minus strand of NW_027094117.1, from coordinate 1,938,216 downwards.
TTGTCATTTATAACCCGGGTCTGCTGCCTCTTCTGCAAGGCATCGAGGGGGCTAATTCACCCTCTGGCCCTGCGTCCCTGCATGTCCCAAAGTGTCCCTGAGCATCCCTGACTGTCCCCAACTGTCCCCATTGACGTCACCTTAAGAATTCCCATCAGGATTTGGGACAGTTTCAATGAAAATTCCAGGAAAATTCCCCAAATTTGTTTAAAACACCGTACGGGGATGGGGGAGGGGACAAGTGCCACCAGCAATGTCCCCGATGGCATCACCACCCCTATGACAGGACATTGCTGTGCCCGTAGCAGCTTTGGGATGTCCTCGATGGCTCTTTAGCACTGCTCGGCCACAGGGGCCATCCTGTGTCAAGCTTTTGGGGTGTCCTCACTGAAATCAATGGTGATGGGCAGTTGTAAAAGCAAAGTCCTTTATTGCATAGCTAAATCAGCCTCATGGAGGCAGAGGCTGTCACAGCTCAAGCCAGTGAAGTCCCCGTGTCCCCAGCAGGAGCGGTGGCATCATATCAGCAGCAGTGTGCAGGAAGCCTTCTAACAGAAAGTTTCATAAAGAACATGAAGTTTCATAACATAAAGAACAAAGTTTCTGATACATTCTCACATGAGGCCAGCGTGTAATGAGCCCCATGAAGATGTATCAAGCTTGAGGGTTGGCCTGCAACCTCCCAGAGTGGCTTCATAATATTTGCCAGACAGCTCTTCAAGTGCGTTTTGTAATGTAAAGGTTTTAACAAAGAAAGGTTTTAACAAAAGATAAAACATTTTACAAACGATAAAATGACAAACAACACAGAAACAAAAGGCGAGCACAGGTGTCAGAGAAGCCTCTGACCCGTGGCTAGGACACATTAAAAAGCGCCTGAGCACCTCTGAGCTCATTCTCAAGTATAGGATGATTAAGGAGGGACAATTTGCCTTGCTGCCAACAGCAGCAGCCACAGGTCCTGAGAAACATCTCCAAAGCCCAACCAGTGCCCCTGTGCTGGCACTGGGCTGATGTCCATGAGAAGGGCACACAACTTTCCAGCTTGGCTTCCTTCTAAGTTCAAAGGTAAACTGAAACTTTTTTACTTAAATAGAATTATTTGCTTGGGTGTGAAAATGCATTCCCACAAGTTTCTGAGTCCTAAGCAGAAGCAGCAACAGCGGCAGCACCTGTAGTCTGTGTCCCCTGAGTCTTATCAGTGTGCATATATTTATATATACATATAGATATCTACTGTCTTATCAGTAGCAGCCGCAGAAACAACAACAGTGGCATTTGTGATTGGTCTTCCCTGAGCTTTAAAGCAGCGCATTTTATTCTACTGGTTTCTACCAATCAGGTAGAAACACGAGTCCAGTATTGCCTTGTTGGGCCTGGCCTAAGCTAAGATTGATGTGCGACAATATTTGCAATTTCTTACACAAATTCTACACATGTAGCTCTGTCTGTTCTATCTAGGCATGTTTCAGCAAGGCTACATTATTTTTGTTATGATTAGAATTCAACTAACTTTGCAAAAGGCAATGTCATTTGAACTTTAAACTAGACTTTAGGTCTCTTTCTTGCTAACTGATTTCGTCTCTTATTTGCTAAGGCACTTTAAAACCCTCTATTTATTTAAAACTAAACTTGAATTTGTACCTCATGTCCGTGTGGACTGATGTGTGACTGAACTAAAGAAGTATGATTACACCAATTAATCTCATTTTTCTATAGAAAGTGGTAAGGACAAACATCCTTAACCAAAAATTGATCTTTCCCTGTATAGTTTAATTTGGCATGAAAACATCATGTTTACAGAACCAAAAGTCTTCGGTACTTCAGGTTCACGAGATGCCATGGGAAGGTGAGGAACCCACCAGTTCCATGCATCTACCGGGGACCAAAAATCCCATGTGGATGATCCTGCAATTGTACCTTGAATGGCTCTGTCAGTTTTCTCTGGAGCTGGCCAAGCATCCACTGGCACACCAACCAGACAGGTGGGAAATGGCTTTTCTGGGTTGTATTGGACAGACATACGGTATCTGAACCTGATGCACTGGCTAAAGTCACCCAGACATTTGTTTTAGGTTGACTGAGTGGCAAATTTGCATCACTAAAAGCAAGTAAATTACTAAAAGCAAGTAAATTACTAAAAGCAAGCACGCAAAAAAGCATAACATTTGATTGAACCCCAGATTTCCCTTAAACTATTCTCTAACAAAGGGATTCTACAACACCACTGATCCCCAAGTGTTGGTCTTTGGTTGATCGACAGGTAAGGTTGCATTGGTGAAGGCAAACAAAATAAGATATAAACATGATCCCTGATTTAACTTAATGCTTTTTGATTTAAGGCACTTCCTTTTTCATTTTCAATTTCCAGGCACATCTTTCAGCACGTTCCCTTTTTTGGTTCATCCACAAATTTCACCCGGGACCGGCCAGATATAAGGCACTGAATTATTTTGTTTGCATTCAACTCTCCAAATTTGAATCTCTTTTGATTCTCTCAAAAATTCCCTCCTCCATTCCTCCCGAAGAATGGGAAGATGGGGGCTGCTTTCTTCACGGTGACCCTCTGCAACTAAATATCCAACGGCCTTGTGCTTTGTTTGGGATTCTAGATCACAACACGATGTTCACCACGCTTGTGCCAACAGAGCTCTACGATACCAACGATTCCCACACCTTTTACACTAACACAAACCCCAGGGTTGACAGTTCTTGCACGTGGGACAGAAGATGTCTGCCATCAGCTACAGTCTCCGTGCAGCTCACGTCTGCGTGCTGCTTCTCTGCTCTTGGAGCTGTCAGCGTGTTCCTGTGCTTGATTTGGCTCCACGTTCTCCGCTGGAATACACCTGGGTCCTGTACCTGCAGAAACACAACCTTTGTCCCAGGTTATTAGAGAAAGTGGACCTTCAGTTTGTCCTGATTCTGGATTTCTGAACAAAACTAAAGGGTTTCCTTTTCTTTTTCCCTGTGTGTACCGATGTAAAGCTGCACTTCCAGATAAATCCACTGACAGATACAAATTTGTATTTCTCAAAAGATGGGTATTTGGTATAATCTGCTTCCTATAATTGCAAACTCTGCAATCCTCATGGGTTGACTGCTCCTGTGGATACAGGAGGTTGCGCCAGCGCGCAGACTATTTATGATTTAAGACTACTTATGATTTTTGGCAGACTATTTATTGTTTATGATTACATAAATGCATTAATGATTGCTTTGGCTTGATCCCTGGAAATACAAAACATTGCATAAGTGCGCAGGTACTCTGATGAAAAAATGCATGACTTGTTGAGAACTGACAGCAATCAAGAAAATTCAGGTACAACAACTAAGAATATTTGAAATGACAGGCATATTAATGACTATTAACGATAACACATGTGAAATTGGATGAATATTAATCACTAAAACACTGTATCATCACGCCAGATTCTGCAAACAGCTGACAAACCTCTCTCCAGTGAGGACCCTGACATCCTTTCCTGGGCAAGGTGCTCAGGTCCACTCCAAAAATCTGTCCAGCTGTCATTGTATAGGGTCAAATTGCCAAGTCAGTGACTTTAACGCTGTTTTGATGCAGAAAATATCTGGGCTTGTTGGACAAACATCCTTCCAGGTAGAGTCAGGGCCTGGAGTGATGTCCCTTAGTACATTTCTAAAACAAAGCTCTTAACAACAGTTATGAAATGTTCAAGGAGGTAGAAAATAAAAAGGATCTTGAAATGACACGTGTCCTTTGGATAATTAGAAATGTTAAAGCACAGGAGAAGTCAGTTATAAATATAGAAAATTAACAAATTCGCATCACATAATCAATATATCAGCACCAATCATCTTAGGAAGTTGAGGTAACACCTTTCTAAACCTTCATGTACTTATGACCTTGAGAAAAAAACCAGAAAAACCACTAAAACAGCTTAAAACAGCGGAGATTGTAAGGAATAATAAAACCTTTCAGGAAATCAAGAGTCCAACAAACTATATCTTCTTCAATCCACAAAGAACAGGTGTTCATCAGTGTTCCATCACAGCTGTTTCAGTCTTACCTCTAAAGAGAAAATAACTAAACTTTGCAAGTTAGATAAGCATATCTTAACAATACCTAGGATAATTTTTAAATTAAATGAAACTTAAGCTCGACTTGGATAAATTTTGGCAAAAAGAATCTTAAATTGTATTAGCTTAATAAAACTTTCATGAAATAGAACTTCAAATTAATAGAATATAGACCTAATATCCCTCAAGCTTTATAAAACTTAAACAAAACTTAAAAATAACTTAAGCCTAGCACGGGCCTTAACTTAACAGTACTTTATAAACAAAGTAATTTAAGAGCACCAATGGTTTTTATAACATACTGTCAGATCTCCTTTTCTCTACAAACTTTGATCATTTGGAGTAAGGCGGGCTGTGGGTCAGGCAAGGCTCTAATTATTCGTTTACATTCCTCATTAGCATTGACAAAGGCAAGGTTTGGAAGCAGATAAAGACGTGCCAGCTCGTCCTTGCACTCTCTCTGTCATATCTGTGACCAGTGTGAGATACGGCTCTGATGTTCCTTGCTCTATTTCTGTAGACAGTGGATCAGTGAGGAGCCCTTCATCCTCCCGGTGCCCCCCATTCCCCCCTCTCTCTGTAGCACCTGAGGGATGTGAGACTGGGGGGGGCAGAAGTGGGGCCTGGGGGATTTGTAGGTGTTGTGACGTCAGGCGGTTGTGATTGTCTCATTTCGGGGTGTGTTGGAACTCTGGATGATGAGAATTTTGGACTCTGTATGGATGGGCACTGACCCCCAGGGAAGCACTGCGTTTGACCTGAGGCGTTGGAACAGGCTTCCAAAAATGAGGGATAGCACTGAGATCACGGGGTGGAGTTTGAATGGAGGGAGGTGTGGCATCACAGGGCGGAAAAATTAAGAGTTTGGGGTTTTAGTATATAGTGATTTGTAGAGAGCAAGATGGAGGATTTGGGGTGCAGATCAGTTGTCTTTTTACACCTTCTTCACTTTCAATTCATTGGCTTTGGGTGGTTTCTTTGATTAGTTAATAAAGTCTGCATTGCGGACCACAGGTGATGGGTCATTGGGTCAAAATTAGAAATAATTTGAGTGTCATTTTCTCATTGGATGATTTGTCCTTGAAAAGAGCGGGTAGGGATAGACAGAGACTCACCATTCTGTGCTTAGCTAGTTAGTGTGCAAACCTCATGGCTTGTGAGGCTGTAATGCAGATAGGAATGAATAAAATCCTGAGCCCGAACACCAAAACTGCGTCTGCCGTGCTCCAATCCTGGCGCTGGCAGAGGCTGAAAAGAAGCCGGCGCCTCGACACGGCTGCTCCCCGCGGCAGGCTCACGCCGATGGTGGGGGTGCTGAAAGCCTCTTTGGCCGCGCTCCGGGGTCACCCGCCCCCATGGCTGGTGACTCCTGCTCTGGGGGGTCACAGGGACCCCCGCCGGCGGCACCCCGGGGCCGCGCACCTCCGGGGCCGGCCGCAGCCGCGGCACCTCCGCCGCCGGTGTTCCGGGGCCGCCCGACCCTGCAGCGGGCACGGCGGCCAGAGATGGCGCTGTAGATGGCGGCTGAGTCTCGGTGGTTACAAAATGGCGCCGGCGGCAGTGCGCATGCTCTGTGTGGGGGCCGCCATCTTGTTGTACGGAAAAACACAGGGAGCGGCCATATCGTTGTACGGAAGGTCTTTGCAGGGAGCCGCCATTTTTCTGTGCGGGCGGCTGTGCCGCACATGCGCAGTAGCGCTGCAGGAAGTTGTTGAAATTCCCGCGGTGTTCAAACCCGTTTCGTTCAGGAGGGCTGCTGTTCGGAGTGGGCAGCCCGCTGTCAGCACCGGGGGGGTCGCTACGAGCCCAGGTAAGTTACGGGAGGATTGAAGGGGCCCCTCACGGGTTCACTGGGAACGGGCGTGGGGCTGTTCTCGGGTTCGGCGGGGTCGGAGCCGGCTGCAGGTCCTTTGCATCTCCTTACAGTAAAACCGTCCAGTGGTACCTTTGCAATGGTTCTCCTCTGTTGATGGCTGGAACCAAAAAGGCAAATCCAGCAGCATCCTCTGGATGCAGCGAAAAAACAAACTTTTAAGTCAATGACAACAAGAGGCCAGTCTCTTGGAATCACTGAAAGAGAAGGAAATCCAGGTTGTAAATGCCTCACGTCTTCTATCACTTGGTTGATCATCCTCAAGTCATGAAGCAATCTCCAGGAATCAGAGAAGTCTTCTGAATGACAAACACTGGGAATTCCAGGGACTATTTGTGGGCTTGATGCAGTCTTTCTGTAGCTGTTCGCTCACTAATTTTTTGAGGGCATTCTATATTTTCTCTGTTCAAGAGGCCATTGATCTATCCAAACAGGATGATTGGTTTTTCATGGTAACTGAATAACGGTAACTTAATGACGTGTGGCAGGCATTGCTCTGGTTTCCATTAAGAATCCACTTCCATCTTTGTTCCCCACTGGAACATCACGTCTCTCCCCCACACTGTTGAGTTATTCCACACCACGTAGGGCCGGATGTCTGCTGTCTTTCCTTCGGGACCTGTGACAGTAATCTCGGATTTACTTTGCTGAGAACGTGTGACTCCTCCATACCCTGTGAGAAAACTCTTGTGTGGCTCCAGATTCCAATCTGGCGGCCAATCATCATGAGAAATCGCAGTGACATCCGCCCCTGTGTCCAGCATGCCTGTAATCTTGACTGTTTTATCACCATTTGTCAGACTGCACTCCAGCTCCGGCTGTTCCTTGGTGATATGTTTTACCCAACGGTCATTAGGGACCCGGCTAAAGCCCTCACAAAGTATTTCTTGGTATCCAGCTAGCTTATTTGTATTCATTGGCAATGCAATAGCAATAGCTATTGGTGTTTTTGGTTGAATTACAACTGGAGTCTTGCGAGCAAGAGCTAAAATCCTCAGCTCTTCATTACAATTTGCTGAAACAACAGTTGGAAAAACTGAAAGTCGAAGAGTTCTATTATTGTGCTTGCCTATAATTAGAAAGTCTTGTCTATGTTTTGGAATACCAGTAACCCCTATGGCAATCCATCCATGGCAAGAGTTTTTAAAAGAACATATCAATTCAGAAGTTGCCAGTTCACATCGTGTCCCTGGGGATAATAAGTCGGGGTAGCTTGGGAGATGGTTGGCTGTGTCACAAACTGCACCTGGCTCGAGTTTTCCCCAGGTATCCTCAGGTTGTTCAGGTGTTCCTGTCATTGAGCTGCCGTTACTTGTTTCACCGCACGATGGCGCTGTGCGCTGCTTTTTGCACAGCCTCTGAATGTCCTCAACGGCTGCTTGGTGCCGCTTGGCCACCGAGCGGCCACTGGGGCCACCAGGGCTAACAGGGCCAGGCCTTGAGAGGAGGTTGTAGATGTCCTCAAGTGTCCCCAGAAGGTGATGCGTGGTCAGGCTGGCGCTGGCCTCACACAGCTGCTCAACCTTGGCCATTGTGACCACCAAGGCCTTGAGGAATTTGGGGGCCACCTTCTCTGTCCCCTTCAGGACAGCCTTGATGTAGTCAAGCTGGTACAGCAGCTCCCAGGGGAACATGATGATTCTGCCACACGCGACTGCCAACTGCACCAGCAGCCTCAGGGCCTCCTCCAACCAATGTCCCCTCCTGGTGGTTGCCCCCACCTGGCTGGTGGCCGTCACGGCCTCGTCCTTCCAGGTATTCAGGACCTCAGTGACCTCCTTAATCAGCCAGATCGAGCTCTTCAAGTGCAGCAACGCTGCCTCCTGGCAGGCTCTGGTCGCAGCTCTCACATCGGCCCAGGTGGGCCTCGGTGTGGCCGTGAGGGCGGGCAGGGCCACAGAGGTGAAAGCACTGTGCTCCAGGGTGTCCCGGAGGGTCCAGGTGAATTTACACAGGGCTGCCTGCAGGTACTCTGGGGGCAGGAACAGACGCACGTCCCTGCATGGTGCGGTCACAGTGTCCACCAGCTCGCTCAGGGCAGCCACCATGTCCGCCTGGGCCTTCCACATCTGGGGAGGGGATACGGGAGGTGGCAGGGACCTTGTGGCACTTGCAGCCTCCTGGGGTCCCCTCTAGCCCCTCCCTGGAGGGCTCAGCTGTCCCCTCTCTCCTGTCAGCCCCTGCCACCACCTGCTGTCCCCTCCTGCCACCTCCTCGCTGTCCCCCTTGCCCCCAAATCCCCCCAGGACCCCCCAAAGCCCACCTGGGACCTCCCTCCAAATCCACACAACCCCAGCTGGGATCCCCAAAACCCCACCTGGGACCCCCCAAAATCTCCCCCAGGATCTCCCAACACTGCGTGTTCCCCCCCATCCCCTCTCACCTCCCTGCGCTGGGATTGTCGCACCTCGCAGGCATCCATGACTTCTGGGGAGACGGCAAGAACGCCTTGGGGACACTCTGGGGACACTCTGGGTGTTACAAATGCATATTGTATGATTGGCTTTTGCAAATATTAAAATGAATATTACATGTGTTATGTTAGAAAGTTATGCTGTATAATTATAGTCTCTTTTACTAGTGTGATAAATACAGTTTTTAGGCTATAGCATATGCTTTTTGTAACTAATTGTCCTGGGTTGAAGTATATTCTATCACCATCTTCATGAACTGTTGAAACCAGGTGAGGCAGTGCTCCCTGCCTCCTCCACTCTGGCTTATCTTCTGTTAATGGGCCCATCAGCACCTTTGCTACACAGCCCACAGATAACCCCCTCCTGGACTACCTCCTGTTAATGGGCCCATCAGGCCTTATCACATGACTCACCATCCCATTGTGAGATCCTCCGCCCAGAGGGAGAAACCAAGCATTCCAACCTGGATATAAGCTGAGACTCTGAACACCAGAGGGGCGCTTACCCACTGGATTCCCAGAGGACCCGAGCGACCAGACCTTTCTACAGGATCACTGCTTCAGGAAGACCACCTCATCTGGACTGCTTCCATCACTCCGCTCAGGTTGTATTCTGACTCTGTCAGTGGTCTTTTGTATTATTGCATCGATTTTATTTTACTTTCTTTCCTTTTTTTCCTATTAAATTGTATCTCTGACTTGGAGCCTCACATTTGTTTTGCTTTCAAACCACTACACAGAGGAGGAGCACCCACAGGCACTCAGGGGGGCTGCAGGAGTGGCACAAGAAGCCCCTGGAGCACTTGGGCAGAAAGGCACAGCAGGTGAAGGCAAGAAGGGAGGAGGAAAAGGCCAAGCTGGAGGCAAAGGCCATGGCAGAGTTTCTACAGCCCCTGAGGGATGAACCCCAGCGCCCAAGGGGGCCCCAGCACCGAGGGGACGGGCTCGGCCACAAGCACCTGGCACAGGCATTGCCCTCCTCGGCGGGGGAGAGCCCACCCAAACAGCCCCTGGCAAGGAAGCAGGGTTCCATCTGCAGGCCACAAGGACACTGCAGGCACACACGGCAGCACCCTCAGCAGGAGCAAGTCCACCCCTGCATGGACATGGATTCCTGGGGCTGCCAGAGCTCCCATTCCACCAGGGACCAACCACACTGGAGCCCTTGACAACATTCAGGCTGGGGCTGGATCCACACGAGGCCTTTCCTCATACACACAGGGGCCTCTCCATCCACTCTGGATCTTAGACCTAAGGGGGGAAAATCCCAAAAATGTCTTTGATTATTCAGGGGACAAGTGGGAAAGATGAGCAGATGTGTTTTATTCAACCACTATCAGCAGATGTTGAGGATGGGTATGAAGTGGAGGAATTTTTATTTGCTCCTAATTGTGATTGTAATTTACTGGGAAGGCACCTGATGAATGAATTGGGAATGCAAATTAATGCTGTAGAAGGTGATACAGAGGCCAGTTCTGTGGTACCTTTGTGTCAAATGTCTGGCAAGGCCTGTGCTGAAGTGAACCCACAAGTGTGGGCAGCCCCAGGGAAAAAGGGAAAATTACATACCCAGGCTCTCCAAATGACTCTGCAGCAACCAGGACAAGTGGTGTCTAAAAGCAATCCCCTATTCCAGGGAGGGAAGGAAGGGCGTACAGCCTGTTACTGAGCCCCTGTTCAAGGCAGGGTTTTGGGAGCCAGGCATCTCTCCCTATAATGCTCCTCCTATGCTGCCAACCAAGAAATCAGATGGAATCCACAGAATGGTGCAGGACCTAAGAAGAAGAAATGAGATGATCAAACCCAGGCACCTCACAGTCTCAGATCCTTACACCAGCTGGAACCAGGTTCCCTCCTCACACTGCTGCCATTCGGGACTTGATGTCAAAGATGATTTCTGGCGATGCCCACTGACACAGGATGGTGAACAGGATTTGGCCTTTGAGTGGGAAAAAGAGGTAGAAAGGAAAATGGTAGGCGTGGAAGAAGTGGTAGAAGAAGCCTCTATGGAATGGCTCCATTTTCAGGATAAAAAGCATCTTTGAGTGTTTGAAAAAAAAAAAAGCACAAATGGTGGAGAAAAAGTTTAAATATTTGGGACATATTTTGACTGAAGGTTTGTGCTGAACTGACCCAGAGAGGGTCCAGGGAATCTCAGAAGTAATGTTACCCAGGACTAAAATGGAGCTGGGACAACTCTGAGGATTAATGGGGAATTGCAGGACCTGGATTGAGGATTCTCTATTGTGTCCAGAACATTGTGTGACTTTTTAACCCCAGACAGCCACAATGTTATGGTATGAACATGAGAAAGAGAACAAAACATAAGAAAATGAAAAACAAAATGATCGATGCCCCAGCCATGGCTCTCCCAGACTCCCAAAAGGAATTGGAATTGTCTGTGGATGTTAAACAGGCCACGACTGACCCCGCACTGAAGGCACCGGAGCAGCAGCCAGGGCTCCACAGCGGGGGAAGCCCCTGTGCCTGCCCACAGATCCTCTGCTGGAATCGTCTGCCTGGGCACCTCCTGGGGCATCTCCACACACTGGGGGCCAAGCCTTGCTGCCACTGCTGGAGCTTCAGTGGTTTCTGTGCCTGCACTCGCCACAGGGCTGGGGAAGACAACGGGAGAATTCCACTCTGGCTCTCAATCACACTCACACACTGGGCTGGAAGGGATTACGTTGTGGGAAAATATACCAATGTTAAGTTTATTTTTTATTTTATTTCTCTATCCACGCTTCGTTTTCCTTTGCCCTGGGGAAAGGAATTTTAAAGATTGTTTTTTAAGGGATGTTACACCACTAAACAGAGATGATTTTAACATCTCAACAGATTGCGAATAGACCAATGAACACCCACAAAGATAACAACCATCAGCAAAACATCAACAACCATCAGCAAACAGCAACCAACATCTACCCCAGACCCTGCCCCTGGAATAGCTGGAGACACCTGGTCTGGAAAAGGCTGATAAGGAAATCCAGGAGTGCCGACCTAATTAACATCAGAGGCAAAGAAATTCGGGTTCAATAGGAAACCAAATACTGAAAACTTCCCAACTTAGGAGCGATGAACATCAAACCAATGGATTTCTATGGGTTCAGACTGTATAAAGTTTAGAAAAAATCTAATAAAACTCAGATGTGAGAGAATGATTTTCTCTGCACACCTGAGCTATGTGTGGTTCAAATGATTTCTGTTGCACATCCTTGGCTATGATCAAGTAATGCCTTGACTCTCTAACCCTGAAGATATTGCTGGAGAATTTTTGTATTTCCCACAGTTTCAGTGAGAAGATTACATTATTGGAAAAATCTTCCATAATAACCATACTTTTATATTGTCAGTTAGGAATGGGCCAGGGGTGTGAGAATCAATTTTTACTCCTAGCAAAAGAAGTAGAAAAAACTTGATAGCTTTGCAATGTTTTTGTGTATGTCTGTGTGTGACTTAATGATGGAAAAATTTTGGTAGGGATTTTTCAATGTTCACCTTTAGGTTGCATTATGCAAAACTAGAAAAGCTTTAAAGGTGACCCTTTGACGCAGAAACCGTTAATAAAATATCGCAAAAAACAACAACAACAAAAAAACCCCAACAACAACAAAAAACACCCAAAAAACCAAAAAACCCCACCATACTGTGGAGGGGCCACATGTGAGTCATCCAAAGGCTGCTCTGGAAGAGAAGCTTCCTTCCAGGCAGCCAGGAGAGGAGCTTTAGAAATGCAAATTAACACTGCTGGGGAAAAGTGTGGACAATGCACCAGGCTCTACTTGCCCGGGGGAGGAATTGGGCTCATTCCCTGTGTCCCTCACCCCAAGCTCTGCCTGCTGGCACAGATGGAATTGGCACAGCCAAAGGCAGAGCCCACAGTGAGGAGATCTGACTCTGCAACACAAATTGCTTCAGCTGCAAAGGGAAACAGCAAATGGAGAATGTTGTGAAAACTTCACTAAAAGAAGTGGGGGGGAATCATCCCTCTCCCCACTCCAACATGTGCTCTCACTGTCTGTGCCACACAGGGAGCATTAGACCACTGGGGTGTTTGTGCTACCACAAGTTCAGAGAAATCACTTGGGAATTCAAGTATTCAATGATTTAATTAGAGAAAAGAGATCAATTGATGCAGCCCTGGCTGGAGGGAGCACCCAAAAATGGGAAAAGATGAACGGCCATCAGAACAAATCCTGCAACAACATGGACCAGCCCCAGGGAACCCGAACCAATTCAGATCAGGAGCCAGAGAACCCACTGATCATTTCAATGGCAGAATTAGATTACAAGATGTCCACAAAATAATAACCAACCAGATAGATCCATCTCCTCAGCCTGGCCCACCAATCCACTCAAACGAAGAATGCAACATCTCACCGGGGGATGGGATCAGATTATCCATTAGCAGAAGGAGGAGGACAGGGTGGAAAATTAAATGACTCAAGATAAAAGCAGCTCATGTGCCGGTCGAAACGTAGAAAGGATGGGAATGGGACACGGTTTCGTGGTTCCCTGGCACACCATGGGTTAAACGAAGGCTCTTTCTCCTCTGTTGTGCTCCAGCAACTCTCATCTTTGGACCGTGCACACACCTCGCTGAGGGCAGCTCATTCAGCAGCTGAGCAAGGGGATGCAGGTGGCAGCCAGGCCTCCTGATCCACACACGGCTACAAAAGGACAGGGAATGAGGGCACTGACAATAATCCCAAAACCAAAGAGGACCCAGCAAGGAAAAACAGAGTCAACGAGTGAATCTGCTTGGAGATCGGCCAGGCAATTGGAGATAAGGAAGGAACGGGAAAAACCATCAGTTTCAGAAAATGTTACTCATTGACAGGGACTGCTGCTCAGCCAAGATCCTGCGAAATTCCTGAAGATGGAGAAGAACAAAGACTGAACAGAGTCACGAATATCGGATGTCTTACAAAAGGGGGGTGCATATTAACGAGGACATGCAGGAGGCGGATCGGGAAGTCGGAATTTTCCAAGGACCTTCGCCACTGGGCAAAGGGACAGGGAGATGCACAAGGGAAAATCAGGATAAAAAGGAGGCCGCGGACGACAACAACTGGAGAGACCCCAAGGCAAACGCCGCACGGCCTCTCCCTTTGTTCAGGAATAAAGTCACTTTTACAGGACTCCTCGGTCTCCTCCGGGGACACAAACCTCTGGCCACGGGAATTTTCCCGCACAGCCCCGGGGACAGGGCGGCCACCTCCGTCCCACCCGCAGGAAGCGGGACGAGGCAGCGCTGCTCCGGCACCGGCTCCTGCCGAGGCAGCGGCGGGAAGGAGACCGCGGGCAGCCGCTCCCGCAGCGCCCTCAGGCCACGGGGAACACGGCGCCGACACGGCACAAGGAACCCGCCAGAGCCCCCTGCCGCCCCCTCCGCCCGCAGCCGGCCCCGAGCCCCGGCAGAACCGAGCGCGGCTCCCACCCGCGCTGGGGCCGCCTCCGAGCTCCGCCGCCGCCTCACCGGGCTCCGGCCGCTGCCGCCGCAACCGGGCCCGCACACACGCTCCGCCAATGGCGCCTCTGCCGGTCAACGGCCGCCCGGGGGGCGGCCCCGGGGGCCGGGCTTGGCCCCCTCGGCCCAATCAGCGCGCGACATTCTGGAGTGAGGCCACAATACGCCAATGGCAGCGAGCCAGGGGCGGGCTCTGCACACGGCCCACACCCGCCCCGCGCTCTCAGGCCCCGCCCCCGGGCTGTGTGAGGGGAAAGCCGCAGATGAGGAACAGCGCTGGGCCGGGCCCGGGCCCGAGTCGGGGTTGAGCTGGAAACACAAACAAACTTCTCCGCACCTCCCGGCCCGCCTTTCCCAGCCCGGCGTGTTCCCCGGCACCGGCTCCGAGGAAAGCCGTCACTTCTCCTGGCCATAATTATGAGAATGAGGTGCACGGCTTTGATTTCGCCAAATAAAGAGGGAAAACCCCCAAGGCCCTTGGGCTGAGTGGAGGAGGGGAGAGATTTCTGGCAGAAACTTCCAAAAATCTTTTTTCCTGAAGCTGGGAAGAGCAAACCAAACCCAAGCGAGGTGGGTCCCACCCCTCAGCATCCCCCCCCTGCCGTCCCAGCTGAAGCCCTCGCCGGCTGCTCCGGGCTGGATGGGCAGACTGGGAGCGCTGGGAAGGGGCCCCGGCTCAGGGCGCAGCCCCCGGGGCAGCCCCACGGCCCCCACGGCAGCTCCAAGGCTCCGCCAGCCGGGACGGGACGTGGGAGGGGGAGCAGGGAAGGGACGGGGCTGCCGGCGCCGGGGGAACACGAGGGTCACCGGGGGCACTTCGCAAGCGTTTAATGCAAAAGATAAAATTGATGAGGGAGACAAAAGCAACAGCAACAGTGGCACCATAGCACGGGGGCACACAAGGACGTGTCCCATTGTAGTGGGGTGGTGCTGTCCGATGCCAGGCACCCACCAAAGCTGCTCTGTCAGTGCCCTCCACAGCAGGACAGGGGAGAGAAAATTTAACCAAGGGTTCATGAGTTAAGGAGCAAGAGAGTTCCCTCATCAAACATCACCACGGGCAAAACAGGCTCCAAACTGGAGATATGAATTGAATTTATTGCTAACAAACTCAGAGTAGGACAACGAGAGGAAAAAACCCTTCAAAACACCATCCCCAGCCCTCCCTCCTTCCACCTCTACCTCCTACCCCGGTAGTGCAGGGAGACAGGGAATGGGGGGCCACGCTCAGTTCATGCCCCTCAGTTCAGGCTTCTTCCTCTGCTAAGGGACAGGAGCCATTCTTCTGCTGCACCCTGGGGAACTCCCACTGGACAGTTCTCTGGAACTTCTCCAACCCCAGTCCATCCCATAGGCAACAGCCCCCCTCAAACTGCTGCAGCATGGGTCCCCTGCCACGGGGTCAGTCCTTCAAAGACAGGCTGCTCCAGCGGGGGCCCCTCTGTCCACAGGGTCACAGCCTCCTGTCAGGCATCCCCCTGCTGCAGCGTTGCTCCTCCAGGGGCTGCGGGGAGATCTCTGCATCCCCATGGATCTCCAGAGGCTGCAGGGGGGGTCTCTGCATCTGGCACCGCTGTCTTTGGAGGCACCAGGAATAGGCTGAGCTCCGCCTGAAGCTCATCTCACATTCCCCGTTCTTGTAGGGCCCAATCCCCAGTGTGGATGTTCTGATGTCTCCTCAGCTCGAAGCTCCACCTGGAGCCCTTTCCACATTCCAAGCACCGGTGGGGCTTCTCACTGGCCTGAGCCTTCTCCACCAGCTCCAAGATCTGGCTGTATCTCCGGCCACCTCCCCAGCACAGGGGTGGGGGTCTTTCCTCCTCACAGCTCCTTGGGCTTGGTCTGCAGCCCCTCCTTGTGTGGGTGCTCGTGGGCTTTTCCTCCCCATTGGATTCCTGTGTCAGGGAGCCACTCAAAACAACCTCTTCCACAAGATTCTGTGGCAGGGATTTCTTCTCCCTGGTCTCTGTCTGCAGCTCAGTGCCTGGAGTAAGGAAAGACAAGGAGAGGAAGGAATGAGGAAGGAAGCAGGACAGAATGACGAGAGGAAGGAAGGAGAGGATAGGATTTGCCTCTGTCAGAGGGAAGGGGAAGGAGATCCCCCCAGCCTACCCCTGGCAGGACAGCGTCGGCAGTGGGGTTATCCTGCAGCCGGGGGTGAGGCTGGGCTGGGAGATGGAGCAGAGGAGAGGGGGAAAGGGGCAACGACTTCCTCCTCACCTGCCTCAGTATCCCAGGCATCTTCTTTTTTCCTTGCAGCCTCCTTTAGCTCCATCTAGACACAGTCTGAGGTTGACAAATCCTGGCTTGGGGGAAAAGGCAGGGGTGAGCACCTTGGGTTAGCTGGTCCCGCTGCCCAAGTCCCGCTCAAGAAGTCACCACCTGTTGACCACTGGGTGGGCCGAGACCCTGCTCATCTCTATCCTCCCCCACCCTGCCAGGCTGCTGAGGAACCCTAGCTTCGGGATCTCCCCATGCTGCTCTCCCCACTCCTCGTGAGCCCCAAAACCGATGTCACCCCCCCACGTCCTCCGGTACTGGGCAATCACCATGTGGATCCTCCATGATTCTCCCAAGGGACATTTGTGGCTCAGCTTTCAGGTCCTGTGAGATCCAAACATCCCAGCCATTGCAAAAGGCCCTCCAGGACACCCTCTGAGAGATGTGGGGCGAGCTTCCCCTCCCTGTTCACCTGCTGGGGCCAGGGAATCTGCGGACTCAGCAGGAGGGTGGGGGAACCACATGGTTCTACTGCTGCTCCTTCTCTTTCTGCTCCTGTTCCTGCTCCTCCTTTTCCCCCTCCTTGTCCTCCCTCCTTCCTCATCCTCCTGCTCCTCCTAACCACCAAACCCAGACCCCCCCTTTCCCACCCCCTTGCCCCATGGCCGCTGAAGCACTGGATGCTGTGTGGGAAACCCCCTGTGAGCCCCCCAGGGATGAGCAGGGGGCTTGGGGACCCCTCCAGTGCAGATCCATCCTGCCTCCCCACCCTGAGACCCAGGGAATCACTCCAGGGATGGAATGACGGGGACAAGAAAGGACCCATATGAAACCCCTTTTCATGTCCCAACCCCACCTTTCCCTCCCCTCCCCCATTGTTTCTCCAACCCAAAGACCCCTCCCAACTCAGTTTGGGGGTCCCACACCTCTCTGACTCTCTTTGGGGATCCCAGACCTCTCTTTTTCCCCCTCTTCTCTGCCTTCCTCATCATCCCCCCAGTCCCCACCACCCTTCTCCCCTGTGCTTGGTTTGGGGGATTCCAGGCCCCTACTGCTCAGACTGCAGGTACCATCCCCCTTGCCCTCAATTCAGGCAGCTCCTGGCAGCTTTTTTCTGGAAGGATCCCTGAGTTTTGGGATTTTTGGGATGCAGTTTTGGAGGGGGACAGCTCTGTCTGGCTTTCCCCTTCCCTGTTGTGGCCTCTCAGCTGCCCCTGACACCCCGAGGCTGCTGGGATTTCCCTCCTGGGGACAAGGATGTTCATTCCCTCCCAGGAGCCCAATGCCCGGCTGGGGGTCCAGGTCAGGGGCTCCTTGAGCAGCTGCCCCAGAACCTCCACCAGGGTCTCCCAGTGCAGCTGGAGCTGCTCGGTCTGGGGTCCCCAAAGCCCTCAGCAAGCCCCAAGGCCCTCCCAGGAACCCTCAACTCCCTCAAACCCAGCATCCCCCACAGCCCCTGCAAGTTCCCCCCATGGCACCGGCCATGGCCATGTCCCCACATGCCACTGGCCATGTCCCACCATGTCCTCACCCATTGGCTGTTTCCCCACCACATTCCCATCCCTGTCATTGTCCCCCATACCTCTGTCCATGCTCGTGTCCTCTCACATCCCCACGAATGGCCACGTCCCCATCCATGTCCACGTGTCCCCATGTCACTCTCCATGTCAGTGTTCCACCATGTCTATATCCTTTCATGTCCCCACCCACGTCTCAGTTCAATGTCTTTATTTTTACTCCCATTTCAGATGTTTTGAAAGAATGAAAAGAAATGAAAAGCAAATCAAGGCCAAAAGAAAAGGATTTCCATGTCTGTGCTGGGTGAGGATCCACGTGCTTGAGTGGAAGGGAAGAAGCTTTTTCAGAAGGGTTTCCACCCCGCTGTCTCCAAAATCTTGGTCTTTGCCCAATCCATCACCATTTGGCTGCAGAAGAAGCCTTTGGGCCATAGAAAATCAGAATGGAATCACTGAGGTTGGAAAAGACCTCAAGACGTCAAGTGTTGTTGATGCCACCAGAAGATATGACTGAACTCAAAAGATTTTTTGGGGGTTGAAAGACAACAAATCCACTCTCCCCAGTGAATTCCTGATGTTGGTTTGCATCCCTATGGATCTTGCTGCCCCTGCATTCACCCAGGTTACCACGGGGAGCCAGGAAGCGGTGGAGCCCCCCAGCCAGGTGTCTTCCCAACACGGATCACCAGGACCATAAATCACCCGGGCTCTGCCCAACGCGGGTCACTGGGGATCATCCAATGCCGATCCTCCCATGGGGGATGGAGCTGGAGCAGCGCACGAAGCTCTTCCCGCACTCAGGGCACTCGCAGGGCTTCCCTCAGTGCTGCCTCCATTGGAGTTTGGTCCAGTGAGAGCTCTGTGAGAAGCTCTTCCCACACTCGGGACACTGGCACGGCCTCTCCACAGTGTGAAAGTGCTGGTGTCTTCTCAGGTCAACCCTCCAGCTAAAGCTGTTCCCACATTCCCCACGCTTGTGGGGCCATTCCTCAGTGTGGATCCTCTGGTGCTGGCTCAGGTCAGAGCTGTAGCTGAAGCTCTTCTCACATTCCAAGCACTTCTGGGGCTTCTCCACAGCCTGGGGCTCTGAGCTCCAGCTGGGTCTCTGGCCGCCTTCCCAGCACAGGGAGGGTCTTTCCTCCTTGCAACTCCCTGGGCTGGGTTTGCAGCCCCTCCTTGTGTGGAGGGCTTTTCTCTAGGGTGTTTCCTCCTCCTCCATCTGACCACAGCTTGAGAATGACAAATCCTGGTTTCGGAGGAAAAATAAGGGCTGAGTGCCATGGGGGGGGGGGGGTTCCTACTGCCCAGGTCTAGCTCTGGATGTCTCTGGGTGTTTTGTATCCATAAAAGTCCCAAGCAGCCACAATTCAGCCCAAAAACCCCTTCCTGGAGTTCCTCCTCTCTGA
Source organism: Chamaea fasciata (assembly GCF_029207755.1). Taxonomy (NCBI): domain Eukaryota; kingdom Metazoa; phylum Chordata; class Aves; order Passeriformes; family Sylviidae; genus Chamaea; species Chamaea fasciata. The sequence continues at coordinate 1,919,258 of NW_027094117.1, read as the reverse complement.
TGTCTCCACTTTGGGGTTCTGGGCGTCTCCCTTCCCTGGGCTGATGGGGGTCCCGTGACTCCTGAGGTTTCCCCCTCTCTGGGGTCCCGCTGAGGGATGATCCGGGCAGCTTTTGGGAGTCCCAGGGGTTCTTTCTGCTCACTCTCTGCTCTGGCATTCCTGGGATCCCAGGGATTCCCCCTTATCCAGGCTCCCCCCGTCTCCAAGCTGCTGGGGGTTCCCCAGCTCCGGGATTGCCCCTCCCCCCAGCCCCGGGCTCCTGGCGTTCCCCTCCACCTCTCTCCTGGGGGGGCCCCAAGACCGATGTCCGCCTCCCACGCTGGCACCGCGCAATCACCACGTGGAGACCCCAAACATCTCCCAAAGGGGTATTTGCGGCTCAGCTTTGGGGTCCCGCAGGATCCAAACATCCCCCCCACCCCAAAATGAAACCCTCCCAGGGACCCTTACCGATATTTGGGGCTCAAACCCGGAACCTGCGAGTTCCAAACACGCCCCAAGAAAAATGGCCGCTCAGGGACCCCCTGAGAGATTTGGGGCGAGCTCCCCATCTCAGCTCACCTGCGAGATGTGGGGAAGCCGAGCCCCAGCGCCAGGAAGATGAAGCCCCCAATCCCCATCAGCAGCTTGCTGCAGGTGGTGTCCAGCGGCATCTCTGGGGGGTCTGCAGGGCCCAGGACCCCCAAAACCTCTCAGACACCCCAAGCCCCTCCAAGCACCCTTCCAGTTGCCCCCAACCCACCCAGGAGGCCCTGAAACCTCCTCCCAATCCTTTCCCAGCCTCCCCAGGACCCACCAAAGCCCCTCCCAGCCATCCCCCTGTTCCTGCAGGGGCTGCTCCAGGGGCCGCGGGTGGATCTCTGCATCCCCATGGATCTCTGCATGCGGCACCTCCATCTTCAGAGCCACCACGGATTGGCTCTGCCAGACACGGAGGACGCTTCCAGCAGCTTCTCTCAGAACCCACCCCGCTACCAAAACAAGGCTGTGTGCAAACCCAATAGATCCCAAAAAGTGGGGTCCCAGATATCCAGCAGCTCAGCTGCACCCCAGAATGGGGATGGAGATGTCCATGGGCTCAGGTGTGCCCAAAACTTAGGCCCCAGCTAAAGTTGTTCACTGCTTGGCTGAGCGCTGCTTGAGGGCTGGGGCTGCAGCAAAGGGGGGACACCCTCCTCCAGCAGGGATGTCCCACAAACAGGGGATCCCCAGAAGCCCCTCGGAACCCTGAGGCTGAGCTGGCCCTGCCTGGATGCCTGGGAGCCACCAAAACCACCCTGTCCCTGCCCTCTGGAGCTGCACAGGGAGAGAAGATAAAAGGAAAGGCTCAGGAGGTAATAAAATAACCAGAAGAGATCTTGCCCTTAGGACCCGCATGGGCACAACAGACCCAGCCTGGCCACAGGGAGGGAATTTATTACCAGGCAAATCAGAGCAGGAAAAAGACAAGGGAAAGAAATCTCTCCAACACCTTCCCTCCACTCAATGGGGATGACCCAGAGCAGGAGTCACCACGGCTCTGCCCAATGGGGGTCACTGGGGATCATTTAGTGTTGATTCTCCCCTGGGGGACGGAGCTGGAGCAGCGCACGTAGCTCTTCCCACACTCGAGGCACTCGCAGGGCTTCCCTTATGGTGTCTCCGTTGGTGTTGGGTCAAGTGGGAGGTCTGGGTGAAGCTCATCCCACACTCAGGAATTCGTAGGACCTCTCAACAATGTGGATGTTCTGGTGTTCCCTCAAGTGGGAGCTGTAGACAAAGTTCTTCTCACATTCCAAGCATTTGTGGGACTTTTCTTCCTGCTCCATTTAGCTTTGGCTTGGGAATGACAAATCCTTGTTTGGGGGAAAAACGGGGAGCCTCCTTGGGCTGAGGCCTCCTTGGGCTGCTGCCCAAATCCATCTCTAGAACACAGCAGGCATTTTGCATCCATGAAAGTCTCCAAATTATCAAGATTCAGCCCAAAAAACCCTCCCCTTTGTTCCCCATCTCTGATCTCTACACTTTGGGGCTCCAGAGGTTTCTCTTCCCTAGGGGTCCCATGGCTCCAGGCATTCCCCTCTCTCCAAGGTCCTGCTAAGGGATGATCCAGGGGCTTTTGGTGGGGGCCCATGGGGTCCCGTCTCCCCTGATGCTCTAGTTTGAGATCCCAGGGATCCCTCCTCGACAGGCTCATCCCTTTCCAGCCTGCCAGGGGTCCCCCAGCTCTGGGATCATCCCTCTCTGCTCTCCCCACCCTGAGGGTCCAAGGGTTTTCCCTCCTCTGCTCTCTCAGGGGTCCCCTGGACCAATGTCCTCCCTCCACAGATACCGAGCGACGGCCACGTGGACCCCCAAAGATCCCCCCAAGGGGCTCAGCTTTGGGGTCCTGCAAGATCCACACCTACACACACCAATGGGTAACTCCCAGGGACGGCAGATGATATTTGGGACTCAATTCTGGAACCTGCGAGCTCCAAAAACACCCCAATAAAAAGACTCACAGGGAAGCCCCGGTAGATTTAGGACAAAGTTCCCCTCCCTGCTCAAATCATCACGGGATGCTGTGGGGGTGATTGTCCCCTGGCCGGGGTGCTGCGGACACAGGGGGCACTGGAACCTCCTGTTTCTCCTTCTTTTCTCGCCCATGCTCTTCGCCTTCCTACTCCTCCTCTTCCTGTCTCCCTCCTAGTCCTGCTCCTCCTCGTTCCTAATCCCACCTCCACCCCAGTTCCTGCCTTCTGTATATTTAGAGTGGAGAATCTTGTTTGTTTTTAGAACTAGAACAAAGATCCCAGATGGAAGGAGGCTTACTGGTTTCACACAGAAGCATCAGTGACCAAAGGACACGTTTCCTTTGGTTTTCTCCCATCCTTGTTCCTCCTCAGTGTTCAGGCTGGGCTATCAGGCGTCCTTAGGGCTGCATTTTCACAGTTCCTCTTGCATCCTTTGGGCAATAGCCTGTGCCCTGGGAGGATTCTTTCTGCTCCTTGGTGACACAGGAGAACCTTCCAGGCAGTTTTTGCATGAGTTGCTGCTGTGATGTCACAGGAGCATTGCCACGTCCCCGTGGTGTTGCTCTTGCTGTGGGACACAGAGTCCGCAGTGTCCAGAGCGACTCTGGGCGCCTGCTCCTTGCAGGAGGATCCTCCTGCCCGAGGCATTCCCAGCGGTCAGCCCACACCCTGACGGCTGTCCTTCTGTGCTTGCAGGGCTACAGTCTGCAGACGTGTGCAGCGCAGCCAAAATGTTCCAGAATTTGGTTGCTGCAGTTTGCAGCCTGTACTCTGTGGCTTATTCGGTGTATTTCTTGACCCACTTGGCACGTAAGTCAAGCTTTTCCCTCGGTGCAGCATCTGTGGCTTTGAGCTTGCTGTGTGCTTTCTGTTCTTCCTCGGCAACTGGGTTGACTTTGTAACCAAATTGCCATGAAGACACCATTGGTTTGGGAGAGCTGCTGCCAGCAGCTGCAGCTGAAAAAAGGGGGTGTCTGCAGCCAGCAGGGTGTGCACAGCATTTGCAGGGGAGAGTTGCTGGGGGAGTTCCGTACTCTCAAGGGGAGAGTGTGTGGCAGCCGAGCCTGGAACTCCCTCCGTTTGCTGGTCCGGCCCAGAACTGACACAGCCCAGTATTTGGTGCTGTTCTCTTGCTTGCTGTGTGAAGGGACTGTGGCTCCTGGAGGGATGCTGTGAAAGCAAAATGCTCTCTTGGGCTTGCTTTGCTCTGTGGCATTTCCCACCACAGGCATTTCTTTTCCTGACAGCATCTGGTTCATGTTCCTTCTCCCATTGCAGGGCACCTGACAGGTGGATCTCGAGCAGCTCCTCCTTTGGTGAGTTCAAAGGGAACCTTTGGTGTTTGGAATTGTGCAGCAAGTTGTGAGCTCAGCGTGTGGCAGCCGAGTGCAAGCCTGGGAGGCTGAAGGAAAGTTCCTGTCAGTGTCTTTGCAGCAGCAGCAGCAGCAGCAGCAGCAGCAGCAGCAAAGGCATCCCTGGCAGTTTTCTCCTTTTCTGTTGAAATGCTTTTGAAGAGCTGCAGGTGTGGTTTTGCAGGCAGAAGATTGCTTGCTGACTTTAGCCATGGTGGAGTATCAAATTCCCAACAATAAGTGGCAATGTCGACTTTAGCCCATTGTTTGTTTGTTTGAACAGCTGGGAACCCTATTTCTGCTTAGTGCAGCTGGATGTGTAGCTGAGGATAAATAAGGTGATAACTGAGATGGAACTTCCCATCCCTCACACTACCGCCTGTCCACAGGGCACAAAAGCAGCATCAGCACCTCCTCCGGCTCCCTCTGCCTCCAAAGAGGAGGCCAAAGAGGAGGAAGGCAGCGGTGAACTTCCCACTCTTCAGGGAGATAATGGTGAACTTCCCTCTGTGCCGGGAGACGACAGTGAACTTCCCGCTCTTCTGGGAGATGAGGGTGAACATCCCGCCGATTGGGAATACAACGGCGAGGCTCCCGCCGTGTGGGACAAGGACAGTGGACATCTCCCAGTGTGGGACGAGGATGGTGGACGTCACTCGGCACAGGGCGAGAATGGCCAAGCTGCCATGGCGTGGGACGAGGATGACGGACATCTCCCAGTGTGGGATGAGGACGGAGGACATCCTGTGGCTTGGGAAGAGGAGGGTGAATGTCTCCCAGCATGGGAAGTGGAGGGTGAACGTCCCATGGCTTGGAAAGACGATGGCCAACCTGCAGCGTTTTGGGAAGAGGACGGAGAACCTGCAGCGTTTTGCGAAGAGGACGGAGAACCTCCCTCTGCTGCGGGATCCTGGGCTGAAGGTTCTGGCAGCAGCACAGCCCTGCAGGCAGAGGAAAGAGGGGAGCAGTGCCTGATGCAGCTGAGTACGTCTGCTCTGTTCCTGTGTGCCAGAGCAGGTGCTGTGTGTGTGTCTCAGCATCAGCTGCAGCCGGTGTTGCTCTGCAGCTGAATGTCCCAGAGTGACTGATTGTCCTTCCCCAGCTGAGAACAAGGGCCCCCAGGGAGTGGGGCTGCATTCTGGCTCTGCTGCAAGGTGGGGTCTCTGTCTGGGAGAGAGTGTCTTCCATGTGGTTTCTTTCAGGAAACAGCGTGAGCGTGGGGGAGCCTGCGGAGAAATACCTGGAACTGGAGCAGATTGGCCAAGGGTAAGTGCAAGGCAGTTACTTCTACACGAGCAGGGCCCAGGTATTTTGCTGGTGCAGGATCAAGTGAGAAGTCAGGAGAGCTGCAGACACCTTCAGGCACTGGGGGATGATGCTGCTGTCTCTCAGTCCTGATCAGAATTGACAACTGTGGTCAGATGGCACCTCCAAAGGCCCCTGAGGCTGGCAGTGTCCTGCCTGCAGCAAGGAGCAGGACATGGAAGATCTTCTGTCCATGCAATTGGATTGCCTAAGAGAGCAACTCACCATCTGCTGACTGTCAGAGAAGAGTTCTCAACAAGATTGCTTTCAAATCTTTTACTTGCAAAACTATTCACCGCTCAAGATTATCAAGAGAATGGCTTCCAAACAGAAAGCAGAGATGAACTAAGAAGGGCTCTTTTCAGCACAAGTAGTAGACCCCACACATCCAGTAACAGACACAGAGCTGCTGCACTCAAGGGGAAAATGCATGATGCCCTGATGCAGGGCTCTTGTGGATCCTGCAGCTCTTAGGCAGGAAGTGCAAAAGGATGAAATACATTCTTTTCTAGTTCTTTAGACAGCCGGCCCCCAGCCCAGGTTTTGAACTACAGGAATTCATCACGGACATTTGGGGTTTGCTCCAGCACTTTTCCTTCATGTTTGGCCTCAGTTTTCCCTTGCACACCTTGCATGGCAGAGCGCTGGTGGCTGCCGCGCCTTTCTTTCAAGGCTTGACGCGCCCAGGTGTTTTCTGAATGCTACAGGTAGAAAAGATCTCCTGTCTGCCTGACTTTCACTCCCAGGGTCTAAAGCACTGCTTCTTTCCTCTCTGCTGTTTTGTCTGCAGGGCTTTCGGAGCCGTTTGTAAAGGACTCGACAGGGCCACTGGACGAGAGGTGAGTGTCTGCTGACAGAGAGAGAGGGAGAGCAATGAGAAGATGGATGTCCAGAGCAAAGCTCTCTCCTAAAGCCTGCAGTTGTCTTTGGCTCTGGTGTGGCTGCCAGCCTGTGACAGGGATCGTCTGAGCATGGGATGTGTGTGTTTGCTTTGTTGTGCAAGCCCAAGCAGAGCAGCTGCGTTTGAAATCATGAGCAAATGCCATAGAATTGCTAAAGGGTTCCCAGCTCTTTTGCTCTGTTTGCACAGAACCAGAATTACCTCCTGCTTGCAAAATGTGTTTGAATAATAATGAACATCATCATCATCATTCTAAGAGTGGTGGTAAACTAGGGCCATTTGAGAAGAGTGTAGGTGCAGAGAAGGTTGTTAGAGCTTTGAAGCTGAGGGACCATTTCTGCAGAGCTCACAAGGCCAAATGTCTCTGGCCACGTGTCCTGTAAGCAGCCCCCAGCCAGCAGAGCAATGGGCTGTGGGAATGGCACTTGCTGAGCTCTGGTGTCCCATCCCAAGGCAGTTTGGCACAGCCTGGCTGCGTCGCTCCAAAAAGCCTCGCTCCGTGTTTGCTGTGGCCTCCTGCCACAGACTCCTCCAGTTGAAGGTCTGCAATGTCCCTTCAGGTGGCCATAAAGAAAATGAGTCTCCGAGGGCAGAAGAGGGAACGAGCTGTGAATGAGCTCCTGCTCCTGAAGGACAAGAAGAACCCCAACATTATCAACTCTTTGGACAGGTGAGTGCTTCAGCTCTCATCCCGTGCACGAGCCCTGCGTTAATCTTTCCTGGCATCCGCAGTCCGTTGCCTGTTTTGAGAAGCCTGACCCGGCCATATCTTGCCAAAACAACAGCCTGGCAGTTCACTCCCTCCATGTTCCTTTGTTGCACCGCTTTGGTTTTCTCTTCAAGCGGACCCTATTTTCTGTGTCTTACAACAAGTGCTGATAATCCATGGCAGAAATTATTTCCCTTGGTGTCTTCTTCCCAAATCTTTTCCATTGCTTCAGTTACCAGGAAGAGCAGGTTCTTGTTTCCAGAAAGGCCTCATCTGCCCATTTTTCAATGGCCCTGCCTGTTGCTGAAGAGACTTTCTGCAAGGTTTTCCAAAGAGTTGACCACTTTTATCCCAAGTGCTGCACGGCCTCCCTCCCTGGATAGCTCCGGAAGTTGTGTTGCCTTGTTGTGGAGTGAATGGTGGAAGTGATGAGTTCAGATGCTGAAGCAGCTGGGGGCAAGTGTTGTGGTTTCACATTGATCTGGGCTGTTGCTAAAAGTGCATCTTTCACTTGCTTGCCATCTAAGGCCTCTCCTTTTTCACAGGTGTCTCCTGTGAAAATCAGATGGGATTCTGTCCTCATTGACAAGTGACCTGGAAAGAAAACCCCACTGGAGGCTTTTCCATGGGGGAATTGAGCACTGCACATTCATCTCTGTGCCATTGTTTTCCTTTTCCAGCTTCCTTGTTGATGGAGATCTCTGGCTGGTGATGGAATACATGGATGGAGGAACTTTGCAGGATGTGGTCAGACAGACACGCATGGCTGAAGGAGACATGGCAGCTGTCAGTCGGGAGGTGAGGGATCCTGCTTGTGCCTCCCATGGCTTGGACACGATGCTCCTTCCAGAAGGGCAGGAGAAGAGGAGCGGCTCCACGCTCAGGGCTTTGTTTCTGCCTTGTTTTTATGAGCTGGAGAGGAAAGAGCCACTGAAATGAATGGCCTGCCAGCATCACTGCACTTCTGTTCTTGTCCCCTTTCCTGCTGTTGGGGTCCTCTGTCTTTTTTGGGTTTGATTTGCTCTTCTCAGCTTTGCCTTGGAACCATTTGCCTGGAGCTTGTGTGCACTGCACTCCTGGCCTGTCACAGCAAAGTTTCTGCTGGCAGAATTCTAAACTCTCCTTTCTTGGCTGATATATTCCAGCCATTGATTTTTACCCTGGTGTTTCTTTTTCTCTCTCAGTGTCTGCAGGGCCTGGATTTCCTCCATTCCAACCAGGTGATCCACAGAGATCTGAAGAGCTCCAACATCCTTCTGGGAATGGACGGCTCTGTCAAGCTGGGTGAGTGTTCCTGGCCAGGCACGGCGCTCCCGGGCTGCGGGTGTGGGGCTGCTTGCCAGTGGCGGCCAGAGCCCCACAAGTGCTGCTGGTGGCACTGCCACAAGCGCTCCTGCTGCCCCTGCAGAGAGCTCAGGGGAGGAGCAGGAGTGTCAGGAGTGGCTTTGCTCTGGCTATGGCCCTTGCAGAGGGGCAGGACTTGGAATGGAAATCTTCAAGGGAATCAGTAAAAGCCACTGCATGAAAGCTGAGGGTTTCTTGAAGGGTCCAGTTCCATCTTTCCTTGCCTCCAGCCGTGAGGACTTTTGCAGCTGTATTCACGACTGCATTCTCACACTGAGAGTGGGGAATCTTTGGGGTTGGTTTCCTCATTCCAGCTGCCTTTGACGGGGTTTGTTTCTGTCCTCAGCTGGTTTTGGCCTCTGCGCTCAGCTCAGCCCTGAGCAGGACCAGCCCAGCTCCATGGTGGGCACTGCTCACTGGATGGCCCCAGAAGTTGTCACCAGTTCTCCTTACGGCCCCAAGGTGGACATCTGGTCCTTGGGCATTGTGACCATCGAGATGGTGGAAGGAGAACCTCCTTACTTCAAGGAAACGGCGGCCATGGTAAGAGGCAGATTCTCCAGTGTTTGCAGAGGCCTGTGAGCACAGCATGGCCCTGCCCTGGCAGGAGCAGATGAAGGTTTCTGGACATGGGGAAGGGAATTCCCAGAGGACTCGAGCCTGAACACAGACCAATATTCTGCAGTCTCTGGCAACAATGTACTTTGGGCTTTAAGGTGTTCAGCTCTTCTATCTGTGAGGATGACCTGAAAACGTGAAGCCAGTATCAGCTCCAATGTTATCTTGCAAAAAAACCCCAAACGCACCCCAAAAGCCACCCCTAAACACAAGAAATCTATGAAGGAGTTTGTAAAACAGGTTTGGCGAGATTAAGTCCCTCCCGGCTCTTCTCACTGGGAAAGTTGTCTAACACCTCAAGATGATTATTTAACATGCCCAAAGTCTAACACGTTTCTTTCCTAGCCCGAGCTCCTTTCTCCATGTCACCAAGCCTGAGCTTTCAGCAACAGAAACCTGTTTCTTGTCTGGCAGTTTCTGGGATGGGGCATCACAAATGAATTTCCTTGACTGTCAGTGTCCCTGCAGAGATGCGTTTGATGTAAGAATCCTTTGAAATAACAGTCAGACCACAGTGACTCTTGCAAATGGCCTGTAACGCTGGTGTCGGTATTTGGAGAAGCAAAATCTGCTCTTTCTGATGGAAGTGCCTACTAAGAAAGCCAATGAGATTGGCTCTCCAGGCCAGATCATTTGGATGTTGCAATGGCTGTGGCTGCATCAGGCTTTGGGTTTTTTGGTTGGTAAAGAAAAATGAGCAGCATCTCTGCCAGGGATGAAAGTGCCCCTGGAGCTGGGGATGAGAAGCTGGGCTCAATGTGAGCACTGTGGGTGTGATGGAAGCTGGCAGAGCGCTGTGTTTGCTTTTCCTGCAGGCTCGCACTCTGATCCGGCAGAATGGGACCCCGCGGCTGCAGGAGCCCCGGCGCCTGTCGGCTCTGCTGCGGGACTTCCTCGAGTGCAGCCTGGAGTGGGACGAGGAGCGGCGCTGGTCTGCCCAGGAGCTGCTGCAGGTGAATGCCAAGCGGCTGCAGGGGAAACAGCAGCGGCAGGGAGGGGTTTTCTTCTTGGGCCCTCTCCCGTAATCTCCAGGCTGGCTGCTTTGCACGCGCAAAGCAAGCAGAATCCTCGCCCGGTTTGGGTTGGCAGGCTCCTTTCCAGGTCCTCTGCACCTGGTGCCCTCAATGGGCGCAGACATCTTCAAGCAGATCAGGTGCCCCAGAGCCGTGCCTGAGCTGAGCTTGGCTCTTTCCAGGGAGGAGGCACCTCCCACATCTCTGGGCACCTTCTGTCAGTGTGTTCCCCACTCTCCTGGTAAAAAAACAAAATTCTCCCTTACATCTAATCTGAGCCTGCTTCCCTCTCTGCAGTTCAAATCCATTCCCCTTTGTCCTGCTGCAACAGAGCCTGGGAGGAAGTTGACTTTGGAAAGTAACGCTTCACTTCTTTCTTTTTTATCCTTTGGCCAGCACCCATTTTTAGCATCAGCCAAGCCTCTCTCCAGCCTGACCTCTCTGATCACTGCAGCAAAGCGACTGAAAGAGCAGCGGAGGACATGAAGCGCTTTCTCTTCTACTTGGGACAACTACTTAGTTCTGGTAGTTAGCACTGCCAGTTAGTTCTGGTAGTTAGGACAGCCTGTTTGTTCTGGTTGTTGTGACACCCTGTTTGTTACGGCAGCTTTTGGAATAAAAACTCCCTTCAACCTCAACTCCCTTGACATGTGCCATCCTTCTCCCCCTGTGACTCAGCTGCGCGGAGCAATGCGAGGCCACAGTGGGCCCAGCCTTGCCCAGAGCTGAGCCCCAGCAGAGCCCCGGCAGAGGCCAGAGCAGCCTCGGCATCTGCAGAGTCAGCCTGGAAGGACTTGCTTGGAGCCTTCTGGGCTGCACTCGACTCTGGGTTACAAACTGCGTGTGGCGGAAAATGCCACTGGTTCTGCAAGAGGGCAGAAGGGGCCTGGGGAAGGCCAGAAGGGCCATGGGGAAGGCTCCATGCTAGAGAAAAAACCTGCCCTGTGTTGGAGAAAAACCATGCCTTTATCCCCTCGGACAGAGGCAAGAAAATTGAATCCTAAACCAAGGCAAAGAGAGGCAGGGGAGCAGCCCCGGCCCTTCCACTCCTGCCAACCAAAGCGTCCATCACCTGCTTCTGAGCCCCTGGGCGCTGGTGGCCCGTGGCTGTTGGTTTTTGTCAGGCTGGCTGCCACCAGCCCAGGACAGGCTGGGCACTGGAGGCTTCAGGTGGGGAGATGGGATCCTGGGATGCATTTGATGGCACCTGCTAGCGCAAGCAGGGGAATGGGCTCAGCCGAGGCAGCGGCGAGAAGGAGACCGCGGGCAGCCGCTCCCGCAGCGTGTCACGATCCGCTCCCAGAGGCGGGGTTCAGGATGGTTCGTTTTAGGGATCTCAGACTACAAAAGACACAGCGAGGGACAAACTCAGTTTACTCAATCACAAATGCACTTTGATTTCGTGCCAACAAATGCCATAGTGGGGAGAGAAAAGAGAATAGCAAGAAAGACAGAAAAGAGGGCAAGGGGATTATAGCTACCAGCATGGAGGGTGGAGTCTTCGAGGCTTTTGAAGATACCTATAGACGTGAGTTTCTCCAGTGGGGAGATCTCAAAAGTGAGCGGGGGTCTCTAGGGTTTTTATAGTCCTCTCCGAAGCGACAGGCAGTTGGCCAAACAGGTGGGGGAAATCATTGCAGTGTGTTCATTTAGAGAACTCAGAACAAGTCGGTCGTCAGCAGGTACGGTGTCGACCAGTACGAGTCAGCAGGCACGGTCACTTCACCCTGACTTGCCCATTGTTTCTGCTCAGGTTCTGATGTTCCCATGTGGGTGCTGGGTTTTTCCATCAAACACACCTGCAGGCAGCACTTGGCCAACATCCCAGCTCAGCCAGGCCACAACTCCCGTCTTGAGATTTTCAAGTCCCTTCGAGGGGTTTCAGTCTCTGTCCTTGACCATGGTGGGGAGGCAGATGAGGGATCTTCAGACCGTCTCTTACAGTCTGGAAGCTCCAATCTGGTAAGACACTGCAGGGGGGTCAGGAAGGGGCATCCACCCAGCACCGCTCCGGGAATCCTGTGCCACTGACACTGATCCCACTTTGTTTCCCAAGGGAAGAGGGACAGGAATGGATACAACATGGCAGCCAGTGAGTGCCAGTGGCAGATCCAGCTCTGGATCCCCTCTGTGTGGATCCCAGGATGGATGCTGGGATTAATCCTGGTGTGTGATCTGTGCTGGAATCTGATGGATCTTCTCTTTCTGCAGGAAAAGATGTGGGAACCAAGGGCCTGACCTTAGGTACGGAAGGGGATCAGCGTGGGATTCCAGAGGGAGATTGGGGCAGGATGGACAGACTTGGATCAGGGGGGGATTCCAATCAGAGCAGGGGTCCAGAGCAGGATCAGATGAAATTGTGGAGTGGGATCGGGGCTGGATGCTGGAGGGGGATCAGTTGGGATGGATGAGGCAGGATTGGTGCAGGTTGGATGGAGCAGGATCAGTGGGCATGGATAGATGAGGCAGGTTTGGTGCAGGATGAATGGGGCAGGATTGGTGTGGAATGGATGGAGCAGGATAAGGCTTGGATTCTGGAGTGGGAACAGGTGGCATGGGTGGAGCAGGACTGGGACAGGGTGGATGAAGCAGGATCAGGTGGGATTTGGGAGCAGCTCCCGCTCTCCATGGGCTCCATAGCCCAGGTCCATTGTTGAAGAATGGTTAGCAGAGCAAGGCCACGGATCATTAGGGGCCTTATGACCCGATACCAAGTGCTAGCAGCCTACGTGCTGCTAAGACAAGCTGTCCTTGGGACAGCAGGAAGCACGGTTACAGGCCAAAGATAAAAGAACTTGTGGTTAATAGAGCGTAGCAGTAAGCACGTCTCCAAAGTTTTCAGCATGCCAAGGGGAAGAACCTTTTCACGCTTGATATAGCCAATCAAGTATAGATGAGTAGTGGATGCTAACCAATTATAATTTGAGAAGTACGCTGAACGCTTCGGGCAATAGTATAATAACGGATGTTATGAGCAATAAAGTTGAACAATGCTTTACCAATCATAATGATTGATTGCATTCTTCCCTCGCCGAAATCCTCCGCGGTCCATCTTGTGCACCTGGGACAAGATAACACCACGACCCACTCTCATCCCTGCAGGAATCACCGCCTGTGCAGTCCTGCGCAAGGAGCTGCATCCAGCCCCTTTCCTCTTCCCAGGGAAAGCCAAGAGCTCCCACAAGAGCTCATCCCGCTGCTCCCACCCACCCGGCCCCGCCACCTCTCTTCCCCATGGATCAGCTTCCCATTTTCCCCTGTTTCAAGCCAAGAATTAGTTTTTAGAACTAGAACAAAGATGCCAGATGGAAGGAGCCTTGCTGGTTTCACTCAGAAGCATCAGTGACCAAAGGTCACGTTTCCTTTGGTTTTCTCCCATCCTTGTTCCTCCTCAGTGTTCAGGCTGGGCTATCAGGCGTCCTTAGGGCTGCATTTTCACAGTTCCTCTTGCATCCTTTGGGCAATAGCCTGTGCCCTGGGAGGATTCTTTCTGCTCCTTGGTGACACAGGAGAACCTTCCAGGCAGTTTTTGCATGAGCTGCTGCTGTGATGTCACAGGAGCATTGCCATGTCCCCATGGTGTTGCTCTTGCTGTGGGACACAGAGGCCGCAGTGTCCAGAGCGACTCTGGGCGCCTGCTCCTTGCAAGAGGATCCTCCTGCCCGAGGCATTCCCAGCGGTCAGCCCACACCCTGACGGCTGTCCTTCTGTGCTTGCAGGGCTACAGTCTGCAGACGTGTGCAGCGCAGCCAAAATGTTCCAGAATTTGGTTGCTGCAGTTTGCAGCCTGTACTCTGTGGCTTATTCGGTGTATTTCTTGACCCACTTGGCACGTAAGTCAAGCTTTTCCCTCGGTGCAGCATCTGTGGCTTTGAGCTTGCTGTGTGCTTTCTGTTCTTCCTCAGGAACTGGGTTGGCTTTGTAACCAAATTGCCATGAAGACACCATTGGTTTGGGAGAGCTGCTGCCAGCAGCTGCAGCTGAAAAAAGGGGGTGTCTGCAGCCAGCAGGGTGGGCACAGCATTTGCAGGGGAGAGTTGCTGGGGGAGTTGCGTACTCTCAAGGGGAGAGTGTGTGGCAGCCGAGCCTGGAACTCCCTCCGTTTGCTGCTCCGGCCCAGAACTGACACAGCCCAGTATTTGGTGCTGTTCTCTTGCTTGCTGTGTGAAGGGACTGTGGCACCTGGAGGGATGCTGTGAAAGCAAAATGCTCTCTTGGGCTTGCTTTGCTCTGTGGCATTTCCCACCACAGGCATTTCTTTTCCTGACAGCATCTGGTTCATGTTCCTTCTCCCATTGCAGGGCACCTGACAGGTGGATCTCGAGCAGCTCCTCCTTTGGTGAGTTCAAAGGGAACCTTTGGTGTTTGGAATTGTGCAGCAAGTTGTGAGCTCAGCGTGTGGCAGCCGAGTGCAAGCCTGGGAGGCTGAAGGAAAGTTCCTGTCAGTGTCTTTGCAGCAGCAGCAGCAGCAGCAGCAGCAGCAGCAGCAGCAGCAAAGGCATCCCTGGCAGTTTTCTCCTTTTCTGTTGAAATGCTTTTGAAGAGCTGCAGGTGTGGTTTTGCAGGCAGAAGATTGCTTGCTGGCTTTAGCCATGGTGGAGTATCAAATTCCCAACAATAAGTGGCAATGTCGACTTTAGCCCATTGTTTGTTTGTTTGAACAGCTCGGAAGCCTATTTCTGCTTAGTGCAGCTGGATGTGTAGCTGAGGATAAATAAGGTGATAACTGAGATGGAACTTCCCATCCCTCACACTACCGTCTGTCCACAGGGCACAAAAGCAGCATCAGCACCTCCTCCGGCTCCCTCTGCCTCCAAAGAGGAGGCCAAAGAGGAGGAAGGCAGCGGTGAACTTCCCACTCTTCAGGGAGATAATGGTGAACTTCCCTCTGTGCCGGGAGACGACAGTGAACTTCCCGCTCTTCTGGGAGATGAGGGTGAACATCCCGCCGATTGGGAATACAACGGCGAGGCTCCCGCCGTGTGGGACAAGGACAGTGGACATCTCCCAGTGTGGGACGAGGATGGTGGACGTCACTCGGCACAGGGCGAGAATGGCCAAGCTGCCATGGCGTGGGACGAGGATGACGGACATCTCCTGGTGTGGGATGAGGACGGAGGACATCCTGTGGCTTGGGAAGAGGAGGGTGAATGTCTCCCAGCATGGGAAGTGGAGGGTGAACGTCCCATGGCTTGGAAAGACCATGGCCAACCTGCAGCATTTTGGGAAGAGGACGGAGAACCTGCAGCGTTTTGCGAAGAGGACGGAGAACCTCCCTCTGCTGCGGGATCCTGGGCTGAAGGTTCTGGCAGCAGCACAGCCCTGCAGGCAGAGGAAAGAGGGGAGCAGTGCCTGATGCAGCTGAGTACGTCTGCTCTGTTCCTGT
This sequence comes from Chamaea fasciata, assembly GCF_029207755.1. Classification (NCBI taxonomy): domain Eukaryota; kingdom Metazoa; phylum Chordata; class Aves; order Passeriformes; family Sylviidae; genus Chamaea; species Chamaea fasciata. The sequence continues at coordinate 1,904,135 of NW_027094117.1, read as the reverse complement.
GTGCCAGAGCAGGTGCTGTGTGTGTGTCTCAGCATCAGCTGCAGCCGGTGTTGCTCTGCAGCTGAATGTCCCAGAGTGACTGATTGTCCTTCCCCAGCTGAGAACAAGGGCCCCCAGGGAGTGGGGCTGCATTCTGGCTCTGCTGCAAGGTGGGGTCTCTGTCTGGGAGAGAGTGTCTTCCATGTGGTTTCTTTCAGGAAACAGCGTGAGCGTGGGGGAGCCTGCGGAGAAATACCTGGAACTGGAGCAGATTGGCCAAGGGTAAGTGCAAGGCAGTTACTTCTACACGAGCAGGGCCCAGGTATTTTGCTGGTGCAGGATCAAGTGAGAAGTCAGGAGAGCTGCAGACACCTTCAGGCACTGGGGGATGATGCTGCTGTCTCTCAGTCCTGATCAGAATTGACAACTGTGGTCAGATGGCACCTCCAAAAGCCCCTGAGGCTGGCAGTGTCCTGCCTGCAGCAAGGAGCAGACATGGAAGATCTTCTGTCCATGCAATTGGATTGCCTAAGAGAGCAACTCACCATCTGCTGACTGTCAGACAAGAGTTCTCAACAAGATTGCTTTCAAATCTTTTACTTGCAAAACTATTCACTGCTCAGGATTATCAAGAGAATGGCTTCCAAACAGAAAGCAGAGATGAACTAAGAAGGGCTCTTTTCAGCACAAGTAGTAGACCCCACACATCCAGTAACAGACACAGAGCTGCTGCACTCAAGGGGAAAATGCATGATGCCCTGATGCAGGGCTCTTGTGGATCCTGCAGCTCTTAGGCAGGAAGTGCAAAAGGATGAAATACATTCTTTTCTAGTTCTTTAGACAGCCGGCCCCCAGCCCAGGTTTTGAACTACAGGAATTCATCACGGACATTTGGGGTTTGCTCCAGCACTTTTCCTTCATGTTTGGCCTCAGTTTTCCCTTGCACACCTTGCATGGCAGAGCGCTGGTGGCTGCCGCGCCTTTCTTTCAAGGCTTGACGCGCCCAGGTGTTTTCTGAATGCTACAGGTAGAAAAGATCTCCTGTCTGCCTGACTTTCACTCCCAGGGTCTAAAGCACTGCTTCTTTCCTCTCTGCTGTTTTGTCTGCAGGGCTTTCGGAGCCGTTTGTAAAGGACTCGACAGGGCCACTGGACGAGAGGTGAGTGTCTGCTGACAGAGAGAGAGGGAGAGCAATGAGAAGATGGATGTCCAGAGCAAAGCTCTCTCCTAAAGCCTGCAGTTGTCTTTGGCTCTGGTGTGGCTGCCAGCCTGTGACAGGGATCGTCTGAGCATGGGATGTGTGTGTTTGCTTTGTTGTGCAAGCCCAAGCAGAGCAGCTGCGTTTGAAATCATGAGCAAATGCCATAGAATTGCTAAAGGGTTCCCAGCTCTTTTGCTCTGTTTGCACAGAACCAGAATTACCTCCTGCTTGCAAAATGTGTTTGAATAATAATGAACATCATCATCATCATTCTAAGAGTGGTGGTAAACTAGGGCCATTTGAGAAGAGTGTAGGTGCAGAGAAGGTTGTTAGAGCTTTGAAGCTGAGGGACCATTTCTGCAGAGCTCACAAGGCCAAATGTCTCTGGCCACGTGTCCTGTAAGCAGCCCCCAGCCAGCAGAGCAATGGGCTGTGGGAATGGCACTTGCTGAGCTCTGGTGTCCCATCCCAAGGCAGTTTGGCACAGCCTGGCTGCGGCGCTCCAAAAAGCCTCGCTCCGTGTTTGCTGTGGCCTCCTGCCACAGACTCCTCCAGTTGAAGGTCTGCAATGTCCCTTCAGGTGGCCATAAAGAAAATGAGTCTCCGAGGGCAGAAGAGGGAACGAGCTGTGAATGAGCTCCTGCTCCTGAAGGACAAGAAGAACCCCAACATTATCAACTCTTTGGACAGGTGAGTGCTTCAGCTCTCATCCCGTGCACGAGCCCTGCGTTAATCTTTCCTGGCATCCGTAGTCCGTGGCCTGTTTTGAGAAGCCTGACCCGGCCATATCTTCCCAAAACAACAGCCTGGCAGTTCACTCCCTCCATGTTCGTTTGTGGCACCACTTTGGTTTTCTCTTCAAGCGGACCCTATTTTCTGTGTCTTACAACAAGTGCTGATAATCCATGGCAGAAATTATTTCCCTTGGTGTCTTCTTCCCAAATCTTTTCCATTGCTTCAGTTACCAGGAAGAGCAGGTTCTTGTTTCCAGAAAGGCCTCATCTGCCCATTTTTCAATGGCCCTGCCTGTTGCTGAAGAGACTTTCTGCAAGGTTTTCCAAAGAGTTGACCACTTTTATCCCAAGTGCTGCACGGCCTCCCTCCCTGGATAGCTCCGGAAGTTGTGTTGCCTTGTTGTGGAGTGAATGGTGGAAGTGATGAGTTCAGATGCTGAAGCAGCTGGGGGCAAGTGGTGTGGTTTCACATTGATCTGGGCTGTTGCTAAAAGTGCATCTTTCACTTGCTTGCCATCTAAGGCCTCTCCTTTTTCACAGGTGTCTCCTGTGAAAATCAGATGGGATTCTGTCCTCATTGACAAGTGACCTGGAAAGAAAACCCCACTGGAGGCTTTGCCATGGGGGAATTGAGCACTGCACATTCATCTCTGTGCCATTGTTTTCCTTTTCCAGCTTCCTTGTTGATGGAGATCTCTGGCTGGTGATGGAATACATGGATGGAGGAACTTTGCAGGATGTGGTCAGACAGACACGCATGGCTGAAGGAGACATGGCAGCTGTCAGTCGGGAGGTGAGGGATCCTGTTTGTGCCTCCCATGGCTTGGACACGATGCTCCTTCCAGAAGGGCAGGAGAAGAGGAGCGGCTCCATGCTCAGGGCTTTGTTTCTGCCTTGTTTTTATGAGCTGGAGAGGAAAGAGCCACTGAAATGAATGGCCTGCCAGCATCACTGCACTTCTGTTCTTGTCCCCTTTCCTGCTGTTGGGGTACTCTGTCTTTTTTGGGTTTGATTTGCTCTTCTCAGCTTTGCCTTGGAACCATTTGCCTGGAGCTTGTGTGCACTGCACTCCTGGCCTGTCACAGCAAAGTTTCTGCTGGCAGAATTCTAAACTCTCCTTTCTTGGCTGATATATTCCAGCCATTGATTTTTACCCTGGTGTTTCTTTTTCTCTCTCAGTGTCTGCAGGGCCTGGATTTCCTCCATTCCAACCAGGTGATCCACAGAGATCTGAAGAGCTCCAACATCCTTCTGGGAATGGACGGCTCTGTCAAGCTGGGTGAGTGTTCCTGGCCAGGCACGGCGCTCCCGGGCTGCGGGTGTGGGGCTGCTTGCCAGTGGCGGCCAGAGCCCCACAAGTGCTGCTGGTGGCACTGCCACAAGCGCTCCTGCTGCCCCTGCAGAGAGCTCAGGGGAGGAGCAGGAGTGTCAGGAGTGGCTTTGCTCTGGCTATGGCCCTTGCAGAGGGGCAGGACTTGGAATGGAAATCTTCAAGGGAATCAGTAAAAGCCACTGCATGAAAGCTGAGGGTTTCTTGAAGGGTCCAGTTCCATCTTTCCTTGCCTCCAGCCGTGAGGACTTTTGCAGCTGTATTCACGACTGCATTCTCACACTGAGAGTGGGGAATCTTTGGGGTTGGTTTCCTCATTCCAGCTGCCTTTGACAGGGTTTGTTTCTGTCCTCAGCTGATTTTGGCCTCTGCGCTCAGCTCAGCCCTGAGCAGGACCAGCCCAGCTCCATGGTGGGCACTGCTCACTGGATGGCCCCAGAAGTTGTCACCAGTTCTCCTTACGGCCCCAAGGTGGACATCTGGTCCTTGGGCATTGTGACCATCGAGATGGTGGAAGGAGAACCTCCTTACTTCAAGGAAACGGCGGCCATGGTAAGAGGCAGATTCTCCAGTGTTTGCAGAGGCCTGTGAGCACAGCGTGACCCTGCCCTGGCAGGAGCAGATGAAGGTTTCTGGACATGGGGAAGGGAATTCCCAGAGGACTCGAGCCTGAACACAGACCAATATTCTGCAGTCTCTGGCAACAATGTGCTTTGGGCTTTAAGGTGTTCAGCTCTTCTATCTGTGAGGATGACCTGAAAACGTGAAGCCAGTATCAGCTCCAATGTTATCTTGCAAAAAAACCCCAAACGCACCCCAAAAGCCACCCCCAAACACAAGAAATCTATGAAGGAGTTTGTAAAACAGGTTTGGCGAGATTAAGTCCCTTCCGGCTCTTCTCACTGGGAAAGTTGTCTAATACCTCAAGATGATTATTTAACATGCCCAAAGTCTAACACGTTTCTTTCCTAGCCCAAGCTCCTTTCTCCATGTCACCAAGCCTGAGCTTTCAGCAACACAAACCTGTTTCTTGTCTGGCAGTTTCTGGGATGGGGCATCACAAATGAATTTCCTTGAGTGTCAGTGGCCCTGCAGAGATGCGTTTGATGTAAGAATCCTTTGAAATAACAGTCAGACCACAGTGACTCTTGCAAATGGCCTGGAACGCTGGTGTCGGTATTTGGAGAAGCAAAATCTGCTCTTTCTGATGGAAGTGCCTACTAAGAAAGCCAATGAGATTGGCTCTCCAGGCCAGATCATTTGGATGTTGCAATGGCTGTGGCTGCATCAGGCTTTGGGTTTTTTGGTTGGTAAAGAAAAATGAGCAGCATCTCTGCCAGGGAGGAAAGTGCCCCTGGAGCTGGGGCTGAGAAGCTGGGCTCAATGTGAGCACTGTGGGTGTGATGGAAGCTGGCAGAGCGCTGTGTTTGCTTTTCCTGCAGGCTCGCACTCTGATCCGGCAGAACGGGACCCCGCGGCTGCAGGAGCCCCGGCGCCTGTCGGCTCTGCTGCGGGACTTCCTCGAGTGCAGCCTGGAGTGGGACGAGGAGCGGCGCTGGTCTGCCCAGGAGCTGCTGCAGGTGAATGCCAAGCGGCTGCAGGGGAAACAGCAGCGGCAGGGAGGGGTTTTCTTCTGGGGCCCTCTCACGTAATCTCCAGGCTTGCTGCTTTGCACGCGCAAAGCAAGCAGAATCCTCGCCCGGTTTGGGTTGGCAGGCTCCTTTCCAGGTCCTCTGCACCTGGTGCCCTCAATGGGCGCAGACATCTTCAAGCAGATCAGGTGCCCCAGAGCCCTGCCTGAGCTGAGCTTGGCTCTTTCCAGGGAGGAGGCACCTCCCACATCTCTGGGCACCTTCTGTCAGTGTGTTCCCCACTCTCCTGGTAAAAAAACAAAATTCTCCCTTACATCTAATCTGAGCCTGCTTCCCTCTCTGCAGTTCAAATCCATTCCCCTTTGTCCTGCTGCAACAGAGCCTGGGAGGAAGTTGACTTTGGAAAGTAACGCTTCACTTCTTTCTTTTTTATCCTTTGGCCAGCACCCATTTTTAGCATCAGCCAAGCCTCTCTCCAGCCTGACCCCTCTGATCACTGCAGCAAAGCGACTGAAAGAGCAGCGGAGGACATGAAGCGCTTTCTCTTCTACTTGGGACAACTACTTAGTTCTGGTAGTTAGCACTGCCAGTTAGTTCTGGTAGTTAGGACAGCCTGTTTGTTCTGGTTGTTGTGACACCCTGTTTGTTATGGCAGCTTTTGGAATAAAAACTCCCTTCAACCTCAACTCCCTTGACATGTGCCATCCTTCTCCCCCTGTGACTCAGCTGCGCGGAGCAATGCGAGGCCACAGTGGGCCCAGCCTTGCCCAGAGCTGAGCCCCAGCAGAGGCCTGGCAGAGGCCAGAGCAGCCTCGGCATCTGCAGAGTCAGCCTGGAAGGACTTGCTTGGAGCCTTCTGGGCTGCACTCGACTCTGGGTTACAAACTGCGTGTGGCGGAAAATGCCACTGGTTCTGCAAGAGGGCAGAAGGGGCCTGGGGAAGGCCAGAAGGGCCATGGGGAAGGCTCCATGCTAGAGAAAAAACCTGCCCTGTGTTGGAGAAAAACCATGCCTTTATCCCCTCGGACAGAGGCAAGAAAATTGAATCCTAAACCAAGGCAAAGAGAGGCAGGGGAGCAGCCCCGGCCCTTCCGCTCCTGCCAACCAAAGCGTCCCTCACCTGCTTCTGCACCCCTGGGCGCTGGTGGTCCGTGGCTGTTGGTTTTTGTCAGGCTGGCTGCCACCAGCCCAGGACAGGCTGGGCACTGGAGGCTTCAGGTGGGGAGATGGGATCCTGGGATGCATTTGATGGCACCTGCTAGCGCAAGCAGGGGAATGGGCTCAGCCGAGGCAGCGGCGAGAAGGAGACCGCGGGCAGCCGCTCCCGCAGCGTGTCACGATCCGCTCCCAGAGGCGGGGTTCAGGATGGTTCGTTTTAGGGATCTCAGACTACAAAAGACACAGCGAGGGACAAACTCAGTTTACTCAATCACAAATGCACTTTGATTTCGTGCCAACAAATGCCATAGTGGGGAGAGAAAAGAGAATAGCAAGAAAGACAGAAAAGAGGGCAAGGGGATTATAGCTACCAGCATGGAGGGTGGAGTCTTCGAGGCTTTTGAAGATACCTATAGACGTGAGTTTCTCCAGTGGGGAGATCTCAAAAGTGAGCGGGGGTCTCTAGGGTTTTTATAGTCCTCTCCGAAGCGACAGGCAGTTGGCCAAACAGGTGGGGGAAATCATTGCAGTGTGTTCATTTAGAGAACTCAGAACAAGTCGGTCGTCAGCAGGTACGGTGTCGACCAGTACGAGTCAGCAGGCGCGGTCACTTCACCCTGACTTGCCCATTGTTTCTGCTCAGGTTCTGATGTTCCCATGTGGGTGCTGGGTTTTTCCATCAAACACACCTGCAGGCAGCACTTGGCCAACATCCCAGCTCAGCCAGGCCACAACTCCCGTCTTGAGATTTTCAAGTCCCTTCGAGGGGTTTCAGTCTCTGTCCTTGACCATGGTGGTGAGGCAGATGAGGGATCTTCAGACCGTCTCTTACAGTCTGGAAGCTCCAATCTGGTAAGACACTGCATGGGGGTCAGGAAGGGGCATCCACCCAGCACCGCTCCGGGAATCCTGTGCCACTGACACTGATCCCACTTTGTTTCCCAAGGGAAGAGGGACAGGAATGGATACAACATGGCAGCCAGTGAGTGCCAGTGGCAGATCCAGCTCTGGATCCCCTCTGTGTGGATCCCAGGATGGATGCTGGGATTAATCCTGGTGTGTGATCTGTGCTGGAATCTGATGGATCTTCTCTTTCTGCAGGAAAAGATGTGGGAACCAAGGGCCTGACCTTAGGTACGGAAGGGGATCAGCGTGGGATTCCAGAGGGAGATTGGGGCAGGATGGACAGACTTGGATCAGGGGGGGATTCCAATCAGAGCAGGGGTCCAGAGCAGGATCAGATGAAATTGTGGAGTGGGATCGGGGCTGGATGCTGGAGGGGGATCAGTTGGGATGGATGAGGCAGGATTGGTGCAGGTTGGATGGAGCAGGATCAGTGGGCATGGATAGATGAGGCAGGTTTGGTGCAGGATGAATAGGGCAGGATTGGTGTGGAATGGATGGAGCAGGATAAGGCTTGGATTCTGGAGTGGGAACAGGTGGCATGGGTGGAGCAGGACTGGGACAGGGTGGATGAAGCAGGATCAGGTGGGATTTGGGAGCAGCTCCCGCTCTCCATGGGCTCCACAGCCCAGGTCCATTGTTGAAGAATGGTTAGCAGAGCAAGGCCACGGATCATTAGAGGCCTTATGACCCGATACCAAGTGCTAGCAGCCTACGTGCTGCTAAGACAAGCTGTCCTTGGGACAGCAGTAAGCACGGTTACAGGCCAAAGATAAAAGAACTTGTGGTTAATAGAGCGTAGCAGTAAGCACGTGTCCAAAGTTTTCAGCATGCCAAGGGGAAGAACCTTTTCACGCTTGATATAGCCAATCAAGTATAGATGAGTAGTGGATGCTAACCAATTATAATTTGACAAGTATGCTGAACGCTTCGGGCAAAAGTATAATAACGGATGTTATGAGCAATAAAGTTGAACAATGCTTTACCAATCATAATGATTGATTGCATTCTTCCCTCGCCGAAATCCTCCGCGGTCCATCTTGTGCACCTGGGACAAGATAACACCACGACCCGCTCTCATCCCTGCAGGAATCACCGCCTGTGCAGTCCTGCGCAAGGAGCTGCATCCAGCCCCTTTCCTCTTCCCAGGGAAAGCCAAGAGCTCCCGCAAGAGCTCATCCCGCTGCTCCCACCTACCCGGCCCCGCCACCTCTCTTCCCCATGGATCAGCTTCCCATTTTCCCCTGTTTCAAGCCAAGAATTAGTTTTTAGAACTAGAACAAAGATGCCAGATGGAAGGAGCCTTGCTGGTTTCACTCAGAAGCATCAGTGACCAAAGGTCACGTTTCCTTTGGTTTTCTCCCATCCTTGTTCCTCCTCAGTGTTCAGGCTGGGCTATCAGGCGTCCTTAGGGCTGCATTTTCACAGTTCCTCTTGCATCCTTTGGGCAATAGCCTGTGCCCTGGGAGGATTCTTTCTGCTCCTTGGTGACACAGGAGAACCTTCCAGGCAGTTTTTGCATGAGCTGCTGCTGTGATGTCACAGGAGCATTGCCACGTCCCCGTGGTGTTGCTCTTGCTGTGGGACACAGAGGCCGCAGTGTCCAGAGCGACTCTGGGCGCCTGCTCCTTGCAAGAGGATCCTCCTGCCCGAGGCATTCCCAGCGGTCAGCCCACACCCTGACGGCTGTCCTTCTGTGCTTGCAGGGCTACAGTCTGCAGACGTGTGCAGCGCAGCCAAAATGTTCCAGAATTTGGTTGCTGCAGTTTGCAGCCTGTACTCTGTGGCTTATTCGGTGTATTTCTTGACCCACTTGGCACGTAAGTCAAGCTTTTCCCTCGGTGCAGCATCTGTGGCTTTGAGCTTGCTGTGTGCTTTCTGTTCTTCCTCGGCAACTGGGTTGACTTTGTAACCAAATTGCCATGAAGACACCATTGGTTTGGGAGAGCTGCTGCCAGCAGCTGCAGCTGAAAAAAGGGGGTGTCTGCAGCCAGCAGGGTGTGCACAGCATTTGCAGGGGAGAGTTGCTGGGGGAGTTCCGTACTCTCAAGGGGAGAGTGTGTGGCAGCCGAGCCTGGAACTCCCTCCGTTTGCTGGTCCGGCCCAGAACTGACACAGCCCAGTATTTGGTGCTGTTCTCTTGCTTGCTGTGTGAAGGGACTGTGGCTCCTGGAGGGATGCTGTGAAAGCAAAATGCTCTCTTGGGCTTGCTTTGCTCTGTGGCATTTCCCACCACAGGCATTTCTTTTCCTGACAGCATCTGGTTCATGTTCCTTCTCCCATTGCAGGGCACCTGACAGGTGGATCTCGAGCAGCTCCTCCTTTGGTGAGTTCAAAGGGAACCTTTGGTGTTTGGAATTGTGCAGCAAGTTGTGAGCTCAGCGTGTGGCAGCCGAGTGCAAGCCTGGGAGGCTGAAGGAAAGTTCCTGTCAGTGTCTTTGCAGCAGCAGCAGCAGCAGCAGCAGCAGCAGCAGCAGCAAAGGCATCCCTGGCAGTTTTCTCCTTTTCTGTTGAAATGCTTTTGAAGAGCTGCAGGTGTGGTTTTGCAGGCAGAAGATTGCTTGCTGGCTTTAGCCATGGTGGAGTATCAAATTCCCAACAATAAGTGGCAATGTCGACTTTAGCCCATTGTTTGTTTGTTTGAACAGCTTGGAAGCCTATTTCTGCTTAGTGCAGCTGGATGTGTAGCTGAGGATAAATAAGGTGATAACTGAGATGGAACTTCCCATCCCTCACACTACCGTCTGTCCACAGGGCACAAAAGCAGCATCAGCACCTCCTCCGGCTCCCTCTGCCTCCAAAGAGGAGGCCAAAGAGGAGGAAGGCAGCGGTGAACTTCCCACTCTTCAGGGAGATAATGGTGAACTTCCCTCTGTGCCGGGAGACGACAGTGAACTTCCCGCTCTTCTGGGAGATGAGGGTGAACATCCCGCCGATTGGGAATACAACGGCGAGGCTCCCGCCGTGTGGGACAAGGACAGTGGACATCTCCCACTGTGGGACGAGGATGGTGGACGTCACTCGGCACAGGGCGAGAATGGCCAAGCTGCCATGGCGTGGGACGAGGATGACGGACATCTCCCGGTGTGGGATGAGGACGGAGGACATCCTGTGGCTTGGGAAGAGGAGGGTGAATGTCTCCCAGCATGGGAAGTGGAGGGTGAACGTCCCATGGCTTGGAAAGACCATGGCCAACCTGCAGCATTTTGGGAAGAGGACGGAGAACCTGCAGCGTTTTGCGAAGAGGACGGAGAACCTCCCTCTGCTGCGGGATCCTGGGCTGAAGGTTCTGGCAGCAGCACAGCCCTGCAGGCAGAGGAAAGAGGGGAGCAGTGCCTGATGCAGCTGAGTACGTCTGCTCTGTTCCTGTGTGCCAGAGCAGGTGCTGTGTGTGTGTCTCAGCATCAGCTGCAGCCGGTGTTGCTCTGCAGCTGAATGTCCCAGAGTGACTGATTGTCCTTCCCCAGCTGAGAACAAGGGCCCCCAGGGAGTGGGGCTGCATTCTGGCTCTGCTGCAAGGTGGGGTCTCTGTCTGGGAGAGAGTGTCTTCCATGTGGTTTCTTTCAGGAAACAGCGTGAGCGTGGGGGAGCCTGCGGAGAAATACCTGGAACTGGAGCAGATTGGCCAAGGGTAAGTGCAAGGCAGTTACTTCTACACGAGCAGGGCCCAGGTATTTTGCTGGTGCAGGATCAAGTGAGAAGTCAGGAGAGCTGCAGACACCTTCAGGCACTGGGGGATGATGCTGCTGTCTCTCAGTCCTGATCAGAATTGACAACTGTGGTCAGATGGCACCTCCAAAGGCCCCTGAGGCTGGCAGTGTCCTGCCTGCAGCAAGGAGCAGGACATGGAAGATCTTCTGTCCATGCAATTGGATTGCCTAAGAGAGCAACTCACCATCTGCTGACTGTCAGACAAGAGTTCTCAACAAGATTGCTTTCAAATCTTTTACTTGCAAAACTATTCACCACTCAGGATTATCAAGAGAATGGCTTCCAAACAGAAAGCAGAGATGAACTAAGAAGGGCTCTTTTCAGCACAAGTAGTAGACCCCACACATCCAGTAACAGACACAGAGCTGCTGCACTCAAGGGGAAAATGCATGATGCCCTGATGCAGGGCTCTTGTGGATCCTGCAGCTCTTAGGCAGGAAGTGCAAAAGGATGAAATACATTCTTTTCTAGTTCTTTAGACAGCCGGCCCCCAGCCCAGGTTTTGAACTACAGGAATTCATCACGGACATTTGGGGTTTGCTCCAGCACTTTTCCTTCATGTTTGGCCTCAGTTTTCCCTTGCACACCTTGCATGGCAGAGGGCTGGTGGCTGCCGCGCCCTTCTTTCAAGGCTTGACGCGCCCAGGTGTTTTCTGAATGCTACAGGCAGAAGAGATCTCCTGTCTGCCTGACTTTCACTCCCAGGGTCTAAAGCACTGCTTCTTTCCTCTCTGCTGTTTTGTCTGCAGGGCTTTCGGAGCCGTTTGTAAAGGACTCGACAGGGCCACTGGACGAGAGGTGAGTGTCTGCTGACAGAGAGAGAGGGAGAGCAATGAGAAGATGGATGTCCAGAGCAAAGCTCTCTCCTAAAGCCTGCAGTTGTCTTTGGCTCTGGTGTGGCTGCCAGCCTGTGACAGGGATCGTCTGAGCATGGGATGTGTGTGTTTGCTTTGTTGTGCAAGCCCAAGCAGAGCAGCTGCGTTTGAAATCATGAGCAAATGCCATAGAATTGCTAAAGGGTTCCCAGCTCTTTTGCTCTGTTTGCACAGAACCAGAATTACCTCCTGCTTGCAAAATGTGTTTGAATAATAATGAACATCATCATCATCATTCTAAGAGTGGTGGTAAACTAGGGCCATTTGAGAAGAGTGTAGGTGCAGAGAAGGTTGTTAGAGCTTTGAAGCTGAGGGACCATTTCTGCAGAGCTCACAAGGCCAAATGTCTCTGGCCACGTGTCCTGTAAGCAGCCCCCAGCCAGCAGAGCAATGGGCTGTGGGAATGGCACTTGCTGAGCTCTGGTGTCCCATCCCAAGGCAGTTTGGCACAGCCTGGCTGCGGCGCTCCAAAAAGCCTCGCTCCGTGTTTGCTGTGGCCTCCTGCCACAGACTCCTCCAGTTGAAGGTCTGCAATGTCCCTTCAGGTGGCCATAAAGAAAATGAGTCTCCGAGGGCAGAAGAGGGAACGAGCTGTGAATGAGCTCCTGCTCCTGAAGGACAAGAAGAACCCCAACATTATCAACTCTTTGGACAGGTGAGTGCTTCAGCTCTCATCCCGTGCACGAGCCCTGCGTTAATCTTTCCTGGCATCCGCAGTCCGTAGCCTGTTTTGAGAAGCCTGACCCGGCCATATCTTCCCAAAACAACAGCCTGGCAGTTCACTCCCTCCATGTTCCTTTGTGGCACCACTTTGGTTTTCTCTTCAAGCGGACCCTATTTTCTGTGTCTTACAACAAGTGCTGATAATCCATGGCAGAAATTATTTCCCTTGGTGTCTTCTTCCCAAATCTTTTCCATTGCTTCAGTTACCAGGAAGAGCAGGTTCTTGTTTCCAGAAAGGCCTCATCTGCCCATTTTTCAATGGCCCTGCCTGTTGCTGAAGAGACTTTCTGCAAGGTTTTCCAAAGAGTTGACCACTTTTATCCCAAGTGCTGCACGGCCTCCCTCCCTGGATAGCTCCGGAAGTTGTGTTGCCTTGTTGTGGAGTGAATGGTGGAAGTGATGAGTTCAGATGCTGAAGCAGCTGGGGGCAAGTGGTGTGGTTTCACATTGATCTGGGCTGTTGCTAAAAGTGCATCTTTCACTTGCTTGCCATCTAAGGCCTCTCCTTTTTCACAGGTGTCTCCTGTGAAAATCAGATGGGATTCTGTCCTCATTGACAAGTGACCTGGAAAGAAAACCCCACTGGAGGCTTTGCCATGGGGGAATTGAGCACTGCACATTCATCTCTGTGCCATTGTTTTCCTTTTCCAGCTTCCTTGTTGATGGAGATCTCTGGCTGGTGATGGAATACATGGATGGAGGAACTTTGCAGGATGTGGTCAGACAGACACGCATGGCTGAAGGAGACATGGCAGCTGTCAGTCGGGAGGTGAGGGATCCTGTTTGTGCCTCCCATGGCTTGGACACGATGCTCCTTCCAGAAGGGCAGGAGAAGAGGAGCGGCTCCAAGCTCAGGGCTTTGTTTCTGCCTTGTTTTTATGAGCTGGAGAGGAAAGAGCCACTGAAATGAATGGCCTGCCAGCATCACTGCACTTCTGTTCTTGTCCCCTTTCCTGCTGTTGGGGTACTCTGTCTTTTTTGGGTTTGATTTGCTCTTCTCAGCTTTGCCTTGGAACCATTTGCCTGGAGCTTGTGTGCACTGCACTCCTGGCCTGTCACAGCAAAGTTTCTGCTGGCAGAATTCTAAACTCTCCTTTCTTGGCTGATATATTCCAGCCATTGATTTTTACCCTGGTGTTTCTTTTTCTCTCTCAGTGTCTGCAGGGCCTGGATTTCCTCCATTCCAACCAGGTGATCCACAGAGATCTGAAGAGCTCCAACATCCTTCTGGGAATGGACGGCTCTGTCAAGCTGGGTGAGTGTTCCTGGCCAGGCACGGCGCTCCCGGGCTGCGGGTGTGGGGCTGCTTGCCAGTGGCGGCCAGAGCCCCACAAGTGCTGCTGGTGGCACTGCCACAAGCGCTCCTGCTGCCCCTGCAGAGAGCTCAGGGGAGGAGCAGGAGTGTCAGGAGTGGCTTTGCTCTGGCTATGGCCCTTGCAGAGGGGCAGGACTTGGAATGGAAATCTTCAAGGGAATCAGTAAAAGCCACTGCATGAAAGCTGAGGGTTTCTTGAAGGGTCCAGTTCCATCTTTCCTTGCCTCCAGCCGTGAGGACTTTTGCAGCTGTATTCACGACTGCATTCTCACACTGAGAGTGGGGAATCTTTGGGGTTGGTTTCCTCATTCCAGCTGCCTTTGACAGGGTTTGTTTCTGTCCTCAGCTGATTTTGGCCTCTGCGCTCAGCTCAGCCCTGAGCAGGACCAGCCCAGCTCCATGGTGGGCACTGCTCACTGGATGGCCCCAGAAGTTGTCACCAGTTCTCCTTACGGCCCCAAGGTGGACATCTGGTCCTTGGGCATTGTGACCATCGAGATGGTGGAAGGAGAACCTCCTTACTTCAAGGAAACGGCGGCCATGGTAAGAGGCAGATTCTCCAGTGTTTGCAGAGGCCTGTGAGCACAGCGTGGCCCTGCCCTGGCAGGAGCAGATGAAGGTTTCTGGACATGGGGAAGGGAATTCCCAGAGGACTCGAGCCTGAACACAGACCAATATTCTGCAGTCTCTGGCAACAATGTGCTTTGGGCTTTAAGGTGTTCAGCTCTTCTATCTGTGAGGATGACCTGAAAACGTGAAGCCAGTATCAGCTCCAATGTTATCTTGCAAAAAAACCCCAAACGCACCCCAAAAGCCACCCCCAAACACAAGAAATCTATGAAGGAGTTTGTAAAACAGGTTTGGCGAGATTAAGTCCCTCCCGGCTCTTCTCACTGGGAAAGTTGTCTAACACCTCAAGATGATTATTTAACATGCCCAAAGTCTAACACGTTTCTTTCCTAGCCCAAGCTCCTTTCTCCATGTCACCAAGCCTGAGCTTTCAGCAACACAAACCTGTTTCTTGTCTGGCAGTTTCTGGGATGGGGCATCACAAATGAATTTCCTTGACTGTCAGTGTCCCTGCAGAGATGCGTTTGATGTAAGAATCCTTTGAAATAACAGTCAGACCACAGTGACTCTTGCAAATGGCCTGGAACGCTGGTGTCGGTATTTGGAGAAGCAAAATCTGCTCTTTCTGATGGAAGTGCCTACTAAGAAAGCCAATGAGATTGGCTCTCCAGGCCAGATCATTTGGATGTTGCAATGGCTGTGGCTGCATCAGGCTTTGGGTTTTTTGGTTGGTAAAGAAAAATGAGCAGCATCTCTGCCAGGGAGGAAAGTGCCCCTGGAGCTGGGGCTGAGAAGCTGGGCTCAATGTGAGCACTGTGGGTGTGATGGAAGCTGGCAGAGCGCTGTGTTTGCTTTTCCTGCAGGCTCGCACTCTGATCCGGCAGAACGGGACCCCGCGGCTGCAGGAGCCCCGGCGCCTGTCGGCTCTGCTGCGGGACTTCCTCGAGTGCAGCCTGGAGTGGGACGAGGAGCGGCGCTGGTCTGCCCAGGAGCTGCTGCAGGTGAATGCCAAGCGGCTGCAGGGGAAACAGCAGCGGCAGGGAGGGGTTTTCTTCTGGGGCCCTCTCCCGTAATCTCCAGGCTTGCTGCTTTGCACGCACAAAGCAAGCAGAATCCTCGCCCGGTTTGGGTTGGCAGGCTCCTTTCCAGGTCCTCTGCACCTGGTGCCCTCAATGGGCGCAGACATCTGCAAGCAGATCAGGTGCCCCAGAGCCCTGCCTGAGCTGAGCTTGGCTCTTTCCAGGGAGGAGGCACCTCCCACATCTCTGGGCACCTTCTGTCAGTGTGTTCCCCACTCTCCTGGTAAAAAAACAAAATTCTCCCTTACATCTAATCTGAGCCTGCTTCCCTCTCTGCAGTTCAAATCCATTCCCCTTTGTCCTGCTGCAACAGAGCCTGGGAGGAAGTTGACTTTGGAAAGTAACGCTTCACTTCTTTCTTTTTTATCCTTTGGCCAGCACCCATTTTTAGCATCAGCCAAGCCTCTCTCCAGCCTGACCTCTCTGATCACTGCAGCAAAGCGACTGAAAGAGCAGCGGAGGACATGAAGCGCTTTCTCTTCTACTTGGGACAACTACTTAGTTCTGGTAGTTAGCACTGCCAGTTAGTTCTGGTAGTTAGGACAGCCTGTTTGTTCTGGTTGTTGTGACACCCTGTTTGTTATGGCAGCTTTTGGAATAAAAACTCCCTTCAACCTCAACTCCCTTGACATGTGCCATCCTTCTCCCCCTGTGACTCAGCTGCGCGGAGCAATGCGAGGCCACAGTGGGCCCAGCCTTGCCCAGAGCTGAGCCCCAGCAGAGCCCCGGCAGAGGCCAGAGCAGCCTCGGCATCTGCAGAGTCAGCCTGGAAGGACTTGCTTGGAGCCTTCTGGGCTGCACTCGACTCTGGGTTACAAACTGTGTGTGGCGGAAAATGCCACTGGTTCTGCAAGAGGGCAGAAGGGGCCTGGGGAAGGCCAGAAGGGCCATGGGGAAGGCTCCATGCTAGAGAAAAAACCTGCCCTGTGTTGGAGAAAAACCATGCCTTTATCCCCTCGGACAGAGGCAAGAAAATTGAATCCTAAACCAAGGCAAAGAGAGGCAGGGGAGCAGCCCCGGCCCTTCCGCTCCTGCCAACCAAAGCGTCCATCACCTGCTTCTGCACCCCTGGGTGCTGGTGGTCCGTGGCTGTTGGTTTTTGTCAGGCTGGCTGCCACCAGCCCAGGACAGGCTGGGCACTGGAGGCTTCAGGTGGGGAGATGGGATCCTGGGATGCATTTGATGGCACCTGCTAGCGCAAGCAGGGGAATGGGCTCAGCCGAGGCAGCGGCGAGAAGGAGACCGCGGGCAGCCGCTCCCGCAGCGTGTCACGATCCGCTCCCAGAGGCGGGGTTCAGGATGGTTCGTTTTAGGGATCTCAGACTACAAAAGACACAGCGAGGGACAAACTCAGTTTACTCAATCACAAATGCACTTTGATTTCGTGCCAACAAATGCCATAGTGGGGAGAGAAAAGAGAATAGCAAGAAAGACAGAAAAGAGGGCAAGGGGATTATAGCTACCAGCATGGAGGGTGGAGTCTTCGAGGCTTTTGAAGATACCTATAGACGTGAGTTTCTCCAGTGGGGAGATCTCAAAAGTGAGCGGGGGTCTCTAGGGTTTTTATAGTCCTCTCCGAAGCGACAGGCAGTTGGCCAAACAGGTGGGGGAAATCATTGCAGTGTGTTCATTTAGAGAACTCAGAACAAGTCGGTCGTCAGCAGGTACGGTGTCGACCAGTACGAGTCAGCAGGCACGGTCACTTCACCCTGACTTGCCCATTGTTTCTGCTCAGGTTCTGATGTTCCCATGTGGGTGCTGGGTTTTTCCATCAAACACACCTGCAGGCAGCACTTGGCCAACATCCCAGCTCAGCCAGGCCACAACTCCCGTCTTGAGATTTTCAAGTCCCTTCGAGGGGTTTCAGTCTCTGTCCTTGACCATGGTGGTGAGGCAGATGAGGGATCTTCAGACCGTCTCTTACAGTCTGGAAGCTCCAATCTGGTAAGACACTGCATGGGGGTCAGGAAGGGGCATCCACCCAGCACCGCTCCGGGAATCCTGTGCCACTGACACTGATCCCACTTTGTTTCCCAAGGGAAGAGGGACAGGAATGGATACAACATGGCAGCCAGTGAGTGCCAGTGGCAGATCCAGCTCTGGATCCCCTCTGTGTGGATCCCAGGATGGATGCTGGGATTAATCCTGGTGTGTGATCTGTGCTGGAATCTGATGGATCTTCTCTTTCTGCAGGAAAAGATGTGGGAACCAAGGGCCTGACCTTAGGTACGGAAGGGGATCAGCGTGGGATTCCAGAGGGAGATTGGGGCAGGATGGACAGACTTGGATCAGGGGGGGATTCCAATCAGAGCAGGGGTCCAGAGCAGGATCAGATGAAATTGTGGAGTGGGATCGGGGCTGGATGCTGGAGGGGGATCAGTTGGGATGGATGAGGCAGGATTGGTGCAGGTTGGATGGAGCAGGATCAGTGGGCATGGATAGATGAGGCAGGTTTGGTGCAGGATGAATGGGGCAGGATTGGTGTGGAATGGATGGAGCAGGATAAGGCTTGGATTCTGGAGTGGGAACAGGTGGCATGGGTGGAGCAGGACTGGGACAGGGTGGATGAAGCAGGATCAGGTGGCATTTGGGAGCAGCTCCCGCTCTCCATGGGCTCCATAGCCCAGGTCCATTGTTGAAGAATGGTTAGCAGAGCAAGGCCACGGATCATTAGGGGCCTTATGACCCGATACCAAGTGCTAGCAGCCTACGTGCTGCTAAGACAAGCTGTCCTTGGGACAGCAGGAAGCACGGTTACAGGCCAAAGATAAAAGAACTTGTGGTTAATAGAGCGTAGCAGTAAGCACGTCTCCAAAGTTTTCAGCATGCCAAGGGGAAGAACCTTCTCACGCTTGATATAGCCAATCAAGTATAGATGAGTAGTGGATGCTAACCAATTATAATTTGACAAGTATGCTGAACGCTTCGGGCAAAAGTATAATAACGGATGTTATGAGCAATAAAGTTGAACAATGCTTTACCAATCATAATGATTGATTGCATTCTTCCCTCGCCGAAATCCTCCGCGGTCCATCTTGTGCACCTGGGACAAGATAACACCACGACCCGCTCTCATCCCTGCAGGAATCACCGCCTGTGCAGTCCTGCGCAAGGAGCTGCATCCAGCCCCTTTCCTCTTCCCAGGGAAAGCCAAGAGCTCCCGCAAGAGCTCATCCCGCTGCTCCCACCCACCCGGCCCCGCCACCTCTCTTCCCCATGGATCAGCTTCCCATTTTCCCCTGTTTCAAGCCAAGAATTAGTTTTTAGAACTAGAACAAAGATGCCAGATGGAAGGAGCCTTGCTGGTTTCACTCAGAAGCATCAGTGACCAAAGGTCACGTTTCCTTTGGTTTTCTCCCATCCTTGTTCCTCCTCAGTGTTCAGGCTGGGCTATCAGGCGTCCTTAGGGCTGCATTTTCACAGTTCCTCTTGCATCCTTTGGGCAATAGCCTGTGCCCTGGGAGGATTCTTTCTGCTCCTTGGTGACACAGGAGAACCTTCCAGGCAGTTTTTGCATGAGCTGCTGCTGTGATGTCACAGGAGCATTGCCACGTCCCCGTGGTGTTGCTCTTGCTGTGGGACACAGAGGCCGCAGTGTCCAGAGCGACTCTGGGCGCCTGCTCCTTGCAAGAGGATCCTCCTGCCCGAGGCATTCCCAGCGGTCAGCCCACACCCTGACGGCTGTCCTTCTGTGCTTGCAGGGCTACAGTCTGCAGACGTGTGCAGCGCAGCCAAAATGTTCCAGAATTTGGTTGCTGCAGTTTGCAGCCTGTACTCTGTGGCTTATTCGGTGTATTTCTTGACCCACTTGGCACGTAAGTCAAGCTTTTCCCTCGGTGCAGCATCTGTGGCTTTGAGCTTGCTGTGTGCTTTCTGTTCTTCCTCGGCAACTGGGTTGACTTTGTAACCAAATTGCCATGAAGACACCATTGGTTTGGGAGAGCTGCTGCCAGCAGCTGCAGCTGAAAAAAGGGGGTGTCTGCAGCCAGCAGGGTGTGCACAGCATTTGCAGGGGAGAGTTGCTGGGGGAGTTCCGTACTCTCAAGGGGAGAGTGTGTGGCAGCCGAGCCTGGAACTCCCTCCGTTTGCTGGTCCGGCCCAGAACTGACACAGCCCAGTATTTGGTGCTGTTCTCTTGCTTGCTGTGTGAAGGGACTGTGGCTCCTGGAGGGATGCTGTGAAAGCAAAATGCTCTCTTGGGCTTGCTTTGCTCTGTGGCATTTCCCACCACAGGCATTTCTTTTCCTGACAGCATCTGGTTCATGTTCCTTCTCCCATTGCAGGGCACCTGACAGGTGGATCTCGAGCAGCTCCTCCTTTGGTGAGTTCAAAGGGAACCTTTGGTGTTTGGAATTGTGCAGCAAGTTGTGAGCTCAGCGTGTGGCAGCCGAGTGCAAGCCTGGGAGGCTGAAGGAAAGTTCCTGTCAGTGTCTTTGCAGCAGCAGCAGCAGCAGCAGCAGCAGCAGCAGCAGCAGCAAAGGCATCCCTGGCAGTTTTCTCCTTTTCTGTTGAAATGCTTTTGAAGAGCTGCAGGTGTGGTTTTGCAGGCAGAAGATTGCTTGCTGGCTTTAGCCATGGTGGAGTATCAAATTCCCAACAATAAGTGGCAATGTCGACTTTAGCCCATTGTTTGTTTGTTTGAACAGCTTGGAAGCCTATTTCTGCTTAGTGCAGCTGGATGTGTAGCTGAGGATAAATAAGGTGATAACTGAGATGGAACTTCCCATCCCTCACACTACCGTCTGTCCACAGGGCACAAAAGCAGCATCAGCACCTCCTCCGGCTCCCTCTGCCTCCAAAGAGGAGGCCAAAGAGGAGGAAGGCAGCGGTGAACTTCCCACTCTTCAGGGAGATAATGGTGAACTTCCCTCTGTGCCGGGAGACGACAGTGAACTTCCCGCTCTTCTGGGAGATGAGGGTGAACATCCCGCCGATTGGGAATACAACGGCGAGGCTCCCGCCGTGTGGGACAAGGACAGTGGACATCTCCCACTGTGGGACGAGGATGGTGGACGTCACTCGGCACAGGGCGAGAATGGCCAAGCTGCCATGGCGTGGGACGAGGATGACGGACATCTCCCGGTGTGGGATGAGGACGGAGGACATCCTGTGGCTTGGGAAGAGGAGGGTGAATGTCTCCCAGCATGGGAAGTGGAGGGTGAACGTCCCATGGCTTGGAAAGACCATGGCCAACCTGCAGCATTTTGGGAAGAGGACGGAGAACCTGCAGCGTTTTGCGAAGAGGACGGAGAACCTCCCTCTGCTGCGGGGTCCTGGGCTGAAGGTTCTGGCAGCAGCACAGCCCTGCAGGCAGAGGAAAGAGGGGAGCAGTGCCTGATGCAGCTGAGTACGTCTGCTCTGT
Source organism: Chamaea fasciata (assembly GCF_029207755.1). NCBI lineage: Eukaryota > Metazoa > Chordata > Aves > Passeriformes > Sylviidae > Chamaea > Chamaea fasciata. The sequence goes on along the minus strand of NW_027094117.1, from coordinate 1,883,603 downwards.
TCCTGTGTGCCAGAGCAGGTGCTGTGTGTGTGTCTCAGCATCAGCTGCAGCCGGTGTTGCTCTGCAGCTGAATGTCCCAGAGTGACTGATTGTCCTTCCCCAGCTGAGAACAAGGGCCCCCAGGGAGTGGGGCTGCATTCTGGCTCTGCTGCAAGGTGGGGTCTCTGTCTGGGAGAGAGTGTCTTCCATGTGGTTTCTTTCAGGAAACAGCGTGAGCGTGGGGGAGCCTGCGGAGAAATACCTGGAACTGGAGCAGATTGGCCAAGGGTAAGTGCAAGGCAGTTACTTCTACACGAGCAGGGCCCAGGTATTTTGCTGGTGCAGGATCAAGTGAGAAGTCAGGAGAGCTGCAGACACCTTCAGGCACTGGGGGATGATGCTGCTGTCTCTCAGTCCTGATCAGAATTGACAACTGTGGTCAGATGGCACCTCCAAAGGCCCCTGAGGCTGGCAGTGTCCTGCCTGCAGCAAGGAGCAGACATGGAAGATCTTCTGTCCATGCAATTGGATTGCCTAAGAGAGCAACTCAGCATCTGCTGACTGTCAGACAAGAGTTCTCAACAAGATTGCTTTCAAATCTTTTACTTGCAAAACTATTCACCACTCAGGATTATCAAGAGAATGGCTTCCAAACAGAAAGCAGAGATGAACTAAGAAGGGCTCTTTTCAGCACAAGTAGTAGACCCCACACATCCAGTAACAGACACAGAGCTGCTGCACTCAAGGGGAAAATGCATGATGCCCTGATGCAGGGCTCTTGTGGATCCTGCAGCTCTTAGGCAGGAAGTGCAAAAGGATGAAATACATTCTTTTCTAGTTCTTTAGACAGCCGGCCCCCAGTCCAGGTTTTGAACTACAGGAATTCATCACGGACATTTGGGGTTTGCTCCAGCACTTTTCCTTCATGTTTGGCCTCAGTTTTCCCTTGCACACCTTGCATGGCAGAGCGCTGGTGGCTGCCGCGCCTTTCTTTCAAGGCTTGACGCGCCCAGGTGTTTTCTGAATGCTACAGGTAGAAAAGATCTCCTGTCTGCTTGACTTTCACTCCCAGGGTCTAAAACACTGCTTCTTTCCTCTCTGCTGTTTTGTCTGCAGGGCTTTCGGAGCCGTTTGTAAAGGACTCGACAGGGCCACTGGACGAGAGGTGAGTGTCTGCTGACAGAGAGAGAGGGAGAGCAATGAGAAGATGGATGTCCAGAGCAAAGCTCTCTCCTAAAGCCTGCAGTTGTCTTTGGCTCTGGTGTGGCTGCCAGCCTGTGACAGGGATCGTCTGAGCATGGGATGTGTGTGTTTGCTTTGTTGTGCAAGCCCAAGCAGAGCAGCTGCGTTTGAAATCATGAGCAAATGCCATAGAATTGCTAAAGGGTTCCCAGCTCTTTTGCTCTGTTTGCACAGAACCAGAATTACCTCCTGCTTGCAAAATGTGTTTGAATAATAATGAACATCATCATCATCATTCTAAGAGTGGTGGTAAACTAGGGCCATTTGAGAAGAGTGTAGGTGCAGAGAAGGTTGTTAGAGCTTTGAAGCTGAGGGACCATTTCTGCAGAGCTCACAAGGCCAAATGTCTCTGGCCACGTGTCCTGTAAGCAGCCCCCAGCCAGCAGAGCAATGGGCTGTGGGAATGGCACTTGCTGAGCTCTGGTGTCCCATCCCAAGGCAGTTTGGCACAGCCTGGCTGCGGCGCTCCAAAAAGACTCGCTCCGTGTTTGCTGTGGCCTCCTGCCACAGACTCCTCCAGTTGAAGGTCTGCAATGTCCCTTCAGGTGGCCATAAAGAAAATGAGTCTCCGAGGGCAGAAGAGGGAACGAGCTGTGAATGAGCTCCTGCTCCTGAAGGACAAGAAGAACCCCAACATTATCAACTCTTTGGACAGGTGAGTGCTTCAGCTCTCATCCCGTGCACGAGCCCTGCGTTAATCTTTCCTGGCATCCGTAGTCCGTGGCCTGTTTTGAGAAGCCTGACCCGGCCATATCTTCCCAAAACAACAGCCTGGCAGTTCACTCCCTCCATGTTCCTTTGTGGCACCACTTTGGTTTTCTCTTCAAGCGGACCCTATTTTCTGTGTCTTACAACAAGTGCTGATAATCCATGGCAGAAATTATTTCCCTTGGTGTCTTCTTCCCAAATCTTTTCCATTGCTTCAGTTACCAGGAAGAGCAGGTTCTTGTTTCCAGAAAGGCCTCATCTGCCCATTTTTCAATGGCCCTGCCTGTTGCTGAAGAGACTTTCTGCAAGGTTTTCCAAAGAGTTGACCACTTTTATCCCAAGTGCTGCACGGCCTCCCTCCCTGGATAGCTCCGGAAGTTGTGTTGCCTTGTTGTGGAGTGAATGGTGGAAGTGATGAGTTCAGATGCTGAAGCAGCTGGGGGCAAGTGGTGTGGTTTCACATTGATCTGGGCTGTTGCTAAAAGTGCATCTTTCACTTGCTTGCCATCTAAGGCCTCTCCTTTTTCACAGGTGTCTCCTGTGAAAATCAGATGGGATTCTGTCCTCATTGACAAGTGACCTGGAAAGAAAACCCCACTGGAGGCTTTGCCATGGGGGAATTGAGCACTGCACATTCATCTCTGTGCCATTGTTTTCCTTTTCCAGCTTCCTTGTTGATGGAGATCTCTGGCTGGTGATGGAATACATGGATGGAGGAACTTTGCAGGATGTGGTCAGACAGACACGCATGGCTGAAGGAGACATGGCAGCTGTCAGTCGGGAGGTGAGGGATCCTGTTTGTGCCTCCCATGGCTTGGACACGATGCTCCTTCCAGAAGGGCAGGAGAAGAGGAGCGGCTCCATGCTCAGGGCTTTGTTTCTGTCTTGTTTTTATGAGCTGGAGAGGAAAGAGCCACTGAAATGAATGGCCTGCCAGCATCACTGCACTTCTGTTCTTGTCCCCTTTCCTGCTGTTGGGGTACTCTGTCTTTTTTGGGTTTGATTTGCTCTTCTCAGCTTTGCCTTGGAACCATTTGCCTGGAGCTTGTGTGCACTGCACTCCTGGCCTGTCACAGCAAAGTTTCTGCTGGCAGAATTCTAAACTCTCCTTTCTTGGCTGATATATTCCAGCCATTGATTTTTACCCTGGTGTTTCTTTTTCTCTCTCAGTGTCTGCAGGGCCTGGATTTCCTCCATTCCAACCAGGTGATCCACAGAGATCTGAAGAGCTCCAACATCCTTCTGGGAATGGACGGCTCTGTCAAGCTGGGTGAGTGCTCCTGGCCAGGCACGGCGCTCCCGGGCTGCGGGTGTGGGGCTGCTTGCCAGTGACGGCCAGAGCCCCACAAGTGCTGCTGGTGGCACTGCCACAAGCGCTCCTGCTGCCCCTGCAGAGAGCTCAGGGGAGGAGCAGGAGTGTCAGGAGTGGCTTTGCTCTGGCTATGGCCCTTGCAGAGGGGCAGGAGTTGGAATGGAAATCTTCAAGGGAATCAGTAAAAGCCACTGCATGAAAGCTGAGGGTTTCTTGAAGGGTCCAGTTCCATCTTTCCTTGCCTCCAGCCATGAGGACTTTTGCAGCTGTATTCACGACTGCATTCTCACACTGAGAGCGGGGAATCTTTGGGGTTGGTTTCCTCATTCCAGCTGCCTTTGACAGGGTTTGTTTCTGTCCTCAGCTGATTTTGGCCTCTGCGCTCAGCTCAGCCCTGAGCAGGACCAGCCCAGCTCCATGGTGGGCACTGCTCACTGGATGGCCCCAGAAGTTGTCACCAGTTCTCCTTACGGCCCCAAGGTGGACATCTGGTCCTTGGGCATTGTGACCATCGAGATGGTGGAAGGAGAACCTCCTTACTTCAAGGAAACGGCGGCCATGGTAAGCGTCAGATTCTCCAGTGTTTGCAGAGGCCTGTGAGCACAGCATGGCCCTGCCCTGGCAGGAGCAGATGAAGGTTTCTGGACATGGGGAAGGGAATTCCCAGAGGACTCGAGCCTGAACACAGACCAATATTCTGCAGTCTCTGGCAACAATGTACTTTGGGCTTTAAGGTGTTCAGCTCTTCTATCTGTGAGGATGACCTGAAAACGTGAAGCCAGTATCAGCTCCAATGTTATCTTGCAAAAAAACCCCAAACGCACCCCAAAAGCCACCCCTAAACACAAGAAATCTATGAAGGAGTTTGTAAAACAGGTTTGGCGAGATTAAGTCCCTCCCGGCTCTTCTCACTGGGAAAGTTGTCTAACACCTCAAGATGATTATTTAACATGCCCAAAGTCTAACACGTTTCTTTCCTAGCCCGAGCTCCTTTCTCCATGTCACCAAGCCTGAGCTTTCAGCAACAGAAACCTGTTTCTTGTCTGGCAGTTTCTGGGATGGGGCATCACAAATGAATTTCCTTGACTGTCAGTGTCCCTGCAGAGATGCGTTTGATGTAAGAATCCTTTGAAATAACAGTCAGACCACAGTGACTCTTGCAAATGGCCTGTAACGCTGGTGTCGGTATTTGGAGAAGCAAAATCTGCTCTTTCTGATGGAAGTGCCTACTAAGAAAGCCAATGAGATTGGCTCTCCAGGCCAGATCATTTGGATGTTGCAATGGCTGTGGCTGCATCAGGCTTTGGGTTTTTTGGTTGGTAAAGAAAAATGAGCAGCATCTCTGCCAGGGATGAAAGTGCCCCTGGAGCTGGGGATGAGAAGCTGGGCTCAATGTGAGCACTGTGGGTGTGATGGAAGCTGGCAGAGCGCTGTGTTTGCTTTTCCTGCAGGCTCGCACTCTGATCCGGCAGAATGGGACCCCGCGGCTGCAGGAGCCCCGGCGCCTGTCGGCTCTGCTGCGGGACTTCCTCGAGTGCAGCCTGGAGTGGGACGAGGAGCGGCGCTGGTCTGCCCAGGAGCTGCTGCAGGTGAATGCCAAGCGGCTGCAGGGGAAACAGCAGCGGCAGGGAGGGGTTTTCTTCTTGGGCCCTCTCCCGTAATCTCCAGGCTGGCTGCTTTGCACGCGCAAAGCAAGCAGAATCCTCGCCCGGTTTGGGTTGGCAGGCTCCTTTCCAGGTCCTCTGCACCTGGTGCCCTCAATGGGCGCAGACATCTTCAAGCAGATCAGGTGCCCCAGAGCCGTGCCTGAGCTGAGCTTGGCTCTTTCCAGGGAGGAGGCACCTCCCACATCTCTGGGCACCTTCTGTCAGTGTGTTCCCCACTCTCCTGGTAAAAAAACAAAATTCTCCCTTACATCTAATCTGAGCCTGCTTCCCTCTCTGCAGTTCAAATCCATTCCCCTTTGTCCTGCTGCAACAGAGCCTGGGAGGAAGTTGACTTTGGAAAGTAACGCTTCACTTCTTTCTTTTTTATCCTTTGGCCAGCACCCATTTTTAGCATCAGCCAAGCCTCTCTCCAGCCTGACCTCTCTGATCACTGCAGCAAAGCGACTGAAAGAGCAGCGGAGGACATGAAGCGCTTTCTCTTCTACTTGGGACAACTACTTAGTTCTGGTAGTTAGCACTGCCAGTTAGTTCTGGTAGTTAGGACAGCCTGTTTGTTCTGGTTGTTGTGACACCCTGTTTGTTACGGCAGCTTTTGGAATAAAAACTCCCTTCAACCTCAACTCCCTTGACATGTGCCATCCTTCTCCCCCTGTGACTCAGCTGCGCGGAGCAATGCGAGGCCACAGTGGGCCCAGCCTTGCCCAGAGCTGAGCCCCAGCAGAGCCCCGGCAGAGGCCAGAGCAGCCTCGGCATCTGCAGAGTCAGCCTGGAAGGACTTGCTTGGAGCCTTCTGGGCTGCACTCGACTCTGGGTTACAAACTGCGTGTGGCGGAAAATGCCACTGGTTCTGCAAGAGGGCAGAAGGGGCCTGGGGAAGGCCAGAAGGGCCATGGGGAAGGCTCCATGCTAGAGAAAAAACCTGCCCTGTGTTGGAGAAAAACCATGCCTTTATCCCCTCGGACAGAGGCAAGAAAATTGAATCCTAAACCAAGGCAAAGAGAGGCAGGGGAGCAGCCCCGGCCCTTCCACTCCTGCCAACCAAAGCGTCCATCACCTGCTTCTGAGCCCCTGGGCGCTGGTGGCCCGTGGCTGTTGGTTTTTGTCAGGCTGGCTGCCACCAGCCCAGGACAGGCTGGGCACTGGAGGCTTCAGGTGGGGAGATGGGATCCTGGGATGCATTTGATGGCACCTGCTAGCGCAAGCAGGGGAATGGGCTCAGCCGAGGCAGCGGCGAGAAGGAGACCGCGGGCAGCCGCTCCCGCAGCGTGTCACGATCCGCTCCCAGAGGCGGGGTTCAGGATGGTTCGTTTTAGGGATCTCAGACTACAAAAGACACAGCGAGGGACAAACTCAGTTTACTCAATCACAAATGCACTTTGATTTCGTGCCAACAAATGCCATAGTGGGGAGAGAAAAGAGAATAGCAAGAAAGACAGAAAAGAGGGCAAGGGGATTATAGCTACCAGCATGGAGGGTGGAGTCTTCGAGGCTTTTGAAGATACCTATAGACGTGAGTTTCTCCAGTGGGGAGATCTCAAAAGTGAGCGGGGGTCTCTAGGGTTTTTATAGTCCTCTCCGAAGCGACAGGCAGTTGGCCAAACAGGTGGGGGAAATCATTGCAGTGTGTTCATTTAGAGAACTCAGAACAAGTCGGTCGTCAGCAGGTACGGTGTCGACCAGTACGAGTCAGCAGGCACGGTCACTTCACCCTGACTTGCCCATTGTTTCTGCTCAGGTTCTGATGTTCCCATGTGGGTGCTGGGTTTTTCCATCAAACACACCTGCAGGCAGCACTTGGCCAACATCCCAGCTCAGCCAGGCCACAACTCCCGTCTTGAGATTTTCAAGTCCCTTCGAGGGGTTTCAGTCTCTGTCCTTGACCATGGTGGTGAGGCAGATGAGGGATCTTCAGACCGTCTCTTACAGTCTGGAAGCTCCAATCTGGTAAGACACTGCATGGGGGTCAGGAAGGGGCATCCACCCAGCACCGCTCCGGGAATCCTGTGCCACTGACACTGATCCCACTTTGTTTCCCAAGGGAAGAGGGACAGGAATGGATACAACATGGCAGCCAGTGAGTGCCAGTGGCAGATCCAGCTCTGGATCCCCTCTGTGTGGATCCCAGGATGGATGCTGGGATTAATCCTGGTGTGTGATCTGTGCTGGAATCTGATGGATCTTCTCTTTCTGCAGGAAAAGATGTGGGAACCAAGGGCCTGACCTTAGGTACGGAAGGGGATCAGCGTGGGATTCCAGAGGGAGATTGGGGCAGGATGGACAGACTTGGATCAGGGGGGGATTCCAATCAGAGCAGGGGTCCAGAGCAGGATCAGATGAAATTGTGGAGTGGGATCGGGGCTGGATGCTGGAGGGGGATCAGTTGGGATGGATGAGGCAGGATTGGTGCAGGTTGGATGGAGCAGGATCAGTGGGCATGGATAGATGAGGCAGGTTTGGTGCAGGATGAATGGGGCAGGATTGGTGTGGAATGGATGGAGCAGGATAAGGCTTGGATTCTGGAGTGGGAACAGGTGGCATGGGTGGAGCAGGACTGGGACAGGGTGGATGAAGCAGGATCAGGTGGGATTTGGGAGCAGCTCCCGCTCTCCATGGGCTCCATAGCCCAGGTCCATTGTTGAAGAATGGTTAGCAGAGCAAGGCCACGGATCATTAGGGGCCTTATGACCCGATACCAAGTGCTAGCAGCCTACGTGCTGCTAAGACAAGCTGTCCTTGGGACAGCAGGAAGCACGGTTACAGGCCAAAGATAAAAGAACTTGTGGTTAATAGAGCGTAGCAGTAAGCACGTCTCCAAAGTTTTCAGCATGCCAAGGGGAAGAACCTTCTCACGCTTGATATAGCCAATCAAGTATAGATGAGTAGTGGATGCTAACCAATTATAATTTGACAAGTATGCTGAACGCTTCGGGCAAAAGTATAATAACGGATGTTATGAGCAATAAAGTTGAACAATGCTTTACCAATCATAATGATTGATTGCATTCTTCCCTCGCCGAAATCCTCCGCGGTCCATCTTGTGCACCTGGGACAAGATAACACCACGACCCGCTCTCATCCCTGCAGGAATCACCGCCTGTGCAGTCCTGCGCAAGGAGCTGCATCCAGCCCCTTTCCTCTTCCCAGGGAAAGCCAAGAGCTCCCGCAAGAGCTCATCCCGCTGCTCCCACCCACCCGGCCCCGCCACCTCTCTTCCCCATGGATCAGCTTCCCATTTTCCCCTGTTTCAAGCCAAGAATTAGTTTTTAGAACTAGAACAAAGATGCCAGATGGAAGGAGCCTTGCTGGTTTCACTCAGAAGCATCAGTGACCAAAGGTCACGTTTCCTTTGGTTTTCTCCCATCCTTGTTCCTCCTCAGTGTTCAGGCTGGGCTATCAGGCGTCCTTAGGGCTGCATTTTCACAGTTCCTCTTGCATCCTTTGGGCAATAGCCTGTGCCCTGGGAGGATTCTTTCTGCTCCTTGGTGACACAGGAGAACCTTCCAGGCAGTTTTTGCATGAGCTGCTGCTGTGATGTCACAGGAGCATTGCCACGTCCCCGTGGTGTTGCTCTTGCTGTGGGACACAGAGGCCGCAGTGTCCAGAGCGACTCTGGGCGCCTGCTCCTTGCAAGAGGATCCTCCTGCCCGAGGCATTCCCAGCGGTCAGCCCACACCCTGACGGCTGTCCTTCTGTGCTTGCAGGGCTACAGTCTGCAGACGTGTGCAGCGCAGCCAAAATGTTCCAGAATTTGGTTGCTGCAGTTTGCAGCCTGTACTCTGTGGCTTATTCGGTGTATTTCTTGACCCACTTGGCACGTAAGTCAAGCTTTTCCCTCGGTGCAGCATCTGTGGCTTTGAGCTTGCTGTGTGCTTTCTGTTCTTCCTCGGCAACTGGGTTGACTTTGTAACCAAATTGCCATGAAGACACCATTGGTTTGGGAGAGCTGCTGCCAGCAGCTGCAGCTGAAAAAAGGGGGTGTCTGCAGCCAGCAGGGTGTGCACAGCATTTGCAGGGGAGAGTTGCTGGGGGAGTTCCGTACTCTCAAGGGGAGAGTGTGTGGCAGCCGAGCCTGGAACTCCCTCCGTTTGCTGGTCCGGCCCAGAACTGACACAGCCCAGTATTTGGTGCTGTTCTCTTGCTTGCTGTGTGAAGGGACTGTGGCTCCTGGAGGGATGCTGTGAAAGCAAAATGCTCTCTTGGGCTTGCTTTGCTCTGTGGCATTTCCCACCACAGGCATTTCTTTTCCTGACAGCATCTGGTTCATGTTCCTTCTCCCATTGCAGGGCACCTGACAGGTGGATCTCGAGCAGCTCCTCCTTTGGTGAGTTCAAAGGGAACCTTTGGTGTTTGGAATTGTGCAGCAAGTTGTGAGCTCAGCGTGTGGCAGCCGAGTGCAAGCCTGGGAGGCTGAAGGAAAGTTCCTGTCAGTGTCTTTGCAGCAGCAGCAGCAGCAGCAGCAGCAGCAGCAGCAGCAGCAAAGGCATCCCTGGCAGTTTTCTCCTTTTCTGTTGAAATGCTTTTGAAGAGCTGCAGGTGTGGTTTTGCAGGCAGAAGATTGCTTGCTGGCTTTAGCCATGGTGGAGTATCAAATTCCCAACAATAAGTGGCAATGTCGACTTTAGCCCATTGTTTGTTTGTTTGAACAGCTTGGAAGCCTATTTCTGCTTAGTGCAGCTGGATGTGTAGCTGAGGATAAATAAGGTGATAACTGAGATGGAACTTCCCATCCCTCACACTACCGTCTGTCCACAGGGCACAAAAGCAGCATCAGCACCTCCTCCGGCTCCCTCTGCCTCCAAAGAGGAAGCCAAAGAGGAGGAAGGCAGCGGTGAACTTCCCACTCTTCAGGGAGATAATGGTGAACTTCCCTCTGTGCCGGGAGACGACAGTGAACTTCCCGCTCTTCTGGGAGATGAGGGTGAACATCCCGCCGATTGGGAATACAACGGCGAGGCTCCCGCCGTGTGGGACAAGGACAGTGGACATCTCCCACTGTGGGACGAGGATGGTGGACGTCACTCGGCACAGGGCGAGAATGGCCAAGCTGCCATGGCGTGGGACGAGGATGACGGACATCTCCCGGTGTGGGATGAGGACGGAGGACATCCTGTGGCTTGGGAAGAGGAGGGTGAATGTCTCCCAGCATGGGAAGTGGAGGGTGAACGTCCCATGGCTTGGAAAGACCATGGCCAACCTGCAGCATTTTGGGAAGAGGACGGAGAACCTGCAGCGTTTTGCGAAGAGGACGGAGAACCTCCCTCTGCTGCGGGGTCCTGGGCTGAAGGTTCTGGCAGCAGCACAGCCCTGCAGGCAGAGGAAAGAGGGGAGCAGTGCCTGATGCAGCTGAGTACGTCTGCTCTGTTCCTGTGTGCCAGAGCAGGTGCTGTGTGTGTGTCTCAGCATCAGCTGCAGCCGGTGTTGCTCTGCAGCTGAATGTCCCAGAGTGACTGATTGTCCTTCCCCAGCTGAGAACAAGGGCCCCCAGGGAGTGGGGCTGCATTCTGGCTCTGCTGCAAGGTGGGGTCTCTGTCTGGGAGAGAGTGTCTTCCATGTGGTTTCTTTCAGGAAACAGCGTGAGCGTGGGGGAGCCTGCGGAGAAATACCTGGAACTGGAGCAGATTGGCCAAGGGTAAGTGCAAGGCAGTTACTTCTACACGAGCAGGGCCCAGGTATTTTGCTGGTGCAGGATCAAGTGAGAAGTCAGGAGAGCTGCAGACACCTTCAGGCACTGGGGGATGATGCTGCTGTCTCTCAGTCCTGATCAGAATTGACAACTGTGGTCAGATGGCACCTCCAAAGGCCCCTGAGGCTGGCAGTGTCCTGCCTGCAGCAAGGAGCAGACATGGAAGATCTTCTGTCCATGCAATTGGATTGCCTAAGAGAGCAACTCAGCATCTGCTGACTGTCAGACAAGAGTTCTCAACAAGATTGCTTTCAAATCTTTTACTTGCAAAACTATTCACCACTCAGGATTATCAAGAGAATGGCTTCCAAACAGAAAGCAGAGATGAACTAAGAAGGGCTCTTTTCAGCACAAGTAGTAGACCCCACACATCCAGTAACAGACACAGAGCTGCTGCACTCAAGGGGAAAATGCATGATGCCCTGATGCAGGGCTCTTGTGGATCCTGCAGCTCTTAGGCAGGAAGTGCAAAAGGATGAAATACATTCTTTTCTAGTTCTTTAGACAGCCGGCCCCCAGTCCAGGTTTTGAACTACAGGAATTCATCACGGACATTTGGGGTTTGCTCCAGCACTTTTCCTTCATGTTTGGCCTCAGTTTTCCCTTGCACACCTTGCATGGCAGAGCGCTGGTGGCTGCCGCGCCTTTCTTTCAAGGCTTGACGCGCCCAGGTGTTTTCTGAATGCTACAGGTAGAAAAGATCTCCTGTCTGCCTGACTTTCACTCCCAGGGTCTAAAACACTGCTTCTTTCCTCTCTGCTGTTTTGTCTGCAGGGCTTTCGGAGCCGTTTGTAAAGGACTCGACAGGGCCACTGGACGAGAGGTGAGTGTCTGCTGACAGAGAGAGAGGGAGAGCAATGAGAAGATGGATGTCCAGAGCAAAGCTCTCTCCTAAAGCCTGCAGTTGTCTTTGGCTCTGGTGTGGCTGCCAGCCTGTGACAGGGATCGTCTGAGCATGGGATGTGTGTGTTTGCTTTGTTGTGCAAGCCCAAGCAGAGCAGCTGCGTTTGAAATCATGAGCAAATGCCATAGAATTGCTAAAGGGTTCCCAGCTCTTTTGCTCTGTTTGCACAGAACCAGAATTACCTCCTGCTTGCAAAATGTGTTTGAATAATAATGAACATCATCATCATCATTCTAAGAGTGGTGGTAAACTAGGGCCATTTGAGAAGAGTGTAGGTGCAGAGAAGGTTGTTAGAGCTTTGAAGCTGAGGGACCATTTCTGCAGAGCTCACAAGGCCAAATGTCTCTGGCCACGTGTCCTGTAAGCAGCCCCCAGCCAGCAGAGCAATGGGCTGTGGGAATGGCACTTGCTGAGCTCTGGTGTCCCATCCCAAGGCAGTTTGGCACAGCCTGGCTGCGGCGCTCCAAAAAGACTCGCTCCGTGTTTGCTGTGGCCTCCTGCCACAGACTCCTCCAGTTGAAGGTCTGCAATGTCCCTTCAGGTGGCCATAAAGAAAATGAGTCTCCGAGGGCAGAAGAGGGAACGAGCTGTGAATGAGCTCCTGCTCCTGAAGGACAAGAAGAACCCCAACATTATCAACTCTTTGGACAGGTGAGTGCTTCAGCTCTCATCCCGTGCACGAGCCCTGCGTTAATCTTTCCTGGCATCCGTAGTCCGTGGCCTGTTTTGAGAAGCCTGACCCGGCCATATCTTCCCAAAACAACAGCCTGGCAGTTCACTCCCTCCATGTTCCTTTGTGGCACCACTTTGGTTTTCTCTTCAAGCGGACCCTATTTTCTGTGTCTTACAACAAGTGCTGATAATCCATGGCAGAAATTATTTCCCTTGGTGTCTTCTTCCCAAATCTTTTCCATTGCTTCAGTTACCAGGAAGAGCAGGTTCTTGTTTCCAGAAAGGCCTCATCTGCCCATTTTTCAATGGCCCTGCCTGTTGCTGAAGAGACTTTCTGCAAGGTTTTCCAAAGAGTTGACCACTTTTATCCCAAGTGCTGCACGGCCTCCCTCCCTGGATAGCTCCGGAAGTTGTGTTGCCTTGTTGTGGAGTGAATGGTGGAAGTGATGAGTTCAGATGCTGAAGCAGCTGGGGGCAAGTGGTGTGGTTTCACATTGATCTGGGCTGTTGCTAAAAGTGCATCTTTCACTTGCTTGCCATCTAAGGCCTCTCCTTTTTCACAGGTGTCTCCTGTGAAAATCAGATGGGATTCTGTCCTCATTGACAAGTGACCTGGAAAGAAAACCCCACTGGAGGCTTTGCCATGGGGGAATTGAGCACTGCACATTCATCTCTGTGCCATTGTTTTCCTTTTCCAGCTTCCTTGTTGATGGAGATCTCTGGCTGGTGATGGAATACATGGATGGAGGAACTTTGCAGGATGTGGTCAGACAGACACGCATGGCTGAAGGAGACATGGCAGCTGTCAGTCGGGAGGTGAGGGATCCTGTTTGTGCCTCCCATGGCTTGGACACGATGCTCCTTCCAGAAGGGCAGGAGAAGAGGAGCGGCTCCATGCTCAGGGCTTTGTTTCTGTCTTGTTTTTATGAGCTGGAGAGGAAAGAGCCACTGAAATGAATGGCCTGCCAGCATCACTGCACTTCTGTTCTTGTCCCCTTTCCTGCTGTTGGGGTACTCTGTCTTTTTTGGGTTTGATTTGCTCTTCTCAGCTTTGCCTTGGAACCATTTGCCTGGAGCTTGTGTGCACTGCACTCCTGGCCTGTCACAGCAAAGTTTCTGCTGGCAGAATTCTAAACTCTCCTTTCTTGGCTGATATATTCCAGCCATTGATTTTTACCCTGGTGTTTCTTTTTCTCTCTCAGTGTCTGCAGGGCCTGGATTTCCTCCATTCCAACCAGGTGATCCACAGAGATCTGAAGAGCTCCAACATCCTTCTGGGAATGGACGGCTCTGTCAAGCTGGGTGAGTGCTCCTGGCCAGGCACGGCGCTCCCGGGCTGCGGGTGTGGGGCTGCTTGCCAGTGACGGCCAGAGCCCCACAAGTGCTGCTGGTGGCACTGCCACAAGCGCTCCTGCTGCCCCTGCAGAGAGCTCAGGGGAGGAGCAGGAGTGTCAGGAGTGGCTTTGCTCTGGCTATGGCCCTTGCAGAGGGGCAGGAGTTGGAATGGAAATCTTCAAGGGAATCAGTAAAAGCCACTGCATGAAAGCTGAGGGTTTCTTGAAGGGTCCAGTTCCATCTTTCCTTGCCTCCAGCCATGAGGACTTTTGCAGCTGTATTCACGACTGCATTCTCACACTGAGAGCGGGGAATCTTTGGGGTTGGTTTCCTCATTCCAGCTGCCTTTGACAGGGTTTGTTTCTGTCCTCAGCTGATTTTGGCCTCTGCGCTCAGCTCAGCCCTGAGCAGGACCAGCCCAGCTCCATGGTGGGCACTGCTCACTGGATGGCCCCAGAAGTTGTCACCAGTTCTCCTTACGGCCCCAAGGTGGACATCTGGTCCTTGGGCATTGTGACCATCGAGATGGTGGAAGGAGAACCTCCTTACTTCAAGGAAACGGCGGCCATGGTAAGCGTCAGATTCTCCAGTGTTTGCAGAGGCCTGTGAGCACAGCGTGACCCTGCCCTGGCAGGAGCAGATGAAGGTTTCTGGACATGGGGAAGGGAATTCCCAGAGGACTCGAGCCTGAACACAGACCAATATTCTGCAGTCTCTGGCAACAATGTGCTTTGGGCTTTAAGGTGTTCAGCTCTTCTATCTGTGAGGATGACCTGAAAACGTGAAGCCAGTATCAGCTCCAATGTTATCTTGCAAAAAAACCCCAAACGCACCCCAAAAGCCACCCCCAAACACAAGAAATCTATGAAGGAGTTTGTAAAACAGGTTTGGCGAGATTAAGTCCCTTCCGGCTCTTCTCACTGGGAAAGTTGTCTAACACGTCAAGATGATTATTTAACATGCCCAAAGTCTAACACGTTTCTTTCCTAGCCCAAGCTCCTTTCTCCATGTCACCAAGCCTGAGCTTTCAGCAACACAAACCTGTTTCTTGTCTGGCAGTTTCTGGGATGGGGCATCACAAATGAATTTCCTTGAGTGTCAGTGTCCCTGCAGAGATGCGTTTGATGTAAGAATCCTTTGAAATAACAGTCAGACCACAGTGACTCTTGCAAATGGCCTGGAACGCTGGTGTCGGTATTTGGAGAAGCAAAATCTGCTCTTTCTGATGGAAGTGCCTACTAAGAAAGCCAATGAGATTGGCTCTCCAGGCCTGATCATTTGGATGTTGCAATGGCTGTGGCTGAATCAGGCTTTGGGTTTTTTGGTTGGTAAAGAAAAATGAGCAGCATCTCTGCCAGGGAGGAAAGTGCCCCTGGAGCTGGGGCTGAGAAGCTGGGCTCAATGTGAGCACTGTGGGTGTGATGGAAGCTGGCAGAGCGCTGTGTTTGCTTTTCCTGCAGGCTCGCACTCTGATCCGGCAGAACGGGACCCCGCGGCTGCAGGAGCCCCGGCGCCTGTCGGCTCTGCTGCGGGACTTCCTCGAGTGCAGCCTGGAGTGGGACGAGGAGCGGCGCTGGTCTGCCCAGGAGCTGCTGCAGGTGAATGCCAAGCGGCTGCAGGGGAAACAGCAGCGGCAGGGAGGGGTTTTCTTCTGGGGCCCTCTCCCGTAATCTCCAGGCTTGCTGCTTTGCACGCGCAAAGCAAGCAGAATCCTCGCCCGGTTTGGGTTGGCAGGCTCCTTTCCAGGTCCTTTGAACCTGGTGCCCTCAATGGGCGCAGACATCTTCAAGCAGATCAGGTGCCCCAGAGCCCTGCCTGAGCTGAGCTTGGCTCTTTCCAGGGAGGAGGCACCTCCCACATCTCTGGGCACCTTCTGTCAGTGTGTTCCCCACTCTCCTGGTAAAAAAACAAAATTCTCCCTTACATCTAATCTGAGCCTGCTTCCCTCTCTGCAGTTCAAATCCATTCCCCTTTGTCCTGCTGCAACAGAGCCTGGGAGGAAGTTGACTTTGGAAAGTAACGCTTCACTTCTTTCTTTTTTATCCTTTGGCCAGCACCCATTTTTAGCATCAGCCAAGCCTCTCTCCAGCCTGACCCCTCTGATCACTGCAGCAAAGCGACTGAAAGAGCAGCGGAGGACATGAAGCGCTTTCTCTTCTACTTGGGACAACTACTTAGTTCTGGTAGTTAGCACTGCCAGTTAGTTCTGGTAGTTAGGACAGCCTGTTTGTTCTGGTTGTTGTGACACCCTGTTTGTTATGGCAGCTTTTAGAATAAAAACTCCCGTCAACCTCAACTCCCTTGACATGTGCCATCCTTCTCCCCCTGTGACTCAGCTGCGCGGAGCAATGCGAGGCCACAGTGGGCCCAGCCTTGCCCAGAGCTGAGCCCCAGCAGAGGCCTGGCAGAGGCCAGAGCAGCCTCGGCATCTGCAGAGTCAGCCTGGAAGGACTTGCTTGGAGCCTTCTGGGCTGCACTCGACTCTGGGTTACAAATTGTGTGTGGCGGAAAATGCCACTGGTTCTGCAAGAGGGCAGAAGGGGCCTGGGGAAGGCCAGAAGGGCCATGGGGAAGGCTCCATGCTAGAGAAAAAACCTGCCCTGTGTTGGAGAAAAACCATGCCTTTATCACCTCGGACAGAGGCAAGAAAATTGAATCCTAAACCAAGGCAAAGAGAGGCAGGGGAGCAGCCCCGGCCCTTCCACTCCTGCCAACCAAAGCGTCCATCACCTGCTTCTGCACCCCTGGGCGCTGGTGGTCCGTGGCTGTTGGTTTTTGTCAGGCTGGCTGCCACCAGCCCAGGACAGGCTGGGCACTGGAGGCTTCAGGTGGGGAGATGGGATCCTGGGATGCATTTGATGGCACCTGCCAGCGCAAGCAGGGGAATGGGCTCAGCCGAGGCAGCGGTGGGAAGGAGACCGCGGGCAGCCGCTCCCGCAGCGTGTCACGATCCGCTCCCAGAGGCGGGGTTCAGGATGGTTCGTTTTAGGGATCTCAGACTACAAAAGACACAGCGGGGGACAAACTCAGTTTACTCAATCACAAATGCACTTTGATTTCGTGCCAACAAATGCCATAGTGGGGAGAGAAAAGAGAATAGCAAGAAAGACAGAAAAGAGGGCAAGGGGATTATAGCTACCAGCATGGAGGGTGGAGTCTTCGAGGCTTTTGAAGATACCTATAGACGTGAGTTTCTCCAGTGGGGAGATCTCAAAAGTGAGCGGGGGTCTCTAGGGTTTTTATAGTCCTGTCCGAAGCGACAGGCAGTTGGCCAAACAGGTGGGGGAAATCATTGCAGTGTGTTCATTTAGAGAACTCAGAACAAGTCGGTCGTCAGCAGGTACGGTGTCGACCAGTACGAGTCAGCAGGCGCGGTCACTTCACCGTGACTTGCCCATTGTTTCTGCTCAGGTTCTGATGTTCCCATGTGGGTGCTGGGTTTTTCCATCAAACACACCTGCAGGCAGCACTTGGCCAACATCCCAGCTCAGCCAGGCCACAACTCCCGTCTTGAGATTTTCAAGTCCCTTCGAGGGGTTTCAGTCTCTGTCCTTGACCATGGTGGTGAGGCAGATGAGGGATCTTCAGACCGTCTCTTACAGTCTGGAAGCTCCAATCTGGTAAGACACTGCAGGGGGGTCAGGAAGGGGCATCCACCCAGCACCGCTCCGGGAATCCTGTGCCACTGACACTGATCCCACTTTGTTTCCCAAGGGAAGAGGGACAGGAATGGACACAACATGGCAGCCAGTGAGTGCCAGTGGCAGATCCAGCTCTGGATCCCCTCTGTGTGGATCCCAGGATGGATGCTGGGATTAATCCTGGTGTGTGATCTGTGCTGGAATCTGATGGATCTTCTCTTTCTGCAGGAAAAGATGTGGGAACCAAGGGCCTGACCTTAGGTACGGAAGGGGATCAGCGTGGGATTCCAGAGGGAGATTGGGGCAGGATGGACGGACTTGGATCAGGGGGGGATTCCAATCAGAGCAGGGGTCCAGAGCAGGATCAGATGAAATTGTGGAGTGGGATCGGGGCTGGATGCTGGAGGGGGATCAGTTGGGATGGATGAGGCAGGATTGGTGCAGGTTGGATGGAGCAGGATCAGTGGGCATGGATAGATGAGGCAGGTTTGGTGCAGGATGAATGGGGCAGGATTGGTGTGGAATGGATGGAGCAGGATCAGGCTTGGATTCTGGAGTGGGAACAGGTGGCATGGGTGGAGCAGGACTGGGACAGGGTGGATGAAGCAGGATCAGGTGGGATTTGGGAGCAGCTCCCGCTCTCCATGGGCTCCACAGCCCAGGTCCATTGTTGAAGAATGGTTAGCAGAGCAAGGCCACGGATCATTAGAGGCCTTATGGCCCGATACCAAGTGCTAGCAGCCTACGTGCTGCTAAGACAAGCTGTCCTTGGGACAGCAGTAAGCACGGTTACAGGCCAAAGATAAAAGAACTTGTGGTTAATAGAGCGTAGCAGTAAGCACGTATCCAAAGTTTTCAGCATGCCAAGGGGAAGAACCTTCTCACGCTTGATATAGCCAATCAAGTATAGATGAGTAGTGGATGCTAACCAATTATATATTGACAAGTATGCTGAACGCTTCGGGCAAAAGTATAATAACGGATGTTATGAGCAATGAAGTTGAACAATGCTTTACCAATCATAATGATTGATTGCATTCTTCCCTCGCCGAAATCCTCCGCGGTCCATCTTGTGCACCTGGGACAAGATAACACCACGACCCACTCTCATCCCTGCAGGAATCACTGCCTGTGCAGTCCTGCGCAAGGAGCTGCATCCAGCCCCTTTCCTCTTCCCAGGGAAAGCCAAGAGCTCCCGCAAGAGCTCATCCCGCTGCTCCCACCCACCCGGCCCCGCCACCTCTCTTCCCCATGGATCAACTTCCCATTTTCCCCTGTTTCAAGCCAAGAATTAGTTTTTAGAACTAGAACAAAGATGCCAGATGGAAGGAGCCTTGCTGGTTTCAGTCAGAAGCATCAGTGACCAAAGGTCACGTTTCCTTTGGTTTTCTCCCATCCTTGTTCCTCCTCAGTGTTCAGGCTGGGCTATCAGGCGTCCTTAGGGCTGCATTTTCACAGTTCCTCTTGCATCCTTTGGGCAATAGCCTGTGCCCTGGGAGGATTCTTTCTGCTCCTTGGCGACACAGGAGAACCTTCCAGGCGGTTTTTGCATGAGCTGCTGCTGTGATGTCACAGGAGCATTGCCACGTCCCCGTGGTGTTGCTCTTGCTGTGGGACACAGAGGCCGCAGTGTCCAGAGCGGCTCTGGGCGCCTGCTCCTTGCAGGAGGATCCTCCTGCCCGAGGCATTCCCAGCGGTCAGCCCACACCCTGACGGCTGTCCTTCTGTGCTTGCAGGGCTACAGTCTGCAGACGTGTGCAGCGCAGCCAAAATGTTCCAGAATTTGGTTGCTGCAGTTTGCAGCCTGTACTCTGTGGCTTATTCGGTGTATTTCTTGACCCACTTGGCACGTAAGTCAAGCTTTTCCCTCGGTGCAGCATCTGTGGCTTTGAGCTTGCTGTGTGCTTTCTGTTCTTCCTCGGCAACTGGGTTGGCTTTGTAACCAAATTGCCATGAAGACACCATTGGTTTGGGAGAGCTGCTGCCAGCAGCTGCAGCTGAAAAAAGGGGGTGTCTGCAGCCAGCAGGGTGGGCACAGCATTTGCAGGGGAGAGTTGCTGGGGGAGTTGCGTACTCTCAAGGGGAGAGTGTGTGGCAGCCGAGCCTGGAACTCCCTCCGTTTGCTGCTCCGGCCCAGAACTGACACAGCCCAGTATTTGGTGCTGTTCTCTTGCTTGCTGTGTGAAGGGACTGTGGCTCCTGGAGGGATGCTGTGAGAGCAAAATGCTCTCTTGGGGTTGCTTTGCTCTGTGGCATTTCCCACCACAGGCATTTCTTTTCCTGACAGCATCTGGTTCATGTTCCTTCTCCCATTGCAGGGCACCTGACAGGTGGATCTCGAGCAGCTCCTCCTTTGGTGAGTTCAAAGGGAACCTTTGGTGTTTGGAATTGTGCAGCAAGTTGTGAGCTCAGCGTGTGGCAGCCGAGTGCAAGCCTGGGAGGCTGAAGGAAAGTTCCTGTCAGTGTCTTTGCAGCAGCAGCAGCAGCAGCAGCAGCAGCAAAGGCATCCCTGGCAGTTTTCTCCTTTTCTGTTGAAATGCTTTTGAAGAGCTGCAGGTGTGGTTTTGCAGGCAGAAGATTGCTTGCTGGCTTTAGCCATGGTGGAGTATCAAATTCCCAACAATAAGTGGCAATGTCGACTTTAGCCCATTGTTTGTTTGTTTGAACAGCTGGGAACCCTATTTCTGCTTAGTGCAGCTGGATGTGTAGCTGAGGATAAATAAGGTGATAACTGAGATGGAACTTCCCGTCCCTCACACTACCGTCTGTCCACAGGGCACAAAAGCAGCATCAGCACCTCCTCCAGCTCCCTCTGCCTCCAAAGAGGAGGCCAAAGAGGAGGAAGGCAGCGGTGAACTTCCCACTCTTCAGGGAGATAATGGTGAACTTCCCTCTGTGCCGGGAGACGACAGTGAACTTCCCGCTCTTCTGGGAGATGAGGGTGAACATCCCGCCGATTGGGAATACAACGGCGAGGCTCCCGCCGTGTGGGACAAGGACAGTGGACATCTCCCAGCGTGGGACGAGGATGGTGGACGTCACTCGGCACAGGGCGAGAATGGCCAAGCTGCCATGGCGTGGGACGAGGATGACGGACATCTCCCGGTGTGGGATGAGGACGGAGGACATCCTGTGGCTTGGGAAGAGGAGGGTGAATGTCTCCCAGCATGGGAAGTGGAGGCTGAACGTCCCATGGCTTGGAAAGACCATGGCCAACCTGCAGCATTTTGGGAAGAGGACGGAGAACCTGCAGCGTTTTGCGAAGAGGACGGAGAACCTCCCTCTGCTGCGGGATCCTGGGCTGAAGGTTCTGGCAGCAGCACAGCCCTGCAGGCAGAGGAAAGAGGGGAGCAGTGCCTGATGCAGCTGAGTACGTCTGCTCTGTTCCTGTGTGCCAGAGCAGGTGCTGTGTGTGTGTCTCAGCATCAGCTGCAGCCGGTGTTGCTCTGCAGCTGAATGTCCCAGAGTGACTGATTGTCCTTCCCCAGATGAGAACAAGGGCCCCCAGGGAGTGGGGCTGCATTCTGGCTCTGCTGCAAGGTGGGGTCTCTGTCTGGGAGAGAGTGTCTTCCATGTGGTTTCTTTCAGGAAACAGCGTGAGCGTGGGGGAACCTGCGGAGAAATACCTGGAACTGGAGCAGATTGGCCAAGGGTAAGTGCAAGGCAGTTACTTCTACACGAGCAGGGCCCAGGTATTTTGCTGGTGCAGGATCAAGTGAGAAGTCAGGAGAGCTGCAGACACCTTCAGGCACTGGGGGATGATGCTGCTGTCTCTCAGTCCTGATCAGAATTGACAACTGTGGTCAGATGGCACCTCCAAAGGCCCCTGAGGCTGGCAGTGTCCTGCCTGCAGCAAGGAGCAGGACATGGAAGATCTTCTGTCCATGCAATTGGATTGCCTAAGAGAGCAACTCACCATCTGCTGACTGTCAGAGAAGAGTTCTCAACAAGATTGCTTTCAAATCTTTTACTTGCAAAACTATTCACCGCTCAGGATTATCAAGAGAATGGCTTCCAAACAGAAAGCAGAGATGAACTAAGAAGGGCTCTTTTCAGCACAAGTAGTAGACCCCACACATCCAGTAACAGACACAGAGCTGCTGCACTCAAGGGGAAAATGCATGATGCCCTGATGCAGGGCTCTTGTGGATCCTGCAGCTCTTAGGCAGGAAATGCAAAAGGATGAAATACATTCTTTTCTAGTTCTTTAGACAGCCGGCCCCCAGCCCAGGTTTTGAACTAAAGGAATTCATCACGGACATTTGGGGTTTGCTCCAGCACTTTTCCTTCATGTTTGGCCTCAGTTTTCCCTTGCACACCTTGCATGGCAGAGGGCTGGTGGCTGCCGCACCCTTCTTTCAAGGCTTGACGCCCCCAGGTGTTTTCTGAATGTTACAGGCAGAAGAGATCTCCTGTCTGCCTGACTTTCACTCCCAGGGTCTAAAGCACTGCTTCTTTCCTCTCTGCTGTTTTGTCTGCAGGGCTTTCGGAGCCGTTTGTAAAGGACTCGACAGGGCCACTGGACGAGAGGTGAGTGTCTGCTGACAGAGAGAGAGGGAGAGCAATGAGAAGATGGATGTCCAGAGCAAAGCTCTCTCCTAAAGCCTGCAGTTGTCTTTGGCTCTGGTGTGGGTGCCAGCCTGTGACAGGGATCATCTGAGCATGGGATGTGTGTGTTTGCTTTGTTGTGCAAGCCCAAGCAGAGCAGCTGCATTTGAAATCATGAGCAAATGCCATAGAATTGCTAAAGGGTTCCCAGCTCTTTTGCTCTGTTTGCACAGAACCAGAATTACCTCCTGCTTGCAAAATGTGTTTGAATAATAATGAACATCATCATCATCATTCTAAGAGTGGTGGTAAACTAGGGCCATTTGAGAAGAGTGTAGGTGCAGAGAAGGTTGTTAGAGCTTTGAAGCTGAGGGACCATTTCTGCAGAGCTCACAAGGCCAAATGTCTCTGGCCACGTGTCCTGTAAGCAGCCCCCAGCCAGCAGAGCAATGGGCTGTGGGAATGGCACTTGCTGAGCTCTGGTGTCCCATCCCAAGGCAGTTTGGCACAGCCTGGCTGCGGCGCTCCAAAAAGACTCGCTCCGTGTTTGCTGTGGCCTCCTGCCACAGACTCCTCCAGTTGAAGGTCTGCAATGTCCCTTCAGGTGGCCATAAAGAAAATGAGTCTCCGAGGGCAGAAGAGGGAACGAGCTGTGAATGAGCTCCTGCTCCTGAAGGACAAGAAGAACCCCAACATTATCAACTCTTTGGACAGGTGAGTGCTTCAGCTCTCATCCCGTGCACGAGCCCTGCGTTAATCTTTCCTGGCATCCGCAGTCCGTGGCCTGTTTTGAGAAGCCTGACCCGGCCATATCTTGCCAAAAGAACAGCCTGGCAGTTCACTCCCTCCATGTTCCTTTGTTGCACCACTTTGGTTTTCTCTTCAAGCGGACCCTATTTTCCGTGTCTTACAACAAGTGCTGATAATCCATGGCAGAAATTATTTCCCTTGGTGTCTTCTTCCCAAATCTTTTCCATTGCTTCAGTTACCAGGAAGAGCAGGTTCTTGTTTCCAAAAAGGCCTCATCTGCCCATTTTTCAATGGCCCTGCCTGTTGCTGAAGAGACTTTCTGCAAGGTTTTCCAAAGAGTTGACAACTTTTATCCCAAGTGCTGCACGGCCTCCCTCCCTGGATAGCTCTGGAAGTTGTGTTGCCTTGTTGTGGAGTGAATGGTGGAAGTGATGAGTTCAGATGCTGAAGCAGCTGGGGGCAAGTGGTGTGGTTTCACATTGATCTGGGCTGTTGCTAAAAGTGCATTTTTCACTTGCTTGCCATCTAAGGCCTCTCCTTTTTCACAGGTGTCTCCTGTGAAAATCAGATGGGATTCTGTCCTCATTGACAAGTGACCTGGAAAGAAAACCCCACTGGAGGCTTTGCCATGGGGGAATTGAGCACTGCACATTCATCTCTGTGCCATTGTTTTCCTTTTCCAGCTTCCTTGTTGATGGAGATCTCTGGCTGGTAATGGAATACATGGATGGAGGAACTTTGCAGGATGTGGTCAGACAGACACGCATGGCTGAAGGAGACATGGCAGCTGTCAGTCGGGAGGTGAGGGATCCTGCTTGTGCCTCCCATGGCTTGGACACGATGCTCCTTCCAGAAGGGCAGGAGAAGAGGAGCGGCTCCATGCTCAGGGCTTTGTTTCTGCCTTGTTTTTATGAGCTGGAGAGGAAAGAGCCACTGAAATGAATGGCCTGCCAGCATCACTGCACTTCTGTTCTTGTCCCCTTTCCTGCTGTTGGGGTCCTCTGTCTTTTTTGGGTTTGATTTGCTCTTCTCAGCTTTGCCTTGGAACCATTTGCCTGGAGCTTGTGTGCACTGCACTCCTGGCCTGTCACAGCAAAGTTTCTGCTGGCAGAATTCTAAACTCTCCTTTCTTGGCTGATATATTCCAGCCATTGATTTTTACCCCGGTGTTTCTTTTTCTCTCTCAGTGTCTGCAGGGCCTGGATTTCCTCCATTCCAACCAGGTGATCCACAGAGATCTGAAGAGCTCCAACATCCTTCTGGGAATGGACGGCTCTGTCAAGCTGGGTGAGTGTTCCTGGCCAGGCACGGCGCTCCCGGGCTGCGGGTGTGGGGCTGCTTGCCAGTGGCGGCCAGAGCCCCACAAGTGCTGCTGGTGGCACTGCCACAAGCGCTCCTGCTGCCCCTGCAGAGAGCTCAGGGGAGGAGCAGGAGTGTCAGGAGTGGCTTTGCTCTGGCTATGGCCCTTGCAGAGGGGCAGGACTTGGAATGGAAATCTTCAAGGGAATCAGTAAAAGCCACTGCATGAAAGCTGAGGGTTTCTTGAAGGGTCCAGTTCCATCTTTCCTTGCCTCCAGCCGTGAGGACTTTTGCAGCTGTATTCACGACTGCATTCTCACACTGAGAGTGGGGAATCTTTGGGGTTGGTTTCCTCATTCCAGCTGCCTTTGACAGGGTTTGTTTCTGTCCTCAGCTGATTTTGGCCTCTGCGCTCAGCTCAGCCCTGAGCAGGACCAGCCCAGCTCCATGGTGGGCACTGCTCACTGGATGGCCCCAGAAGTTGTCACCAGTTCTCCTTACGGCCCCAAGGTGGACATCTGGTCCTTGGGCATTGTGACCATCGAGATGGTGGAAGGAGAACCTCCTTACTTCAAGGAAACGGCGGCCATGGTAAGAGGCAGATTCTCCAGTGTTTGCAGAGGCCTGTGAGCACAGCGTGGCCCTGCCCTGGCAGGAGCAGATGAAGGTTTCTGGACATGGGGAAGGGAATTCCCAGAGGACTCGAGCCTGAACACAGACCAATATTCTGCAGTCTCTGGCAACAATGTGCTTTGGGCTTTAAGGTGTTCAGCTCTTCTATCTGTGAGGATGACCTGAAAACGTGAAGCCAGTATCAGCTCCAATGTTATCTTGCAAAAAAACCCCAAACGCACCCCAAAAGCCACCCCCAAACACAAGAAATCTATGAAGGAGTTTGTAAAACAGGTTTGGCGAGATTAAGTCCCTCCCGGCTCTTATCACTGGGAAAGTTGTCTAACACCTCAAGATGATTATTTAACATGCCCAAAGTCTAACACGTTTCTTTCCTAGCCCAAGCTCCTTTCTCCATGTCACCAAGCCTGAGCTTTCAGCAACACAAACCTGTTTCTTGTCTGGCAGTTTCTGGGATGGGGCATCACAAATGAATTTCCTTGACTGTCAGTGTCCCTGCAGAGATGCGTTTGATGTAAGAATCCTTTGAAATAACAGTCAGACCACAGTGACTCTTGCAAATGGCCTGGAACGCTGGTGTCGGTATTTGGAGAAGCAAAATCTGCTCTTTCTGATGGAAGTGCCTACTAAGAAAGCCAATGAGATTGGCTCTCCAGGCCAGATCATTTGGATGTTGCAATGGCTGTGGCTGAATCAGGCTTTGGGTTTTTTGGTTGGTAAAGAAAAATGAGCAGCATCTCTGCCAGGGAGGAAAGTGCCCCTGGAGCTGGGGCTGAGAAGCTGGGCTCAATGTGAGCACTGTGGGTGTGACGGAAGCTGGCAGAGCGCTGTGTTTGCTTTTCCTGCAGGCTCGCACTCTGATCCGGCAGAACGGGACCCCGCGGCTGCAGGAGCCCCGGCGCCTGTCGGCTCTGCTGCGGGACTTCCTCGAGTGCAGCCTGGAGTGGGACGAGGAGCGGCGCTGGTCTGCCCAGGAGCTGCTGCAGGTGAATGCCAAGCGGCTGCAGGGGAAACAGCAGCGGCAGGGAGGGCTTTTCTTCTGGGGCCCTCTCCCGTAATCTCCAGGCTGGCTGCTTTGCACGCGCAAAGCAAGCAGAATCCTCGCCCGGTTTGGCTTGGCAGGCTCCTTTCCAGGTCCTCTGCACCTGGTGCCCTCAATGGGCGCAGACATCTTCAAGCAGATCAGGTGCCCCAGAGCCGTGCCTGAGCTGAGCTTGGCTCTTTCCAGGGAGGAGGCACCTCCCACATCTCTGGGCACCTTCTGTCAGTGTGTTCCCCACTCTCCTGGTAAAAAACCAAAATTCTCCCTTACATCTAATCTGAGCCTGCTTCCCTCCCTGCACTTCAAATCCATTCCCCTTTGTCCTGTTGCAACAGAGCCTGGGAGGAACTTGACTTTGGAAAGTAACGCTTCACTTCTTTCTTTTTTATCCTTTGGCCAGCACCCATTTTTAGCATCAGCCAAGCCTCTCTCCAGCCTGACCCCTCTGATCACTGCAGCAAAGCAACTGAAAGAGCAGCGGAGGACATGAAGCGCTTTCTCTTCTACTTGGGACAACTACTTAGTTCTGGTAGTTAGCACTGCCAGTTAGTTCTGGTAGTTAGGACAGCCTGTTTGTTCTGGTTGTTGTGACACCCTGTTTGTTATGGCAGCTTTTGGAATAAAAACTCCCTTCAACCTCAACTCCCTTGACATGTGCCATCCTTCTCCCCCTGTGACTCAGCTGCGCGGAGCAATGCGAGGCCACAGTGGGCCCAGCCTTGCCCAGAGCTGAGCCCCAGCAGAGGCCTGGCAGAGGCCAGAGCAGCCTCGGCATCTGCAGAGTCAGCCTGGAAGGACTTGCTTGGAGCCTTCTGGGCTGCACTCGACTCTGGGTTACAAACTGCGTGTGGCGGAAAATGCCACTGGTTCTGCAAGAGGGCAGAAGGGGCCTGGGGAAGGCCAGAAGGGCCATGGGGAAGGCTCCATGCTAGGGAAAAACCTGCCCTGTCTTGGAGAAAGACCATGCCTTTATCCCCTCGGACAGAGGCAAGAAAATTGAATCCTAAACCAAGGCAAAGAGAGGCAGGGGAGCAGCCCCGGCCCTTCCGCTCCTGCCAACCAAAGCGTCCCTCGCCTGCTTCTGAGCCCCTGGGCGCTGGTGGCCCGTGGCTGTTGGTTTTTGTCAGGCTGGCTGCCACCAGCCCAGGACAGGCTGGGCACTGGAGGCTTCAGGTGGGGAGATGGGATCCAGGGATGCATTTGATGGCACCTGCCAGCGCAAGCAGGGGAATGGGCTCAGCCGAGGCAGCGGCGGGAAGGAGACCGCGGGCAGCCGCTCCCGCAGCGCCCTCAGGCCACGGGGAACCCGGCGCCAACACGGCACAAGGAACCCACCAGAGCCCCCTGCCGCCCCCTCTGCCCGCAGCCGGCCCCGAGCCCCGGCAGAACCGAGCGCGGCTCCCACCTGCGCTGGGGCCGCCTCCGAGCTCTGCCGCCGCCTCAGTGGTGGTTCCTGGTCACCCCCAGGATGATCCCGGTCATCCCCAGGATGTTCCAAATCGCCCCCGCTAGGATCCCAGTTGTCCACAACATGGTCCCAGTGGCTCCCACTCATGCCCTGTACGGTTCCTTTCAGTCCCTCTCAGGAACAGCTCAGTGTGGCCCCAGTCAATTCCACTACGAACCCAGTGACACCTTCTATGATTCCTTTTGCCCCTGGTGTGGTCCCATTTGCTCACAGTGTAAGTCCAGTTACCCAGTATGATCCCGGTAACCTCCAGACACTCCCAATATCAGTCCAGTTTGATCCCTGTCACACCCAGTATGATTCCAGACATCCCCAGGACTTTGCCAGTCACTCCAAGTGATCTTGTATGACCCCAGCATGACCCCAGCATTGGCCCACCTCCTCCCAGCATGATCCCAGTTATTCCCTGCATTGTTCCAGTTTCTCTTGTTCACTCCTACGATAGATCTGATCACTCCCAGTATGATTTCAGTCAGTGTCAGGATGATCCAAACCACTCCCAGTCTCTCGCAGTACATCTCAGTTGTCCCCAGCATGCTCCCAGTCATGCTCATCTGCTCCCAGTTGTCTCCAGTATGCTCCCAGTAGCCCTCAGTGTGGTCCCAGTAGATCCCAGTACGATCCCTGTTGCCCCAATTCTGCTGCCAATGGGTTCTTGTCCCAGTCCTGGCGTGTCTCAGCGTCCCAGTCTGTCCCAGTCCATCCCTCTCTGTCCCGGTCTCTTCCTGGCAACCACCACTGTTTCCCAGATCCTGCCCCCCTGCCGCGTTCCTGGGCACTGGGACCCCCCTGCATCTCCATCCTCAGCTCCGGGATGCCCTGCAGCCCCTTATCTCCCACCAACACCCCCCTGCACCCTCTTTCCCGCCTATCCTCCTCTCCCAGACCCTTGATCCCCTGTTTCCGTGGCCTCGGGGGCCCCCAGACCCACACTCCTGGCCATCCTGGGGCACCTCACACCCAGGCCTCCCTTTCCTGGGAAACCTGAACTTGCAATGGGGCTCTTAAGCTGCTCTGGGATTTATGATCACCCAAAGGGAGAGAGAGGAGAGGAGAGGAGAGGAGAGGAGAGGAGAGGAGAGGAGAGGAGAGGAGAGGAGAGGAGAGGAGAGGAGAGGAGAGGAGAGGAGAGGAGAGGAGAGGAGAGGAGAGGAGAGGAGAGGAGAGGAGAGGAGAGGAGAGGAGAGGAGAGGAGAGGAGAGGAGAGGAGAGGAGAGGAGAGGAGAGGAGAGGAGAGGAGAGGAGAGGAGAGGAGAGGAGAGGAGAGAGGAGAGGAGATTTGGAATCAGGGATTGGAGTCCCAGTGCCCAGTCCTACTCCCCTGGGGATGGGAACCTCTGGTGGTGGGTTTTGTCAAGCTGTTTTGGAGTTGGAACCCAATGGTTCATCCCTGCTTCTCCCCCCAATAAATCAGGTACCATCCAAAGGTATCTCCTCCCCCGTCCCTCTGTCCATCTCTCCTGACCCTGCCCTTGCTCTGGAAGCTTTGGTCAGCTGTCCATTTTCCCCCTGACCCTGCCCTATGTTATAGAGAAATACCTGTCAGTCCAGCCTGGGGTCAATCACCTTTCTGCTTCGCGCTCTCTATCCCCCAGTTGAAAGGTGGGCACACAGGCTTTGTTCGATCTCTTTTTCGTCCCCCCTCTCTTCGGGAATAAAGATCTCTGAGAAACCATATGGAAAAGAGCTTTCTCTGGTCCTTGCTCTGAAACCTGGACACTCCAACACCTGTTGCCGTAGAACAACAGCCTTGTTCTGCACCATTACCTGAGACTGCAAGCAGATTCAGGAACGGCCCCTGGCGCTGCCAGCAATCAGAGCTAACTGGGGATCTACCGGCCCAGGGTCAGGAAC
Source organism: Chamaea fasciata (assembly GCF_029207755.1). NCBI lineage: Eukaryota > Metazoa > Chordata > Aves > Passeriformes > Sylviidae > Chamaea > Chamaea fasciata. Next base: position 1,854,866 of record NW_027094117.1, on the reverse strand, counting down.
CCCTCCCCACAAGAAAAACTGGATCCACTGCTCCCGCTGCTTCCCCTGCTTTGGGACAAACCCAGCAAGTTGCAGGCAGAGTATGAGTGCAGGGCCCCGGAGCTCAGCACAGCCCGGCCCGGGGGTCCCACAGTGCGTGGCCATGGAGGGTGTCAGGGCAGTCTGGGGAGATCCAGGGAGGTCTGAGGAGGGGACCCAGGTGAATTCCCTAATATTCCCCCTTTCCCCCTGTCCCCCTGTCCCCTCACACTCCCTCTGTCACTTTCACTTCCCCCTCTCCCAAACTGCACCACCGGGATCTGCCCGCCTCTCTCAGCCCCAGCCCTGGCTTTCAAGTGACCTGGGGACCCCCCGCAGAATGGGGGTCCCTCCTGTGTCCCCCAGGTGTTGGGTGGGGGGATGTGAGGGCTGGGCGCACTCAGGACAGCCCCGTCCTCACAGCCAGAGGCTCTTTACTGCTTCAGGGGAGAGGTTCATATCCCATCCCAAGGTCACTCTGGTCCTGGCTCTGCTCGTGATCCTGGTCCTGGCTTTGGTGCCGGCCTTGGCTGTGCTGTCAGGTAAGGGAGGGGCAGCTGCCTCAGCCCAGCCCCTGGGGGCACAGCAGGGTCCCTATTGCCTGTGGAGGGGAATCCTGGACCTTCTCCTCTCCCCTCTGCAGGGGGAAGACAAGGAAATATTCCAGTTGTTCCTGACACTCCGCAGCTGCTGGCCTGTCCTGCTGGGTGGGTTGGGTACAACGGGAAGTGCCACTTCCTCTCGAAGGATGAGCGCACCTGGGATCAGGGTCAGGCTCAGTGCTCTGAGCTCGGGGCCTCCCTGGCCGTGCTCAGCGATGAGGAAATGGTGAGTGAGGGGCTGGGAGGGTGTGGGGTGGCCGAGGGGAGCCTGGGGGCTCCTGGGCTGGGGGTGCAGCTCCCACTGCCGGCTCCTCTCCACTTCCCAGGAGTTCCTATTCCGCCTCAGCTGGAAAGTCGGTTACTGGCTTGGGCTTCGCAGACGGGGACAGCAGCTTCAGTGGGAGGACGGCAGCAGCTTCAACTCCTGGTGAGTCCCAGGGAGCCGAGCAGAACCTGGGGGGCATGTCGGGGCATGTGCGGATGGACAGGGGATGGGGCAGGAAGTGTCCTTTTGTGTGCCAGCATTGTCTCTGCTCCTCCTTGCAGGGTTCCTGTCCTGGGCGATGCAGAGTGTGTATACCTGGCTGAGAATCATTTTGGGAGTGTGACCTGCTCAAATCCAATGCCCTATCTGTGCAGCAGACCCCAAACTCGCCTGTGGCAGGGGATGGACAAAGCACCTTCTCTGTGCTGGGCAGTCACAGCTTTGCCCCTTTTCCAAACCCTGGGATGTCCTTCCTCAGGCGCAGTGTCTGCCTTGCACTGACCCTCAGGGTCACCTCAGTACCTGATCTCATCAACATCTCACCCTGTTTGGTCTCAGGGTCACCTCAGTGCCTGGTCTCCAGGAGATGAACCTGCAGGAATAGGACGTGATGTGGAAGCTGACGTGTGGCTGCCTGTGCAGGGCCTGGGGGTTCCTTTCTCCTTCTGCAGCCACTCCAGGACTCATCCTGTTTCTCTTGCACTACACATTTATACACTAAGCCTGTATATATATGTAGGTACAACACTCTGGAAACAAATTTCAAATGCATTCTTCTAACACTGTATTTATACACTAAGCTTTTATATCTATATTGGTATAACACTGTGAATACAGACCACAAACAAGTGCTTCCATGTGGATGTGACCTTGGTTGGGGCAAGGTGCCAATAATGCCAATGTGTGATTTAACCTCACAGGTACCATTACCTTAAGGGTTGGACTCGATCCTTGTGGGTCCCTTCCAATTCAGAGCCTTCTGTGGAATGACCCTGCATGTCCTCCATCAGTATTTAGGGTGCCACTGTTGCTGCTGTTTTTGTATTCTTTATAATTTTGGGGTTTTTACTGAATGCTTGCAAAGTGCCCCCGGTGTCCCTCGTGTTCCCCCGGCGCCGGCAGCCCCGTCCCTGCCCTGCTCCCCCTCCCACGTCCCGTCCGGGCTGGCGGAGCCTTGGAGCTGCCGTGGGGGCCGTGGGGCTGCCCCGGGGGCTGCGCCCTGAGCCGGGGCCCCTTCCCAGCGCTCCCAGTCTGCCCATCCAGCCCGGAGCAGCCGGCGAGGGCTTCAGCTGGGACGGCAGGGGGGCGATGCTGAGGGGTGGGACCCACCTCGCTTGGGTTTGGTTTGCTCTTCCCAGCCTCAGGAAAAAAGATTTTTGGAAGTTTCTGCCAGAAATCTCTCCCCTCCTCCACTCAGCCCAAGGGCCTGGGGGGTTTTCCCTTTTATTTGGCGAAATCAAAGCCGTGCAGTTCATGCTCATAATTAGGGCCAGGAGAACTCACGGCTTTCCTTGGAGCCGGTACCGGCGAACACGCCGGGCTGGGATAGGCGGGCCGGGAGGTGCGGAGAAGTTTGTTTGTGTTTCCAGCTCAATCCCGACTCGGGCCCGGGCCCGTCCCAGCGCTGTTCCTCATCTGCGGCTTTCCCCTCACACAGCCCGGGGGCGGGGCCTGAGAGCGCGGGGCGGGGGTGGGCCGTGTGCAGAGCCCGCCCCTGGCTCGCTGCCATTGGCGTATCGTACCGTCACTCTAGAATCTCGCGCGCTGATTGGGCCGAGCGGGGCCAAGCCCGGCCCCGGGGCCGCCCCCCGGGCTGCCGTTGACCGGCAGAGGCGCCATTGGCGGAGCGTGTGTGCGGGCCCGGGAGCGGCGGCAGCGGCCGGAGCCCGGTGAGGCGGCGGCGGAGCTCGGAGGCGGCCCCAGCGCGGGTGGGAGCCGCGCTCGGTTCTGCCGGGGCTCGGGGCCGGCTGCGGGCGGAGGGGGCGGCAGGGGGCTCTGGCGGGTTCCTTGTGCCGTGTCGGCGCCGTGTTCCCCGTGGCCGGAGGGCGCTGCGGGAGCGGCTGCCCGCGGTCTCCTTCCCGCCGCTGCCTCGGCAGGAGCCGGTGCCGGAGCAGCGCTGCCTCGTCCCGCTTCCTGCGGGTAGGACGGAGGTGGCCGCCCTGTCCCCGGGGCTGTGCGGGAAAATTCCCGTGGCCAGAGGTTTGTGTCCCCGGAGGAGACCGAGGAGTCCTGTAAAAGTGACTTTATTCCTGAACAAAGGGAGAGGCCGTGCGGCGTTTGCCGTGGGGTCTCTCCAGTTGTTGTCGTACTCGACCTCCTTTTTATCCTGATTTTCCCTTCTGCATCTCCCTGTCCCTTTGTCCAGTGGTGAAGGTCCTTGGAAAGTTCCGACTTCCCGATCCGCCGCCTGCATGTCCTCGTTAATATGCCCCCCCTTTTGTATAACATCCGATATTCATGGCTCTGTTCAGTCTTTTTTCTTCTTTTTGATGTTCAGGAATTTCGCAGGACCTTGGCTGAGCAGCAGTCCATGTCAATGAGTAACGTTTTCTGAAACTGATGGTTTTTCTCATTCCTTCCTTTCTCCAAGTCCCTGTCCCTATGTCCAAGCAGATTCACTGATTCACTCTGTTTTTTCTTGCTGGGTCCTCTTTGACTTTGGGATTATTGTCAGTGCCCTCATTCCCTGTCCTTTTGTAGCCGTGTGTGGATCAGGAGGCCTGGCTGCCACCTGCATCCCCTTGCTCAGCTGCTGAATGAGCTGCCCTCAGCAAGGTGTGTGCACGGTCCAAAGATGAGAGTTGCTGGAGCACAACAGAGGAGAAAGAGCCTTCGTTTAACCCATGGTGTGCCAGGGAACCACGAAACTGTGTCCCATTCCCATCCTTTCCACGTTTGGACCGGCACATGAGCTGCTTTCTTATTTCCTTTGTTATCTGTTTCACCAGTTTTCTGTTGTCATCTATTTGTCAACGACATCTTGAGTCATTTAATTTTCCACCCTGTCCTCCTCCTTCTGCTAATATATAATCTGATCCCATCCCCCGGTGAAATGTTGCATTCTTCGTTTGAGTGGATTGGTGAGCCAGACTGAGGAGCTGGATCTGTCTTGTGGACGTCTTGTAATCTAATTCTGCCATTGAAATGATCAGTGGGTTCTCTGGCCCCTGATCTGAATTGGTTCGGGTTCCCTGGGGCTGGTCCATGGTGTTGCAGGATTTGTTCTGATGGCCGTTCATCTTTTCCCCATTTTTGGGTGCTCCCTCCAGCCAGGGCTGCAACAATTGATCTCTTTTTTCTAATTAAATCCTCACACACTTGGATTCCCAAGTGATTTCTCTGAACTTGTGGTAGCACAAACACCCCAGTGGTCTAATGCTCCCTGTGTGACACAGACAGTGAGAGCACATGTTGGAGTGGGGAGAGGGATGATTCCCCCCCTCTTATTTTAGTGAAGTTTTCACAACATTCTCCATTTGCTGTTTCCCTTTGCAGCTGAAGCAATTTGTGTTGCAGAGTCAGATCTCCTCACTGTGGGCTCTGCCTTTGGCTGTGCCAATTCCATCTGTGCCAGCAGGCAGAGCTTGGGGTGAGGGACAGAGGGAATCAGCCCAATTCCTCCCCCGGGCAAGTAGAGCCTGATGCATTGTCCACACTTTTCCCCAGCAGTGTTAATTTGCATTTCTAAAGCTCCTCTCCTGGCTGCCTGGAAGGAAGCTTCTCTTCCAGACCAGCGATTGAATGACTCTCATGTGGTTCCCTACAATCTACTTTTGTTTTAACTGTGAATTTAACTGTTTAATTCTTTTCACTGTTTACTGTTAAAGGCTCGCTTTTAAAGCTCTTCTGGTTTTGTAAAATGCAACCTAACGGTGAACATCGAAAAACCCATACCAAAATTTTGCCATCACTAAATGCCTTCCACAAACATACACAAAAACATTCCGAAGCCATCAAGTTTTTTCTGCTTCTTCTCCTAGGACTAAAAATTGTTTCTCACACCCCTGGTCCAAACATTACTGACAATTTAAAAGTAGGATTATTATGAGAGATTATTCTGATGGTGCAATCGTTTCTCTGAAACTGCGAGAAAAACAGTAATTCTCCAATAATACATTTAGTGTTGGAGAGTCAAGGCATTACTTGATTTTGGCCAGGATGTGCAACAGAAACCATTTCATCTACACGTAGCCTGGGTGTGCAGCAAAAATCATTCCATGACACGTGACTTTTACTGGATTTTCCCTAAACTTTCTACAGTCTGACCCACAGATCCAGCAGAGGATCTGTGGGCAGGCACAGGGGCTTCCCCCGCTGTGGAGCCCTGGCTGCTGCTCCGGTGCCTTCAGTGCGGGGTCAGTCGTGGCCTGTTTAACATCCACAGACAATTCCAATTCCTTTTGGGAGTCTGGGAGAGCCATGGCTGGGGCATCCATCATTTTCGTTTTTTCATTTTCTCATGTTTTGTTCTCTTTCTCATGTCCATACCATAACATTGAGGCTGTCTGGGGTTAAAATGTCACACAATGTTCTGGATAGAACAGAGAGTCCTCAATCCAGTCCTCCAATTCCCTATTAATCCTCAGAATTGTTGCAGCTCCTTTTTATCCTGGGTAAAGTTACTTCTGAGATTCCCTTGACCTTCTGTTGGTCAATTCACTACAAACTTTCAGTCAAATAATGCCCCAAATATTTAACTTCTTTCTCCACCTTTTGCGCTTTTTCTTTCAAATACTCCAAAATGCTTTTTAGCCTGAAAATGGAGCCATTCCAAAGAGGCTTCTTCTACCACTTCGTGTCCTCCTGACTGGAGCAAGTCATCCTCATCCTGCATTATCCCTGTCCCTGGGGGTGAGGTAAATTCTTTTGATATTTTCTGCAAAGCTTGCCCGAATAAGGTTGGTGCTTCTGTGCATCCCTGCAGAAGGACCGTCCATGTCTTTCCCATTTTCCCTTCTCCCTCTTGTTCCCACTCAAAGGCCAAATCCTGTTCAGCATCCTGTGTCAGTGGGCATCCCCCAAAGCATCTTTGACATCAAATCCTGAATGGCAGCAGTGTGAGGAGGGAACCTGGTTCCAGGTGGTGTAAGGATCTGAGACTGTGGGGTGCCTGGGTTTGATAATCTCATTTCTTCTTAGGTCCTGCACCATTCTGTGGATTCCATCTGATTTCTTGGTTGGCAGCATAGGAGGAGCATTATAGGGAGAGATGCCTGGCTCCCAAAACCCTGCCTTGAACAGGGGCTGGATAACAGGCTGTACGCCCTTCCTTCCCTCCCTTGGAATAGGGGATTGCTTTTAGACACCACTTGTCCTGATTGCCGCAGAGTCATTTGGAGAGGCTGGGTATCTGATTTTCCCTCTTTCCCTGGGGCTGCCCACACTTGTGGGTTCACTTCAGCACAGGCCTTGCCAGACATTTGACACAAAGGTACCACAGAACTGGCCTCTGTATCATCTTTTACAGTATTAATTTGCATTCCCAGTTTAGCCATCAAATGCCTTCCCAGTAAATTACAATCACAATTAGGAACAAGTAAAAATTCCTGCATTTCAAACCCATCCCCCACATCTGCCGATAGTGGTTGACTAAAACACATCTGCTCATCTTTCCCACTTGTCCCTGAATAATCAAAGACATTTTAGGGATTTATCAGTTCCTTAAATCCAGCTTCTGCTTATCAAAAGGGAAGTCTATCTGTCTTACTTCAGCAATATCTGGTTTAACTAAAATCTTTAATTCTTCAAAATTAATGTTACAAGAGCAGCAGGCTGCGTGGTCAGTTAATATTTTCTGGAAGTGATGCCTTCTTCTGTCCCTTCCTTATGTCCGAGTGCCTGGCCCTATCCCCAAGCAGATTCGCAGCATCTGTTTGTAAAGACACTTTCCTCTTCTCCCTTTCATGGGGGTTCCCCGTTTGCGGGACATCCCCCCTGGAGCAGGGTGTCCCCCGTTGCTGCAGCCCCACCCCTCGGGCAGGCTCAGCCAATGGGAGCGCGCGGCGCTGATGACTCACCAGTTGCCAGGCAGACCCGCAGGTCCCAGCGGTGCCCCCCTGGACCCCACGTGCGCCCTGCCCTAGGCCCCAGCGCCCCCGCGAGGGGAATTTGGGGAGGTGGGAGGGGGGAGGTTTTGCGAGGGGCTGAATCTTTATATTGTGGAAAAGTTTTTGTCTGAGTCTCGATGTGTGGGGAGTTTTTGATCTGTGTCGATGTTTGGAGGACTTCTAGGCTGAATCTTGGTGTTTTGGAGATTTTCACAGACACAAGGTGCCCGCTGACTTTTTGAGAATAACTTGGGCAAGGAGGAACCCCCAGCCTAAGGTGCTCTCCTCTTGTTTTCTCCCTAAACCAGGATCTGTCATTCCCAAGGAGTGCCCAGATGGAGAAGGAGGAAAAGCCCCGGAGATCCCGCAGGAGGAGGGGCTGCAAACCCAGCCCAGGGAGCTGCAAGGAGGAAAGACCTGCCCTGTGCCAGGAGGGCGGCCGGAGATCCAGCCAGAGCTCAGAGCTGGTGGAGAAGCCTCATGGAGGGGAGAAGCCCCACAAGTGCCTGGAATGTGGGAAGGGTTTCAGCTACAGCTGCCACCTGATCCGGCACCAGAGGATCCACAGTGGGGAACAGCCCTACGAGTGTGGGGAATGTGGGAAGAGCTTCAGCCACAGCAGTAGCCTGAGGAGACATGAGAGGATCCACACTGGGGAAAAACCCTACAAGTGTGGGGAGTGTGGGAACAGCTTCAGGAACAGCTCCGCCCTGTGGAAACACCAGATGATCCACACTGGGGAAAAACCCTACGAGTGTGGGGAATGTGGGAACAGCTTCAGAGACAGCTCTACCCTGTGGAAACACCAGATGATCCACAGTGGGGAAAAACCATACGTGTGTGGGGAATGTGGGAGGAGCTTCAGAGACAGCTCCAGTCTCGTCCGGCACCGAGTGATCCACACGGGGGAAGGGCCCTACACCTGCTTGGAATGTGGGAAGAGCTTTGGATTGTGCTCCGACCTGAGAAAACACCAGCGCATCCACAGCTGGGAGAGGCCCTACGAGTGTCTCCAGTGTGGGAAGAGGTTTGCAAGGAGCTCCACTCTCCTCTTACATCAGCGGATTCACACGGATGAGAGGCCCTTCCGCTGCCCCGACTGCGGGAAGGGCTTCAACCGCAACTCACACCTCACTGTCCACCGGCGCATCCACACCGGGGAGAGGCCCTGCAAGTGTCCTGAGTGTGGGGAGAGCTTCTCAGACAGATCTAAAGTGACCAGACACCAACGGAGGCAGCACTGAGGGAAGCCCTGCGAGTGCCCGAGTGCGGGAAGAGCTTCGTGCGCTGCTCCAGCTCCATCCCCCATGGGAGGATCGGCGTTGGATGATCCCCAGTGACCCCCGTTGGGCAGAGCCCTGGTGATCCGTGGTCCTGGTGATCTGTGTTGGGAAGAGATGTGGCTGAGGGGGCTCCACATCTTCCTGTCTCCCTGTGGGCACCTGGATGAACACAGGGGCAGGAACATCCATCGGGACACAGACCGACATTGGGAATTCCTTGGGGAGAGCGGATTTGTTGACTTTCAACCCCAGAAAATCTTTTGTGCTCAGTCCTATCTTCTGGGGGCATCAAGGAATGCTGGATGGTCTTGGAGGTAATTTCCAGTGTCAGGATTCCACGATTTTGCTTTCCTGTTGCCCATGGGTGTTTTCCACAGACAAATGGTGATGAACTGGGGCAAAGACCATGACTGTGGAGGCAGTGGGGTGGAAACCGCTCCAAAAAAGGTTCTTCCCTCCCACCCAAGCATGTGGATCCTCAGCTGGCACAGACAGGAATATCCTTTTCTTTTGGCCTTGATTTGCTTTTCATTTCTCTTCATGCCTTTTAAATGTCCAACACTGGGGTAAAAATAAAGACGTTGAACTAAGACATGGCTGGGGACATAAGACATGGGGAGTGACTTTGGGACACATGGACATGGAGGGTGACGTGGCCATTCATGGGGACATGAGGGGACACGGGCACAGATGGAGACGTGGGGGACAATGACAAGGATGGAGACACGGTGGGGAGGCAGCCATGGGTGAGGACATGGTGGGACGTGGCCAGTGGCAAGTGGGGACATGGCCATGGCCGGTGCCATGGGGGGAACTTGCAGGGGCTGTGGGGGATGCTGGGTTTGAGGGAGTTGAGGGTTCCTGGGAGGGCCTTGGGGCTTGCTGAGGGCTTTGGGGACCCCAGGCCCAGCGGCTCCGGCTGCGTTGGGAGACCCTGGTGGAGGTTCTGGGGCAGCTGCTCAAGGACCTCCTGACCTGGACCCCCAGCCGGGCATTGGGCTCCTGGAAAGGAATGAACGTCCTTGTCCCCAGGAGGGAAATCCCAGCACTCCCAGGGTGTCGTGGGCAGCTGAGAGGCCACAAAAGGGAGGGGAAAGCCAGTCAGAGCTGTCCCCCCTAACAACTGCACCCCAAAAATCCCAAACTCAGGGATTCCTCCCAGAAAAAAAGCTGCCAGGAGCTGCCTGAATTCAGGGAAAGGGGGGATGGGACCCCCAGACTGAGCAGGAAGGGCCTGGAACCCCTAGAACCAAGCATGGGGAGATGGTGGTGGGGGATTGGGGGGCAGTGGGGAAGAGGTGGAAGAGTGGGGGAAATGGGGGGCCTGGGACCCCAAAAGAGTGGGGGAGGGGTTGGGACCACCAGATTGCTTTGGGAGGGGTCCTACTCTGTCAAGCTGTTCGTGGGTATAGGGTCTTAAATGGCCAAGAACATTTTCTGGTTATTACGAGTTGTTTATTATATAAATGCATCAATCCAAAAAGCAGGAGTCCTAAGTATGTAGTCTTACTAAAAGTTGCAATACTTAAAGTCCCAGTGGGGCGTAGAAGCAGGTTAACAGACAGTTCCAACCTCGGGGGCAATAACTTACTAACAAGGAATCCCAGCCACGGGGGGAAGGCAGATTGACAAGGGCTCCCAGCCAGAAGGAAAAGGCAGATTCCTGGCCCAGAGTCCCATTTCGAGCAGCGCTCTCTGCAGCAGTGGCCGCAGCAGCAAAGGCTTCAGCTGTAACAGCGGCAGCAGCAGCTGCACCCCCCAAGTGGTGATACCTGACAAAGTCCTGGCCACGGCCCCCTGGCCACGGCTCCCTGGCAGAGCCCCGTTGTCTCTTGTTGTAGATGGCAGGAGGATGGATCCGTCATTGAAGAATCGATGAGTCGATGCCATTGCCCCCGAAACAGGATTTTTATCCATGAACCATAAATGCATATTCATATCCTTATCTATAGGTTTTCCAATTAAATAAGAACACAATTCTAAAACATTCTTTCTACACCAATCTAAACTTAATTTTGAAAGTATGTAAAACTGGGAAGGATGGTATCAATCCTTACACAAAGGCGTATAGCATATCTATTAACATAAAAGGTTCTATCATATAACGTGTCTATTAACGTAAAAGGTTCTATCTCACTCATGTAAAAATTGTACCTTTTCTGTCTAGTTCTGTGAGCGATGTTTTTGTTATGTCTAAAGCCAAATCACCAGGCCTTAGGGCTCTGGGCTCTGTGCTAGTGACGCACGCCCTCAGTCACCGGTGTCCCACTGGCTCCAGGGGGCACAGCCGTGCTGTGCCAGGAGTGGGGAACTGCCCTGGCATTAGCCTTGCCACGGGCAGAACCTTAGAGCCACCAGCTCTAGGACCCTGTGCCAGGCGGCATTGAGGACCAGGTAAAGGAGGAGACGGAGGCTCTCGGTCTGAGGTTCCAGCAGGGTAGGTTTATTGCTGAAGGGTTCAGGAGCTGAGGAGAGCTGCCAGCAGGAGTGAACACGGTTTTTAAACAGGGGTGGAACAGTGGGTGGACACAACAGCATGACCAATCAGAATTCAACAGGGCAGGAGTGCAGGGAGGGACTTTCAAAGCCCACAACCAAGGGTGGTAGAGGGGGTGGATACAATTTGAACTGACTAATAGGGCTTCGAGGATTAGGGGAATAGCAGGGAGGGGGCACGGCAAGGGGTTGGGACAACCAGGGCTTGACAGAGAGGGTTCTGGAGGAGGGGGTAGGATTACCTTGCTAGATAGAAAAAGGGAGGGAACGACCTTAGGGCTGAACCAGCTCCGGGAAGAACGGTGGGGAACTCAGGTACAAACCACTGGGAGAAACATGCACCACAACATGCTAGCCAGCAAATTCTTAAGGCACTTAGAGTCTGTTTACTTAAAACTAAAGTCTAAGCTACATATTTATGTGGTTTAATATATTTTAATTTCTCTAAAGGCTTTAACTCAATCCCTGTATCTTTCTCCCGCCCTGGAGAACCCGGGGGGGGGGGGGGGGGGGTGCACTTCAACATCTCCTTGTTGATTCATGTAGACTCCCTTAATAGCTTTGTTAATTTTTTGTTGAGTGCATTGGAGCAAACAAGGCATCATGATTCGCTTAAATGTGCAATCCCATTTTTAGAAATTTTTTCATCCATGATGTCAAATTCCCTCCATCAAACAGGCTATCTAACCAAGTCCCATTGATAAAAACAGGGCAGGAGGCCTTTCCTCTTTTTTAACACCCTTATTGGAATCAGCTCGGGGTGGGGGCCCGACGGGTCGCGCGCACACCGCCGCTGCTCCCAGAAGCGACTCGGAGGAGGAGGTGTGCAGCTCTTCCCACTGGAGTGCAATGCAGGCAGAGCCGGGACTTCTGTCCTCGCGGGAACACCCGGAGTCGCTGTTGGCTCGAAAGTCCAGGGGTGTCTCTCTGGGTCAGTCTCATGCTGGTCATGGCGGGGAGGGCAAAGCTGGGGGATGATGCCCCTCTTTCCCGACTGCAACATGTGCTCTTTGGTTTTCTATTTCAAGCATTGGCTCGTTGTCTGTCGGGTTTTCTGTCAGGAAGGTGTTGTGCCGGTGGCTGATTTGCATTCACGTCCTGTCACCATCCTGGGGAGCAGCAGGGCCTGACCGTGACTGGACGGAAAGGGAAACACTTACAGGGGGTTACCGGGGACACTGAACTGCCAACACAGAACACTGAACTGACAACCTGGAACACAGCAACATGGAATACTGAACCACAACTTCTGTCATTTCTGGGGTAGGGCTTATTTATCTCACCATCATTAACTCCAATTTTTGATACGCCTTCCTTAAGTTGTTGTATGCTTTTGCGGATAGATTCTGAGTGATCAGACAAATTCATACAACACATTCCCTCAAAACCTTCACATCCATGTCCCTGTGCTAATAAAAGAAAAATTGCAGCCCTTTTTTACAAAATTGCGTGCCTGTTACTTAATGCAAGAGAAGTAAAATTGAACTCCTTACTCAGCCAACGCCCCAATTTACATCGGGTGTTAACAGAGTAAGTTTTCCAATGCTACGTGGTCCACCTACAATATGTGCTGGGATAGCAGGCTAAGTTCTGTCATCACAAATAAAAATACTTGTCATGGCAATTGATAGGAAATGTTACTGATTGCAGACTGCACTAAAGCAGTATGATTACATCAAAAGCTCTGATTTTTATATATATCATGATAGGGAGAAATATCTTTAACCAAAGCTTGATTTTTTTCCCGTGTAATTAAATTTGGCACAAAAGGTCATTTTCACGGAACCAAAGATTTCTAATTTTTAAGGTTCGAGAGATGCCTTGGGAAGGTGAGGAACCCACCAATCCCACTCATCTACTGGGGTCCAAGATCCTATATAGCTGTTTCTATATATATACACCTTGCATGGCTTCATCAATTTCTTTTGGAATTGGCCAGTTGTCCACTGGTATACCAACTAAACTGGTGGAAAATGGTTTTTCTGGGGTTGTGTAAGACAAACATAGTATCTAAACCTTAAGCATTAGCTAAAGCTACCCAAACATTTGTTCTAGGTTGACTAATGGGTAAATCTGTGCTACTAAAAGCAAGCAAAGCAAAAGAGCAAAAGCATACAATTGATCCCCACGCTGACCAACAGAAGGTTCTACATTACTACTGATTCCCACACTAAATCCCAAAGTTCACAGTCTCCAATGGCTGAAGCACACGACAGCAGGTGCAAGCTGGAGTCTCTGCACAGTTCACGTCTGTGTGCTCTCTTCTTTGCCTGCAGAGTGGTCAGTGTTTTTCTGTGCTTGATATATCCTTCACATTCTTTGTTGGAATAATTCACCTGGGTTCTAAATCTGCAGAAATGGAAGCAAGCCCCTTTGCCCCAAGTTAATAGAGAAAGTGGACCTTCAATTTGTCCCGTCTCTGGATTTCTGAGCTAAAGGATTTTCTTTTAATTTTCCCTGTGTACCAATGTACAATTGGACTTAAAGATATATCCACTGACAGATGGATATTTTGTATTTCTCAAAAAATGAGTATTTGATAAGATTTGTTTACTATAAACACAAGCTCTTCAATCCTCATGAGTTGACTGCTCCTGTAGATACAGGGGGTTGCACCAGCTGATAGACTGCACATGTATTTATGTTTGCTTTAACTTGGTACCTGGAAATACAAACATTGCATAAGTGCATAGGTACTCTGAAAAAATGTATGACTCTTAAGAACTGATAGCAATCAGGAAAAATTCAGGTATAACAATTAAGAATATTTCAGATGAAAAGCGTAATTAATGGTTGTTAACGATAACACGTGTGAAATCGGATAATTATTAATTACTAAAATATTGCACTATCATCTCAGAGTCTGCAAACAGCTTATAGAATCTTTTTCCAGTGAGGACCAGGACACCCTTTCCCTGGCAAGGTGCTCAAGTGCACTCCAAAAATCGGTCCAGCTGTCTTACTTGTAAGGTCAAATTGCCAAGTGAAAGTGACTTGAATTTATTTTTGATGCAAAAAACATCGGAGCTTGTTGGCAGAACATCCATCCAGACAAAGTGAAGGGTCTGGCCAGGACTCAAGCTCTAAACTGGAGTGATGTCCCTTAATACATTTCTTAAAACAAGGCTCTTAACAATCGACGTTATAAAATGCTTAAACAGTTAAAAAATAAAAGGAAGGATCTTGAAGTTCACATGTCTTTTGGATAATTAGAAAAAGGATATTCAAGCATATTAAAAAATCAGCTGTAAGTTAGGAAAATTAACAAATTTACATTATATAATTAATACATAAACACTAATCATCTTAGGAAGTTGAAATAACACCTTTCTAAACTATCATATACTTATGACCTACAAAAAACCCCACTAAAACAGCTTACGACGTGGATTTGTGAAATTGTAACAAGCAATAAAACCTTTCATGAAACCAAGGATGTGGTAAACTGCATCTTCTTCCATCCCCAAACAGGTGTTTACCAATATTTCATCACAGCTGTTTCGGTCAAAGTGTCTTCTCTCTAAAAATAATTAAACTTTGCAAATAAGATGAGCATATTTTAACAGAGCTTCAGGTAATTCTAAAATCAAACAGTGCTTAATATGAATAAATTTTGACAGAGTTTTAAATTATATGAAAGAATTTTTAAATTATATGAGCTAATAAAAGTTACATGTAATAAAACCTTAAATTAATAGGATATAGACTTAATATCATCTAAATTCTATAAAAATTAAACTTGTCGAAACTTAAAAATAACCTGAATTTAACAGGGCCCAAACTTAACAGAACTTAAAACAACATAATTTAACTGACCAATACTTAGCCTATACTTAAACCAAACCACATAGAAATTAATCTTGACAGAATATTAAAATATAACTTAACTCAGACATAAATATACTAAGTGACTCCAAGTAAAATTTCACTCTACTTTACTCCCCATTGCGATAAGTTTCTGTACAATGAAGGGGCGAATAGCTGCTTCAGGTCCTTTAACTGTAATCGTGCATCTACTTTGTAGACATCCGGTGACTCCCCCAGTTTCTGTAGGAGGATCTAAAGGTGTCACCAAAGTCCAGCCCCTTGGCCAGCACAGATGAGAAATCACTGTTACCTGCGCTCCTGAATCCAGGAGACCTGTAACTCTGATTGTTTTGTTAATATAGATCAGACTACAAGTTAGGTATTGTTCTGTTTGGTAGTGGCTACTTTCCCTACGACCGGACTGAAGGAGCCTGGAAGGGATGCTAGACAGAGGTTTGGAGTGGCACTGCTTGGCATGGTGTCTTTTCTTTTTACATCTTGGACAGCAGAAAGGTGGGTTTGAGTTTTGTGCTGGCTCTGTGCAAAACTTTGATATGTGTCCAGGCTTCCCACATCGGAAACACAGTCTCTTGTCATTCTGTGATGTCTTGTTGTTTTGCTGAAGTGCTGAGCTGAGAACTTCAAGGGCTTTTACTGATTTTTCACCCCTTGCTTCTGCTTGAGGTGTTACCTTTAGAGCAGCAATAGTTTTTGTAATATATGGTGAAATTTCTTTTTCTCTACAAACCTAGATCATTTGATGTATAGAAGGCTGTGGATCATGCAAGGCTCTAATTATTTGTTTACTTTCTTCACTAGTATTAACAAAGGCAAAATTTTGAAGCAGATAAAGACATGCCAGGTCATCCTTGCATTGTCTCTCTATTGCATCTATCAGGCGATCTACGAATGTAAGAAATGGCTCTGATGTTCCTTGCTTTATTTCTGTATAAGTCCTTTCAGGGATTCCCACCAGCTGAGTCAACAGCAGAGCTTTGCAAACAGCATTTTCAATGTATTCATGATTCGGTGGTTCCCACCTTGATTGACACCCCCTCTGGCATCGGTAACTGGCAAAGCTAAAAGTGATCCTTCAGCCAAATTAAAGTCCTTGTCTTTGATTGCTTGGTGTCTGACTGCTGCCCAGTCTGTTAGAGACAGATGCTGAGTCCTTCTCGGAGGGTGCCTTGACTCAGGCAGAGCTGGGCGGTGTACCTGGTCAGGGGACAGAAAGTCTCTTTCCCAGTTTGAGTCTGCTATATCTGAGATAGATGAATCCGAATCATTGTCCGAAACAATATCACTGGTGCCTCCCCTCTGATCCATAACAGCCCTCTGGTGTCTTCCATCAATGCCTTGTCCTGGTGTCCCGTCATGTTCCCTCCTCATCCCCCTCCTTGTTGACACGTTATTGTTGTGGTCCATGTCCAGTGCTGGGGTTGGGAGGGTGGGAGCAGCCCAGGGGGTGTGAGGAGACACTTTGGGTGATGTGGAGGGCGATGACAACCGCAGGCACAGTCAGCAGGATGGCGTGGTGTCTGCAGGATGGCGTGGTGTCGGCAGGATGGCGTGGTGTCAGCAGGATGGCGTGGTGTCGGCAGCATGGCGTGGTGTCGGCAGCATGGCGTGGTGTCGGCAGGATGGCGTGGCGTCGGCAGCATGGCGTGGTGTCGGCAGCATGGCGTGGTGTCGGCAGCATGGCGTGGTGTCGGCAGCATGGCGTGGTGTCGGCAGCATGGCGTGGTGTCGGCAGGATGGCGTGGTTCAGCGCTGGGGTGACGTGAATCGGATGTGCTGGGCCCCTTCCACGTTCAGGGGGATTCACGTGGCGCGACAACGGCGGCACTGACGCTGCTGAAGATGTTTTTGGCTCCGAGGCACGGTACGGGCTGGGTGGTGGGTCGGGGCGCACAGCAACTTCCGCACGGTCCCTTGTGTGCTGAGCATGGGCGGTGGCTTCCAGGGGTGTCCCCATTAACAGTGGATTTTATTCATAAACCATAAATGCATATTCATATCCTTATCTATGGGTTTTCCAATTAACTAAGAACACAAATCTAAAACATTCTTTCTACACCAGTCTAAACCTAATTTTGAAAGTACATAAAACTACAAAAAACTGCGAAGGATGGTATCAATCCTTACACAAAAACCTACGCATATAGCATCTCTATTAATGTAAAAGGTTGTATCTCATTCACGTAAAAATTGTACCTCTTCTATCTAGTACTGTGAGCGATGTTTTTGTTATGTCTAAAGCCAAGTTACCAGGCCTTAGGGCTCTGGGCTACCTAGCAAATTCTTAAGGCACTTAGAGTCTGTTTACTTACAACTGAAGTCTAAACTTCTACTTCATATTTACATGGCTTAATATATTTTAATTTCTCTAAAGACTTTAATTCAACCCCTGTATCCTTCTGTCCCCCTGGGGAACCCAGTGGGGCATGCACTACATCTCCTCTCTAATCCCCAGGATGGAGCCGGGGTAGGTCGGGCTGGGGCAGCTCTGGGCTCTTGGCCCGGCCTGGGCGCCCCCCCCCTCAAATTTCCCTGGTGGCTTAGAGGGGTCCCTGCACTTTTTGGGGATCGCTGGGTGCCGTGCTGGGGTTCAGGTGTCTCCCAGGGAGTCTGAGAGTGGGGTGACATAGGGGGGACACATGGGGCTCCCCATTCTCGATCCATCCCAGGACGGTTCTGCCTCCATCGCCAATCATGGTCCACCCACAGGGTGCCCCCAGGTCCCTCCCCACTGCCCCCCATAACTGGGACTGGGTCTAACTAGGAAGCTTTACTGGGAACACTGGGAGCAGCCGGGCAGGGACAGAGTGACAGCGGGGCTGGGGGGACACACGACCCCCCAAAAATCAGCGCGGGGACAGAGTGGGGGGCCCGGCCGGGCCCGAGGCCACGGGGAGGGGCAGTGGCTGCCGGCGGCTCAGGAGCTCTGTGGGCAGAGAAAAGGGGGTGACACCGGGCTGGGGGCCCCAGGGGGAGCACACACGCTCCGGCCATGGGGGGCCACCAGCCCCGGGACCCCCCCTCACCTTCTTGCGCAGGTAGAAGCCCAGCCCCAGCGCCAGGAACACCGAGCCCAACATGAAGCCCCCAATCCCCGTCAGCATCTTGCTGCGGGTGGCGTCCAGCGGCATCTCTGGAGGGGCCGTGGGGCTCAGAACCCCCCAAAACCTCTCACAGAAACCCCGAGTCCCTCCAAGTTCCCTCCTGCTTTCCCCCAGCCCACCCAGGAGCCCCTGAAACCTCCTCCCAATCCCTTCCCGGCCTCCCCACCACCCACCAAAGCCCCTCCTGTCCCTCTCGGCATCCCACAACCCCCTCCCACTTGCCTCCCAGGACCTCCAAACCCTCTCCCAGTCCCTTCCCAGCCCCTCCAGGACTCTCCCACACCCCTCCCAGTCCCTTCCCAGCACAACCAACCTCAGCCCGAGCCCCGCTTTCCCATCGCCCAGCTCCTCCCAGCCCCTCCAGCCTCACTCCGATCCCTCCCAGTTCCACCCAGCACCCCCAAACTCCCTCCCGGCACCCACCAGCACCCCCGCAACCCCATCCCATCCTCCCCAGCATCCTCCAAACTCCTGCCCAGCCCTTCCACAGCCCCCCAGCCCCTCTCCCACTTCCCACCGGCCTCTCCCCAGCTCCCTCCCAGTCACTCCCAGCACATCCCAGTGCCTCTGCCAGCCCGGCCAGTGGCTCCCCCGTAGCCCAGTGCCGGCTCAGGGGCTGCTCCAGGCTGACGTGCTCCACCTGGCACGTGTAGGTGAGCCCGCGCCGGGGCGGCGTTTGCAGCAGCACCAGCAGCTGGTGGGTCCAGTCCCCGTTGGGGACCACGTCGGTGGCCACCACGTGTCCCGACAGCTCCTGCTGGCCCTGGAACCACCTCACCTGGATGTGGGCAGGGTAGAAATCCATCACGGAGCACAGCAGGCCTCTGGGGCCGGCCTGGGAGCTGGAGGGCAGCAGCGAGATGGAAACGCTGGGGGGCACTGGGAGAGAGCGGAGACACACTGGGATCAGCTGAAGAGAACTGGGAGAGAGAGGGGAGGGGCGGTGTGGGCTTGGGATAGACTGGGAAGGACTGGGAGGGACTGGGAATGAAGTGCGCGGCGCTGGGAAGCCGAGTCCAGCGCGGGGCACTCGGTTCTGAGAGTCTGCCTGGCAACTGGTGAGTCATCAGAGAGACGCGCTCTCATTGGCTGAGAGGCGTCATCTCCACGCGGGGCCGGGATGAACGCGCGGGGGAACACTGGGATGGACTGGGATGGACTGGGAGACCACGGGTTTCACTGGGATGGACAGGAGTCCCCGGGGACGGTCCCAAGGAGGGCTGACGCCTCTGGGGTGATTCGCAGGGAGGTTTTGAGGAACTCCAGGGTCATTGCCAGGGCAGGGCCCCGGGGGACACGCTCTGCCCTACGCTCACCTTTGCGCTCCACGCTGAACGGGGCACAAATCATGTAGTTCTGCCGGCAGCAACTGTCCCCAAAACCCCGTATGTATTCCATCCATTTCGGGTCGCTGTTCCATGCCGGGCCCACTTCTCCCCCCAGGGCGTGTAGCCCACGAAGCACCCCAAGTCGCTGTCGAATATCGCGTTCTGCTCCCGGTTGTAGATGTGACGAACCTCACTTTCTCCGTGCCGTTAATGAAGTGACACTCGGCCTTATGCACCTCCTGGAACACCCCTGAGTGTGCAGGACACAGGTCAGGGGGTGCCCCCCCAGCACCCCCAGAGCTCCGGGGGCCACCCCGGATCCCCACTCTGCACCCCTGTGCCCCACGGCCGCCATGGGACCCTCCTGCCCGCGCTGCCGCTTCCTCTTTCCCACCCTTCCCCCACTTCCCCTTTCACACCCTCTCCCTTCCCCTCCCACCTCCAGCCACGCCGCAAATCTATTTTGGGGTCCCGCTCCGCTTTTTTTGCGCTTTTCCCGCCTTTCCCAACATTTTAAACACAATCCCCCCAATTTCCAGCCCTCTCCCGCTCAGTTTTCGTGTCCCACCCTCCCCTTTTCCCCTTTTTCCCACCCTCTCCCAGCCCTCCCTCACCTTCCCCCGACCCTCAGCCCATGACGCTCTTCCTTTCGGGGGTCCCCTACTCCTCCTCCCCCGGCTCCATTCCGGGCTCCCCCCTTTGCCCCCTTCTCCCCCCCGCCCCACCGCCTCCCGCCCCTCGCTCACCCGACAGCCCCGCGCCCGCAGCCGGGGGCGCTCCCAGCACCACCAGTGCCACCAGTCCGGCCCCAGCTGCCGCCACTCGCCCCATGGCCAGCGCCGGCCAGGGGCCGCCAGCCCCAAAGCAGCCGCGCTGCCCGGGGAGCACCAGCCCGGACACAGCGCGGGCTCAGCAGCAGCAAAGCCGCGCGCTCTGATTGGCCGAGAGCACTTTTGGGAGCCGATTTTCCCCAGGCTCTACCCGGCCAGTGATGAGGCCCAAAAACACCAACTCGCGCTCTCATTGGCTGCAGCGCGCCCCGCCCGTGTTGGGATTGGCTGAGCGGGTTCCGGGCCGCCGCAGCCCCGCCCCGGGTTTTTTTGGGTGGTTTTGGGGGTTTTTGGGCACGGCGGAGCCCCGGGCTGCGGGGCAGGTGGGAGCTCAGGTGTGGCCAGAAATGTGTCGGCAGGTGCGGCGCGGGATGTGGGCGGTGCCCGTGGCCAGGGCTGAGGCCGGCCCGGTGCCGGGCACCCACCAAAGCCGCTCTGTCCCTGCCCCCGCAGCCGCGCGGGGCACAGCAAATGGCACCCCGCATCACCGAGGGCCCTGACACCGCCCGTGTCACAAAGGGCCACACCCGGCCCCCAACAGCAGAGGGACAGACTGGAAGCGCCCGGAGCAGCCCCGGCCTTGTGGCCTTGTAGCCCGTGCCGTGCCCAGAGCCCCGGGAGGCTTTGGCCACGGTGCCCCCGACAGCCCCAGCCCCGCCCCGCAGAGCCCTGGGGCTGCAGCCCGGGCTGACCCTGCGGGCCCCCAGAGATGCCGCCGGACGCTGCCCACAGCAAGGTGCTGACGGGGATCGGGGCCTTCGGGTTGGGCTTGGTCTTCCCGGCACTGGGGCTGGGCTTCTACCTGCGCAAGAAGGTGAGGCGGGCTCCTTGGGGTCGTGTCCACCCTCCCCCGCAGCGTGTGTGCTCCCCCCGGGGCCCCCAGCCCGGTGTCACCCCCTTTTCTCTGCCCACAGAGCTCCTGAGCCGCCGGCGGCCGCTGCCCCTCCCTGTGGCCTCGGGCCCGGCTGGGACCCCCCACTCTGTCCTCATGATGATTTGGGGGGGGGTCGTGTGTCCCTCCAAGCCCTGCTGTCCCTCTGTCCCCGCCCAGCTGCTCCCAGTGTTCCCAATAAAGCTTCCCAGTTCGCCCCAATCCCAGGGAGCAGCTGAAGCAGCTGCTCCAGAACCTCCACCAGGGTCTCCCAGCACAGCCAGAGCCGCTGGGCCTGGGGTCCCCAAAGCCCTCAGCAAGCCCCAAGGCCCTCCCAGGAACACTCAACTCCCTCAAACCCAGCATCCCCCACAGCCCCTGCAAGTTTCCCCCATGGCACCAGCCATGGCCATGTCCCCACATGTCACTGGCCACGTCTCACTCTTGTATTTTGTGTCCAACATCCCCCTAAACAGGGTTTTTTTCCTTTTCAAAGTTCTGTGCCAGGGTTCAAAAGAAAAGCAGAACTTGCAGCTCGGCCTTAGAAGCTGTTGATTCATTTCTTACCTTAAAGTTCAGTGTGCCACCTTACACCAGGCTTAACGCGCTGAAAGACGTCACTGCCAAGAACACAAGACCTGCTGTCCAAGGTCTCTTAAAGATTTCTAATCCAATTAACTCTTAAAATGTACTATATGTACAATTTTGTACCAATAATTGCTACCAATTCTAGACACGCAATTTTCTACATCACCTACATTCTACCGATGTCTTCGTGCCGCCAGAACAGCAGAAGATGGAGCAGAAGAACTAAAGACACCATCCAAAATTCTCCATCTTGCTTCTATCTACTTCCATTCTAAAAACCCAAAACTACAAATTTTCACCCTGTGACAAACTAAACTACTATCTAATTTATTTTATATTGTTTTCATTTCATCCATAAGTGTTGGCAGTTTTTCCCATGGACTAAGGTCAAAGGCAAGGGTCCCAGACACCCCAGGGCAGTTTGAGGGGTTTTCCCCGTGCCCTGGACTCCAACATCCCACCATGTCCTCACCCATGGCTGTCACCCCAACATGTTTCCATCCCTGTCATTGTCCCCCACGTCTCCATCTGTGCCTATGTCTCCTCAAGTCTCCATGAATGGCCACATCCCCACCACGTCCATGTGTCCCCATGTCGCTCTCCATGTCCATGTCCCCCCATCACCCGCCAGATGTCTTAGTTCAATATCTTTTTTACCCCAGTTGGATATTTTAAAGGGATGAAGAGAAACGAAAAGCAAATCAAGGCCAGAAGAAAAGGATTTCCCTGGTCCATGCCAGCTGAGGATCCACGTGCTTGAGTGGGAGGGAAGAACCTTTTTTGGAGGGATTTCCACCCCACTGTCTCCAAAATCTTGGTCTTGGCCCAATTCAACATTTGGCTGCAGAAGACACCCTTGGGCAATAGAAAATCAAAATTCTGGAATCCCTGAGGTTAGAAAAGACCTCCAAGACCATCCAGTATTCCTTGATGCCACCAGAAGATAGGATTGAACTTCTGGGGTTGAAAGTCAACAAATCTGCTCTCCCCAAGGAATTCCCAGTGTCGGTCTGTGTCACAATGGATGTTCCTGCCCCTGCATTCACCCAGGCACCCACAGGGAGACAGGAAGATGTGGATCCCCCGCAGCCAGGTGTCTTCCCAACAGTGATCACCAGGACCACAGGTGACCAGGGCTCTGCCCAACACGGGTCACTGGGGATCATCCAACACCGATCCTCCCATGGGGGATGGAGCTGGAGCAGCGCACAAAGCTCTTCCCGCACTCGGGGCACTCGCAGGGCTTCCCTTCTGGTGCCTCTGTTGGTGTTTGGTCAAGTGAGAGCTCCTGGAGAATCTCTTCCCACACTCAGGACACTCGTAAAGCCTCTCCCCGGTGTGGATGCGCCGGTGGACAGTGAGGTGTGAGTTTTGCTTGAAACCCTTCCCGCAGTCGGGGCAGCGGAAGGGCCTCTCCTCCGTGTGAATCCGCTGATGTACGAGGAGAGTGGAGCTGGTCTGAAACCTCTTCCCACACTCAAGACACTCGTAGGGCCTCTCTCCAATGTGGATACGTCGGTGCTTGATGAGGTGTGAGTTTTGCTTGAAGCCCTTCCCGCAGTTGGGGCAGCGGAAGGGCCTCTCCTCTCGGTGAATCCGCTGATGTACGAGGAGATCAGAGCTGGTCTGAAACCTCTTCCCACACTCAGGACACTCGTAGGGCCTCTCCCCTGTGTGGATGCGCTGGTGTTTTTTCAGGATGGACTTCCATCCAAAGCTCTTCCCACATTCCAAGCAGGTGTAGGGCCCTTCCCCAGTGTGGATCACCTGGTGCTGGATCAGGGCCGAACTTTCTCTGAAGCTCTTCCCACATTCCGCACACTTGTAGGGCTTTTCCCCAGTATGGATCATCTGGTGTTTCCTCAGGCCAGAGCTGTGCCTGAAGCTGTTCCCACACTCCCGACAGTTAAAGGTCCGTTCCCCAGTGTGGACCCTCTTGTGCCGGATCAGGCTGGAGCTGTGGTTGAAGCTCTTCCCACATTCCCCACACTCGTAGGGCCGTTCGCCAGTGTGGATCACCTGGTGCTGGATCAGGGCAGAGCTGTAGCTGAAACCCTTCCCACATTCCAGGCACTTGTGGGGCTTCTCCCCTCCATGAGGCTTCTCCACCAGCTCTGAGCTCCGGCTGGATCTCCGGCCGCCCTCCTGGCACAGGGGAGGTCTTTCCTCCTCGCAGCTCCCTGGGCTGGGTTTGCAGCCCCTCCTCCTGCAGGATCTCCGGGGCTTTTCCTCCTTCTCCATATGGACACTCCTTGGGAACGACAAATCCTGGTTTGGGGAGAAAACAAGAGGAGAGTGCTTTAGGCTGGGGGTTTCTCCTTGCCCAAGTTCATCTCAGGAAGTCATTGCTACCTCGTGTCTGTAAGAACCTCCAAAACACCAAGATTCAGCGCACAAGTCCTCCAAATGTCAAGATACAGATCAAAAACTCCACAAATACTGTACTTTACACCAAACTTTCTCCAAAATATAAAGATGCAGCCCCTTGCAATAAACCGAGACACCAACATTTAGGCCCAATAATACTCAGAAAAACCAAGATTCACTCCCACGAAAATGATGAAGACCTGTAAACAGGGAACCCCCATGAAAGGAAGAAAGGAAAGTGTCTTTAGAAACAGATGCTGCGAATCTGCTTGGGGATAGGGCCAGGCACTTGGACATAAGGAAGGGACAGAAGAAGCCATCACTTCCACAAAATGTTACTAACTGACCACACAGACTGCTGCTCAGCCAAGGTCCTGCTAAATCCATGAACATTGAGAAGAAGAACAAGGACTTAATAGAGATATGAACATCGTTACCTATACAGAAGTGGAGTGCATATTAAGGGGGGTATGTAGTAGGTGGATTGGGAAGTCTGTACCTCCCAATACTTCAGCCAATGGGGAAAAGGAGAGGGAGATGCAGCCAGGAAAATTAGGATGGAAAGGAGACTGTGTGCTCCAACAGCTGTAGAGATCCCATGGGAAATATCCCATAGCTTCTCCCTTTTTCTATAAATGAAATTACTTTTACAAGACTCCTCTGTCTTCTTTGTGGACACAAACCCCTGGTGATGTCAATTTTTCCACACACCTTGGGGCTCCTCTGGAATTCCTTCCACCGTCCGGGGCGGCGGGCAGTGAGTGGAGCTGAAGGTGCCTCACCCAGTTTGGGTGATCGGCTCCCTGGGGTGACGGCGGCACCGGGGGTTTGACTGGGGACCCGAGAGTGTCCAGGAGACAGATCAGCAGTGACACATCAGGGGGGTCTGTGAAGAGTCGGCAGGGAGAGAGCACTGAAAATCTCATCAGTGAGGACACTGGGATCTTCAGGGAGTGAACATGGCAGGGCATCCATGGAGGGTGGAAAAGGGAAAGCCAGGAAGGCGTCCTGGCAAAAGGGATGATGATCCCGAAATATGTCTGAAGGGTCCCTTTGGAGAATGTTGAGGCAGTCTGCACATTCTCATTAATTACTCCCAGAGGTAATTAAGGACATGGACACCCAGCAAGGCAATAAAGGAAGTCCAGAAGGGATTTAGACAAGTGGGGATGGATGGCGTTGGTGTGCTGGGAAGGCACTGGGTGAAGGGGAGTGTGCAGGAATATGGTTAATGCAAGAAGCAGCAGGAGGAATCTCTGCAGTAAAAATAAGGATGATGGAAAAGAGGAGGAAGAGAAAAATACTGAGGACTGGGACATTTTTCAGCAGGGTCTTATCCTCTAAATTTGCCAGCTGCTGCAGATCCTTTGAACCCCCGGTTTCCAGGAGAGGAAAACAAGGAGGTCAGGATCCCAGGGGGGTTCTCCGTGCTGGGGAGCGGCAGCAGCGGGCGCAGAGGTGCGGCACCGGGAGCACGGGCTGGGGGCCTGTGGGGAGCTGTGGGGCAGCCGGGGCTCAGCAGGAAGGAAGGAACAGCTGGGAAATGTGGATTACTCAGGGAAGGATCGAGATTCTCCTTTAAGGATTTTGTTTGGGTCGCTGGAGAAAGGAATGACTCTGCAGAAAGCTCAGCAGCTGTCAGAGGAGGAGCACCCACAGGCACTCAGGGGGGCTGCAGGAGCGGCACAAGAAGCCCCTGGAGCCCTTGGGCACAAAGGCACAGCAGGTGAAGGCAAGAAGGGAGGAGGAAAAGGCCAAGCTGGAGGCAAAGGCCATGGCAGAGTTTCTACAGCCCCTGAGGGATGAACCCCAGCGCCCAAGGGGGCCCCAGCACCGAGGGGACGGGCTCGGCCACAAGCACCTGGCACAGGCATTGCCCTCCTCGGCGGGGGAGAGCCCACCCAAACAGCCCCTGGCAAGGAAGCAGGGTTCCATCTGCAGGCCACAAGGACACTGCAGGCACACACGGCAGCACCCTCAGCAGGAGCAAGTCCACCCCTGCATGGACATGGATTCCTGGGGCTGCCAGAGCTCCCATTCCACCAGGGACCCACCACACTGCAGCCCTTGACAACATTCAGGCTGGGGCTGCATCCACACGAGGCCTTTCCTCATACACACAGGGGCCTCTCCATCCACTCTGGATCTTAGACCTAAGGGGGGAAAATCCCAAAAATGTCTTTGATTATTCAGGGGACAAGTGGGAAAGATGTGTTTTAGTCAACCACTATCGGCAGATGTGGGGGATGGGTTTGAAATGCAGGAATTTTTATTTGCTCCTAATTGTGATTGTAATTTAATGGGGAGGTATTTGATGGCTATATTGGAAATGCAAATCAATATTGTAAAAGGTGAAATACAGGCTAGTTCTCTTGTACCTTTGTGTCAAATGTCTGGCAAGGCCTGTGCTGAAGTGAACCCACAAGTGTGGGCAGCCCCAGGGAAAGAGGGAAAATCAGATACCCAGCCTCTCCAAATTACTCTGAAGCAACCAGGACAAGTGATGTCTAAAAGCAATCCCGTGTTCCAAGGGAGGGAAGGAAGGGCTTACAGCCTGATATTGAATCCCTGTAATGCAGGATGTGGATGACGTGCTTCAGTCAGGAGGTCAAGAAGTGGTAGAAGAAGCCTCTGTGAATTGGCTCAATTTTCAGGCTAAAAAGCACCATGGAGTATTTGAAAAAAAAAAAAAAAACCCCAAAAAACCAAAAAAAAAAGCGCAAAAGTTCGAGAAAAAAGTTAAATATTTGGGACATATTTTGACTGAAGGTTTGTGGTGTATGGACCCACAGAGGGTCCAGAGAATCTCAGAAGTAATGTTACCCAGGACTAAAATGGAGCTGGGACAACTCTGAGGATTAATGGGGAATTGAAGGACCTGGATTGAGGATTCTCTGTTCTACTCAGAACATTGTATGACTTTTTAACCCCAGACAGCCTCAATTTTGCGGTATGGACATGAGAAAGAGAACTTGAGAAAATGAAAAAACAAAATGATTGATGCCCCAGCCATGGCTCTCCCAGACTCCCAAAAGGAATTGGAATTGTCTGTGGATGTTCAACAGGCCACGACTGACCCCGCACTAAAGGCACCGGAGCAGCAGCCAGGGCTCCACAGCGGGGGAAGCCCCTGTGCCTGCCCACAGATCCTCTGCTGGAATCGTCTGCCTGGGCACCTCCTGGGGCATCTCCACACACTGGGGACCAAGCCTTGCTGCCACTGCTGGAGCTTCAGTGGTTTCTGTGCCTGCACTCGCCACAGGGCTGGGGAAGACAAGGGGAGAATTCCACTCTGGGTCTCAATCACACTCACACACTGGGCTGGAAGGGATTACATTGTGGGAAAACATACCGGCTTTAAATTTAGGGGGTTTTGAATTTCTCCACTCAGGCTTGGTTTGCCTTTGCCCTGGGGAAAGGAATTTTAGAAGATTTTTTTAAAAGGGATGTTACACCACTCAACAGAGATGAGTTTAACATCTCAACAGACTGGGAATAGCCCAAAAGACACCCACAGAGATAACGACCAGCAACAAAACATCAACGACCATCAGCAAACAGCAACCAACATCTACCCCAGACACTGCCCCTGGAATAGCTGGAGACACCTGGTCTGGAAAAGGCTGGTAAGGAAATCCAGGAATGCCGACCTAATTAACAGCAGAGGCAAAGAAATCCAGCTCCAATAGGAAACCAAATACTGAGAACTTCACAACTTGGAAGCAATGAATATCAAACCCATGGATTTCTATGGGTTCAGACTGTTTAAGGTTTAGGGAAAATCCAGTAAAACTCACGTGTCATGGAATGATTTTCTCTGCACACCCAGGCTATGTGTGGATGAAATGATTTGTGTTGCACATCCTGGCCAAAATGAAGTAATGCCTTGACTCTCTAACACTAAAAATCTTGCTGGAGAATTTTCGTTTTTCTCGCAGTTTCAGTGAAAGGATTACACCATTGGAACATTTTCGGTAATAATCCTACTTTTATGTGGTCAGTTAGATTTGACCAGGGGTGTGAGAAACAATTTTTAGTCCTAGGAGCAGTAGAAGAAATTTGATTGTTTTGGGATGTTTTTTGTGTATGTTTGTGTGAGGCTCTTAGTGATGGCAAAACTTCGGTTTGGGTTTTTCGATGTTCATCTTTAGGCTGCATTTTGCAAAACTAGAAGAGCTTTGAAGGTGACCCTTTTCCCATAAACAGTTAAAAGAATGTTGTTAGAAACAAATAAACAAATGACAGACTCTGGGGGGACCACATGTGAGTCATCCAAAGGCTGCTCTGGAAGAGAAGCTTCCTTCCAGGCAGCCAGGAGAGGAGCTTTAGAAATGCAAATTAACACTGCTGGGGAAAAGTGTGGACAATGCACCAGGCTCTACTTGCCCGGGGGAGGAATTGGGCTCATTCCCTCTGTCCCTCACCCCAAGCTCTGCCTGCTGGCACAGATGGAATTGGCACAGCCAAAGGCAGAGCCCACAGGGAGGAGATCTGACTCTGCAACACAAATTGCTTCAGCTGCAAAGGGAAACAGCAAATGGAGAATGTTGTGAAAACTTCACTAAAAGAAGTGGAGGGGAATCATCCCTCTCCCCACTCCAACATGTGCTCTCACTGTCTGTGTCACACAGGGAGCATTAGACCACTGGGGTGTTTGTGCTACCACAAGTTCAGAGAAATCACTTGGGAATCCAAGTGTGTGAGGATTTAATTAGAGAAAAGACAAAAATTGATACAGCACTGGCTGGACAGAGCACCCAAAAATGGGGAAAAGATGAACGGCCATCAGAACAAATCCTGCAACACCATGGACCAGCCCCTGGGAACCCGAACCAATTCAGATCAGGAGCCAGAGAACCCACTGATCATTTCAATGGCAGAATTAGATTACAAGATGTCCACAAAATAATAACCAACCAGACACATCCAGCTCCTCAGCCTGGCCCACCAATCCACTCAAAGAATGCAACATCTCACCGTGGGATGGGATCAGATTATCTATTAGCAGAAGGAGGAGGACAGGGTGGAAAATTAAATGACTCAAGCTGCTGTTGACAAACAGATGATAACTGAAAAGTGGTGAAACAGATAACAAAGGAAATAAGAAAGCAGATCATGTGCCGGTCGAAATGTGGAAAGGATGGGAATGGGACAAAAGGACAGGGAATGAGGGCACTTACAATAATCCCAAAACCAAAGAGGACCCAGCAAGGAAAAACAGAGTCAATCTGCTTGGAGACAGGGACAGGGACTTGGAGATAAGGAAGGAACGGGAGAAACCATCAGATTGAGAAAATGTTACTCATTGACAAGGACTGCAGCCAAGATCCTGCGAAAATTCCTGAACACGGAGAAGAAGAACAAAGACTGAACAGAGCCGTGAATATCGGATGTTATAGAAAAGGGGGGGCATATTAACGAGGACATGCTGGAGGCGGATCGGGAAGTCAGAAGTTTCCAAGGACCTTCACCACTGGATAAAGGGACAGGGAGATGCAGAAGGGAAAATCAGGATAAAAAGGAGGCCGTGTACGACAACAACTGGAGAGACCCCACGGCAAATGCCGCACGGCCTCTCCCTTTGTTCAAGAATAAAGTCACTTTTACAGGACTCCTCGGTCTCCTCTGGGGACACAAACCTCTGGCGACGGGAATTTTCCCGCACAGCCCCGGGGACAGGGCGGCCACCTCCGTCCTACCCGCAGGAAGCGGGACGAGGCAGCGCTGCTCCGGCACCGGCTCCTGCCGAGGCAGCGGCGGGAAGGAGACCGCGGGCAGCCGCTCCCGCAGCGCCCTCAGGCCACGGGGAACACGGCGCCGACACGGCACAAGGAACCCGCCAGAGCCCCCTGCCGCCCCCTCCGCCCGCAGCCGGCCCCGAGCCCCGGCAGAACCGAGCGCGGCTCCCACCCGCGCTGGGGCCGCCTCCGAGCTCCGCCGCCGCCTCACCGGGCTCCGGCCGCTGCCGCCGCTCCCGGGCCCGCACACACGCTCCGCCAATGGCGCCTCTGCCGGTCAACGGCAGCCCGGGGGGCGGCCCCGGGGCCGGGCTTGGCCCCGCTCGGCCCAATCAGCGCGCGAGATTCTGGAGTGAGGCCACAATTCGCCAATGGCAGCGAGCCAGGGGCGGGCTCTGTGCACGGCCCACACCCGCCCCGCGCTCTCAGGCCCCGCCCCCGGGCTGTGTGAGGGGAAAGGCGCATGGGAAATGGAGTCCTGGAGGATCAATCTGGGCCCCGAGGGGTTGAAGCCGGCTCCAAAACGGTCACTGTGGCCCTGGCAGGGTGAATTCTACCCCTTGGGGGAGGATGCCCCCGAGGTTACCCCCAGCAGGCACCGGAGGGTCTGGGGTATTTGTGGAGCTTGGGGGACTCTGGGCGGGGGGGGGGATTGGGGGGTTTTGGTGAAGTTTGGAACCCTCAGGGCCATTTCTGTGGCTAGGAGGGAAAAGGGGAGTGGAAAGTTCCAGTGTCTATGGAGTTCAGAGGGGCGGGGAAGGAGAAAAGGGGGAGTGGGAGCCCCCAAATTCCCGGCGGGATTCAGGTGGGACTCCCCAAAATCTCACCTGTGTACCTGAGAGCCCCAAAACCTCCCTGGGACCTCACCTAGGACACCTGGGAAACCCCAAATCCTCACCTGGGCAGCTGGGATAGCCCAAATCTTTTGGAATTCTCACCTGGGAAACCCAAAACCTCACCTGGGAACCCTCCAATCCCTCGGGAGCCTCACCTGGGACACCCCTCCTCGCCTCGTGTCCACTCTGCCCCCCCTGTGCCATGTCCCCTCAATGTCCCCTGCTCACCTGGGACGCCCAAACCTCACCTGGGATGCCCAAACCTCACCTGGGATCCCCCGAAACCCTTCCAGGGTCCCCCTGAAACCCTCCCAGGGCCTCCCAAAGGCCCCTCAGGATCCCCAAAACTTCATCTGGGACCCCCCACCCCCTCTAAAACTTTGCCTGAGACCCCCCCAAACCCCACCTGGGACTCCCAAAGTCCCCTCAGGACCCTCCAAACTCCCCCTGGAATCCCCCAAACCCCACCTGGGACCCCCCAAACCTTCCCTCACCTCCTGAACCCCCTTTCCTGTCCCCAGGTGTCCCCCCCGCCCTCCCGTCTGAGGTGGCCCCGGCAGTGGCCGTGTGGCATGGGGCTCTGGTGGCTCTGGTGGCCCTGGCCAAGGCCTTGGGGACACCGGGCAGTGACCCCGTGGTGCTGGCCCGGGCTGAGGCCGAGCTGGGCCAGGCCCGGGCGGCCCTGAGGGGGCTGGAGGTGGCCCAGGAGGCCGTGGTGGCCCCGGCAGTGGCCCAGGGGACGAGGACCCGGAGCGGCTGTGGCTGCTCGGGGCGGTGGCCGAGGTGGCAGCAGCGGAGCTGGAGCGTGAGGAGCGACGGGCACGGCGGTGCCAGCGCTGGCTGCGGGCTGAGCACAGGCTGGCCGTGGGGCTGATGGTGCTGTGTGCGGCCGTGTGGGGGTAAAAACCAGTATGGACCAGTATGGACCAGTATGGACCAAATGTGGACCAGTATAGAGCAGTACAAACCGGTTCAGACCAGTTCAGACCAGTATGTATATATACAGACCAGTAGAGACTTCTACCTGCTCTGACCAGTATGAACCAGTTCAGATCAGTTCAGACCAGTTCAGACCTTCCCCTGCCCCAGGATGGGGACACTGGGAGGGGACCGGGGACACTGGGCTGATGCCATGGGTGGCACTGGGGATACTGGGATGGCTCACTGGGATGGTGACAGTGGGGGTGGGGACACTGGGCTGGTGACACGGGGGTGGTGGCACTGGGCTGGTGACATTGCCATGGTGACACTGGGGTGGTGACGTCACTTCTTCCTGTTTCTTCTTCCTGTTTGCTCCCGGCCATGCCACAACCTCGCGTGTCTGCGACTGTCACTGGGTCCTGTTCGCCCCCCGGAGTGTCCCCAGAGTGTCCCCAGCAGCCATGGAGCCCCGGGAGGTGCAACAATTCTCGGGCGGGGTGGTGGTAGGGGACAGGGGGCCGCAAAGGGGACAGGAGGGCCTGGGAGGAAGGGAGGAGGTGACAGAGGGGTGGAGGGGACCGAGCGTGGCAGGAGGACACAGGAAGAGCAGGTGGTGGAAGGAGGGTGGCAGAGTGGATGAGGGGGTGGCAAAGTGACAGACAGGACAGCTGAACCCTCCAGGGAGGGGACAAAGGGGACCCCGGGAGGGGCACAGGGGCCACCCCGGGAGTGGCACAGGGGCCATCCCAGGAGGCCACAAGTGCCACGAGGTCCCCGCCACCTCCCCTGTCCCCTCCCCAGGTGCTGGAGCTGCTGGTAGCCCCCGTGGCCACCCTGGGCAAGCTGGCGGCCACCGTGACTGCACCACGCAGGCGCGTGCGGCCACTCCTGTACCCAGAGTCCCTGCACGCAGACCTGAGGAGATTCACCTGGCGCCTCCGGGACACCCTGGACCACGGCAATGTCACCTCCCTGCACCGGTGTGGTGTCACCCCCCTGGGCCAGGCCCTGGCCGCCCTCAAGGCCACCCCGGGGGCCACCCGGGACAATGTGAGAGCTGCGGCCAGAGCCTGGTGGGAGTTGATGTTCGTGTTCGAGGACAGGTGGGCCCGGCTGTCCTGGGAGTCCAGGAGGCTCCTCAACACCATGGAAGACAAGGCCATCGCCGAGGCCATCACTGAGGACACCAATGAGGCCACGACCACTGGCCTGGCCAGGGAAGAGGCCGTGGTGGCCACCAGGCAGGCGGGGGTGGCCACCAAGAGGGAAGAGCGGATGGAGGAGGCCTGGGAGCTGCTGGAGCAGTTCTTAGATGCGTGTGACGAAGCCATTGTGTTCCCCTGGAAGCTGCTGCACCAGCTCTGGTACATCAAGGCTGCCGTGGAGGGGGCAGAGGAGGTGTCCCCTGATGTCCCAAAGGCCTTGGTGACCATGGTGGCCAAGGCTGAGCTGCTGTGGGAGGCCAGCGCCCACCTGACCACGTGTCATCTGCTGGTGACACTTTGGGAAATTGACTTCCTTCTCTCGAGTTCTTCACCCTGTGTATGGGGGGACCCAGGGGGTCCGGGATGGTCCCTGGGGCTCGTGGAGGATCCCGTGGGGGGTTCTGGGCCCTGGTACCCTCCTGAATTTCCATGCCTGGGCACTGGGACCCCTCTGCACTCCCTTTTCCTCCACCAATCCCCCTCTGCACTCCCCATCCATCCTTCCTTCCCCAATCCCTTTTCATTGACCCTAAGAGGCCGTGGACCCCCATTCCTGCTTTTCCCAGCCCCCAGGCCCCCCTTTCCTCTGCCTCAAGGATCCCTGAGCCTCCTATTCCCAGGTCTCCCCACCTTGTCGTCTCTCTTTCCTTGGCACTGGAGAAGGTGCGAGAGCTCCTCAACAACGTGGCGGGGCTCTTCCCGGCCCCCAGCCCCCGCCCCGGCCGCCGGCCCCTCGCCAGCCCCGCGGCATCTTCCGGCAGAAGGTGCAGGGGTGCCAGAACCTCTGGAGCTTCGCCCGCTTCATGGCCGAGCGCAGCGCGGCCGCCAGACGAGCCGGAGATCGCACCCGGGCTCACGGCTGTCTGCACGCCCCTAGGGCAGCCCCGCCGGCACCGGAACTCCCGTTTGCATGTCCATCATCTCCATCGTCTCCATCATGGCCATCCCATGTGACAGGATCCCAACCGCATTCCCAGGATGGAGATGCAGCCGATGGCCGGGATGCCCCACGGAGCCCCTCTCACCTCGCCGGAGCGAGGGCTCAGAGGCACTAACGGCATCTCCCGCCTCTTCGGCTCCTCGTGGGGACCCTGCTGTCCCCGTGCCACCACTCGGCCTCAGGACTGCCCTGGTTGGCTCTCCCACATCCTGCACCACTTCTCCGTGGATCCAGGTGGCCCCAGTGGAGCCGGGTGTCCCCCGGGTGCTGTTCCCTGTCCCCGAGCCCTCCCGGATTTTCGAGTGATTCAATGGGTCAGGTGACACAGCCTAAGAGCTGCTCACCCAGCGCCTGCCACCGGGCCCATGGAGAGCGCTGCTGTCACCGGTGTTGTCACACCCTGCCTGCCCTGGGCCGGCTCTGCTCCCAGGGAGCAGCTGCGAGTGGAATCCTGTGTCCCTGCACAGTCAGTGTCCCTGCACAGTCTCCGTGCTTAGTGTCCCCGAGCTCAGTGTCCCTTTGCACATCCCTGTCCTCATCCCTGTATGCTCAGTGCCCCCTGTGCTCGGTGTCCCTGTGCTCTCAGTGTCCCCAGGCTCACTCTGGCACACTGGGTGTTCCACACTCCCAGCATCCCTGTCCCCTCCGTGTCCTCCCTGAGCCTCTCAGGCCAGGAGGGGACACGGAAGGGACAGGGGCCACCACAGCCCTGACCATGCCCAGCAGGGACTTAGCTCTGACCGCTGCACTGAGACAGTGGGTGTCAGCCCTCACTGCCTCCCCCCTAATTTATACATTAATATTTGTGTGTTTCTTGATTATTAGAGTTAATTTAACTACTGCAGCTTGCAGAAGTATTTAAGGACATTTCTAATATGTAAATATCTCTTTTTTCTTACATTTTTTGTATGGTGCTAAAGTATGGACATTGCAAGGATTTATTTATGTATATTGATATTTTTGGTACACATAGAAGGGCAGTACCCCCACCCATGTGGCATTTCTTTTTTTTGTACAATGGCAGAAGGGAATAAAGTGCTGGCCTTGGCCAATGGGCCACTGGGACGTCGTGTCCCTGGGTCCCTTTGTCCCTGTGTCTGTCCCAGTGCCTGTGGGCAGGTATTCTGCTGGCCAGGTTGTGCCTGATGTCCTTGCCAAGGCACATGGGGTGTGACATGGAGTGGGGCATGTGGGACAACATGGTGTGACACATGGCATGGCACATGCTGGGATGTGGCCCATGCCATGGCACAGAATGTGGCACATGGTGGGATGTGGCACAGGATGTGGCACACGACACAGTGTGGCACAGGGCATGTGACATGACAGGCTGTGGTGTGCCATGACAGGGCCTGGCACTGCCAGGAATGTGCCACGCCATGGTGTGGCACGGGCCGCACGGCACCTCCGGCCACATGTCACAGCCCTGTCTGGGCCAGCGCCACCGCCACACTGAGCGCAGCGTCCTGCAGTCTGGCCAGGGCCACCATGGGGACCGAGCCACCCACTGCCACCAGTCCCTCTGAGTCAAAAATCCTAAGACCTGGTCATGTGTCCCCATGGAGTCACTCATTCCCCATGGGTGCCATGTGCGGTGCCACTGCACTGCCCGGCTCTGCCGCCGGCCCTGAGTCAGTCCCAGGAACATCGCCACCAGGACGGCCACCACGGCCCTCTGGGGACACACGTGCTGGGACAATGTCACCATGAAGCAGCCTGGGCCGGCTTGGCGTGCTGTGGGTGCCCGTGACAGTGACCGTGACTGTGCCACCGCCAAGCTGCCCACCCAGCTCTGGAGAGGGCTTCAGAGGGGAGGGTGCAGGTATGTGACCCCCCTGGCACCGTGGAAAGGGCTGGGGGTCCCCAAACACGGGGTGACACCAGATGAGTGTCACTGAAGGGGTGGTGGCTTCTCTGGTGTCCCCAAGGCCACTCGTGGGAAAAGCCTGTGGGTGATACCTGTGAGATGGCACTGCTGGGGTGGCACTGCTGGGGTTGCACCGGTGGGGCACAGGGGTGGGGTGAAGCAGCCCCAGCAGGGCCCCACCGTGAGTCAAAGGGGAATTTGGTGCCCTCCGTTACTGGGCTCTGGGTTTCTCTGGGACAGGAGCACCTGCCCCACTCAGCCCTTGCTCAGCCCCCCGGGACGGCCCCCGGACACCCCCAATCCCACCACAGCCCCAGCCCCACACCTGGGGACACCTGGGGCTTTTGGTGACCCTGGAATCTGTGTGTCCCCCCTGCACGGGGACACCACGGGATGGGGACCTGGAGGGGAGCCAGAGGGGGATAAGGGGGGTGTGGGGGGGAATTATGGGGTGGGGCAGTAATGGGGGGAGCTGGGGCAGTTCTGAGAGGGGCTGGGGCAGTTCTGGGAGGGGCTGGGGTGCGGGGGCAATGATGGGATGGGGAGGGGCAGGAGGGAACAGTTGCTGGCTGGGAGAGGAGAGGTCTGGGGTGGGGAAGGGGCAGGGGGCAGCTCCGGAGCAGGGATGGGGATGGATCAGTTCTGAGTTGGGCGGTGGGGGCGATTATGGGATGGAGAGAGGCCAGTTCTGGCTGGGGCAGCAGGGGGAAGCACGGAGACGGATGGGAACAGGGATGGGGGAGGGATGGGAGGGCATGGAACAGGGATGAGAAGGGGGCAGCATAGGGACAGGGAAGAGGGAACAGCACGGGGACAGGGATGCGGCAGTGAGGCGTCATGGGGACAGGGAAGGGGACAGGGATAGGGTGGGATGTCTGCAATGGAGCTGAGGACAGTTATGGGCAGGGATGCTCAGAGGGGACCTCTCGGAGGGGCACGGAGCAGCAGCATGGCAGCGGTGCCCTTGGAACACCCTGGGCAGGTCGGTGGTGGGGATGGAGGGGACAGTGAGGACAGTGGGGACAGCGGGAACAACTGTCCCCTGATCAACCTGCCCCAGCCCCTCCTGGCACCCCCAGACCCCCCAGGACCCTCAATCTTTTCTGACCGGAAAGGCTGGCTCCCCCCTTGCCCATTTCCTGCTCCCTCCTTGGGGCGCACTGGGACCCCCCACCCCTGTCACCGTCTCCTCAGGCTCCTGCATCCCTCTTCCTGCTGCCCGTCTCCAGGGGGCATCGGCACAGGATCCGTGCGGGGATATTCCTGTTTCCAAAGGGATTGGAAAAGGGAATATTCCTGGGCATCATCTCCCATCCTGGTACCTCCCACCCTGGCATCTCCCATTCTGTCATCTCCCTATCCAGCCTATCTGGACCAGGAATTCGGGTTTTCCCACCAGAGCATTCCCGCCAGCAGTGGCTCAGCATCTCCCCACGGGTTTGTCTTTTTTCCTAGAGAAAACCCATCCTTTAATCCTAGCGCTTTTGCCCGAACGGCTGAGCTGGTGGGGACACCGGTGGAGGCACCGATGTCCCCATCGGTGCCACCTTGATGATTCCACCATGACCAGGGGTCCCACACCCCTCAGGGGGCCCCAGCTCAGCTCCAGCCTGGACTGAGTAGTTCCTGAGAAATCCAGGAAAAGGTAAAATCCATGTCAACCCCTGCACACAACCCCCCAGGACGTTTCCTATGGTAATAATCAAGTGTGATAAATTCCTCAGTTAATTAAGTGCGTCAGGCCATCAGATGTCCATCAATATGTGATGTGCTGCTCCCCATATCCCAAAAAGATTTGGGATGAGGCTGCAGGGCGGGAGATGGAGCTCATGGTCCCCACCCTCCACAGTCCCCAGTTCATCGCTGATGTCCCACTAAGACCGGACTGGGCTAAACTGGACTGGGTCATCGATGCCACCGGCAAACCAGGCTGGTCCTTGCGTGGGGAAACTGAGGCACGCAGCAGCTATGGCCCAACTCCATCAGCACAGGGAGGGTCTTCGTGTCCCCCTTCTCCGTGTCCTCCCCGCCAAGGGAGGACACCCAGGGTTGTGGTGGCTCTTGTGTCATCATTCCTGGGCTGTCACCGCTGGTTCACCTGCCGGGACACAAACTTGCTAAACCTAATTAAAGTTCCAGTTTGGCCCCGGTGAGAAAAAAATGCAGAGAAGGAAAAAAAAATCTCCATTTAACCTGTTTTTCACCCAAATCGGGCAGCAAACAGCCTCGCAGTGTCCTGATCCCATGGGATCCCCACGAGACGGTGGCTCGGAGCCCTCCTGTCTGCTCCAGCACCCTCTGCCTGCTCCGGGCAGGGGGCAGCCCCGCCGACGGAAGGGTTAACCCTGGGCCTCTCCCTCTGGGTGGGTTTGTTCTTTTTCCTGCAGAAAACCCACCCTTTACTGATAATACTTTTGCCCAAAGAGATGAGCCTGCGGCGGGCTGGAGGACACCGCTGCCACCGCGGCCATCCCACCGTGACCAAAGAGTGCGGTACCTCACCACCACTGCCCCGCACCTTCCATCTTTCCAAGACTCCCAAAAAACCTGAAACCAGACCTTTTTTTACCTCCTTCGTTTTATTGCCTGCTCTGGCAGCCAGCGGGGAAGCCCCGGCCCGGGGAGGGGAAACGGGGGGGTGAAAGTGCTTGCGGCTCCTGAGTGACAGCACCGCGCGTTCGCCACCGTGCCTCAACACCCCCGAACCCCCCATGCGACCGCGCATCTCCCTTGGGGAGTTTCAATTCATCGTTCCCAGCCCACCCACCCGCGAGCCTGAAACAAAAGACGACACTAAATTCCTCTGACATCAACTTTTTTTCAGAAGTTTATTTCTAAGAATCATTCATGATTTCCAAAGCCTCGACTTCCTCATTTCCAGTTTCAATAGAAGTACGATAGCGGCTGATTCTCCCCCAGCCCCTCTCCTCCCCTCTTACAACACAGGCTGCCGGACCGGTATATAAACCCCGAGAAGTCCCCCAGTACGAATATGAATTTCTGAAAACTTCCTCTGCCAACACCAATCCCTATTAAGTCGCTCCCGGGACGCGGTTCACAATGAAGTTCGTGCCGGCAGGTAAAGAAAAAGGGGGGGGATTTTTTTTTTTTGTACTGTTAAATACTTTCGCCCCCCCTCCTGCTTTTCCTCCTTCTGGGTCTCCCGATGCCGCGAGGCGCTGCCGTGTCGGGAGCACTGGAAGGATGGGGAGGCTGCCAAGTACAGGAGGAGGGTTGGAGGGAGCAGCCCCCACCGCAGAAGCCGTTCTGGGGGGTCCCACGGGGCAGCACCCACCTGGGACCCCCCACCCACCCAGCCCCTGGCACAGGTGGGTGCCGAGCCTCCCCCTGCCCAGCCGTGAAATGGGCAGAAGCAGCGGCCGAGGGGACGCAGCGAGAGGGGCTCGTGAGCGGTCAGGGAATCTGCATCCCGTGGGAACACCCGGGGCCCTGGGGGCGCGGGGAGGCAGGGTCCCCCCGTCCCGTGCGGGAGGGGAGCGGCGGGTCGGGGGTCGGAACACACCCAGGTAAACCCTCTCCCACCTGGGTAGGGCAAATAAATCGAGGCTTGGATTACCTGGCACCGGCGGCACGTCCGAGGCGCTGACAAGTGCGGGCCGTTTCGGTGCTCGTCACGGCCCGGGGACTTCGCCCGGCATCACCCTCGCGGCGGGGCACGGGACCCCACCCTGACGGGGCCCTGCTGGTGACATCCAGGTCACCCAGCAGCGGCGACACCCGGGTCACCCTCCCCGAGGATGCCCAGCGCAGGGGCGGGCTCCAGAGGCGGTTTGCCCTCCCCGAGCAGGGGTGGATCCCGGTTTGGGGGAATCTCCGGGAAACTGGGGGCTGCAGCGCCCCTGTCTCAGGAGGAGACGCCGGGGCGACCCAGTTGCCGGAGGCTCAAGGGTCCCCTTGTTCCGCGTCCAGGGATTTCCTGGCTGGAGCCTCTGGCAGCTGCACTGTCTCTCCCCAGGACTCCTCGGCACTGCGCCTGCTTGTCAGACGGGGAAACTGAGGCAGGCGGTGGGGCCGGGGACGGGAGGGAGGAGGCACCCCTGGATGCCTTTCCCTGGACTGAGGATCCCCTGGAACCCTCATCCCACCTCTCCCAGTCCTTCTACTCCCCCCATTCCATGACTCTGGAACCCCCTGAGCCCCCATTCCTGGACACCGGGACCCCCCTGCACGCCCTTTCCTGTCCATCCCAGCTCTCCCACCCCTGAAAACCCTTTTCTTGGCCCTGGGATCCCCAAACCCCTTCCCAGCTCTCCCAGTTTCCCCTTTGATTGATCCATGACCTCTCCCCCACCACCCCCCAAACCTCTGTGTCCCCCCACTTCTCCACTCCCCGCATTACCTGGATGTGGCAGTGTCAGAGCCCAGCCCGGGGGTCCCCCAGTTCATGGCAATGGGGTTTGTGGATGGGATCCCCTCCGTGCGCTACGACAGCGAGCAGGGCCGGATGGAGCCGCTGACACAGTGGATGAAGGACGGAGCTGAGCCGGGATATTGGGATAGCCAGACCCAGATCTGTGTGCAGAACCAGCACGTGGCTGCCAGGAGCCTGGAGACACTGCGGGACCAGTGCAACCAGAGCGGGGCTGAGTGGGGGGATCTGTGGGGTTGGGATGGGATCCATGGGGGTGGGATGTAGATCCATGGGGTCGAAGGGGCTGGGATTTGGCTCTGTGGGTCTCCATCAGGCTCTGGAGCTCCATAGGGCTGGAATGGGGCTCTGTGGGGGTGGGACACAATTTCATGGATCCCTATGGGTACAATCCCCCCAGGTCTTCACACAGTGCTTTATGGCTGTGACCTCCTGTCCGACGGGAGTGTCCGTGGATCCTTCAAGGATGGCTACAGCGCGCAGGATTTCATCTCCTTCGATCTGGGATTCAGGAGATTCGTGCCAGCTGACAGCGGTGCTGAGGTCACCAGGAGGCGCTGGGAATAGGACAGGACCGAGGCTGAGGGTTGGACAAATTACCTGAAGCACAAATGCCCAGAATGGCTCCAGAAATACGTCGGATACGGGCAGAATGAGCTGGAGCACAAAGGTGGGTGGGAATTTGGGATTTGGGAATGGAGGATTGGAGAACACGGTAATTCATGTCAGAATTCCATGGGCAGATCTCACCCCCATCCCATTCCCATGGAATTCCATGGATGCATCTCACCGTTATCCCATTCCAGAGCCCCCTGATGTCCATGTGTCCAGCAAAGAGGAACATGGGACGCTGATCTTGTCCTGCCACGCGTACGGATTCTACCCCAACACCATGGCAGTCAACTGCATGAAGGGGGATGAAATGTGGGATCAGGAGATGGAGCGGGTCGGGATCGTTCCCAGCAGCAACGGCACCTTCCGCACCTGGGCCAGGATCCAGGCGCTGCCGAAGGAGTGGGAGCAGTACCGGTGCAGGGTGGAGCATCCTGGAATGCCGGAGCCTGGGATCTTCGCTTGGGGTGAGGCTGGGAATGTGGGAATTGGGGATTTGGAATTCCCAGATGGGGATTCCCCTTCCCCTCCTTACCATCCTGCATTTCCCAGAGCTGACATCGGGCGGAAATCTCACCATGGTTGTTGCTGTGTCCATCACCACTGCCATCCTCATCCTCATCCTCATCCTCATCCTCATCCTCATCCTCATCCTCATCCTCATCCTCATCCTCATCCTCATCCTCATCCTCATTGTCCTCATCTAATTACTCATCTGGAAGCGCCAATCTGGTAACACACAGGATGGGGGTCAGGAAGGGTCACGGCTCCACCCAGCACCATTCCAGGAATCCTGTGCCACTGACGCTGATCCCACTGTTTTTTCACAGGGAAGAGGGACAGGAATGGATACAGCATGGCAGCCGGTGAGTTCCAGTGGCGGATCCAGCTCTGGATCCCCTCTGTGTGGATTCCAGGATGGATCCTGGGGTTAATGCTGGTGTGTGATCTGTGCTGGAATCTCATGGATCTTCTCTTTCTGCAGGAAAACATGTGGGAACCAACGGCTCGACTGCAGGTACGGAATGGGATCAGGGTGGGATTCCTGAGGGAGACTGGGGCAGGATGGATGGAATGGGATCAGGGGGGGATTCTGGATCACAGCAGGATCAGATGGAATTGAAGAGTGGGATCAGGGCTGGATTCTGGAGTGGGATCAGGTGAAATGGATAGAGCAGGATCAGGGCTGGATTCCAGACAAGAATCAGGTGGGATGGAATGGAGCAGGAGTGGGGCAGGAGGGATGGGGCAGGATCAGGTGGGATTCTGGATCAAGGCAGGATTCCAGTGTGGGATTAGCTGGGAAGGATGGAGCAGGATTGGAGCAGGATGGATGGTGTGGGATCAGATTAGAATTCCAGAAAGGGATTGAGGCAGGATTGGGGTGGGATCAGGTGGGATTCTGAAGCAGCTCCCGCTCTCCATGGGCTCCAGCCAGGTCCATCCTTTGCGATGGGGACAGGGACAGGGTGCCACCGTGACCCTCTCTCATCCCGGCAGGAATCACCGCCTGAGCGATCCACAGAGCTGGATCCAGCCCCTCCCTCTTCCAAGGAAAACTGAGAGCTGCCGACAGAGCTCACCCCGCTGCTCCCGCCCACCCAACTCTTGCTAACGGATCAATTTCCCATTTCCCAATGTTTTAAAGTCAAGAATGATGATAGTTCCCAATGCTTTATTTCTGGTGTGAAATTATCCTGCTTTGGGCAGTAAATCCTGCTTGGGCAATTGCAGAATCCCTGGAACCCCTCAGGGGAAAATCCCAGGCCTCGCCTTGGAGGAATACACCGCAGAGTCTGGAAGAGAAGTCTTCTCCTCGCAGTGCCCTGTGACACGGTGTGACCTGCCCCAGGCTGGTCTCCCCTGTGCTCCCAATTCCCGCGGTCTCTCCTTTCCCTGGCCATGGTGCCCCTGGTGACCGTCCCGTTGTCCCCAAAGGTCTCTGCCCTTTGCCCTGCCCTTTGCCCTGCCCCCGTGCCCTCAAACCCTTGGTTCCTGACCTCTGTTCAGGCCTGTGCACAGCTCGTGGCCCGACCTTTGTTCCCGATCTCCCTTTGGCGTGCTGGAATGAACCTTTGACGGAATTAATCCTGCCAAGGCCCTTCGGCCTCTCCTTGCTGAGCTCAGCCGTGGCGTGTGCGGGGCGTGGGCTTGACCGCCTCGCCTGAATTCCCCCCAGGTGGCTTTTCCACAGGAGATGGTTACTGGGAACCGGGCGGCAGCGACCGCCATCTAAGCCCACAGTGCTACAGGCAATAAATCCCCGTTCCCTCCTCCAGTGTCCGGCAGTTCCTCTCTGGGAGTCAGGAGTGGGAATGGGGATGGTGGGGACAGTGGGGACAGGGATGGGGACACCAGGAGCAGGGTGGGGACACCAAAATCAAGTTGGGGACACCAGAAGTGGGATGGGAACACCAGGAACAGGAGTGGGGACACATGAAAGGAAATGGGGACACCAGGAGCAGGGTGGAGACACCAGGTTGGGGACACCAGGAATGCAATGGGAACACCAGGAACAGGAGTGGGGACACAGGAAGGGGAATGGGGACACCAGGAACAGGATCGGGACACCAGGAGCAGGGTGGGGACACCAGGTTGGGGACACTAGGAACGGGATGGGAACACATGAAGGGTGTTGGAGTCCCGGGCATCCCTCTGGACGCCCTGGCAGGTCACAGACCTCAGCAGAGAGGACTGGGACCCGAGCAAGAGGGTTTGAGATCTGTACAAGAGGGTTTGATTGCTGGACCGGGGGGTGTGGAGCCGGTCCAGGCAGGTTGGAGACCCTGGCACAGAGCCCAGAGAGACCCAGCCTTTGACTTCAGTCCGTGGAAAAAAGCTTCTAACACTGAGAGAAGAATTAATTAGAAGTCACAAAGGTGTGACAGACAGTAGTGCAGTGTGTCACAGGGTGGAAAATTTTGTAGTTTTAGGGTCCTTAGTATATAGGTGCATGGGGAACAAGATGGGAGGATTTAGGGTGGTGCCCTGAGTTCTTCCTTCTCCCCTGGCCTCCATCTTCTGGTGACGGTGGCACAAAGTAGTTCAAGGAGATTGGGTCAGAGTAGAGATGACCCATTTGGTATAGGTGATAGGCATTGGCACGTAATTGTAAATAATATACACGTAGTTATCTGGATAAAAAAACAGCGACCTCTCATTGCGGGGGGAGTCGTCCTGTGTCCGAGCAGCAGAACAGACCTCGGCCGGGCACACAGAACATTGTGAGATAACAAAATAATAAACAACGCGGGAAACCAAGAAAAACAAGGCCTTGAAGACTCCGTTTCTTTCTCATGTCTGGCTCAGGACCTTCAGAGGCAAAAGACTTTTAACCACCTGAACCTCAGGTGAGAGAACCAAACCCGAGATCACCCTGCCCTGGGGGGGCCTTGAGAGGCACCTGAACCCCAGCAGGGCATCCAGCGAACCCCAAAAGGTGCCGGGACCCCCCGTAAGCCGCCAGGGGAATTTGGGAGGGGGCGCTTGGGGGGCGCCCAGGCCGGGCCCAGAGCCCAGCGCTGCCCCAGCCCGACCTGCCCCGGCTCCATCCCGGCTCCTCCCGCCGGATGACGCGGCGTTGGAAAAAGGGGGACAAAGGGTGGGCGCTGGGCCCGGGGGGAGCGGGAGAAGGGGTGGTGGCGGAGGAGGGATGAGGAAGGAGCAGTGG
Organism: Chamaea fasciata; assembly: GCF_029207755.1. NCBI lineage: Eukaryota > Metazoa > Chordata > Aves > Passeriformes > Sylviidae > Chamaea > Chamaea fasciata. Next base: position 1,811,063 of record NW_027094117.1, on the reverse strand, counting down.
AGTGATAGAGGAGGAGTTGGGGCCATGTGGGAGGAAGAAGAGGGAGAGAGGAAGAGGAGCAGGAAACGGAACAGGAACAGGAGGAAATTCTCGGTTCCAGCGCCCGCTGTGTCCGCAGCACCTTTGGCCTCGGCAGCATCACCCGCCTCCACCCCACATGCCGCAGGTGAGCGGAGACGGGAAGCTCCCCCCAAATATCCCGGGGCGTTCCTGGTGGTTTTTCTGGGGGTTGTGGATATTCAGACCTTGGAGGGCCGCAAAGCTGAACCACAAATGCCCCTTGGCAGATAATGGGGGTCCACGACGGCTTGGGGTTCTCTCTTGGGGAGGGGTGCAGGTGGTCACTGCCGGCGGAGCGTGGGCGGATGTGGGATCGCCGGATCATCCCTAAGCGAGATCCTAGAGAGGGGGGACCGCAGGAACCACGGGACCTCCATCGGCCCGGGGAAGGGGACCCGCAAAACACCAAAGTGTGCAGATCAGAGAGGGGGAACTCCTGGGAGGGTGTTTTGGGATGAATCTTGGTAGTTTGAAAAATTTGACGGACACAGAATGCCCGGTGACTTCCTGACATGGACTTAGGCAGTAGAAACCCCCATCCCAAGGCACTCACCCCTTGTTTATTCCCCCAAACCAGGATTTCTCATTCCCAAGCCTTGGCCCGATGGAGAAGGTGGAAAAGCCCCGGAGATCCCGCAGGAGGAGGGGCTGCAAACCCAGCCCAGGGAGCTGCGAGGAGGAAAGACCCTCCCTGTGCCAGGAGGGCAGCTGGAGATCCAGCCGGAGCTCAGAACTGGTGGAGAAGCCTCAGGCTGGGGAGAAGCCCTACGAGTGCTTGGAATGTTGGAAGAGCTTCAGCTGCAAGTCTGGCCTCAACAACCAGCGCAAGATCCACACTGGGGAACGGCACTACGAGTGTGGGGAATGTGGGCAAAGCTTCCAGCGGAGCTCCAGCCTCATCCGGCACCAGACAATCCATACTGAGGAACGGCCCTACAAGCGTGGGAAATGTGGGAAGCGTTTTAATCGCAACTCCCACCTTATCAGGCACCGGCGCGTCCACACCGGGGAGAGGCCCTACGAGTGTCCTGAGTGTGGGAAGAGCTTCTCCAGGAGCTCTAACTTGACCAAACACCAATGGAGGCAGCACTAAGGGAAGCCCTGCGAGTGCCCCGAGTGCGGGAAGAGCTTCGTGCGCTGCTCCAGCTCCATCCCCCATGGGAGGATCGGCGTTGGATGATCCCCAGTGACCCCCGTTGGGCAGAGCCCCGGTGATCCATGGTCCTGGTGATCCGTGTTGGGTGTGGGGAAGGTGTTGGAGAGATTTCTTTCCCTTCTCCTTCTGCTGCTGTGGTTTGGTTGGGAATAAATTCCTTCCCTGTGGCCACGCTGGGTCTGTTGTGGCCGTGCTGGAGTTTGCTGAGGGATCTCTCCCTGTCCTTGTCCCCATCCAGGACCCCTCAGTTCCATTTTCTGTCCCCTGTGCAGCTGTGGGGGGCAGGGACAGAGTGGCTTTGGTGGGTGCCTGGCATCGGGCCAGCATCACCCCCTGCCATGGGCACCCCTGAGATCCCAGTGTGGGGCTGCATTCCCCCCTCCTCCTTTCCAGGCTGCAGTGTGATCTGAGAAACGCTCGTTAGGTCTTGTCCTTGGAAACAGCACCTGGGCTCAGCCTTTTCCAAGCTTATCAGAAATACTGCCCGCCACCAGGAATTGCCAACAGGCTCCTGTTTTCCTTATGACCAGCCTTGGAAAATATTCCTCTTGCCGGAATGGCTCAACATTCCTGTTCTCACACATTTCGAGAAAGTGCTGACCCAAACTGTGCCCGGGGTGAAACATTGTTATGACTGAAGCCCACTCTCCTGTGGCCCCATCAACAGTGGTCCCAAAGGAGACCCTTTGAGCTCTCCTGGGCCACCGTGGGCTGTGACAGCAATGTCCCTCTGAGGGGCCTCTCACAGCCAGCAAACCCTCGGGTTGGCTCTGCCTGGAGGATCCCTGAAACACGACGTGTCCTGGGCCGATGCCCTCACTCCTCAAGGCCCCATCCTTCACCCAGCGGGAGATGCAAAAACATCCCAAGTGAGGATTTCACTGAGCTCTGAGGGGAATTTGTCACAGTCATTGCTTGCACTGACTGTTCCTGTCTGTGAGTGTGCACCTGCACATTTGCTATAGTAAATCTGGGAGAAATACTGCTTTCTTAGCTGTGGAAGTACCTTGGACATCTAAGTTAGGCCTGTTAGTAAGGTTCAGTTATAGTTATGAACATACTGAAATGCAGGGAAGTGTTGTCCTTTTTCCTAAGTTGTTAAATGGAAGTTTTGAGCAAAGTTATGTGTTGCTAAATGTAGTTTTTCTGTTAAGTTGCTAAGTAGAACTTGGAAGTTATACTGTAAGTTAGGTTAAATGCTATTAAGTGTTATTCCTCTGTTGAATGAAGGTTAAGCTGTAAGTTAAGTGAGGTATAAGTTCAGTGTTGTTCCTCAATGAATTGCTAGGCCTAAGGTATAAGTTAGGTTACAAATTAAGGTAGAAGTTAAAATGCTGCTCAGTGTTGTTAAGCTTTTGGGCTGTGATCCTTTCAATCCTTGGCAGCCTTGTCTTTTGTCCCATTCACTCAAACACAACACACACCCATCCACACCACCTAGAGAGTTCTCAGTTCATTTCCGGTTTGGTTGCCTGGATTTGGTTTGGTTTTGTTTTTGCTTGTTTTCCCTTGTTGTGCCTTAGCTGTGCTGTAGGCAGCAGAGTGAATCTTCCCAACCAACTTGTTGTGCTCTGTCCCTTCATATTAAATCTGACTTTTGTTCATGCCCCTGCCACTGATTTTTAAGCAATCTCAAACACTCATTCATGACAGCACCACCATGTCCTGCATCACCGAGGGCGCTGACACCGCCCGTGTCACAAAGGGCCACACCCGGCCCCCAACAGCAGAGGGACAGACTGGAAGCGCCAAGAGCAGCCCCGGCCTTGTGGCCTTGTAGCCCGTGCCGTGCCCAGAGCCCCGGGAGGCTTTGGCCACGGTGCCCCCGACAGCCCCAGCCCCGCCCTGCAGAGCCCTGGGGCTGCAGCCCGGGCTGACCCTGCGGGCCCCCAGAGATGCCGCCGGACGCTGCCCACAGCAAGGTGCTGACGGGGATCGGGGCCTTCGGGTTGGGCTTGGTCTTCCCGGCACTGGGGCTGGGCTTCTACCTGCGCAAGAAGGTGAGGGGGGCTCCTTGGGGTCGTGTCCACCCTCCCCCGCAGCGTGTGTGCTCCCCCCGGGGCCCCCAGCCCGGTGTCACCCCCTTTTCTCTGCCCACAGAGCTCCTGAGCCGCCGGCGGCCGCTGCCCCTCCCCGTGGCCTCGGGCCCGGCCGGGCCCCCCTGCTCCGTCCCCGCGCTGATTTGGGGGGATCATGTGTCCCTCCAAGCCCTGCTGTCACTCTGGTCGCCACCCAGACGATCTCAGTGCTCCCAATAAAGCTTCCCAGTTCGCCCCAGTCCCAGGGAGCAGCTGGAGCAGCTGCTCCAGAACCTCCGCCAGGGTCTCCCAGCGCAGCCGGAGCCGCTGGGCCTGGGGTCCCCAAAGCCCTCAGCAAGCCCCAAGGCCCTCCCAGGAACCCTCAACTCCCTCAAACCCAGCATCCCCCACAGTCCCTGCAAGTTCCCCCCATGGCACCGGCCATGGCCATGTCCCCACATGTCACTGGCCATGTCCCACCATGTCCTCACCCACAACTGTCTCCCCACCATGTTTCCATCCCTCTCATTGTCCCCCACGTCCTTATCTGTGCCCGTGTTCCCCCCGTGTCCCCATGAATGGCCACGTCCCACTCAAATGTCCATGTGCGCCCATGCCACTCTCCATGTCTCTGTCCCACCATGTTCATGTCCCCCCCATCATCCCAACCATGTCTTAGTTCAACGTCTTTATTTTTACCCCACTGTTGGATATTTAAATGGATGAAGAGAAATGAAAAGCAAACCAAGGCCAAAAGAAAAGAATTTCCCTGTCCATGCCGGCTGAGGATCCACGTGCTTGGGTCGGAGGGAAGAACCATTTTTGGAGGGATTTCCACCCCACTGCCTCCAAAATCTTGGTCTTGGCCCCAGATCATCACCATGTGGCTGCACAAGATGCCCTCGGGCAATAGGAAATCAAAATCGTGTGGAATCCCTGAGGTTGGAAAAGATCTCGAAGACCATCCAGTATTCCTTGATGCCACCAAAAGATAGGACTGAACGAAAAAAATTTTCTGTTGTGGAAAGTCAACATATCCACTCTCCCTAAGGAATTGCCAATGTCAGTCTGCGTCACAAGGGATGTTTCTGCCCCTGTGTTCATCCAGGTGCCCACGGGGAGACAGGAAGATGTGGATCCCCCACAGCCAGGTGTCTTCCCAACACAGATCACCAGGACCACGGATCACCAGGGCTCTGCCCAACGGGGGTCACTGGGGATCATCCAACGCCGATCCTCTCATGGGGAATGGAGCTGGAGCAGCGCACGAAGCTCTTCCCGCACTCTGTGTGCTCTAAGGGCTTCCCTTAGTGGTGCCTCTGTTGGTGTCTGGTCACGTTAGATCTGTCTGAGAAGCCCTTCCCACACTCAGGACACTCGTAGGGCCTCTCCCCAGTGTGGATGCGCCGGTGCCTGATGAGGGTGGAGTTGTACTTGAAGCCCTTCCCGCAGTCGGGGCAGCGGAATGGCCTCTCATCCGTGTGAATCCGCTGATGTTGGAGGAGTTCGGAGCTCCTTACAAACCTCTTCCCACACTCAGGACACTCATAGGGCCTCTCCCCAGTGTGGATGTGCTGGTGGTATATCAGGTTTGACCTCCATCCAAAGCTCTTCCCACAATCCAAGCAGGTGTAGGGCCCTTCCCCCGTGTGGATCACCTGGTGCCGGATCAGGTCATAGCTTCCTCTGAAGCTCTTCCCACATTCCCCACACTTGTAGGGCTTTTCCCCAGTGTGGATCCTCTGGTGTTCCCTCAGCTGGAATCTCTGGATGAAGCTCTTCCCACATTCCCCACACCTGTGGGGCTTTTCCCCCGTGTGGATCCTCTGGTGTTTCCTCAAGCCGGAGCTGTACCTGAAGCTCTTCCCACATTCCACACATCCATAGGGCCGTTCCCCACTGTGGAGCCTCTGGTGCTGCATAAGACTGCCCTTCTGGCCGAAGCTCATCCCACATTCCCCACACTCACAGGGCCGTTCTCCGGTGTGGATCATATGGTGTTTCACCAGGTGGCCCTTCCGGCTGAAGCTTTTCCCACACTCCCCACACTTAAAGGGCCGTTCCCCGGTGTGGATCCTCTTGTGTTGGATCAGGTGGGAGCTCCAGGCGAAGCTCTTCCCACATTCCCCACACTCGTAGGGCCGTTCCCCAGTGTGGATCACCTGGTGCTGGATCAGGTGGCAGCTGTAGCTGAAACCCTTCCCACATTCCAGGCACTTGTGGGACTTCTCCCCTCCATGAGGCTTCTCCACCAGCTCTGAGCTCCGGCTGGATCTCCGGCCGCCCTCCTGGCACAGGGCGGGTCTTTCCTCCTCGCAGCTCCCTGGGCTGGGTTTGCAGCCCATCCTCCTGCGGGATCTCCGGGGCTTTTCCTCCTTCTCCATATGGACACTCCTTGGGAATGACAAATCCTGGTTTGGGGAAAAAACAAGAGGAGAGTGCCTTAGGCTGGGGGTTTCTCCTTGCCCAAGTTCATCTCAGGAAGTCATTGCTACCTCGTGTCTCTAAGAACCTCCAAAACACCAAGATTCAGCGCACAAGTCCTCCAAATGTCAAGATACAGCTCAAAAACTCCACAAATACTGTAATTTACACCAAACTTTCTCCAAAATATAAAGATGCAGCCCCTTGCAATAAACCAAGACACCAACATTTAGGCCCAATAATACTCAGAAAAACCAAGATTCACTCCCACGAAAATGATGAAGACCCGTAAACAGGGAACCCCCATGAAAGGAAGAAAGGAAAGTGTCTTTACAAACGGATGCTGCGAATCTGCTTGGGGATAGGGCCAGGCACTTGGACATAAGGAAGGGACAGAAGAAGCCATCACTTCCGCAAAATGTTACTAACTGACCACACAGACTGCTGCTCAGCCAAGGTCCTGCTAAATCCATGAACATTGAGAAGAAGAACAAGGACATAACAGAGATATGAACATCGTTACCTATACAGAAGTGGGGTGCATATTAAGGGAGGGTATGTAGTAGGTGGATTGGGAAGTCTGTACCTCCCAATACTTCAGCCAATGAGGAAAAGGAGAGGGAGATGCAGCCAGGAAAATTAGGATGGAAAGGAGACTGTGTGCTCCAACAGCTGGAGAGATCCCAAGGGAAATGTCCCATAGCTTCTCCCTTTTTCTATAAATGAAATTACTTTTACAAGACTCCTCTGTCTTCTTTGTGGACACAAACCCCTGGTGATGTCAATTTTTCCACACACCTTGGGGCTCCTCTGGAATTCCTTCCACCGTCCGGGGCGGCGGGCAGTGAGTGGAGCTGAAGGTGCCTCACCCAGTTTGGGTGATCGGCTCCCTGGGGTGGCGGCGGCACCGGGGGTTTGACTGGGGACCCGAGAGTGTCCAGGAGACAGATCAGCAGTGACACATCAGGGGGGGTCTGTGAAGAGTCGGCAGGGAGAGAGCACTGAAAATCTCATCAGTGAGGACACTGGGATCTTCAGAGAGTGAACATGGCAGGGCATCCATGGAGGGTGGAAAAGGGAAAGCCAGGAAGGCGTCCTGGCAAAAGGGATGATGATCCCGAAATATCTCTGAAGGGTCCCTTTGGAGAATGTTGAGGCAGTCTGCACATTCTCATTAATTACTCCCAGAGGTAATTAAGGACATGGACACCCAGCAAGGCAATAAAGGAAGTCCAGAAGGGATTTAGACAAGTGGGGATGGATGGCGTTGGTGTGCTGGGAAGGCACTGGGTGAAGGGGAGTGTGCAGGAATATGGTTAATGCAAGAAGCAGCAGGAGGAATCTCTGCAGTAAAAATAAGGATGATGGAAAAGAGGAGGAAGAGAAAAATACTGAGGACTGGGACATTTTTCAGCAGGGTCTTATCCTCTAAATTTGCCAGCTGCTGCAGATCCTTTGAACCCCCAGTTTCCAGGAGAGGAAAACAAGGAGGTCAGGATCCCAGGGGGGTTCTCCGTGCTGGGGAGCGGCAGCAGCGGGCGCAGAGGTGCGGCACCGGGAGCAGGGGCTGGGGGCCTGTGGGGAGCTGTGGGGCAGCCGGGGCTCAGCAGGAAGGAAGGAACAGCTAGGAAATGTGGATGGATCGAGATTCTCCTTTAAGGATTTTGTTTGGGTCACTGGAGAAAGGAATGACTCTGCAGAAAGCTCAGCAGCGGTCAGAGGAGGAGCACCCACAGGCACTCAGGGGGGCTGCAGGAGCGGCACAAGAAGCCCCTGGAGCACTTGGGCACAAAGGCACAGCAGGTGAAGGCAAGAAGGGAGGAGGAAAAGGCCAAACTGGAGGCAAAGGCCATGGCAGAGTTTCTACAGCCCCTGAGGGATGAACCCCAGCGCCCAAGGGGGCCCCAGCACCGAGGGGACGGGCTCGGCCACAAGCACCTGGCACAGGCATTGCCCTCCTCGGCGGGGGAGAGCCCACCCAAACAGCCCCTGGCAAGGAAGCAGGGTTCCATCTGCAGGCCACAAGGACACTGCAGGCACACACAGCAGCACCCTCAGCAGGAGCAAGTCCACCCCTGCATGGACATGGATTCCTGGGGCTGCCAGAGCTCCCATTCCACCAGGGACCCACCACACTGCAGCCCTTGACAACATTCAGGCTGGGGCTGCATCCACACGAGGCCTTTCCTCATACACACAGGGGCCTCTCCATCCACTCTGGATCTTAGACCTAAGGGGGGAAAATCCCAAAAATGTCTTTAATTATTCAGGAGACAAGTGGGAAAGATGAGCAGATGTGTTTTATCCAACCACTATCAGCAGATGTGGGGGATGGGTTTGAAATGCAGGAATTTTTACTTGTTCCTAATTGTGATTGTAATTTACTGGGAAGGCATTTGATGGCTAAACTGGGAATGCAAATTAATACTGTAAAAGATGATACAGAGGCCAGTTCTGTGGTACCTTTGTGTCAAATGTCTGGCAAGGCCTGTGCTGAAGTGAACCCACAAGTGTGGGCAGCGCCAGGGAAAGAGGGAAAATCAGATACCCAGCCTCTCCAAATGACTCTGCAGCAACCAGGACAAGTGGTGTCTAAAAGCAATCCCCTGTTCCAAGGGAGGGAAGGAAGGGCTTACAGCCTGTTATCCAGCCCCTGTTCAAGGCAGGGCTTTGGGAGCCAGGCATCTCTCCCTATAATGCTCCTCCTATGCTGCCAACCAAGAAATCAGATGGAATCCACAGAATGGTGCAGGACCTAAGAAGAAGAAATGAGATGATCAAACCCAGGCACCTCACAGTCTCAGATCCTTACACCAGCTGGAACCAGGTTCCCTCCTCACACTGCTGCCGTTCAGGACTTGATGTCAAAGATGATTTCTGGGGATGCCCACTGACACAGGATGCTGAACAGGATTTGGCCTTTGAGTGGGAACAAGAGGGAGAAGGGGAAATGGGAAAGACATGGACGGTCCTCCTGCAGGGATGCACAGAAGCACCAGCCTTATTCAGGCAAGCCTTGCAGGAAATATCAAAAGAATTTACCTCACCCCCAGGGACAGGGATAATGCAGGATGAGGATGACTTGCTTCAGTCAAGAGGACAAGAAGTGGTAGAAGAAGCCTCTGGGGAATGGCTCCATTTTCAGGCTAAAAAGAAACTTTGAGTATGTGAAAAAAAAAAGCGCAAAAGGTGGAGAAAGAAGTTAAATATTTGGGGCATTATTCGACGGAAGGTTTGTAGTGAATTGACCCACAGAAAGTCCAGGGAATCTCAGAAGTAACGCTACCCAGGATAAAAAGGAGCTGGGACAATTCTGAGGATTAATAGGGAATTGGAGGACTGGATTGAGGATTCTCTGTTCTAGCCAGAACATTGTGTGACATTTTAACCCCAGACAGCCTCAATGTTATGGTATGGACATGAGAAAGAGAACAAAACATGAGAAAATGAAAAAACGAAAATGATGGATGCCCCAGCCATGGCTCTCCCAGACTCCCAAAAGGAATTGGAATTGTCTGTGGATGTTAAACAGGCCACGACTGACCCCGCACTGAAGGCACCGGAGCAGCAGCCAGGGCTCCACAGCGGGGGAAGCCCCTGTGCCTGCCCACAGATCCTCTGCTGGATCTGTGGGTCAGACTGTAGAAAGTTTAGGGAAAATTCAGTAAAACTCACGTGTCATGGAATGATTTTCGCTGCACACCCAGGCTACGTGTAGATGAAATGGTTTCTGTTGCACATCCTGGCCAAAATCAAGTAATGCCTTGACTCTCTAACACTAAATGTATTATTGGAGAATTACTGTTTTTCTCGCAGTTTCAGAGAAACGATTACACCATCAGAATAATCTCTCATAATAATCCTACTTTTAAATTGTCAGTTATGTTTGGACCAGGGGTGTGAGAAACAATTTTTAGTCCTAGGAGAAGAAGCAGAAAAAACTTGATGGCTTCGGAATGTTTTTGTGTATGTTTGTGGAAGGCACTTAGTGATGGCAAAATTTTGGTATGGGTTTTTCGATGTTCACCGTTAGGTTGCATTTTACAAAACCAGAAGAGCTTTAAAAGCGACCCTTTAACAGTAAACAGTGAAAAGAATTAAACTGTTAAATTCACAGTTAAAACAAAAGTAGATTGTAGGGAACCACATGAGAGTCACTCCATGGCTGCTCTGGAAGAGAAGCTTCCTTCCAGGCAGCCAGGAGAGGAGCTTTAGAAATGCAAATTAACACTGCTGGGGAAAAGTGTGGACAATGCACCAGGCTCTACTTGCCCGGGGGAGGAATTGGGCTGATTCCCTCTGTCCCTCACCCCAAGCTCTGCCTGCTGGCACAGATGGAATTGGCACAGCCAAAGGCAGAGCCGACAGTGAGGAGATCAGACTCTGCAACACAAATTGCTTCAGCTGCAAAGGGAAACAGCAAATGGAGAATGTTGTGAAAACTTCACTAAAAGAAGTGGAGGGGAATCATCCCTCTCCCCACTCCAACATGTGCTCTCACTGTCTGTGTCACACAGGGAGCATTAGACCACTGGGGTGTTTGTGCTACCACAGGTTCAGAGAAATCACTTGGGAATCCAAGTGTGTGATGATTTAATTAGAAAAAAGAGATCAATTGATGCAGCCCTGGCTGGAGGGAGCACCCAAAAATGGGAAAAGATGAACGGCCATCAGAACAAATCCTGCAACACCATGGACCAGCCCCAGGGAACCCGAACCAATTCAGATCAGGGGCCAGAGAACCCACTGATCATTTCAATGGCAGAATTAGATTACAAGACGTCCACAAGACAGATCCAGCTCCTCAGCCTGGCCCACCAATCCACTCAAACGAAGAATGCAACATTTCACCGTGGGATGGGATCAGATTATCTATTAGCAGAAGGAGGAGGACAGTGTGGAAATTAAGTGACTCAAGATGCTGTTGACAAATAGATGACAACAGAAAACTGGTGAAACAGATAACAAAGGAAATAAGAAAGCAGCTCATGTTCCGGTCCAACCGTGGAAAGGATGGGAATGGGACACGGTTTCGTGGTTCCCTGGCACACCATGGGTTAAACGAAGGCTCTTTCTCCTCCGTTGTGCTCCAGCAACTCTCATCTTTGGACCGTGCAGGACACCTCGCTGAGGGCAGCTCATTCAGCAGCTGAGCAAGGGGATGCAGGTGGCAGCCAGGCCTCCTGATCCACACACGGCTACAAAAGGACAGGGAATGAGGCCACTGACAATAATCCCAAAGTCAAAGAGGACCCAGCAAGAAAAAACAGAGTGAATCAGTGAATCTGCTTGGACATAGGGACAGGGACTTGGAGAAAGGAAGGAATGAGAAAAACCATCAGTTTCAGAAAACGTTACTCATTGACATGGACTGCTGCTCAGCCAAGGTCCTGCGAAATTCCTGAACATCAAAAAGAAGAAAAAAGACTGAACAGAGCCATGAATATCGGATGTTATACAAAAGGGGGGTGCATATTAACGAGGACATGCAGGCGGCGGATCGGGAAGTCGGAACTTTCCAAGGACCTTCGCCACTGGGCAAAGGGACAGGGAGATGCAGAAGGGAAAATCAGGATAAAAAGGAGGTCGAGTACGACAACAACTGGAGAGACCCCACGGCAAACGCCGCACGGCCTCTCCCTTGGTTCAGGAATAAAGTCACTTTTACAGGACTCCTCGGTCTCCTCTGGGGACACAAACCTCTGGCCACGGGAATTTTCCCGCACAGCCCCGGGGACAGGGCGGCCACCTCCGTCCCACCCGCAGGAAGCGGGACGAGGCAGCGCTGCTCCGGCACCGGCTCCTGCCGAGGCAGCGGCGGGAAGGAGACCGCGGGCAGCCGCTCCCGCAGCGCCCTCAGGCCACGGGGAACACGGCGCCGACACGGCACAAGGAACCCGCCAGAGCCCCCTGCCGCCCCCTCCGCCCGCAGCCGGCCCCGAGCCCCGGCAGAACCGAGCGCGGCTCCCACCCGCGCTGGGGCCGCCTCCGAGCTCCGCCGCCGCCTCACCGGGCTCCGGCCGCTGCCGCCGCTCCCGGGCCCGCACACACGCTCCGCCAATGGCGCCTCTGCCGAGCCACGCCCGCCCGGGGGGCGGGCCCGGGGGCCGGGCTTGGCCCAGCTCGGCCCAATCGGCACGCGAGATTCCAGAGTGACGGCACAATTCACCAATGGCAGCGAGCCAAGGGCGGGCTCTGCACACGGCCCACACCCGCCCCGCGCTCTCAGGCCCCGCCCCCGGGCTGTGTGAGGGGAAAGCCGCAGATGAGGAACAGCGCTGGGACGGGCCCGGGCCCGAGTCGGGATTGAGCTGGAAACACAAACAAACTTCTCCGCATCTCCCGGCCCGCCTTTCCCAGGCCGGCGTGTTCCCCGGCACCGGCTCCGAGGAAAGCCGTCACTTCTCCTGGCCATAATTATGAGCATGAAGTGCACGGCTTTGATTTCGCCAAAAAAAGAGGGAAGACCCCCCAAGGCCCTTGGGCTGAGTGGAGGAGGGGAGAGATTTCTGGCAGAAACTTCCAAAAATCTTTTTTCCTGAGGCTGGGAAGAGCAAACCAAACCCAAGCGAGGTGGGTCCCACCCCTCAGCATCGCCCCCCTGCCGTCCCAGCTGAAGCCCTCGCCGGCTGCTCCGGGCTGGATGGGCAGACTGGGAGCGCTGGGAAGGGGCCCCGGCTCAGGGCGCAGCCCCCGGGGCAGCCCCACGGCCCCCACGGCAGCTCCAAGGCTCCGCCAGCCGGGACGGGACGTGGGAGGGGGAGCAGGGCAGGGACGGGGCTGCCGGCGCCGGGGGAACACGAGGGACACCGGGGGCACTTCGCAAGCATTCAGTAAAAACCCCAAAATTATAAAGAATACAGAAACAGCAGCAACAGTGGCACCCTAAATACTGATGGAGGACATGCAGGGTCATTCCACAAAAGGCTCTGAATTGGAAGGGACCCACAAGGATCGAGTCCAACCCTTAAGGTAATGATACCTATGGGGTTAAATCACACATTGGCATTATTGGCACCTTGCCCCAACCAAGGTCACATCCACATGGAAGCACTTGTTTGTGGTCTGTTTTCACAGTGTTATACCTATAGAGATATAAAAGCTTAGTGTATAAATAGTGTTAGAAGAATGCATTTGAAATCTGTTTCCACAGTGTTATACCTACATATATATACAGGCTTAGTGTATAAATGTGTAGTTCAAGAGAAACAGGATGAGTCCTGGAGTGGCTGCAGAAGGAGAAAGGAACTCCCAGCCCCAGCACAGGCAGCCACACGTCAGGTTCCACATCACGTCCTATTCCTGCAGGTTCATCTCCTGGAGACCAGGCACTGAGGTGACCCTGAGACCAAAGAGGGTGAGATGTTGATGAGATCAGGTACTGAGGTGACCCTGAGGGTCAGTGCAAGGCAGACACTGCGCCTGAGGAAGGACATCCCAGGGTTTGGAAAAGGGGCAAAGCTGTGACTGCCCAGCACAGAGAAGGTGCTTTGTCCATCCCCTGTCACAGGCGAGTTTGGGGTCTGCTGCACAGATAGGGCATTGGATTTGAGCAGGTCACACTCCCAAAATGATTCTCAGCCAGGTATACACACTCTGCATTGCCCAGGACAGGAACCCTGCAAGGAGGAGCAGAGACAATGCTGGCACACAAAAGGACACTTCCTGCCCCATCCCCTGTCCATCCCCACATGCCCCGACATGCCCCCCAGGTCCTGCTCGGCTCCCTGGGACTCACCAGGAGTTGAAGCTGCTGCCGTCCTCCCACTGAAGCTGCTGTCCCCGTCTGCGAAGCCCAAGCCAGTAACCGACTTTCCAGCTGAGGCGGAATAGGAACTCCTGGGAAGTGGAGAGGAGCCGGCAGTGGGAGCTGCACCCCCAGCCCAGGAGCCCCCAGGCTCCCCTCGGCCACCCCATACCCTCCCAGCCCCTCACTCACCATTTCCTCATCCCTGAGCACGGCCAGGGAGGCCCCGAGCTCAGAGCACTGAGCCTGACCCTGATCCCAGGTGCGCTCATCCTTCGAGAGGAAGTGGCACATCCCATTGTACCCAACCCACCCAGCAGGACAGGCCAGCAGCCGCGGAGTGTCAGGAACAACTGGAGTATTTCCTTGTCTTCCCCCTGCAGAGGGAAGAGGAGAAGGTCCAGGATTCCCCTCCACAGGCAATAGGGACCCTGCTGTGCCCCCAGGGGCTGGGCTGAGGCAGCTGCCCCTCCCTTACCTGACAGCACAGCCAAGGCCAGCACCAAAGCCAGGACCAGGATCACGAGCAGAGCCAGGACCAGAGTGACCTTGGGATGGGATATGAACCTCTCCCCTGGAGCAGTAAAGAGCCTCTGGCTGTGAGGACGGGGCTGTCCTGAGCGCGCCCAGCCCTCACATCCCCCCACCCAACACCCGGGGGACACAGGAGGGACCCCCCATTCTGCGGGGGGTCCCCAGGTCACTTGAAAGCCAGGGCTGGGGCTGAGAGAGGCGGGCAGATCCCAGTGGTGCAGTTTGGGAGATGGGGAAGTGAAAGTGAGCGAGGGAGTGTGAGGGAACAGGGGGAACAGGGGGAAAGGGGGAATATTAGGGAATTCACCTGGGTCCCCTCCTCAGACCCCCCTGGATCTCCCTGGACTGCCCTGACAGCCTCCATGGCTACGCACTGTGGGACCCCCGGGCCGGGCTGTGCTGAGCTCCGGGGCCCTGCACTCAAACTCTGCCTGGAACTTGCTGGGTTTGTCCCAAAGCAGGGGAAGCAGCGGGAGCAGTGGATCCAGTTTTTCTTGTGGGGAGGGGTTCCTAACCCTGGGCCGGTAGATCCCCAGTTAGCTCTGATTGCTGGCAGCGCCAGGGGCCATTCCTGAATCTGCTTGCAGTCTCAGGTAATGGTGCAGAACAAGGCTGTTGTTCTACGGCAACAGGTGTTGGAGTGTCCAGGTTTCAGAGCAAGGACCAGAGAAGGCTCTTTTCCATATGGTTTCTCAGAGATCTTTATTCCCCAAGAGAGGGGGGACGAAAAAGAGATCGAACAAAGCCTGTGTGCTCACCTTTCAACTGGGGGATAGAGAGCGCGAAGCAGAAAGGTGATTGACCCCAGGCTGGACTGACAGGTATTTCTCTATAACATAGGGCAGGGTCAGGGGGAAAATGGACAGCTGACCAAAGCTTCCAGAGCAAGGGCAGGGTCAGGAGAGATGGACAGAGGGACAGGGGGGGAGATACCTTTGGACGGTACCTGATTTATTGGGGGGAGAAGCAGGGATGAACCATTGGGATCCAACTCCAAAACAGCTTAACAAAACCCACCACCAGAGGTTCCCATCCCCAGGGGAGTAGGACTGGGCACTGGGACTCCAATCTCTGATTCCAAATCTCTCCTCTCCTCTCCTCTCCTCTCCTCTCCTCTCCTCTCCTCTCCTCTCCTCTCCTCTCCTCTCCTCTCCTCTCCTCTCCTCTCCTCTCCTCTCCTCTCCTCTCCTCTCCTCTCCTCTCCTCTCCTCTCCTCTCCTCTCCTCTCCTCTCCTCTCCTCTCCTCTCCTCTCCTCTCCTCTCCTCTCCTCTCCTCTCCTCTCCTCTCCCTTTGGGTGATCATAAATCCCAGAGCAGCTTAAGAGCCCCATTGCAAGTTCAGGTTTCCCAGGAAAGGGAGGCCTGGGTGTGAGGTGCCCCAGGATGGCCAGGAGTGTGGGTCTGGGGGCCCCCGAGGCCACAGAAACAGGGGATCAAGGGTCTGGGAGAGGAGGATAGGCGGGAAAGAGGGTGCAGGGGGATGTTGGTGGGAGATAAGGGGCTGCAGGGCATCCCGGAGCTGAGGATGGAGATGCAGGGGGGTCCCAGTGCCCAGGAACGCGGCAGGGGGGCAGGATCTGGGAAACAGTGGTGGTTGCCAGGAAGGGACCGGGACAGAGAGGGATGGACTGGGACAGACTGGGACGCTGAGACACGCCAGGACTGGGACAAGAACCCATTGGCAGC
This sequence comes from Chamaea fasciata, assembly GCF_029207755.1. Taxonomy (NCBI): domain Eukaryota; kingdom Metazoa; phylum Chordata; class Aves; order Passeriformes; family Sylviidae; genus Chamaea; species Chamaea fasciata. The sequence continues at coordinate 1,795,438 of NW_027094117.1, read as the reverse complement.
AGAATTGGGGCAACAGGGATCGTACTGGGATCTACTGGGACCACACTGAGGGCTACTGGGAGCATACTGGAGACAACTGGGAGCAGATGAGCATGACTGCGAGCATGCTGGGGACAACTGAGATGTACTGCGAGAGACTGGGAGTGGTTTGGATCATCCTGACACTGACTGAAATCATACTGGGAGTGATCAGATCTATTGTAGGAGTGAACAAGAGAAACTGGAACAATGCAGGGAATAACTGGGATCATGCTGGGAGGAGGTGGGCCCATGCTGGGGTCATGCTGGGGTCATACAAGATCACTTGGAGTGACTGGCAAAGTCCTGGGGGTGTCTGGGATCATACTGGGTGAGACAGGGATCAAACTGGACTGATACTGGGAGTGTCTGGAGGTTACCGGGATCATACTGGGTAACTGGACTTACACTGTGAGCAAGTGGGACCACAGCAGGGGCAAATGGCATCATAGAAGGTGTCACTGGGTTCGTAGTGGAATTGACTGGGGCCACACTGAGCTGTTCCTGAGAGGGACTGAAAGGAAACGTACAGGGCATGAGTGGGAGCCACGGGGACCATGTTGTGGACAACTGGGATCCTAGCGGGGGCGATTTGGAACATCCTGGGGGTGACAGGGATCATCCTGGGGGTGACCAGAAACCACCACTGAGGCGGCGGCGGAGCTCGGAAGCGGCCCCAGCGCAGGTGGGAGCCGCGCTCGGTTCTGCCGGGGCTCGGGGCTGGCTGCGGGCGGAGGGGGCGGCAGGGGGCTCTGGCGGGTTCCTTGTGCCGTGTCGGCGCCAGGTTCCCCGTGGCCTGAGGGCGCTGCGGGAGCGGCTGCCCGCGGTCTCCTTCCCGCCGCTGCCTCGGCTGAGCCCATTCCCCTGCTTGCGCTGGCAGGTGCCATCAAATGCATCCCAGGATCCCATCTCCCCACCTGAAGCCTCCAGTGCCCACCCTGTCCTGGGCTGGTGGCAGCCAGCCTGACAAAAACCAACAGCCACGGGCCACCAGCGCCCAGGGGCTCAGAAGCAGGCGAGGGACGCTTTGGTTGGCAGGAACGGAAGGGCCGGGGCTGCTCCCCTGCCTCTCTTTGCCTTGGGTTAGGATTCAATTTTCTTGCCTCTGTCCGAGGGGATAAAGGCATGGTCTTTCTCCAAGACAGGGCAGGTTTTTCCCTAGCATGGAGCCTTCCCCATGGCCCTTCTGGCCTTCCCCAGGCCCCTTCTGCCCTCTTGCAGAACCAGTGGCATTTTCCGCCACACACAGTTTGTAACCCAGAGTCGAGTGCAGCCCAGAAGGCTCCAAGCAAGTCCTTCCAGGCTGACTCTGCAGATGCCGAGGCTGCTCTGGCCTCTGCCAGGCCTCTGCTGGGGCTCAGCTCTGGGCAAGGCTGGGCCCACTGTGGCCTCGCATTGCTCCGTGCAGCTGAGTCACAGGGGGAGAAGGATGGCACATGTCAAGGGAGTTGAGGTTGAAGGGAGTTTTTATTCCAAAAGCTGCCGTAACAAACAGGGTGTCACAACAACCAGAACAAACAGGCTGTCCTAACTACCAGAACTAACTGGCAGTGCTAACTACCAGAACTAAGTAGTTGTCCCAAGGAGAAGAGAAAGCGCTTCATGTCCTCCGCTGCTCTTTCAGTTGCTTTGCTGCAGTGATCAGAGGGGTCAGGCTGGAGAGAGGCTTGGCTGATGCTAAAAATGGGTGCTGGCCAAAGGATAAAAAAGAAAGAAGTGAAGCGTTACTTTCCAAAGTCAAGTTCCTCCCAGGCTCTGTTGCAACAGGACAAAGGGAAATGGATTTGAACTGCAGGGAGGGAAGCAGGCTCAGATTAGATGTAAGGGAGAATTTTGGTTTTTCACCAGGAGAGTGGGGAACACACTGACAGAAGGTGCCCAGAGATGTGGGAGGTGCCTCCTCCCTGGAAAGAGCCAAGCTCAGCTCAGGCAGGGCTCTGGGGCACCTGATCTGCTTGAAGATGTCTGCGCCCATTGAGGGCACCAGGTGCAGAGGACCTGGAAAGGAGCCTGCCAAGCCAAACCGGGCGAGGATTCTGCTTGCTTTGCGCGTGCAAAGCAGCCAGCCTGGAGATTACGGGAGAGGGCCCCAGAAGAAAACCCCTCCCTGCCGCTGCTGTTTCCCCTGCAGCCGCTTGGCATTCACCTGCAGCAGCTCCTGGGCAGACCAGCGCCGCTCCTCGTCCCACTCCAGGCTGCACTCGAGGAAGTCCCGCAGCAGAGCCGACAGGCGCCGGGGCTCCTGCAGCCGCGGAGTCCCGTTCTGCCGGATCAGAGTGCGAGCCTGCAGGAAAAGCAAACACAGCACTCTGCCAGCTTCCGTCACACCCACAGTGCTCACATTGAGCCCAGCTTCTCAGCCCCAGCTCCAGGGGCACTTTCCTCCCTGGCAGAGATGCTGCTCATTTTTCTTTACCAACCAAAAAACCCAAAGCCTGATTCAGCCACAGCCATTGCAACATCCAAATGATCTGGCCTGGAGAGCCAATCTCATTGGCTTTCTTAGTAGGCACTTCCATCAGAAAGAGCAGATTTTGCTTCTCCAAATACCGACACCAGCGTTCCAGGCCATTTGCAAGAGTCACTGTGGTCTGACTGTTATTGCAAAGGATTCTTACATCAAACGCATCTCTGCAGGGACACTGACAGTCAAGGAAATTCATTTGTGATGCCCCATCCCAGAAACTGCCAGACAAAAAACAGGTTTGTGTTGCTGAAAGCTCAGGCTTGGTGACATGGAGAAAGGAGCTTGGGCTAGGAAAGAAACGTGTTAGACTTTGGGCATGTTAAATAATCATCTTGAGGTGTTAGACAACTTTCCCAGTGAGAAGAGCCGGGAGGGACTTAATCTCGCCAAACCTGTTTTACAAACTCCTTCATAGATTTCTTGTGTTTGGGGGTGGCTTTTGGGGTGCGTTTCGGGCTTTTTTGCAAGATAACATTGGAGCTGATACTGGCTTGACGTTTTCAGGTCATCCTCACAGATAGAAGAGCTGAACACCTTAAAGCCCAAAGCACATTGTTGCCAGAGACTGCAGAATATTGGTCTGTGTTCAGGCTCGAGTCCTCTGGGAATTCCCTTCCCCATGTCCAGAAACTTTCAGCTGCTCCTGCCAGGGCAGGGTCACGCTGTGCTCACAGGCCTCTGCAAACACTGGAGAATCTGCCTCTTACCATGGCCGCCGTTTCCTTGAAGTAAGGAGGTTCTCCTTCCACCATCTCGATGGTCACAATGCCCAAGGACCAGATGTCCACCTTGGGGCCGTAAGGAGAACTGGTGACAACTTCTGGGGCCATCCAGTGAGCAGTGCCCACCATGGAGCTGGGCTGGTCCTGCTCAGGGCTGAGCTGAGCGCAGAGGCCAAAATCAGCTGAGGACAGAAACAAACCCTGTCAAAGGCAGCTGGAATGAGGAAACCAACCCCAAAGATTCCCCACTCTCAGTGTGAGAATGCAGTCGTGAATACAGCTGCAAAAGTCCTCACGGCTGGAGGCAAGGAAAGATGGAACTGGACCCTTCAAGAAACCCTCAGCTTTCATGCAGTGGCTTTTACTGATTCCCTTGAAGATTTCCATTCCAACTCCTGCCCGTCTGCAAGGGCCACAGCCAGAGCAAAGCCACTCCTGACACTCCTGCTCCTCCCCTGAGCTCTCTGCAGGGGCAGCAGGAGCGCTTGTGGCAGTGCCACCAGCAGCACTTGTGGGGCTCTGGCCGCCACTGGCAAGCAGCCCCACACCCGCAGCCCGGGAGCGCCGTGCCTGGCCAGGAACACTCACCCAGCTTGACAGAGCCGTCCATTCCCAGAAGGATGTTGGAGCTCTTCAGATCCCTGTGGATCACCTGGTTGGAATGGAGGAAATCCAGGCCCTGCAGACACTGAGAGAGAAAAAGAAACACCGGGGTAAAAATCAATGGCGGGAATATATCAGCCAAGAAAGGAGAGTTTAGAATTCTGCCAGCAGAAACTTTGCTGTGACAGGCCAGGAGTGCAGTGCACACAAGCTCCAGGCAAATGGTTCCAAGGCAAAGCTGAGAAGAGCAAATCAAACCCAAAAAAGACAGAGTACCCCAACAGCAGGAAAGGGGACAAGAACAGAAGTGCAGTGATGCTGGCAGGCCATTCATTTCAGTGGCTCTTTCCTCTCCAGCTCATAAAAACAAGGCAGAAACAAAGCCCTGAGCATGGAGCCGCTCCTCTTCTCCTGCCCTTCTGGAAGGAGCATCGTGTCCAAGCCATGGGAGGCACAAGCAGGATCCCTCACCTCCCGACTGACAGCTGCCATGTCTCCTTCAGCCATGCGTGTCTGTCTGACCACATCCTGCAAAGTTCCTCCATCCATGTATTCCATCACCAGCCAGAGATCTCCATCAACAAGGAAGCTGGAAAAGGAAAACAATGGCACAGAGATGAATGTGCAGTGCTCAATTCCCCCATGGCAAAGCCTCCAGTGGGGTTTTCTTTCCAGGTCACTTGTCAATGAGGACAGAATCCCATCTGATTTTCACAGGAGACACCTGTGAAAAAGGAGAGGCCTTAGATGGCAAGCAAGTGAAAAATGCACTTTTAGCGACAGCCCAGATCAATGTGAAACCACAACACTTGCCCCCAGCTGCTTCAGCATCTGAACTCATCACTTCCACCATTCACTCCACAACAAGGCAACACAACTTCTGGAGCTATCCAGGGAGGGAGGCCGTGCAGCACTTGGGATAAAAGTGGTCAACTCTTTGGAAAACCTTGCAGAAAGTCTCTTCAGCAACAGGCAGGGCCATTGAAAAATGGGCAGATGAGGCCTTTCTGGAAACAAGAACCTGCTCTTCCTGGTAACTGAAGCAATGGAAAAGATTTGGGAAGAAGACACCAAGGGAAATAATTTCTGCCATGGATTATCAGCACTTGTTGTAAGACACAGAAAATAGGGTCCGCTTGAAGAGAAAACCAAAGTGGTGCAACAAAGGAACATGGAGGGAGTGAACTGCCAGGCTGTTGTTTTGGCAAGATATGGCCGGGTCAGGCTTCTCAAAACAGGCTACGGACTGCGGATGCCAGGAAAGATTAACGCAGGGCTCGTGCACGGGATGAGAGCTGAAGCACTCACCTGTCCAAAGAGTTGATAATGTTGGGGTTCTTCTTGTCCTTCAGGAGCAGGAGCTCATTCACAGCTCGTTCCCTCTTCTGCCCTCGGAGACTCATTTTCTTTATGGCCACCTGAAGGGACATTGCAGACCTTCAACTGGAGGAGTCTGTGGCAGGAGGCCACAGCAAACACGGAGCGAGGCTTTTTGGAGCGCCGCAGCCAGGCTGTGCCAAACTGCCTTGGGATGGGACACCAGAGCTCAGCAAGTGCCATTCCCACAGCCCATTGCTCTGCTGGCTGGGGGCTGCTTACAGGACACGTGGCCAGAGACATTTGGCCTTGTGAGCTCTGCAGAAATGGTCCCTCAGCTTCAAAGCTCTAACAACCTTCTCTGCACCTACACTCTTCTCAAATGGCCCTAGTTTACCACCACTCTTAGAATGATGATGATGATGTTCATTATTATTCAAACACATTTTGCAAGCAGGAGGTAATTCTGGTTCTGTGCAAACAGAGCAAAAGAGCTGGGAACCCTTTAGCAATTCTATGGCATTTGCTCATGATTTCAAACGCAGCTGCTCTGCTTGGGCTTGCACAACAAAGCAAACACACACATCCCATGCTCAGATGATCCCTGTCACAGGCTGGCACCCACACCAGAGCAAAAGACAACTGCAGGCTTTAGGAGAGAGCTTTGCTCTGGACATCCATCTTCTCATTGCTCTCCCTCTCTCTCTGTCAGCAGACACTCACCTCTCGTCCAGTGGCCCTGTCGAGTCCTTTACAAACGGCTCCGAAAGCCCTGCAGACAAAACAGCAGAGAGGAAAGAAGCAGTGCTTTAGACCCTGGGAGTGAAAGTCAGGCAGACAGGAGATCTTTTCTACCTGTAGCATTCAGAAAACACCTGGGCGCGTCAAGCCTTGAAAGAAGGGCGCGGCAGCCACCAGCCCTCTGCCATGCAAGGTGTGCAAGGGAAAACTGAGGCCAAACATGAAGGAAAAGTGCTGGAGCAAACCCCAAATGTTTGTGATGAATTCCTTTAGTTCAAAACCTGGGCTGGGGGCCGGCTGTCTAAAGAACTAGAAAAGAATGTATTTCATCCTTTTGCGTTTCCTGCCTAAGAGCTGCAGGATCCACAAGAGCCCTGCATCAGGGCATCATGCATTTTCCCCTTGAGTGCAGCAGCTCTGTGTCTGTTACTGGATGTGTGGGGTCTACTACTTTTGCTGAAAAGAGCCCTTCTTAGTTCATCTCTGCTTTCTGTTTGGAAGCCATTCTCTTGATAATCCTGAGCGGTGAATAGTTTTGCAAGTAAAAGATTTGAAAGCAATCTTGTTGAGAACTCTTGTCTGACAGTCAGCAGATGGTGAGTTGCTCTCTTAGGCAATCCAATTGCATGGACAGAAGATCTTCCATGTCCTGCTCCTTGCTGCAGGCAGGACACTGCCAGCCTCAGGGGCCTTTGGAGGTGCCATCTGACAACAGCTGTCAATTCTGATCAGGACTGAGAGACAGCAGCATCATCCCCCAGTGCCTGAAGGTGTCTGAAGCTCTCCTGACTTCTCACTTGATACTGCACCAGCAAAATACCTGGGCCCTGCTTGTGTAGAAGTAACTGCCTTGCACTTACCCTTGGCCAATCTGCTCCAGTTCCAGGTATTTCTCCGCAGGCTCCCCCACGCTCACGCTGTTTCCTGAAAGAAACCACATGGAAGACACTCTCTCCCAGACAGAGACCCCACCTTGCAGCAGAGCCAGAATGCAGCCCCACTCCCTGGGGGCCCTTGTTCTCATCTGGGGAAGGACAATCAGTCACTCTGGGACATTCAGCTGCAGAGCAACACCGGCTGCAGCTGATGCTGAGACACACACACAGCACCTGCTCTGGCACACAGGAACAGAGCAGACGTACTCAGCTGCATCAGGCACTGCTCCCCTCTTTCCTCTGCCTGCAGGGCTGTGCTGCTGCCAGAACCTTCAGCCCAGGATCCCGCAGCAGAGGGAGGTTCTCCGTCCTCTTCGCAAAACGCTGCAGCTTCTCCGTCCTCTTCCCAAAACGCTGCAGGTTGGCCATCGTCTTTCCAAGCCATGGGACGTTCAGCCTCCACTTCCCATGCTGGGAGACATTCACCCTCCTCTTCCCAAGCCACAGGATGTCCTCCGTCCTCATCCCACACCGGGAGATGTCCGTCATCCTCGTCCCACGCCATGGCAGCTTGGCCATTCTCGCCCTGTGCCGAGTGATGTCCACCATCCTCGTCCCACGCTGGGAGATGTCCACTGTCCTTGTCCCACACCGCGGGAGCCTCGCCGTTGTATTCCCAATCGGCGGGATGTTCACCCTCATCTCCCAGAAGAGCGGGAAGTTCACTGTCGTCTCCCGGCACAGAGGGAAGTTCACCATTATCTCCCTGAAGAGTGGGAAGTTCACCGCTGCCTTCCTCCTCTTTGGCCTCCTCTTTGGAGGCAGAGGGAGCTGGAGGAGGTGCTGATGCTGCTTTTGTGCCCTGTGGACAGACGGTAGTGTGAGGGACGGGAAGTTCCATCTCAGTTATCACCTTATTTATCCTCAGCTACACATCCAGCTGCACTAAGCAGAAATAGGCTTCCCAGCTGTTCAAACAAACAAACAATGGGCTAAAGTCGACATTGCCACTTATTGTTGGGAATTTGATACTCCACCATGGCTAAAGCCAGCAAGCAATCTTCTGCCTGCAAAACCACACCTGCAGCTCTTCAAAAGCATTTCAACAGAAAAGGAGAAAACTGCCAGGGATGCCTTTGCTGCTGCTGCTGCCGCTGCTGCTGCAAAGACACTGACAGGAACTTTCCTTCAGCCTCCCAGGCTTGCACTCGGCTGCCACACGCTGAGCTCACAACTTGCTGCACAATTCCAAACACCAAAGGTTCCCTTTGAACTCACCAAAGGAGGAGCTGCTCGAGATCCACCTGTCAGGTGCCCTGCAATGGGAGAAGGAACATGAACCAGATGCTGTCAGGAAAAGAAATGCCTGCGGTGGGAAATGCCACAGAGCAAAGCAACCCCAAGAGAGCATTTTGCTTTCACAGCATCCCTCCAGGAGCCACAGCCCCTTCACACAGCAAGCAAGAGAACAGCACCAAATACTGGGCTGTGTCAGTTCTGGGCCGGAGCAGCAAACGGAGGGAGTTCCAGGCTCGGCTGCCACACACTCTCCCCTTGAGAGTACGGAACTCCCCCAGCAACTCTCCCCTGCAAATGCTGTGCACACCCTGCTGGCTGCAGACACCCCCTTTTTTCAGCTGCAGCTGCTGGCAGCAGCTCTCCCAAACCAATGGTGTCTTCATGGCAATTTGGTTACAAAGTCAACCCAGCTCCAGAGGAAGAACAGAAAGCACACAGCAAGCTCAAAGCCACAGATGCTGCACCGAGGGAAAAGCTTGACTTACTTGCCAAGTGGGTCAAGAAATACACCGAATAAGCCACAGAGTACAGGCTGCAAACTGCAGCAACCAAATTCTGGAACATTTTGGCTGCGCTGCACACGTCTGCAGACTGTAGCCCTGCAAGCACAGAAGGACAGCCGTCAGGGTGTGGGCTGACCGCTGGGAATGCCTCGGACAGGAGGATCCTCCTGCAAGGAGCAGGCGCCCAGAGTCGCTCTGGACACTGCGGCCTCTGTGTCCCACAGCAAGAGCAACACCACGGGGACGTGGCAATGCTCCTGTGACATCACAGCAGCAGCTCATGCAAAAACCGCCTGGAAGGTTCTCCTGTGTCGCCAAGGAGCAGAAAGAATCCTCCCAGGGCACAGGCTATTGCCCAAAGGATGCAAGAGGAACTGTGAAAATGCAGCCCTAAGGACGCCTGATAGCCCAGCCTGAACACTGAGGAGGAACAAGGATGGGAGAAAACCAAAGGAAACGTGACCTTTGGTCACTGATGCTTCTGACTGAAACCAGCAAGGCTCCTTCCATCTGGCATCTTTGTTCTAGTTCTAAAAACTAATTCTTGGCTTGAAACAGGGGAAAATGGGAAGTTGATCCATGGGGAAGAGAGGTGGCGGGGCCGGGTGGGTGGGAGCAGCGGGATGAGCTCTTGCGGGAGCTCTTGGCTTTCCCTGGGAAGAGGAAAGGGGCTGGATGCAGCTCCTTGCGCAGGACTGCACAGGCGGTGATTCCTGCAGGGATGAGAGTGGGTCGTGGTGTTATCCTGTCCCAGGTGCACAAGATGGACTGCAGAGGATTTCGGCGATGGAAGAATGCAATCAATCATTATGATTGGTAAAGCATTGTTCAACTTTATTGCTCATAACATCCGTTATTATACTTTTGCCCGAAGCGTTCAGCATACTTGTCAAATTATAATTGGTTAGCATCCACTACTCATCTATACTTGATTGGCTATATCAAGCGTGAGAAGGTTCTTCCCCTTGGCATGCTGAAAACTTTGGATACGTGCTTACTGCTACGCTCTATTAACCACAAGTTCTTTTATCTTTGGCCTGTAACCGTGCTTACTGCTGTCCCAAGGACAGCTTGTCTTAGCAGCACGTAGGCTGCTAGCACTTGGTATCGGGCCATAAGGCCTCTAATGATCCGTGGCCTTGCTCTGCTAACCATTCTTCAACAATGGACCTGGGCTGTGGAGCCCATGGAGAGCGGGAGCTGCTCCCAAATCCCACCTGATCCTGCTTCATCCACCCTGTCCCAGTCCTGCTCCACCCATGCCACCTGTTCCCACTCCAGAATCCAAGCCTGATCCTGCTCCATCCATTCCACACCAATCCTGCCCCATTCATCCTGCACCAAACCTGCCTCATCTATCCATGCCCACTGATCCTGCTCCATCCAACCTGCACCAATCCTGCCTCATCCATCCCAACTGATCCCCCTCCAGCATCCAGCCCTGATCCCACTCCACAATTTCATCTGATCCTGCTCTGGACCCCTGCTCTGATTGCAATCCCCCCCTGATCCAAGTCCGTCCATCCTGCCCCAATCTCCCTCTGGAATCCCACGCTGATCCTCTTCCGTACCTAAGGTCAGGCCCTTGGTTCCCACATCTTTTCCTGCAGAAAGACAAGATCCATCAGATTCCAGCACAGATCACACACCAGGATTAATCCCAGCATCCATCCTGGGATCCACACAGAGGGGATTCAGAGCTGGATCTGCCACTGGCACTCACTGGCTGCCATGTTGTATCCATTCCTGTCCCTCTTCCCTTGGGAAACAAAGTGGGATCAGTGTCAGTGGCACAGGATTCCCGGAGCGGTGCTGGGTGGATGCCCCTTCCTGACCCCCATGCAGTGTCTTACCAGATTGGAGCTTCCAGACTGTAAGAGACGGTCTGAAGATCCTTCATCTGCCTCACCACCATGGTCAAGGACAGAGACTGAAACCCCTCGAAGGGACTTGAAAATCTCAAGACGGGAGTTGTGGCCTGGCTGAGGTGGGATGTTGGCCAAGTGCTGCCTGCAGGTGTGTTTGATGGAAAAACCCAGCACCCACATGGGAACATCAGAACCTGAGCAGAAACAATGGGCAAGTCACGGTGAAGTGACCGCGCCTGCTGACTCGTACTGGTCGACACCGTACCTGCTGACGACCGACTTGTTCTGAGTTCTCTAAATGAACACACTGCAATGATTTCCCCCACCTGTTTGGCCAACTGCCTGTCGCTTCGGACAGGACTATAAAAACCCTAGAGACGCCCGCTCACTTTTGAGATCTCCCCACTGGAGAAACTCACGTCTATAGGTATCTTCAAAAGCCTCGAAGACTCCACCCTCCATGCTGGTAGCTAGAATCCCCTTGCCCTCTTTTCTGTCTTTCTTGCTATTCTCTTTTCTCTCCCCACTATGGCATTTGTTGGCACGAAATCAAAGTGCATTTGTGATTGAGTAAACTGAGTTTGTCCCCCGCTGTGTCTTTTGTAGTCTGAGATCCCTAAAACGAACCATCCTGAACCCCGCCTCTGGGAGCGGATCGTGACACGCTGCGGGAGCGGCTGCCCGCGGTCTCCTTCCCGCCGCTGCCTCGGCTGAGCCCATTCCCCTGCTTGCGCTGGCAGGTGCCATCAAATGCATCCCAGGATCCCATCTCCCCACCTGAAGCCTCCAGTGCCCAGCCTGTCCTGGGCTGGTGGCAGCCAGCCTGACAAAAACCAACAGCCACGGGCCACCAGCGCCCAGGGGCTCAGAAGCAGGTGAGGGACGCTTTGGTTGGCAGGAGCGGAAGGGCCGGGGCTGCTCCCCTGCCTCTCTTTGCCTTGGGTTAGGATTCAATTTTCTTGCCTCTGTCCGAGGGGATAAAGGCATGGTTTTTCTCCAACACAGGGCAGGTTTTTTCTCTAGCATGGAGCCTTCCCCATGGCCCTTCTGGCCTTCCCCAGGCCCCTTCTGCCCTCTTGCAGAACCAGTGGCATTTTCCGCCACACGCAGTTTGTAACCCAGAGTCGAGTGCAGCCCAGAAGGCTCCAAGCAAGTCCTTCCAGGCTGACTCTGCAGATGCCGAGGCTGCTCTGGCCTCTGCCAGGCCTCTGCTGGGGCTCAGCTCTGGGCAAGGCTGGGCCCACTGTGGCCTCGCATTGCTCCGCGCAGCTGAGTCACAGGGGGAGAAGGATGGCACATGTCAAGGGAGTTGAGGTTGAAGGGAGTTTTTATTCCAAAAGCTGCCGTAACAAACAGGGTGTCACAACAACCAGAACAAACAGGCTGTCCTAACTACCAGAACTAACTGGCAGTGCTAACTACCAGAACTAAGTAGTTGTCCCAAGTAGAAGAGAAAGCGCTTCATGTCCTCCGCTGCTCTTTCAGTTGCTTTGCTGCAGTGATCAGAGGGGTCAGGCTGGAGAGAGGCTTGGCTGATGCTAAAAATGGGTGCTGGCCAAAGGATAAAAAAGAAAGAAGTGAAGCGTTACTTTCCAAAGTCAAGTTCCTCCCAGGCTCTGTTGCAACAGGACAAAGGGGAATGGATTTGAACTGCAGGGAGGGAAGCAGGCTCAGATTAGCTGTAAGGGAGAATTTTTGTTTTTTACCAGGAGAGTGGGGAACACACTGACAGAAGGTGCCCAGAGATGTGGGAGGTGCCTCCTCCCTGGAAAGAGCCAAGCTCAGCTCAGGCAGGGCTCTGGGGCACCTGATCTGCTTGAAGATGTCTGCGCCCATTGAGGGCACCAGGTGCAGAGGACCTGGAAAGGAGCCTGCCAAGCCAAACCGGGCGAGGATTCTGCTTGCTTTGCGCGTGCAAAGCAGCCAGCCTGGAGATTACGGGAGAGGGCCCCAGAAGAAAACCCCTCCCTGCCGCTGCTGTTTCCCCTGCAGCCGCTTGGCATTCACCTGCAGCAGCTCCTGGGCAGACCAGCGCCGCTCCTCGTCCCACTCCAGGCTGCACTCGAGGAAGTCCCGCAGCAGAGCCGACAGGCGCCGGGGCTCCTGCAGCCGCGGAGTCCCGTTCTGCCGGATCAGAGTGCGAGCCTGCAGGAAAAGCAAACACAGAGCTCTGCCAGCTTCCGTCACACCCACAGTGCTCACGTCGAGCCCAGCTTCTCAGCCCCAGCTCCAGGGGCACTTTCCTCCCTGGCAGAGATGCTGCTCATTTTTCTTTACCAACCAAAAAACCCAAAGCCTGATTCAGCCACAGCCATTGCAACATCCAAATGATCTGGCCTGGAGAGCCAATCTCATTGGCTTTCTTAGTAGGCACTTCCATCAGAAAGAGCAGATTTTGCTTCTCCAAATACCGACACCAGCGTTCCAGGCCATTTGCAAGAGTCACTGTGGTCTGACTGTTATTTCAAAGGATTCTTACATCAAACGCATCTCTGCAGGGACACTGACACTCAAGGAAATTCATTTGTGATGCCCCATCCCAGAAACTGTCAGACAAGAAACAGGTTTGTGTTGCTGAAAGCTCAGGCTTGGTGACATGGAGAAAGGAGCTTGGGCTAGGAAAGAAACGTGTTAGACTTTGGGCATGTTAAATAATCATCTTGAGGTGTTAGACAACTTTCCCAGTGAGAAGAGCCGGGAGGGACTTAATCTCGCCAAACCTGTTTTACAAACTCCTTCATAGATTTCTTGTGTTTGGGGGTGGCTTTTGGGGTGCGTTTCGGGCTTTTTTGCAAGATAACATTGGAGCTGATACTGGCTTGACGTTTTCAGGTCATCCTCACAGATAGAAGAGCTGAACACCTTAAAGCCCAAAGCACATTGTTGCCAGAGACTGCAGAATATTGGTCTGTGTTCAGGCTCGAGTCCTCTGGGAATTCCCTTCCCCATGTCCAGAAACTTTCAGCTGCTCCTGCCAGGGCAGGGTCACGCTGTGCTCACAGGCCTCTGCAAACACTGGAGAATCTGCCTCTTACCATGGTTGCCGTTTCCTTGAAGTAAGGAGGTTCTCCTTCCACCATCTCGATGGTCACAATGCCCAAGGACCAGATGTCCACCTTGGGGCCGTAAGGAGAACTGGTGACAACTTCTGGGGCCATCCAGTGAGCAGTGCCCACCATGGAGCTGGGCTGGTCCTGCTCAGGGCTGAGCTGAGCGCAGAGGCCAAAATCAGCTGAGGACAGAAACAAACCCTGTCAAAGGCAGCTGGAATGAGGAAACCAACCCCAAAGATTCCCCACTCTCAGTGTGAGAATGCAGTCGTGAATACAGCTGCAAAAGTCCTCACGGCTGGAGGCAAGGAAAGATGGAACTGGACCCTTCAAGAAACCCTCAGCTTTCATGCAGTGGCTTTTACTGATTCCCTTGAAGATTTCCATTCCAACTCCTGCCCGTCTGCAAGGGCCACAGCCAGAGCAAAGCCACTCCTGACACTCCTGCTCCTCCCCTGAGCTCTCTGCAGGGGCAGCAGGAGCGCTTGTGGCAGTGCCACCAGCAGCACTTGTGGGGCTCTGGCCGCCACTGGCAAGCAGCCCCACACCCGCAGCCCGGGAGCGCCGTGCCTGGCCAGGAACACTCACCCAGCTTGACAGAGCCGTCCATTCCCAGAAGGATGTTGGAGCTCTTCAGATCCCTGTGGATCACCTGGTTGGAATGGAGGAAATCCAGGCCCTGCAGACACTGAGAGAGAAAAAGAAACACCGGGGTAAAAATCAATGGCGGGAATATATCAGCCAAGAAAGGAGAGTTTAGAATTCTGCCAGCAGAAACTTTGCTGTGACAGGCCAGGAGTGCAGTGCACACAAGCTCCAGGCAAATGGTTCCAAGGCAAAGCTGAGAAGAGCAAATCAAACCCAAAAAAGACAGAGTACCCCAACAGCAGGAAAGGGGACAAGAACAGAAGTGCAGTGATGCTGGCAGGCCATTCATTTCAGTGGCTCTTTCCTCTCCAGCTCATAAAAACAAGGCAGAAACAAAGCCCTGAGCATGGAGCCGCTCCTCTTCTCCTGCCCTTCTGGAAGGAGCATCGTGTCCAAGCCATGGGAGGCACAAGCAGGATCCCTCACCTCCCGACTGACAGCTGCCATGTCTCCTTCAGCCATGCGTGTCTGTCTGACCACATCCTGCAAAGTTCCTCCATCCATGTATTCCATCACCAGCCAGAGATCTCCATCAACAAGGAAGCTGGAAAAGGAAAACAATGGCACAGAGATGAATGTGCAGTGCTCAATTCCCCCATGGCAAAGCCTCCAGTGGGGTTTTCTTTCCAGGTCACTTGTCAATGAGGACAGAATCCCATCTGATTTTCACAGGAGACACCTGTGAAAAAGGAGAGGCCTTAGATGGCAAGCAAGTGAAAAATGCACTTTTAGCGACAGCCCAGATCAATGTGAAACCACAACACTTGCCCCCAGCTGCTTCAGCATCTGAACTCATCACTTCCACCATTCACTCCACAACAAGGCAACACAACTTCTGGAGCTATCCAGGGAGGGAGGCCGTGCAGCACTTGGGATAAAAGTGGTCAACTCTTTGGAAAACCTTGCAGAAAGTCTCTTCAGCAACAGGCAGGGCCATTGAAAAATGGGCAGATGAGGCCTTTCTGGAAACAAGAACCTGCTCTTCCTGGTAACTGAAGCAATGGAAAAGATTTGGGAAGAAGACACCAAGGGAAATAATTTCTGCCATGGATTATCAGCACTTGTTGTAAGACACAGAAAATAGGGTCCGCTTGAAGAGAAAACCAAAGTGGTGCAACAAAGGAACATGGAGGGAGTGAACTGCCAGGCTGTTGTTTTGGCAAGATATGGCCGGGTCAGGCTTCTCAAAACAGGCTACGGACTGCGGATGCCAGGAAAGATTAACGCAGGGCTCGTGCACGGGATGAGAGCTGAAGCACTCACCTGTCCAAAGAGTTGATAATGTTGGGGTTCTTCTTGTCCTTCAGGAGCAGGAGCTCATTCACAGCTCGTTCCCTCTTCTGCCCTCGGAGACTCATTTTCTTTATGGCCACCTGAAGGGACATTGCAGACCTTCAACTGGAGGAGTCTGTGGCAGGAGGCCACAGCAAACACGGAGCGAGGCTTTTTGGAGCGCCGCAGCCAGGCTGTGCCAAACTGCCTTGGGATGGGACACCAGAGCTCAGCAAGTGCCATTCCCACAGCCCATTGCTCTGCTGGCTGGGGGCTGCTTACAGGACACGTGGCCAGAGACATTTGGCCTTGTGAGCTCTGCAGAAATGGTCCCTCAGCTTCAAAGCTCTAACAACCTTCTCTGCACCTACACTCTTCTCAAATGGCCCTAGTTTACCACCACTCTTAGAATGATGATGATGATGTTCATTATTATTCAAACACATTTTGCAAGCAGGAGGTAATTCTGGTTCTGTGCAAACAGAGCAAAAGAGCTGGGAACCCTTTAGCAATTCTATGGCATTTGCTCATGATTTCAAACGCAGCTGCTCTGCTTGGGCTTGCACAACAAAGCAAACACACACATCCCATGCTCAGATGATCCCTGTCACAGGCTGGCACCCACACCAGAGCAAAAGACAACTGCAGGCTTTAGGAGAGAGCTTTGCTCTGGACATCCATCTTCTCATTGCTCTCCCTCTCTCTCTGTCAGCAGACACTCACCTCTCGTCCAGTGGCCCTGTCGAGTCCTTTACAAACGGCTCCGAAAGCCCTGCAGACAAAACAGCAGAGAGGAAAGAAGCAGTGCTTTAGACCCTGGGAGTGAAAGTCAGGCAGACAGGAGATCTTTTCTACCTGTAGCATTCAGAAAACACCTGGGCGCGTCAAGCCTTGAAAGAAGGGCGCGGCAGCCACCAGCCCTCTGCCATGCAAGGTGTGCAAGGGAAAACTGAGGCCAAACATGAAGGAAAAGTGCTGGAGCAAACCCCAAATGTTTGTGATGAATTCCTTTAGTTCAAAACCTGGGCTGGGGGCCGGCTGTCTAAAGAACTAGAAAAGAATGTATTTCATCCTTTTGCGTTTCCTGCCTAAGAGCTGCAGGATCCACAAGAGCCCTGCATCAGGGCATCATGCATTTTCCCCTTGAGTGCAGCAGCTCTGTGTCTGTTACTGGATGTGTGGGGTCTACTACTTTTGCTGAAAAGAGCCCTTCTTAGTTCATCTCTGCTTTCTGTTTGGAAGCCATTCTCTTGATAATCCTGAGCGGTGAATAGTTTTGCAAGTAAAAGATTTGAAAGCAATCTTGTTGAGAACTCTTGTCTGACAGTCAGCAGATGGTGAGTTGCTCTCTTAGGCAATCCAATTGCATGGACAGAAGATCTTCCATGTCCTGCTCCTTGCTGCAGGCAGGACACTGCCAGCCTCAGGGGCCTTTGGAGGTGCCATCTGACAACAGCTGTCAATTCTGATCAGGACTGAGAGACAGCAGCATCATCCCCCAGTGCCTGAAGGTGTCTGAAGCTCTCCTGACTTCTCACTTGATACTGCACCAGCAAAATACCTGGGCCCTGCTTGTGTAGAAGTAACTGCCTTGCACTTACCCTTGGCCAATCTGCTCCAGTTCCAGGTATTTCTCCGCAGGCTCCCCCACGCTCACGCTGTTTCCTGAAAGAAACCACATGGAAGACACTCTCTCCCAGACAGAGACCCCACCTTGCAGCAGAGCCAGAATGCAGCCCCACTCCCTGGGGGCCCTTGTTCTCAGCTGGGGAAGGACAATCAGTCACTCTGGGACATTCAGCTGCAGAGCAACACCGGCTGCAGCTGATGCTGAGACACACACACAGCACCTGCTCTGGCACACAGGAACAGAGCAGACGTACTCAGCTGCATCAGGCACTGCTCCCCTCTTTCCTCTGCCTGCAGGGCTGTGCTGCTGCCAGAACCTTCAGCCCAGGATCCCGCAGCAGAGGGAGGTTCTCCGTCCTCTTCGCAAAACGCTGCAGCTTCTCCGTCCTCTTCCCAAAACGCTGCAGGTTGGCCATCGTCTTTCCAAGCCATGGGACGTTCAGCCTCCACTTCCCATGCTGGGAGACATTCACCCTCCTCTTCCCAAGCCACAGGATGTCCTCCGTCCTCATCCCACACCGGGAGATGTCCGTCATCCTCGTCCCACGCCATGGCAGCTTGGCCATTCTCGCCCTGTGCCGAGTGATGTCCACCATCCTCGTCCCACGCTGGGAGATGTCCACTGTCCTTGTCCCACACCGCGGGAGCCTCGCCGTTGTATTCCCAATCGGCGGGATGTTCACCCTCATCTCCCAGAAGAGCGGGAAGTTCACTGTCGTCTCCCGGCACAGAGGGAAGTTCACCATTATCTCCCTGAAGAGTGGGAAGTTCACCGCTGCCTTCCTCCTCTTTGGCCTCCTCTTTGGAGGCAGAGGGAGCTGGAGGAGGTGCTGATGCTGCTTTTGTGCCCTGTGGACAGACGGTAGTGTGAGGGACGGGAAGTTCCATCTCAGTTATCACCTTATTTATCCTCAGCTACACATCCAGCTGCACTAAGCAGAAATAGGCTTCCCAGCTGTTCAAACAAACAAACAATGGGCTAAAGTCGACATTGCCACTTATTGTTGGGAATTTGATACTCCACCATGGCTAAAGCCAGCAAGCAATCTTCTGCCTGCAAAACCACACCTGCAGCTCTTCAAAAGCATTTCAACAGAAAAGGAGAAAACTGCCAGGGATGCCTTTGCTGCTGCTGCTGCCGCTGCTGCTGCAAAGACACTGACAGGAACTTTCCTTCAGCCTCCCAGGCTTGCACTCGGCTGCCACACGCTGAGCTCACAACTTGCTGCACAATTCCAAACACCAAAGGTTCCCTTTGAACTCACCAAAGGAGGAGCTGCTCGAGATCCACCTGTCAGGTGCCCTGCAATGGGAGAAGGAACATGAACCAGATGCTGTCAGGAAAAGAAATGCCTGCGGTGGGAAATGCCACAGAGCAAAGCAACCCCAAGAGAGCATTTTGCTTTCACAGCATCCCTCCAGGAGCCACAGCCCCTTCACACAGCAAGCAAGAGAACAGCACCAAATACTGGGCTGTGTCAGTTCTGGGCCGGAGCAGCAAACGGAGGGAGTTCCAGGCTCGGCTGCCACACACTCTCCCCTTGAGAGTACGGAACTCCCCCAGCAACTCTCCCCTGCAAATGCTGTGCACACCCTGCTGGCTGCAGACACCCCCTTTTTTCAGCTGCAGCTGCTGGCAGCAGCTCTCCCAAACCAATGGTGTCTTCATGGCAATTTGGTTACAAAGTCAACCCAGCTCCAGAGGAAGAACAGAAAGCACACAGCAAGCTCAAAGCCACAGATGCTGCACCGAGGGAAAAGCTTGACTTACTTGCCAAGTGGGTCAAGAAATACACCGAATAAGCCACAGAGTACAGGCTGCAAACTGCAGCAACCAAATTCTGGAACATTTTGGCTGCGCTGCACACGTCTGCAGACTGTAGCCCTGCAAGCACAGAAGGACAGCCGTCAGGGTGTGGGCTGACCGCTGGGAATGCCTCGGACAGGAGGATCCTCCTGCAAGGAGCAGGCGCCCAGAGTCGCTCTGGACACTGCGGCCTCTGTGTCCCACAGCAAGAGCAACACCACGGGGACGTGGCAATGCTCCTGTGACATCACAGCAGCAGCTCATGCAAAAACCGCCTGGAAGGTTCTCCTGTGTCGCCAAGGAGCAGAAAGAATCCTCCCAGGGCACAGGCTATTGCCCAAAGGATGCAAGAGGAACTGTGAAAATGCAGCCCTAAGGACGCCTGATAGCCCAGCCTGAACACTGAGGAGGAACAAGGATGGGAGAAAACCAAAGGAAACGTGACCTTTGGTCACTGATGCTTCTGACTGAAACCAGCAAGGCTCCTTCCATCTGGCATCTTTGTTCTAGTTCTAAAAACTAATTCTTGGCTTGAAACAGGGGAAAATGGGAAGTTGATCCATGGGGAAGAGAGGTGGCGGGGCCGGGTGGGTGGGAGCAGCGGGATGAGCTCTTGCGGGAGCTCTTGGCTTTCCCTGGGAAGAGGAAAGGGGCTGGATGCAGCTCCTTGCGCAGGACTGCACAGGCGGTGATTCCTGCAGGGATGAGAGTGGGTCGTGGTGTTATCCTGTCCCAGGTGCACAAGATGGACTGCAGAGGATTTCGGCGATGGAAGAATGCAATCAATCATTATGATTGGTAAAGCATTGTTCAACTTTATTGCTCATAACATCCGTTATTATACTTTTGCCCGAAGCGTTCAGCATACTTGTCAAATTATAATTGGTTAGCATCCACTACTCATCTATACTTGATTGGCTATATCAAGCGTGAGAAGGTTCTTCCCCTTGGCATGCTGAAAACTTTGGATACGTGCTTACTGCTACGCTCTATTAACCACAAGTTCTTTTATCTTTGGCCTGTAACCGTGCTTACTGCTGTCCCAAGGACAGCTTGTCTTAGCAGCACGTAGGCTGCTAGCACTTGGTATCGGGCCATAAGGCCTCTAATGATCCGTGGCCTTGCTCTGCTAACCATTCTTCAACAATGGACCTGGGCTGTGGAGCCCATGGAGAGCGGGAGCTGCTCCCAAATCCCACCTGATCCTGCTTCATCCACCCTGTCCCAGTCCTGCTCCACCCATGCCACCTGTTCCCACTCCAGAATCCAAGCCTGATCCTGCTCCATCCATTCCACACCAATCCTGCCCCATTCATCCTGCACCAAACCTGCCTCATCTATCCATGCCCACTGATCCTGCTCCATCCAACCTGCACCAATCCTGCCTCATCCATCCCAACTGATCCCCCTCCAGCATCCAGCCCTGATCCCACTCCACAATTTCATCTGATCCTGCTCTGGACCCCTGCTCTGATTGCAATCCCCCCCTGATCCAAGTCCGTCCATCCTGCCCCAATCTCCCTCTGGAATCCCACGCTGATCCCCTTCCGTACCTAAGGTCAGGCCCTTGGTTCCCACATCTTTTCCTGCAGAAAGACAAGATCCATCAGATTCCAGCACAGATCACACACCAGGATTAATCCCAGCATCCATCCTGGGATCCACACAGAGGGGATTCAGAGCTGGATCTGCCACTGGCACTCACTGGCTGCCATGTTGTATCCATTCCTGTCCCTCTTCCCTTGGGAAACAAAGTGGGATCAGTGTCAGTGGCACAGGATTCCCGGAGCGGTGCTGGGTGGATGCCCCTTCCTGACCCCCATGCAGTGTCTTACCAGATTGGAGCTTCCAGACTGTAAGAGACGGTCTGAAGATCCTTCATCTGCCTCACCACCATGGTCAAGGACAGAGACTGAAACCCCTCGAAGGGACTTGAAAATCTCAAGACGGGAGTTGTGGCCTGGCTGAGGTGGGATGTTGGCCAAGTGCTGCCTGCAGGTGTGTTTGATGGAAAAACCCAGCACCCACATGGGAACATCAGAACCTGAGCAGAAACAATGGGCAAGTCACGGTGAAGTGACCGCGCCTGCTGACTCGTACTGGTCGACACCGTACCTGCTGACGACCGACTTGTTCTGAGTTCTCTAAATGAACGCACTGCAATGATTTCCCCCACCTGTTTGGCCAACTGCCTGTCGCTTCGGACAGGACTATAAAAACCCTAGAGACGCCCGCTCACTTTTGAGATCTCCCCACTGGAGAAACTCACGTCTATAGGTATCTTCAAAAGCCTCGAAGACTCCACCCTCCATGCTGGTAGCTAGAATCCCCTTGCCCTCTTTTCTGTCTTTCTTGCTATTCTCTTTTCTCTCCCCACTATGGCATTTGTTGGCACGAAATCAAAGTGCATTTGTGATTGAGTAAACTGAGTTTGTCCCCCGCTGTGTCTTTTGTAGTCTGAGATCCCTAAAACGAACCATCCTGAACCCCGCCTCTGGGAGCGGATCGTGACACGCTGCGGGAGCGGCTGCCCGCGGTCTCCTTCCCGCCGCTGCCTCGGCTGAGCCCATTCCCCTGCTTGCGCTGGCAGGTGCCATCAAATGCATCCCAGGATCCCATCTCCCCACCTGAAGCCTCCAGTGCCCAGCCTGTCCTGGGCTGGTGGCAGCCAGCCTGACAAAAACCAACAGCCACGGGCCACCAGCGCCCAGGGGCTCAGAAGCAGGTGAGGGACGCTTTGGTTGGCAGGAGCGGAAGGGCCGGGGCTGCTCCCCTGCCTCTCTTTGCCTTGGGTTAGGATTCAATTTTCTTGCCTCTGTCCGAGGGGATAAAGGCATGGTTTTTCTCCAACACAGGGCAGGTTTTTTCTCTAGCATGGAGCCTTCCCCATGGCCCTTCTGGCCTTCCCCAGGCCCCTTCTGCCCTCTTGCAGAACCAGTGGCATTTTCCGCCACACGCAGTTTGTAACCCAGAGTCGAGTGCAGCCCAGAAGGCTCCAAGCAAGTCCTTCCAGGCTGACTCTGCAGATGCCGAGGCTGCTCTGGCCTCTGCCAGGCCTCTGCTGGGGCTCAGCTCTGGGCAAGGCTGGGCCCACTGTGGCCTCGCATTGCTCCGCGCAGCTGAGTCACAGGGGGAGAAGGATGGCACATGTCAAGGGAGTTGAGGTTGAAGGGAGTTTTTATTCCAAAAGCTGCCGTAACAAACAGGGTGTCACAACAACCAGAACAAACAGGCTGTCCTAACTACCAGAACTAACTGGCAGTGCTAACTACCAGAACTAAGTAGTTGTCCCAAGTAGAAGAGAAAGCGCTTCATGTCCTCCGCTGCTCTTTCAGTTGCTTTGCTGCAGTGATCAGAGGGGTCAGGCTGGAGAGAGGCTTGGCTGATGCTAAAAATGGGTGCTGGCCAAAGGATAAAAAAGAAAGAAGTGAAGCGTTACTTTCCAAAGTCAAGTTCCTCCCAGGCTCTGTTGCAACAGGACAAAGGGGAATGGATTTGAACTGCAGGGAGGGAAGCAGGCTCAGATTAGATGTAAGGGAGAATTTTTGCTTTTTACCAGGAGAGTGGGGAACACACTGACAGAAGGTGCCCAGAGATGTGGGAGGTGCCTCCTCCCTGGAAAGAGCCAAGCTCAGCTCAGGCAGGGCTCTGGGGCACCTGATCTGCTTGAAGATGTCTGCGCCCATTGAGGGCACCAGGTGAAGAGGACCTGGAAAGGAGCCTGCCAAGCCAAACCGGGCGAGGATTCTGCTTGCTTTGCGCGTGCAAAGCAGCCAGCCTGGAGATTACGGGAGAGGGCCCCAGAAGAAAACCCCTCCCTGCCGCTGCTGTTTCCCCTGCAGCCGCTTGGCATTCACCTGCAGCAGCTCCTGGGCAGACCAGCGCCGCTCCTCGTCCCACTCCAGGCTGCACTCGAGGAAGTCCCGCAGCAGAGCCGACAGGCGCCGGGGCTCCTGCAGCCGCGGAGTCCCGTTCTGCCGGATCAGAGTGCGAGCCTGCAGGAAAAGCAAACACAGAGCTCTGCCAGCTTCCGTCACACCCACAGTGCTCACGTCGAGCCCAGCTTCTCAGCCCCAGCTCCAGGGGCACTTTCCTCCCTGGCAGAGATGCTGCTCATTTTTCTTTACCAACCAAAAAAGCCAAAGCCTGATTCAGCCACAGCCATTGCAACATCCAAATGATCTGGCCTGGAGAGCCAATCTCATTGGCTTTCTTAGTAGGCACTTCCATCAGAAAGAGCAGATTTTGCTTCTCCAAATACCGACACCAGCATTACAGGCCATTTGCAAGAGTCACTGTGGTCTGACTGTTATTTCAAAGGATTCTTACATCAAACGCATCTCTGCAGGGACACTGACACTCAAGGAAATTCATTTGTGATGCCCCATCCCAGAAACTGTCAGACAAGAAACAGGTTTGTGTTGCTGAAAGCTCAGGCTTGGTGACATGGAGAAAGGAGCTTGGGCTAGGAAAGAAACGTGTTAGACTTTGGGCATGTTAAATAATCATCTTGAGGTGTTAGACAACTTTCCCAGTGAGAAGAGCCGGGAGGGACTTAATCTCGCCAAACCTGTTTTACAAACTCCTTCATAGATTTCTTGTGTTTGGGGGTGGCTTTTGGGGTGCGTTTCGGGCTTTTTTGCAAGATAACATTGGAGCTGATACTGGCTTCACATTTTCAGGTCATCCTCACAGATAGAAGAGCTGAACACCTTAAAGCCCAAAGCACATTGTTGCCAGAGACTGCAGAATATTGGTCTGTGTTCAGGCTCGAGTCCTCTGGGAATTCCCTTCCCCATGTCCAGAAACTTTCAGCTGCTCCTGCCAGGGCAGGGTCACGCTGTGCTCACAGGCCCCTGCAAACACTGGAGAATCTGCCTCTTACCATGGCCGCCGTTTCCTTGAAGTAAGGAGGTTCTCCTTCCACCATCTCGATGGTCACAATGCCCAAGGACCAGATGTCCACCTTGGGGCCGTAAGGAGAACAGGTGACAACTTCTGGGGCCATCCAGTGAGCAGTGCCCACCATGGAGCTGGGCTGGTCCTGCTCAGGGCTGAGCTGAGCGCAGAGGCCAAAATCAGCTGAGGACAGAAACAAACCCTGTCAAAGGCAGCTGGAATGAGGAAACCAACCCCAAAGATTCCCCACTCTCAGTGTGAGAATGCAGTCGTGAATACAGCTGCAAAAGTCCTCACGGCTGGAGGCAAGGAAAGATGGAACTGGACCCTTCAAGAAACCCTCAGCTTTCATGCAGTGGCTTTTACTGATTCCCTTGAAGATTTCCATTCCAACTCCTGCCCGTCTGCAAGGGCCACAGCCAGAGCAAAGCCACTCCTGACACTCCTGCTC
This sequence comes from Chamaea fasciata, assembly GCF_029207755.1. Lineage (NCBI taxonomy): Eukaryota > Metazoa > Chordata > Aves > Passeriformes > Sylviidae > Chamaea > Chamaea fasciata. Next base: position 1,771,269 of record NW_027094117.1, on the reverse strand, counting down.
CTCCCCTGAGCTCTCTGCAGGGGCAGCAGGAGCGCTTGTGGCAGTGCCACCAGCAGCACTTGTGGGGCTCTGGCCGCCACTGGCAAGCAGCCCCACACCCGCAGCCCGGGAGCGCCGTGCCTGGCCAGGAACACTCACCCAGCTTGACAGAGCCGTCCATTCCCAGAAGGATGTTGGAGCTCTTCAGATCCCTGTGGATCACCTGGTTGGAATGGAGGAAATCCAGGCCCTGCAGACACTGAGAGAGAAAAAGAAACACCGGGGTAAAAATCAATGGCGGGAATATATCAGCCAAGAAAGGAGAGTTTAGAATTCTGCCAGCAGAAACTTTGCTGTGACAGGCCAGGAGTGCAGTGCACACAAGCTCCAGGCAAATGGTTCCAAGGCAAAGCTGAGAAGAGCAAATCAAACCCAAAAAAGACAGAGGACCCCAACAGCAGGAAAGGGGACAAGAACAGAAGTGCAGTGATGCTGGCAGGCCATTCATTTCAGTGGCTCTTTCCTCTCCAGCTCATAAAAACAAGGCAGAAACAAAGCCCTGAGCATGGAGCCGCTCCTCTTCTCCTGCCCTTCTGGAAGGAGCATCGTGTCCAAGCCATGGGAGGCACAAGCAGGATCCCTCACCTCCCGACTGACAGCTGCCATGTCTCCTTCAGCCATGCGTGTCTGTCTGACCACATCCTGCAAAGTTCCTCCATCCATGTATTCCATCACCAGCCAGAGATCTCCATCAACAAGGAAGCTGGAAAAGGAAAACAATGGCACAGAGATGAATGCGCAGTGCTCAATTCCCCCATGGCAAAGCCTCCAGTGGGGTTTTCTTTCCAGGTCACTTGTCAATGAGGACAGAATCCCATCTGATTTTCACAGGAGACACCTGTGAAAAAGGAGAGGCCTTAGATGGCAAGCAAGTGAAAAATGCACTTTTAGCGACAGCCCAGATCAATGTGAAACCACAACACTTGCCCCCAGCTGCTTCAGCATCTGAACTCATCACTTCCACCATTCACTCCACAACAAGGCAACACAACTTCTGGAGCTATCCAGGGAGGGAGGCCGTGCAGCACTTGGGATAAAAGTGGTCAACTCTTTGGAAAACCTTGCAGAAAGTCTCTTCAGCAACAGGCAGGGCCATTGAAAAATGGGCAGATGAGGCCTTTCTGGAAACAAGAACCTGCTCTTCCTGGTAACTGAAGCAATGGAAAAGATTTGGGAAGAAGACACCAAGGGAAATAATTTCTGCCATGGATTATCAGCACTTGTTGTAAGACACAGAAAATAGGGTCCGCTTGAAGAGAAAACCAAAGTGGTGCAACAAAGGAACATGGAGGGAGTGAACTGCCAGGCTGCTGTTTTGGCAAGATCTGGCCGGGTCAGGCTTCTCAAAACAGGCTACGGACTGCGGATGCCAGGAAAGATTAACGCAGGGCTCGTGCACGGGATGAGAGCTGAAGCACTCACCTGTCCAAAGAGTTGATAATGTTGGGGTTCTTCTTGTCCTTCAGGAGCAGGAGCTCATTCACAGCTCGTTCCCTCTTCTGCCCTCGGAGACTCATTTTCTTTATGGCCACCTGAAGGGACATTGCAGACCTTCAACTGGAGGAGTCTGTGGCAGGAGGCCACAGCAAACACGGAGCGAGTCTTTTTGGAGCGACGCAGCCAGGCTGTGCCAAACTGCCTTGGGATGGGACACCAGAGCTCAGCAAGTGCCATTCCCACAGCCCATTGCTCTGCTGGCTGGGGGCTGCTTACAGGACACGTGGCCAGAGACATTTGGCCTTGTGAGCTCTGCAGAAATGGTCCCTCAGCTTCAAAGCTCTAACAACCTTCTCTGCACCTACACTCTTCTCAAATGGCCCTAGTTTACCACCACTCTTAGAATGATGATGATGATGTTCATTATTATTCAAACACATTTTGCAAGCAGGAGGTAATTCTGGTTCTGTGCAAACAGAGCAAAAGAGCTGGGAACCCTTTAGCAATTCTATGGCATTTGCTCATGATTTCAAACGCAGCTGCTCTGCTTGGGCTTGCACAACAAAGCAAACACACACAACCCATGCTCAGATGATCCCTGTCACAGGCTGGCACCCACACCAGAGCCAAAGACAACTGCAGGCTTTAGGAGAGAGCTTTGCTCTGGACATCCATCTTCTCATTGCTCTCCCTCTCTCTCTGTCAGCAGACACTCACCTCTCGTCCAGTGGCCCTGTCGAGTCCTTTACAAACGGCTCCGAAAGCCCTGCAGACAAAACAGCAGAGAGGAAAGAAGCAGTGCTTTAGACCCTGGGAGTGAAAGTCAGGCAGACAGGAGATCTTTTCTACCTGTAGCATTCAGAAAACACCTGGGCGCGTCAAGCCTTGAAAGAAGGGCGCGGCAGCCACCAGCCCTCTGCCATGCAAGGTGTGCAAGGGAAAACTGAGGCCAAACATGAAGGAAAAGTGCTGGAGCAAACCCCAAATGTTTGTGATGAATTCCTTTAGTTCAAAACCTGGGCTGGGGGCCGGCTGTCTAAAGAACTAGAAAAGAATGTATTTCATCCTTTTGCGTTTCCTGCCTAAGAGCTGCAGGATCCACAAGAGCCCTGCATCAGGGCATCATGCATTTTCCCCTTGAGTGCAGCAGCTCTGTGTCTGTTACTGGATGTGTGGGGTCTACTACTTGTGCTGAAAAGAGCCCTTCTTAGTTCATCTCTGCTTTCTGTTTGGAAGCCATTCTCTTGATAATCCTGAGCGGTGAATAGTTTTGCAAGTAAAAGATTTGAAAGCAATCTTGTTGAGAACTCTTGTCTGACAGTCAGCAGATGGTGAGTTGCTCTCTTAGGCAATCCAATTGCATGGACAGAAGATCTTCCATGTCCTGCTCCTTGCTGCAGGCAGGACACTGCCAGCCTCAGGGGCCTTTGGAGGTGCCATCTGACAACAGCTGTCAATTCTGATCAGGACTGAGAGACAGCAGCATCATCCCCCAGTGCCTGAAGGTGTCTGCAGCTCTCCTGACTTCTCACTTGATCCTGCACCAGCAAAATACCTGGGCCCTGCTCGTGTAGAAGTAACTGCCTTGCACTTACCCTTGGCCAATCTGCTCCAGTTCCAGGTATTTCTCCGCAGGCTCCCCCACGCTCACGCTGTTTCCTGAAAGAAACCACATGGAAGACACTCTCTCCCAGACAGAGACCCCACCTTGCAGCAGAGCCAGAATGCAGCCCCACTCCCTGGGGGCCCTTGTTCTCAGCTGGGGAAGGACAATCAGTCACTCTGGGACATTCAGCTGCAGAGCAACACCGGCTGCAGCTGATGCTGAGACACACACACAGCCCCTGCTCTGGCACACAGGAACAGAGCAGACGTACTCAGCTGCATCAGGCACTGCTCCCCTCTTTCCTCTGCCTGCAGGGCTGTGCTGCTGCCAGAACCTTCAGCCCAGGATCCCGCAGCAGAGGGAGGTTCTCCGTCCTCTTCGCAAAACGCTGCAGCTTCTCCGTCCTCTTCCCAAAACGCTGCAGGTTGGCCATCGTCTTTCCAAGCCATGGGACGTTCAGCCTCCACTTCCCATGCTGGGAGACATTCACCCTCCTCTTCCCAAGCCACAGGATGTCCTCCGTCCTCATCCCACACCGGGAGATGTCCGTCATCCTCGTCCCACGCCATGGCAGCTTGGCCATTCTCGCCCTGTGCCGAGTGACGTCCACCATCCTCGTCCCACGCTGGGAGATGTCCACTGTCCTTGTCCCACACCGCGGGAGCCTCGCCGTTGTATTCCCAATCGGCGGGATGTTCACCCTCATCTCCCAGAAAAGCGGGAAGTTCACTGTCGTCTCCCGGCACAGAGGGAAGTTCACCATTATCTCCCTGAAGAGTGGGAAGTTCACCGCTGCCTTCCTCCTCTTTGGCCTCCTCTTTGGAGGCAGAGGGAGCTGGAGGAGGTGCTGATGCTGCTTTTGTGCCCTGTGGACAGACGGTAGTGTGAGGGATGGGAAGTTCCATCTCAGTTATCACCTTATTTATCCTCAGCTACACATCCAGCTGCACTAAGCAGTAATAGGCTTCCCAGCTGTTCAAACAAACAAACAATGGGCTAAAGTCGACATTGCCACTTATTGTTGGGAATTTGATACTCCACCATGGCTAAAGCCAGCAAGCAATCTTCTGCCTGCAAAACCACACCTGCAGCTCTTCAAAAGCATTTCAACAGAAAAGGAGAAAACTGCCAGGGATGCCTTTGCTGCTGCTGCTGCCGCTGCTGCTGCAAAGACACTGACAGGAACTTTCCTTCAGCCTCCCAGGCTTGCACTCGGCTGCCACACGCTGAGCTCACAACTTGCTGCACAATTCCAAACACCAAAGGTTCCCTTTGAACTCACCAAAGGAGGAGCTGCTCGAGATCCACCTGTCAGGTGCCCTGCAATGGGAGAAGGAACATGAACCAGATGCTGTCAGGAAAAGAAATGCCTGTGGTGGGAAATGCCACAGAGCAAGGCAACCCCAAGAGAGCATTTTGCTTTCACAGCATCCCTCCAGGAGCCACAGTCCCTTCACACAGCAAGCAAGAGAACAGCACCAAATATTGGGCTCTGTCAGTTCTGGGCCGGAGCAGCAAACGGAGGGAGTTCCAGGCTCGGCTGCCACACACTCTCCCCTTGAGAGTACGGAACTCCCCCAGCAACTCTCCCCTGCAAATGCTGTGCACACCCTGCTGGCTGCAGACACCCCCTTTTTTCAGCTGCAGCTGCTGGCAGCAGCTCTCCCAAACCAATGGTGTCTTCATGGCAATTTGGTTACAAAGTCAATCCAGCTCCAGAGGAAGAACAGAAAGCACACAGCAAGCTCAAAGCCACAGATGCTGCACCGAGGGAAAAGCTTGACTTACGTGCCAAGTGGGTCAAGAAATACACCGAATAAGCCACAGAGTACAGGCTGCAAACTGCAGCAACCAAATTCTGGAACATTTTGGCTGCGCTGCACACGTCTGCAGACTGTAGCCCTGCAAGCACAGAAGGACAGCCGTCAGGGTGTGGGCTGACCGCTGGGAATGCCTCGGGCAGGAGGATCCTCCTGCAAGGAGGAGGCGCCCAGAGTCGCTCTGGACACTGCAGCCTCTGTGTCCCACAGCAAGAGCAACACCACGGGGACGTGGCAATGCTCCTGTGACATCACAGCAGCAGCTCATGCAAAAACCGCCTGGAAGGTTCTCCTGTGTCGCCAAGGAGCAGAAAGAATCCTCCCAGGGCACAGGCTATTGCCCAAAGGATGCAAGAGGAACTGTGAAAATGCAGCCCTAAGGACGCCTGATAGCCCAGCCTGAACACTGAGGAGGAACAAGGATGGGAGAAAACCAAAGGAAACGTGACCTTTGGTCACTGATGCTTCTGAGTGAAACCAGCAAGGCTCCTTCCATCTGGCATCTTTGTTCTAGTTCTAAAAACTAATTCTTGGCTTGAAACAGGGGAAAATGGGAAGTTGATCCATGGGGAAGAGAGGTGGCGGGGCCGGGTGGGTGGGAGCAGCGGGATGAGCTCTTGCGGGAGCTCTTGGCTTTCCCTGGGAAGAGGAAAGGGGCTGGATGCAGCTCCTTGCGCAGGACTGCACAGGCGGTGATTCCTGCAGGGATGAGAGTGGGTCGTGGTGTTATCTTGTCCCAGGTGCACAAGATGGACTGCAGAGGATTTCGGCGATGGAAGAATGCAATCAATCATTATGATTGGTAAAGCATTGTTCAACTTTATTGCTCATGACATCCGTTATTATACTTTTGCCCGAAGCGTTCAGCATACTTGTCAAATTATAATTGGTTAGCATCCACTACTCATCTATACTTGATTGGCTATATCAAGCGTGAGAAGGTTCTTCCCCTTGGCATGCTGAAAACTTTGGATACGTGCTTACTGCTACGCTCTATTAACCACAAGTTCTTTTATCTTTGGCCTGTAACCGTGCTTACTGCTGTCCCAAGGACAGCTTGTCTTAGCAGCACGTAGGCTGCTAGCACTTGGTATCGGGCCATAAGGCCTCTAATGATCCGTGGCCTTGCTCTGCTAACCATTCTTCAACAATGGACCTGGGCTGTGGAGCCCATGGAGAGCGGGAGCTGCTCCCGAATCCCACCTGATCCTGCTCCATCCACCCTGTCCCAGTCCTGCTCCACCCATGCCACCTGTTCCCACTCCAGAATCCAAGCCTGATCCTGCTCCATCCATTCCACACCAATCCTGCCCCATTCATCCTGCACCAAACCTGCCTCATCTATCCATGCCCACTGATCCTGCTCCATCCAACCTGCACCAATCCTGCCTCATCCATCCCAACTGATCCCCCTCCAGCATCCAGCCCCGATCCCACTCCACAATTTCATCTGATCCTGCTCTGGACCCCTGCTCTGATTGCAATCCCCCCCTGATCCAAGTCCGTCCATCCTGCCCCAATCTCCCTCTGGAATCCCACGCTGATCCCCTTTTGTACCTAAGGTCAGGCCCTTGCTTCCCACATCTTTTCCTGCAGAAAGACAAGATCCATCAGATTCCAGCACAGATCACACACCAGGATTAATCCCAGCATCCATCCTGGGATCCACACAGAGGGGATTCAGAGCTGGATCTGCCACTGGCACTCACTGGCTGCCATGTTGTATCCATTCCTGTCCCTCTTCCCTTGGGAAACAAAGTGGGATCAGTGTCAGTGGCACAGGATTCCCGGAGCGGTGCTGGGTGGATGCCCCTTCCTGACCCCCATGCAGTGTCTTACCAGATTGGAGCTTCCAGACTGTAAGAGACGGTCTGAAGATCCCTCATCTGCCTCACCACCATGGTCAAGGACAGAGACTGAAACCCCTCGAAGGGACTTGAAAATCTCAAGACGGGAGTTGTGGCCTGGCTGAGCTGGGATGTTGGCCAAGTGCTGCCTGCAGGTGTGTTTGATGGAAAAACCCAGCACCCACATGGGAACATCAGAACCTGAGCAGAAACAATGGGCAAGTCACGGTGAAGTGACCGCGCCTGCTGACTCGTACTGGCCGACACCGTACCTGCTGACGACCGACTTGTTCTGAGTTCTCTAAATGAACACACTGCAATGATTTCCCCCACCTGTTTGGCCAACTGCCTGTCGCTTCGGAGAGGACTATAAAAACCCTGGAGACCCCCGCTCACTTTTGAGATCTCCCCACTGGAGAAACTCACGTCTATAGGCTACTTCAAAAGCCTCGAAGACTCCACCCTCCATGCTGGTAGCTAGAATCCCCTTGCCCTCTTTTCTGTCTTTCTTGCTATTCTCTTTTCTCTCCCCACTATGGCATTTGTTGGCACGAAATCAAAGTGCATTTGTGATTGAGTAAACTGAGTTTGTCCCCCGCTGTGTCTTTTGTAGTCTGAGATCCCTAAAACGAACCATCCTGAACCCCGCCTCTGGGAGCGGATCGTGACACGCTGCGGGAGCGGCTGCCCGCGGTCTCCTTCCCGCCGCTGCCTCGGCTGAGCCCATTCCCCTGCTTGCGCTGGCAGGTGCCATCAAATGCATCCCAGGATCCCATCTCCCCACCTGAAGCCTCCAGTGCCCAGCCTGTCCGGGGCTGGTGGCAGCCAGCCTGACAAAAACCAACAGCCACGGGCCACCAGCGCCCAGGGGCTCAGAAGCAGGTGAGGGACGCTTTGGTTGGCAGGAGCGGAAGGGCCGGGGCTGCTCCCCTGCCTCTCTTTGCCTTGGTTTAGGATTCAATTTTCTTGCCTCTGTCCGAGGGGATAAAGGCATGGTTTTTCTCCAACACAGGGCAGGTTTTTTCTCTAGCATGGAGCCTTCCCCATGGCCCTTCTGGCCTTCCCCAGGCCCCTTCTGCCCTCTTGCAGAACCAGTGGCATTTTCCGCCACACACAGTTTGTAACCCAGAGTCGAGTGCAGCCCAGAAGGCTCCAAGCAAGTCCTTCCAGGCTGACTCTGCAGATGCCGAGGCTGCTCTGGCCTCTGCCAGGCCTCTGCTGGGGCTCAGCTCTGGGCAAGGCTGGGCCCACTGTGGCCTCGCATTGCTCCGCGCAGCTGAGTCACAGGGGGAGAAGGATGGCACATGGCACAACTCAAGGGAGTTGAGGTTGAAGGGAGTTTTTATTCCAAAAGCTGCCGTAACAAACAGGGTGTCACAACAACCAGAACAAACAGGCTGTCCTAACTACCAGAACTAACTGGCAGTGCTAACTACCAGAACTAAGTAGTTGTCCCAAGGAGAAGAGAAAGCGCTTCATGTCCTCCGCTGCTCTTTCAGTTGCTTTGCTGCAGTGATCAGAGGGGTCAGGCTGGAGAGAGGCTTGGCTGATGCTAAAAATGGGTGCTGGCCAAAGGATAAAAAAGAAAGAAGTGAAGCGTTACTTTCCAAAGTCAACTTCCTCCCAGGCTCTGTTGCAACAGGAAAAAGGGGAATGGATTTGAACTGCAGGGAGGGAAGCAGGCTCAGATTAGATGTAAGGGAGAATTTTGGTTTTTCACCAGGAGAGTGGGGAACACACTGACAGAAGGTGCCCGGAGATGTGGGAGGTGCCTCCTCCCTGGAAAGAGCCAAGCTCAGCTCAGGCAGGGCTCTGGGGCACCTGATCTGCTTGAAGATGTCTGCGCCCATTGAGGGCACCAGGTGCAGAGGACCTGGAAAGGAGCCTGCCAAGCCAAACCGGGCGAGGATTCTGCTTGCTTTGCGCGTGCAAAGCAGCCAGCCTGGAGATTACGGGAGAGGGCCCCAGAAGAAAACCCCTCCCTGCCGCTGCTGTTTCCCCTGCAGCCGCTTGGCATTCACCTGCAGCAGCTCCTGGGCAGACCAGCGCCGCTCCTCGTCCCACTCCAGGCTGCACTCGAGGAAGTCCCGCAGCAGAGCCGACAGGCGCCGGGGCTCCTGCAGCCGCGGGGTCCCGTTCTGCCGGATCAGAGTGCGAGCCTGCAGGAAAAGCAAACACAGCGCTCTGCCAGCTTCCGTCACACCCACAGTGCTCACATCGAGCCCAGCTTCTCAGCCCCAGCTCCAGGGGCACTTTCCTCCCTGGCAGAGATGCTGCTCATTTTTCTTTACCAACCAAAAAACCCAAAGCCTGATTCAGCCACAGCCATTGCAACATCCAAATGATCTGGCCTGGAGAGCCAATCTCATTGGCTTTCTTAGTAGGCACTTCCATCAGAAAGAGCAGATTTTGCTTCTCCAAATACCGACACCAGCGTTCCAGGCCATTTGCAAGAGTCACTGTGGTCTGACTGTTATTTCAAAGGATTCTTACATCAAACGCATCTCTGCAGGGACACTGACACTCAAGGAAATTCATTTGTGATGCCCCATCCCAGAAACTGCCAGACAAGAAACAGGTTTGTGTTGCTGAAAGCTCAGGCTTGGTGACATGGAGAAAGGAGCTTGGGCTAGGAAAGAAACGTGTTAGACTTTGGGCATGGTAAATAATCATCTTGACGTGTTAGACAACTTTCCCAGTGAGAAGAGCCGGGAGGGACTTAATCTCGCCAAACCTGTTTTACAAACTCCTTCATAGATTTCTTGTGTTTGGGGGTGGCTTTTGGGGTTCGTTTGGGGTTTTTTTGCAAGATAACATTGGAGCTGATACTGGCTTGACGTTTTCAGGTCATCCTCACAGATAGAAGAGCTGAACACCTTAAAGCCCAAAGCACATTGTTGCCAGAGACTGCAGAATATTGGTCTGTGTTCAGGCTCGAGTCCTCTGGGAATTCCCTTCCCCATGTCCAGAAACCTTCAGCTGCTCCTGCCAGGGCAGGGTCACGCTGTGCTCACAGGCCTCTGCAAACACTGGAGAATCTGCCTCTTACCATGGCCGCCGTTTCCTTGAAGTAAGGAGGTTCTCCTTCCACCATCTCGATGGTCACAATGCCCAAGGACCAGATGTCCACCTTGGGGCCGTAAGGAGAACTGGTGACAACTTCTGGGGCCATCCAGTGAGCAGTGCCCACCATGGAGCTGGGCTGGTCCTGCTCAGGGCTGAGCTGAGCGCAGAGGCCAAAATCAGCTGAGGACAGAAACAAACCCTGTCAAAGGCAGCTGGAATGAGGAAACCAACCCCAAAGATTCCCCACTCTCAGTGTGAGAATGCAGTCGTGAATACAGCTGCAAAAGTCCTCACGGCTGGAGGCAAGGAAAGATGGAACTGGACCCTTCAAGAAACCCTCAGCTTTCATGCAGTGGCTTTTACTGATTCCCTTGAAGATTTCCATTCCAACTCCTGCCCCTCTGCAAGGGCCATAGCCAGAGCAAAGCCACTCCTGACACTCCTGCTCCTCCCCTGAGCTCTCTGCAGAGGCAGCAGGAGCGCTTGTGGCAGTGCCACCAGCAGCACTTGTGGGGCTCTGGCCGCCACTGGCAAGCAGCCCCACACCCGCAGCCCGGGAGCGCCGTGCCTGGCCAGGAACACTCACCCAGCTTGACAGAGCCGTCCATTCCCAGAAGGATGTTGGAGCTCTTCAGATCTCTGTGGATCACCTGGTTGGAATGGAGGAAATCCAGGCCCTGCAGACACTGAGAGAGAAAAAGAAACACCGGGGTAAAAATCAATGGCTGGAATATATCAGCCAAGAAAGGAGAGTTTAGAATTCTGCCAGCAGAAACTTTGCTGTGACAGGCCAGGAGTGCAGTGCACACAAGCTCCAGGCAAATGGTTCCAAGGCAAAGCTGAGAAGAGCAAATCAAACCCAAAAAAGACAGAGGACCCCAACAGCAGGAAAGGGGACAAGAACAGAAGTGCAGTGATGCTGGCAGGCCATTCATTTCAGTGGCTCTTTCCTCTCCAGCTCATAAAAACAAGACAGAAACAAAGCCCTGAGCGTGGAGCCACTCCTCTTCTCCTGCCCTTCTGGAAGGAGCATCGTGTCCAAGCCATGGGAGGCACAAGCAGGATCCCTCACCTCCCGACTGACAGCTGCCATGTCTCCTTCAGCCATGCGTGTCTGTCTGACCACATCCTGCAAAGTTCCTCCATCCATGTATTCCATCACCAGCCAGAGATCTCCATCAACAAGGAAGCTGGAAAAGGAAAACAATGGCACAGAGATGAATGTGCAGTGCTCAATTCCCCCATGGCAAAGCCTCCAGTGGGGTTTTCTTTCCAGGTCACTTGTCAATGAGGACAGAATCCCATCTGATTTTCACAGGAGACACCTGTGAAAAAGGAGAGGCCTTAGATGGCAAGCAAGTGAAAAATGCACTTTTAGCAACAGCCCAGATCAATGTGAAACCACAACACTTGCCCCCAGCTGCTTCAGCATCTGAACTCATCACTTCCACCATTCACTCCACAACAAGGCAACACAACTTCCGGAGCTATCCAGGGAGGGAGGCCGTGCAGCACTTGGGATAAAAGTGGTCTACTCTTTGGAAAACCTTGCAGAAAGTCTCTTCAGCAACAGGCAGGGCCATTGAAAAATGGGCAGATGAGGCCTTTCTGGAAACAAGAACCTGCTCTTCCTGGTAACTGAAGCAATGGAAAAGATTTGGGAAGAAGACACCAAGGGAAATAATTTCTGCCATGGATTATCAGCACTTGTTGTAAGACACAGAAAATAGGGTCCGCTTGAAGAGAAAACCAAAGTGGTGCAACAAAGGAACATGGAGGGAGTGAACTGCCAGGCTGTTGTTTTAGGAAGATATGGCCGGGTCAGGCTTCTCAAAACAGGCTACGGACTGCGGATGCCAGGAAAGATTAACGCAGGGCTCGTGCACGGGATGAGAGCTGAAGCACTCACCTGTCCAAAGAGTTGATAATGTTGGGGTTCTTCTTGTCCTTCAGGAGCAGGAGCTCATTCACAGCTCGTTCCCTCTTCTGCCCTCGGAGACTCATTTTCTTTATGGCCACCTGAAGGGACATTGCAGACCTTCAACTGGAGGAGTCTGTGGCAGGAGGCCACAGCAAACACGGAGCGAGTCTTTTTGGAGCGCCGCAGCCAGGCTGTGCCAAACTGCCTTGGGATGGGACACCAGAGCTCAGCAAGTGCCATTCCCACAGCCCATTGCTCTGCTGGCTGGGGGCTGCTTACAGGACACGTGGCCAGAGACATTTGGCCTTGTGAGCTCTGCAGAAATGGTCCCTCAGCTTCAAAGCTCTAACAACCTTCTCTGCACCTACACTCTTCTCAAATGGCCCTAGTTTACCACCACTCTTAGAATGATGATGATGATGATGTTCATTATTATTCAAACACATTTTGCAAGCAGGAGGTAATTCTGGTTCTGTGCAAACAGAGCAAAAGAGCTGGGAACCCTTTAGCAATTCTATGGCATTTGCTCATGATTTCAAACGCAGCTGCTCTGCTTGGGCTTGCACAACAAAGCAAACACACACATCCCATGCTCAGATGATCCCTGTCACAGGCTGGCACCCACACCAGAGCCAAAGACAACTGCAGGCTTTAGGAGAGAGCTTTGCTCTGGACATCCATCTTCTCATTGCTCTCCCTCTCTCTCTGTCAGCAGACACTCACCTCTCGTCCAGTGGCCCTGTCGAGTCCTTTACAAACGGCTCCGAAAGCCCTGCAGACAAAACAGCAGAGAGGAAAGAAGCAGTGCTTTAGACCCTGGGAGTGAAAGTCAGGCAGACAGGAGATCTTTTCTAACTGTAGCATTCAGAAAACACCTGGGCGCGTCAAGCCTTGAAAGAAGGGCGCGGCAGCCACCAGCCCTCTGCCATGCAAGGTGTGCAAGGGAAAACTGAGGCCAAACATGAAGGAAAAGTGCTGGAGCAAACCCCAAATGTCCGTGATGAATTTCTTTAGTTCAAAACCTGGGCTGGGGGCCGGCTGTCTAAAGAACTAGAAAAGAATGTATTTCATCCTTTTGCACTTCCTGCCTAAGAGCTGCAGGATCCACAAGAGCCCTGCATCAGGGCATCATGCATTTTCCCCTTGAGTGCAGCAGCTCTGTGTCTGTTACTGGATGTGTGGGGTCTACTACTTGTGCTGAAAAGAGCCCTTCTTAGTTCATCTCTGCTTTCTGTTTGGAAGCCATTCTCTTGATAATCCTGAGCGGTGAATAGTTTTGCAAGTAAAAGATTTGAAAGCAATCTTGTTGAGAACTCTTGTCTGACAGTCAGCAGATGGTGAGTTGCTCTCTTAGGCAATCCAATTGCATGGACAGAAGATCTTCCATGTCCTGCTCCTTGCTGCAGGCAGGACACTGCCAGCCTCAGGGGCCTTTGGAGGTGCCATCTGACCACAGTTGTCAATTCTGATCAGGACTGAGAGACAGCAGCATCATCCCCCAGTGCCTGAAGGTGTCTGCAGCTCTCCTGACTTCTCACTTGATCCTGCACCAGCAAAATACCTGGGCCCTGCTCGTGTAGAAGTAACTGCCTTGCACTTACCCTTGGCCAATCTGCTCCAGTTCCAGATATTTCTCCGCAGGCTCCCCCACGCTCACGCTGTTTCCTGAAAGAAACCACATAGAAGACACTCTCTCCCAGACGGAAATCCCACCTTGCAGCAGAGCCAGAATGCAGCCCCACTCCCTGGGGGCCCTTGTTCTCATCTGGGGAAGGACAATCAGTCACTCTGGGACATTCAGCTGCAGAGCAACACCGGCTGCAGCTGATGCTGAGACACACACACAGCACCTGCTCTGGCACACAGGAACAGAGCAGACGTACTCAGCTGCATCAGGCACTGCTCCCCTCTTTCCTCTGCCTGCAGGGCTGTGCTGCTGCCAGAACCTTCAGCCCAGGATCCCGCAGCAGAGGGAGGTTCTCCGTCCTCTTCGCAAAACGCTGCATGTTCTCCGTCCTCTTCCCAAAACGCTGCAGGTTGGCCATCGTCTTTCCAAGCCATGGGACGTTCAGCCTCCACTTCCCATGCTGGGAGACATTCACCCTCCTCTTCCCAAGCCACAGGATGTCCTCCGTCCTCATCCCACACCGGGAGATGTCCGTCATCCTCGTCCCACGCCATGGCAGCTTGGCCATTCTCGTCCTGTGCCGAGTGACGTCCACCATCCTCGTCCCACGCTGGGAGATGTCCACTGTCCTTGTCCCACACGGCGGGAGCCTCGCCGTTGTATTCCCAATCGGCGGGATGTTCACCTTCATCTCCCAGAAGAGCGGGAAGTTCACTGTCGTCTCCCGGCACAGAGGGAAGTTCACCATTATCTCCCTGAAGAGTGGGAAGTTCACCGCTGCCATCCTCCTCTTTGGCCTCCTCTTTGGAGGCAGAGGGAGCTGGAGGAGGTGCTGATGCTGCTTTTGTGCCCTGTGGACAGGCGGTAGTGTGAGGGACGGGAAGTTCCATCTCAGTTATCACCTTATGTATCCTCAGCTACACATCCAGCTGCACTAAGCAGAAATAGGGTTCCCAGCTGTTCAAACAAACAAACAATGGGCTAAAGTCGACATTGCCACCTATTGTTGGGAATTTGATACTCCACCATGGCTAAAGCCAGCAAGCAATCTTCTGCCTGCAAAACCACACCTGCAGCTCTTCAAAAGCATTTCAACAGAAAAGGAGAAAACTGCCAGGGATGCCTTTGCTGCTGCTGCTGCTGCTGCTGCTGCAAAGACACTGACAGGAACTTTCCTTCAGCCTCCCAGGTTTGCACTCGGCTGCCACACGCTCAGCTCACAACTTGCTGCACAATTCCAAACACCAAAGGTTCCCTTTGAACTCACCAAAGGAGGAGCTGCTCGAGATCCACCTGTCAGGTGCCCTGCAATGGGAGAAGGAACATGAACCAGATGCTGTCAGGAAAAGAAATGCCTGTGGTGGGAAATGCCACAGAGCAAGGCAAGCCCAAGAGAGCATTTTGCTTTCACAGCATCCCTCCAGGAGCCACAGTCCCTTCACACAGCAAGCAAGAGAACAGCACCAAATACTGGGCTGTGTCAGTTCTGGGCCAGACCAGCAAACGGAGGGAGTTCCAGGCTCGGCTGCCACACACTCTCCCCTTGAGAGTACGGAACTCTCCCAGGCCTCACTGCAAATGCTGTGCACACCCTGCTGGCTGCAGACACCCCCTTTTTTCAGCTGCAGCTGCTGGCAGCAGCTCTCCCAAACCAATGGTGTCTTCATGACAATTTGGTTACAAAGTCAACCCACTTCCAGAGGAAGAACAGAAAGCACACAGCAAGCTCAAGGCCACAGAATCTGCACTGAGGGAAAAAGCTTGACTTACGTGCCAAGTGGGTCAAGAAATACACCGAATAAGCCACAGAGTACAGGCTGCAAACTGCAGCAACCAAATTCTGGAACATTTTGGCTGCGCTGCACACGTCTGCAGACTGTAGCCCTGCAAGCACAGAAGGACAGCCGTCAGGCTGTGGGCTGACCGCTGGGAATGCCTCGGGCAGGAGGATCCTCCTGCAAGGAGCAGGCGCCCAGAGTCGCTCTGGACACTGCGGCCTCTGTGTCCCACAGCAAGAGCAACACCACGGGGACGTGGAAATGCTCCTGTGACATCACAGCAGCAGCTCATGCAAAAACTGCCTGGAAGGTTCTCCTGTGTCACCAAGGAGCAGAAAGAATCCTCCCAGGGCACAGGCTATTGCCCAAAGGATGCAAGAGGAACTGTGAAAATGCAGCCCTAAGGACGCCTGATAGCCCAGCCTGAACACTGAGGAGGAACAAGGATGGGAGAAAACCAAAGGAAACGTGACCTTTGGTCACTGATGCTTCTGAGTGAAACCAGCAAGGCTCCTTCCATCTGGCATCTTTGTTCTAGTTCTAAAAACTAATTCTTGGCTTGAAACAGGGGAAAATGGGAAGTTGATCCATGGGGAAGAGAGGTGGCGGGGCCGGGTGGGTGGGAGCAGCGGGATGAGCTCTTGCGGGAGCTCTTGGCTTTCCCTGGGAAGAGGAAAGGGGCTGGATGCAGCTCCTTGCGCAGGACTGCACAGGCCGTGATTCCTGCAGGGATGAGAGTGGGTCGTGGTGTTATCTTGTCCCAGGTGCACAAGATGGACCGCGGAGCATTTCAGCGAGGGAAGAATGCAATCAATCATTATGATTGGTAAAGCATTGTTCAACTTTATTGCTCATAACATCCGTTATTATACTTTTGCCCGAAGCGTTCAGTGTACTTGTCAAATTATAATTGGTTAGCATCCACTACTCATCTATACTTGATTGGCTATATCAAGCGTGAGAAGGTTCTTCCCCTTGGCATGCTGAAAACTTTGGAGACGTGCTTACTGCTACGCTCTATTAACCACAAGTTCTTTTCTCTTTGGCCTGTAACCGTGCTTCCTGCTGTCCCAAGGACAGCTTGTCTTAGCAGCACGTAGGCTGCTAGCACTTGGTATCGGGCCATAAGGCCTCTAATGATCCGTGGCCTTGCTCTGCTAACCATTCTTCAACAATGGACCTGGGCTGTGGAGCCCATGGAGAGCGGGAGCTGCTCCCAAATCCCACCTGATCCTGCTTCATCCACCCTGTCCCAGTCCTGCTCCACCCATGCCACCTGTTCCCACTCCAGAATCCAAGCCTGATCCTGCTCCATCCATTCCACACCAATCCTGCCCCATTCATCCTGCACCAAACCTGCCTCATCTATCCATGCCCACTGATCCTGCTCCATCCAACCTGCACCAATCCTGCCTCATCCATCCCAACTGATCCCCCTCCAGCATCCAGCCCCGATCCCACTCCACAATTTCATCTGATCCTGCTCTGGACCCCTGCTCTGATTGCAATCCCCCCCTGATCCAAGTCCGTCCATCCTGCCCCAATCTCCCTCTGGAATCCCACGCTGATCCCCTTCCGTACCTAAGGTCAGGCCCTTGCTTCCCACATCTTTTCCTGCAGAAAGACAAGATCCATCAGATTCCAGCACAGATCACACACCAGGATTAATCCCAGCATCCATCCTGGGATCCACACAGAGGGGATTCAGAGCTGGATCTGCCACTGGCACTCACTGGCTGCCATGTTGTATCCATTCCTGTCCCTCTTCCCTTGGGAAACAAAGTGGGATCAGTGTCAGTGGCACAGGATTCCCGGAGCGGTGCTGGGTGGATGCCCCTTCCTGACCCCCATGCAGTGTCTTACCAGATTGGAGCTTCCAGACTGTAAGAGACGGTCTGAAGATCCCTCATCTGCCTCACCACCATGGTCAAGGACAGAGACTGAAACCCCTCGAAGGGACTTGAAAATCTCAAGACGGGAGTTGTGGCCTGGCTGAGCTGGGATGTTGGCCAAGTGCTGCCTGCAGGTGTGTTTGATGGAAAAACCCAGCACCCACATGGGAACATCAGGACCTGAGCAGAAACAATGGGCAAGTCACGGTGAAGTGACCGCGCCTGCTGACTCGTACTGGCCGACACCGTACCTGCTGACGACCGACTTGTTCTGAGTTCTCTAAATGAACACACTTCAATGATTTCCCCCACCTGTTTGGCCAACTGCCTGTCGCTTCGGAGAGGACTATAAAAGCCCTAGAGACCCCCGCTCACTTTTGAGATCTCCCCACTGGAGAAACTCACGTCTATAGGCTACTTCAAAAGCCTCGAAGACTCCACCCTCCATGCTGGTAGCTAGAATCCCCTTGCCCTCTTTTCTGTCTTTCTTGCTATTCTCTTTTCTCTCCCCACTATGGCATTTGTTGGCACGAAATCAAAGTGCATTTGTGATTGAGTAAACTGAGTTTGTCCCCCGCTGTGTCTTTTGTAGTCTGAGATCCCTAAAACGAACCATCCTGAACCCCGCCTCTGGGAGCGGATCGTGACACGCTGCGGGAGCGGCTGCCCGCGGTCTCCTTCCCGCCGCTGCCTCGGCTGAGCCCATTCCCCTGCTTGCGCTGGCAGGTGCCATCAAATGCATCCCAGGATCCCATCTCCCCACCTGAAGCCTCCAGTGCCCAGCCTGTCCGGGGCTGGTGGCAGCCAGCCTGACAAAAACCAACAGCCACGGGCCACCAGCGCCCGGGGGCTCAGAAGCAGGTGAGGGACGCTTTGGTTGGCAGGAGCGGAAGGGCCGGGGCTGCTCCCCTGCCTCTCTTTGCCTTGGGTTAGGATTCAATTTTCTTGCCTCTGTCCGAGGGGATAAAGGCATGGTTTTTCTCCAACACAGGGCAGGTTTTTTCTCTAGCATGGAGCCTTCCCCATGGCCCTTCTGGCCTTCCCCAGGCCCCTTCTGCCCTCTTGCAGAACCAGTGGCATTTTCCGCCACACACAGTTTGTAACCCAGAGTCGAGTGCAGCCCAGAAGGCTCCAAGCAAGTCCTTCCAGGCTGACTCTGCAGATGCCGAGGCTGCTCTGGCCTCTGCCAGGCCTCTGCTGGGGCTCAGCTCTGGGCAAGGCTGGGCCCACTGTGGCCTCGCATTGCTCCGCGCAGCTGAGTCACAGGGGGAGAAGGATGGCACATGGCACAACTCAAGGGAGTTGAGGTTGAAGGGAGTTTTTATTCCAAAAGCTGCCGTAACAAACAGGGTGTCACAACAACCAGAACAAACAGGCTGTCCTAACTACCAGAACTAACTGGCAGTGCTAACTACCAGAACTAAGTAGTTGTCCCAAGGAGAAGAGAAAGCGCTTCATGTCCTCCGCTGCTCTTTCAGTTGCTTTGCTGCAGTGATCAGAGGGGTCAGGCTGGAGAGAGGCTTGGCTGATGCTAAAAATGGGTGCTGGCCAAAGGATAAAAAAGAAAGAAGTGAAGCGTTACTTTCCAAAGTCAAGTTCCTCCCAGGCTCTGTTGCAACAGGACAAAGGGGAATGGATTTGAACTGCAGGGAGGGAAGCAGGCTCAGATTAGATGTAAGGGAGAATTTTGGTTTTTCACCAGGAGAGTGGGGAACACACTGACAGAAGGTGCCCGGAGATGTGGGAGGTGCCTCCTCCCTGGAAAGAGCAAAGCTCAGCTCAGGCAGGGCTCTGGGGCACGTGATCTGCTTGAAGATGTCTGCGCCCATTGAGGGCACCAGGTGCAGAGGACCTGGAAAGGAGCCTGCCAACCCAAACCGGGCGAGGATTCTGCTTGCTTTGCGCGTGCAAAGCAGCCAGCCTGGAGATTACGGGAGAGGGCCCCAGAAGAAAACCCCTCCCTGCCGCTGCTGTTTCCCCTGCAGCCGCTTGGCATTCACCTGCAGCAGCTCCTGGGCAGACCAGCGCCGCTCCTCGTCCCACTCCAGGCTGCACTCGAGGAAGTCCCGCAGCAGAGCCGACAGGCGCCGGGGCTCCTGCAGCCGCGGGGTCCCGTTCTGCCGGATCAGAGTGCGAGCCTGCAGGAAAAGCAAACACAGCGCTCTGCCAGCTTCCGTCACACCCACAGTGCTCACATCGAGCCCAGCTTCTCAGCCCCAGCTCCAGGGGCACTTTCCTCCCTGGCAGAGATGCTGCTCATTTTTCTTTACCAACCAAAAAACCCAAAGCCTGATGCAGCCACAGCCATTGCAACATCCAAATGATCTGGCCTGGAGAGCCAATCTCATTGGCTTTCTTAGTAGGCACTTCCATCAGAAAGAGCAGATTTTGCTTCTCCAAATACCGACACCAGCGTTCCAGGCCATTTGCAAGAGTCACTGTGGTCTGACTGTTATTTCAAAGGATTCTTACATCAAACGCATCTCTGCAGGGACACTGACACTCAAGGAAATTCATTTGTGATGCCCCATCCCAGAAACTGCCAGACAAGAAACAGGTTTGTGTTGCTGAAAGCTCAGGCTTGGTGACATGGAGAAAGGAGCTTGGGCTAGGAAAGAAACGTGTTAGACTTTGGGCATGGTAAATAATCATCTTGACGTGTTAGACAACTTTCCCAGTGAGAAGAGCCGGGAGGGACTTAATCTCGCCAAACCTGTTTTACAAACTCCTTCATAGATTTCTTGTGTTTGGGGGTGGCTTTTGGGGTTCGTTTGGGGTTTTTTTGCAAGATAACATTGGAGCTGATACTGGCTTGACGTTTTCAGGTCATCCTCACAGATAGAAGAGCTGAACACCTTAAAGCCCAAAGCACATTGTTGCCAGAGACTGCAGAATATTGGTCTGTGTTCAGGCTCGAGTCCTCTGGGAATTCCCTTCCCCATGTCCAGAAACCTTCAGCTGCTCCTGCCAAGGCAGGGTCACGCTGTGCTCACAGGCCTCTGCAAACACTGGAGAATCTGCCTCTTACCATGGCCGCCGTTTCCTTGAAGTAAGGAGGTTCTCCTTCCACCATCTCGATGGTCACAATGCCCAAGGACCAGATGTCCACCTTGGGGCCGTAAGGAGAACTGGTGACAACTTCTGGGGCCATCCAGTGAGCAGTGCCCACCATGGAGCTGGGCTGGTCCTGCTCAGGGCTGAGCTGAGCGCAGAGGCCAAAATCAGCTGAGGACAGAAACAAACCCTGTCAAAGGCAGCTGGAATGAGGAAACCAACCCCAAAAATTCCCCACTCTCAGTGTGAGAATGCAGTCGTGAATACAGCTGCAAAAGTCCTCACGGCTGGAGGCAAGGAAAGATGGAACTGGACCCTTCAAGAAACCCTCAGCTTTCATGCAGTGGCTTTTACTGATTCCCTTGAAGATTTCCATTCCAACTCCTGCCCCTCTGCAAGGGCCATAGCCAGAGCAAAGCCACTCCTGACACTCCTGCTCCTCCCCTGAGCTCTCTGCAGAGGCAGCAGGAGCGCTTGTGGCAGTGCCACCAGCAGCACTTGTGGGGCTCTGGCCGCCACTGGCAAGCAGCCCCACACCCGCAGCCCGGGAGCGCCGTGCCTGGCCAGGAACACTCACCCAGCTTGACAGAGCCGTCCATTCCCAGAAGGATGTTGGAGCTCTTCAGATCTCTGTGGATCACCTGGTTGGAATGGAGGAAATCCAGGCCCTGCAGACACTGAGAGAGAAAAAGAAACACCGGGGTAAAAATCAATGGCTGGAATATATCAGCCAAGAAAGGAGAGTTTAGAATTCTGCCAGCAGAAACTTTGCTGTGACAGGCCAGGAGTGCAGTGCACACAAGCTCCAGGCAAATGGTTCCAAGGCAAAGCTGAGAAGAGCAAATCAAACCCAAAAAAGACAGAGGACCCCAACAGCAGGAAAGGGGACAAGAACAGAAGTGCAGTGATGCTGGCAGGCCATTCATTTCAGTGGCTCTTTCCTCTCCAGCTCATAAAAACAAGACAGAAACAAAGCCCTGAGCGTGGAGCCACTCCTCTTCTCCTGCCCTTCTGGAAGGAGCATCGTGTCCAAGCCATGGGAGGCACAAGCAGGATCCCTCACCTCCCGACTGACAGCTGCCATGTCTCCTTCAGCCATGCGTGTCTGTCTGACCACATCCTGCAAAGTTCCTCCATCCATGTATTCCATCACCAGCCAGAGATCTCCATCAACAAGGAAGCTGGAAAAGGAAAACAATGGCACAGAGATGAATGTGCAGTGCTCAATTCCCCCATGGCAAAGCCTCCAGTGGGGTTTTCTTTCCAGGTCACTTGTCAATGAGGACAGAATCCCATCTGATTTTCACAGGAGACACCTGTGAAAAAGGAGAGGCCTTAGATGGCAAGCAAGTGAAAAATGCACTTTTAGCAACAGCCCAGATCAATGTGAAACCACAACACTTGCCCCCAGCTGCTTCAGCATCTGAACTCATCACTTCCACCATTCACTCCACAACAAGGCAACACAACTTCCGGAGCTATCCAGGGAGGGAGGCCGTGCAGCACTTGGGATAAAAGTGGTCAACTCTTTGGAAAACCTTGCAGAAAGTCTCTTCAGCAACAGGCAGGGCCATTGAAAAATGGGCAGATGAGGCCTTTCTGGAAACAAGAACCTGCTCTTCCTGGTAACTGAAGCAATGGAAAAGATTTGGGAAGAAGACACCAAGGGAAATAATTTCTGCCATGGATTATCAGCACTTGTTGTAAGACACAGAAAATAGGGTCCGCTTGAAGAGAAAACCAAAGTGGTGCAACAAAGGAACATGGAGGGAGTGAACTGCCAGGCTGTTGTTTTAGGAAGATATGGCCGGGTCAGGCTTCTCAAAACAGGCTACGGACTGCGGATGCCAGGAAAGATTAACGCAGGGCTCGTGCACGGGATGAGAGCTGAAGCACTCACCTGTCCAAAGAGTTGATAATGTTGGGGTTCTTCTTGTCCTTCAGGAGCAGGAGCTCATTCACAGCTCGTTCCCTCTTCTGCCCTCGGAGACTCATTTTCTTTATGGCCACCTGAAGGGACATTGCAGACCTTCAACTGGAGGAGTCTGTGGCAGGAGGCCACAGCAAACACGGAGCGAGTCTTTTTGGAGCGCCGCAGCCAGGCTGTGCCAAACTGCCTTGGGATGGGACACCAGAGCTCAGCAAGTGCCATTCCCACAGCCCATTGCTCTGCTGGCTGGGGGCTGCTTACAGGACACGTGGCCAGAGACATTTGGCCTTGTGAGCTCTGCAGAAATGGTCCCTCAGCTTCAAAGCTCTAACAACCTTCTCTGCACCTACACTCTTCTCAAATGGCCCTAGTTTACCACCACTCTTAGAATGATGATGATGATGATGTTCATTATTATTCAAACACATTTTGCAAGCAGGAGGTAATTCTGGTTCTGTGCAAACAGAGCAAAAGAGCTGGGAACCCTTTAGCAATTCTATGGCATTTGCTCATGATTTCAAACGCAGCTGCTCTGCTTGGGCTTGCACAACAAAGCAAACACACACATCCCATGCTCAGATGATCCCTGTCACAGGCTGGCAGCCACACCAGAGCCAAAGACAACTGCAGGCTTTAGGAGAGAGCTTTGCTCTGGACATCCATCTTCTCATTGCTCTCCCTCTCTCTCTGTCAGCAGACACTCACCTCTCGTCCAGTGGCCCTGTCGAGTCCTTTACAAACGGCTCCGAAAGCCCTGCAGACAAAACAGCAGAGAGGAAAGAAGCAGTGCTTTAGACCCTGGGAGTGAAAGTCAGGCAGACAGGAGATCTTTTCTACCTGTAGCATTCAGAAAACACCTGGGCGCGTCAAGCCTTGAAAGAAGGGCGCGGCAGCCACCAGCCCTCTGCCATGCAAGGTGTGCAAGGGAAAACTGAGGCCAAACATGAAGGAAAAGTGCTGGAGCAAACCCCAAATGTCCGTGATGAATTTCTTTAGTTCAAAACCTGGGCTGGGGGCCGGCTGTCTAAAGAACTAGAAAAGAATGTATTACATCCTTTTGCACTTCCTGCCTAAGAGCTGCAGGATCCACAAGAGCCCTGCATCAGGGCATCATGCATTTTCCCCTTGAGTGCAGCAGCTCTGTGTCTGTTACTGGATGTGTGGGGTCTACTACTTGTGCTGAAAAGAGCCCTTCTTAGTTCATCTCTGCTTTCTGTTTGGAAGCCATTCTCTTGATAATCCTGAGCGGTGAATAGTTTTGCAAGTAAAAGATTTGAAAGCAATCTTGTTGAGAACTCTTGTCTGACAGTCAGCAGATGGTGAGTTGCTCTCTTAGGCAATCCAATTGCATGGACAGAAGATCTTCCATGTCCTGCTCCTTGCTGCAGGCAGGACACTGCCAGCCTCAGGGGCCTTTGGAGGTGCCATCTGACCACAGTTGTCAATTCTGATCAGGACTGAGAGACAGCAGCATCATCCCCCAGTGCCTGAAGGTGTCTGCAGCTCTCCTGACTTCTCACTTGATCCTGCACCAGCAAAATACCTGGGCCCTGCTCGTGTAGAAGTAACTGCCTTGCACTTACCCTTGGCCAATCTGCTCCAGTTCCAGATATTTCTCCGCAGGCTCCCCCACGCTCACGCTGTTTCCTGAAAGAAACCACATAGAAGACACTCTCTCCCAGACGGAAATCCCACCTTGCAGCAGAGCCAGAATGCAGCCCCACTCCCTGGGGGCCCTTGTTCTCATCTGGGGAAGGACAATCAGTCACTCTGGGACATTCAGCTGCAGAGCAACACCGGCTGCAGCTGATGCTGAGACACACACACAGCACCTGCTCTGGCACACAGGAACAGAGCAGACGTACTCAGCTGCATCAGGCACTGCTCCCCTCTTTCCTCTGCCTGCAGGGCTGTGCTGCTGCCAGAACCTTCAGCCCAGGATCCCGCAGCAGAGGGAGGTTCTCCGTCCTCTTCCCAAAACGCTGCAGCTTCTCCGTCCTCTTCCCAAAACGCTGCAGGTTGGCCATCGTCTTTCCAAGCCATGGGACGTTCACCCTCCACTACCCATGCTGGGAGACATTCACCCTCCTCTTCCCAAGCCACAGGATGTCCTCCGTCCTCATCCCACACCGGGAGATGTCCGTCATCCTCGTCCCACGCCATGGCAGCTTGGCCATTCTCGTCCTGTACCGAGTGACGTCCACCATCCTCGTCCCACGCTGGGAGATGTCCACTGTCCTTGTCCCACACGGCGGGAGCCTCGCCGTTGTATTCCCAATCGGCGGGATGTTCACCTTCATCTCCCAGAAGAGCGGGAAGTTCACTGTCGTCTCCCGGCACAGAGGGAAGTTCACCATTATCTCCCTGAAGAGTGGGAAGTTCACCGCTGCCTTCCTCCTCTTTGGCCTCCTCTTTGGAGGCAGAGGGAGCCGGAGGAGGTGCTGATGCTGCTTTTGTGCCCTGTGGACAGGCGGTAGTGTGAGGGACGGGAAGTTCCATCTCAGTTATCACCTTATGTATCCTCAGCTACACATCCAGCTGCACTAAGCAGAAATAGGGTTCCCAGCTGTTCAAACAAACAAACAATGGGCTAAAGTCGACATTGCCACCTATTGTTGGGAATTTGATACTCCACCATGGCTAAAGCCAGCAAGCAATCTTCTGCCTGCAAAACCACACCTGCAGCTCTTCAAAAGCATTTCAACAGAAAAGGAGAAAACTGCCAGGGATGCCTTTGCTGCTGCTGCTGCTGCTGCTGCTGCAAAGACACTGACAGGAACTTTCCTTCAGCCTCCGAGGTTTGCACTCGGCTGCCACACGCTCAGCTCACAACTTGCTGCACAATTCCAAACACCAAAGGTTCCCTTTGAACTCACCAAAGGAGGAGCTGCTCGAGATCCACCTGTCAGGTGCCCTGCAATGGGAGAAGGAACATGAACCAGATGCTGTCAGGAAAAGAAATGCCTGTGGTGGGAAATGCCACAGAGCAAGGCAAGCCCAAGAGAGCATTTTGCTTTCACAGCATCCCTCCAGGAGCCACAGTCCCTTCACACAGCAAGCAAGAGAACAGCACCAAATACTGGGCTGTGTCAGTTCTGGGCCCGGCAAACGGAGGGAGTTCCAGGCTCGGCTGCCACACACTCTCCCCTTGAGAGTACGGAACTCTCCCAGGCCTCACTGCAAATGCTGTGCACACCCTGCTGGCTGCAGACACCCCCTTTTTTCAGCTGCAGCTGCTGGCAGCAGCTCTCCCAAACCAATGGTGTCTTCATGGCAATTTGGTTACAAAGTCAACCCACTTCCAGAGGAAGAACAGAAAGCACACAGCAAGCTCAAGGCCACAGAATCTGCACCGAGGGAAAAGCTTGACTTACGTGCCAAGTGGGTCAAGAAATACACCGAATAAGCCACAGAGTACAGGCTGCAAACTGCAGCAACCAAATTCTGGAACATTTTGGCTGCGCTGCACACGTCTGCAGACTGTAGCCCTGCAAGCACAGAAGGACAGCCGTCAGGCTGTGGGCTGACCGCTGGGAATGCCTCGGGCAGGAGGATCCTCCTGCAAGGAGCAGGCGCCCAGAGCCGCTCTGGACACTGCGGCCTCTGTGTCCCACAGCAAGAGCAACACCACGGGGACGTGGAAATGCTCCTGTGACATCACAGCAGCAGCTCATGCAAAAACCGCCTGGAAGGTTCTCCTGTGTCACCAAGGAGCAGAAAGAATCCTCCCAGGGCACAGGCTATTGCCCAAAGGATGCAAGAGGAACTGTGAAAATGCAGCCCTAAGGACGCCTGATAGCCCAGCCTGAACACTGAGGAGGAACAAGGATGGGAGAAAACCAAAGGAAACGTGACCTTTGCTCACTGATGCTTCTGAGTGAAACCAGCAAGCCTCCTTCCATCTGGCATCTTTGTTCTAGTTCTAAAAACAAACAAGATTCTCCACTCTAAATATACAGAAGGCAGGAACTGGGGTGGAGGTGGGATTAGGAACGAGGAGGAGCAGGACTCGGAGGGAGACAGGAAAAGGAGGAGCAGGAAGGCGAGGAGCATGGGTGACAAAAGAAGGAGAAACAGGAGGTTCCAGTGCCCCCTGTGTCCGCAGCACCCCAGCCAGGGGACAATCACCCCCACAGTGTCCCGTGGTGAGTGAGCAGGGAGGGGAACTTTGTCCTAAATCTACCAGGGCTTCCCTGTGAGTTATTTTATTGGGGTGTGTTTGGAGCTCGCAGGTTCCAGAATTGAGTCCCAAATATCATCTGCCGTCCCTGGGAGTTACCCATTGGTGTGTGTAGGTGTGGATCTTGCAGGACCCCAAAGCTGAGCCCCTTGGGGGGATTTTTGGGGGTCCATGTGGCCGTCGTTCGGTATCTGTGGAGGGAGGACATTGGTCCTGGGGACCCCTGGGAGAGCAGAGGAGGGAAAACCCTTGGACCCTCAGGGTGGGGAGAGCAGAGAGGGATGATCCCAGAGCTGGGGGACCCCTGGCAGGCTGGAAAGGGATGAGCCTGTCGAGGAGGGATCCCTGGGATCTCAAACTAGAGCATCAGGGGAGACGGGACCCCATGGGCCCCCACCAAAAGCCCCTGGATCATCCCTTAGCAGGACCTCGGAGAGAAGGGAATACCTGGAGCCATGGGACCCCCAGGGAAGAGAAACCTCTGGAGCCCCAAAGTGTAGAGATCAGAGATGGGGAACACAGGGGAGGGTTTTTTGGGCTGAATCTTGATAATTTGGAGACTTTCATGGATGCAAAATGCCTGCTGTGTTCTAGAGATGGATTTGGGCAGCAGCCCAAGGAGGCCTCAGCCCAAGGAGGCTCCCCGTTTTTCCCCCAAACAAGGATTTGTCATTCCCAAGCCAAAGCTAAATGGAGCAGGAAGAAAAGTCCCACAAATGCTTGGAATGTGAGAAGAGCTTTGTCTACAGCTCCCACTTGAGGGAACACCAGAACATCCACATTGTTGAGAGGTCCTACGAATTCCTGAGTGTGGGATGAGCTTCACCCAGACCTCCCACTTGACCCAACACCAACGGAGGCACCATAAGGGAAGCCCTGCGAGTGCCTCGAGTGTGGGAAGAGCTACGTGCGCTGCTCCAGCTCCGTCCCCCAGGGGAGGATCGGCGTTGGATGATCCCCAGTGACCCGCGTTGGGCAGAGCCCTGGTGATTTATGGTCCTGGTGATCCGTGTTGGGAAGACACCTGGCTGGGGGGCTCCACCGCTTCCTGGCTCCCCGTGGTAACCTGGGTGAATGCAGGGGCAGCAAGATCCATAGGGATGCAAACCAACATCAGGAATTCACTGGGGAGAGTGGATTTGTTGTCTTTCAACCCCCAAAAAATCTTTTGAGTTCAGTCATATCTTCTGGTGGCATCAACAACACTTGAGGTCTTGAGGTCTTTTCCAACCTCAGTGATTCCATTCTGATTTTCTATGGCCCAAAGGCTTCTTCTGCAGCCAAATGGTGATGGATTGGGCAAAGACCAAGATTTTGGAGACAGCGGGGTGGAAACCCTTCTGAAAAAGCTTCTTGCCTTCCACTGAAGCACATGGATCCTCACCCAGCAGACATGGAAATCCTTTTCTTTTGGCCTTGATTTGCTTTTCATTTCTTTTCATTCTTTCAAAACATCTGAAATGGGAGTAAAAATAAAGACATTGAACTGAGACGTGGGTGGGGACATGGAAGGATATAGACATGGTGGAACACTGACATGGAGAGTGACATGGGGACACGTGGACATGGATGGGGACATGGCCGTTCGGGGGGATGTGAGAGGACACGAGCATGGACAGAGGTATGGGGGACAATGACAGGGATGGGAATGTGGTGGGGAAACAGCCAATGGGTGAGGACATGGTGGGACATGGCCAGTGGCATGTGGGGACATGGCCATGGCCGGTGCCATGGGGGGAACTTGCAGGGGCTGTGGGGGATGCTGGGTTTGAGGGAGCTGAGGGTTCCTGGGAGGGCCTTGGGGCTTGCTGAGGGCTTTGGGGACCCCAGACCGAGCAGCTCCAGCTGCACTGGGAGACCCTGGTGGAGGTTCTGGGGCAGCTGCTCAAGGAGCCCCTGACCTGGACCCCCAGCCGGGCATTGGGCTCCTGGGAGGGAATGAACATCCTTGTCCCCAGGAGGGAAATCCCAGCAGCCTCGGGGTGTCAGGGGCAGCTGAGAGGCCACAACAGGGAAGGGGAAAGCCAGACAGAGCTGTCCCCCTCCAAAACTGCATCCCAAAAATCCCAAAACTCAGGGATCCTTCCAGAAAAAAGCTGCCAGGAGCTGCCTGAATTGAGGGCAAGGGGGATGGTACCTGCAGTCTGAGCAGTAGGGGCCTGGAATCCCCCAAACCAAGCACAGGGGAGAAGGGTGGTGGGGACTGGGGGGATGATGAGGAAGGCAGAGAAGAGGGGGAGAAAGAGAGGTCTGGGAACCCCAAAGAGAGTGAGAGAGGTGTGGGACCCCCAAACTGAGTTGGGAGGGGTCTTTGGGTTGGAGAAACAATGGGGGAGGGGAGGGAAAGGTGGGGCTGGGACATGAAAAGGGGTTTCATATGGGTCCTTTCTTGTCCCCGTCATTCCATCCCTGGAGTGATTCCCTGGGTCTCGGGGTGGGGAGGCAGGATGGATCTGCACTGGAGGGGTCTCCAAGCCCCCTGCTCATCCCTGGGGGGCTCATAGGGGGTTTCCCACACAGCATCCAGTGCTTCAGCGGCCATGGGGCAAGGGGGTGGGAAAGGGGGGGTCTGGGTTTGGTGGTTAGGAGGAGCAGGAGGAAGAGGAAGGAGGGAGGACAAGGAGGGGGAAAAGGAGGAGCAGGAACAGGAGCAGAAAGAGAAGGAGCAGCAGTAGAACCACGTGGTTCCCCCACCCTCCTGCTGAGTCCGCAGATTCCCCGGCCCCAGCAGGTGAACAGGGAGGGGAAGCTCGCCCCACATCTCTCAGAGGGTGTCCTGGAGGGCCTTTTGCAACGGCTGGGATGTTTGGATCTCACAGGACCTGAAAGCTGAGCCACAAATGTCCCTTGGGAGAATCATGGAGGATCCACATGGTGATTGCCCAGTACCGGAGGACGTGGGGGGGTGACATCGGTTTTGGGACTCGCAAGGAGTGGGGAGAGCAGCATGGGGAGATCCCGAAGCTAGGGTTCCTCAGCAGCCTGGCAGGGTGGGGGAGGATAGAGATGAGCAGGGTCTCGGCCCACCCCGTGGTGAACAGGTGGTGACTTCTTGAGCGAGACTTGGGCAGTGGGACCAGCTAACCCAAGGTGCTCACCAATGCCTTTTCCCCCAAGCCAGGATTTGTCAATCTCAGACTGTGTCTAGATGGAGGTAAAGGAGGCTGCGAGGAAAAAAGAAGATGCCTGGGATACTGAGGCAGGTGAGGAGGAAGTCGTTGCCCCTTTCCCCCTCTCCTCTGCTCCATCTCCCAGCCCAGCCTCACCCCCGGCTGCAGGATAACCCCACTGCCAACGCTGTCCTGCCAGGGGTAGGCTGGGGGGGATCTCCTTCCCCTTCCCTCTGACAGAGGCAAATCCTATCCTCTCCTTCCTTCCTCTCGTCATTCTGTCCTGCTTCCTCCCTCATTCCTTCCTCTCCTTGTCTTTCCTTACTCCAGGCACTGAGCTGCAGACAGAGACCAGGGAGAAGAAATCCCCGCCACGGAATCTTGTGGAAGAGGCTGTTTTGAGCGGCTCCCTGGCACAGGAATCCAGTGGTGAGGAAAAGCCCAAGAGCACCCACACAAGGAGGGGCTGCAGACCAAGCCCAAGGAGCTGTGAGGAGGAAAGACCCCCACCCCTGTGCTGGGGAGGTGGCTGGAGATACAGCCAGATCTTGGAGCTGGTGGAGAAGGCTCAGGCCAGTGCGAAGCCCCACGGGTGCTTGGAATGTGGAAAGGGCTCCAGGTGGAGCTTCGAGCTGAGGAGACATCAGAACATCCACACTGGGGATTGGGCCCTACAAGAACGGGGAATGTGAGATGAGCTTCAGGCGGAGCTCAGCCTATTCCTGGTGCCTCCAAAGACAGTGGTGCCAGATGCAGAGACCACCCTGCAGCCTCTGGAGATCCATGGGGATGCAGAGATCTCCCCGCAGCCCCTGGAGGAGCAACGCTGGAGCAGGGGGATGCCTGACAGGAGGCTGTGAGCCTGTGGACAGAGGGGCCCCCGCTGGAGCAGCCTGTCTCTGAAGGACTGACCCCGTGGCAGGGGACCCATGCTGCAGCAGTTTGAGGGGGGCTGTTGCCTATGGGATGGACTGGGGTTGGAGAAGTTCCAGAGAACTGTCCAGTGGGAGTTCCCCAGGGTGCAGCAGGAGAATGGCTCCTGTCCCTTAGCAGAGGAAGAAGCCTGAACTGAGGGGCATGAACTGAGCGTGGCCCCCCATTCCCTGTGTCCCTGCACTACCGGGGTAGGAGGTAGAGGTGGAAGGAGGGAGGGCTGGGGAATGTGTTTTGAAGGGTTTTTTCCTCTCATTGTCCTACTCTGAGTTTGTTAGCAATAAATTCAATTCATATCTCCAGTTTGGAGCCTGTTTTGCCCGTGACGATGTTTGATGAGGGAACTCTCTTGCTCCTTAACTCATGAACCCTTGGTTAAATTTTCTCTCCCCTGTCCTGCTGTGGAGGGCACTGATAGAGCAGCTTTGGTGGGTGCCTGGCATCGGACAGCACCACCCCACTACAATGGGACACGTCCCTGTGTGCCCCCGTGCTATGGTGCCACTGTTGCTGTTGCTTTTGTCTCCCTCATCAATTTTATCTTTTGCATTAAATGCTTGCGAAGTGCCCCCGGTGTCCCTCGTGTTCCCCCGGCGCCGGCAGCCCCGTCCCTGCCCTGCTCCCCCTCCCACGCCCCGTCCCGGCTGGCGGAGCCTTGGAGCTGCCGTGGGGGCCGTGGGGCTGCCCCGGGGGCTGCGCCCTGAGCCGGGGCCCCTTCCCAGCGCTCCCAGTCTGCCCATCCAGCCCGGAGCAGCCGGCGAGGGCTTCAGCTGGGACGGCAGGGGGGCGATGCTGAGGGGTGGGACCCACCTCGCTTGGGTTTGGTTTGCTCTTCCCAGCCTCAGGAAAAAAGATTTTTGGATGTTTCTGCCAGAAATCTCTCCCCTCCTCCACTCAGCCCAAGGGCCTGGGGGTTTTCCCTCTTTTTTTGGCGAAATCAAAGCCGTGCACCTCATTCTCATAATTATGGCCAGGAGAAGTGACGGCTTTCCTCGGAGCCGGTACCGGCGAACACGCGGGGCTGGGAAAGGCGGGCCGGGAGGTGCGGAGAAGTTTGTTTGTGTTTCCAGCTCAATCCCGACTCGGGCCCGGGCCCGTCCCAGCGCTGTTCCTCATCTGCGGCTTTCCCCTCACACAGCCCGGGGGCGGGGCCTGAGAGCGCGGGGCGGGTGTGGGCCGTGTGCAGAGCCCGCCCCTGTCTCGCTGCCATTGGCGAATTGTGCCGTCACTCCAGAATCTCGCGCGCTGATTGGACCGAGCGGGGCCAAGCCCGGCCCCGGGGCCGCCCCCCGGGCTGCCGTTGACCGGCAGAGGCGCCATTGGCGGAGCGTGTGTGCGGGCCCGGGGGCGGCGGCAGCGGCCGGAGCCCGGTGAGGCGGCGGCGGAGCTCGGAGGCGGCCCCAGCGCGGGTGGGAGCCGCGCTCGGTTCTGCCGGGGCTCGGGGCCGGCTGCAGGCGGAGGGGGCGGCAGGGGGCTCTGGCGGGTTCCTTGTGCCGTGTCGGCGCCGTGTTCCCCGTGGCCTGAGGGCGCTGCGGGAGCGGCTGCCCGCGGTCTCCTTCCCGCCGCTGCCTCGGCAGGAGCCGGTGCCGGAGCAGCGCTGCCTCGTCCCGCTTCCTGCGGGTAGGACGGAGGTGGCCGCCCTGTCCCCGGGGCTGTGCGGGAAAATTCCCGTGGCCAGAGGTTTGTGTTCCCAGAGGAGACCGAGGAGTCCTGTAAAAGTGACTTTATTCCTGAACAAAGGGAGAGGCCGTGCGGCGTTTGCCGTGGGGTCTCTCCAGTTGTTGTCGTACTCGACCTCCTTTTTATCCTGATTTTCCCTTCTGCATCTCCCTGTCCCTTTGCCCATCGAAAAACCCATACCAAAGTTTTGCCATCACTTAGAGCCTCCCACAAACATACACAAATACATTCCAAAACAATCAAGTTTCTTCTACTTCTTCTCCTGAGACTAAAAATTGTTTCTCACACCCCTGGTCAAATCTAACTGATCACATAAAAGTAGGAATATTACCGAAAATGTTCCAATGGTGTAATCCTTTCACTTAAACTGCGAGAGAAACGAAAACTCTCCAACAGTATTTTTACTGTTAGAGAGTCAAGGCATTACTTCATTTTGGCCAGGATGTGCAACAGAAATCATTTCATCCACACACAGCCCGGGTTTGCAGAGAAAATCATTCCATGACACGTGTGAATTATTAAAAAAATTATGTATATCGCCGTAATGCCGATATCCAACTCTGACGGACAAAAGACTCTCTAACAGTTTAAAGTTAGAAAGTGTATGTGTAATGACGACGCCGGGCAGCGTGTGGGATAGCTCCCAAACACACGCACCCCTTCAGAAGATCACAGGGTCTTTTTATGTACAGAAGGATTGAATACCCAAAACACAAATGTATATTCATGACTTTAGTACATCCCATTCCCCGCTTCGTATGGTAATTAGCCAAAAGCTATTAAGCATGCGTGGTTTGTTCTTTGAAATGGGTCAGTGGTCTTTTTTATGGGGCAAGGTCTCAAAATGATGGAGTAAGTGAGTCTTCTTCGCTTTGACTTTTTAACCTTTTAGTGTTGTGTGACATCTGAATCCTGTTTTCCCAGGAGTATTTGATTTATGAATTCATTGCCCTTCTTGAAGCCTATTGATTAGTCAGAATACACAAACGTAAGTTGACAAGCCTCGTGATTTATCAGTTCCTTAAATCTGGCTTCTGCTTAGCAAAAGAGAAGTCTATCTGTCTTACTTCAGCAATATCTGGTTTAACTAAAATCTTTAATTCTTCAAAATTATTGTTTCACGTGAGTTTTAGTAGACTTTCCCTAAACTTTAAACAGTCTGAACCCATAGAAATCCATGGGTTTGATGTTCATTGCTTCCAAGTTGTGAAGTTCTCAGTATTTGGTTTCCTACTGGAGCCGGATTTCTTTGCCTCTGATGTTAATTAGGTTGGCACTCCTGGATTTCCTTACCAGCCTTTTCCAGACCAGGTGTCTCCAGCTATTCCAGGGGCAGTGTCTGGGGTAGATGTTGGTTGCTGTTTGCTGATGGTCGTTGATGTTTTGTTGCTGGTCGTTATCTCTGTGGGTGTCTTTTGGGCTATTCCCAGTCTGTTGAGATGGTAAACTCATCTCTGTTGGGTGGTGTAACATCCCTTTTAAAAAAAAATCTTCTAAAATTCCTTTCCCCAGGGCAAAGGCAAACCAAGCCTGAGTAGAGAAATTCAAAACCCCCTAAATTTAAAGCCGGTATATTTTCCAACAATGTAATCCCTTCCAACCCAGTGTGTGAGTGTGATTGAGAGCCAGAGTGGAATTCTCCCGTTGTCTTCCCCAGCCCTGTGGCGAGTGCAGGCACAGAAACCACTGAAGCTCCAGCAGTGGCAGCAAGGCTTGGCCCCCAGTGTGTGGAGATGCCCCAGGAGGTGCCCAGGCAGACGATTCCAGCAGAGGATCTGTGGGCAGGCACAGGGGCTTCCCCCGCTGTGGAGCCCTGGCTGCTGCTCCGGTGCCTTCAGTGCGGGGTCAGTCGTGGCCTGTTTAACATCCACAGACAATTCCAATTCCTTTTGGGAGTCTGGGAGAGCCATGGCTGGGGCATCAATCATTTTGTTTTTTCATTTTCTCAAGTTCTCTTTCTCATGTCCATACCGCAAAATTGAGGCTGTCTGGGGTTAAAAAGTAGTCATACAATGTTCTGAGTAGAACAGAGAATCCTCAATCCAGGTCCTTCAATTCCCCATTAATCCTCAGAGTTGTCCCAGCTCCATTTTAGTCCTGGGTAACATTACTTCTGAGATTCCCTGGACCCTATGTGGGTCCATACACCACAAACCTTCAGTCAAAATATGCCCCAAATATTTAACTTTTTTCTCCAGCTTTTGCGCTTTTTTTTTTTGGTTTTTTGGGGGTTTTTTGTTTTTTTTTTTCAAATACTCCATGATGCTTTTTAGTCTGAAAATTGAGCCAATTCACAGAGGCTTCTTCTACCACTTCTTGACCTCCTGACTGAAGCACGTCATCCACATCCTGCATTACAGGGATTCAATATCAGGCTGTAAGCCCTTCCTTCCCTCCCTTGGAACACGGGATTGCTTTTAGACACCACTTGTCCTGGTTGCTTCAGAGTAATTTGGAGAGGCTGGGTATCTGATTTTCCCTCTTTCCCTGGGGCTGCCCACACTTGTGGGTTCACTTCAGCACAGGCCTTGCCAGACATTTGACACAAAGGTACAAGAGAACTAGCCTGTGTTTCACCTTTTACAATATTGATTTGCATTTCCAATATAGCCATCAAATACCTCCCCAGTAAATTACAATCACAATTAGGAGCAAATAACAATTCCTGCATTTCAAACCCATCCCCCACATCTGCCGATAGTGGTTGAATAAAACACATCTTTCCCACTTGTCCCTGAATAATCAAAGACATTTTTGGGATTTTCCCCCCTTAGGTCTAAGATCCAGAGTGGATGGAGAGGCCCCTGTGTGTATGAGGAAAGGCCTCGTGTGGATGCAGCCCCAGCCTGAATGTTGTCAAGGGCTGCAGTGTGGTGGGTCCCTGGTGGAATGGGAGCTCTGGCAGCCCCAGGAATCCATGTCCATGCAGGGGTGGACTTGCTCCTGCTGAGGGTGCTGCCGTGTGTGCCTGCAGTGTCCTTGTGGCCTGCAGATGGAACCCTGCTTCCTTGCCAGGGGCTGTTTGGGTGGGCTCTCCCCCGCCGAGGAGGGCAATGCCTGTGCCAGGTGCTTGTGGCCGAGCCCGTCCCCTCGGTGCTGGGGCCCCCTTGGGCGCTGGGGTTCGTCCCTCAGGGGCTGTAGAAACTCTGCCATGGCCTTTTCCTCCAGCTTGGCCTTTTCCTCCTCCCTTCTTGCCTTCACCTGCTGTGCCTTTGTGCCCAAGTGCTCCAGGTGCTTCTTGTGCCACTCCTGCATCCCCCCTGAGTGCCTGTGGGTGCTCCTCCTCTGACCGCTGCTGAGCTTTCTGCAGAGTCATTCCTTTCTCCAGCGACCCAAACAAAATCCTTAAAGGAGAATCTCGATCCTTCCCTGAGTAATCCACATTTCCCAGCTGTTCCTTCCTTCCTGCTGAGCCCCGGCTGCCCCACAGCTCCCCACAGGCCCCCAGCCCGTGCTCCCGGTGCCGCACCTCTGTGCCCGCTGCTGCCGCTCCCCAGCACGGAGAACCCCCCTGGGATCCTGACCTCCTTGTTTTCCTCTCCTGGAAACCGGGGGTACAAAGGATCTGCAGCAGCTGGCAAATTTAGAGGATAAGACCCTGCTGAAAAACTTTCCAGTCCTCAGTATTTCTCTCTTCCTCCTCTTTTTCACTGTCCTTTTTTTTTACCACACGGATTCCTCCTTCTGCTTCTTGCCTCTTAAAGAATATTCCCGCACCCTCCTCTTCACCCTAACCCTTCCCAGCACACCAACACCATCCATGCCCTCTTGTCTAAATCCCTTCTCGACCTCCCTTGTACCCCTCTGGGTGTCTATCTCCTTTATTTCCTCTGGGAGAATGTGCAGACTGCCTCAACATATTCCCAAGGGACCCTTCAGAGATATTTTGGGATCACCATCCCTTTTGCCAGGACGCCTTCC
Source organism: Chamaea fasciata (assembly GCF_029207755.1). NCBI lineage: Eukaryota > Metazoa > Chordata > Aves > Passeriformes > Sylviidae > Chamaea > Chamaea fasciata. The sequence continues at coordinate 1,735,428 of NW_027094117.1, read as the reverse complement.
TGGCTTTCCCTTTTCCACCCTCCATGGGTGCCCTGCCTTGTTCACTCCCTGAAGATCCCAGTGTCCTCACTGATGAGATTTTCAGTGCTCTCTCCCTGCCGACTCTTCACAGACTCCCCTGATCTTTCACTGCGGATCTGTCTTCTGATCGTACTCTCCTTAACATTCACCCCACTTCTGTATAGGTAACGATATTCACAGCTTGGTTAGTTCTTTGTTCTTCTTGTCGAAGTTGATGAATTTAGCAGGACCTTGGCTGAGCAGCAGTCTGTGTGGTCAGTTAATAACATTTTCTGGAAGTGATGGCTTCTTCTGTCCCTTCCTAATGTCCAATTGCCTGGCCGTATCCCCAAGGAGATTCGCAGCATCTGTTTGTAAAGACACTTTCCTCTTCTCCCTTTCATGGGGGTTCCCCGTTTGCGGGACATCCCCCCTGGAGCAGGGTCTCCCCCGTTGCTGCAGCCCCACCCCTCCGGCAGGCTCAGCCAATGGGAGCGCGCGGCGCTGATGACTCACCAGTTGCCAGGCAGACCCGCAGGTCCCAGCGTTGCCCCCCTGGACGCCACGTGCGCCCCGCCCTCGGCCGCAGCGCCCCCGCGAGGGGAATTTGGGGAGGTGGGAGTGGGGAGCGCCAAGGCCGGGCCCCCCGCGCTGTCGTGGCGGGAGCGGCTGCAGTGGGCAGCGAGTGCGGGCGGGAGCGGCCGAGAGCCCAGCGCTGCCCCAGCCCGACCTGCCCCAGCTGCATCCGTGCCCCTGCGGTGGGATGCTGTGGGTTTGGGGGGAAGAGGGAGCCGGCAGTGGGTGCTGGGCCTGGGGGCAGGAGAAGGGAAGGAGCAGCAGGGCTGAAGAACAAAATGTTCAAAGGATACACGGTGGAGGAGAAGGTGGGATTGTGCAAGAGAAAGAGGAATAGTACGAGGAAGAGGAGTGTGAGGAGGAGTAGGGACACAGGAGGAGGAGGAGCAGGCAGAGGAGGCTCATTAAGGTTCCATCCCTTTCTGTATCTGCAACCCCCTGCCAGCCCCAGCAGCGTTGCCCCCTCCACAGGCAGCAGGTGACTGGAGCGGGGGATCCACGTTTTTCATGGGGGTTAATCTTGGTGTTTCTGTGCTATGACGGGCTAAATGTTGGTCCTTTGATTTTTTGTAAGAGGCTGCATCTTTTTTTTATAGAAGATGTTTTGACTGAGTTTTGATCTTTTTGGGGGGAATTTTTGATCTCGGTCATTATGTTTGTGCTGAATCTTAGGGTTCTGGAGGTTCTTACGGACAGAAGGTGGCAATGATTTCTTGAAATGAACTTAGGCAAGGAGGAACCCCCATCCTGACGCGCTGTCCTCTTGTCTTTTCCCCAAACCAGGATTTTTCATTCCCAAGGAGTGTCTAGATAGAGGAGGAGGAAAAGCCCCGGAGATCCCGCAGGAGGAGGGGCTGCAAACCCAGCCCAGGGAGCTGCGAGGAGGAAAGACCCCCCCTGTGCCAGGAGAGTGGCCGGAGATTGATCCGGAGCTCAGAGCTGGTGGAGAAGCCTCATGGAGGGGAGAAGCCCCACAGGTGCCTGGAATGTGGGAAGGGTTTTACCTACAGCTCCGACCTGATTCGGCACCAGAGGATCCACAGTGGGGAACGGCCCTACGAGTGTGGGGAATGTGGGAAGAGCTTCAGGCACAACTCCAGCCTGATCCAGCACAAGAGAATCCACACCGGGGAACGAACCTTTAAGTGTGGGGAGTGTGGGAACAGCTTCAGCTACAGATCCAGCCTGGTGGTACATCAGAGGATTCACAGTGGGGAAAAGCCCTACGAGTGTGGGGAATGTGGGAAGAGCTTCATCCGGAAGTACAGTCTGATTGAACACCAGGTGATCCACAGTGGGGAACAGACCTGTGAGTGTGGGGAATGTGGGATGGGCTTCAGCCAGAAGGGCAGTCTTATGCAACACCAGAGGATCCGCACTGGGGAACGGCCCTATGAATGTGTGGAATGTGGGAAGAGCTTCAGGTACAGCTCCGGCCTGAGAAAACACCAGAGGATTCACACGGGGGAAAAGCCCTACGAGTGTGGGGAATGTGGGAAGAGCTTCATCCAGAGATTCCAGCTGAAGGAACACCAGATGATCCATACTGGGGAAAAGCCCTACAAGTGTGGGGAATGTGGGAAGAGCTTCAGAGACTGCTCCAGTCTTGTTCAGCACAGGGTGGTGCACACTGGGGAAAGGCCCTACATCTGCTCGGAATGTGGGAAGAGCTTTGCATGGAGCTCCCACCTGAGAACGCACCAGCGCATCCACAGCTGGGAGAGGCCCTACGAGTGTCTCCAGTGTGGGAAGAGGTTTGCAAGGAGCTCCACTCTCCTCTTACATGAGCGGATTCACACGGATGAGAGGCCCTTCCGCTGCCCCGACTGCGGGAAGGGCTTCAACCACAACTCACACCTCACTGTCCACCGGCACATCCACACCGGGGAGAGGCCCTACGAGTGCCCTGAGTGCGGGAAGAGCTTCGTGTGCTGCTCCAGCTCCATCCCCCATGGAAGGATCGGCGTTGGATGATCCCCAGTGACCCCCGTTGGGCAGAGCCCTGGTGATCCGTGGTCCTGGTGATCCGTGTTGGGAAGAGATGTGGCTGAGGGGGCTCCACATCTTCCTGTCTCCCTGTGGGCACCTGGATGAACACAGGGGCAGGAACATCCATCGGGACACAGACCAACATTGGGAATTCCTTGTGGAGAGCGGATTTGTTGACTTTCAACCCCAGAAAATCTTTTGTGCTCAGTCCTGTCTTCTGGGGGCATCAAGGAATGCTGGATGGTCTTGGAGGTAATTTCCAGTGTCAGGATTCCATGATTTTGCTTTCCTGTTGCCCATGGGTGTTTTCCACAGACAAATGGTGATGAACTGGGGCAAAGACCATGACTGTGGAGGCAGTGGGGTGGAAATCCCTCCAAAAAAGGTTCTTCCCTCCCACCCAAGCATGTGGATCCTCAGCTGGCACGGACAGGAAAATCCTTTTCTTTTGGCCTTGATTTGCTTTTCATTTCTCTTCATGCCTTTTAAATGTCCAACACTGGGGTAAAAATAAAGACATTGAACTAAGACATGGGTGGGGACATAAGACATGGAGAGTGACATTGGGACACATAGACATGGAGGGTGACGTGGCCATTCATGGGAACATGAGGGGACGCGGGCACAGATGGAGACGTGGGGGACAATGACAAGGATGGAGACACGGTGGGGAGGCAGCCATGGGTGAGGACATGGCCAGTGACATGTGGGGACATGGCCATGGCCGGTGCCATGGGGGGAACTTGCAGGGGCTGTGGGGGATGCTGGGTTTGAGGGAGTTGAGGGTTCCTGGGAGGGCCTTGGGGCTTGCTGAGGGCTTTGGGGACCCCAGGCCCAGCGGCTCCGGCTGCGTTGGGAGACCCTGGTGGAGGTTCTGGGGCAGCTGCTCAAGGACCTCCTGACCTGGACCCCCAGCCGGGCATTGGGCTCCTGGGAGGGAATGAACGTCCTTGTCCCCAGGAGGGAAATCCCAGCACTCCCAGGGTGTCGTGGGCAGCTGAGAGGCCACAACAGGGAGGGGAAAGCCAGACAGAGCTGTCCCCCCTAACAACTGCACCCCAAAAATCCCAAACTCAGGGATTCCTCCCAGGAAAAAGTTGCCAGGAGCTGCCTGAATTCAGGGAAAGGGGGGATGGGACCCCCAGACTGAGCAGTAGGGGCCTGGAACCCCTAGAACCAAGCATGGGGAGATGGTGGTGGGGGATTGGGGGGCAGTGGGGAAGAGGTGGAAGAGTGGGGGAAATGGGGGGCCTGGGACCCCAAAAGAGTGGGGGAGGGGTTGGGACCAACAGATTGCTTTGGGAGGGGTCCTACTCTGTCAAGCTGTTCGTGGGTATAGGGTCTTAAATGGCCAAGAACATTTTCTGGTTATTACGAGTTGTTTATTATATAAATGCATTGATCCAAAAAGCAGGAGTCCTAAGTATGTAGTCTTACTAAAAGTTGCAATACTTAAAGTCCCAGTGGGGCGTAGAAGCAGGTTAACAGACAGTTCCAACCTCGGGGGCAATAACTTACTGACAAGGAATCCCAGCCACGGGGGGAAGGCAGATTGACAAGGGCTCCCAGCCAGAAGGAAAAGGCAGATTCCTGGCCCAGAGTCCCATTTCGAGCAGCGTTCTCTGCAGCAGTGGCCGCAGCAGCAAAGGCTTCAGCTGTAACAGCGGCAGCAGCAGCAGCAGCTGCACCCCCCAAGTGGTGATACCTGACAAAGTCCTGGCCACGGCCCCCTGGCCACGGCTCCCTGGCAGAGCCCCGTTGTCTCTTGTTGTAGATGGCAGGAGGATGGATCCGTCATTGAAGAATCGATGAGTCGATGCCATTGCCCCCGAAACAGGATTTTTATCCATGAACCATAAATGCATATTCATATCCTTATCTATAGGTTTTCCAATTAAATAAGAACACAATTCTAAAACATTCTTTCTACATCAATCTAAACTTAATTTTGAAAGTATGTAAAACTGGGAAGGATGGTATCAATCCTTACACAAAGGCGTATACCATATCTATTAACATAAAAGGTTCTATCATATAACGTGTCTATTAACGTAAAAGGTTCTATCTCATTCACGTAAAAATTGTACCTGTTCTATCTAGTACTGTGAGCGATGTTTTTGTTATGTGTAAAGCCAAATCACCAGGCCTTAGGGCTCTGGGCTACCTAGCAAATTCTTAAGGCACTTAGAGTCTGTTTACTTACAACTAAAGTCTAAACTTCTACTTCATATTTACATGGCTTAATATATTTTAATTTCTCTAAAGACTTTAATTCAACCCCTGTATCCTTCTGTCCCCCTGGGGAACCCAGTGGGGCATGCACTACATCTCCTCTCTAATCCCCAGGATGGAGCCGGGGTAGGTCGGGCTGGGGCAGCTCTGGGCTCTTGGCCCGGCCTGGGCGCCCCCCCCTCAAATTTCCCTGGTGGCTTAGAGGGGTCCCTGCACTTTTTGGGGATCGCTGGGTGCCGTGCTTGGGTTCAGGTGTCTCCCAAGGAGTCTGAGAGTGGGGTGACATAGGGGGGACACATGGGGCTCCCCATTCTCGATCCATCCCAGGGACGGTTCTGCCTCCATCGCCAATCATGGTCCACCCACAGGGTGCCCCCAGGTCCCTCCCCACTGCCCCCCATAACTGGGACTGGGTCTAACTGGGAAGCTTTACTGGGAACACTGGGAGCAGCCGGGCAGGGACAGAGTGACAGCGGGGCTGGGGGGACACACGACCCCCCAAAAATCAGCGCGGGGACAGAGTGGGGGGTCCGGCCGGGCCCGAGGCCATGGGGAGGGGCAGCGGCCGCCAGCGGCTCAGGAGCTCTGTGGGCAGAGAAAAGGGGGTGACACCGGGCTGGGGGCCCCGGGGGGAGCGCACACGCTCCGGCCATGGGGGACCACCAGCCCCGGGACCCCCCCTAACCTTCTTGCACAGGTAGAAGCCCAGCCCCAGCGCCAGGAACACCGAGCCCAACATGAAGCCCCCAATCCCCGTCAGCACCTTGCTGCGGGCGGCGTCCAGCGGCATCTCTGGGGGGGCCGTGGGGCTCAGCACCCCCCAAAACCTCTCACAGAAACCCCGAGTCCCTCCAAGTTCCCTCCTGCTTTCCCCCAGCCCACCCAGGAGCCCCTGAAACCTCCTCCCAATCCCTTCCCGGCCTCCCCACCACCCACCAAAGCCCCTCCTGTCCCTCTCGGCATCCCACAACCCCCTCCCACTTGCCTCCCAGGACCTCCAAACCCTCTCCCAGTCCCTTCCCAGCCCCTCCAGGACTCTCCCACACCCCTCCCAGTCTCTTCCCAGCACAACCAACCTCAACCCGAGCCCCTCTTTCCCATCGCCCAGCTCCTCCCAGCCCCTCCAGCCTCACTCCGATCCCTCCCAGTTCCACCCAGCACCCCCAAACTCCCTCCCGGCGCCCACCAGCACCCCCACAACCCCATCCCATCCTCCCCAGCATCCTCCAAACTCCTGCCCAGCCCTTCCACAGCCCCCCAGCCCCTCTCCCACTTCCCACCGGCCTCTCCCCAGCTCCCTCCCAGTCACTCCCAGCACATCCCAGTGCCTCTGCCAGCCCGGCCAGTGGCTCCCCCGTAGCCCAGTGCCGGCTCAGGGGCTGCTCCAGGCTGACGTGCTCCACCTGGCACGTGTAGGTGAGCCCGCGCCGGGGCCGCATTTCCAGCAGCACCAGCAGCTGATGGGTCCAGTCCCCGTTGGGGACCACCACGTCGGTGGCCACCACGTGTCCCGACAGCTCCTGCTGGCCCTGGAACCACCTCACCTGGATGTGGGCGGGGTAGAAATCCATCACGGAGCACAGCAGGCCTCTGGGGCCGGCCTGGGAGCTGAAGGGCAGCAGCGAGATGGAAACGCTGGGGGGCACTGGGAGAGAGCGGGGACACACTGGGATCAGCTGGGGGAAACTGGGAGAGAGAGGGGAGGGGCGGTGTGGGCTTGGGATGGACTGGGAAGGACGGGGAGGGACTGGGAATGAAGTGCGCGGCGCTGGGAGGCCGAGTCCAGGGCGGGGAACTCGGTTCTGAGAGTCTGCCTGGCAACTGGTGAGTCATCAGAGAGACGCGCTCTCATTGGTTGAGAGGCATCATCTCCACGCGGGGCCGGGATGAACGCGCGGGGGAACACTGGGATGGACTGGGAGACCACGGGTTTCACTGGGATGGACAGGAGTCCCCGGGGACGGTCCCAAGGAGGGCTGACGCCTCTGGGGTGATTCGCAGGGAGGTTTTGAGGAACTCCAGGGTCATTGCCAGGGCAGGGCCCCGGGGGACACGCTCTGCCCTACGCTCACCTTTGCGCTCCACGCTGAACGGGGCACAAATCATGTAGTTCTGCCGGCAGCAACTGTCCCCAAAACCCCGTATGTATTCCATCCATTTCGGGTCGCTGTTCCATGCCGGGCCCACTTCTCCCCCCAGGGTGTGTAGCCCACGAAGCGCCCCACGTCGCTGTCGAATATCGCGTTCTGCTCCCGGTTGTAGATGTGACGAACCTCACTTTCTCCGTGCCGTTAATGAAGTGACACTCGGTCTTATGCACCTCCTGGAACACCGCTGAGTGTGCAGGACACAGGTCAGGGGGTGCCCCCCCCAGCACCCCCAGAGCTCCGGGGGCCAGCCCGGATCCCCACTCCGCACCCCTGTGCCCCACGGCCGCCATGGGACCCTCCTGCCCGCGCTGCCGCTTCCTCTTTCCCACCCTTCCCCCACTTCCCCTTTCACACCCTCTCCCTTCCCCTCCCACCTCCAGCCACGCCGCAAATCTATTTTGGGGTCCCGTTCCGCTTATTTGCGCTTTTCCCGCCTTTCCCAACATTTTAAACACAATCCCCCCAATTTCCAGCCCTCTCCCGCTCAGTTTTCGTGTCCCACCCTCCCCTTTTCCCCTTTTTCCCACCCTCTCCCAGCCCTCCCTCACCTTCCCCCGACCCTCAGCCCATGACGCTCTTCCTTTCGGGGGTCCCCTACTCCTCCTCCCCCGGCTCCATTCCGGGCTCCCCCCTTTGCCCCCTTCTCCCCCCCTGCCCCACCGCCTCCCGCCCCCCGCTCACCCGACAGCCCCGCGCCCGCAGCCGGGGGCGCTCCCAGCACCACCAGTGCCACCAGTCGGGCCCCAGCTGCCGCCACTCGCCCCATGGCCAGCGCCGGCCAGGGGCCGCCAGCCCCAAAGCAGCCGCGCTGCCCGGGGAGCACCGGCCCGGACACAGCGCGGGCTCAGCAGCAGCAAAGCCGCGCGCTCTGATTGGCCGAGAGCACTTTTGGGAGCCGATTTTCCCCAGGCTCTACCCGGCCAGTGATGAGGCCCAAAAACACCAACTCGCGCTCTCATTGGCTGCAGCGCGCCCCGCCCGTGTTGGGATTGGCTGAGCGGGTTCCGGGCCGCCGCAGCCCCGCCCCGGGGTTTTTTGGGTGGTTTTGGGGGTTTTTGGGCACGGCGGAACCTGGGGCTGCGGGGCAGGTGGGAGCTCAGGTGTGGCCAGAAATGTGTCGGCAGGTGCGGCGCGGGATGTGGGCGGTGCCCGTGGCCAGGGCTGAGGCCGGCCCGGTGCCGGGCACCCACCAAAGCCGCTCTGTCCCTGCCCCCGCAGCCGCGCGGGGCACAGCAAATGGCACCCCGCATCACCGAGGGCCCTGACACCGCCCGTGTCACAAAGGGCCACACCCGGCCCCCAACAGCAGAGGGACAGACTGGAAGCGCCCGGAGCAGCCCCGGCCTTGTGGCCTTGTAGCCCGTGCCGTGCCCAGAGCCCCGGGAGGCTTTGCCCACGGTGCCCCCGACAGCCCCAGCCCCGCCCCGCAGAGCCCTGGGGCTGCAGCCCGGGCTGACCCTACGGACCCCCAGAGATGCCGCCGGACGCTGCCCACAGCAAGGTGCTGACGGGGATCGGGGCCTTCGGGTTGGGCTTGGTCTTCCTGGCACTGGGGCTGGGCTTCTACCTGCGCAAGAAGGTGAGGGGGGCTCCTTGGGGTCGTGTCCACCCTCCCCCACAGCGTGTGTGCTCCCCCCGGGGCCCCCAGCCCGGTGTCACCCCCTTTTCTCTGCCCACAGAGCTCCTGAGCCGCCGGCGGCCGCTGCCCCTCCCTGTGGCCTCGGGCCCGGCTGGGACCCCCCACTCTGTCCTCATGATGATTTGGGGGGGGGTCGTGTGTCCCTCCAAGCCCTGCTGTCCCTCTGTCCCCGCCCAGCTGCTCCCAGTGTTCCCAATAAAGCTTCCCAGTTCGCCCCAATCCCAGGGAGCAGCTGAAGCAGCTGCTCCAGAACCTCCACCAGGGTCTCCCAGCACAGCCAGAGCCGCTGGGCCTGGGGTCCCCAAAGCCCTCAGCAAGCCCCAAGGCCCTCCCAGGAACCCTCAACTCCCTCAAACCCAGCATCCCCCACAGCCCCTGCAAGTTTCCCCCATGGCACCAGCCATGGCCATGTCCCCACATGTCACTGGCCACGTCTCACTCTTGTATTTTGTGTCCAACATCCCCCTAAACAGGGTTTTTTTCCTTTTCAAAGTTCTGTGCCAGGGTTCAAAAGAAAAGCAGAACTTGCAGCTCGGCCTTAGAAGCTGTTGATTCATTTCTTACCTTAAAGTTCAGTGTGCCACCTTACACCAGGCTTAACGCGCTGAAAGACGTCACTGCCAAGAACACAAGACCTGCTGTCCAAGGTCTCTTAAAGATTTCTAATCCAATTAACTCTTAAAATGTACTATATGTACAATTTTGTACCAATAATTGCTACCAATTCTAGACACGCAATTTTCTACATCACCTACATTCTACCGATGTCTTCGTGCCGCCAGAACAGCAGAAGATGGAGCAGAAGAACTAAAGACACCATCCAAAATTCTCCATCTTGCTTCTATCTACTTCCATTCTAAAAACCCAAAACTACAAATTTTCACCCTGTGACAAACTAAACTACTATCTAATTTATTTTATGTTGTTTTCATTTCATCCATAAGTGTTGGCAGTTTTTCCCATGGACTAAGGTCAAAGGCAAGGGTCCCAGACACCCCAGGGCAGTTTGAGGGGTTTTCCCCGTGCCCTGGACTCCAACATCCCACCATGTCCTCACCCATGGCTGTCACCCCAACATGTTTCCATCCCTGTCATTGTCCCCCACGTCTCCATCTGTGCCTATGTCTCCTCAAGTCTCCATGAATGGCCACATCCCCACCACGTCCACGTGTCCCCATGTCGCTCTCCATGTCCATGTCCCCCCATCACCCGCCAGATGTCTTAGTTCAATATCTTTTTTACCCCAGTTGGATATTTTAAAGGGATGAAGAGAAACGAAAAGCAAATCAAGGCCAGAAGAAAAGGATTTCCCTGGTCCATGCCAGCTGAGGATCCACGTGCTTGAGTGGGAGGGAAGAACCTTTTTTGAAGGGATTTCCACCCCACTGTCTCCAAAATCTTGGTCTTGGCCCAATTCAACATTTGGCTGCAGAAGACACCCTTGGGCAATAGAAAATCAAAATTCTGGAATCCCTGAGGTTAGAAAAGACCTCCAAGACCATCCAGTATTCCTTGATGCCACCAGAAGATAGGATTGAACTTCTGGGGTTGAAAGTCAACAAATCTGCTCTCCCCAAGGAATTCCCAGTGTCGGTCTGTGTCACAATGGATGTTCCTGCCCCTGCATTCACCCAGGTACCCACAGGGAGACAGGAAGATGTGGATCCCCCGCAGCCAGGTGTCTTCCCAACAGTGATCACCAGGACCACAGGTGACCAGGGCTCTGCCCAACACGGGTCACTGGGGATCATCCAACGCCGATCCTCCCATGGGGGATGGAGCTGGAGCAGCGCACAAAGCTCTTCCCGCACTCGGGGCACTCGCAGGGCTCCCCTTCTGGTGCCTCTGTTGGTGTTTGGTCAAGTGAGAGCTCCTGGAGAATCTCTTCCCACACTCAGGACACTCGTAAAGCCTCTCCCCGGTGTGGATGCGCCGGTGGACAGTGAGGTGTGAGTTTTGCTTGAAACCCTTCCCGCAGTCGGGGCAGCGGAAGGGCCTCTCCTCCGTGTGAATCCGCTGATGTACGAGGAGAGTGGAGCTGGTCTGAAACCTCTTCCCACACTCAAGACACTCGTAGGGCCTCTCTCCAATGTGGATACGTCGGTGCTTGATGAGGTGTGAGTTTTGCTTGAAGCCCTTCCCGCAGTTGGGGCAGCGGAAGGGCCTCTCCTCTCGGTGAATCCGCTGATGTACGAGGAGATCAGAGCTGGTCTGAAACCTCTTCCCACACTCAGGACACTCGTAGGGCCTCTCCCCTGTGTGGATGCGCTGGTGTTTTTTCAGGATGGACTTCCATCCAAAGCTCTTCCCACATTCCAAGCAGGTGAAGGGCCCTTCCCCAGTGTGGATCACCTGGTGCTGGATCAGGGCCGAACTTTCTCTGAAGCTCTTCCCACATTCCGCACACTTGTAGGGCTTTTCCCCAGTATGGATCATCTGGTGTTTCCTCAGGCCAGAGCTGTGCCTGAAGCTGTTCCCACACTCCCGACAGTTAAAGGTCCGTTCCCCAGTGTGGACCCTCTTGTGCCGGATCAGGCTGGAGCTGTGGCTGAAGCTCTTCCCACATTCCCCACACTCGTAGGGCCGTTCGCCAGTGTGGATCACCTGGTGCTGGATCAGGGCAGAGCTGTAGCTGAAACCCTTCCCACATTCCAGGCACTTGTGGGGCTTCTCCCCTCCATGAGGCTTCTCCACCAGCTCTGAGCTCTGGCTGGATCTCTGGCCGCCCTCCTGGCACAGGGCGGGTCTTTCCTCCTCGCAGCTCCCTGGGCTGGGTTTGCAGCCCCTCCTCCTGTGGGATCTCCGGGGCTTTTCCTCCTTCTCCATATGGTCACTCCTTGGGAACGACAAATCCTGGTTTGGGGAGAAAACAAGAGGAGAGTGCTTTAGGCTGGGGGTTTCTCCTTGCCCAAGTTCATCTCAGGAAGTCATTGCTACCTCGTGTCTGTAAGAACCTCCAAAACACCAAGATTCAGCGCACAAGTCCTCCAAATGTCAAGATACAGATCAAAAACTCCACAAATACTGTACTTTACACCAAACTTTCTCCAAAATATAAAGATGCAGCCCCTTGCAATAAACCAAGACACCAACATTTAGGCCCAATAATAATCAGAAAAACCAAGATTCACTCCCACGAAAATGATGAAGACCCGTAAACAGGGAACCCCCATGAAAGGAAGAAAGGAAAGTGTCTTTACAAACAGATGCTGCGAATCTGCTTGGGGATAGGGCCAGGCACTTGGACATAAGGAAGGGACAGAAGAAACCATCACTTCCACAAAATGTTACTAACTGACCACACAGACTGCTGCTCAGCCAAGGTCCTGCTAAATCCATGAACATTGAGAAGAAGAACAAGGACTTAATAGAGATATGAACATCGTTACCTATACAGAAGTGGGGTGCATATTAAAGGGGGTATGTAGTAGGTGGATTGGGAAGTCTGTACCTCCCAATACTTCAGCCAATGGGGAAAAGGAGAGGGAGACGCAGCCAGGAAAATTAGGATGGAAAGGAGACTGTGTGCTCCAACAGCTGGAGAGATCCCATGGGAAATGTCCCATAGCTTCTCCCTTTTTCTATAAATGAAATTACTTTTACAAGACTCCTCTGTCTACTTTGTGGACACAAACCCCTGGTGATGTCAATTTTTCCACACACCTTGGGGCTTCTCTGGAATTCCTTCCACCGTCTGGGGCGGTGGGCAGTGAGTGGAGCTGAAGGTGCCTCACCCAGTTTGGGTGATCGGCTCCCTGGGGTGGCGGCAGCACCGGGGGTTTGACTGGGGACCCAAGAGTGTCCAGGAGACAGATCAGCAGTGACACATCAGGGGGGTCTGTGAAGAGTCGGCAGGGAGAGAGCACTGAAAATCTCATCAGTGAGGACACTGGGATCTTCAGGGAGTGAACATGGCAGGGCATCCATGGAGGGTGGAAAAGGGAAAGCCAGGAAGGCGTCCTGGCAAAAGGGATGATGATCCCGAAATATCTCTGAAGGGTCCCTTTGGAGAATGTTGAGGCAGTCTGCACATTCTCATTAATTACTCCCAGAGGTAATTAAGGACATGGACACCCAGCAAGGCAATAAAGGAAGTCCAGAAGGGATTTAGACAAGTGGGGATGGATGGCGTTGGTGTGCTGGGAAGGCACTGGGTGATGGGGAGTGTGCAGGAATATGGTTAATGCAAGAAGCAGCAGGAGGAATCTCTGCAGTAAAAATAACGATGATGGAAAAGAGGAGGAAGAGAAAAATACTGAGGACTGGGACATTTTTCAGCAGGGTCTTATCCTCTAAATTTGCCAGCTGCTGCAGATCCTTTGAACCCCCAGTTTCCAGGAGAGGAAAACAAGGAGGTCACGATCCCAGGGGGGTTCTCCGTGCTGGGGAGCGGCAGCAGCGGGCGCAGAGGTGCGGCACCGGGAGCACGGGCTGGGGGCCTGTGGGGAGCTGTGGGGCAGCCGGGGCTCAGCAGGAAGGAAGGAACAGCTGGGAAATGTGGATTACTCCGGGAAGGATCAAGATTCTCCTTTAAGGATTATGTTTGGGTCGCTGGAGAAAGGAATGACTCTGCAGAAAGCTCAGCAGCGGTCAGAGGAGGAGCACCCACAGGCACTCAGGGGGGCTGCAGGAGTGGCACAAGAAGCCCCTGGAGCACTTGGGCACAAAGGCACAGCAGGTGAAGGCAAGAAGGGAGGAGGAAAAGGCCAAGCTGGAGGCAAAGGCCATGGCAGAGTTTCTACAGCCCCTGAGGGATGAACCCCAGCGCCCAAGGGGGCCCCAGCACCGAGGGGACGGGCTCGGCCACAAGCACCTGGCACAGGCATTGCCCTCCTCGGCGGGGGAGAGCCCACCCAAACAGCCCCTGGCAAGGAAGCAGGGTTCCATCTGCAGGCCACAAGGACACTGCAGGCACACACAGCAGCACCCTCAGCAGGAGCAAGTCCACCCCTGCATGGACATGGATTCCTGGGGCTGCCAGAGCTCCCATTCCACCAGGGACCCACCACACTGCAGCCCTTGACAACATTCAGGCTGGGGCTGCATCCACACGAGGCCTTTCCTCACACACACAGGGGCCTCTCCATCCACTCTGCATCTTAGACCTAAGGGGGGAAAATCCCAAAAATGTCTTTGATTATTCAGGGACAAGTGGGAAAGATGTGTTTTAGTCAACCACTATCGGCAGATGTGGGGGATGGGTTTGAAATGCAGGAATTGTTATTTGCTCCTAATTGTGATTGTAATTTAATGGGGAGGTATTTGATGGCTATATTGGAAATGCAAATCAATATTGTAAAAGGTGAAACACAGGCTAGTTCTCTTGTACGTTTGTGTCAAATGTCTGGCAAGGCCTGTGCTGAAGTGAACCCACAAGTGTGGGCAGCCCCAGGGAAAGAGGGAAAATCAGATACCCAGCCTCTCCAAATTACTCTGAAGCAACAAGGACAAGTGGTGTCTAAAAGCAATCCCGTGTTCCAAGGGAGGGAAGGAAGGGCTTACAGCCTGATATTGAATCCCTGTAATGCAGGATGTGGATGACTCGCTTCAGTCAGGAGGTCAAGAAGTGGTAGAAGAAGCCTCTGTGAATTGGCTCAATTTTCAGGCTAAAAAGCATCATGGAGTATTTGGGAAAAAAAAAAAAAAACCCAAAAAACCAAAAAAAAAAGCGCAAAAGTTCGAGAAAAAAGTTAAATATTTGGGGCATATTTTGACTGAAGGTTTGTGGTGTATGGACCCACAGAGGGTCCAGAGAATCTCAGAAGTAATGTTACCCAGGACTAAAATGGAGCTGGGACAACTCTGAGGATTAATGGGGAATTGAAGGACCTGGATTGAGGATTCTCTGTTCTACTCAGAACACTGTATGACTTCTTTTTAACCCCAGACAGCCTCAATTTTGCGGTATGGACATGAGAAAGAGAACTTGAGAAAATGAAAAAACAAAATGATTGATGCCCCAGCCATGGCTCTCCCAGACTCCCAAAAGGAATTGGAATTGTCTGTGGATGTTAAACAGGCCACGACTGACCCCGCACTGAAGGCACCGGAGCAGCAGCCAGGGCTCCACAGCGGGGGAAGCCCCTGTGCCTGCCCACAGATCCTCTGCTGGAATCGTCTGCCTGGGCACCTCCTGGGGCATCTCCACACACTGGGGGCCAAGCCTTGCTGCCACTGCTGGAGCTTCAGTGGTTTCTGTGCCTGCACTCGCCACAGGGCTGGGGAAGACAACGGGAGAATTCCACTCTGGCTCTCAATCACACTCACACACTGGGCTGGAAGGGATTACATTGTTGGAAAATATACCGGCTTTAAATTTAGGGGGTTTTGAATTTCTCTACTCAGGCTTGGTTTGCCTTTGCCCTGGGGAAAGGAATTTTAGAAGATTTTTTTTTAAAAGGGATGTTACACCACCCAACAGAGATGAGTTTACCAACTAAACAGACTGGGAATAGCCCAAAAGACACCCACAAAGATAACGACCAGCAACAAAACATCAACGACCATCAGCAAACAGCAACAACATCTACCGCAGACACTGCCCCTGGAATAGCTGGAGACACCTGGTCTGGAAAAGGCTGGTAAGGAAATCCAGGAGTGCCGACCTAATTAACATCAGAGGCAAAGAAATCCGGCTCCAATAGGAAACCAAATACTGAGAACTTCACAACTTGGAAGCAATGAAAATCAAACCCATGGATTTCTATGGGTTCAGACTGTTTAACGTTTAGGGAAAATCCAGTAAAACTCACGTGAAACATTAATTTTGAAGAATTAAAGATTTTAGTTAAACCAGATATTGCTGAAGTAAGACAGATAGACTTCCCTTTTGCTAAGCAGAAGCCGGATTTAAGGAACTGATAAATCATGAGGCCTGTCAACTTATGTTTGTGTATTCTGACTAATCAATAGGCTTCAAGAAGGACAATGAATTCATAAATCAAATACTCCTGGGAAAACAGGATTCAGATGTCACACAACACTAAAAGGTTAAAAAGTCAAAGCGAAGAAGACTCACTTACTTCATCATTTTGAGACCCTGCCCCATAAAAAAGACCACTAACCCATTTCAAAGAACAAACCACGCATGCTTAATAGCCTTTGGCTAATTACCATACGAAGCGGGGAATGGGATGTACTGAAGTCATGAATATACATTTGTGTTTTGGGTATTCAATACTTCTGTACATAAAAAGACCCTGTGATCTTCTGAAGGGGCGTGTGTGTTTGGGAGCTATCCCGCACGCTGCCCGGCGTCGTCATTAAACATACACTTCCTAACTTTAAACTGTTAGAGAGTCTTTTGTCCGTCAGAGTTGGATATCGGCATTAGGGCGATATTCATATTTTTTTAATAATTCACACGTGTCATGGAATGATTTTCTCTGCTAACCCAGGCTATGTGTGGATGAAATGATTTCTGTTGCACATCCTGGCCAAAATGAAGTAATGCCTTGACTCTCTAACAGTAAAAATATTGTTGGAGAGTTTTCGTTTCTCTCGCAGTTTAAGTGAAAGGATTACACCATTGGAACATTTTCGGTAATATTCCTACTTTTATGTGGTCAGTTAGATTTGACCAGGGGTGTGAGAAACAATTTTTAGTCTCAGGAGAAGAAGTAGAAGAAACTTGATTGTTTTGGAATGTTTTTTGTGTATGTTTGTGGGAGGCTCTAAGTGATGGCAAAACTTTGGTATGGGTTTTTCGATGGGCAAAGGGACAGGGAGATGCAGAAGGGAAAATCAGGATAAAAAGGAGGTCGAGTACGACAACAACTGGAGAGACCCCACGGCAAACGCCGCACGGCCTCTCCCTTTGTTCGGGAATAAAGTCACTTTTACAGGACTCCTCGGTCTCCTCCGGGGACACAAACCTCTGGCCACGGGAATTTTCCCGCACTGCCCCGGGGACAGGGCGGCCACCTCCGTCCTACCCGCAGGAAGCGGGACGAGGCAGCGCTGCTCCGGCACCGGCTCCTGCCGAGGCAGCGGCGGGAAGGAGACCGCGGGCAGCCGCTCCCGCAGCGCCCTCCGGCCACGGGGAACACGGCGCCGACACGGCACAAGGAACCCGCCAGAGCCCCCTGCCGCCCCCTCCGCCCGCAGCCGGCCCCGAGCCCCGGCAGAACCGAGCGCGGCTCCCACCCGCGCTGGGGCCGCCTCCGAGCTCCGCCGCCGCCTCACCGGGCTCCGGCCGCTGCCGCCGCTCCCGGGCCCGCACACACGCTCCGCCAATGGCGCCTCTGCCGGTCAACGGCAGCCCGGGGGGCGGCCCCGGGGCCGGGCTTGGCCCCGCTCGGCCCAATCGGCGCGCGAGATTCTGGAGTGAGGCCACAATTCGCCAATGGCAGCGAGGCAGGGGCGGGCTCTGCACACGGCCCACACCCGCCCCGCGCTCTCAGGCCCCGCCCCCGGGCTGTGTGAGGGGAAAGCCGCAGATGAGGAACAGCGCTGGGACGGGCCCGGGCCCGAGTCGGGATTGAGCTGGAAACACAAACAAACTTCTCCGCACCTCCCGGCCCGCCTTTCCCAGCCCCGCGTGTTCCCCGGCACCGGCTCCGAGGAAAGCCGTCACTTCTCCTGGCCATAATTATGAGAATGAGGTGCACGGCTTTGATTTCGCCAAAAAAAGAGGGAAAACCCCCAACGCCCCTGGGCGGAGTGGAGGAGGGGAGAGATTTCTGGCAGAAACTTCCAAAAATCTTTTTTTCCTGAGGCTGGAAGAGCAAACCAAACCCAAGCGAGGTGGGTCCCACCCCTCAGCATCGCCCCCCTGCCGTCCCAGCTGAAGCCCTCGCCGGCTGCTCCGGGCTGGATGGGCAGACTGGGAGCGCTGGGAAGGGGCCCCGGCTCAGGGCGCAGCCCCCGGGGCAGCCCCACGGCCCCCACGGCAGCTCCAAGGCTCCGCCAGCCGGGACGGGACGTGGGAGGGGGAGCAGGGAAGGGACGGGGCTGCCGGCGCCGGGGGAACACGAGGGTCACCGGGGGCACTTCGCAAGCATGTAACGCAAAAGATAAAATTGATGAGGGAGACAAAAGCAACAGCAACAGTGGCACCATAGCACGGGGGCACACAAGGACGTGTCCCATTGTAGTGGGGTGGTGCTGTCCGATGGCAGGCACCCACCAAAGCTGCTCTGTCAGTGCCCTCCACAGCAGGACAGGGGAGAGAAAATTTAACCAAGGGTTCATGAGTTAAGGAGCAAGAGAGTTCCCTCATCAAACATCACCACGGGCAAAACAGGCTCCAAACTGGAGATATGAATTGAATTTATTGCTAACAAACTCAGAGTAGGACAACGAGAGGAAAAAACCCTTCAAAACACCATCCCCAGCCCTCCCTCCTTCCACCTCTACCTCCTACCCCGGTAGTGCAGGGACACAGGGAATGGGGGGCCACGCTCAGTTCATGCCCCTCAGTTCAGGCTTCTTCCTCTGCTAAGGGACAGGAGCCATTCTCCTGCTGCACCCTGGGGAACTCCCACTGGACAGTTCTCTGGAACTTCTCCAACCCCAGTCCATCCCATAGGCAACAGCCCCCCTCAAACTGCTGCAGCATGGGTCCCCTGCCACGGGGTCAGTCCTTCAGAGACAGGCTGCTCCAGCGGGGGCCCCTCTGTCCACAGGCTCACAGCCTCCTGTCAGGCATCCCCCTGCTCCAGCGTTGCTCCTCCAGGGGCTGCAGGGAGATCTCTGCATCCCCATGGATCTCCAGAGGCTGCAGGGGGGTCTCTGCATCTGGCACAGCTGTCTTTGGAGGCACCAGGAATAGGCTGAGCTCCGCCTGAAGCTCATCTCACATTCCCCGTTCTTGTAGGGCCCAATCCCCAGTGTGGATGTTCTGATGTCTCCTCAGCTCGAAGCTCCACCTGGAGCCCTTTCCACATTCCAAGCACCCGTGGGGCTTCTCACTGGCCTGAGCCTTCTCCACCAGCTCCAAGATCTGGCTGTATCTCCGGCCACCTCCCCAGCACAGGGGTGGGGGTCTTTCCTCCTCACAGCTCCTTGGGCTTGGTCTGCAGCCCCTCCTTTTGTGGGTACTCTTGGGCTTTTCCTCACCACTGGATTCCTGTGCCAGGGAGCCACTCAAAACAACCTCTTCCACAAGATTCCGTGGCGGGGCTTTCTTCTCCCTGGTCTCTGTCTGCAGCTCAGTGCCTGGAGTAAGGAAAGACAAGGAGAGGAAGGAATGAGGAAGGAAGCAGGACAGAATGACGAGAGGAAGGAAGGAGAGGATAGGATTTGCCTCTGTCAGAGGGAAGGGGAAGGAGATCCCCCCAGCCTACCCCTGGCAGGACAGCGTCGGCAGTGGGGTTATCCTGCAGCCGGGGGTGAGGCTGGGCTGGGAGATGGAGCAGAGGAGAGGGGGAAAGGGGCAACGACTTCCTCCTCACCTGCCTCAGTATCCCAGGCATCTTCTTTTTTCCTTGCAGCCTCCTTTAGCTCCATCTAGACACAGTCTGAGGTTGACAAATCCTGGCTTGGGGGAAAAGGCAGGGGTGAGCACCTTGGGTTAGCTGGTCCCGCTGCCCAAGTCCCGCTCAAGAAGTTGACGCCTGGGTGGGCCGAGACCCTGCTCATCTCTATCCTCCCCCACCCTGCCAGGCTGCTGAGGAACCCTAGCTTCGGGATCTCCCCATGCTGCTCTCCCCACTCCTCGTAAGCCCCAAAACCGATGTCACCCCCCAGGTCCTCCGGTACTGGGCAATCACCGTGTGGATCCTCCATGATTCTCCCAAGGGACATTTGTGGCTCAGCTTTCAGGTCCTGTGAGATCCAAACATCCCAGCCATTACAAAAGGCCCTCCAGGACACCCTCTGAGAGATGTGGGGCGAGCTTCCCCTCCCTGTTCACCTGCTGGGGCCGGGGAATCTGCGGACTCAGCAGGAGGGTGGGGGAACCACATGGTTCTACTGCTGCTCCTTCTCTTTCTGCTCCTGTTCCTGCTCCTCCTTTTCCCCCTCCTTGTCCTCCCTCCTTCCTCTTCCTCCTGCTCCTCCTAACCACCAAACCCAGACCCCCCCTTTCCCACCCCCTTGCCCCATGGCCGCTGAAGCACTGGATGCTGTGTGGGAAACCCCCTGTGAGCCCCCCAGGGATGAGCAGGGGGCTTGGGGACCCCTCCAGTGCAGATCCATCCTGCCTCCCCACCCCGAGACCCAGGGAATCACTCCAGGGATGGAATGACGGGGACAAGAAAGGACCCATATGAAACCCCTTTTCATGTCCCAGCCCCACCTTTCCCTCCCCTCCCCCATTGTTTCTCCAACCCAAAGACCCCTCCCAACTCAGTTTGGGGGTCCCACACCTCTCTGACTCTCTTTGGGGATCCCAGACCTCTCTTTTTCCCCCTCTTCTCTGCCTTCCTCATCATCTCCCCAGTCCCCACCACCCTTCTCCCCTGTGCTTGGTTTGGGGGATTCCAGGCCCCTACTGCTCAGACTAGAGGTACCATCCCCCTTGCCCTCAATTCAGGCAGCTCCTGGCAGCTTTTTTCTGGAAGGATCCCTGAGTTTTGGGATTTTTGGGATGCAGTTTTGGAGGGGGACAGCTCTGTCTGGCTTTCCCCTTCCCTGTTGTGGCCTCTCAGCTGCCCCTGACACCCCGAGGCTGCTGGGATTTCCCTCCTGGGGACAAGGATGTTCATTCCCTCCCAGGAGCCCAATGCCCGGCTGGGGGTCCAGGTCAGGGGCTCCTTGAGCAGCTGCCCCAGAACCTCCACCAGGGTCTCCCAGTGCAGCTGGAGCTGCTCGGTCTGGGGTCCCCAAAGCCCTCAGCAAGCCCCAAGGCCCTCCCAGGAACCCTCAACTCCCTCAAACCCAGCATCCCCCACAGCCCCTGCAAATTCCCCCCATGGCACCGGCCATGGCCATGTCCCCACATGCCACTGGCCATGTCCCACCATGTCCTCACCCATTGGCTGTTTCCCCACCACATTCCCATCCCTGTCATTGTCCCCCATACCTCTGTCCATGCTCGTGTCCTCTCACATCCCCACGAATGGCCACGTCCCCATCCATGTCCACGTGTCCCCATGTCACTCTCCATGTCAGTGTTCCACCATGTCTATATCCTTTCATGTCCCCACCCACGTCTCAGTTCAATGTCTTTATTTTTACTCCCATTTCAGATGTTTTGAAAGAATGAAAAGAAATGAAAAGCAAATCAAGGCCAAAAGAAAAGGATTTCCATGTCTGTGCTGGGTGAGGATCCACGTGCTTCAGTGGAAGGGAAGAAGCTTTTTCAGAAGGGTTTCCACCCCGCTGTCTCCAAAATCTTGGTCTTTGCCCAATCCATCACCATTTGGCTGCAGAAGAAGCCTTTGGGCCATAGAAAATCAGAATGGAATCACTGAGGTTGGAAAAGACCTCAAGACGTCAAGTGTTGTTGATGCCACCAGAAGATATGACTGAACTCAAAAGATTTTTTGGGGGTTGAAAGACAACAAATCCACTCTCCCCAGTGAATTCCTGATGTTGGTTTGCATCCCTATGGATCTTGCTGCCCCTGCATTCACCCAGGTTACCACGGGGAGCCAGGAAGCGGTGGAGCCCCCCAGCCAGGTGTCTTCCCAACACGGATCACCAGGACCATAAATCACCCGGGCTCTGCCCAACGCGGGTCACTGGGGATCATCCAACGCCGATCCTCCCAAGGGGGGTGGAGCTGGAGCAGCGCACGAAGCTCTTCCCACACTCAGGGCACTCGCAGGGCTTCCCTCAGTGCTGCCTCCATTGGAGTTTGGTCCAGTGAGAGCTCTGTGAGAAGCTCTTCCCACACTCGGGACACTGGCACGGCCTCTCCACAGTGTGAAAGTGCTGGTGTCTTCTCAGGTCAACCCTCCAGCTAAAGCTGTTCCCACATTCCCCACGCTTGTGGGGCCATTCCCCAGTGTGGATCCTCTGGTGCTGGCTCAGGTCAGAGCTGTAGCTGAAGCTCTTCTCACTTTCCAAGCACTTCTGGGGCTTCTCCACAGCCTGGGGCTCTGAGCTCCAGCTGGGTCTCTGGCCGCCTTCCCAGCACAGGGAGGGTCTTTCCTCCTTGCAACTCCCTGGGCTGGGTTTGCAGCCCCTCCTTGTGTGGAGGGCTTTTCTCTAGGGTGTTTCCTCCTCCTCCATCTGACCACAGCTTGAGAATGACAAATCCTGGTTTGGGAGGAAAAATAAGGGCTGAGTGCCATGGGAGGGGGGGGGTTCCTACTGCCCAGGTCTAGCTCTGGATGTCTCTGGGTGTTTTGTATCCATAAAAGTCCCAAGCAGCCACAATTCAGCCCAAAAACCCCTTCCTGGAGTTCCTCCTCTCTGATGTCTCCACTTTGGGGTTCTGGGCGTCTCCCTTCCCTGGGCTGATGGGGGTCCCGTGACTCCTGAGGTTTCCCCCTCTCTGGGGTCCCGCTGAGGGATGATCCGGGCAGCTTTTGGGAGTCCCAGGGGTTCTTTCTGCTCACTCTCTGCTCTGGCATTCCTGAGATCCCAGGGATTCCCCCTTATCCAGGCTCCCCCCGTCTCCAAGCTGCTGGGCGTTCCCCAGCTCCGGGATCGCCCCTCCCCCCAGCCCCGGGCTCCCGGCGTTCCCCTCCACCTCTCTCCTGGGGGGGCCCCAAGACCGATGTCCGCCTCCCACGCTGGCACCGCGCAATCACCACGTGGAGACTCCAAACATCTCCCAAAGAGGTATTTGCGGCTCAGCTTTGGGGTCCTGCAGGATCCAAACATCCTCCCCACCCCAAAATGAAACCCTCCCAGGGACCCTTACCGATATTTGGGGCTCAAACCCGGAACCTGCGAGTTCCAAACACGCCCCAAGAAAAATGGCCGCTCGGGGACCCCCTGAGAGATTTGGGGCGAGCTCCCCATCTCAGCTCACCTGCGAGATGTGGGGAAGCCGAGCCCCAGCGCCAGGAAGATGAAGCCCCCAATCCCCATCAGCAGCTTGCTGCAGGTGGTGTCCAGCGGCATCTCTGGGGGGTCTGCAGGGCCCAGGACCCCCAAAACCTCTCAGACACCCCAAGCCCCTCCAAGCACCCTTCCAGTTGCCCCCAACCCACCCAGGAGGCCCTGAAACCTCCTCCCAATCCCTTCCCAGCCTCCCCAGGACCCACCAAAGCCCCTCCCAGCCATCCCCCTGCTCCTGCAGGGGCTGCTCCAGGGGCCGCGGGTGGATCTCTGCATCCCCATGGATCTCTGCATGTGGCACCTCCATCTTCAGAGCCACCACGTATTGGCTCTGCCAGACACGGAGGACGCTTCCAGCAGCTTCTCTCAGAACCCACCCCGCTACCAAAACAAGGCTGTGTGCAAACCCAATAGATCCCAAAAAGTGGGGTCCCAGATATCCAGCAGCTCAGCTGCACCCCAGAATGGGGATGGAGATGTCCATGGGCTCAGGTGTGCCCAAAACTTAGGCCCCAGCTAAAGTTGTTCACTGCTTGGCTGAGCGCTGCTTGAGGGCTGGGGCTGCAGCAAAGGGGGGACACCCTCCTCCAGCAGGTATGTCCCACAAACAGGGGATCCCCACAAGCCCCTCGGAACCCTGAGGCTGAGCTGGCCCTGCCTGGATGCCTGGGAGCCACCAAAACCACCCTGTCCCTGCCCTCTGGAGCTGCACAGGGAGAGAAGATAAAAGGAAAGGCTCAGGAGGTAATAAAATAACCAGAAGAGATCTTGCCCTTAGCACCCGCATGGGCACAACAGACCCAGCCTGGCCACAGGGAGGGAATTTATTACCAACCAAATCAGAGCAGGAAAAAGACAAGGGAAAGAAATCTCTCCAACATCTTCCCTCCACTCAATGGGGATGACCCAGAGCAGGAGTCACCACGGCTCTGCCCAATGGGGGTCACTGGGGATCATTTAGTGTTGATTCTCCCCTGGGGGACGGAGCTGGAGCAGCGCACGTAGCTCTTCCCACACTCGAGGCACTCGCAGGGCTTCCCTTATGGTGCCTCCGTTGGTGTTGGGTCAAGTGGGAGGTCTGGGTGAAGCTCATCCCACACTCAGGAATTCGTAGGACCTCTCAACAATGTGGATGTTCTGGTGTTCCCTCAAGTGGGAGCTGTAGACAAAGCTCTTCTCACATTCCAAGCATTTGTGGGACTTTTCTTCCTGCTCCATTTAGCTTTGGCTTGGGAATGACAAATCCTTGTTTGGGGGAAAAACGGGGAGCCTCCTTGGGCTGAGGCCTCCTTGGGCTGCTGCCCAAATCCATCTCTAGAACACAGCAGGCATTTTGCATCCATGAAAGTCTCCAAATTAGCAAGATTCAGCCCAAAAAACCCTCCCCTTTGTTCCCCATCTCTGATCTCTACACTTTGGGGCTCCAGAGGTTTCTCTTCCCTAGGGGTCCCATGGCTCCAGGCATTCCCCTCTCTCCAAGGTCCTGCTAAGGGATGATCCAGGGGCTTTTGGTGGGGGCCCATGGGGTCCCGTCTCCCCTGATGCTCTAGTTTGAGATCCCAGGGATCCCTCCTCGACAGGCTCATCCCTTTCCAGCCTGCCAGGGGTCCCCCAGCTCTGGGATCATCCCTCTCTGCTCTCCCCACCCTGAGGGTCCAAGGGTTTTCCCTCCTCTGCTCTCTCAGGGGTTCCCAGGACCAATGTCCTCCCTCCACAGATACCGAGTGACGGCCACATGGACCCCCAAAGATCCCCCCAAGGAGCACTGCTTTGGGGTCCTGCAAGATCCACACCTACACACACCAATGGGTAACTCCCAGGGACGGCAGATGATATTTGGGACTCAATTCTGGAACCTGCGAGCTCCAAAAACACCCCAATAAAAAGACTCACAGGGAAGCCCCGGTAGATTTAGGACAAAGTTCCCCTCCCTGCTCAAATCATCACGGGATGCTGTGGGGGTGATTGTCCCCTGGCCGGGGTGCTGTGGACACAGGGGGCACTGGAACCTCCTGTTTCTCCTTCTTTTCCCACCCATGCTCTTCGCCTTCCTACTCCTCCTTTTCCTGTCTCCCTCCTAGTCCTGCTCCTCCTCGTTCCTAATCCCACCTCCACCCCAGTTCCTGCCTTCTGTATATTTAGAGTGGAGAATCTTGTTTGTTTTTAGAACTAGAACAAAGATCCCAGATGGAAGGAGGCTTGCTGGTTTCACTCAGAAGCATCAGTGAGCAAAGGTCACGTTTCCTTTGGTTTTCTCCCATCCTTGTTCCTCCTCAGTGTTCAGGCTGGGCTATCAGGCGTCCTTAGGGCTGCATTTTCACAGTTCCTCTTGCATCCTTTGGGCAATAGCCTGTGCCCTGGGAGGATTCTTTCTGCTCCTTGGTGACACAGGAGAACCTTCCAGGCGGATTTTGCATGAACTGCTGCTGTGATGTCACAGGAGCATTGCCACGTCCCCGTGGTGTTGCTCTTGCTGTGGGACACAGAGGCCGCAGTGTCCAGAGCGACTCTGGGCGCCTGCTCCTTGCAGGAGGATCCTCCTGCCCGAGGCATTCCCAGCGGTCAGCCCACACCCTGACGGCTGTCCTTCTGTGCTTGCAGGGCTACAGTCTGCAGACGTGTGCAGCGCAGCCAAAATGTTCCAGAATTTGGTTGCTGCAGTTTGCAGCCTGTACTCTGTGGCTTATTCGGTGTATTTCTTGACCCACTTGGCACGTAAGTCAAGCTTTTCCCTCAGTGCAGCATCTGTGGCTTTGAGCTTGCTGTGTGCTTTCTGTTCTTCCTCGGGAACTGGGTTGACTTTGTAACCAAATTGCCATGAAGACACCATTGGTTTGGGAGAGCTGCTGCCAGCAGCTGCAGCTGAAAAAAGGGGGTGTCTGCAGCCAGCAGGGTGTGCACAGCATTTGCAGGGGAGAGTTGCTGGGGGAGTTCCGTACTCTCAAGGGGAGAGTGTGTGGCAGCCGAGCCTGGAACTCCCTCCGTTTGCTGGTCCGGCCCAGAACTGACACAGCCCAGTATTTGGTGCTGTTCTCTTGCTTGCTGTGTGAAGGGACTGTGGCTCCTGGAGGGATGCTGTGAAAGCAAAATGCTCTCTTGGGCTTGCTTTGCTCTGTGGCATTTCCCACCACAGGCATTTCTTTTCCTGACAGCATCTGGTTCATGTTCCTTCTCCCATTGCAGGGCACCTGACAGGTGGATCTCGAGCAGCTCCTCCTTTGGTGAGTTCAAAGGGAACCTTTGGTGTTTGGAATTGTGCAGCAAGTTGTGAGCTGAGCGTGTGGCAGCCGAGTGCAAGCCTGGGAGGCTGAAGGAAAGTTCCTGTCAGTGTCTTTGCAGCAGCAGCAGCAGCAGCAGCAAAGGCATCCCTGGCAGTTTTCTCCTTTTCTGTTGAAATGCTTTTGAAGAGCTGCAGGTGTGGTTTTGCAGGCAGAAGATTGCTTGCTGGCTTTAGCCATGGTGGAGTATCAAATTCCCAACAATAGGTGGCAATGTCGACTTTAGCCCATTGTTTGTTTGTTTGAACAGCTGGGAAGCCTATTTCTGCTTAGTGCAGCTGGATGTGTAGCTGAGGATAAATAAGGTGATAACTGAGATGGAACTTCCCATCCCTCACACTACCGTCTGTCCACAGGGCACAAAAGCAGCATCAGCACCTCCTCCAGCTCCCTCTGCCTCCAAAGAGGAGGCCAAAGAGGAGGAAGGCAGCGGTGAACTTCCCACTCTTCAGGGAGATAATGGTGAACTTCCCTCTGTGCCGGGAGACGACAGTGAACTTCCCGCTCTTCTGGGAGATGAGGGTGAACATCCCGCCGATTGGGAATACAACGGCGAGGCTCCCGCCGTGTGGGACAAGGACAGTGGACATCTCCCAGCGTGGGACGAGGATGGTGGACGTCACTCGGCACAGGGCGAGAATGGCCAAGCTGCCATGGCGTGGGACGAGGATGACGGACATCTCCCGGTGTGGGATGAGGACGGAGGACATCCTGTGGCTTGGGAAGAGGAGGGTGAATGTCTCCCAGCATGGGAAGTGGAGGCTGAACGTCCCATGGCTTGGAAAGACGATGGCCAACCTGCAGCGTTTTGGGAAGAGGACGGAGAACATGCAGCGTTTTGGGAAGAGGACGGAGAACCTCCCTCTGCTGCGGGATCCTGGGCTGAAGGTTCTGGCAGCAGCACAGCCCTGCAGGCAGAGGAAAGAGGGGAGCAGTGCCTGATGCAGCTGAGTACGTCTGCTCTGTTCCTGTGTGCCAGAGCAGGTGCTGTGTGTGTGTCTCAGCATCAGCTGCAGCCGGTGTTGCTCTGCAGCTGAATGTCCCAGAGTGACTGATTGTCCTTCCCCAGCTGAGAACAAGGGCCCCCAGGGAGTGGGGCTGCATTCTGGCTCTGCTGCAAGGTGGGGTCTCTGTCTGGGAGAGAGTGTCTTCCATGTGGTTTCTTTCAGGAAACAGCGTGAGCGTGGGGGAGCCTGCGGAGAAATACCTGGAACTGGAGCAGATTGGCCAAGGGTAAGTGCAAGGCAGTTACTTCTACACAAGCAGGGCCCAGGTATTTTGCTGGTGCAGTATCAAGTGAGAAGTCAGGAGAGCTGCAGACACCTTCAGGCACTGGGGGATGATGCTGCTGTCTCTCAGTCCTGATCAGAATTGACAACTGTGGTCAGATGGCACCTCCAAAGGCCCCTGAGGCTGGCAGTGTCCTGCCTGCAGCAAGGAGCAGGACATGGAAGATCTTCTGTCCATGCAATTGGATTCCCTAAGAGAGCAACTCACCATCTGCTGACTGTCAGACAAGAGTTCTCAACAAGATTGCTTTCAAATCTTTTACTTGCAAAACTATTCACCGCTCAGGATTATCAAGAGAATGGCTTCCAAACAGAAAGCAGAGATGAACTAAGAAGGGCTCTTTTCAGCACAAGTAGTAGACCCCACACATCCAGTAACAGACACAGAGCTGCTGCACTCAAGGGGAAAATGCATGATGCCCTGATGCAGGGCTCTTGTGGATCCTGCAGCTCTTAGGCAGGAAATGCAAAAGGATGAAATACATTCTTTTCTAGTTCTTTAGACAGTTGGCCCCCAGCCCAGGTTTTGAACTAAAGGAATTCATCACGGACATTTGGGGTTTGCTCCAGCACTTTTCCTTCATGTTTGGCCTCAGTTTTCCCTTGCACACCTTGCATGGCAGAGGGCTGGTGGCTGCCGCGCCCTTCTTTCAAGGCTTGACGCGCCCAGGTGTTTTCTGAATGCTACAGGCAGAAAAGATCTCCTGTCTTCCTGACTTCCACTCCCAGGGTCTAAAGCACTGCTTCTTTCCTCTCTGCTGTTTTGTCTGCAGGGCTTTCGGAGCCGTTTGTAAAGGACTTGACAGGGCCACTGGACGAGAGGTGAGTGTCTGCTGACAGAGAGAGAGGGAGAGCAATGAGAAGATGGATGTCCAGAGCAAAGCTCTCTCCTAAAGCCTGCAGTTGTCTTTGGCTCTGGTGTGGGTGCCAGCCTGTGACAGGGATCATCTGAGCATGGGATGTGTGTGTTTGCTTTGTTGTGCAAGCCCAAGCAGAGCAGCTGCATTTGAAATCATGAGCAAATGCCATAGAATTGCTAAAGGGTTCCCAGCTCTTTTGCTCTGTTTGCACAGAACCAGAATTACTTCCTGCTTGCAAAATGTGTTTGAATAATAATGAACATCATCATCATCATTCTAAGAGTGGTGGTAAACTAGGGCCATTTGAGAAGAGTGTAGGTGCAGAGAAGGTTGTTAGAGCTTTGAAGCTGAGGGACCATTTCTGCAGAGCTCACAAGGCCAAATGTCTCTGGCCACGTGTCCTGTAAGCAGCCCCCAGCCAGCAGAGCAATGGGCTGTGGGAATGGCACTTGCTGAGCTCTGGTGTCCCATCCCAAGGCAGTTTGGCACAGCCTGGCTGCGGCGCTCCAAAAAGACTCGCACCGTGTTTGCTGTGGCCTCCTGCCACAGACTCCTCCAGTTGAAGGTCTGCAATGTCCCTTCAGGTGGCCATAAAGAAAATGAGTCTCCGAGGGCAGAAGAGGGAACGAGCTGTGAATGAGCTCCTGCTCCTGAAGGACAAGAAGAACCCCAACATTATCAACTCTTTGGACAGGTGAGTGCTTCAGCTCTCATCCCGTGCACGAGCCCTGCGTTAATCTTTCCTGGCATCCGCAGTCCGTAGCCTGTTTTGAGAAGCCTGACCCGGCCATATCTTGCCAAAACAACAGCCTGGCAGTTCACTCCCTCCATGTTCCTTTGTTGCACCACTTTGGTTTTCTCTTCAAGCGGACCCTATTTTCTGTGTCTTACAACAAGTGCTGATAATCCATGGCAGAAATTATTTCCCTCGGCGGCTTCTTCCCAAATCTTTTCCATTGCTTCAGTTACCAGGAAGAGCAGGTTCTTGTTTCCAGAAAGGCCTCATCTGCCCATTTTTCAATGGCCCTGCCTGTTGCTGAAGAGACGTTCTGCAAGGTTTTCCAAAGAGTTGACCACTTTTATCCCAAGTGCTGCACGGCCTCCCTCCCTGGATAGCTCCGGAAGTTGTGTTGCCTTGTTGTGGAGTGAATGGTGGAAGTGATGAGTTCAGATGCTGAAGCAGCTGGGGGCAAGTGTTGTGGTTTCACATTGATCTGGGCTGTTGCTAAAAGTGCATTTTTCACTTGCTTGCCATCTAAGGCCTCTCCTTTTTCACAGGTGTCTCCTGTGAAAATCAGATGGGATTCTGTCCTCATTGACAAGTGACCTGGAAAGAAAACCCCACTGGAGGCTTTGCCATGGGGGAATTGAGCACTGCACATTCATCTCTGTGCCATTGTTTTCCTTTTCCAGCTTCCTTGTTGATGGAGATCTCTGGCTGGTGATGGAATACATGGATGGAGGAACTTTGCAGGATGTGGTCAGACAGACACGCATGGCTGAAGGAGACATGGCAGCTGTCAGTCGGGAGGTGAGGGATCCTGCTTGTGCCTCCCATGGCTTGGACACGATGCTCCTTCCAGAAGGGCAGGAGAAGAGGAGCGGCTCCATGCTCAGGGCTTTGTTTCTGCCTTGTTTTTATGAGCTGGAGAGGAAAGAGCCACTGAAATGAATGGCCTGCCAGCATCACTGCACTTCTGTTCTTGTCCCCTTTCCTGCTGTTGGGGTACTCTGTCTTTTTTGGGTTTGATTTGCTCTTCTCAGCTTTGCCTTGGAACCATTTGCCTGGAGCTTGTGTGCACTGCACTCCTGGCCTGTCACAGCAAAGTTTCTGCTGGCAGAATTCTAAACTCTCCTTTCTTGGCTGATATATTCCAGCCATTGATTTTTACCCTGGTGTTTCTTTTTCTCTCTCAGTGTCTGCAGGGCCTGGATTTCCTCCATTCCAACCAGGTGATCCACAGAGATCTGAAGAGCTCCAACATCCTTCTGGGAATGGACGGCTCTGTCAAGCTGGGTGAGTGTTCCTGGCCAGGCACGGCGCTCCCGGGCTGCGGGTGTGGGGCTGCTTGCCAGTGGCGGCCAGAGCCCCACAAGTGCTGCTGGTGGCACTGCCACAAGCGCTCCTGCTGCCCCTGCAGAGAGCTCAGGGGAGGAGCAGGAGTGTCAGGAGTGGCTTTGCTCTGGCTGTGGCCCTTGCAGACGGGCAGGAGTTGGAATGGAAATCTTCAAGGGAATCAGTAAAAGCCACTGCATGAAAGCTGAGGGTTTCTTGAAGGGTCCAGTTCCATCTTTCCTTGCCTCCAGCCGTGAGGACTTTTGCAGCTGTATTCACGACTGCATTCTCACACTGAGAGTGGGGAATCTTTGGGGTTGGTTTCCTCATTCCAGCTGCCTTTGACAGGGTTTGTTTCTGTCCTCAGCTGATTTTGGCCTCTGCGCTCAGCTCAGCCCTGAGCAGGACCAGCCCAGCTCCATGGTGGGCACTGCTCACTGGATGGCCCCAGAAGTTGTCACCAGTTCTCCTTACGGCCCCAAGGTGGACATCTGGTCCTTGGGCATTGTGACCATCGAGATGGTGGAAGGAGAACCTCCTTACTTCAAGGAAACGGCGGCCATGGTAAGAGGCAGATTCTCCAGTGTTTGCAGAGGCCTGTGAGCACAGCGTGACCCTGCACTGGCAGGAGCAGCTGAAAGTTTCTGGACATGGGGAAGGGAATTCCCAGAGGACTCGAGCCTGAACACAGACCAATATTCTGCAGTCTCTGGCAACAATGTGCTTTGGGCTTTAAGGTGTTCAGCTCTTCTGTCTGTGAGGATGACCTGAAAACGTCAAGCCAGTATCAGCTCCAATGTTATCTTGCAAAAAAACCCCAAACGAACCCCAAAAGCCACCCCCAAACACAAGAAATCTATGAAGGAGTTTGTAAAACAGGTTTGGCGAGATTAAGTCCCTCCCGGCTCTTCTCACTGGGAAAGTTGTCTAACACGTCAAGATGATTATTTAACATGCCCAAAGTCTAACACGTTTCTTTCCTAGCCCAAGCTCCTTTCTCCATGTCACCAAGCCTGAGCTTTCAGCAACACAAACCTGTTTCTTGTCTGGCAGTTTCTGGGATGGGGCATCACAAATGAATTTCCTTGAGTGTCAGTGTCCCTGCAGAGATGCGTTTGATGTAAGAATCCTTTGAAATAACAGTCAGACCACAGTGACTCTTGCAAATGGCCTGGAACGCTGGTGTCGGTATTTGGAGAAGCAAAATCTGCTCTTTCTGATGGAAGTGCCTACTAAGAAAGCCAATGAGATTGGCTCTCCAGGCCAGATCATTTGGATGTTGCAATGGCTGTGGCTGCATCAGGCTTTGGGTTTTTTGGTTGGTAAAGAAAAATGAGCTGTGAGCAGCATCTCTGCCAGGGAGGAAAGTGCCCCTGGAGCTGGGGCTGAGAAGCTGGGGTCGACGTGAGCACTGTGGGTGTGACGGAAGCTGGCAGAGCGCTGTGTTTGCTTTTCCTGCAGGCTCGCACTCTGATCCGGCAGAACGGGACCCCGCGGCTGCAGGAGCCCCGGCGCCTGTCGGCTCTGCTGCGGGACTTCCTCGAGTGCAGCCTGGAGTGGGACGAGGAGCGGCGCTGGTCTGCCCAGGAGCTGCTGCAGGTGAATGCCAAGCGGCTGCAGGGGAAACAGCAGCGGCAGGGAGGGGTTTTCTTCTGGGGCCCTCTCCCGTAATCTCCAGGCTGGCTGCTTTGCACGCGCAAAGCAAGCAGAATCCTCGCCCGGTTTGGCTTGGCAGGCTCCTTTCCAGGTCCTCTGCACCTGGTGCCCTCAATGGGCGCAGACATCTTCAAGCAGATCAGGTGCCCCAGAGCCCTGCCTGAGCTGAGCTTGGCTCTTTCCAGGGAGGAGGCACCTCCCACATCTCTGGGCACCTTCTGTCAGTGTGTTCCCCACTCTCCTGGTGAAAAACCAAAATTCTCCCTTACATCTAATCTGAGCCTGCTTCCCTCCCTGCACTTCAAATCCATTCCCCTTTGTCCTGTTGCAACAGAGCCTGGGAGGAACTTGACTTTGGAAAGTAACGCTTCACTTCTTTCTTTTTTATCCTTTGGCCAGCACCCATTTTTAGCATCAGCCAAGCCTCTCTCCAGCCTGACCCCTCTGATCACTGCAGCAAAGCAACTGAGGGAGCAGCGGAGGACATGAAGCGCTTTCTCTTCTCCTTGGGACAACTACTTAGTTCTGGTAGTTAGCACTGCCAGTTAGTTCTGGTAGTTAGGACAGCCTGTTTGTTCTGGTTGTTGTGACACCCTGTTTGTTACGGCAGCTTTTGGAATAAAAACTCCCTTCAACCTCAACTCCCTTGACATGTGCCATCATTCTCCCCCTGTGACTCAGCTGCGCGGAGCAATGCGAGGCCACAGTGGGCCCAGCCTTGCCCAGAGCTGAGCCCCAGCAGAGGCCTGGCAGAGGCCAGAGCAGCCTCGGCATCTGCAGAGTCAGCCTGGAAGGACTTGCTTGGAGCCTTCTGGGCTGCACTCGACTCTGGGTTGCAAACTGCGTGTGGCGGAAAATGCCACTGGTTCTGCAAGAGGGCAGAAGGGGCCTGGGGAAGGCCAGAAGGGCCATGGGGAAGGCTCCATGCTAGAGAAAAAACCTGCCCTGTGTTGGAGAAAAACCATGCCTTTATCCCCTCGGACAGAGGCAAGAAAATTGAATCCTAACCCAAGGCAAAGAGAGGCAGGGGAGCAGCCCCGGCCCTTCCGCTCCTGCCAACCAAAGCGTCCCTCACCTGCTTCTGAGCCCCCGGGCGCTGGTGGCCCGTGGCTGTTGGTTTTTTGTCAGGCTGGCTGCCACCAGCCCAGGACAGGCTGGGCACTGGAGGCTTCAGGTGGGGAGATGGGATCCTGGGATGCATTTGATGGCACCTGCCAGCGCAAGCAGGGGAATGGGCTCAGCCGAGGCAGCGGTGGGAAGGAGACCGCGGGCAGCCGCTCCCGCAGCGCCCTCAGGCCACGGGGAACACGGCGCCGACACGGCACAAGGACCCCGCCAGAGCCCCCTGCCGCCCCCTCCGCCCGCAGCCGGCCCCGAGCCCCGGCAGAACCGAGCGCGGCTCCCACCCGCGCTGGGGCCGCCTCCGAGCTCCGCCACCGCGTCAGCGGTGGTTCCCTTTAAGCAGCAGGCATTAATTAATTAGTATCAATAAAATAAATAATGAATGTCAATATGGAAAACATGAAGCTACAGAAATCAGCCAGTGTGAAGGCTACTGCTCAAATATATTTACCAAATCATTCTTTAAAGTAATTTGATAAATAATTTGAAAAATAAATTAAGAAAACAGAAGGATGCCTTAAAATGTTGATTTGGTAGTAAAGTTGTTGCGTCATCACTGCAAGAAAACTGTACATGTTTTTTTCTGCTCTTGTGTAAGCTTTAAACTTTGTGTTCATGTATTTTTATATAAGTTTGCCAGTTTCCTATATACTGTGTGCACCTCCACTCAAAAACTGTCTCTCCTTTCATGGCTTTTAATCTATAATCTATGCTCCTTCTCTATGTCACTGAGAAAATTCAAAACTTTGGCAATCTTTAGAACACAAAAGCATAGCAAGCTATTTATTTATAAATATAATTCAGTGGTTGACAGATTCCATGTGAGACAGGGCTTGCTACCTGCAGAATCTCTTTTCCATTTGACAGTGCACAAACTCACCAAACACTTCGAAAAACAATAAAAATGGATTTGGACACGTTAGATGTTTGAAAACTAGTCAGTTTCCAAAAAGTTAATGAATCAAACATAATATCCTGGCTTACTATTCCCTTCTTTTCCTTTAAAGGATACCAGAAAAAAAGTCTTTGTGCCATGTGACAGGTTTATTTGAGAGGGCACTTTTTTACAACTATTTCATTGTAGGGGTTGTTAAGAAGCAAATGAACATGAAGGTGTGCTCCACTGAAATTTAAAATGAACTACCACTACTAGTTGAAGGGAGATGGAGAAGAACTGTTTATGAAGTAAAGGGGGGAAACCCCACAAACCAACAATCATAGTGAAATTAGTTCCAAAAAGCTGTTGTTGTGGATATTAACACTAGAAATCTTGCTGCTGTATGGTCTGAATGAAATAGATATAAATACAGAGTCACAGAAAAGGTGAGATTAGAAGGCTCTCTTGAGGCTGCCTATTCCAAATGCCCTGCTAAAATCAGATCAGCTAGAGCAGGTTGCCAATGACCATATGCAGTAGGGTCTTGAATGGCTCTACAGACAGAGACTGCACAGACTTTCTGAGGAACCTGTTGGGCACTCTCAGAAACAAAATGTATTTTTTCTTATGTTCAGATGGAATTTATTATATTTCAGTTTCTGCCCACTGTCTGTTCTATGTTTACTGAATACAATGGAGAGGACTACGTCTCCATGTTCTTTATCAGTTATAAATACTTATGTTTCCCTCTGTCTTCCTTGCCTTCCCCGGTTTGAATCATCCCAGCACCTTCAGCATCTTTCTGTAGCAACAGATGCTTCAGCCTCTACTCAACTTTGTTGCCTTTCAAAGGAATGTTCTTATCTCTGTTGTATTTGAGAGTCTAGAACTAGGTCTGGCAGTTGAGATGTTTCTCCCAAGGAAAAGATCCCCCCCTGAACCTACTAGCAATAATATTACTAAAGTAACCCAGTGGGCTTTGCCTTAAGAGCACACTGCTGGACATAATTTGTTATCTGTGGAAAGGGATTGGTTAAAACAAAGGGAAAGTAACTCATTTTGGAGTAAATACCTCCTAAAATTTGTCTTTAACCAAGGCAACTAGGAAAAAAAATGCCTATTGGAATACCTTTAAGACTTATATGCAACAGTGTGTTTCACCATAAACTAAACTAGAAGGTAGATGCTAATGAAACAGATGAAAATTTCCTCCTTGATGACGTTTAAGTAATTTAAATCTTATCCTAAAAGTAGTTCAAAATTCTGATCAAATTCACCTTTTATTAGAGTGAGATTAGCAATTCAGAGTTGCTATTTGTGAATGTCAACAAAATATCAACATTTATGAGTTAGTATTTGAAGGAAGAAATATGCCATATAATCACAAAATTATTTAAATTAACATGTTAGTGGAATGTTGAATAAAGACTAATACAATAAAGATATTTTAATAAAATTAACATATTAAACAGTGAAGGTGCAAAGGGCTCCACTAAAAGTGATGAAGTCACAAAGCTTTCTGAAATCAGGAGAATTTTAAATTACTTCATGCATTCCAATTCATGTCTCATTAATATTAATATTGGTTAGATACCTTGGAGAGGCAGAACTGAATATACACTTCCCAGTTTTCATCTTTACTCTAGCAATGTTTTCAGAGGAGTTAAAGGAGCTCTTGTAGCCAAGCAGGTCAACATCCTACTGAGTTACTTTGGCAATACTATTGCTAGTAGGTTCTTCCAGGTGATCCCCCTAATATCATCTCACTCTTTTGTCTCCCACTCCCAATACCAAAACTCTATTCACTACTCTTCTATGTCTCTGACAGATAGTAGGTAGAATAGTAGCAGTCACAAGCATATCTTTCTTCCCTTAAGTCCACAACTCTTACTTTAAATCACTGGGGCCCATGAAATACTTGCTAGATGTCAACAAAACTTATTTCTTTTTAAGATGTATGGATATGTCTTGCAACCAAAAAAATTCCAAACAAATGCAATCCAAATAAACAAACAAACAAAGTATGAAAGAAATACATATCAGCTCATTTCCATGTACAAAAGAGAATTGACCAAACCAGGAAAGTCTGGAAAGTTATGAACCTGCTATAACATCTGCTATGTTAGTGTGAAAAAATACATTATTAAATAAATAAATGAATGAATGAATGAATGAATGAATGAATGAATATCCCTGCAAAAATGTTTTCTTTTTATAAAAGTTATTATTATGTTCTTGGTAAATTAATAACTATAATAAAAAAAATATCTCAGGTGTTCTCTATGAGGGTCAGACTGGCAGACAAATGTAGCTAGAATGTTCATAGGTTAAGATGTATATATATTTGTCAAGACTATGACAGGAATAAAAAGTTTAAAAATTCACCCATTTCAATATATACATGCTTGGTCTTCCAATGATCACACTGGACCGTCAAAAAAAATAGAAATCCTTAGCAGGGGCAACATACCTGTAGAGAGACCAACAAGCTAACTTCTGACTTAAAACACATACAAAATATATATCATATATTGACATAACAGATAAAAATAATTGATTTAATTTGTTCTGGAGTGTGGCAAAATCAAAGTTCAGGTCAAAAAATGCTGTGCAACCGTGTTGCTATGTGTGAAGCAACTGCGGTAATTTTTGGGAAAAAACTCAAATTGATATCATTATCTCACTAGAAAACCACTTAAACATTGAAATATGAGGTCTGAAGATGCTATTATCTAAAGCAAGAAAGAGGAAATGAAAAGTCTAAATATTAAGAAAGTATAGATAAAGACATGGAAATTGCATAAACTAATCAGGAAAAAAAGAGATAACAGAAGTAACAGCCAACAAAATTTCGAAAATGACAAGCAGAAGTTGTAAAATATGAGTTAAAGTAATGACAGAACCAAGACTCCATGAAGACTTTGCCTTTACTTTGCAAAAACTTCAACATCCCCTCCAAATGACAAGCAGGCACGCCTGGTCTCCTGAAATCTTGCCCTCAAATGGTTTTCTTGGGTTTTTTAAAAGAAATTTTTTAATGTGAAAGAAAAAGACAATAGCATATATTCATTTCAATAAAGTGCTCTTTGCATCCAGTAACAGAGTGGGTAAAAAGTAAATTGGAGAAGACTGCTAAACCAGTCTTCTGTACAGGTACAGAAGAATAGCTTTGAAGTTGCTTTTGCAAGAGAAGATAGAAATAGTCCTTTGTAAAACTTAGGAAGAACCGCTTATGTCAAACCAGAAGATGAGTTCGGTGGTGGTCTGTGTAATTCACTGAGAGTGTAAGAAAAAAGTCAGACGTGACAACCATTATATTGTCTTTCTGAAATTCTTTCTAGCTTGTGCAGCTTGTGTATGTGCTTCTTAACCTACTTTTAGTGTGGCATCCTACAGATCTATCCTTTTGTTTAACAGAGCATTCTACCTCAGGGTGTATTGATAAAGGGAGCTCATTTGACAGGAAACCTCTTATGCAAGAATAAAGGCAGGATTTGCTTTTTCTTTGCAGCCTCATGGAAAACTGACATCTATGGGACAGAAGGTCACATGGCCCCAGCTCTGAGGCTGTCATCAAAGTCCATCCAATGCTGTAGAGTACTTGAAGGTTTCACAGATCTGTTCAAAGGTTTAGAACTATTTTCTGACGAGAATATTATGCCTTTCCAGAACATTTTGTAATTTTGTTTACATGGCAATTGCAAGGTAAAACGGGTGTTACCTTAGGCATGGGATGATATGCTAAGTTAAATTTTCTGTAGGTGCTCCTGGTGCAGAGATATCACATTTTCCTGATACTAGCTTGTCATTAGTGGACATTGTATTAAATTATATGAAATTGTGTTTTATAATTTTTGTGCAAAACAACAACTTTTGTTAAAGAAATGCGCAAGATTATTAAAGGTAAAAACAACACCCTTTAAAGCCCTTTGTGAAGACTCATTTGGCTTTCATCAGAAAATCAAGAATTAATCTGATGCTAAAACTAACATGTGACTTATCTCTTTATACACATCTCTTTCCATCCCAATAAAAATAATTAAATCTGATTAATTTTATTCAAGCAACATAATACAGAGATTTGAAAAATTATTTCCTTCCACTCTACAGTGGTAAGGGGCAGCACTTTCAGCTTGCTTATGTTAACTAAAATATTTTCTGTTACATACAGGATATTTCTGCAAGTGGGTTCCATTTTACAGAGATTTCAAGGTTTGTCAGTCTGGGGGCACCACAGCACAAGTTGGTTCAAGCAGTTAAGTCCAGGGCCAGAAGTCTAAACAGGCAAAGGTATGATAATCCAGTCATTCATGGTCAGGAGCCAAGAATCTAATTACACAGAAAAAGCAGCTCTAATGAAAATCTCAGATTTACTTTCCAAATAGATATGATATCTCTGGAGTTCTGAGACCCCCAGAATTCAAGATTTCCTTTTTCTATGGCCATCTCAGTAAAAGAAGATTGGTTGCATTGGAGGTTTTAGAACTCCCAAATTAATTATGTGCCAGCTGGAAAGCCTAGTCAGATGACTAAGAGTGCATGAAGTTTCAGAAGCCATGGCTTTCTGGTATTTTGCAGTATCTGGAATTGTCCTGGGAGTCAAGAAACTACAGAGCCATATATGTATTTATACGTAAAAAAATTACTCTTTATGATCCCCTATGTTTTTACTATCGTGAGATTGTCACCTGGATATGTGGATTTTTACCTGGACATTGGTAAAGCTCTTAACACCATTTATCACGGCATTCTCCTGGAGAAACTATCTGCTGGTAGCTTGGTCAGATGTGCTCATTGATGGGTAAAAAACTGGATGGACAGCTGGGCTGAGAGAGTGATGGTGGATGGAGATACATCCAGCTGGTGACTTGTGGCAAGTGGTGTTCCCCAGGGCTCTGTCCTGAGACCAGCCCTTCTCGATGACTTTATCAGCTATCTGGACAAGGGGATAGAATGCACACTGGGTCAGTTATTTTGAAGATAATACCAAGCTGGGCAAGAGTGTCAATCTGCTTTAGGAAAGGAAGGCTCTACAGAGGGATATGGCAGGCTGGATCTATAGTGTGAGGCCAGTTGCATGATTTAGTGGTGGGCCTGGCAGTGTCAGGTAAATGGTGAAGTCAATGATCTTACAGGTGTTTCCCAACCTAAGCAATCCCATGATTCAGTGATTTACCATCCATTGTTTACCTCATGCATCAAGCAGAGAGAGTTCCTACTTTAAAGAACACTTAGTAACATTTAGATTAAAAGTTATCTAGATTTTCGCCATTTCAGCTGTAGCTTAAAACAGTCATGTATACTAACAGCCCTACTTTCCAGAAATACTGCATGATGTCAGAATGACATTAAGCATAACAAAGAAAACTTCAACTCAGCATAAAGGACATACTTCTGAAAATGTTGGAGTGATAGTTGGGTGTCAAAAGAAAGGTTCACTGCTGCCCCAGCAAGGCCAGTGTGATGGCCTAATCAGAATGGTGTGGATGACATCACCATCATCGAGTAGACAAAGAGAATTCAGCACATATTCTCAAAAACACAGAATTTCCAAAGCCTTTTCAGGGTTTGTTTTTTTTTTTTTTTTTGCACTGAAATGATATCTGAATCTGTATTACTGGACCTAAAGCAATCTGAATACACATCTTCATCGTATTCTGATTTTTGCCAAAAAAATCTTTAACTAATTTCTTTTGACCAGCCAAATCCAATTGATGAGACAAGTTCAGACCACAAACATTTTCCAAGGTGAGGAACAGCCCCATAGTAAAAGGTGTGCTAGCTGCTAAGGACACATTTATTATTGTTCCAGAAAATAATCAGAGAAACTTCTTGATGAAATGCCAGAATCCAAGATTTCAGGAGAATTTCAATTTCAATATCTATTTGTGGGTAAGCCGTGTCAGGGATTTTTTCTCGGACATTGGTAAAGACATTTTTCCTGTCTTTGAAAATTGTTTTTGGCCTAAAAGCAGAAGAGGATCCACTGCATCATTCACAGCATCAAGCGTTTGTATTAGTTTGCATTTCACAAGCAATTGTTTAATGAAGAAAATTAACCTAATGTACGTCCTTTGGGAAAAACCCCAAATTCCTCTTTTATTGCTTTTTACAGTTAATTGAGCATGATCTGTTATTCCAAACTATGAAGAGAAATTTAGAGTGCCCTAGCACTGGAGCAGTAGTTTGGTGTAATGGGAACTCATTTCATGTCATTCCCTGTCAAGATATTTGTACATAAGATCTGGAAAGTCAAATGCTGCATGGCTGGGTAAAAAAAATCCAAAAGTTTTGGAGGAATGGAAGTTAGACCATCAGCAAAAATGACAATGGACTTAATGTAAGAAAGAGGCTCTACAGTACAAGGACTGTTAACTATAACGAGAAAAAGATTTTAATAAGATGGAATAAGATCCTGCAACAGGGAATCACAAAGTAGATATTTTCAGGACTAGTAGGCAGATTTTTGTATAAGCCTACACATTCTTTGATCCACCTGCTAAGGCTAGTTAAAGGAGAGTTATAAGCTCTTACTCAGATTTAGCTGACTTGCCCACAGCAGTTACACTGATTTTAGAGCTCTTGTGCATGTTCCTTACATTCTACATCAGCAAAAATGGTGAGTGGCTTTTTTGAAGTCTTTACTTTCCCAGTACCTCCTGAAAAAGTTAATTTATATTGCCTCTACCTTCAGGGAAAAAAGCAATGGTAGGAGATATAAAGACAAAAACTTTTTTTTTGCCTTATATCATGGTTCACCTCAAGGCTAGAAGAGCTAAGAGGGAACTAAAAAAACAAGAATGTAAGGATAAAGTCAGAGGAAGGGATGATGGTCATTTATGCTGCCTCTGACCTTTTAAATATGGTCTTAGAACATGGCCCTAAATTTATCCCCATAGAAATGATATGCTAAATTTATATGCAGACTTTTTGAGATTTGTTTTTAGTCTACAATTAGTTTTTCTCTGGTGAGTTCACTATTTGCTAATTTATGTAATCTCTTGTTGTGTGTATGTATTCATGTCTTGTTACTGGCTTAGACCTTTTTCTTTCCTCTTTTGAGTTTTTATATTTATTTACATATTTTTTAAAATTCCTACAGTTCAAAATAAAGAACTGGTTCCTGCTTTCAATTCTCTGTCTGTTAATCTGTTGGCTGTACTTGTTTACTGCCCATTTCTCATCATGAGCCCTGCACAAGCTTCTATTGAAGCGCTGTAAAACACAAAACAGTACATGGTTCAGAATAGATGCATCATTAGCAAAAACTTGCTAGGAGACAAATACACACAATATATTAGCACATATTTTATGGTTCCAGTGCTTTGGTAATGCTTTTATTTGACCAGTTCCTATGTATCTTTGAATATTTTTTCTGTTTACATGCTGTCATGTTAAGGTGTGACTAACCAGGATGAATTAATGTTCTGCAGTGCTGAAAGTAGCCCACTGTTTTCCTTGTCTGCTTCCAGCTGCCTACCCATTACAAAAACAGCTTCTCAGTACTTTACGTCAGACTCTGTGAAACACAATGTGCAAAGGCACAGCATAAAAAAAAGTAGCAGCTTTGTACAGAGGAACTTCTTGCAAAACTACAGGTACACCTGCCATTTAGAGCACTTGATGTTAGGCCTTGATTCAGCCTCCAAGGAATCCTCATTATTTGACTTCCATTTTAATGAGAAAAGCAGACATCACTGCAAGCCAGTCCTGTTTAATACATTTATCAGTGACCTGGAAGGAAGGATCAAGTGCACTCTCTGTCAATTTGCAGATAACACCAAGCTGGGCGGGAATGTTGGTCTGCTGGAGGGTAAGAAGACACTACAGAGGGATCTATCTAGACAGGCTGGATCAATGGACTGAGGCCAATTGCATGACATTCAGTGAGGCAAAATGCTGGGTCCTGCAGTTCAGTCACATTCTTCCCCTGCAGCACCAGGGGAAGAGTGGCTGGAAAGCTGCCCAGCAGAAAAGGACCTGCTGGAGAACTGCTGAACATGAGCCAGCGTGTGCCCAGGTGGCCAAGAGGGTGAATGGAATCCTGGCCTGTATCAGCAAGAGTGTGGCCAGCAGGACTTAGCAGAGAATATTTGAGGTGTTGATGCTTCACCTCAGGTCCTGTGTTCAGTTCTGGGCCCCTGACAAAAAGATGAATATTGAGGTGCTGGAATGTGTCCAGAGAAGGGTAACAAACAAAGGTGATGAAGGGTGTGGAGCACAAGGCTTAAGAGCAGCTGAGGGAGCTGGTGCTGTTTAGCCTGGAGAAAAAGAGGCTCAGGGGAGAAACAGCCTCAAATTGTGCCAGGGGATATTTAGAATGGACATTAGGGAAAATCATCTTCCAGGTAGAGTATACCTTCTTTGCCTCCCCACTTCTCCGTTCATTTCTGTGACCTGTGATTCCCACAGCCTGATCTCATGAGCAAAGACAGAGGGAAAGAAAGCTTTCAGCACTTTCACCTTTTCCATGAAGAAGATATGCATGTTAGGTATCCAGCCTTGATGTCAAAGACAAAACATAAAAATACATCAGAAGAAAAAGAAGCTGGGTTTTAAAGTACAGT
Source organism: Chamaea fasciata (assembly GCF_029207755.1). Lineage (NCBI taxonomy): Eukaryota > Metazoa > Chordata > Aves > Passeriformes > Sylviidae > Chamaea > Chamaea fasciata. The sequence continues at coordinate 1,693,241 of NW_027094117.1, read as the reverse complement.
ATTTCCAGTAGGTTGGAAATTCACTGCCAGCAATGTGAAAAAAACCAAAATCCCCCAAACCTATGTCTACAGAATATCTATGCATAAAATATATAAACCTATGGAAAAGGAGAGTTCTAGGGCTCAGAATACCTCTAACAGTGTCTGGTTTATTTGCTAAGACAAATGATTAAAGCACCCAGAGGGACTGAGCTATGAGCAATATAGATGCATGCTTAGAGTCAGAGTCTTGACTGAGGCATTGAAAAAATGTATTTATTAACATATTCACAAAAATCTTCTTAATAAAAGCTGCAGACTTTTCCAAGAGGTATGTGCTATTAGGAAACAAAACACACTTTCACATGCTCTAAAATTCTCTAAAACACATATGGTTCAAAATTTGGGTGTTTCCTAGATAAATTAGACAGAAAAAAAATCTCCTAGTGGAATTCGCAGACCTAAACCAGTTTTCTTCCCATCTCTATTCCTATGGAATACTTATTAGTTTCAGCACTGCTTTAATTTAAATTATTGTGGCATAGATAATGCAAAAATAAATAATTAAATATTTGTGTGCACATGGAAACACACACACAACACAACCACACACACATAAGATCTTCCAGCTCAACTGGAAATGCCACTATTATCTGAATCTCTTAAAAGATCTCTTCGCTACCTTTTCCTCTGGATGTTATCTTTTTGTGGCTTTATTTTATAAGTTACAATACCTCAAACGTAGTTAGGTTATACCTGTGGATTTGACACACAGGATCCTGAAAGTCTCTAAGATGGAGCTGACTCATGAGCTGACAATAAAAGTGGACTAGATGAACAAAAGGGACAATGGAAAATACTTGTACTGATTAATTTCAATGAGGAGACAAGCAATAGAGACTCCTTAAAGCTTTCAAGCTCAGCTTCAAATAGAACATATGCAAGTACACAAGATTCTCCTCTGGCTCTGTCCTCATCGTGAGTCAGGTATTAAGTTTACTAATTAGCTCATCTAAGAACTGTGGTATTGTACTGCTGGATCTTCAGTATTTAGGAGAAAAAAAAATCTTTTAGCAACCATTCCCAAGAATTTATTTTCTTTTTTTCTAAACTATCATTCATATTAGCACATTTTTAGATATACTTTAAACTATCATGGAAAAACCCTCAAAAGCTTACATGCACTTTTCAACTGCTATGGAACAAATCAGAAATGTGTAGCATTTACTCTGAAGGATAAAAGGGCCAGAGAATGGGAAGAATTCTGTGAGAACCCAAATACCCTGGATATCTCATAAGAAAACAAAGAAACACAGCAGACACCTAATTGCCGTCTTCACCTATACAGTTAAAAGAGGTCTGCTGCAAAAATTAGGTGTAATCAATAAGAAAGCAGCTATAAACAGAACCACACATGGCACCCTGCAATTTAATTCTGTCCCTCCTACTGCTGGGTTCCACTTTTGTATTTATAGTATGCATAATAAATGAATACCTTTTAGAAGTGATCCAAATGGCAGAAAATCTCTTTCCTTTTTGACATATTCAGAATCAACTATTTGCTTTTCTTACATCCAAGTTAAAATATATTTGGATTGTGTCTTAGCTGAGGAAGAATTGAGTTTGGTTTGTGTAGCAAAAAGGCTATGTGAAGGAGAACATTTCATTAAATAAAGCAATATATATGTATCTTATAAACATAATCCAAAAGTCAAATAAAGAAAATAAAAAACAAATTTGCACCAGTAGCAAATGCAAATTAATTAGGAAGTAAATATATAGTTTCCAGGTATTTGTTTGTTGATCACTTTTAAAATATGCCTTCTGGCTCACTTTAAAAATAGCTTTAAAAGTATTTATCTTTTAAATGATAAATTTATGATACATAATTTAATGGATAATATAATATGTGTTGAAAAATGATTTTTCAGGTGTTTGTGATTTTGGTCAGCTAATGCAACCCAAACTTAGTTAATGTTGCTTGAACACTTGAGTCCTGAATCATCTGTTGAGGATTGAGTCTTGAAGAATTGACTGGGGATTTATTTTCTGTCTTGTACCATTGTGATGGGTGAGTTCATCCTCTGTATTCAGGTCTCTGCTCTTCTTTTGTGGAAAAAAAAAAAAACAACCCAACAAAAAACCAAACAAAAAACAACGAACCAAACAAAAGCAACAAAATCTCATAGCTTAAAAATGTCTATGCAGCTCAATATGAATTTCAAATACAAACTCAGTGACTCATTTTTAACTAATTATATAAAATAAATTTTTTTAAAAATAGAGATGATAGTAACATGAACTTTATGAATAACTAAGTCAAAAGATACCACTATTTTTATATATTAAAAAAATAACAACACTGTTGTTATGCCTGAGATGCATAAGAAAGAGTGTGGCCAGCAGTTCGAAGGAAGTAAGCAGATCTCTACTGTGCTCCTATGAGACTCCCCCTTGAGTATTATATCCAGCCCATGAGTCCTCAGTACAGAAAAGGCCTCTTGGACCTCTTAGAGTGTGTCTAGAGGAGGACTACAAGAATGGTCAGAGGATTGGAACACCTCTCCTATGAGGAGAGGCTGAGACACTTGGGGTTGTTCAGTCTGGAGAAGAGAAGGTTTCAGGGAGACTTCATTGCAGCCATTCAATATTTAAAGGGTACCTGTAAGAAAGACAAGGACAGACATTTGAGCAGGGCCTGTAGTGATAGGCCAAGGGATAACAAAAAGATAATGGATTCAGATTAAATGTAAGAAAAAAAAAAAAAAAAGAGGTAAAGCACTGGAACAATTTTCCCAGAGACTTGGTAGTTGCCTCATCCCTGGAAACAATCAGGGTGGACAGGGCTTTTGAGTAACATGATCTAGTTGAGAGGTCCCTATTCACTGCAGGGGCACAGGACTAGATGATTTTTAAAAGTTCCTTACAACCCAAACTAGTCCCTGATTGCATGATGCTATTGTTGCTACTTCCCAAAAATAACAGGTTTAGAATGGATGTGTTGCCTTCATTGAAATTAGTTGCCAAAATCTTTGTTAGCAGGAAAATAGTGATGAAGTGAACATTTTGTAAGTATGCAAGAATCTTTTTTGTATGTTTAAGAGGGCAGGGGTGCTTGTCAAACTGAGAGAAGAGATTCTTTTGCTTTGCAGTCTGTGTCCCAAGTCAGACCCAAGGTCTTTGAATAGGTCCCACAGAGTGTGCACAGAAGACCAAACCAATACCACACACATCAGATCTGTCTCAATGCATTGCATTATTGTTTCTGTACGTGCTGCAACTCTGAAAGCTGAGATCTGTGCTTCCAGAGGTCTGAATGTGGCAGATATGCTCATGTCACTGTCTACGCCATACAGAAACACATCACGTAGAAACTGAACTGCCCATGTTGCCATGGATCCTGGGAGTCACTTTGGAAAAGCATAAGTTTTTCTTTTTTGTTGGGAATGACAAAATATTCTTCTGTTCAGACTCTATAGCATCTTTTTCCGTGCCTCATCTACTGCTCTGGTATAGCTGCCATTATAATCAAGCTAGTACTTTATAGTCACAACATTATTATTATTCAATAACCTTTCTTTTCTGTTGGAGATTGCTTGTTTTGGACCTTTAAAGTGAAGTGATTCTACCTAGCAGACCTTTCTTTTATTTCAATATTTATAAAACATCATCCACTCTTGCAAAATGGTCCATAGAAAGGTATGGGTTGGAAGGGACACCTAAAAAGTCACAAAGTTCCAACCTTTCTGCCAAGCCCGGGGAACTTTCCACTAGACCAGGCTGCTCAAAGCCCCATTCAACACAGCCAGCAACACTCCTAGAAATGGGGCACCCAAAACTTCTCTGGGCAACCTGTTACAATATCTCACAACTTCCACAGTGAAGAAATTGCATAAAATCGTTCTTACAAAACCACATCCACTGCTGCTGAGGGAAGGTTTATCCGAATTCAAAGTTCCTAAGCTCTAATTTTCTCTGTCATTGATTTGCTCCATAACCTCAGATTTTCTGTGATTTAATTGTTTCAGTTTTACTTTGGATTGATATTATCTAATCCTGTGTGATTCCTCTGAGGACTTAATAGAGAACTGTTATTATATGAAAAGAAAAATGTTACATGAATGTATATTATCATGTTTAGATGCTTTGCGTCGGCCTGCTGCTCGTTAATGTTTCCTATAAGCAAGAATGAATGACATAAACTGTATTTGACAAAAATGTCTTCAGCAATTGCTAGAAGTAATGCTATGAATATACTAAAAATAATGACACTGTCATTGTATTCAGGCTGACAGGCTTTGCTAAGAGGCAAGGAATGTTATCTTATGCATAGATCTGTTAAAATATTGTATTCTGGACATGGCTTCCTATGTTTGGCAGCTTTGCTGTGCCAGCAGGATGAACATCTGATGATCTGCAGCAGCTAAAGCCTGTGACCTCAAATATATTGACCTGCTCATGCTAAGATTGTTTATTTGGCTACTGGAATCAAGCAGATTTCTGCCAGGTTGGTTTAGAGGACATAAAAAGCACTCCATAATGACATGCATCTATCCACAACTGTCCAAGCTTCAATCATTCACTAGTCTTCCAGATTGAAGGGAATTTTTTTTTTTTATAAGTCTCAGGTTTAGAGTTTTATTGTTGCATTAAAAGTATAATATATTTCATATTAAGCACTTTAGTTGATGTTAGAGAATACAAGCTTCTGAAGAGATTTTGCCAAATCAGAATTCTTCAATTAGTTTGATATTTTAAATAGTATTTTTTTCTTTAATTAAGTCAAGTTAGTACTTAATCGACTAACCAACAGCAAAACCAAAACTAAGTCCTTTTAAAAAAAGATTTTATATTCAAATGCTTAAATTTTGTTTCTGCTTCCAAATATACAAATAGACAAAAAATGCAAAGAAAAGGCAATGGTTTAGGCTCCTCAGAAGATCCATTTGAATATAAAATGTTCTTTTCAGCAATTTTAATAAATATTTGTAAGAAATATACACGTTTTAGGTAATGCAATGAAAATAAATATTCTGAGCTCTTCACCATGTTCAATCATTTCTTAATGAATTCCTACTAAGAAGTTGTCTGGGAAGAGTAAACTTCTTAATTGTGTTCTGGGACATTTAATCTACAATTTTTTAGTGTTTTGAGACAGGATAATTTCCTCACTGTATCATCTGAACTCTACTTATACTCCAATAAAACTTTCTTTCTTCAATATTTCAGGATAGTTTTTGACATTTCCTTGTCCATTTTGCTGGGATCCATTTTATGAATACTAAGAATTCCATTTATATCTAAAACAATCTCATTAGATCAAGCTACAGCTTCAGCATTTGCCCATGAAAATCTTCTTCACCATAAAAGGTATGTTTATATTTTATTTCTTCTTTGATAGTTCCACTCCTTCTTTATAAGTTTTTGCAAAACAATTTTTTTCTTGGAGATATTATTTGTGGCTGTTTATGTGTGTTTCTGCTGCCAGATCTCTGTTTAATTTTCTTTTTCTTCTGGATGTATGATGAAGAGTTGATATGACTTGTGTCATAGAAAAAACAAAAGAAGTATTTTCTCTAACTTTAAACCAGGTTCTTAATGGCCTTTCCCTCAGTTTTGGGTCCCAGATTACTATTGTCACACTGTTTACTGAGATTCTAAATACCTTTCAAAGATCTCACACCAGTCTCAAGACTTCTTTTAATTCTCTTTTTTGAGTTTCTTACTTTAGATTTGTGAAATATATATCCCAATTTTTTTAAAGACTTTAATTTCCTTAAGTATTTTAATTTCTTTTGCACTCTTCTCAACAGCTATGAATGTAATGTAATTGTCTAAGTTGGAGTTTTTAGTTGAGTCCCTTATTTCAACCTTTTATCTTTTTCTTATAGATTCACTTCTCATTCTCTCTCTGCTGCTGATACTTTGTAGTGCCAAATTTTGCTCTCATTTAAAAATTATAATGATTAAGATGACAAAGGAATGAGATTTTTTTCCTCAGTTAACAATATGAAATTACCTTTAAATAGTCTAGGATGCTGCAGAGGTTGTTTTTCTAATTTGAACAGTCTATTATGCACTGGTTTTCTTAACATGTTTCTACTCTACAACAATGTTTTTAAACTTTCCATCAGAATAGATAAGCATGTGTTTTTAATAGTAATATCTATTTAAGGCTATAGCATAATCCGAAAATATGACCGGCAAGTGCAGTAATAGATATAAAAAATACATTTTAACATGGGATTTATGAAAACCAGTCAAATAGTAGAGTCTTAGGTTATTGTTTTTTCAAGTGTGATCTAGATGATTGACCACTTTTTATTGGTCTACAGTTTCAGGTGTGATAGAGAACAGAAAAAAGTTGATCATTAGAAGAGTGGGAAAAAAAGGAAACTATGGAGAGCAAGGGCTAAATTTAATGCACTGCTAAAAATTAGACAATGGCAGAAATCAGGACAAGAGTAAAATAATTTCACCTGGAAGTTTTTTTAAAATTATGAGAAATGCTGCAGTGTAGAATTTAACAAAGGATTTTTTTTTCCTCCAATCTGTGTTATGGTTCTTCAAGGTATATTCTCCAGCTGCCCTGTATACAAGGCTCCCACTGATATTAATAAATGCTCTTTTCATAAAACTATTGCAGAATATGAATAGAAATCAAGAAGATAAAAATTTTGCTGCATAGAAGGGTTTCCTGATGTTCAGAGGGAACCTCCTGTGTTTCAGATTCTGCCTCTGGTCCTGTCACTGAGCACCACTGAAAAGACTCCGGCTCCATCCTGTTTACACCCCCTCTTCAGATATTTGTATAAATTGATCTTTTTCCCCTCAGCCTTCTCTCTTCCAGGGTGAAAAGTCACCGTTTTAAAATATAATTTAAAAATATCCATTTAAGGAGTGTTATTAAGGAATTTATAGAACATTAGGCAAACCAATTTTATGATTTATTTAATTTGAAACTAACGCTGGTCTCAATTCAAAAAATGCATGATAGGTTACTTGACAAAAGAATTGCATTTATACATGTGTGGTGTACTGCATATATTTAGATCAGAATGAATTCATAGAATTACTAATAAAATATAACTTCATTTTAAAAAGAAAAAACAAATGCAATATTTGATTATTTTTAAGGTATTTCAATAAACAATCTACATGATCCCTAGAATTATATGTGATACAAAGTAATCAGTAATAACAGTGAAACGGATTGTCAAATGCATATATGTAATTTCTTTGAAAGAGCAGATATCTTAAGAAGTTACAATAAAAAGAGTAAAATTGTTCATTTGGTAGACAAAGAAGGGGAAAGGAAAGGAGGAAAAATTCAGACTACCTTAATCTGAACTTACTTTGAGTCTAAAATAGGTGAGCAAGATGTGGTTTTTGTTGCTTGGGGATTTGTTTATCCAAACTAAGATAAAAACAATAGAGAAACAGAGATTATAAAGAATCAAAAGGAATTTCTGCTCAGAGAAAGCAAATAGCTTATTCCAAAGCATGGGAATTAGTGAAAAGCCTTCAACTTCTCATCTAACTTTAGACATAGGCCGTCTGCGTGTCGCTTTGATGTATTGACACGAGGATTTATTTATAATCAATACAGAATAGCATGAATTTTAGGCTGTGATTTATATCATCTTAAGTAGATATCTTAATTCAGATGAATCACACATTGCAACTGTCCGGTTTTTTTCACTAACTCTAAAAAAAGGCTGAGAATGACTATGATTTCTCCCTTTTGTTGTATAAACTCCACTCTCACTGCAATGGGTCTTGGATTATTAGAAGCAAATATATGGGTTTTTATAACTGCTTAATGAAACATATCAATATGCCAAATTAGTCCAAAATAACTCATGAAGGGAAGGGGAACCTCTAAACCTGAACAGGAGTGATTTCATTCACTCTAGAACTGATTCTGCTAATTTCTCACTACGACAAACTTATTTGGGTATATTGAGCTGATCAGCATGTATTTAAGTTTTAGTCGTAATTGAAGTCCTTGGTGCAATAAACTTTCTGTGGAAAACAATAATAATAAGCAGTGATTTATTATCCTCAAATTTCTGAATCCAGTAACTTCTAAATGATTCAACAGTTAAGCAAACACACAGACTCCCCTTCACATGCACCCCCTACCACACACACCCAGGCACACACAGGGATCAGCACAGCAGATCATTAACCCCTTGGAAAAGACTGAATGCTAAATATCTCTCTTCCTGTGCAAAATATCTGATACAATCAAGGGAAAATTCGGTTTAACATCTACATCATATTTAAACCACAGTTTTTAATTTCATTTTATTTGCACGATATTTTAATTCAATTTTTAAATTAAAATTACTTATTTCTCACATGCTGTATTTCTATAAATATTTTCTTATAAAAAAATTCATATATAATCAGGATAAAACATTGTAAACAGTCATTTTTCAGTGAATAGAAAGCATGTGTGCTGTATCTACATTAGTTAAAACACCAGCTACTGTTAATGGCCAGGCTAAACTACAGTAACTAATGCCCTGAATGATGTTTTGTCTCTTTTTCACTTCATGAAATCCTAACATGATAAAGTGTTGAAATAGAGTTTTCCTCTGATAATGTCCCATTTTGAAACCCATCCCATGTATTTTATGTTGTAATCCTTGTATAATTTAAAATTTGAAATCTTCTGCATTGTTTTCATTAACCTTTCTGTTACAGTAGTAAAAATCATAGATAAATGCAATTTTGTACAACTTTGAATTAACAAAAAAAGCTGAGAGAACACTTGCTCCTATACTTAAATCTGAGTTTCTTCTATATTCAAACTTGATTTCGTTATCACCAAGAGTCTCATTTGTTGCTGCTCAAAGCCCTGTCCACCCCGACCTTGAACAGTTTCAGGGATGGGAAATCCACAATTTCTCTGGGCAACCTGTTCCAGTGTTCCACAACCCCCACAGTAAAGAAGAAATTCTTTATCTAATTCTTTTATCCAATATATGTCAGAAATAATAAATCTAGGCATATAAAATTTTAGGAAAGATTTGAAATTATTTTGATTTGAAACATATTTTATATTAATAATAACTTACAGATTACCAAAATATGCTGATGGGCATTTGAGCTTGACACTTTTTCAAAAAGTGCATGGAATTTTAAATTAAAACCAGTAAAAGTACAAACTTCTTACCATATCCTTTTTCCTCTCATATACAAAATTGCATATGTCAGATACCTGTGTTGTATACAAATCTTTCAGACACACTCAAAAAAAAGGGTTTTTTTTCCAACTAGAATACGGTTTATGTAGAATTCTAGTACTAGAGAAGATTTTTTGGGGGATGGGGGGGAACACCTTCTCACTGGATTTCTCATTGAACAATATATTTTGTCCAAACTGGGAAATTCATCCCAGCTGTGTTATATTCATCATTCTTACTGCACCAGGCCTCAAGATTCTGCAAAAAGTATAATGTGGACCTTGAACACAGCTCATATGAGACAGATGAGAGGTAATGAAGAAGTTGAGGGAGAGAATAAAGAGCATATAGCCCAGTACAGACACCAGGAAGCATTTTTCATGGGACCCACGGCCTGAAAAATTGTTTTGGACCTTTTAAAGGCTGTGTTTGACAAAGAGATCTTCAAAGTATCTTGTAGATTAAAATCCCTTTAAGCAAATTACCCTGGCCAGTCACCTTGCTACTGACAATTCACCCTTTATGGAAACTGATCAGGCCTGACAATGCTGTTGTAAAAGCATTGTGAAAAGGGTAGGCACATTTTTTTTCACAGAGGCAGGGGAAAATCCCCTTGGATGATGATTCCTCAGGAAAGTGTAGCAAGTTATGTACCCATACCTACTGTGCAATATCCAAGTTAGTGAGTTCACCATCTGTCAGCATCACTTTAGAAAATAAATGTTTGATCCACAAAAAATATTTCATACGTCCTGTCTATCTGCTTCATTTCAGCCAATGAATAGGCTGTGTTCCATCAGCAAAGTGTTCATTGTCGTATGTTTCTTCAAACTGTGATAATTCTTTATTTTTTTCTAAATCAGCCACTGTCTATCCATAATTTTAACATGTCCATTGTAGGGGTGTAATTAAGTTTCATGTTCACTGACTCAAAAAATATCATTCTCGTAATCCTTTTATTAAATTACTGACATGTAACATCAGTCTGAGATCTGAAAAACAAACTTAATTTGCTGTTTGCCAAGTGTCATCTACGTGACACAAATTCCACTTGATAAATCACACCCACACATTGCCATGAGATACTACTAGTGAGGTCTTCACAACCTTTTCCTCATCGTTAGGTATTTTTGGTGAAGTGAATGATTATAACATAAGCAATGGCATTTTTTCAAGATGTTCCAGAAAGAGCTGCAGTCTGTTCTCTTCTTCGCTGCCCACGTTTGCACTGTGCTGTAAAAAAGAAAGATTATGAGGAAGAGTGTTACTTTTAGTCTAAATTTGTAAATGATATTCGGAATACCCTGCTAAATGACAAGATGCTATTTTAAAATATGGCATCTTAAGGGGAAAAGTCAGCTTTAAGGAGGTTTTGAGATGGTTGTTTCTGGGGGAAAAATAACCTTCAAGGCGTATAAGGTCTTTAGCCATACCATTTTGAAGATTCTTTCAGTTCCTTCACAGTTCCTTCATATAGGAAGAATAGAGGACAATAAATGCAACTCATTTCAAACTGGAGTTATATATGTTTCTGGTTGGGATTACTGGACATAATTTCTTGTAAAGTTGAGGGACTGCAGTTAGCTGTCCAATAATTCCCTTCCCTGAAGTTCATCTGCTCCTATATCCAGAGTTCCCATTTATTAGTGATGGTAATAAAGTGATGGACTCCATCTCTGCATTAGAATATTCAACTAGAGCATGTGTCTCATACTTTCTGGAATTTGATTGAGTTGGCTGGAACTCAATCAGTATTTACAGTTGTTTATATTACAATATTCTTATTTTGAAAAGTTTTCTTTAGACACTCTTTAAGCAGCAATAGCAAAGGGTAAGTACAGCTAGCAGCAGGGAAAGCCTTGTGAGAAGAGAAAATAGCTACACTCTTTTGCTTTCTCAAGTTTTCTGTATTTAAGTACATGCCAAAAGGCTTTTCATAGTACTACTACTATCTTGACAGGATACTTGATATAATCTTACCTTTGATGAAATTACTAATGGGCTACTTTTCTACGAGGCAGAAAATTTTGCTTTTAGTAATACGTTTTTAATAAGTTGGAAACATGAACTTGTGCACCAGTCATGTGGAATGTACTCCTACTTCTTAATAAGTGTCACAATCTAATTTAGAAAATAGTCACTCTGTGTAACTTAAAAATTAGAATTCTAGGCATCTTCATTCTATTGATGTAATTTTTTTTTACCATGTTATTTTTTTTTTAATATTAAACTAATTTTTACCAATAGAAATATTTTTCCATGACAGCTATGGGAAATACCTATGTTTACTCAATATTGCAGCATCAGTACATTGTTTATAAATAGTTCAATGTGGTCCCAAACATATCTGACAGCTAGACAGCAGAGGTTAGCAACAGTGAATGGCAATATCTTCTGAATGATTTCGGTAGATTTCCCAGAAATGGCTTGCCTTCTGCCACTGTAAATTTTCCTGGAGATATTGTCTTGATTAATAGTTGCATGAAAAGAGTATTTTTTTGCACAAACCTTGGCGAAAGTTCTGTCTCAACTTTGCTAGTGAATGCAATGGGGGTAAAAGTGCTGCTTCAAAGCCCTCTGTGCACTTTCAGTACCAAGAGGTGGGTGACCCCAGAAATAAGTTTTTGATTTCTCTTCAGAACAAAAGGCACATCATCCCCCCATGCATCTTTTTTTCTGGGACTCATGGCATCTAAAGACTAAGAGGCTCTCTTGCTTCCTTGAGTGTGTTCAGCAAAAAGATTTGTCTCATTAGCAAGTTTGAACATGACTGCAATAGAGCCAATTCAAATGCTGGCAGGGCAATACTCTACCCCAGTAATAACATGCTACCATTAGATCACTGTATAAAAATATTTTTGCACGAAGTAATAGAGGGAAAAATATGATTGGGAAGAACTTCACATTGTTTGGGAAAACCTCCAGCAACAGTCTTACAGACATCATTTTCTGGTATCAGTTTTAATAATTGGGGTTTTTTAAATTTTGTATAAGATAAAAATATTCTTGCACCTTTATGTTTCCTTAATATAATATAATTGTACAAATGGCCTTTTACAATACATACACTATAGCACACTGTGAAAGTAATTAGATATAAACAGAAACTCAAAGGTTTATAACTATTTAGAATAAAGTAAATCTAAGGTGATATAAGAGGAAGAAAAGAGCAGTTTTCCTCTTCTGGTGAAATTTTTCACTTCCTGAAAAACTGACTAGGTTTGCTATGGCAAATGATTTTCATTAGGAAGGAAGAAATTCCTTTTGAAAAAAAAAAAAAAAACAAAACAAAAAACTTCAAATCAACTTTACATGAATGTTATGAAATTTAATTTCAGCAATCATGAACTGAAATTCTCATCACTTGATATGGAAATCATGATGGTAATGGAGACCAGGATATCTGGGCCATGCATCAGGAGCATAAAAACGCATTGGAATGCAAGTAAGACTGTGATCCTGTACTAGTGAGAAGAGAATGCAACAAGGACATTTTCCTTTAAGAGTCTTCAGGATTAACAGCAGACCAAATTTTTTCATGTGAAGTATTTATGAATATACTTAACCTTTCAAATAGCATTGTTTTCGAGCACTTATTTACATTATCTCCTATAATGATACACAGTTATTATAAATTGAAAAAATAAAAGCATTTTTTTCAAACGGTTGTGCACTCTAAAACAATCTACAATAAAAATAATATTTTTTCATGCTGGAAATTATGTTAATTACAGATATGCCTTGTAGCACACTTGGCACTGTAGTCTCTTGATCAGCATAGTTTTTTTCTCATCTAACAAGTTTCACATTGACTATTTTTCAACCTTAATTAATGGTGCCTTTGTACTTATGCAGCATCCATGAAGAATTTCTTGGGTTTCATTTTGTACTCAATCCTAAATGGCAGCTTCTGTATTCTGCCATCTGTCTAGCTTTCCCGTTTGATGCAGCTTCTGAGAGGTATTTTCATAATTGAGGACTACCAGCAGGAATGATGCTAAATACATGCATTTTGCTCCTTGGTTAATGCAAAACTATATTTCCTTTACAGCACAATAATATAAAGAAAATAATGATGGTAGATTCAATTCTCATACTAATGCAAAGAGGACTATTATCACCATTAGAAATCAAGCAAGTCATATTTATTGCACATGCAGTACAACCACTAATGCAAATCACCCTGTAAATTCAAAATGAATCTGTATCAAACGAATGGATTGAATTTTTCTACTGACATTTTGCTTAAACGAGAAAATTAATTATTTTGACAGCCAACTAATAATTGCAACCTAACTTTCAACTACTGCTTTGAAACAGTTGAAACATGTTTTTATAAAACTATGCAGTACAGTACACAATACCAGATCAGGTCATACACAGTAAAAAAGAAAAAAAAATATTGAAGAACAGATTCATTCACGTTTGCAGGTCCTCAAGAATGTAGAGGTCAAATGTATCCAGAAAACTAGGCTGGTGGCACAAATTTTCTACATTTGCTCCCGCTGAAGAAGCTTCTATCTTTATAGGATGCAATCTTGCTCACATCACCCTTCAAAGCAATCTTCTGCACCCCTGCCCAATACACCTTCTGCTCCATTCCTTGGACTTCACGTTTGCATTTTTACAGAGTCTTGCAAACTGAGTCAAAGTCTAGGTAATAGATTTCTGAAATTTAGAAATGTTTTGTTAAGTCTATTTACTTCATCCAGTCCAAGCATACTGTAACTTTCTGAAGTGAAATATGTAGAATATGTCACGTGTATCTTGCATGTTATTTCTCCTTCACATTAGAACTTCTCACAGACCCCTGTGATTCTTTACTGCAAAAAAATATAGCTGAAAAGAGTTGTTACTGGAATCTGGAATAGTCAGAGAACTATGTAAACAATCTAGTAATAAAGCCTTGATTTTCTGAATATAATTACACCAGGAAAGGTCAAAACACAATATTTAAAATATTTTCATATAATAAATAATGAGTGTGGAGTAGAGAGAACCCAGATAGGCTTTTTTTTTTTTTTTTAACAGTTCCAGGAAAGAAAAAATAGTCTTAACTTGGAAGTATATCATTAAATATTTTTATGCAAAGTGAGCTCTCATTACTTAATAATATGATTTCTATAAATGGATTAGTAAACAGGAAATAAACTATGAAAAAAAATCAAGCTATAAGAGATGTGAGTTTTCGCTTACATTTTAAAATTTTCCTTCTATTTCAGATTAAAAATATTAGGTAGCTAAATGGTCACGCATTATTTTAAAAAGCATCTGGACAAAAAAATATATAAATTTCTGCAGGACTTGGATGTCAGGTATTTCTGAAAACCTTTATTTCACTGCTTCGCAACCCTGATTCAGTTCACTCAAACCCAGCTGTATTTCAGATGCTCTGTGAAACTGTCCATGTAATGCATATAGTTTACAAATAATCTGCAGGAAAAGCTAGATACATTTGAAGATGTTTTTCAGTAAATTGCATTTAAGTTATTTGAACAAATACACAGATGGGATTTCTTCTGTCTTCTTCAGGCCACTTCCTCCAGAGACCTTTCCATTAAATCTGTATAGTTCTACTCTTCTGGTGATCTCCAGTCAGCAGTGGGAGTGTCCAACTACACACAATTACTGTATGCTCCAGCTGCACACTGAGGGGTTCTGTGTGCAGCATCCCGTGAGCCATATTGATGTCACCCTATGGGTGTGAACTGAGATACCTCAGTTGGCTGACAGCTGGACCTTAAGGGACAAGACTGTGCACTGATTTTATAATATAAATTAGGTACGAAGAAAGAGGCTGTAGAATTTAAGCACTTCTTTCTCCAGCTTAAGCAACACTGAATCTTGGTCTTTATCTGGAAAACTATGTGAATTAACTCATTTGGCATCCATAGGCCAAAAATGTGAATAATACACTAAGAACAGTCAAAAGACAGATTTTTAACAATTGCAAACATTAACTTATAAAACGAATTCATTTGAAGAAATCAGGAAGAAGGACTAATCATGTAAATATCCTATCCTGAGAATCATTCTGTTAATTTATACAGGTTTCCTACTATATTCCCATCTAATGCTTTTGATGACACAAATACTTGCAAAGCTTACCAGATAAAACATGTGTTCTCTTTGAACAACAAAATATTTATCTATGGTTGAATTTGCTAATTACATTTGGACTCAATGTTCTTAATGGTCTTTTCCAACATAAACAATTCCATAATTAGAGCTCTAAGTCACACATCCTGCTCTATTGAGATATGTCATCAGACTACAGCTAAGATAAATTTTTGGAACTTCTAATTAAAATTGTACAACCACAGTGAAGCTGAGGAGGAAACACAGATCACTACAGTTACCTTGCGGCATGCCAATACTTCCTTTTAATCACAATGTTTTTCATTTCTAAATCCATGACATCACAGGCACTAATTAAATATCTTTTGAGCAGGAAGGAAGAGATTATTCTTCTCATTATACTGATAATGTAAGCTGATAGATAAGCTGAAATGCAAAACAGTTAATTCAAAGTGAAAATGCAATAAAGCAAAATAGTAAAACTTACCAGTTTTGCTTACTACCCTAAATCCTTACTGTCCCAAAATACAAAAAGAACTGTAAAAATCTTATGACTACTTAATTGTTTTCCTATACCTACATGGCAGGGTAAGGTATAGACAATTCCAAACAATGGTAACCCCCAATAAATCATCCTTGACATGATGCTCAGGTTTTGAATAGCAAGCTCTTCACCTGATAAAGTTATTCCATTGCAATAGTTTCAGGAGTATCTTAGAAGGCTGAGTGTTGCTTGGCTTTAAACCATCTTGATGATTCAGGTATTCAGTATCATTGAGAAAGTTTGAAATAAGATAGTGCTATGCATTGGTTTTCATACATGACAGACATATTTCTACAACACAGAAGGCTGACCTAACACTTTACTACATTTGGGTGAAGCGGCATCCTGTTCCCCATAGGTTTTTCTGTTTATTTTTAACTGCTTTCCTACCAGATTAGCAAGTTGAACTAGCTAGCTCAAAAAGGAATCAGATAAGTGCCACAGCCTAAAAAAAAAAAAAATTCAAAATGGTGATTTTTGTGTTTGAAAATACAAGTTTTTTGCACTTTTCATAGATACATGGCGTTCTCTAGAATGATATTGTTCTAATGTATTCTTTTTAAATTCTGAATGTTATGCATTGTTTTTGGCCGTTTTAGTAAACAGATTTTCTCTGATATATTCTTTCAAGCTGAAATTGGTTCTAGTAGATAAAACACACTGGTAGGTAAAAGTAGACTATAAAAGATAACATTCAGAATGTATTTCCCTTCACTTCCCATTAAAGCAAGTGAAGAAAGCAGGCAGGAGATCTTCAGATAATATTCTAAATGAATTGAAAAGAATCTGTCCTTATTTGAAGCAACTGAGAAACACACAATGAAAAACAGTTCAGACATATGAAAAGGGTCACATATGATGTCAAATCTATACTTTTAATGATTGAATTAGAGGTTTCTTTAAGTAAAATTATGTAAAATAATGGAGAATTTGCAGAAGCAATTGAACTGGATCTGTTTTATAAATACAGTGTTTTCTAATTAAACTGAGGATTCAGGAAGGCAACCTTGAAATTAAAAGGATTTAAGAAGATACAAGTACTAAGATTGGCAGTTCATCGGCTTCAACAGTCTCTTTGAGATAAGGTATATTTTTAACTTCTGCTTATAGGGGGTCTGATGCTATTAAGAATGCTGCATTTTTAAGGAAAAAAGAAAAAAAACCACTTTGAGAAACCAGACAAAATATGATTTATAGGGGTTAAGTATTCCTTTAAAAGGTGTTTCTGGCAAAAGAGAAAAGAATTCTAATGACTGCAGAGTATATTACAAAACTGTAATGAAGCATGTAAGGGGCAAGAGCCTGTAATAAAAAATAGTATGCTGTGTTCATCTGTTGAAAACATTCCAGAATGGTCAAAATTATAATTCACTTCTTATGAGAGAAAAAAAGAGAAGAAAACATAAGGAAAAAATATTTGAACGTATTTTTCCCTTCCAAGATGGTATAATGGCTTTCTTTCATTTTGTTACCAAGACTATTTAATATCTTATTAAATGTTTTACAATAGAGAGAGTGTTCACACTGACCATACAGTTTTGATGGATCTCTTACTTTATACAGCAGCAGATATTGTTTAGCACTCCTTCACAATTCAGTCCCCCAAACTGAACGAGTGTGGCAGATTTCACCTAACTGCCCAGTCCACCAGAATCCTTAATTATCTTTAAAAATGCTTTGCTATATCCCTTTATCTGGACATGTCTCCCTATCTCCACTTTGAGCTCCTTGATCTTTCATCTACAGGATGAGATCCAATTTAGTCTATCAAGGATGTAGCCTTTCAAAAGGCCTTTCAAATTTATCTCCTATATTCTTACAATACATTTATACTTCAGGGAGCAGTTCTGAAGATCCTAGGTTTTGAAGATCTAGATTTTGTTTCTTAGATATGTTGCTGTGTAAAATAGCTCTTTTTTAATTTTTTTCCCTGCTAAAGTATAGGGGCTGTGCTTAAATTCTTGTGATGCTAACCCATAATCATATATTCTGTAGTCCTACTGAGTATATGCAGCAAAGTTTTCTCTTCTTCTGAGGATATTTTACTATTTTTATCAGAAATGCTGAAGGTCTGAATTTAGTTGCAAAGGTCACTGATTCACAGATTGCAAAATTGTTAAGTCTAGTAATAGTAAGAAAAGTGTGCTGTTTCTGTGTGTGTGTAAATGTCAAGTCAGCTGCTGTTGGGATAAAAAACCATGAACATAGCCAAAAATATCTGCATGGGTATAAAAGAAACAAATAACAAGGCATTTGTTGTGATTCCTGCACTAAGGAACAAGAAAAAGTATGAAGCGCTAATTTCAGTGGCTAGACAGTATCATCCTTGGGCCAGTTGTCTTCAACATCTGCTTTAAAAACCTGGACACAGGACTTGAAGGAATATTAAGTAAGTTTCCCAAAGACACTGAAATGGGAGGAGCTGTGAACTAACTCCCTTGAGGGCAGAGAGGCTGAACAGACAAGAGACATGGGAAATCACCAACTGTATGAAGTTTAACAAGGGCAAGAGCTGGATTCAGCACCTGGGGCAGGGCAGTCCTGGTGTGCATATAGAATAGGAAGCCAAGAGGCTGGAGAGAAGCACTGCAGAAAGGGGTCCTGGCTGATGCCAGGTTGAACATGAGTCAGCAGTGCCCTGGCACCCAGGAGGGCCAACCCTGTCCCGGGTGCATCAGGTACAGCATCACCAGCCGGGCAAGGGAGGGGATTGCCCCCCTCTTCTCTGAGTTAGGGTGGCTTCACCTCAAGTGCTGAGGGCAGTTTTAGGTGCCACAACAAAAAAAGACATCAAGCTATTAGAAACATTCATATGAGGTCTACATGCAGCTGAGTCAGGGGAGGTTTAGGTTGGATATCAGGGAAAAGATTTTATCCAGAGGATGGCTGGCCTCCCAAGAGGGTGGTCACAGCATCGTACCTGTCTGAGTCCAAGAAGCTTTTGGACAGTGCTCTCAGGCACATGGTGTGATTTTCGAGGATGGTTCTGTGCAGGGCCTGGAGTTGGACTCGATGATCCTGATGGACACCTTCCAACTCAGCTGATTCTATGATTCTATGGTTCTGTCCTGGCCACTAAAAGTATATTACTTGGTCTCACCAGATTTTGAGCTGCTGTTGTTGGTCAGAATTTGTCACTAGGGATATTCTGTAGCATATGATATTTATCACAAAAGACAAAGTGTCTTTTCTCAACAGGAATTTGAACACATGCCCTATAATCCTAAAAAAATCTTTTCCTTGAAACCAAACTGTCTTACGCACAGTATTCCTCCCAGATCTTAAGCAGAAAGAAGGCAAAATGAGGGGACATATTACAATGAAGCATTGTCAGTTTTCCAGTGGTTTAGCAGTTTATTTTACTTCCACTATCCTTTTAAAAAATATCATGGTTTTGTATAGCGTGTAATTTTCTAGTAAGACACATTTTTTGCAACTGAGCCCTTCAGTCTTCGTGAAAATATATTTTAAAAAGCGTAAAAATGTGTGAATAGGCAGTGACAAGTGAGGGGGAAAAAAGTGTGAGAAGCAGCCCTATGCTACTAAGATACTAAGGTGAGACAAGGAGGAAGAGGAGGTGCTCCAGTTGGCAGAGCAGAGAATCCCCGTCAGCCCCTGGAGGACATCATGGTGAAGCATGTTGAAGCATGGTGAAGTTGTGTCCCTGCAGCTCCTGGAGAACCGTGGAGGAACAGATACCTGCACAGCAGCTCAGGGAAGGCTCCACGCCACAGTAGGTGGATGTGCCTTGAAGGAAGCTGCAGCTTGTGGGAGGAGGACCAGAAAGCCTTCCTCGACCTCTTCTTTATTGGAAGAGTAAGTGCAAATGTCAATGAACTGCTAACTCTAATCTATTCTCTTTCCAGTTATTGTCATCGGTAAGTAAGAAGACAATATAAGAATTAAAAGCCTAAATACTTTATCTTGAAGCTCCCATTCCCTCTGCCCCCCCTTTAAATTTAGTTTTATATGAAATAAAATTCAATACAAAATTCTTAAGGCTTGATGTTCAGGCTTTATAGAAAATAGGGCGTTGGGGAAGACGAGTCAGGGATACCTTATAAATATGATTGTTTAGCAAAAGATTCTGAAAATATGAAACCTATAGTAGAAATGGAAGCTTACTTTGAGTTGTAGGATACCGAGTCTTAGTTACTATATAACCTGAAAACAATAGCCTAGCTAGCTGAAGAAGAATCCCTTTAGATGGAATGATACCCTTCTGCTAGCCAAGGAACCAAAGGTCAATGTTGCAAAACAGAAAAGTCTAAAGAGTAGTTTTTAGAGTTTAAAATAGAACATGGTATGGTAATGTAGTAGTTCTTATAGGCTATATGTAGATTCTATAGGATTTTGTGTCTTGTATTGGTTTGTCATTGTAAATTAGAATATTCATCACAAAAGGAGATATAATGTATTGTAAGAAGGACCTCACGCTCTATTCCCGGCTCTTACTTCTACCTCTTTTAGCTCTTACTTCTTCCTCTCAATTCCTTGCTCTTCGCTCTGCTCATACCTCTTCCCCCTGCTCTCTGACCCCTGCCACCTGGCTCCCTTGCTCCCTTCTCTCTTAACTCGTACCCCCTTGCTCTTCCTCTCGCTCTCTCTGGGACTTCCCTTCAGCCGAGGCTGGTGGCTGAAGGCAAGGCCCTTTTTACCCACGACCCTTGCAATAAAACCACGTATTCTAGAATATCTCAGGTCAGCAGAATTCCTTCTCCCTGCCGTCCGCGGATGATCCTACAATAGGGAGTGCAAATAACTCCTGTCACTGTACCTTTTATTTTTCTTTTCACAGAACTAAAAAATAAAATTACTGTTTTCTAAGGACTTATGGAAATCAGCTTGTAGAGGTGGTGAGAATGAAGAGTATAATTAATCTGAAATGAGAATATCATTTAGGTACCTCAGCTGTGTACAAGTTCTCTACCAGGAGCTCTAGACTTTTAAACAGATTTAGCACACAATAACTATCTAGGACAATATTTTAGTATGTATGGTGCATTCATCTTTAAAAAACTCTATCTGTTTTATAGTTATGACTTACATTTTTAATTTTATTTTAAAAAAATGTGATTCACATCATTAACAATTCAGAAGGATTCCAGTTGTTGACAGTTTTTGCTGTCACCTGAGAGCAGGAAAATAGGCTTAGTACCAATATTGAAACAAACTGGTAGGAAAAAATATTTTTCTTCATTTTACTGTCTATCCCAACAGGCACAGCAGCAAAACCACTGCTATGAGTTTGAGTGAGAGTTAGGTATGGAAAATTCAAAAATACAAAATTAAAATTATGGAATAAATGGTTTTAAGGAATTTTCTTTGTATTCCTGTGATACAGATTATCATCTTAATTTTTTATAGAACATACTTCTGAAAAATACAATCTAAAATTTACTATTTTGGTAAACAAAAATATTTCCAAAATAAGGAAATTGATTTATGCAGATGAAAATATAATATTCTAAATAGTCAACATATTGACTGACAGAAGGGTTTTTCAACTGACTAGAAAACCTTTAAAGGTAAATTTACCTGTAAAAAAAGATAAAAAAGGATCAGAAAATTATATGCATTCACACTTACTGCATGTTGGCTACTAAATACTAAATCTGTTTTGTGGGTGAGTACACTTCACACACACAGATACACCTCTTCCTCCTGCAAACATCTGTGTGATTTTGGGTCCCAAAGAGGGGACTTTGTGATTTTGGCTCTCAAAAGAGGGACTATTTTTCTTCCGTTCAGTAAGTTTTGGTTCTCAAAGTCAAGGGGTATTTTTTCCAGATCTGAAGGTAATAAAATGAATTACATATTTGGTAAAAACTGTCCAAACTACATCTTCATGTGAACCATTTAGTCTAACTTGGGTTGCTTACATAAATTTTTTCTTAAAGTATTATGGCAACTAAAGAATACTCGCATCAATGACAGATCATCTTTTGCAGGAAGACATCCTATGGCATGCATTTTTTATTAAAGGATTTTTTTCAAGAAATCTCTCTACATTTAATTTTCCCAATTATTTAACTCTGTATTCATTAAAATCCAAAAAAAGCTCCCATTAAAACCAACACCTTGCTTTCCAAATATCAGCTACCACAAATATATTTGGGTTCTGTCTAGGTAATACCAATCAGTATAGATAAATTGTAGGTATAACCTTCAAAATAGATTTTCTTTTATCAAAGTCCATGTTTTTACAAATATTATTCTTATAAAAACATAGTTAAATTGAATATCATTTTTTCTGAAGATTTTGACTGCTAATAAAATAAGAAATCTACTATGGAAACTTACCTAAGCTCATTTGCTTTGTAAGAGGCTTGTGAGAAGTGGAATGTAGGCAACAACATGGTGAGAAACCCATTCCAAAATGACCAGCTGAATACCTCACCATGATTTGATGAACTTAGAAAACTATTAAGTGTTATTAGTAAAAACACAGTTTGATCCAACAGATTTCAACTGAAGAAAGAAGTTGAACGTTTTTTCAGTTTTTGGATTTCTGGAGGTTGTTACTGGAAGCCTAAGCACTACAAATACAGTGAAATAAATATATATTGATTCCTCAGGCCCATAAAAATGTCCAATAGGGGCTTTGTTTGTAAGAGGTGTGCAATAAATACACATTTAATTAAATTACAGACACATCCTTTTGAATGGACAAATCATAAATTTGCCATCTTGAAAATCAGGACATCAATCATAATAGAAATTATATGATCAATAAATGAAAATGCAAGCTGGTTTTAATTAAAAGGTAATGGTGCAAATATGTCACGTATATGTTTTCAAGATCATATTGCAGTGCTTCTGCCAAGTGTAAATACTATCAGAAAAGGTGAAAATAAATATCTTTCATTGTACTTAGTTTAATTACAGCAGTTTTCACAGGAAGCACTTAAATAACCAGCAGTGTATCAAAGTTCCTATCAGGCCTTCTGGATTCCTGCTTGCAAGTTGCCAAAATGTATCAGCTATAGCATAATTTAAGGTAATTTGGTGTGAAAAAATAGGTTGAGCACATACGGTGCCCTATCCATTATTTCTAGCTTGCAAAATAAGAAAATAGCCATTACTGTAAATATGCAAATTACAGCATATGCACCATAAATTCAGGTAGAAATTACGATCTATTAAAAGGCTGGTAACTGAAGAGAACAGAGCAGAGGCTGGGCTGCAGCATGTCACTACTCTTCTTTGTCCTCATCTGGCAAAACCCTGTTGAACTGGCAGCTCATTTTAACCTTAATTTAAGTAGTGACTAAAAGTACATGCATTTAAATAACCTTTTCCAGATTTTTCCACTTCTTCTATTTCCTTTTAGAATACAGAGAATTTATAGGACAGAGGCACTAAGTAGTGACTCTAGGAACTTGCCTATCAATTGCTTAAAGGTGAGTGGTTTTCCCACCATCTTTCTTCCCTTCTCCTTTGGAACATCTAAAATGGTTTCACCAGAAACAGCAAGGTCACACTATCCAATACATCCTATGAATTACGTAGAATAAATATTGTTCTCCATAATTTCCTTATTTTACCCTTTTAAAAATTGACTTTCAGTGGGAAAATTTGGTTATTTAATCTTCCATATTTAGATGCAATGAAAATTAGGTTCTCCACTTCTCAAAACTAAATGCTTAGGAATTGATTGTGAGGATTTCTTTTTCAGCAATATGTTTTAAAAGTTATTGGCAAAACATAGTAGTGAAATTTGGAGCGTAGGAAAAGTCTATTAAACAAATTAAAAGAAATTGACCTGATTTGTACAATAATGTACAAACACACACACATATATATGTTGATGAATATGAGTATTTTATTCCTGCAACCAAACCATCTTGCACAATTTTTGTTTAAAACCATAGAAATAATTGCAAGTAATATTTTCAATTACAACTCATAGAAGAAAGCAGTGCTACTTACTTAGTACAGAAAATCATATTAGAAACAATATTAAGGCCAAAATATTTTCAGAAGTAATATGGTTTCCAATAGACTTGGATACTTTCTACTCCTTAAACTTCCAAGATCTACCTTTACATTGTGGAAGATAAGTGAAAAAATGGAAACTGAATAACATTTCATTTGTTAGTTTGTTTATGAGTTTGAGTTTTTGGTTTGTGGGTTTTTTTTGGTTTGTTTGTTTTTTGTTTTGTTTTGGTTGGTTTGGTTTTTTCCTTTGTTTTATTTTGTTTCTAACACAAGATATATTTACTACTTATGGTGTTAATCAACCCTATCGGGAGACATTTAGGTTTTGATTTGGGAAGTATGTAAAATTTATAACAGTTTATATAGAAGTTAGTGCCTAGAATGCAACATTAAACAACTACCTAGAAACACATTTTTAATGTCAGCTTTTTCAAAAATAAACTAATTCACACAAGGGAGTGTTTCAACCTTGAAATATAAGTACAAGGTAATAGTCGGGCATTTTTGTTTCTATAGCACTAAAAATGATTTGATTAGGTGGATACCCTATTAAAGAGAATGCTGTTTCAGTATATTTGATTTCCATAGAACACTATAATCTAGAATACTAGGGATAAACTCAGTGAAATTAAAATTCTCACTTTTTCCAGATGTGACCTAGTACTCATTTGACACCTTTATTTCTAGTTACTTGGGACTAACCGTTTATTTACAGCAGAATTCTTTACACTGCTTTGTAAATGTGGCAATTTTTTTCCAAATATTTTGACTTTTTTGAAGAATACTGGAAACCAAAATCTCCAACGATCAGTATTCACAGCATTACAAATTAATTCACCAGGAAAAAGAACTAGGTAGTAGGTGAGGAGATGCACTTATTTTTTCAAGTCTAAATTCTAATAGTGGGGTTAACTGCCCTTCAAGCAAGGTGGCAGAAATAAACATGCGAGCATGTTGATCTCAAAAGTCTGATGAGAAGCTCTGGTTTGATAAATTATGAGTGTGTTCTGGGATTTTGGTAATAATTCAAAATGATCTTTGATCAATGGTGGGAGAAATAATGGAGAATTATTAGGAGAATACCCTTTATTTTGTGGGTTTGTCTTTTATAGGCGACGCTATAAATGCTTTATAATATTGTACAAATGACATAGCAGTCAATTGGACAATTTCTGGAAATTTTTGCTAGTGTTCCAACAAAAAAAGCTTATGCAATATTAGGAATAAAAAGTTTATCCAAAAAGTATTAAATTATAGATTGTAAAGGGTATTAAAAATGCAAAGAATTGCCTAGGGGAAGCTAATAGGTGGCTAAACATGTATCCACAGGGTACACGTCTCTAAAGAAATACTCTAATACTAAAAGCCATTAATTCTTTATATCATAATCTTATCCTCTTTCACATTTTAAATGCGAATGAAAAACATAATTAAGGACTCTACACATATATCTTAGATTCATCTTACATATAATTTTTCACTGATATGCTTTAAGTTCTGTTGGCTGCATTGCACATTTCCTTGCACACTCTTTTGCTTCTTTCTGCTGTCAATACTGTGCAATTCATGCCATCTACAAAGAGTACAATTTCTCTCACCTAAGTAAATATATTTAGTCTTTAGGGTTCCTTTATATTAAATTGACAGAAAAGTAATTGATTTGTTCCACTTAACATTGATTCTTTTGGTAAAGGTCACCCTGAGAAAACTTTTTTCTGCTAGGATTCAACCAAGGATTGGAATAATGGAGAAGACTGGTACGCACTGGAGCATGGAGAGCCCCTCAGCCTCTATGGATATATATTACAGAATAAAATTATCTACTCTCTATACTTTATTTACCTCACTGAACAGAATTCTGAGTATAATCTGTTCACATGTAGATACCCCTTTTAAAGACACGTGGTAGGGTGAATCCCACTCCAGCTCTGTGCAGCTACTTGTATTTCATTGACTGTTTAGGAAACCTAGATGAATTTCAGATGTCTAAAGTTAGGTGAGACAAAGCCCACTCTCAACACCTAGAAACCCCCCCCTGTAAACTGCAAAACACACAATGCTGCAGTTCTGTAAAATTTGCTAAAGCAATGATTATACCATAACTGTTTGCAAAAAACCTGCACATAGATATTTTTCAAGATATTCACAAGATATTCTTCACATAGGAAGATTTGAAGACACATTTTTTAACTCTTCAGTGAATAAAACCCCAAAAATATATTAGGTTTTTGAATGTAGCACTGTTCCTGTTACAATTATTTAACTTCTCATGGCTTAATTAAAAATCATCCAATTCAGAGAAAAATTGGTAAAGCCAGATAGACAAGAAAATCAGAAACTGATTACTCAGAGTGTGAGTAGGAAGACAGGGAAAGATTTAAAAGATTGGGAAGACAGGGAAAGATTTAAAAGAGTAAGGAAACTAAACAGAAGCAGTGACAATGAGAGACATCCTGCAAGTTTCCTGCGGGGATTATGTATTATTTAATCAGTGACAAAATTATAAAAGCCTGCACATTTGATGTCTCACCATGGGAACACAATAGCCATTGTGCATGCTCATAATTGTCAAAGTAACATGGCAAAGAGAAGGAAATACACAGAATAATATAACTGAGTAATGAGACTTTTTCAATAATTGAAATTCAGGTGGTGAATTATTCAAATAACCATTTTTATATTGTAAAGCACCAGATATAGACAGTCTGGTAACTGGATATATGTATCACTTGTACTCAGAAAATGATTCTCAGAAAACTATAGTTTCTAGTTTTGATCAAAAGTTTCTGAATGTCACATAAGAAAGTATGAAAATGCAAATCAGAACATTTGGGTAAAGTATCAGGACTCAGAAATCAAGAAATTTGTCAAGGCTCAAAAAGCACAGCTGAATCCTGACAAGCTCAGCCTATGCTAACAAATTAATATGAATCAGAGTTTTGTCTATTACTGAGGACAATTCTCTGGAAAAATCTGCATTCATACTATTAAACTATTAAACTCCCTTATGCTGCAGGACATCATGAATATATCCACAGTGCCTTTTGGGGGTCACCCATAGTCAGTTTTAACTCCTAAATGTCCTAAGAAATGCTTTAGGAGACTGTAACTGGCACAAGTTTTTCAGGGACCATTCCAGAAGACTAACAGAGTATGAAATAGTGTCCAGGAGCATTTCCAGGAGCTTTATTTAATAGTATGGATGCCACCAAAGGCTTCACTATTGATGTTGTTTACCATTCCATTTACTTTTGAAATCTTTACTTGAAGCTTAGGCAGCTTGCACAACTGTGCATTCAATAAACCTCTCTAGCTGGTCATTCCATGATTTCTCAGTCTGATGCCCTTGAATATTAAGTGTATTTCTTGCTCTCATTAATGGCTTTCCTTCTGGCATGCTGCTTCTCTGTACACTCGGGTAGACTAATTGGAAACCACTTCCTATCTGTTACACCAGTTCGTGATCCCAGGCTTACTTGTGAGGTGTGAAGACTAAGGTATGGCTCAAGAAGGCTTCATTAGAAATGCCTGATAGTCCACTATATGATTTTCATCTTAAGTTGCTTAGCAACCTTCCTCTGGTATCAGTCCCTGCGTGCAGATTGGCAAAAGGGTCTACAAAGAAAAAATAGATAATCAAGGAATGGGAGAGATATCTGAATGAAAAAATCCGCATAAAATGGGAATCCATTTATTAAACTTATTTTTTATGAATTTTTTCATGCCTTTTCATTTGTTTACTGATTATTAATAGATCAGCAAAGATGCCATTGTGGTCTGTGCACCTCTGCAGCTAAAGATGACACTAGGAATGAATGAATAAAAAAAAAAATAAAATCCATCCACTCTTCCCTTAAACTTCCTGGTGAGCTATTTAGTTGTTGCTGCATGCTTCTTAGAAAGGAATTTTTTTAAATAAAGTAATGGGCTTCTTTTTAATGCTGTCCAGCTTTTTTTCTCGTTGGTACAAGTTCCATAAATGAAGAGCTGTGGAGTTCTGGAAACTGGAATTACTCTACAACACAGACTCAGGTATTTACCATAGGCTGGAAATAAAAGATACTTCTAACTTGTTTTAATTTGAATAATTACATTAACTTGAATATATCAAATAATATCAAATAATATTAATATCAAATTATATTAATTTGAATAATTATTTATTGAAAATCTTGCATAATTTTCTTCAAGCGTATATATCTGGATATAGATACTGTATTGTGCCATAGAATATTATCAAAATTATCTCTTCATGTTGATTTATACTTACATCTGGAGTAAAGCAACAGAACCAACAGAAGTAACTTACCCAAGACAGTGTAAAATCAGCTGCTTCCAAACTAATATAAAATGTTGTCCATCTCTTTGACTGCCTTTTGATAAAGGCCATCAAAATGTAGTTCCCTTACGCATTCAACTACAGTCTTAATGCTTTGAAGTACAGTTTTTTACAGACGTGGGAATGGATCCTTGAACGAACAGTTATAAGGCACAGAGAGCTTCCATCCAGCCTCAAACACTTCCCTCTCAGTATGTGTCTCCCATGGTCCTTATCTCAAATGTCCTTTCAGTGTACTCACTGATAGTGTAAGGAAATTAAATTTGAAAATTTCTCCTTTTTTATATTGTATAAGATTGAATTTGGCAACTGAAGGTAGGGATCAGAACGAGACATAATACTGTTCAACTATCAGACTCCAAAAATTTAGACTAATGGTGTGGAAAGGATTGTGAGCAGGAGGATAAAAGCTACAGAAACATCAAATCTCTCATAAAGGTTTTTTTTTACTCCTTAGGTATTCCACATGTTGGAGGGATATGGACTCAATTACTAATAGCTACTGAACGAAATGGCATAAAATGGTATTTATGTCAGTGACAGTTTGATTTCTTAGTCTTGTGTCTGAGCCCCTGATTTCTGCTTCTCTGTCTATTTAAATAAACTTGTAACTTGTGTTACTATATATTTTGACTGGTTTTGCTGCAAGAGAAAGTGAACTTATGTAAGCTCAGGCTGATGATGAAGCACTTATGGTGCTGAGCACCTTAAGCAAACACTTCCTTCCTGCTTAGGCTAGATGAAGCAGTGCGGGCTTCTTGTGGTTTGTGGGCAGCCATCCACTGAGACCTTAGTCCACATTACTGATTATTCATGGAACTTGAACAGTTTACCTGGTCCAATGAATGCTGACATCAGTATGGGAAAGGTCAGACATTGCTGTCAAGTCTGTGAAGAGATTGTGTCCTTGTAGAAATCTGTCAGTACTGAATTCTTGCAATATGCGCTTGTAGTGAAGGCATTAACTGCATACAGTACTTCTGACTCCTATATTCTTATCCTGTATAGAATGTGATGACAGTTAAGAAAGAGGAAACTGTGTCTGTAAATCTTCCCAGGCCCACTCAAAACATCCTTTATATGCTTTTCTTTGACAATCCCATCTATCCCTAATTAGTCCCTCTCCTCCAGTCAGTGTCTTATATCATAGGTCTTCTTCCACCTAACAGGGCAAAGTGGAAAAATACTACCCATCCTACGTGCTACTCAGTGATACAGCAATTTTCAGCTGCCAGCATCTCTGGACTCTTAGAGCAAGAAGTTAAGCATGTAAATCATCAACCACACTGCACTACATACAGCAACTACAATATTTATTGGCTGAACATATGTGATATCTGCACAACCTACCTAATTGGTTTTAGCTGTGGCAGATGGGAACCATGGCGTCCAGGTGTGATGGGTTTTGTTAACCTTCTGCTCCTGTAAGTCTGGAATCTGTGACTGTTCTTTCAGAATTGTCTTAGAGAAGGAACAGCTTTTTGTCCATGAAAATTGAATCTTCTGCTTTCTAGATATTTCATCTGGGGTTAGGGGAAAGAGGTCTTGCTAGCAGAGAAGGAAAATTAAACCTCCAAAGTTTGTGGTTTTTGCAAAGCAGGGTAATGATGGATTTGAAGAAGGAGCAAGACAGAGCAGAAGTGTGGAGGGAATGAGCAGGAGGAGGAGGCTGATGCCCTGCAGCACTTTTCCTTCATATTTTTGTGTTGTCACCTTGATAAAACTGAGTCACCTGAATCACTCCAGCTGAAGGCTGTCTATCCATAGTGTCTTCTATTGTGTAAATAGGGAAGTAGGATGTCTGCCTTTAGGGAGCTATCTCATGATTAAATGCAGTTTTGAAAAAGCACTAGCCTAAAGTGAGATCTCTATTTTTAGGCAACTGAATCACATCCCAACAGAAACTAATGGGGAAGAAGAAGTGGTCATTGTGAGGCAAAGGCTCACCCTGCAGTCTCTCTTAAATTTCCTACAATGAATATGATAAGAATACTTCACAGGATCACAGAAATATGGTTTATGTACCTTCAAGAAAAAGAATCATGGAGAAAAAATAACATGGGGAAATAATAATCATTGTGACTTTAACAATTAGCAACTGAGAGGGACTACAAAATCTCTGAGTCCTACTTAGATATTGCATGTAAGAAATGTTACAAGGTGATGTCAATTAATGCATTATAGATGCTGTACACTCATCACATCTCTTATTATCACATTTTCATTTGATGCATTTGGCTAGAGTCTGGAACATTGACATTTAAATCTAATCTATTGGGAGAAGTGCTTCTAAGTTTAAAATTAAAATTGTGTGTATATGTTTCAGGAGTTCAGCTGAGAAGCAAGATATTGTCTAGCACCTAAATATAAAATAAAAATAAAACAGCCCCAGTTGTACTATACTCATTAACTCATACCTATAATAAATGCCCATCTTTAAATATTTATATGATTGAATTCATGTTGTTGAATAATGTACTTCAAATGATTTCTGTTTAAAACAAAACCATTACTGTGCATATTGCCATTGTAAATCTGGAGAGGTGGTAGTAACTCAATGGATTGCAAGGCTTAGGGGACTATTTTTAAGATGGACAACTACAAATTATTTTAGTGTAATTTTATGTCAAGTTTTATGTTAATGAGGATGACCAAGAATGCCCTGCATTGGGGAACCAGGAGATATATTTGAGGGAACTGTGCTCAATAAAATGTTATTTCAGCTTTTTGCCAAAGCAAGCCTTGTCATTGCAGACCTGGAAGCCTCAAGTAGGCAGGTATCTCTCCTGTCTTATTTTTCAGTATATCCAATCTTGTTTTCATTTAGAGTGAGGAGATATATTCACTTATATATATATATGATATATTCAGATGATAACAGTTAAGCTGTTACCATTCTGCCATTCTCATGTTCACAGCATCAGCAGAAGACTTCATTTGTTAGTTTCTCCCTTGTTTGTGAAAAGGTATGAAATAGAATTTGCAAGTTGGACTCAAATTTGTTCTCCAGCTATGATTGCTGTATAACAGGGTATGAGTTCTGAGCTTTTGTGCACACCCAATGCACTTAAACCATAAGTTCTCGGGGTGGTTCAGAAATTCCCTGTGAAGCTATCTGCATAGTTGACATTATAGACTGACTGGAGAGAAGTTTATTGCTGAAATCTTAGACATCTTCCCAACAAAGCCTGTGACTAATTTGCAGAGGACCTCTCCAGGTGAGTATTTCAAACTCTCCCTAAGATTTTCCCAGGTGAAAAACGTCATCTGTATTAGTCTATGTGTGCAAAGCATTGACTAACACCTCGGGTGAAAAACCTGACTTTTCAGAAACTCCAAATGGTTCCTGTGCAGAACTGACCAACCTCTGAGTAAATAAGACCCCTGTAAACAGTCACTATATAAAGTGTTTGTGCAGATATAGAAATGGTCACATGCAACAATCTCTCGTGCATACCGAGGATAAGCAGGAGATGTTTCACATGTGATTAAAAGGTAGGATGGTACACATCCTGGACATGTAGTCATGTATGTCAAGGAGCAGCAAAGAGCAGGGCTACTCCCTGACCTGAGCTGGAGCCCTGGGTGACCCTGGCACTGGCTGTGGGCAGTCATGGGCAGGGCCAGTCCCACAGCACCTGACCTTTTTACACTGAAACAAGAGCCTAAAATAGGCCATTTTTTGTCTCAGCAATTCTGCTATTAAATGAAAGTTCAAATTTAGATGTTAACTTTATTCATGGTCGTTTTATGCCCTTTTGTTCTTGCACCAACATTTATCTCATAACTTTATTAACTCTTATTATTATGCTCTACTGTATTTTCAAGCTTCATTTTATCTGTTTTAATAGTAGCTAGAAGCTGCTACTCCTAAACATAATTTTTATAGTCTCCTAATCAGTCAAGTCATCTTTTTGAGTACTAGTATACATTGGGAGAAGATTGGCTTGAAAGCAGCCCTACAGAAAAGGTTCTGGAGGGCCAATTTAAAGCAGGTTCAATAGGAGCTAGCAGTGTGCCCTGGCAGTCAAGGTTACAAAATGCATCCTGGGGTGCATCAGGCACAGCATAAGCCAGTCAAAGAGGTGGTTATCTACGATCCTGTGTACAGCATTGCTCTGGCCTCACTCTGGAGCGCTCTGTGCAGTTCTGGGCCCCACAGTGCTCAGGCAGTCCAATGTGCCCAGAGGAACTGGAAGGAATGTCCTCTGAGGAGCGGCTGAGGACTTCGTTTCTATAGTTCAGAGAAAAGGAAGGGAGGCTGAGGAGTGACCTCATTGCTCCTTACAGCTTCCTGAGGAGAGGGAGGTACTGGCCTCTTCTTTGTTTCTAGTGATAGGAAGCATTTCTTTACCAAGAGAGCGGTCAGACAGTGGGACAGGCTTCCTAAAGAGGTGGTCAGTGCCCCAAGAGTGTCAGTGTTTAAGAAGCACTTAAGCAATAACCCTTCAATAACTTCTGTTATTAAGTAGCAGTAGTCAGGGAGTTGGACTGGATGACTGCTGAAGAGACTTTTCAACTGAAATAGGATATTCTGTTCTATTCCCTTTGCTAAACCTTTGTATAATAATTCTGATGTCTACTGGAAGTAGCAGGGCACTTTTTACACTTTCCCTTCATTTTTATCAGATCTGTATTAATTTGGCAGAGTACAGTTATGGTCAGGGAAGTAATAATTTACTGATTAGCTTTCAGTTAATCTAGTAGAAACTCACTCTGTAAGTTCCTATACACATGAGCCCAGTAAATTCTGTCCCATTTATATTACTGTACTTTGGAAGCTCATCTCATTATTCCCTTATGTAATATTCAGGTCTTGTTAATGGTGTCTCCAAAGGAATAAGGGTAGAAAGAGAAGCATTGACTGATATTTTTCTGTTTTACTAATTTGAAACAATAGAGAGATAATAAACATTAGCAAATATAAAATTAAACTCTAACATTATTAGAAATACTATCTTCCCTAAATATAACCTTATTCTCTTTTCAATTCCTGCACTGTCTCTCCCAGTGTTTACATCTGTTATATAGCATTTCTAAGAAGTATATGGCTTCCATTCATTTATTTCACTACTCTGCCTGAGGACACGGAACTGTGATCCTAAGTCACTTCCTCCAATAATTTTACAATTATGAGCTACATACAGAGCATGAGTTTAAAAAGTCACATTTTAATTAATCTCTTTTCTTATTCACGCAGACTTGGAAGTTTATGCAGGATAGATTCAGTGTAATCCTTCCTAATGGATTTAATAAACACAGGATTAGGCAGAGAGTCCCTTTAAGAATAAACCTGCTAGGATAAACAGACTACAGCATGTTTAAAGAACACATTATTCTGACTGCTGCCTTGACATTCCACTTCTCTTTTTATGGGATAAAGCAGCAGTCCGTGATAGTGTCTGATATGAAATAGCTGAGAGCTGGCAAATAAAATCTGTTTTGCAGGCAGACTCTTTTAATACATAACTGATAAAGAAGAAACATCCTTATGCGCTGTAATTCAGCCTGGGGCCTGTGTTAAAAATTATTTCAGAAAAGTCAAGATATTAAATGTTTAAAAATGGATGAGTGGGCATCCATTTGTGGCTATTCATCACTTTTCCAATTTTCAAAATCATCTTCTGAGTGTTGGTAGTCATGTCCTTAGCACTTGCTGGAATAAATTTAAAATGTTAAGAATGCTCTAGAATTGGAGTTTTCACTGGAGTAAAATGACACAAAGCTATCATTTTTTAAAAGATCTTATAAAACATTTCAAAAATTTCATAAGAACTTAAAATAATAGGAATTCTCTTTAACAAAATATTTTTGGTGAAATGTTGGTAAATGTTTTCTGCTGTTTTTGAGTAAAGCTGGCAAATGGATTTAGATTGTTTCAAATATTAATGCATAAAACCAAAGATGCAGTTCCTCTATAATATGACTAATTTTTTAAATAATAATAAATAATTTAGTTCTCAGATTTTTATATATTATTACATTTTTTAAAATAAAAATAATAATAATCTATTTTCTAGGTAAATATTTTAGGTAGGGTACATTGTTTTCCCATCGTATTCTGTTACCACTGAAATCAAATTAAAGTTCTGTAAAAGATTATGTCGCATAAAAGAGCACATAAAATCAAGTACTTCAGATACATAGGACCCCGGAAACTTAAAAAGACATGTAACTTCTTTTTTTTTTTTTTTTTCTGGGTTACACTGGCATGCCTTTGGCTATGGACTAGTGTCAAAATAAATATTAATGAACTCCCCTGTAATGACTTATATTAAAATATTGCTGTTGGATAAGATATGTTAATTATTTTGCATTTTGTTATTCTAAGAGTAATTCTGAATGCTATTTTGAGATGTATTTTATTCAATATCTTTATTGGATTGAAATAAATTTGCAGTTTTTAAACATGGTTTATCAGACTTTTTTCTTTGCATTCTACTTTCCAGTCAGAATGTTCTTTGATTTCTAAATCTGAAGGGACAGAATTACACAATGAGAACAGGGTTGCTCAGAAAGATACCTATGGAAATCATGACCAAATTATTGAAATCTGCACACCCTATGTATTTTTGTTTGTTTTGGGTTGGGTTTTTTACTTCCTTTCAGGAGTTGTATGACAGTGATGGACGTGTTGATAACTACATGCTATCTGGTAATAAAAAGCCATAGTGTCGATAGAATTATGGAATCAAATCTCCTGAACTTCACTGTTTGAGATGACATTGGCAGATAAAAAAAACTTTGATCTCAGAAACATGTGCACTTTAGAAGTTATATAACATTGTTGTCTCAAGGGGTAGACCAGGAGAAATGTCAGATGGGTCAAAGCAGCAGTCACTGCTGTGTGGTGTGTGATCAGAGGGCTGTGCTGTGGGCTCCTGTGGGTGTCACCTTCAGGGCTTTTTCTGCAGCCCCATCAGTCCTGTGTTGGGTCCTCTCCTTCTGCACCCCAGGAATCTCTCTTCCCTCACCCATGCCTGTGTTTCTGTGTGTCTCCACCAGCACCTTGCCCAGCCTCTACACGTGTCTCTGCAAGAGCACAGTCCCCCCTGTCTACACAAGAGTCTCTCCCCATGGGCTTCCCCAGCTGTCTCTCCTCAGCACATTTCCTCATACACCTCTGCACATACATCTCCCAAAGTGTTACTCCCCAGTGTGTCTCCTGGGCTTCGTGGCTCTCCCTCTTTCCTAAATACATGTGAACCAGAGCACATGGGGATCCCCTGCCTGGCTGCAGTTTGGGGTGCACTGGGATATTTACAACAGCGTCAACTGAATCCTCAGGATCTCCTCCTTTCTGAGCACCTGGCAGCTCCCAGATGCCCAAACCTGCCACTCAGGTCCAGTCCATGAACATTTAACATCAGATTTAAATGATGTTAACTCTCTCTTAAATGATGTTAACTCTGTGCACAGACCACAACTCTTTTTTTCCTTCCCTCCTCACTTTTCTCAGAGCTCAGTCTCATACTTTGCTGCTAAGATTTAAGACTCTCTTAGCGGATGATGATTTTCATTGTTTCTACTATATGTGAAATACTGACTTTTTCCTTGTAGTAGGCAGGTTTACTGTTTTTATTCACTTGTAAGCTAGCTGCTTCCTGATCTGAAAAAGAAGGATTTGGTTGTTCTTTTTTTTTTTTTTTTTTTATTTTCTTCCAAACACATAACTCTCCTTAAAGCAACAAATTTTCACCTTTTGGGTCAGTCCAAAAAGGTGCTTGAGAGCAAAGTATTACCAGTCAGAGCTAAAGCCAGAACAGAAGATTATATATTGTTCAGGTTACTAGCATCACTATTTTGCAAATACTTGAGGGAGATGTCTTGGCTGTTTTCAGGGGTAAGATTGAGTTGGACAAATGCAGTGCTAAATGACTTTTTTTTAACTTTTCAAGCATATTAGATGTGTTTTTTATATATGTATTTATATATATGTATTATATAAATTCACTACTCTGAATATGTATATATATATTATATATGTATTTAGAGTAGTGAATTTAAGACACATTAAAAAATTAAAAGAGAAAAAATTCTTGTTAGGATTTGATTAGAGCATAACTATTAAATATATTCTTGGTATAATACTTCTGTTTTAGTATACATGATCACCTTGTTTATGAATTTCTTGCTTATAATTTTGTGAACATCAGACTCAAAGAAAATGAAAACAAAGCAAGCAGGATGTGAAATTCTCAAAAGCGTCCTCTCTTACTCCTAGTGCTTGGTTTTGTTCTGTTTCTATCATATCTGTCTTTCTTTACTTTTTGATGTTTGGCTTAGAGAAGCTGTAAATGGCTGACAGGTTCTTTTTACATTCATTTAGATTCCAGCTGGGACTTGATGTATGAATTAGCTTGAGGCCATGATAGTGAACGAACCCATGAAAGATAAAGTGCCTTCTTAGCATTGGAGGCCACCTTCTACAGGGATTATGTACAAAGTCAATTAAACAGTCAACAAATATTCTGCACCTGCCAAAAAGTTTAAGAAACCCTTACTGTCAGATGCAGCTTCATATGCACTGTATAAAGATGTCTATCTATTAAAGAAAAAAGGAAGTATTCTGTGTGAAGTAGTTTTACAGCACTTTTCTCTCTGCTTCCTGTCTTTCTGACTCATCTGCATCCCAGAGAGTTTTAAGACACATGAGGACATGGAATTTTCTTCATCTTTGTGTAAACCCCTTATTTATATCATGACGATTTAAACTGTGAATTGAAGACCTGAATTTTACATTTCCAGAAGCTCACCAGCCCCAAAGAAAAGAGATTTGACAAATCTTCCCTACAAAATGACTGTGAAATTCCAGTTCTGGAGTTTTATTCTAAGTGAAAAAGGAGGAAGACATCTAGTTTTTAATTAGTTCTCCCCATTTGGGAGATCATCTGATTTTACTGGCAGAATTAGCAAATGAAATCACTCAAGAGCTGCCGTGTAAATGTCCCCTACACCTAGAGACTCAGTATATTAAATGAGTGCAGTGTTAACCTGGAAACATTATTATTGATTTTTAAATGAGAGCAGTTCTGAAATTTGGTGGAAAACATTAAATTGAAATAATTATTTTGATTCCATTCTTGATCACTGACAATGGAAATTAGATGTGCATATCTCTTTTATGCAGAAAAGAGGACAATTTCTGTCCCCCTTCTACATTTTGTTAATTAGAATAAATAATTTAAATTAATTACAGACAAATTTTAGTGTTTTCTTACAAACACAAAGAACAACTTGCAGGACATATGAGAGAATAAAAAAGGCCTTAACTATTTTCCTTCTTGATTTTTATTTTTTAACTTCTTTTGCTACCATATACATAGCATGAAATTTTACTGAGAGAAATTAGAAAATAACATTCTGAGATTTTGTTAATTGATTTGTTTTTCCAGCACAATTTAATCATTCAAATTCAACTGTATTTCTGTGGCAAATTTTCAGCACTCAATTTGATTACAAATGAAGACCATTTCTGGAGTATCAGTATGGAAGCTCATTTACTGCAAAATTTACAATGCTTATGTAAATTCTAAATGACTGCACCCTGGAGCCATACAGACAGCTGTCACATATTTAAAGCTCAGCCCTTCAAAAGTTCTTGAATAAGGACCCCAGCCTTACTAGCCTGACTAGTCTTACAGAACTGTCATTCTTATCACTCATCTTACTACTTGAGAACAAACAATGCCTAGAGATAAGCGGAGATTTGAGTACCCATGCTTCTCAGTCACAATTTCATGAATTTTGCTGCTAAAGCAAAAGGCTTACTTAAAAGGAATCAAGGGTTTCCAGATAAATATTAAGACTGAAAACTAGTTAATGTAAAAATTCACCACTAACGACACACTCTTTTAATGTTTTAATGCATACATATATATACACACACATGCATATGGAGTCATATACAATCACATGCTCATAGAATCCTTTAGATTACAAATTAGCTTTAAAATAATTGAGTGCAGTAAATTGTAGCAAGACTCTCTGATAGAATCACAAAAGAAAATACATTCAGGTGTAATATAATAGTATAGCTTTCCCAATTCCCTTCTGTCTTTTCCTCCAAAGATGTCATATGTCTCCTTAAAATAATTATACGTTCTTACATTTTAAAACATAAATTACCGTAAAAATACTAGCAAAAAGAGGTCTTTATTTCACAAATCTACTCTAAGTCAATGGGAACTGCATCTTCTAAAATCAGGTAAGTGGTATGCAAGTCTAACACAATAATGCAGCAGACTAATTCTAAATGTAAGCACTCTGAAAGGATAAATAAAAGCAAAGGGGGGAAATTTACATATTACATTTATTATCATAAATGAAAATACAAGAAATACAACAACTCTTCATGAAACTTGGCAGTCTTTAGAAGAACACAAAGCTAGACACTTTCACCAAGGAGTTCATCTAGTTTCTGACAGCCTCAGAGATACACTCCTTTCTTAGTCACTGATTATTTTTAGAAATAATGTATGAGAAGAACAAGGTTGATATAATGATAATGAAATACAAAGAAAAGAAAATAATTTTTATTTAATGTAGATTTTAAGATGAAATTTTTCAAAAACAAATTCAGCTAGAAATTGCATCATTTCTTAGACAGCTTTATTGTATCTAGTCCTACAAAATTTAAGGAAGTGTTCCAAATTTTGTTGTAATAGATTTTGGCCTTCTACTACTAATACATTATTAACACCATTAATATTAATAAAGTGGAAAAAATAAGAGGCAATTCTAGCAAGAAAATATATTATTATTTTCAGTAATAAGTGCATCTGCTCTCAATGATTAAAATCAAACTTGTCATTAGATAATACACTATACCTAAAAATGGAAATTTGTTTCTAAGAACTATCAACTCATTTAGAGTCAGACTTCTGTTAAACAAAAGAGAGTACTTGAAAATGCTTAGAAATCAACGTAAAAATATATTAGTAAAACAGAAAGGGATTCGATTCTATAGTGCTCTTGATCATGCAGTCATTTCCAGCTGCAGAATACTGATGTAAATCATTATCATTTTAATATTTCTAAGAAGGCAACTATGTATGTATACTCAAACTCATTGGAATCTGTGAATTTAAATTTCTTTATAATAGGACTTCCTATTATTTCTTTCCATTGTTGGAAAACTGAGTATAAAAACAGCTCCTTTATCAAACTGTCAGATAATTTTGACTTGCAATTAAGGCCCAAAATGGCAATATTTGGATGGGCCATAAAAAATGTATACTTTCTGCATATTTCACTGAAAACATAGCCCCTTTTTACTGCTTTTTTCAGAGCCTATAAAAAGAAACAATTTTGGCAACTACTTTGCCAATAAGTATCCCTGAATAATAATTCAATGAATAATATGTTGGAATATATGAAGAAGTGATAACCATTTATTTAAACATATATGTCCTGAAAATATTAACTCCAGTAATGAGTATCTACCTGATTTATAGGCCAGCCAATATGGTTTTACACAGAATAAAGAGATCATTAGAAGTAGTGGCTTTCCTTTTAACTTAATTTCAAACTTTTCCTGTCTTTTCCTGTTATGATTTCTCAGAAAGTTGCATCTTATGTTCCTTCAAAAAAATACACAAAAAAGTATTACCCTAACAAGAAAGCGACATTTAGCTATGAAAGAAAAAAAAGAGATCTCCAAGTAGATGGAACTCAACAGGTTTAATCAGAGATATCTTGAGCAGAAGCTCTTTCAAACTTGAAATGTACAGCAGAGTTTGTCATTGTGTCCTCCACCTGGCTACTACTGGTTCTTTTGAGTTACTGCTTTTTATCCTGCTACAACTTCTAGCAGAATCATGTCGTATGAATCATGCCTATGTCACAGGTCTCAAACCGTTATATCCAGGCATATTGTTCCCATTTACTACAGAATAGCATATGGACAACTATGTAGTGAATCTTGATTTTAAAATATGTACAAGCCTTATGAGTCACAAGTGCTGTGAATTGATCATCTGAGCTCACTATGTGCCTTCCTAGCTCTGAATTTCCACAGAAGTACCTTGGTGTGACCTCCTTTGGAACCTTTAAGTAAACCAGCACGTACATCCCACAGACCCAAAAAAGTATGGTTGCAGTGTCATTTCCAAGCCATTGGCAAGACTTGTGACTTTTTGAATTTTACATAACTGCTTCAAGACAAACTGCTACCTTGTTTCTATTTTACATAATTTCTTTGCAGCCAGAGGAGCAGCCCACGCTGTCAAATAGCTTTGTTGACTCCACACTGTACACGAACAGGGTAAAAGTATACATCCTGGACTTCCCAGGAAAAAGCCTTAAAGATTATATAAAGAGATGTTGGGTTGAAGCAGATAAATTCTCTTGGTTTCTTCTTTTGAAGTGGTGCTTATATCCAACAAGAAAAATAATATTTAATGTATTAGAAAAATACCACAAGTGTGAAAATTACTCCTATATCCTCTCAAAGTTGATATGACTTTGAAATTCTGAAATGGGAGTGATACATGAATGCTAAATTTTTAACTACTCTCAGCTTTTCATCTGATGCACTATTATTGTGGATTATTTTACTAGTACTGTACTGATAATATTTTTTGAGAGTGTTTATTATTACAGTTTATGAGGGACAAACATGGTGGCAAATTTTGTTCACTGTGGTTTGAGATTCCTTTATGGCCATTCAGAAGACATTTGACTCTGTACACAGCTTCAAAATTAAAGAGATTGGTTATGCAAACGGATCAAAATGAGACTCCCTGCAAACCTGCACATAAATAAAGCACAGTGATACCAGTGATTTAAAGTCAAACAGGGATAGAAGTATATTTCTTGACACTACATGCCAAATCCAGGTTTTGGGTTTGAGAAAGCCAAATTTATAAATCCCAAATAAAGACTGCAGAGTATCCCATTGTGTCATGCCTGTAATCAGATTTCAGGGGGACCATTTGTTTCAGGTAGCATCTATCAGTTATTCATGCAGTTACTACTTTAGAAAGGCCCCCATAAAACACAGCTACTTTCCAGCCTGGGTCCATGGATCCTTGTATCAGCTTGTAATAGTCAAATCTTCATGCTGGCAAGACTCCTAAGGTTGCACACTGTAGCTCATTTCCACAGGAGAGTTTAGGAAGCATAATCAAAGTGTGTTCTGTATCAGAAGATGCGAATGGATGAAAACATAAAAAGAGACTTATCTCTGCCACTGCAATGCAGAGAAAATATAAATAGGCAATTAAAATTATCTAACTATAATCTAATGTAGATGTTTGTTTATCAGGACTAATTATAACACACAAATGCTGTTTAGGGTTACAAGTACACAATTAAGGACAACATAGTATAAAATTCAAATAACATATGACATTTGCAGAACCAGCAGTGCCACCAGAAAAACATAGCAGTTGTCATATTTTATTAATCTTATGATAAATTATTGCTGCATTGTAATTAAATGAGCAAGACAGTCAGCCAACATCATTATCAGAGCTCCTGTTTTCTTTGAATCTCTTGTAACTTAGAAATCCAATTTATGAATATTACATTGTTTTCTTGAATGTGAATTACTGTAGGGATAGTGGGCTTGAGTTATTCTCCAGTAATATTATTCTAATATAGCAATGATTTATGCTAGGTATTAATTTCGTCATGTTTCGTATTGTATCTATTTATATGTAGTTCTTGGCAAGAATAACTAGCCCAATAGTCCTTAGGTAATGAGTAATTAAGTTCAACAAGTGAACTTACAGCATCCTTTGAAATATAGCATTCCCATTTAGCTCTCATTCATGTCAAAGGTTAATAAATTCATGATTTAATAACTTCCTACTCACAATGATAATCAATATTATTTTGTTTCATATTGCTGGAATGAACATAAATTTATCTTGGTAACATGTATCAGTAGCATTCAAAATTTCAAAGAAAAATTCTTTTCATTATCCAAAAAGTTCTTAAGAATTAAAATACCACTAAAAGGAAATTAAAAGCTTACACATTGTGAAAAGATAGCCTTAATTATTTTCTTTACAGAAATAAAACATGAAGATTTAATCCAACAGCAGATGAACTATCTTTAATTTTGTGTTGCAATGTTCACCACTCTTAGGATAAATAATCATTAAAATAATGTCTTATCCTATATTACTGACTCTTCACAGTAACAATAAAAATTCAGGAACCTTAAATCTCTCAGGGTCATGTACACACCTTGTAAGTGCTCATCTTGCATTTTAGAGGCACCAGATAAAAGACATTTTGCCCCAGAATGTCTTTGGTATTACTATGTAGACACAGCTAAATAAACTATCAGCCTACTTTGAACTCAACAATAGGTCAAGTAGACACTCCAATTCCTTCATTAAGAAAAAATCATTTGACCTAAAATGGGTTAACTGGTTCAAATAGAAAACTAACACCTGCAAGAACAATTTCTAGTAAGTTCTTGGAGATCTGGATGTAAAAAGAGAGACTAATTATAGGTGAAATACTGAACATATTGCATCCAAGAAGAACTTAAACAGAATTTTAAAGTTTGAGGAATGTTCTACATGTTTTTCTTGTTCTCAGTTAATGTAAAAATATGGGCCACAATTATATTACATAAAGCTTTCAATTCAAAAGTTACAATTTCTAATCTGCTTAATAAATGGTAACTATTTTCAAATTACTTAATTTTGTGTACCTAAATCCATTCAATTGACATAAGGGGTCAGTTCCCACAGAATCCTTTCTAGAAAGGGCTCTGCAAAGGATTTATCTGAAATCAAAAGGATTGTGGGAGAAGCTATGGCACATGCATAAATAAACAAGAACAAAACATCTCACACAAAGAATCCCATGAATTTTTAGCAAAACCACAAGACATTTTGTCTAAAACTACATTGATATCTGGATTGCAAAGTAAACCTGTCTCATTATATACATTTGCATGTGCAGGCAGAGAACTGTATCTTTGTAACTCTTATACCAAACAAATTAAGGTGCTATGAAGGACAGAATTAATTGTTAAGTGGATAGATAAGATCATTCAGTAGATTATGCACGTTTTTCTCTTTTTATCAAGACAAAGAAATATTTAAAATCCTTCTTTTCAAATTTTCAATCTTTATTCCACAATAATCTATTGACTGGAGGACAGGGGATATGACAAACAAACAAACAAACCAACCAACCCAAATAAAACTAAACCCACCAGAAAAAAGCATGTTTAAAACTGAATCTACACCTACTATATCCTAATAAATTCCTACTGAAAGGGAAACAAAACTCTTCTTACTGTGCTCTGTATCTTTAGAAGAAGGACTGTTAATCATGCATGGAGAAAACACCCTCCCTGGGGACTGGTATTGTCTGAAGAGTAATGACACTGAACCAATACTTCTCATACTGGCTAACTGTTGGCTCATCATTCAACACTCTAGTTAGTCTCAAATATATCAATTCATTCAGGAAGCTAATAGTCCACCAAAAATGACTGGGATTTCAGTCTACAATGAACATATCTGAAAAATAGACTTAAAAATGAGGAAACACAATAATATGCCGCAGTGCCTAAATTCCTTTCCATATTTAAACTCAAATTAATTTCACACAATACTTACACTGTTTCTTTCTATTAATGGAGTATGTTAATCATACTGGAAACATGTTTGTTATAGCAATATTTTGTAAATATTTTTTAGTGTTTCCAAATGAGCGATTCATAAACAAAGTATATGGAGGGTAATTACATGAAACAATTTTGGAACTACAAGAGAAAAGATTTTGCTTTTAACATAATTGAACTAGTTTTTGTCATGAAATTGGATTGACATATTTTGGAGTACACAGTTGTAATTGCTTCTGGAAAAGTAAGCAAACAACCAAAAATAAAATCAAAGCAAACAATCAAGCAAAAATAATTCCTTATCTGCCCAAGCGGTCTGGTGAAAGCGAAAAGAGAGACCTAACAAATATGACTTATCTAGATGCGAGCAAGAAAAGGGATTTGAGCTCTTAGAGAACTCAGAAGGCAGTCCTGAGTTTTCTGGACTATATAGCTCCAGATAAATTATATTTGAGGATCATAATGAGAGATGTTTGTATGACAGAAAAATATATTATTTTTATTATATATTGTGTTATTAACTCAAATTTCTGTACAAACAGAGTAAATATTTGGGCAGTGGAAAGAATTTTAAAAAGCATAATTTGGTGTCTCTTTATGATTCTGGGTTATCTTATTAAATGCCAGGCTAACACACCGCAAACCATTATGCTCTGTTTTCAATGAAAATGAAATCCTGAAAAACACCTCCAAAACCTTGTGCATAGATTTTTTTAATGTAAATTCAACCATACATTTCAAATTAAATTAAAATAGGAGGAAGAAAGGTTCTATAAATCTTTATCAGTGAACACATGCCCAACTCTCACAGAAGACATATGCTTCATGAAAAAGTTTCTTATGTCATGTCTTCTGCCACCTTCATTCATTCCAGTTTCTTCCATCATATTGCCAAAATACTATTCCCAAAAAGTGCATGAAGATCAAAAAAAAAAAAATTTAGAACAACAGAAGGAACGTAGCAATTGCAAAATCAAGTGCAGGAGGAGGGTTTATTTGCTTATTTTTTGTTTTGGTTTTAATTTCTCTTCTTAACCATTCTTCATCTCATCATTTACACGCCCATTTATCTAGCATCACTTTTCAGTCATAGAGGACTTTTACTTCTGAATTGCACTTGGCCAAAACTATTCCATACATGATGCTCTGCAGGAAACATTATCAAGTTACACTTCTATCTGCACAGGTATCTTTCTATTGAGGAGGAATAATAAGAGATGGAAGTCTAATGAGGTTAGTCTGTGCTTCAGTAATTTCTGTTGG
This sequence comes from Chamaea fasciata, assembly GCF_029207755.1. Classification (NCBI taxonomy): domain Eukaryota; kingdom Metazoa; phylum Chordata; class Aves; order Passeriformes; family Sylviidae; genus Chamaea; species Chamaea fasciata. The sequence goes on along the minus strand of NW_027094117.1, from coordinate 1,648,308 downwards.
ACACTAACTTCATTAAAGTCGAGGTTTTTGACCAGTTATTCTTTCTAGCACCTATATAAATCCAAAGTTACAAGTAAAGAAGTACTGACAAGACAACTTAGCGGCTGTGGTGCCATCCAACTTTCAAGTGCTCAGTCTGAGACTCAGATATCATATTTCTTTCTGTCCATATAATACACTTGGTTAAGAATCATTTAAGAATTTATGTTGTGTAAACACAAACATAATGCACAGGCAAATCAGAGACTTCTACAGGGTTTTAATACACTATAGCAAAAAAATATATAAAACAGTGAAATGTGAAAAAAATTCCTAATAAATAGGAACTAGTAAATGAAATATGTCAAATATTAAAAAAAAATATTGTCAGTAGAAGACGTGTTGTTAGGTACCTTAAACATCTGTAATTTGAAGGAGAGAAGGAGGAGGACACAGGGACTGTGTTATATCTGTCATGTCACTTTGAATGGTAAGGCAACTGATGGTGCCAAATCTTACCATTGACCATAATATGCAAAGCACAGATTTAACTTTCAAAACCACATGTGAAATCTGAGCACAATAGATTTTTTTTGTGTGTGCAGTCCAGTGCTCATTTGCATCTTGCATGGCCTTATACTTACTCTATTCTATGTTCTTACCAATTTCTGTCTTCTGCTCACAGAACCATAATTTAAAATCTGCCTTAGAACCTAAACTACATTTGGAAAAGGACCTGAACACTGTACAGGGCAGGGGAACTAGAGATTATAAACTTTGCATTTGCTGTTTGTTAGCAGCAACGCCAAAAAGACTTTAATTGTGAGAAACATTCAGAGAAGGGCCAAGTTCCAGACAATATGTGTACAGAAAACCAGACCCACTGACGGGCTATTTTCACACTCGTAAAATATCCAAATATCTTTTGAAGTTTAGTGTACAAAATTATAATAACTAATAGGTATGCTTCAGCTACATTTTCTTCCATAAATAAATATTGCAATGCAATACATAGCTAAAATAGAGATAATAATTTTAAGTTTTCAAAGTAAAACTCCAGCAATTGGTGGTAATTTTCTTTATGGCTAAAATGAAGAGCACTGAAGGAATAATCAATACCTCTGAAAGCAGAATTGACTTTGAGTGCATTTTTAAATTAACTTCTTAAATCACAGTTTGCTCTTAATAACATTTTAACATAATGAAATATTTTATTGTGCTTGCAGTGCTCACAAATGTAAACTATTTTTTAATTAGCTAAAATCTTTCATTCTCGAACTTGATGACAAATCTTCATACAGAAAACATAAATACAATGGACTGCAAAATTCTCAGCCACAACTTTGTAACTAACTGTTTTTCCCTGTTCAAACTTTGTAAGGATCATTTAAGGATGCAGCAAAACAGGGATCAATAGGGAAGAAGTAATTGAGGTCAGTTAGGAGAAGGCTGGGGCACAGACAGGCAGACGGCAAAAAGGGAGCCAAGACACAGGAAAAGCAGTAATAAGGTGTGTTAATGTTGAAATTGGTGCTGCCTGGGTGCACCTTCTGGGCAGTCCTACACTTGATGACTGTAGCCTAAATCAGGAGTGTAGACAAAACTTGTTCCTCTGAGCATAACACAGGAGTCATCCCCGCAGGAAAGACACCTTAGAGGAGCTGTAGTAGTTTGAAAGCAAAACAAATGAGAGGCTCCAAGTCAGAGATACAATTTAATAGGAAGAAAGGAAAGAAAGTAAACTAGAATAGATGCAATAATACAAAAGACCACTGACAGAGTCAGAATACAACCTGAGCGTAGTGATGGAAGCAGTCCAGATGAGGTGGTCTTCCTGAAGCAGGGTCTTCCTGAAGCAGTGATCCTGTAGAAAGGTCTGGTAGCTCGGGTCCTCTGGGAATCCAGTGGGTAAGCTCCCCTCTGGTGTTCAGAGTCTCAGCTTATATCCAGGCTGGAATGCTTGGTTCTTCCCTCTGGGCGGAGCATCCCACAATGGGATGGTGAGTCATGTGATAAGGCCTGATGGGCCCATTAACAGGAGGTAGTCCAGGAGGGGGTTATCTGTGAGCTGTGCAGCAAAGGTGCTGATGGGCCCATTAACAGAAGATAAGCCAGAGTGGAGGAGGCAGGGAGCACTGCCTCACCTGGTTTCAACAGTTCATGAAGATGGTGATAGAATATACTTCAACCCAGGACATTATCCACCCCTTATTCTATTACCATCTACATCATCCCAAATCAATACCTTCCTTAAACTACACACACACACACATATATATATAATGAAATCCTACACACAGTTCTCACTTAAAATAAGGTCTCCTTGTGGTACACAGTGGGTTTCCCCATCCTTTTGCATCACCCACCAAGTGTAACCAGGTCCTTGAGCAAAGACAACCCCACGGATGGGTTTGCCCATCCGAGGTGGGATTAATCCAAACAGTCTTTCCTAACATACCTCTCATGTGTACCACAGGGACCCCATCTCCATACACTGTGTGCAAGGATTCAGATTGGGCAGGACCAGCTCGATTGATGGACCCTCGGGTATTGACCATCCAGGTGGCCTTTGCTAAGTTCAGTTCCCAATTTTTGAAGGTCCCTCCACCAAGTGCCTTCAGGGTAGTTTTAAGCAGTCCATTGCAGCGTTCCACCTTCCCAGCAGCTGGTGCATGGTATGGGATATGGTATATCCATTCGATTCCGTGTTCCCTGGCCCAAGTGCTTATGAGGCCATTCTTGAAATGAGTCCCGTTGTCTGACTCAATTCTCTCAGGGGTGCCATGTCTCCACAGGACCTGCTTTTCCAGGCCCAGGATGGTGTTCCGGGCAGTAGCATGAGGCACAGGGTAGGTCTCCAGCCATCCAGTGGTTGCTTCCACCATGGTGAGCACGTAGCGCTTGCCTTGGCGGGTTTGGGGAAGGGTGATGTAGTCAATTTGCCAGGCTTTTCCATACCTATACTTTGACCATTGTTCGCCATACCACAGAGGCTTCACTCGCTTGGCCTGTTTGATCGCAGCACAGGTCTCGCAGTCATGGATAGCCTGGGAGATGCTGTCCATAGTAATGTCCACCCCTCGGTCACGAGCCCATCGATATGTTGCATCTCTCCCTTGATGACCAGAGGCATCATGAGCCCAACGAGCTAGGAATAATTCTCCTTTGTGCTGCCAGTCTAGATCAACCTGAGATACTTTCACCTTGGCAGCACGATCCACCTGCTCGTTGTTATGATGTTCTTCATTAGCCCGACTCTTGGGTACGTGCGCATCCACGTGTCGAACCTTCACGGTCAGCCTTTCTACTCGGGTGGCGATGTCCTGCCAAATCTCAGCAGCCCAGATGGGTTTCCCTCTGCGCTGCCAGTTGGCCTTTCTCCAGCGGTCCAGCCATCCCCACAGAGCATTAGTTACCATCCATGAGTCAGTGTAGAGATAGAGCCTTGGCCACTTCTCTCGTTCAGCAATATCCAAAGCCAGCTGGACAGCTTTAAGCTCTGCGACCTGACTCGATCCACCTTCTCCCTCGGTAGCTTGTGCAACTCGTCGTGTGGGGCGCCATACAGCAGCTTTCCATTTCCGGTTAGCACCTACAATTCGGCAGGAACCGTCAGTGTAAAGGGCATATCGTCTCTCACTCTCCGGTAGCTCGTTATATGGTGGGGCTTCCTCGGCCCGTGTCACTTGCTCCTCCTCTTCTTCAGAGGATAATCCAAAGGCCTCACCTTTAGGCCAGTTTGTTATAATTTCCAGAATCCCAGGGCGATTCAGGTTTCCAATACGGGCGCGCTGCGTGATCAGGGCGATCCATTTGCTCCACGTGGTGTCGGTGGCGTGATGTGTGGTAGGAACCTTTCCCTTGAACATCCACCCCAGCACCGGTAGTCGAGGTGCCAGAAGCAGCTGTGCTTCAGTACCAATCACCTCTGAGGCAGCTTGGACTCCTTCATAGGCGGCTAAGATTTCCTTCTCTGTGGGAGTGTAGTTGGCTTCGGATCCTCTGTAGCTTCGGCTCCAGAATCCCAGTGGTCGTCCCCGAGTCTCACCCGGCACCTTCTGCCAAAGGCTCCATGACAGACCATGGCTCCCGGCTGCAGAGTAAAGCACACTCTTCACCTCTGATCCCGTCCTGACTGGGCCAAGGGCTACCGCATGAGCGATTTCCTGCTTGATCTGGGCGAAAGCTTGCTGCTGTTCTGGGCCCCAGTGGAAATCGTTCTTCTTGCGGGTAACCAGGTAGAGAGGGCTCACGATTTGGCTATACTCGGGAATGTGCATCCTCCAGAAGCCTATGGCACCTAGGAAAGCTTGTGTTTCCTTCTTGTTGGTCGGTGGAGACATTGCAGTGATCTTATTGATGACTTCGGTGGGAATCTGACGCCGTCCATCTTGCCACTTCACTCCCAGAAACTGGATCTCTCGAGCAGGTCCCTTGACTTTGCTCCTCTTGATGGCGAAGCCGGCCTTCAGGAGAATCTGAACGATCTTCTCTCCCTTCTCAAAGACTTCTGTTGCTGTGTTTCCCCACACGATAATGTCGTCAATGTATTGCAGGTGTTCTGGAGCCTCACCCTTTTCCAGTGCAGCCTGGATCAGTCCATGGCAAATGGTGGGACTGTGCTTCCACCCCTGGGGCAGTCGGTTCCAGGTGTACTGCACGCCCCTCCAGGTGAAGGCAAACTGAGGCCTGCATTCTGCTGCCAGAGGAATGGAGAAAAAGGCATTTGCAATATCAATGGTCGCATACCATTTTGCTGCCTTGGATTCCAGCTCATACTGAAGCTCCAACATGTCTGGTACGGCAGCGCTCAGTGGTGGTGTGACTTCATTCGGGCCACGGTAATCCACTGTCAGTCTCCATTCTCCACTGGACTTACGCACAGGCCATATAGGGCTATTAAAGGGTGAACGAGCCTTGCTTACCACCCCTTGGCTCTCCAGCTCACGAATCATCTTATGGATGGGGACCACAGAGTCTCTGTCTGTGCGATATTGCCTACGGTGCACTGTTGCTCGGGCGATCGGCACCTGTTGGTCTTCAACTTTCAGTAGTCCCACAGCAGAGGGGTCGTCTGAGAGTCCAGGCAAGGTACTCAGTTGTCTGATGCCTTCTGTCTCTAGAGCAGCTATGCCAAAAACCCAGCGGTATCCTTTTGGGTCTTTGAAATACCCATTTCTGAGATAGTCTATGCCCAAAATGCATGGGGCTTCTGGACCAGTCACACTGGGGTGTTTCTGCCATTCTTTCCCAGTTAGACTTACTTCAGCTTCCAGTACAGTCAGCTCCTGGGATCCTCCTGTCACCCCAGAAATGGAAATGGGTTCCACTCCCACATACCTTGATGGCATCAGAGTACACTGAGCACCGGTATCAACCAGAGCCGTATATCTTTGTGGGTCAGATGTTCCAGGCCATCGGATCCACACAGTCCAGTAGATCTGATTGTCCCTTTCCTCTACCTGGCTAGAGGCAGGGCCCCCCTATTCCTGGTCATGGCATACATTGCTCTCTTCTTGTAAATATGTTTCTGAGGTTCCTTCAAGAGGATCAGTCATATCATCATTCCTGTACCATCTGGAGTTCGGTGCACGAGAGACCGGAGCAACATTGATTCTAGATGGGCTCTTTGTGGTAGGTGTTCCTCTTTTCAGTTCACGTACCCGGGCTGCTAAGGAGGAGGTGGGTTTTCCATCCCACTTCCTCATGTCTTCTCCATGCTCCCGAAGAAAAGACCAGAGGTTACCTCGTGGTGTGTATCCTCTCTCCCTGGCTGGGGAGCGCCTGCTCCTAATGGCAGGGACTCTCATTGGCTCTGGCTGGATATGGTAAATTTCTTCCTTAAGTTCTTTTTTCAGTTTCTGATGGCCTTCTTCAATCAAGTTCCGGACTTGCTCAGCCAGTCTTGTTTCCACAGACGAGACATGGGTACGAACTGGAGCAGTGACAGTGTCCTCGTAAATTCTTAGTTTATTAGCCAAGACACCTACCCTGTCCTCACCTTCCCTCCACTGCAGTGTTTCCAGGTAACGTGAGTACATCTCGGGTCCAAGCCGTGCAAATCTCAGCCACATCCGTGATGTGCACTGGACACCATCTGGGTTTTTAGGAAATCTCTCATCTTCTAAAAAAATGATTTCCAACACAGCCAATTCCCTCAGGCATCGGATACCTTGTTCTATTGTGTTCCATTTTCCTTAATGCACTTGGAGGTCTTCTTTACAAAGGTATCTATCCTTCACACTTGTTAGCAGTCGCTGCCAGAGGCTGAGTGGTTCTTGGCTTTTCCCAATCCCTTGGTCAATGACCACATCCCGGGACAACGATCCCAGTTGCCTGGCCTCACTTCCATCCAGAATGGTGTCATTGGCTGCAGCGTCCCAGATGCGGAGCAGCCAGGTCAGGATGGACTCGTTGGTCTGGCGGGTGAATTCCCTTCGCAGGTCACGCAGCTCACCCAGAGATAGAGAGCGAGTGATGATTTCTGGCTCTGTCTCTTCTGCTGATTGTGAAGGTCCTGCTGCACCCTCATCAGTCACTATGCGGACTGATTTGGTCTTTGATTTCTTCTTCTGAACGGGGGCAACTGCTACTGGTTTAGGCTGTTCCGGTTCAGTGATGGTTTGTGTGGAGATGCTGATGGCACCCTTAGTCCCTTTCTCCTCTGTGACAGTCTGCATAGATGTGGACACTGTTGCCTCACTTTTGGCTTCTTTCTCCTCTGTGAGGGTCTGTGTAGATTAGGACACTGTTGCCTTGCCTTTGGTTCCTTTCGCCTCTGTGACACTCTGTGTAGACACTGATACTGTTGCTCTGCTTCTTTTTCCCTCTTCCTCCAGAACACGCTGTATCACACTAGGTAGTGTAAGCATGGTGCGGGCCGTGCAGAGAAGACAAAGCAGGACTAACAACAACATCATGCTGTCCTTGGCATCCAGAGGGTATTCCATATTTTCAAAAACTTCTGTGTCATGCCTGAAAAGCAGGAAAAAATCATTCTTCACCCCTCCCCACAGGGGCTGGGTGAGATTGTTGAGGCCCCAGATGTAGCATCCTAGACCAGAACAAGAAAACAAAAGTGGGTGTATATTCTGAATAATGTTCATTGCCTCGGAGTTTATCAAGCAATGGACATAATAGACCACTAAAGCAAATTTAGTACCATACCCTGGTCTACGCAGGAGCATTAAGACCGGCAGATAGTGCCCCAGTTGTGGAAAAATATAGAGAGATAGATATAAGACACATGTAAGCATGTTGAGCATCTTAGCGAACAGGTGTCTTCTTCAATACAAAATTGTAATTCTGACTTTTCTCAGTGCCTTGTGCCGCATGTTGGGCGCCAAAAATGTAGTAGTTTGAAGGCAAAACAAATGAGAGGCTCCAAGTCAGAGGTACAATTTAATAGAAAAAAAAAAAAAGAAAGAAAGTAAACTAGAATAGATGCAGTAATACAAAAGACCACTGACAGAGTCAGAATACAGCCTGAGCGTAGTGATGGAAGCAGTCCAGATGAGGTGGTCTTCCTGAAGCAGTGATCCTGTAGAAAGGTCTGGTAGCTCGGGTCCTCTGGGAATCCAGTGGATAAGCGCCCCTCTGGTGTTCAGAGTCTCAGCTTATATCCAGGTTGGAATGCTTGGTTCCTCCCTCTGGGTGGAGCATCTCACAATGGGATGGTGAGTCATGTGATAAGGCCTGATGGGCCCATTAACAGGAGGTAGTCCAGGAGGGGGTTATCTGTGAGCTGTGCAGCAAAGGTGCTGATGGGCCCATTAACAGAAGATAAGCCAGAGTGGAGGAGGCAGGGAGCACTGCCTCACCTGGTTTCAACAGTTCATGAAGATGGTGATAGAATATACTTCAACCCAGGACAAAAATCTTTTTTTAAAAGGACTTAGTTTTGGTTTTGCTGTTGGTTAGTCGATTAAGCACGAACTTGACTTAATTAAAGAAAAAAAATGCTATTTAAAATATCACACTAGTTGAAGAATTCTGATTTGGTAAAATCTCTTCAGAGGCTTGTATTCTCTAACATCAATTAAAGTGCTTAATATGAAATATATTATACTTTTAATGCAACAATAAAACTCTAAACCTGAGATTTAAAAAAAAAAAATTCCCTTCAATCTGGAAGACTAGTGAATGATTGAAGCTTGGACAGTTGTGGATAGATGCATGTCATTATGGAGTGCTTTTTATGTCCTCTAAACCAACCTGGCAGAAATCTGCTTGATTCCAGTAGCCAAATAAACAATCTTAGCATGAGCAGGTCAATATATTTGAGGTCACAGGCTTTAGCTGCTGCAGATCATCAGATGTTCATCCTGCTGGCACAGCAAAGCTGCCAAACATAGGAAGCCATGTCCAGAATACAATATTTTAACAGATCTATGCATAAGTTAACATTCCTTGCCTCTTAGCAAAGCCTGTCAGCCTGAATACAATGACAGTGTCATTACTTTTAGTATATTCATAGCATTACTTCTAGCAATTGCTGTAGACATTTTTGTCAAATACAGTTTATGTCATTCATTCTTGCTTATAGGAAACATTAACGAGCAGCAGGCCGACGCAAAGCATCTAAACATGATAATATACATTCATGTAACATTTTTCTTTTGATATAATAACAGTTCTCTATTAAGTCCTCAGAGGAATCACACAGGATTAGATGATATCAATCCAAAGTAAAACTGAAACAATTAAATCACAGAAAATCTGAGGTTATGGAGCAAATCAATGACAGAGAAAATTAGAGCTTAGGAACTTTGAATTCGGATAAACCTTCCCTCAGCAGCAGTGGATGTGGTTTTGTAAGAACGATTTTATGCAATTTCTTCACTGTGGAAGTTGTGAGACATTGTAACAGGTTGCCCAGAGAAGTTTTGGGTGCCCCATTTCTAGGAGTGTTGCTGGCTATGTTGAATGGGGCTTTGAGCAGCCTGGTCTAGTGGAAAGTTCCCCGGGCTTGGCAGAAAGGTTGGAACTTTGTGACTTTTTAGGTGTCCCTTCCAACCCATACCTTTCTATGGACCATTTTGCAAGAGTGGATGATGTTTTATAAATATTGAAATAAAAGAAAGGTCTGCTAGGTAGAATCACTTCACTTTAAAGGTCCAAAACAAGCAATCTCCAACAGAAAAGAAAGGTTATTGAATAATAATAATGTTGTGACTATAAAGTACTGGCTTGATTATAATGGCAGCTATACCAGAGCAGTAGATGAGGCACGGAAAAAGATGCTATAGAGTCTGAACAGAAGAATATTTCGTCATTCCCAACAAAAAAGAAAAACGTATGCTTTTCCAAAGTGACTCCCAGGATCCATAGCAACATGGGCAGTTCAGTTTCTACGTGATGTGTTTCTGTATGGCGTAGACAGTGACATGAGCATATCTGCCACATTCAGACCTCTGGAAGCACAGATCTCAGCTTTCAGAGTTGCAGCACGTACAGAAACAATAATGCAATGCATTGAGACAGATCTGATGTGTGTGGTATTGGTTTGGTCTTCTGTGCACACTCTGTGGGACCTATGCAAAGACCTTGGGTCTGACTTGGGACACAGACTGCAAAGCAAAAGAATCTCTTCTCTCAGTTTGACAAGCACCCCTGCCCTCTTAAACATACAAAAAAGATTCTTGCATACTTACAAAATGTTCACTTCTTCACTATTTTCCTGCTAACAAAGATTTTGGCAACTAATTTCAATGAAGGCAACACATCCGTTCTAAACCTGTTATTTTTAGTAAGTAGCAAAAACAGCATCATGCAATCAGGGACTAGTTTGGGTTGTAAGGAACTTTTAAAAATCATCTAGTCCTGTGCCCCTGCAGTGAATAAGGACCTCTCAACTAGATCATGTTACTCAAAAGCCCTGTCCACCCTGATTGTTTCCAGGGATGAGGCAACTACCAAGTCTCTGGGAAAATTGTTCCAGTGCTTTACCTCTTTTTTTTTTTTTTTTTTCTCTTACATTTAATCTGAATCCATTATCTTTTTGTTATCCCTTGGCCTATCACTACAGGCCCTGCTAAAATGTCTGTCCTTGTCTTTCTTACAGGTACCCTTTAAATATTGAATGGCTGCAATGAAGTCTCCCTGAAACCTTCTCTTCTCCAGACTGAACAAGCCCAAGTGTCTCAGCCTCTCCTCATAGGAGAGGTGTTCCAATCCTCTGATCATTCTTGTAGTCCTCCTCTAGACACACTCTAAGAGGTCCAAGAGGCCTTTTCTGTACTGAGGACTCATGGGCTGGATATAATACTCAAGGGGGAGTCTCATAGGAGCACAGTAGAGATCTGCTTACTTCCTTCGAACTGCTGGCCACACTCTTTCTTATGCATCTCAGGCATAACAACAGTGTTGTTATTTCTTTTTTTATATAAAAATAATGATATCTTTTGACTTAGTTATTCATAAAGTTCATGTTACTATCCATCTCTATTTTTAAAAAAATTTATTTTATATAATTAGTTAAAAATGAGTCACTGAGTTTGTATTTGAAATTCATATTGAGCTGTATAGACATTTTTAAGCTATGAGATTTTGTTGGTTTTGTTTGGTTCGTTGTTTTTTGTTTGGTTTTTTGTTGGGTTGTTTGTTTGTTTTTTTCCACAAAAGAAGAGCAGAGATCTGAATACAGAGGATGAACTCGCCCATCACAATGGTACAAGACAGAAAATAAATCCCCAGTCGATTCTTCAAGACTCAATCCTCAACAGATGATTCAGGACTCAAGTGTTCAAGCAACATTAACTAAGTTTGGGTTGCATTAGCTGACCAAAATCACAAACACCTGAAAAATCATTTTTCAACACATATTATATTATCCATTAAATTATGTATCATAAATTTATCATTTTAAAGATAAATACTTTTAAAGCTATTTTTAAAGTGAGCCAGAAGGCATATTTTAAAAGTGATCAACAAACAAATACCTGGAAACTATATATTTACTTCCTAATTAATTTGCATTTGCTACTGGTGCAAATTTGTTTTTTATTTTCTTTATTTGACTTTTGGATTATCTTTATAAGATACATATATATTGCTTTATTTAATGAAATGTTCTCCTTCACATAGCCTTTTTGCTACACAAACCAAACTCAATTCTTCCTCAGCTAAGACACAATCCAAATATATTTTAACTTGGATGTAAGAAAAGCAAATAGTTGATTCTGAATATGTCAAAAAGGAAAGAGATTTTCTGCGTTTTGGATCAGTTCTAAAAGGTATTCATTTATTATGCATACTATAAATACAAAAGTGGAACCCAGCAGTAGGAGGGACAGAATTAAATTGCAGGGTGCCATGTGTGGTTCTGTTTATAGCTGCTTTCTTATTGATTACACGTAATTTTTGCAGCAGACCTCTTTTAACTGTATAGGTGAAGATGGCAGTTAGGTGTCTGCTGTGTTTCTTTGTTTTCTTATGAGATATCCAGGGTATTTGGGTTCTCACAGAATTCTTCCCATTCTCTGGCCCTTTTATCCTTCAGAGTAAATGCTACACATTTCTGATTTGTTCCATAGCAGTTGAAAAGTGCATGTAAGCTTTTGAGGGTTTTTCCATGATAGTTTAAAGTATATCTAAAAATGTGCTAATATGAATGATAGTTTAGAAAAAAAGAAAATAAATTCTTGGGAATGGTTGCTAAAAGATTTTTTTTTCTCCTAAATAATGAAGATCCAGCAGTACAATATCACAGTTCTTAGATAAGCTAATTAGTAAACTTAATACCTGACTCATGATGAGGACAGAGCCAGAGGAGAATCTTGTGTACTTGCATATGTTCTATTTGAAGCTGAGCTTGAAAGCTTTAAGGAGTCTCTATTGCTTGTCTCCTCATTGAAATTAATCAGTACAAGTATTTTTCATTGTCCCTTTTGTTCATCTAGTCCACTTTTATTGTCAGCTCATGAGTCAGCTCCACCTTAGAGACTTTCAGGATCCTGTGTGTCAAATCCACAGGTATAACCTAACTACGTCTGAGGTATTGTAACTTATAAAATAAAGCCACAAAAAGATAACATCCAGAGGAAAAGGTAGCGAAGAGATCTTTTAAGAGATTCAGATAATAGTGGCATTTCCAGTTGAGCTGGAAGATCTTATGTGTGTGTGTTTGTGTTGTGTGTGTGTTTTCATGTGCACACAAATATTTAATTATTTATTTTTGCATTATCTATGCCACAATAATTTAAATTAAAGCAGTGCTGAAACTAATAAGTATTCCATAGGAATAGAGATGGGAAGAAAACTGGTTTAGGTCTGCGAATTCCACTAGGAGATTTTTTTTCTGTCTAATTTATCTAGGAAACACCCGAATTTTGAACCATATGTGTTTTAGAGAATTTTAGAGCATGTGAAAGTGTGTTTTGTTTCCTAATAGCACATACCTCTTGGAAAAGTCTGCAGCTTTTATTAAGAAGATTTTTGTGAATATGTTAAGAAATACATTTTTTCAATGCCTCAGTCAAGACTCTGACTCTAAGCATGCATCTATATTGCTCATAGCTCAGTCCCTCTGGGTGCTTTAATCATTTGTCTTAGCAAATAAAACAGACACTGTTAGAGGCATTCTGAGCCCTAGAACTCTCCTTTTCCATAGGTTTATATATTTTATGCATAGATATCCTGTAGACATAGGTTTGGGGGATTTTGGTTTTTTTCACATTGCTGGCAGTGAATTTCCAATCTACTGGAAATACTGTACTTTCAAACCCAGCTTCTATTTCTTCTGATGTATTTTTATGTTTTGTCTTTGACATCAAGACTGGATACCTAACATGCATATCTTCTTCATGGAAAAGGTGAAAGTGCTGAAAGCTTTCTTTCCCTCTGTCTTTGCTCATGAGATCAGGCTGTGGGAATCACAGGTCACAGAAATGAACGGAGAAGTGGGGAGGCAAAGAAGGTATACTCTACCTGGAAGATGATTTTCCCTAATGTCCAATCTAAATATCCCCTGGCACAATTAGAGGCTGCTTCTCCCCTGAGCCTCTTTTTCTCCAGGCTAAAGAGCACCAGCTCCCTCAGCTGCTCTTAAGCCTTGTGCTCCACACCCTTCATCACCTTTGTTTGTTACCCTTCTCTGGACACATTCCAGCACCTCAATATTCATCTTTTTGTCAGGGGCCCAGAACTGAACACAGGACCTGAGGTGAAGCATCAACACCTCAAATATGCTCTGCTAAGTCCTGCTGGCCACACTCTTGCTGATACAGGCCAGGATTCCATTCACCCTCTTGGCCACCTGGGCACACGCTGGCTCATGTTCAGCAGTTCTCCAGCAGGTCCTTTTCTGCTGGGCAGCTTTCCAGCCACTCTTCCCCTGGTGCTGCAGGGGAAGAATGTGACTGAACTGCAGGACCCAGCATTTTGCCTCACTGAATGTCGTGCAATTGGCCTCAGTCCATTGATCCAGCCCATCTAGATAGATCCCTCTGTAGTGTCTTCTTACCCTCCAGCAGACCAACATTCCCGCCCAGCTTGGTGTTATCTGCAAATTGACAGAGAGTGCACTTGATCCTTCCTTCCAGGTCATTGATAAATGTATTAAACAGGACTGGCTTGCAGTGATGGCTGCTTTTCTCATTAAAATGGAAGTCAAATAATGAGGATTCCTTGGAGGTTGAATCAAGGCCTAACATCAAGTGCTCTAAATGGCAGGTGTACCTGTAGTTTTGCAAGAAGTTCCTCTGTACAAAGCTGCTACTTTTTTTTATGCTGTGCCTTTGCACATTGTGTTTCACAGAGTCTGACGTAAAGTACTGAGAAGCTGTTCTTGTAATGGGTAGGCAGCTGGAAGCAGACAAGGAAAACAGTGGGCTACTTTCAGCACTGCAGAACATTAATTCATCCTGGTTAGTCACACCTTAACATGACAGCAAGTAAACAGAAAAAATACTCAAAGATACATAGGAACTGGTGGAATAAAAGCATTACCAAAGCACTGGAACCATAAAATATGTGCTAATATATTGTATGTATTTGTCTCCTAGCAAGTTTTTGCTAATGATGCATCTATTCTGAACCATGTACTGTTTTGTGTTTTACAGCGCTTCAATAGAAGCTTATGCAGGGCTCATGATGAGAAATGGGCAGTAAACAAGTACAGCCAACAGATTAACAGACAGAGAATTGAAAGCAGGAACCAGTTCTTTATTTTGAACTGTAGGAATTTTAAAAAATATGTAAATAAATATAAAAACTCAAAAGAGGAAAGAAAAAGGTCTAAGCCAGTAACAAGACATGAATACATACACACAACAAGAGATTACATAAATTAGCAAATAGTGAACTCACCAGAGAAAAACTAATTGTAGACTGAAAACAAATCTCAAAAAGTCTGCATATAAATTTAGCATATCATTTCTATGGGGATAAATTTAGGGCCATGTTCTAAGACCATATTTAAAAGGTCAGAGGCAGCATAAATAGCCATCATCCCTTCCTCTGACTTTATCCTTACATTCTTGTTTTATTAGTTCCCTCTTAGCTCTTCTAGCCTTGAGGTGAACCATGATATAAGGCAAAAAAAAAAAAGTTTTTGTCTTTATATCTCCTACCATTGCTTTTTTCCCTGAAGGTAGAGGCAATATAAATTAACTTTTTCAGGAGGTACTGGGAAAGTAAAGACTTCAAAAAAGCCACTCACCATTTTTGCTGATGTAGAATGTAAGGAACATGCACAAGAGCTCTAAAATCAGTGTAACTGCTGTTGGCAAGTCAGCTAAATCTGAGTAAGAGCTTATAACTCTCCTTTAACTAGCCTTAGCAGGTGGATCAAAGAATGTGTAGGCTTATACAAAAATCTGCCTACTAGTCCTGAGAATATCTACTTTGTGATTCCCTGTTGCAGGATCTTATTCCATCTTATTAAAATCTTTTTCTTGTTATAGTTAACAGTCCTTGTACTGTAGAGCCTCTTTCTTACATTAAGTCCATTGTCATTTTTGCTGATGGTCTAACTTCCATTCCTCCAAAACTTTTGGATTTTTTTTACCCAGCCATGCAGCATTTGACTTTCCAGATCTTATGTACAAATATCTTGACAGGGAATGACGTGAAATGAGTTCCCATTACACCAAATTACTGCTCCAGTGCTAGGGCACTCTAAATTTCTCTTCATAGTTTGGAATAACAGATCATGCTCAATTAACTGTAAAAAGCAATAAAAGAGGAATTTGGGGTTTTTCCCAAAGGACGTACATTAGGTTAATTTTCTTCATTAAACCATTGCTTGTGAAATGCAAACTAATACAAACGCTTGATGCTGTGAATGATGCAGTGGATCCTCTTCTGCTTTTAGGCCAAAAACAATTTTCAAAGACAGGA
The DNA here is from genome assembly GCF_029207755.1 of Chamaea fasciata. Taxonomy (NCBI): domain Eukaryota; kingdom Metazoa; phylum Chordata; class Aves; order Passeriformes; family Sylviidae; genus Chamaea; species Chamaea fasciata. The sequence goes on along the minus strand of NW_027094117.1, from coordinate 1,632,990 downwards.
AAAATGTCTTTACCAATGTCCGAGAAAAAATCCCTGACACGGCTTACCCACAAATAGATATTGAAATTGAAATTCTCCTGAATTCTTGGATTCTGGCATTTCATCAAGAAGTTTCTCTGATTATTTTCTGGAACAATAATAAATGTGTCCTTAGCAGCTAGCACACCTTTTACTATGGGGCTGTTCCTCACCTTGGAAAATGTTTGTGGTCTGAACTTGTCTCATCAATTGGATTTGGCTGGTCAAAAGAAATTAGTTAAATATTTTTTTGGCAAAAATCAGAATACGATGAGGATGTGTATTCAGATTGCTTTAGGTCCAGTAATACAGATTCAGATATCATTTCAGTGCAAAAAAAAAACCAAACAAACCCTGAAAAGGCTTTGGAAATTCTGTGTTTTGGAGAATATGTGCTGAATTCTCTTTGTCTACTCGATGATGGTGATGTCATCCACACCATTCTGATTAGGCCATCACATTGGCCTTGCTGGGGCAGCAGTGAACCTTTCTTTTGACACCCAACTATCACTCCAACATTTTCAGAAGTATGCCCTTTATGCTGAGTTGAAGTTTTCTTTGTTATGCTTAATGTCATTCTGACATCATGCAGTATTTCTGGAAAGTAGGGCTGTTAGTATACATGACTGTTTTAAGCTACTGCTGAAATGGCGAAAATCTAGATAACTTTTAATCTAAATGTTACTAAGTGTTCTTTAAAGTAGGAACTCTCTTTGCTTGATGCGTGAGGTAAACAATGGATGGTAAATCACTGAATCATGGGATTGCTTAGGTTGGGAAACACCTGTAAGATCATTGACTTCACCATTTACCTGACACTGCCAGGCCCACCACTAAATCATGCAACTGGCCTCATACTATAGATCCAGCCTGCCGTATCCCTCTGTAGAGCCTTCCTTTCCTAAAGCAGATTGACACTCTTGCCCAGCTTGGTATTATCTTCAAAATAACTGACCCAGTGTGCATTCTATCCCCTTGTCCAGATAGCTGATAAAGTCATCGAAAAGGGCTGGTCTCAGGACAGAGCCCTGGGGAACACCACTTGCCACAAGTCACCAGCTGGATGTATCTCCATCCACCATCACTCTCTCAGCCCAGCTGTCCATCCAGTTTTTTACCCATCAATGAGCACATCTGACCAAGCTACCAGCAGATAGTTTCTCCAGGAGAATGCCGTGATAAATGGTGTTAAGAGCTTTACCAATGTCCAGGTAAAAATCCACATATCCAGGTGACAATCTCACGATAGTAAAAACATAGGGGATCATAAAGAGTAATTTTTTACATATAAATACATACATGGCTCTGTAGTTTCTTGACTCCCAGGACAATTCCAGATACTGCAAAATACCAGAAAGCCATGGCTTCTGAAACTTCATGCACTCTTAGTCATCTGACTAGGCTTTCCAGCTGGCACATAATTAATTTGGGGGTTCTAAAACCTCCAATGCAACCAATCTTCTTTTACTGAAATGGCCATAGAAAAAGGAAATCTTGAATTCTGGGGGTCTCAGAACTCCAGAGATATCATATCTATTTGGAAAGTAAATCTGAGATCTTCATTAGAGCTTCTTTTTCTGTGTAATTAGATTCTTGGCTCCTGACCATGAATAACTGGATTATCATACCTTTGCCTGTTTAGACTTCTGGCCCTGGACTTAACTGCTTGAACCAACTTGTGCTGTGGTGCCCCCAGACTGACAAACCTTGAAATCTCTGTAAAATGGAACCCACTTGCAGAAATATCCTGTATGTAACAGAAAATATTTTAGTTAACATAAGCAAGCTGAAAATGCTGCCCCTTACCACTGTAGAGTGGAAGGAAATAATTTTTCAAATCTCTGTATTAGGTTGCTTGAATAAAATTAATCAGATTTAATTATTTTTTATTGGGATGGAAAGAGATGTGTATAAAGAGATAAGTCACATGTTAGTTTTATCATCAGATTAATTCTTGATTTTCTGATGAAAGCCAAATGAGTCTTCACAAAGGGCTTTAAAGGGTGTGTTTTTAACCTTTAATAATCTTGCACATTTCTTTAACAAAAGTTGTTGTTTTGCACAAAAATTATAAAACACAATTTCATATAATTTAATACAATGTCCACTAATGACAAGCTAGTATCAGGAAAATGTGATATCTCTGCACCAGGAGCACCTACAGAAAATTTAGCTTAGCATATCATCCCATGCCTAAGGTAACACCCGTTTTACCTTGCAATTGCCATGTAAACAAAATTACAAAATGTTCTGGAAAGGCATAATATTCTCGTCAGAAAATAGTTCTAAACCTTTGAACAGATCTGTGAAACCTTCAAGTACTCTACAGCATTGGATGGACTTTGATGACAGCCTCAGAGCTGGGGCCATGTGACCTTCTGTCCCATAGATGTCAGTTTTCCATGAGGCTGCAAGGAAAAAGCAAATCCTGCCTTTATTCTTGCATAAGAGGTTTCCTGTCAAATGAGCTCCCTTTATCAATACAGCCTGAGGTAGAATGCTCTGTTAAAAAAAAAAAGGATAGATCTGTAGGATGCCACACTAAAAGTAGGTTAAGAAGCACATACACAAGCTGCACAAGCTAGAAAGAATTTCAGAAAGACAATATAATGGTTGTCACGTCTGACTTTTTTCTTACACTCTCAGTGAATTACACAGACCACCACAGAACTCATCTTCTGGTTTGACATAAGCAGTTCTTCCTAAGTTTTACAAAGGACTCTTTCTATCTTCTCTTGCAAAAGCAACTTCAAAGCTATTCTTCTGTACCTGTACAGAAGACTGGTTTAGCAGTCTTCTCCAATTTACTTTTTACCCACTCTGTTACTGGATGCAAAGAGCACTTTATTGAATTGAATATATGCTATTGTCTTTTTCTTTCACATTAAAAAACTTCTTTTAAAAAACCCAAGAAAACCATTTGAGGGCAAGATTTCAGGAGACCAGGCGTGCCTGCTTGTCATTTGGAGGGGATGTTGAAGTTTTTGCAAAGTAAAGGCAAAGTCTTCATGGAGTCTTGGTTCTGTCATTACTTTAACTCATATTTTACAACTTCTGCTTGTCATTTTCGAAATTTTGTTGGCTGTTACTTCTGTTATCTCTTTTTTCCTGATTAGTTTATGCAATTTCCATGTCTTTATCTCTACTTTCTTAATATTTAGACTTTTCATTTCCTCTTTCTTGCTTTAGATAATAGCATCTTCAGACCTCATATTTCAATGTTTAAGTGGTTTTCTAGTGAGATGATGATATTAATTTGAGTTTTTTCCCAAAAATTACCGCAGTTGCTTCACACATAGCAACACGGTTGCATAGCATTTTTTGACCTGAACTCTGATTTTGCCACACTCCAGAACAAATTAAATCAATTATTTTTATCTGTTATGTCAATACATGATATATATTTTGTATGTGTTTTAAGTCAGAAGTTAGCTTGTTGGTCTCTCTACAGGTATGTTGCCCCTGCTAAGGATTTCTATTTTTTTTGACGGTCCAGTGTGATCATTGGAAGACCAAGCATGTATATATTGAAATGGGTGAATTTTTAAACTTTTTATTCCTGTCATAGTCTTGACAAATATATATACATCTTAACCTATGAACATTCTAGCTACATTTGTCTGCCAGTCTGACCCTCATAGAGAACTCCTGAGATATTTTTTTTATTATAGTTATTAATTTACCAAGAACATAATAATAACATCTATAAAAAGAAAACATTTTTGCAGGGATATTTATTTATTTATTTATTTATTTGTTAAATAACGTATTTTTTCACACTAACATAGCAGATGTTATAGCAGGTTCATAACTTTCCAGACCTTCCTGGTTTGGTCAATTCTCTTTTGTACATGGAAATGAGCTGATATGTATTTCTTTCATACTTTGTTTGTTTGTTTATTTGGATTGCATTTGTTTGGAATTTTTTTGGTTGCAAGACATATCCATACATCTTAAAAAGAAATAAGTTTTGTTGACATCTAGCAAGTATTTCATGGGCCCCAGTGATTTAAAGTAAGAGTTGTGGACTTAAAGGAAGAAAGATATGCTTGTGACTGCTACTATTCTACCTACTATCTGTCAGAGACATAGAAGAGTAGTGAATAGAGTTTTGCTATTGGGAGTGGGAGACAAAAGAGTGAGATGAAATTAGAGGGATCACCTGGAAGAACCTACTAGCAATAGTATTGCCAAAGTAACTCAGTAGGATGTTGACCTGCTTGGCTACAAGAGCGCCTTTAACTCCTCTGAAAACATTGCTTGGGTAAAGATGAAAACTGGGAAGTATATATTCAGTTCTGCCTCTCCAAGGTATCTAACCAATATTAATATTAATGAGACATGAATTGGAATGCATAAAGTAATTTAAAATTCTCCTGATTTCAGAAAGCTTTGTGACTTCATCACTTTTAGTGGAGCCCTTTGCACCTTCACTGTTTAATATGTTAATTTTATTAAAATATCTTTATTGTATTAGTCTTTATTCAACATTCCACTAACATGTTAATTTAAATAATTTTGTGATTATATGGCATATTTCTTCCTTCAAATACTAACTCATAAATTTTGATATTTTGTTGACATTCACAAATAGCAACTCTGAATTGCTAATCTCACTCTAATAAAAGGTGAATTTGATCAGAATTTTGAACTACTTTTAGGATAAGATTTAAATTACTTAAACGTCATCAAGGAGGAAATTTTCATCTGTTTCATTAGCATCTACCTTCTAGTTTAGTTTATGGTGAAACACACTGTTGCATATAAGAAAGGTATTCCAATAGGCATTTTTTTTCCTAGTTGCCTTGGTTAAAGACAAATTTTAGGAGGTGTTTACTCCAAAATGAGTTACTTTCCCTTTGTTTTAACCAATCCCTTTCCACAGATAACAAATTATGTCCAGCAGTGTGCTCTTAAGGCAAAGCCCACTGGGTTACTTTAGTAATATTATTGCTAGTAGGTTCAGGGGGGGATCTTTTCCTTGGGAGAAACATCTCGACTGCCAGACCTAGTTCTGGACTCTCAAATACAACAGAGATAAGAACATTCCTTTGAAAGGCAACAAAGTTGAGTAGAGGCTGAAGCATCTGTTGCTACAGAAAGATGCTGAAGGTGCTGGGATGATTCAAACCGCGGAAGGCAAGGAAGACAGAAGGAAACATAAGTATTTATAACTGATAAAGAACATGGAGACGTAGTCCCCTCCATTGTATTCAGTAAACATAGAACAGACAGTGGGCAGAAACTGAAATATAATAAATTCCATCTGAACATAAGAAAAAATACATTTTGTTTCTGAGAGTGCCCAACAGGTTCCTCAGAAAGTCTGTGCAGTCTCTATCTGTAGAGCCAATCAAGACCCTACTGCATATGGTCATTGGCAACCTGCTCTAGCTGATCCAATTTTAGCAGGGCATTTGGAATAGGCAGCCTCAAGAGAGCCTTCTAATCTCACCTTTTCTGTGACTCTGTATTTATATCTATTTCATTCAGACCATACAGCAGCAAGATTTCTAGTGTTAATATCCACAACAACAGCTTTTTGGAACTAATTTCACTATGATTGTTGGTTTGTGGGGTTTCCCCCCTTTACTTCATAAACAGTTCTTCTCCATCTCCCTTCAACTAGTAGTGGTAGTTCATTTTAAATTTCAGTGGAGCACACCTTCATGTTCATTTGCTGCTTAACAACCCCTACAATGAAATAGTTGTAAAAAAAGTGCCCTCTCAAATAAACCTGTCACATGGCACAAAGACTTTTTTCTGGTATCCTTTAAAGGAAAAGAACGGAATAGTAAGCCAGGATATTATGTTTGATTCATTAACTTTTTGGAAACTGCCTCTTTTTCAAACATCTAACGTGTCCAAATCCATTTTTATTGTTTTTCAAAGTGTTTGGTGAGTTTGTGCACTGTCAAATGGAAAAGAGATTCTGGGGATAGCAAGCCCTGTCTCACATGGAATCTGTCAACCACTGAATTATATTTATAAATAAATAGCTTGCTATGCTTTTGTGTTCTAAAGATTGCCAAAGTTTTGAATTTTCTCAGTGACATAGAGAAGGAGCATAGATTATAGATTAAAAGCCATGAAAGGAGAGACAGTTTTTGAGTGGAGGTGCACACAGTATATAGGAAACTGGCAAACTTATATAAAAATAAATGAACACAAAGTTTAAAGCTTACACAAGAGCAGAAAAAAAAATGTACAGTTTTCTTGCAGTGATGAAGCAACAACTTTACTACCAAATCAACATTTTAAGGCATCCTTCTGTTTTCTTAATTTATTTTTCAAATTATTTATCAAATTACTTTAAAGAATGATTTGGTAAATATATTTGAGCAGTAGCCTTCACACTGGCTGATTTCTGTAGCTTCATCTTTTCCATATTGACATTCATTATTTATTTTATTGATACTAATTAATTAATGCCTGCTGCTTAAAGGGAACCACCACTGAGGCGATGGCGGATCTCGGAGGCGGCCCCAGCGCGGGTGGGAGCCGCGCTCGGTTCTGCCGGGGCTCGGGGCCGGCTGCGGGCGGAGGGGGCGGCAGGGGGCTCTGGCGGGTTCCTTGTGCCGTGTCGGCGCCGTGTTCCCCGTGGCCTGAGGGCGCCGCGCGAGCGGCTGCCCGCGGTCTCCTTCCCGCCGCTGCCTCGGCTGAGCCCATTCCCCTGCTTGCGCTGGCAGGTGCCATCAAATGCATCCCAGGATCCCATCTCCCCACCTGAAGCCTCCAGTGCCCAGCCTGTCCTGGGCTGGTGGCAGCCAGCCTGACAAAAACCAACAGCCACGGGCCACCAGCGCCCAGGGGCTCAGAAGCAGGCGAGGGACGCTTTGGTTGGCAGGAGCGGAAGGGCCGGGGCTGCTCCCCTGCCTCTCTTTGCCTTGGTTTAGGATTCAATTTTCTTGCCTCTGTCCGAGGGGATAAAGGCATGGTTTTTCTCCAACACAGGGCAGGTTTTTTCTCTAGCATGGAGCCTTCCCCATGGCCCTTCTGGCCTTCCCCAGGCCCCTTCTGCCCTCTGGCAGAACCAGTGGCATTTTCCGCCACACACAGTTTGTAACCCAGAGTCGAGTGCAGCCCAGAAGGCTCCAAGCAAGTCCTTCCAGGCTGACTCTGCAGATGCCGAGGCTGCTCTGGCCTCTGCCAGGCCTCTGCTGGGGCTCAGCTCTGGGCAAGGCTGGGCCCACTGTGGCCTCGCATTGCTCCGCGCAGCTGAGTCACAGGGGGAGAAGGATGGCACATGTCAAGGGAGTTGAGGTTGAAGGGAGTTTTTATTCCAAAAGCTGCCGTAACAAACAGGGTGTCACAACAACCAGAACAAACAGGCTGTCCTAACTACCAGAACTAACTGGCAGTGCTAACTACCAGAACTAAGTAGTTGTCCCAAGGAGAAGAGAAAGCGCTTCATGTCCTCCGCTGCTCCCTCAGTTGCTTTGCTGCAGTGATCAGAGGGGTCAGGCTGGAGAGAGGCTTGGCTGATGCTAAAAATGGGTGCTGGCCAAAGGATAAAAAAGAAAGAAGTGAAGCGTTACTTTCCAAAGTCAACTTCCTCCCAGGCTCTGTTGCAACAGGACAAAGGGGAATGGATTTGAAGTGCAGGGAGGGAAGCAGGCTCAGATTAGATGTAAGGGAGAATTTTGGTTTTTCACCAGGAGAGTGGGGAACACACTGACAGAAGGTGCCCAGAGATGTGGGAGGTGCCTCCTCCCTGGAAAGAGCCAAGCTCAGCTCAGGCACGGCTCTGGGGCACCTGATCTGCTTGAAGATGTCTGCGCCCATTGAGGGCACCAGGTGCAGAGGACCTGGAAAGGAGCCTGCCAACCCAAACCGGGCGAGGATTCTGCTTGCTTTGCGCGTGCAAAGCAGCCAGCCTGGAGATTACGGGAGAGGGCCCCAGAAGAAAACCCCTCCCTGCCGCTGCTGTTTCCCCTGCAGCCGCTTGGCATTCACCTGCAGCAGCTCCTGGGCAGACCAGCGCCTCTCCTCGTCCCACTCCAGGCTGCACTCGAGGAAGTCCCGCAGCAGAGCCGACAGGCGCCGGGGCTCCTGCAGCCGCGGGGTCCCGTTCTGCCGGATCAGAGTGCGAGCCTGCAGGAAAAGCAAACACAGCGCTCTGCCAGCTTCCGTCACACCCACAGTGCTCACATTGAGCCCAGCTTCTCAGCCCCAGCTCCAGGGGCACTTTCCTCCCTGGCAGAGATGCTGCTCATTTTTCTTTACCAACCAAAAAACCCAAAGCCTGATGCAGCCACAGCCATTGCAACATCCAAATGATCTGGCCTGGAGAGCCAATCTCATTGGCTTTCTTAGTAGGCACTTCCATCAGAAAGAGCAGATTTTGCTTCTCCAAATACCGACACCAGCGTTCCAGGCCATTTGCAAGAGTCACTGTGGTCTGACTGTTATTTCAAAGGATTCTTACATCAAACGCATCTCTGCAGGGACACTGACACTCAAGGAAATTCATTTGTGATGCCCCATCCCAGAAACTGCCAGACAAGAAACAGGTTTGTGTTGCTGAAAGCTCAGGCTTGGTGACATGGAGAAAGGAGCTTGGGCTAGGAAAGAAACGTGTTAGACTTTGGGCATGTTAAATAATCATCTTGACGTGTTAGACAACTTTCCCAGTGAGAAGAGCCGGGAGGGACTTAATCTCGCCAAACCTGTTTTACAAACTCCTTCATAGATTTCTTGTGTTTGGGGGTGGCTTTTGGGGTGCGTTTGGGGTTTTTTTGCAAGATAACATTGGAGCTGATACTGGCTTCACGTTTTCAGGTCATCCTCACAGATAGAAGAGCTGAACACCTTAAAGCCCAAAGCACATTGTTGCCAGAGACTGCAGAATATTGGTCTGTGTTCAGGCTCGAGTCCTCTGGGAATTCCCTTCCCCATGTCCAGAAACCTTCAGCTGCTCCTGCCAGGGCAGGGCCACGCTGTGCTCACAGGCCTCTGCAAACACTGGAGAATCTGCCTCTTACCATGGCCGCCGTTTCCTTGAAGTAAGGAGGTTCTCCTTCCACCATCTCGATGGTCACAATGCCCAAGGACCAGATGTCCACCTTGGGGCCGTAAGGAGAACTGGTGACAACTTCTGGGGCCATCCAGTGAGCAGTGCCCACCATGGAGCTGGGCTGGTCCTGCTCAGGGCTGAGCTGAGCACAGAGGCCAAAATCAGCTGAGGACAGAAACAAACCCTGTCAAAGGCAGCTGGAATGAGGAAACCAACCCCAAAGATTCCCCACTCTCAGTGTGAGAATGCAGTCGTGAATACAGCTGCAAAAGTCCTCACGGCTGGAGGCAAGGAAAGATGGAACTGGACCCTTCAAGAAACCCTCAGCTTTCATGCAGTGGCTTTTACTGATTCCCTTGAAGATTTCCATTCCAACTCCTGCCCCTCTGCAAGGGCCATAGCCAGAGCAAAGCCACTCCTGACACACCTGCTCCACCCCTGAGCTCTCTGCAGGGGCAGCAGGAGCGCTTGTGGCAGTGCCACCAGCAGCACTTGTGGGGCTCTGGCCGCCACTGGCAAGCAGCCCCACACCCGCAGCCCGGGAGCGCCGTGCCTGGCCAGGAACACTCACCCAGCTTGACAGAGCCGTCCATTCCCAGAAGGATGTTGGAGCTCTTCAGATCTCTGTGGATCACCTGGTTGGCATGGAGGAAATCCAGGCCCTGCAGACACTGAGAGAGAAAAAGAAACACCAGGGTAAAAATCAATGGCTGGAATATATCAGCCAAGAAAGGAGAGTTTAGAATTCTGCCAGCAGAAACTTTGCTGTGACAGGCCAGGAGTGCAGTGCACACAAGCTCCAGGCAAATGGTTCCAAGGCAAAGCTGAGAAGAGCAAATCAAACCCAAAAAAGACAGAGGACCCCAACAACAGGAAAGGGGACAAGAACAGAAGTGCAGTGATGCTGGCAGGCCATTCATTTCAGTGGCTCTTTCCTCTCCAGCTCATAAAAACAAGACAGAAACAAAGCCCTGATCATGGAGCCGCTCCTCTTCTCCTGCCCTTCTGGAAGGAGCATCGTGTCCAAGCCATGGGAGGCACAAGCAGGATCCCTCACCTCCCGACTGACAGCTGCCATGTCTCCTTCAGCCATGCGTGTCTGTCTGACCACATCCTGCAAAGTTCCTCCATCCATGTATTCCATCACCAGCCAGAGATCTCCATCAACAAGGAAGCTGGAAAAGGAAAACAATGGCACAGAGATGAATGTGCAGTGCTCAATTCCCCCATGGCAAAGCCTCCAGTGGGGTTTTCTTTCCAGGTCACTTGTCAATGAGGACAGAATCCCATCTGATTTTCACAGGAGACACCTGTGAAAAAGGAGAGGCCTTAGATGGCAAGCAAGTGAAAAATGCACTTTTAGCAACAGCCCAGATCAATGTGAAACCACAACACTTGCCCCCAGCTGCTTCAGCATCTGAACTCATCACTTCCACCATTCACTCCACAACAAGGCAACACAACTTCCGGAGCTATCCAGGGAGGGAGGCCGTGCAGCACTTGGGATAAAAGTGGTCAACTCTTTGGAAAACCTTGCAGAACGTCTCTTCAGCAACAGGCAGGGCCATTGAAAAATGGGCAGATGAGGCCTTTCTGGAAACAAGAACCTGCTCTTCCTGGTAACTGAAGCAATGGAAAAGATTTGGGAAGAAGCCGCCGAGGGAAATAATTTCTGCCATGGATTATCAGCACTTGTTGTAAGACACAGAAAATAGGGTCCGCTTGAAGAGAAAACCAAAGTGGTGCAACAAAGGAACATGGAGGGAGTGAACTGCCAGGCTGTTGTTTTGGCAAGATATGGCCGGGTCAGGCTTCTCAAAACAGGCTACGGACTGCGGATGCCAGGAAAGATTAACGCAGGGCTCGTGCACGGGATGAGAGCTGAAGCACTCACCTGTCCAAAGAGTTGATAATGTTGGGGTTCTTCTTGTCCTTCAGGAGCAGGAGCTCATTCACAGCTCGTTCCCTCTTCTGCCCTCGGAGACTCATTTTCTTTATGGCCACCTGAAGGGACATTGCAGACCTTCAACTGGAGGAGTCTGTGGCAGGAGGCCACAGCAAACACGGAGCGAGTCTTTTTGGAGCGACGCAGCCAGGCTGTGCCAAACTGCCTTGGGATGGGACACCAGAGCTCAGCAAGTGCCATTCCCACAGCCCATTGCTCTGCTGGCTGGGGGCTGCTTACAGGACACGTGGCCAGAGACATTTGGCCTTGTGAGCTCTGCAGAAATGGTCCCTCAGCTTCAAAGCTCTAACAACCTTCTCTGCACCTACACTCTTCTCAAATGGCCCTAGTTTACCACCACTCTTAGAATGATGATGATGATGTTCATTATTATTCAAACACATTTTGCAAGCAGGAGGTAATTCTGGTTCTGTGCAAACAGAGCAAAAGAGCTGGGAACCCTTTAGCAATTCTATGGCATTTGCTCATGATTTCAAACGCAGCTGCTCTGCTTGGGCTTGCACAACAAAGCAAACACACACATCCCATGCTCAGATGATCCCTGTCACAGGCTGGCACCCACACCAGAGCCAAAGACAACTGCAGGCTTTAGGAGAGAGCTTTGCTCTGGACATCCATCTTCTCATTGCTCTCCCTCTCTCTCTGTCAGCAGACACTCACCTCTCGTCCAGTGGCCCTGTCAAGTCCTTTACAAACGGCTCCGAAAGCCCTGCAGACAAAACAGCAGAGAGGAAAGAAGCAGTGCTTTAGACCCTGGGAGTGGAAGTCAGGAAGACAGGAGATCTTTTCTGCCTGTAGCATTCAGAAAACACCTGGGCGCGTCAAGCCTTGAAAGAAGGGCGCGGCAGCCACCAGCCCTCTGCCATGCAAGGTGTGCAAGGGAAAACTGAGGCCAAACATGAAGGAAAAGTGCTGGAGCAAACCCCAAATGTCCGTGATGAATTCCTTTAGTTCAAAACCTGGGCTGGGGGCCGACTGTCTAAAGAACTAGAAAAGAATGTATTTCATCCTTTTGCACTTCCTGCCTAAGAGCTGCAGGATCCACAAGAGCCCTGCATCAGGGCATCATGCATTTTCCCCTTGAGTGCAGCAGCTCTGTGTCTGTTACTGGATGTGTGGGGTCTACTACTTGTGCTGAAAAGAGCCCTTCTTAGTTCATCTCTGCTTTCTGTTTGGAAGCCATTCTCTTGATAATCCTGAGCGGTGAATAGTTTTGCAAGTAAAAGATTTGAAAGCAATCTTGTTGAGAACTCTTGTCTGACAGTCAGCAGATGGTGAGTTGCTCTCTTAGGCAATCCAATTGCATGGACAGAAGATCTTCCATGTCCTGCTCCTTGCTGCAGGCAGGACACTGCCAGCCTCAGGGGCCTTTGGAGGTGCCATCTGACCACAGTTGTCAATTCTGATCAGGACTGAGAGACAGCAGCATCATCCCCCAGTGCCTGAAGGTGTCTGCAGCTCTCCTGACTTCTCACTTGATCCTGCACCAGCAAAATACCTGGGCCCTGCTTGTGTAGAAGTAACTGCCTTGCACTCACCCTTGGCCAATCTGTTCCAGTTCCAGGTATTTCTCCGCAGGCTCCCCCACGCTCACGCTGTTTCCTGAAAGAAACCACATGGAAGACACTCTCTCCCAGACAGAGACCCCACCTTGCAGCAGAGCCAGAATGCAGCCCCACTCCCTGGGGGCCCTTGTTCTCAGCTGGGGAAGGACAATCAGTCACTCTGGGACATTCAGCTGCAGAGCAACACCGGCTGCAGCTGATGCTGAGACACACACACAGCACCTGCTCTGGCACACAGGAACAGAGCAGACGTACTCAGCTGCATCAGGCACTGCTCCCCTCTTTCCTCTGCCTGCAGGGCTGTGCTGCTGCCAGAACCTTCAGCCCAGGATCCCGCAGCAGAGGGAGGTTCTCCGTCCTCTTCCCAAAACGCTGCAGGTTCTCCGTCCTCTTCCCAAAACGCTGCAGGTTGGCCATCGTCTTTCCAAGCCATGGGACGTTCACCCTCCACTTCCCATGCTGGGAGACATTCACCCTCCTCTTCCCAAGCCACAGGATGTCCTCCGTCCTCATCCCACACCGGGAGATGTCCGTCATCCTCGTCCCACGCCATGGCAGCTTGGCCATTCTCGCCCTGTGCCGAGTGACGTCCACCATCCTCGTCCCACACTGGGAGATGTCCACTGTCCTTGTCCCACACGGCGGGAGCCTCGCCGTTGTATTCCCAGTCGGCGGGATGTTCACCCTCATCTCCCAGAAGAGCGGGAAGTTCACTGTCGTCTCCCGGCACAGAGGGAAGTTCACCATTATCTCCCTGAAGAGTGGGAAGTTCACCGCTGCCTTCCTCCTCTTTGGCCTCCTCTTTGGAGGCAGAGGGAGCTGGAGGAGGTGCTGATGCTGCTTTTGTGCCCTGTGGACAGACGGTAGTGTGAGGGACGGGAAGTTCCATCTCAGTTATCACCTTATTTATCCTCAGCTACACATCCAGCTGCACTAAGCAGAAATAGGCTTCCCAGCTGTTCAAACAAACAAACAATGGGCTAAGGTCGACATTGCCACTTATTGTTGGGAATTTGATACTCCACCATGGCTAAAGCCAGCAAGCAATCTTCTGCCTGCAAAACCACACCTGCAGCTCTTCAAAAGCATTTCAACAGAAAAGGAGAAAACTGCCAGGGATGCCTTTGCTGCTGCTGCTGCTGCTGCTGCTGCAAAGACACTGACAGGAACTTTCCTTCAGCCTCCCAGGCTTGCACTCGGCTGCCACACGCTGAGCTCACAACTTGCTGCACAATTCCAAACACCAAAGGTTCCCTTTGAACTCACCAAAGGAGGAGCTGCTCGAGATCCACCTGTCAGGTGCCCTGCAATGGGAGAAGGAACATGAACCAGATGCTGTCAGGAAAAGAAATGCCTGTGGTGGGAAATGCCACAGAGCAAAGCAACCCCAAGAGAGCATTTTGCTTTCACAGCATCCCTCCAGGAGCCACAGTCCCTTCACACAGCAAGCAAGAGAACAGCACCAAATACTGGGCTGTGTCAGTTCTGGGCCGGACCAGCAAACGGAGGGAGTTCCAGGCTCGGCTGCCACACACTGTCCCCTTGAGAGCACAGAACTCCTCCAGCAACTCTCCCCTGCAAATGCTGTGCACACCCTGCTGGCTGCAGACACCCCCTTTTTTCAGCTGCAGCTGCTGGCAGCAGCTCTCCCAAACCAATGGTGTCTTCATGGCAATTTGGTTACAAAGTCAACCCAGTTCCCGAGGAAGAACAGAAAGCACACAGCAAGCTCAAAGCCACAGATGCTGCACCGAGGGAAAAGCTTGACTTACGTGCCAAGTGGGTCAAGAAATACACCGAATAAGCCACAGAGTACAGGCTGCAAACTGCAGCAACCAAATTCTGGAACATTTTGGCTGCGCTGCACACGTCTGCAGACTGTAGCCCTGCAAGCACAGAAGGACAGCCGTCAGGGTGTGGGCTGACCGCTGGGAATGCCTCGGGCAGGAGGATCCTCCTGCAAGGAGCAGGCGCCCAGAGTCGCTCTGGACACTGCGGCCTCTGTGTCCCACAGCAAGAGCAACACCACGGGGACGTGGCAATGCTCCTGTGACATCACAGCAGCAGCTCATGCAAAAACTGCCTGGAAGGTTCTCCTGTGTCACCAAGGAGCAGAAAGAATCCTCCCAGGGCACAGGCTATTGCCCAAAGGATGCAAGAGGAACTGTGAAAATGCAGCCCTAAGGACGCCTGATAGCCCAGCCTGAACACTGAGGAGGAACAAGGATGGGAGAAAACCAAAGGAAACGTGACCTTTGCTCACTGATGCTTCTGAGTGAAACCAGCAAGGCTCCTTCCATCTGGCATCTTTGTTCTAGTTCTAAAAATTAATTCTTGGCTTGAAACAGGGGAAAATGGGAAGTTGATGCATGGGGAAGAGAGGTGGCGGGGCCGGGTGGGTGGGAGCAGCGGGATGAGCTCTTGCGGGAGCTCTTGGCTTTCCCTGGGAAGAGGAAAGGGGCTGGATGCAGCTCCTTGTGCAGGATTGCACAGGCGGTGATTGCTGCAGGGATGAGAGTGGGTCGTGGTGTTATCTTGTCCCAGGTGCACAAGATGGACTGCGGAGGATTTCGGCGAGGGAAGAATGCAATCAATCATTATGATTGGTAAAGCATTGTTCAACTTTATTGCTCATAACATCCGTTATTATACTTTTGCCCGAAGCGTTCAGCGTACTTGTCAAATTATAATTGGTTAGCATCCACTACTCATCTATACTTGATTGGCTATATCAAGCGTGAGAAGGTTCTTCCCCTTGGCATGCTGAAAACTTTGGATACGTGCTTACTGCTACGCTCTATTAACCACAAGTTCTTTTTATCTTTGGCCTGTAACCGTGCTTACTGCTGTCCCAAGGACAGCTTGTCTTAGCAGCACGTAGGCTGCTAGCACTTGGTATCGGGCCATAAGGCCTCTAATGATCAGTGGCCTTGCTCTGCTAACCATTCTTCAACAATTCCCCCTTTTTTATTTTGTGCAACAAACGCAGCGTGTCGAGTAGTTACTGTTTCTGCTACACGATACATCATCTGTTGCAAGCAGGGAAAAAACCAAGGTACAAAAAGTAAAAGCAGTAGCCCTATGGGGCTGTTTATACTTTTGCAAAATCATCGACGTATTGGGGGTAAGTAATGAGAGGCGACCCAATGTGCAAGGTCCACCTACCAGCCGTGATGGAATATCTGCCCATGCTCTGTCTCCACAAATAAGAAACACTCCTGGGGGGAGTTGAATAGGAGTATTGGAGGAGTGGGAAATTTTCCCACTGGTATAGTTACACCACAGAGAGGCATTTCTATACACAGGCAGAGAGGAATTCGCGTTCACTGTGGAATTGGACTGTGGATTCTGCCTGCGTATGCTCGACCAGTTCAAGTTTGCACACCAATCTGCTTTAACCGATCTTAGCAACTCCAACTCCTGTGGTTCCAGGTGGGCCCCTGGAAAGTGTGGGACCGTCTGATCCCATTGATCAGCATATGACTGAGAATCATTACGGCGGCAGCTGTGTACTGAGACTGGGCAGGGCAGCTCTTCCAGGGGTATCCCTACCAAACAGGTGGAGAAGGGATTACCAGGAGAGGACAGGGACAGGCATATTGCTTCCTGCCCTGTTTTGTTGGCTAAAGTAACCCAAATGTTTTCCTTCGGTTGTGGAGGCACCCAAACCGACTCTACCTCAGCTCCGCCTCTCCCTGTGCCTGGTCCTAGGACGATAGCGATGACACATATGATCCCGATTCTCAGGTGCCACCTGCCATTGCTGGGGAATCCCCACTCCCTGCTTACATATCGCTGCCAAAACATGACTGCTGTGCAAAGCAACCACTCTCTGTACTGTCTTGTGAAACTGCCAGAGCAGTTGCAGGTTTTCTCTTGCCCCTAAGTCTTCAATTAAGTGTACCCCCTCTAACCCTGGCTGTCCAGTAGCGATGTCGCTCTTGCAGGGTCATTAGCGGGACGGATCCATTTGCTAGGTATCCATTGGGGCCCTGCTGAAATTCGTCTTGTGGTACTGCAACAGAAACCAACTGATCAGCTATGGCATTACCCTGACCCAAACCTCCTGACCATTTGTGGCTTCGAATATGCAAAATTGCAAAAGGAGCTGAGCGCAGCCAAACAGCTTGCCTCGGCTGTCTCAAGAGTTCCCATAACCTGTCATTCTTTATATCCTTTATCAATGCATCCTCAATCCGCAGCACCACCCCTACTACGTATAACGACTCTGTGACAATATTTACACCCTGACCAGGCCAATTCATAATGACCCGAAGGACAGCCCTTAATTCTAGCGTCTGCAATGAGTCCTCAGTAGTCGCCTCCAATAATTTCTTCATCCACGTGCCCTCCTCCATCCAGACAGCCGCCGCTCGTCTGGATTTTCTGCCTGCATCTGTGTATACAGTCAGCGCATTTTCCAAAGGTCTATGGGATACATGTGGTTTTTCTATCCATTCATTGGAGCGCACCCACTGTAGTAGAGGGTTTTTGAGCAATCTTAACTGCACATCCTGTGCTGTTCCCAAAAGACTGTCCTGTAATTCAGGGGAATGATAAAGATACCACATCAGGTCCTCATTCCAAAGTGGCAGATAGATTGTGTTCGGTTCTGCCCCTGTAACCTGTTGGCACCGAATTCGGCCTTTTTTAATGAAGGCAGCAAGGTTAGCAACACGGCTCTGAATCGTGGTACGGGGCTGTACCGTTGTGAAAAGCCACTCCAGCACCAGTGGCGTGTCCTTGGCATCCAGCTGGGTGAGAGCTGCCATAAAAAATGGTTTGGCCCCGCAAGAATCGTGAGATCCACTGCAGTATCGGGCAGCATCCGTGACACAGTTGGGTTAGCTCTGGTATCTGCTAACTGTTGCAGCAGTTCGTGCTGTTGCTGAGACAGCACAACTGGCGATGCAGGATCAGTGCCTTTCAGCAGTGGACGAAGGGCTTCCAAATCGTCATTGGAGAAGCCGACCACGGGCTGGAGCCACTGGAGATCAACAAGAAGGCACTGTGCATCGTGTAGAGTGGCAATTTGAGTCCGCAGCTCTAGCTTCTGTGGTGAGATGGTAGCGTCAGCTATTGTCCACCCTAAATACCTCCAAGGAGCAGTACGCTGGATTTTTTCAGGAGCTACTACCAGTCGATTACTCCAGGTATTATCACTAGTCCTTTCAGGGCTGCAGATGACCGTCCCAGTAACAAAGCCCCAAATGACTGTCCATTAACTTTAACAGGTCCTTTAATTCCGGTAGGGATTTTAATAGGTTTATTGTCCTTTAGAAGAACACCTACTGCGGCTGCCAAGTCCAAGCCGATGCTTCCCCTTGTGGCGGGGCGTAGGCTGCCAGCAGG
The DNA here is from genome assembly GCF_029207755.1 of Chamaea fasciata. Taxonomy (NCBI): domain Eukaryota; kingdom Metazoa; phylum Chordata; class Aves; order Passeriformes; family Sylviidae; genus Chamaea; species Chamaea fasciata. Next base: position 1,615,073 of record NW_027094117.1, on the reverse strand, counting down.
GAGGAGGGGGAGGCTGGGTAGACTTGAGCTGCTGTTGGTGTCGTTGCGCCGCGGCTCCTCGCGCTCCGCCGTCCGTTTCCTGACTTCTTTCAGCAGGCGTCTGTTGAGTGGTTGTCCGCTTGACAATCCTGGCACCAGACTTGTCCCGCTCGGCACTCCTTCCTCATATGTCCAGGCTTTCCGCATCGGAAGCATTTTAATTGCGCCTTGGGCTTAGTGGACCCTTGGCTCCTTCCTGCACGGAATGGTTGCAGCGCGGCAGCAGCAAAAGCCTGAGCTTGTGACTGCCCCCCCTTGATAGTTTCTGTCAGGTCCTTAACAGCCTCAACTAGCATAGCCTGCGTTCCCTGAGGGATCCTACTCATATGATCTAAATACTGCACTACACCCCAATCACCCGGGAGAGTAACAAGAATTGCTTTTGTTCGGGGATTACAATTTTGCATGACGCACTCCCGAAGAAGTGCTCCTTGCATGTGTAAAGGAACGCCAGCCCTTTTGATTGCGGCTGAGACACGATCGACAAATGCAGAAAATGACTCTTGGTTCCACTGCTTCACATTCATAGAAGAGGGTGCAGTACTATCAGTTCTAACCTTTCCATATGCCAGCCTTGCTAAACGCATAGTCTCTCTAATGAGATCAGGACCTAACATTGCCTGAGCCTGTGGTGTTGAAAAATTTCCTGTTCCCATATAATGCTCTAGTGTGGCCCCCCGCAAAGGATCACCTGGCCCCCTCTGCACATCAATTGCTTCTTGACACAAGGCCTGCCAATGAGCCTGCCAAAGCATTATTTGTGATTGAGACATAATCATTTTCAAAAGATTTTTCATGTCTTCCTGGAGCAACAGTCCAGCTCCCAAAATATAATTTAGCACTTGTTTGGTAGGCTCACCGTGCAGTCCAGATTCATTGACCGTGTTCCGCAATTGCATTAATAGCTTCCAGTCTAAAGGGGATACTGTTACATCCATCCCTCCTGCAGCGTTAGGCATGTATGCCACTGGAAACGCTTGTTTATCTTCCTGTATTTCTTGTAATGTTGCTACAGCACTTGAATCTCCGCTCTCCAAAGCGTCCCTCATAATGCCCTGCCAATCAACCCTGCCCCTAATTTTGCCCCAACCCTGTCGAGCACTGTTTTCATTCTCATGTGTCTTGGTTTAGGAAGACAGGTATCTGCTAGGTAAAATTACAATCAGAGGCTCTTTGGCAAAGATTTGGGAAATAGGAATAGCAGTTCTTTACTAGTATGTAATACAAAGCAAACAAACACAAAAAAAACTCCCCGCCCCACCAAACAACTACAGCATTAATGACAAAACGACAACAGTACCAAGAACCTTGAGGGCTTTGTTTCACAAAACCCAGGGCAGTTTGGTTTCGCTGTCCCTGCAGGATCCTCAGAGCACCAAGCTGGAACAGTGGAAAAGTCCCGGGCTGGTCGCTGGGATGGCAGGGCGTCCCGGCAGGCAGGGGCAGGATGTCCCGGCAGCGCAGGGGGTGCAGGGTCACGCTGCAGCAAGAGGAGCAGCGCCGAAGAAGCTCGAAGGCGAGGCAGAAAAGCGGCCCAGCCTCCGCAAGTGGCAGAGAAAAACTCAGGATTCAGGTCGAACCGGTGATAGTAGATTTCCCAGGACTGGATCCCTTTGGCCACAGTGAAACTCCTCCAGCCAGCAACAGCCGTTCTCCGCTCGGCGTGCCTTGCGGCGGCTGAGCTCCTCGAGGAGCGGCAGACACGCGTCTCCCCGAACGCCGGAAAACCGAAAAGCACGCAGCTGCCTCAAGCTTTGTCTTTTACCTGCGTTATCTCCCCCTTCCACCTTTTGTCCACCTCTCTGTTTCGGTTAAGTACTCTCAAGTATCCAACACTTGGTCTCCTTGGTAACTTGTGGGGAAAAAATTCTTTAGAGAAAAAAAAAGGAACAAACCTAACCCCCAACATTATCCACCCCGAATTTTTTTTCCCATACCAACATATTACATTGAGTTTTAACTGTTAAAAATACACATATATATATATGCAAATATGGATGCAGCCACATTGTCATGGGTAGTTCACCCCAAAACAAGGTCCCCTTGAGGTATGCATCGGGTCTCTCCATCCTTTTGCATCACCCACCAGGTGCAACCTGGTCCCTGAGCGAAGACAACCCCACGGATGGGATTGTCTTTGCTGGAGGCAGGATTAATCCAAACAGTTTTTCCCAGCATACCTCTCATGTGTACCACTGGAACCTTATCTCCGTCTGTCTTTTGCAAGGGCTCAGATTGGGCAGGACCTGCTCGGTTGGTGGAACCTCGAGTGTTCACCAACCAGGTGGCCTTTGCTAAATTAGTATCCCAATTCTTAAAGGTTCCCCCACCCAGTGCTTTCAAGGTAGTTTTAAGCAGGTCATTGCACCGTTCAACTTTCCCGGCCGCTGGTGCATGATAAGGAATATGGTACACCCACTCAATGCCATGTTCTCTAGCCCAGGTGCTTATAAGACTATTCCTGAAATGAGTCCCATTGTCCGACTCGATTCTCTCAGGGGTGCCATGTCTCCATAGGACTTGTTTTTCCAGGCCCAGGATGGTGTTCCGGGCAGTAGCATGAGGCACAGGGTAGGTCTCCAACCATCCAGTGGTGGCTTCCACTATGGTTAGCACATAACGCTTGCCCTGGCGGGTTTGGGGAAGGGTGATGTAGTCAATCTGCCAGGCTTCCCCATATTTATATTTGGACCACCGCCCACCATACCATAAGGGCTTCACCCGCTTGGCTTGCTTGATTGCAGCACATGTCTCACAGTCATGGATAACCTGAGAAATACTGTCCATGGTTAAATCCACCCCTCGGTCTCGGGCCCACTTATAGGTGGCATCTCTGCCCTGATGACCCGAGGCATCATGGGCCCATCGTGCTAGGAACAACTCTCCCTTGTGTTGCCAATCTAAATCTATCTTTGACACTTCTATCTTGGCAGCCTGATCTACCTGCTTGTTGTTTTGGTGTTCCTCATTAGCCCGACTCTTGGGAACATGGGCATCTACATGGCGGACTTTCACAGGCAGCTTCTCTACACGAGTGGCAACGTCCTTCCATTCATCAGCAGCCCAGATTGGTTTTCCTCTACGCTGCCAGTTGGCCTTTTTCCACCTTTCCAGCCAGCCCCACAGAGCATTGGCTACCATCCACGAATCAGTGTAGAGGTAGAGCTTTGGCCACTTCTCTCAACTGTTGGATTCCTTCCTCAAGGGTCTTCCATCGCATTCTATTGTTGTGCTCTTGCATTCTGTCTCTGTGGACAAATCTCTCTCTCACACTCATTAGAAGTCGTTCCCAAAGGGGAAGGGGCCTTTGCTCTCTTACAAATACCTGATTTATACCTGAGTCCTGGGTCAAGGGTCCCAGATTCCTTGCTTCAGCACTATCCAGTTGCACACCTGTACCCATAAGGTCCCAGACTCGAAGTAGCCAGGCTGTATAAGCCTCACGTCCTCGTCGTGCAATATCTTTTTGCAGATTACGTAGACTTTCATATGTCAGGGACTCAGTGATGATCTCAACCTGTGGCTCTTCTGTGGGCTGTGAGGACCCTCCTTTCTTACCCTTAATATCAGGATCTGACGATTTCACTTTACACTTCCTTGTTTCCACAGGGGCGTCTGCTGCTGGCTGTGGCTGCCCTTGTGGTTCAGCTGGAACCTGGACAGTTGTAACATTTGTGGGTTCCACTGCTGCACCATCAGTCTCTGCCTTCTCGGGGCAGGGGGAGGGTTTTTCATGAGCTGGGGAAATGTACTCCTTCAGCATTTGGCCTATCTCTTTTACCAGAACCTCAACCCAATCCGGGTGGGTCCTTTCTGAGGCAGGCTGTGGGGCAGAGTCAGGCTCTGGGGTATCATCCCTATTCTGTGGGGTAGGTATCAGGGTGGTTATCCAGGTCAATCTTCCCTTATCTCTGAATGCTAAACAGAATACGCATATTAGCAGCACCAGCCATTGTATGATATCATTAGCATTCAGAGAGGATTTAAACCCTTCAAAAACTGGTGGGGCAGACCCAAAGAGATGGGTAAAGGGTTGGAAAAAAGAAACTTCCCCCGGTGTCATTTCCTCACAGTAGGTACCATTGTTAAAGTAACTCCAAAAACACACAGTTAGTGTACGATAGCCCTGAATCCATGTGCCTGCCTTCCAGAGGTAATTAAAAATCCATGAGTTCTTCACCTTATTAAGCCATAAAATAAACTGGATGACAGTCACAGTAGCCTTAGTTATAGGGCCCATGTTTAGATAAGGGCCTGCAAATGGAAGGAATACAACCACAACCACATGCCACCCAAACCAGGCTAAGTTAGACCACATGATGCAGCCTAATGAGGTTTTTATATCCAACGCACACAAAAGAAAGTACTAGGTTAGTTAAGAACTGCTATTTCTCTTCCCTTTTCTTTTCTCAGTGCCCTCAAGCCCCACACTTGGGCGCCAAAATCTGTCTTGGTTTAGGAAGACAGGTATCTGCTAGGTAAAATTACAATCAGAGGCTCTTTGGCAAAGATTTGGGAAATAGGAATAGCAGTTCTTTACTAGTATGTAATACAAAGCAAACAAACACAAAAAAACTCCCCCCCCACCAAACAACTACGGCATTAATGACAAACGACAACAGTACCAAGAACCTTGAGGGCTTTGTTTCACAAAACCCAGGGCAGTTTGGTTTCGGTGTCCCTGCAGGATCCTCAGAGCACCAAGCTGGAACAGTGGAAAAGTCCCGGGCTGGTAGCTGGGATGGCAGGGCGTCCCGGCAGGCAGGGGCAGGATGTCCCGGCAGCGCAGGGGGTGCAGGGTCACGCTGCAGCAAGAGGAGCAGCGCCGAAGAAGCTCGAAGGCGAGGCAGAAAAGCGGCCCAGCCTCCGCAAGTGGCAGAGAAAAACTCAGGATTCAGGTCGAACCGGTGATAGTAGATTTCCCAGGACTGGATCCCTTTGGCCACAGTGAAACTCCTCCAGCCAGCAACAGCCGTTCTCCGCTCGGCGTGCCTTGCGGCGGCTGAGCTCCTCGAGGAGCGGCAGACACGCGTCTCCCCGAACGCCGGAAAACCGAAAAGCACGCAGCTGCCTCAAGCTTTGTCTTTTACCTGCGTTATCTCCCCCTTCCACCTTTTGTCCACCTCTCTGTTTCGGTTAAGTACTCTCAAGTATCCAACACTTGGTCTCCTTGGTAACTTGTGGGGAAAAAATTCTTTAGAGAAAAAAAAAGGAACAAACCTAACCCCCAACATTATCCACCCCGAATTTTTTTTCCCATACCAACATATTACATTGAGTTTTAACTGTTAAAAATACACATATATATATATGCAAATATGGATGCAGCCACATTGTCATGGGTAGTTCACCCCAAAACAAGGTCCCCTTGAGGTATGCATCGGGTCTCTCCATCCTTTTGCATCACCCACCAGGTGCAACCTGGTCCCTGAGCGAAGACAACCCCACGGATGGGATTGTCTTTGCTGGAGGCAGGATTAATCCAAACAGTTTTTCCCAGCATACCTCTCATGTGTACCACTGGAACCTTATCTCCGTCTGTCTTTTGCAAGGGCTCAGATTGGGCAGGACCTGCTCGGTTGGTGGAACCTCGAGTGTTCACCAACCAGGTGGCCTTTGCTAAATTAGTATCCCAATTCTTAAAGGTTCCCCCACCCAGTGCTTTCAAGGTAGTTTTAAGCAGGTCATTGCACCGTTCAACTTTCCCGGCCGCTGGTGCATGATAAGGAATATGGTACACCCACTCAATGCCATGTTCTCTAGCCCAGGTGCTTATAAGACTATTCCTGAAATGAGTCCCATTGTCCGACTCGATTCTCTCAGGGGTGCCATGTCTCCACAGGACTTGTTTTTCCAGGCCCAGGATGGTGTTCCGGGCAGTAGCATGAGGCACAGGGTAGGTCTCCAACCATCCAGTGGTGGCTTCCACTATGGTTAGCACATAACGCTTGCCCTGGCGGGTTTGGGGAAGGGTGATGTAGTCAATCTGCCAGGCTTCCCCATATTTATATTTGGACCACCGCCCACCATACCATAAGGGCTTCACCCGCTTGGCTTGCTTGATTGCAGCACATGTCTCACAGTCATGGATAACCTGAGAAATACTGTCCATGGTTAAATCCACCCCTCGGTCTCGGGCCCACTTATAGGTGGCATCTCTGCCCTGATGACCCGAGGCATCATGGGCCCATCGTGCTAGGAACAACTCTCCCTTGTGTTGCCAATCTAAATCTATCTTTGACACTTCTATCTTGGCAGCCTGATCTACCTGCTTGTTGTTTTGGTGTTCCTCATTAGCCCGACTCTTGGGAACATGGGCATCTACATGGCGGACTTTCACAGGCAGCTTCTCTACACGAGTGGCAACGTCCTTCCATTCATCAGCAGCCCAGATTGGTTTTCCTCTACGCTGCCAGTTGGCCTTTTTCCACCTTTCCAGCCAGCCCCACAGAGCATTGGCTACCATCCACGAATCAGTGTAGAGGTAGAGCTTTGGCCACTTCTCTCAACTGTTGGATTCCTTCCTCAAGGGTCTTCCATCGCATTCTATTGTTGTGCTCTTGCATTCTGTCTCTGTGGACAAATCTCTCTCTCACACTCATTAGAAGTCGTTCCCAAAGGGGAAGGGGCCTTTGCTCTCTTACAAATACCTGATTTATACTTGAGTCCTGGGTCAAGGGTCCCAGATTCCTTGCTTCAGCACTATCCAGTTGCACACCTGTACCCATAAGGTCCCAGACTCGAAGTAGCCAGGCTGTATAAGCCTCACGTCCTCGTCGTGCAATATCTTTTTGCAGATTACGTAGACTTTCATATGTCAGGGACTCAGTGATGATCTCAACCTGTGGCTCTTCTGTGGGCTGTGAGGACCCTCCTTTCTTACCCTTAATATCAGGATCTGACGATTTCACTTTACACTTCCTTGTTTCCACAGGGGCGTCTGCTGCTGGCTGTGGCTGCCCTTGTGGTTCAGCTGGAACCTGGACAGTTGTAACATTTGTGGGTTCCACTGCTGCACCATCAGTCTCTGCCTTCTCGGGGCAGGGGGAGGGTTTTTCATGAGCTGGGGAAATGTACTCCTTCAGCATTTGGCCTATCTCTTTTACCAGAACCTCAACCCAATCCGGGTGGGTCCTTTCTGAGGCAGGCTGTGGGGCAGAGTCAGGCTCTGGGGTATCATCCCTATTCTGTGGGGTAGGTATCAGGGTGGTTATCCAGGTCAATCTTCCCTTATCTCTGAATGCTAAACAGAATACGCATATTAGCAGCACCAGCCATTGTATGATATCATTAGCATTCAGAGAGGATTTAAACCCTTCAAAAACTGGTGGGGCAGACCCAAAGAGATGGGTAAAGGGTTGGAAAAAAGAAACTTCCCCCGGTGTCATTTCCTCACAGTAGGTACCATTGTTAAAGTAACTCCAAAAACACACAGTTAGTGTACGATAGCCCTGAATCCATGTGCCTGCCTTCCAGAGGTAATTAAAAATCCATGAGTTCTTCACCTTATTAAGCCATAAAATAAACTGGATGACAGTCACAGTAGCCTTAGTTATAGGGCCCATGTTTAGATAAGGGCCTGCAAATGGAAGGAATACAACCACAACCACATGCCACCCAAACCAGGCTAAGTTAGACCACATGATGCAGCCTAATGAGGTTTTTATATCCAACGCACACAAAAGAAAGTACTAGGTTAGTTAAGAACTGCTATTTCTCTTCCCTTTTCTTTTCTCAGTGCCCTCAAGCCCCACACTTGGGCGCCAAAATCTGTCTTGGTTTAGGAAGACAGGTATCTGCTAGGTAAAATTACAATCAGAGGCTCTTTGGCAAAGATTTGGGAAATAGGAATAGCAGTTCTTTACTAGTATGTAATACAAAGCAAACAAACACAAAAAAACTCCCCCCCCACCAAACAACTACGGCATTAATGACAAACGACAACAGTACCAAGAACCTTGAGGGCTTTGTTTCACAAAACCCAGGGCAGTTTGGTTTCGGTGTCCCTGCAGGATCCTCAGAGCACCAAGCTGGAACAGTGGAAAAGTCCCGGGCTGGTAGCTGGGATGGCAGGGCGTCCCGGCAGGCAGGGGCAGGATGTCCCGGCAGCGCAGGGGGTGCAGGGTCACGCTGCAGCAAGAGGAGCAGCGCCGAAGAAGCTCGAAGGCGAGGCAGAAAAGCGGCCCAGCCTCCGCAAGTGGCAGAGAAAAACTCAGGATTCAGGTCGAACCGGTGATAGTAGATTTCCCAGGACTGGATCCCTTTGGCCACAGTGAAACTCCTCCAGCCAGCAACAGCCGTTCTCCGCTCGGCGTGCCTTGCGGCGGCTGAGCTCCTCGAGGAGCGGCAGACACGCGTCTCCCCGAACGCCGGAAAACCGAAAAGCACGCAGCTGCCTCAAGCTTTGTCTTTTACCTGCGTTATCTCCCCCTTCCACCTTTTGTCCACCTCTTTGTTTCGGTTAAGTACTCTCAAGTATCCAACACTTGGTCTCCTTGGTAACTTGTGGGGAAAAAATTCTTTAGAGAAAAAAAAAGGAACAAACCTAACCCCCAACATTATCCACCCCGAATTTTTTTTCCCATACCAACATATTACATTGAGTTTTAACTGTTAAAAATACACATATATATATATGCAAATATGGATGCAGCCACATTGTCATGGGTAGTTCACCCCAAAACAAGGTCCCCTTGAGGTATGCATCGGGTCTCTCCATCCTTTTGCATCACCCACCAGGTGCAACCTGGTCCCTGAGCGAAGACAACCCCACGGATGGGATTGTCTTTGCTGGAGGCAGGATTAATCCAAACAGTTTTTCCCAGCATACCTCTCATGTGTACCACTGGAACCTTATCTCCGTCTGTCTTTTGCAAGGGCTCAGATTGGGCAGGACCTGCTCGGTTGGTGGAACCTCGAGTGTTCACCAACCAGGTGGCCTTTGCTAAATTAGTATCCCAATTCTTAAAGGTTCCCCCACCCAGTGCTTTCAAGGTAGTTTTAAGCAGGTCATTGCACCGTTCAACTTTCCCGGCCGCTGGTGCATGATAAGGAATATGGTACACCCACTCAATGCCATGTTCTCTAGCCCAGGTGCTTATAAGACTATTCCTGAAATGAGTCCCATTGTCCGACTCGATTCTCTCAGGGGTGCCATGTCTCCACAGGACTTGTTTTTCCAGGCCCAGGATGGTGTTCCGGGCAGTAGCATGAGGCACAGGGTAGGTCTCCAACCATCCAGTGGTGGCTTCCACTATGGTTAGCACATAACGCTTGCCCTGGCGGGTTTGGGGAAGGGTGATGTAGTCAATCTGCCAGGCTTCCCCATATTTATATTTGGACCACCGCCCACCATACCATAAGGGCTTCACCCGCTTGGCTTGCTTGATTGCAGCACATGTCTCACAGTCATGGATAACCTGAGAAATACTGTCCATGGTTAAATCCACCCCTCGGTCTCGGGCCCACTTATAGGTGGCATCTCTGCCCTGATGACCCGAGGCATCATGGGCCCATCGTGCTAGGAACAACTCTCCCTTGTGTTGCCAATCTAAATCTATCTTTGACACTTCTATCTTGGCAGCCTGATCTACCTGCTTGTTGTTTTGGTGTTCCTCATTAGCCCGACTCTTGGGAACATGGGCATCTACATGGCGGACTTTCACAGGCAGCTTCTCTACACGAGTGGCAACGTCCTTCCATTCATCAGCAGCCCAGATTGGTTTTCCTCTACGCTGCCAGTTGGCCTTTTTCCACCTTTCCAGCCAGCCCCACAGAGCATTGGCTACCATCCACGAATCAGTGTAGAGGTAGAGCTTTGGCCACTTCTCTCAACTGTTGGATTCCTTCCTCAAGGGTCTTCCATCGCATTCTATTGTTGTGCTCTTGCATTCTGTCTCTGTGGACAAATCTCTCTCTCACACTCATTAGAAGTCGTTCCCAAAGGGGAAGGGGCCTTTGCTCTCTTACAAATACCTGATTTATACTTGAGTCCTGGGTCAAGGGTCCCAGATTCCTTGCTTCAGCACTATCCAGTTGCACACCTGTACCCATAAGGTCCCAGACTCGAAGTAGCCAGGCTGTATAAGCCTCACGTCCTCGTCGTGCAATATCTTTTTGCAGATTACGTAGACTTTCATATGTCAGGGACTCAGTGATGATCTCAACCTGTGGCTCTTCTGTGGGCTGTGAGGACCCTCCTTTCTTACCCTTAATATCAGGATCTGACGATTTCACTTTACACTTCCTTGTTTCCACAGGGGCGACTGCTGCTGGCTGTGGCTGCCCTTGTGGTTCAGCTGGAACCTGGACAGTTGTAACATCTATGGGTTCCACTGCTGCACCATCAGTCTCTTCCTTCTCGGGGCAGGGGGAGGGTTTTTCATGAGCTGGGGAAATGTACTCCTTCAGCATTTGGCCTATCTCTTTTACCAGAACCTCAACCCAATCCGGGTGGGTCCTTTCTGAGGCAGGCTGTGGGGCAGAGTCAGGCTCTGGGGTATCATCCCTATTCTGTGGGGTAGGTATCAGGGTGGTTATCCAGGTCAATCTTCCCTTATCTCTGAATGCTAAACAGAATACGCATATTAGCAGCACCAGCCATTGTATGATATCATTAGCATTCAGAGAGGATTTAAACCCTTCAAAAACTGGTGGGGCAGACCCAAAGAGATGGGTAAAGGGTTGGAAAAAAGAAACTTCCCCCGGTGTCATTTCCTCACAGTAGGTACCATTGTTAAAGTAACTCCAAAAACACACAGTTAGTGTACGATAGCCCTGAATCCATGTGCCTGCCTTCCAGAGGTAATTAAAAATCCATGAGTTCTTCACCTTATTAAGCCATAAAATAAACTGGATGACAGTCACAGTAGCCTTAGTTATAGGGCCCATGTTTAGATAAGGGCCTGCAAATGGAAGGAATACAACCACAACCACATGCCACCCAAACCAGGCTAAGTTAGACCACATGATGCAGCCTAATGAGGTTTTTATATCCAACGCACACAAAAGAAAGTACTAGGTTAGTTAAGAACTGCTATTTCTCTTCCCTTTTCTTTTCTCAGTGCCCTCAAGCCCCACACTTGGGCGCCAAAATCTGTCTTGGTTTAGGAAGACAGGTATCTGCTAGGTAAAATTACAATCAGAGGCTCTTTGGCAAAGATTTGGGAAATAGGAATAGCAGTTCTTTACTAGTATGTAATACAAAGCAAACAAACACAAAAAAACTCCCCCCCCACCAAACAACTACAGCATTAATGACAAACGACAACAGTACCAAGAACATTGAGGGCTTTGTTTCACAAAACCCAGGGCAGTTTGGTTTCGGTGTCCCTGCAGGATCCTCAGAGCACCAAGCTGAAACAGTGGAAAAGTCCCGGGCTGGTCGCTGGGATGGCAGGGTGTCCCGGCAGGCAGGGGCAGGATGTCCCGGCAGCGCAGGGGGTGCAGGGTCACGCTGTAGCAAGTGGAGCAGCGCCGAAGAAGCTCGAAGGCGAGGCAGAAAAGCGGCCCAGCCTCCGCAAGTGGCAGAGAAAAACTCAGGATTCAGGTCGAACCGGTGATAGTAGATTTCCCAGGACTGGATCCCTTTGGCCACAGTGAAACTCCTCCAGCCAGCAACAGCCGTTCTCCGCTCGGTGTGCCTTGCGGCGGCTGAGCTCCTCGAGGAGCGGCAGACACGCGTCTCCCCAAACGCCGGAAGCAGAAAAGCACGCAGCTGCCTCAAGCTTTGTCTTTTACCTGCTTTATCTCCCCCTTCCACCTTTTGTCCACCTCTTTGTTTCAGTTAAGTACTCTCAAGTATCCAACACTTGGTCTCCTTGGTAACTTGTGTGGGAAAAAATTCTTTAGAGAAAGAAGGAACAAACCTAACCCCCAACAAGCCAGATAGACAAGAAAATCAGAAACTGATTACTCAGAGTGTGAGTAGGAAGACAGGGAAAGATTTAAAAGATTGGGAAGACAGGGAAAGATTTAAAAGAGTAAGGAAACTAAACAGAAGCAGTGACAATGAGAGACATCCTGCAAGTTTCCTGCGGGGATTATGTATTATTTAATCAGTGACAAAATTATAAAAGCCTGCACATTTGATGTCTCACCATGGGAACACAATAGCCATTGTGCATGCTCATAATTGTCAAAGTAACATGGCAAAGAGAAGGAAATACACAGAATAATATAACTGAGTAATGAGACTTTTTCAATAATTGAAATTCAGGTGGTGAATTATTCAAATAACCATTTTTATATTGTAAAGCACCAGATACAGACAGTCTGGTAAACTGGATATATGTATCACTTGTACTCAGAAAATGGTTCTCAGAAAACTATAGTTTCTAGTTTTGATCAAAAGTTTCTGAATGTCACATAAGAAAGTATGAAAATGCAAATCAGAACATTTGGGTAAAGTATCAAGACTCAGAAATCAAGAAATTTGTCAAGGTTCAAAAAGCACAGCTGAATCCTGACAAGCTCAGCCTATGCTAACAAATTAATATGAATCAGAGTTTTGTCTATTACTGAGGACAATTCTCTGGAAAAATCTGCATTCATACTATTAAACTCCCTTATGCTGCAGGACATCATGAATATATCCACAGTGCCTTTTGGGGGTCACCCATAGTCAGTTTTAACTCCTAAATGTCCTAAGAAATGCTTTAGGAGACTGTAACTGGCACAAGTTTTTCAAGAACCATTCCAGAAGACTAACAGAATATGAAATAGTGTCCAGGAGCATTTCCAGGAGCTTTATTTAATAGTATGGATGCCACCAAAGGCTTCACTATTGATGCTGTTTACCATTCCATTTACTTTTGAAATCTTTACTTGAAGCTTAGGCAGCTTGCACAACTGTGCATTCAATAAACCTCTCTAGCTGGTCATTCCATGATTTCTCAGTCTGATGCCCTTGAATATTAAGTGTATTTCTTGCTCTCATTAATGGCTTTCCTTCTGGCATGCTGCCTCTCTGTACACTCGGGTATACTAATTGGAAACCACTTCCTATCTGTTACACCAGTTCGTAATCCCAGGCTTACTTGTGAGGTGTGAAGACTAAGGTATGGCTCAAGAAGGCTTCATTAGAAATGCCTGATAGTCCACTATATGATTTCCATCTTAAGTTGCTTAGCAACCTTCCTCTGGTATCAGTCCCTGCGTGCAGATTGGCAAAAGGCTCTACAAAGAAAAAATAGATAATCAAGGAATGGGAGAGATATCTGAAAGAAAAAATCCGCATAAAATGGGAATCCATTTGTTAAAGTTATTTTTTATGAATTTTTTCATGCCTTTTCATTTGTTTACTGATTATTAATAGATCAGCAAAGATGTCATTGTGGTCTGTGCACCTCTGCAGCTAAAGATGACACTAGGAATGAATGAATAAAAAAAAAAATAAAATCCATCCACTCTTCCCTTAAACTTCCTGGTGAGCTATTTAGTTGTTGCTGCATGCTTCTTAGAAAGGAATTTTTTGAAATAAAGTAATGGGCTTCTTTTTAATGCTGTCCAGCTTTTTTCCTCGTTGGTACAAGTTCCATAAATGAAGAGCTGTGGAGTTCTGGAAACTGGAATTGCTCTACAACACAGACTCAGGTATTTACCATAGGCTGGAAATAAAAGATACTTCTAACTTGTTTTAATTTGAATAATTACATTAACTTGAATATATCAAATAATATCAAATAATATTAATATCAAATTATATTAATTTGAATAATTATTAATTGAAAATCTTGCATGATTTTCTTCAAGCGTATATATCTGGATATAGATACTGTATTGTGCCATAGAATACTATCAAAATTATCTCTTCATGTTGATTTATACTTACATCTGGAGTAAGGCAACAGAACCAACAGAAGTAACTTACCCAAGACAGTGTAAAATCAACTGCTTCCAAACTAATATAAAATGTTGTCCATCTCTTTGACTGCCTTTTGATAAAGGCCATCAAAATGTAGTTCCCTTATGCATTCAACTACAGTCTTAATGCTTTGAAGTACAGTTTTTTACAGACGTGGGAATGGATCCTTGAACGAACAGTTATAAGGCACAGAGAGCTTCCATCCAGCCTCAAACACTTCCCTCTCAGTATGTGACTCCCATGGTCCTTATCTCAAATGTCCTTTCAGCGTACTCACTAATAGTGTAAGGAAATTAAATTTGAAAATTTCTCCTTTTTTATATTGTATAAGATTGAATTTGGCAACTGAAGGTAGGGATCAGAACGAGACATAATACTGTTCAACTATCAGACTCCAAAAATTTAGACTAATGGTGTGGAAAGGATTGTGAGCAGGAGGATAAAAGCTACAGAAACATCAAATCTCTCATAAAGCTTTTTTTTTACTCCTTAGGTATTCCACATGTTGGAGGGATATGGACTCAATTACTAATAGCTACTGAACGAAATGGCATAAAATGGTATTTATGGCAGTGACAGTTTGATTTCTTAGTCTTGTGTCTGAGCCCCTGATTTCTGCTTCTCTGTCTATTTAAATAAACTTGTAACTTGTGTTACTATATATTTTGACTGGTTTTGCTGCAAGAGGAAGTGAACTTATGTAAGCTCAGGCTGATGATGAAGCACTTATGGTGCTGAGCACCTTAAGCAAACACTTCCTTCCTGCTTAGGCTAGATGAAGCAGTGCGGGCTTCTTGTGGTTTGTGGGCAGCCATCCACTGAGACCTTAGTCCACATTACTGATTATTCATGGAACTTGAGCAGTTTGCCTGGTCCAATGAATGCTGACATCAGTATGGGAAAGGTCAGACATTGCTGTCAGGTCTGTGAAGAGATTGTGTCCTTGTAGAAATCTGTCAGTACTGAATTCTTGCAATATGTGCTTGTAGTGAAGGCATTAACTGCATACAGTACTTCTGACTCCTATATTCTTATCCTGTATACAATGTGATGACAGTTAAGAAAGAGGAAACTGTGTCTGTAAATCTTCCCAGGCCCACTCAAAACATCCTTTATATGCTTTTCTTTGACAATCCCATCTATCCCTAATTAGTCCCTCTCCTCCAGACAGTGTCTTATATTATAGGTCTTCTTCCACCTAACAGGGCAAAGTGGAAAAATACTACCCATCCTACGTGCTACTCAGTGATACAGCAATTTTCAGCTGCCAGCATCTCTGGACTCTTAGAGCAAGAAGTTAAGCATGTAAATCATCAACCACACTGCACTACATACAGCAACTACAATATTTATTGGCTGAACATACGTGATATCTGCACAACCTACCTAATTCATTTTAGCTGTGGCAGATGGGAACCATGGCGTCCAGGTGTGATGGGTTTTGTAAACCTTCTGCTCCTGTAAGTCTGGAATCTGTGACTGTTCTTTCAGAATTGTCTTAGAGAAGGAACAGCTTTTTGTCCATGAAAATTGAATCTTCTGCTTTCTAGATATTTCATCTGGGGTTAGGGGAAAGAGGTCTTGCTAGCAGAGAAGGAAAATTAAACCTCCAAAGTTTGTGGTTTTTGCAAAGCAGGGTAATGATGGATTTGAAGAAGGAGCAAGACAGAGCAGAAGTGTGGAGGGAATGAGCAAGAGGAGGAGGCTGATGCCCTGCAGCACTTTTCCTTCATATTTTTGTGTTGTCACCTTGATAAAACTGAGTCACCTGAATCACTCCAGCTGAAGGCTGTCTATCCATAGTGTCTTCTATTGTGTAAATAGGGAAGTAGGATGTCTGCCTTTAGGGAGCTATCTCATGATTAAATGCAGTTTTGAAAAAGCACTAGCCTAAAGTGAGATCTCTATTTTTAGGCAACTGAATCACATCCCAACAGAAACTAATGGGGAAGAAGAAGTGGTCATTGTGAGGCAAAGGCTCACCCTGCAGTCTCTCTTAAATTTCCTACAATGAATATGATAAGAATACTGCACAGGATCACAGAAATATGGTTTATGTACCTTCAAGAAAAAGAATCATGGAGAAAAAATAACATGGGGAAATAATAATCATTGTGACTTTAACAATTAGCAACTGAGAGGGACTACAAAATCTCTGAGTCCTACTTAGATATTGCATGTAAGAAATGTTACAAGGTGATGTCAATTAATGCATTATAGATGTTGTACACTCATCACATCTCTTATTATCACATTTTCATTTGATGCATTTGGCTAGAGTCTGGAACATTGACATTTAAATCTAATCTATTGAGAGAAGTGCTTCTAAGTTTAAAATTAAAATTGTGTGTATATGTTTCAGGAGTTCAGCTGAGAAGCAAGATATTGTCTAGCACCTAAATATAAAATAAAAATAAAACAGCCCCTAATTGTACTATACTCATTAACTCATACCTATAATAAATGCCCATCTTTAAATATTTATATGATTGAATTCATGTTGTTGAATAATGTACTTCCAATGATTTCTGTTTAAAACAAAACCATTACTGTGCATATTGCCATTGTAAATCTGGAGAGGTGGTAGTAACTCAATGGATTGCAAGGCTTAGGGGACTATTTTTAAGATGGACAACTACAAATTATTTTAGTGTAATTTTATGTCAAGTTTTATGTTAATGAGGATGACCAAGAATGCCCTGCATTGGGGAACCAGGAGATATATTTGAGGGAACTGTGCTCAATAAAATGTTATTTCAGCTTTTTGTCAAAGCAAGCCTTGTCATTGCAGACCTGGAAGCCTCAAGTAGGCAGGTATCTCTCCTGCCTTATTTTTCAGTATATCCAATCTTGTTTTCATTTAGAGTGAGGAGATATATTCACTTATATATATATATGATATATTCAGATGATAACAGTTAAGCTGTTACCATTCTGCCATTCTCATGTTCACAGCATCAGCAGAAGACTTCATTTGTTAGTTTCTCCCTTGTTTGTGAAAAGGTATGAAATAGAATTTGCAAGTTGGACTCAAATTTGTTCTCCAGCTATGATTGCTGTATAACAGGGTATGAGTTCTGAGCTTTTGTGCACACCCAATGCACTTAAGCCATAAGTTCTCGGGGTGGTTCAGAAATTCCCTGTGAAGCTATCTGCATAGTTGACATTATGGACTGACTGGAGAGAAGTTTATTGCTGAAATCTTAGACATCTTCCCAACAAAGCCTTTGACTAATTTGCAGAGGACCTCTCCAGGTGAGTATTTCAAACTCTCCCTAAGATTTTCCCAGGTGAAAAACGTCATCTGTATTAGTCTATGTGTGCAAAGCATTGACTAACACCTCGGGTGAAAAACCTGACTTTTCAGAAACTCCAAATGGTTCCTGTGCAGAACTGACCAACCTCTGAGTAAATAAGACCCCTGTAAACAGTCACTATATAAAGTGTTTGTGCAGATATAGAAATGGTCACATGCAACAATCTCTCGTGCATACCGAGGATAAGCAGGAGATGTTTCACATGTGATTAAAAGGTAGGATGGTACACATCCTGGACATGTAGTCATGTATGTCAAGGAGCAGCAAAGAGCAGGGCTACTCCCTGACCTGAGCTGGAGCCCTGGGTGACCCTGGCACTGGCTGTGGGCAGTCATGGGCAGGGCCAGTCCCACAGCACCTGACCTTTTTACACTGAAACAAGAGTCTAAAATAGGCCATTTTTTGTCTCAGCAATTCTGCTATTAAATGAAAGTTCAAATTTAGATGTTAACTTTATTCATGGTCGTTTTATGCCCTTTTGTTCTTGCACCAACATTTATCCCATAACTTTATTAACTCTTATTTTTATGCTCTACTGTATTTTCAAGCTTCATTTTATCTGTTTTAATAGTAGCTAGAAGCTGCTACTCCTAAACATAATTTTTATAGTCTCCTAATCAGTCAAGTCATCTTTTTGAGTACTAGTATACATTGGGAGAAGATTGGCTTGAAAGCAGCCCTACAGAAAAGGTTCTGGAGGGCCAATTTACAGCAGGTTCAATAGGAGCTAGCAGTGTGCCCTGGCAGTCAAGGTTACAAAATGCATCCTGGGGTGCATCAGGCACAGCATAAGGCAGTCAAAGAGGTGGTTATCTACGATCCTGTGTACAGCATTGCTCTGGCCTCACTCTGGAGTGCTCTGTGCAGTTCTGGGCCCCACAGTGCTCAGGCAGTCCAATGTGCCCAGAGAAACTGGAAGGAATGTCCTCTGAGGAGCGGCTGAGGACTTCGTTTCTATAGTTCAGAGAAAAGGAAGGGAGGCTGAGGAGTGACCTCATTGCTCCTTACAGCTTCCTGAGGAGAGGGAGGTACTGGCCTCTTCTTTGTTTCTAGTGATAGGAAGCATTTCTTTACCAAGAGAGCGGTCAGACAGTGGGACAGGCTTCCTAAAGAGGTGGTCAGTGCCCCAAGAGTGTCAGTGTTTAAGAAGCACTTAAGCAATAACCCTTCAATAACTTCTGTTATTAAGTAGCAGTAGTCAGGGAGTTGGACTGGATGACTGCTGAAGAGACTTTTCAACTGAAATAGGATATTCTGTTCTATTCCCTTTCCTAAACCTTTGTATAATAATTCTGATGTCTACTGGAAGTAGCAGGGCACTTTTTACACTTTCCCTTCAATTTTATCAGATCTGTATTAATTTGGCAGAGTACGGTTATGGTCAGGGAAGTAATAATTTACTGATTAGCTTTCAGTTAATCTAGTAGAAACTCACTCTGTAAGTTCCTATACACATGAGCCCAGTAAATTCTGTCCCATTTATATTACTGTACTTTGGAAGCTCATCTCATTATTCCCTTATGTAATATTCAGGTCTTGTTAATGGTGTCTCCAAAGGAATAAGGGTAGAAAGAGAAGCATTGACTGATATTTTTCTGTTTTACTAATTTGAAACAATAGAGAGATAATAAACATTAGCAAATATAAAATTAAACTCTAACATTATTAGAAATACTATCTTCCCTAAATATAACCTTATTCTCTTTTCAATTCCTGCACTGTCTCTCCCAGTGTTTACATCTGTTATATAGCATTTCTAAGAAGTATATGGCTTCCATTCATTTATTTCACTACTCTGCCTGAGGATACAGAACTATGATCCTAAGTCACTTCCTCCAATAATTTTACAATTATGAGCTACATACAGAGCATGAGTTTAAAAAGTCACATTTTAATTAATCTTTTTTCTTATTCATGCAGACTTGGAAGTTTATGCAGGATAGATTCAGTGTAATCCTTCCTAATGGATTTAATAAACACAGGATTAGGCAGAGAGTCCCTTTAAGAATAAACCTGCTAGGATAAACAGACTACAGCATGTTTAAAGAACACATTATTCTGACTGCTGCCTTGACATTCCACTTCTCTTTTTATGGGATAAAGCAGCAGTCCATGATAGTGTCTGATACGAAATAGCTGAGAGCTGGAAAATAAAATCTGTTTTGCAGGCAGACTCTTTTAATACATAACTGATAAAGAAGAAACATCCTTATGTGCTGTAATTCAGCCTGGGGCCTGTGTTAAAAATTATTTCAGAAAAGTCAAGATATTAAATGTTTAAAAATGGATGAGTGGGCATCCATTTGTGGCTATTCATCACTTTTCCAATTTTCAAAATCGTCTTCTGAGTGTTGGTAGTCATGTCCTTAGCACTTGCTGGAATAAATTTAAAATGTTAAGAATGCTCTAGAATTGGAGTTTTCACTGGAGTAAAATGACACAAAGCTATCATTTTTTTAAAAATCTTATAAAACGTTTCAAAAATTTCATAAGAACTTAAAATAATAGGAATTCTCTTTAACAAAATATTTTTGGTGAAATGTTGGTAAATGTTTTCTGCTGTTTTTGAGTAAAGCTGGCAAATGGATTTAGATTGTTTCAAATATTAATGCATAAAACCAAAGATGCAGTTCCTCTATAATATGACTAATTTTTTAAATAATAATAAATAATTTAGTTCTCAGATTTTTATATATTATTACATTTTTTAAAATAAAAATAATAATAATCTATTTTCTAGGTAAATATTTTAGGTAGGGTACATTGTTTTCCCATCGTATTCTGTTACCACTGAAATCAAATTAAAGTTCTGTAAAAGATTATGTCGCATAAAAGAGCACATAAAATCAAGTACTTCAGATACATAGGACCCCAGTAAACTTAAAAAGACATGTAACTTCTTTTTTTTTTTTTTTCTGGGTTACACTGGCATGCCTTTGGCTATGGACTAGTGTCAAAATAAATATTAATGAACTCCCCTGTAATGACTTATATTAAAATGTTGCTGTTGGATAAGATATGTTAATTATTTTGCATTTTGTTATTCTAAGAGTAATTCTGAATGCTATTTTGAGATGTATTTTATTCAATATCTTTATTGGATTGAAATAAATTTGCAGTTTATAAACATGGTTTATCAGACTTTTTTCTTTGCATTCTACTTTCCAGTCAGAATGTTCTTTGATTTCTAAATCTGAAGGGACAGAATTACACAATGAGAACAGGGTTGCTCAGAAAGATACCTATGGAAATCATGACCAAATTATTGAAATCTGCACACCCTATGTATTTTTGTTTGGTTTGGGTTGGGTTTTTTACTTCCTTTCAGGAGTTGTATGACAGTGATGGACGTGTTGATAACTACATGCTATCTGGTAATAAAAAGCCATAGTGTCGATAGAATTATGGAATCAAATCTCCTGAACTTCACTGTTTGAGATGACATTGGCAGATAAAAAAAACTTTGATCTCAGAAACATGTGCACTTTAGAAGTTATATAACATTGCTGTCTCAAGGGGTAGACCAGGAGAAACGTCAGATGGGTCAAAGCAGCAGTCACTGCTGTGTGGTGTGTGATCAGAGGGCTGTGCTGTGGGCTCCTGTGGGTGTCACCTTCAGGGCTTTTTCTGCAGCCCCATCAGTCCTGTGTTGGGTCCTCTCCTTCTGCACCCCAGGAATCTCTCTTCCCTCACCCATGCCTGTGTTTCTGTGTGTCTCCACCAGCACCTTGCCCAGCCTCTACACGTGTCTCTGCAAGAGCACAGTCCCCCCTGTCTACACAAGAGTCTCTCCCCATGGGCTTCCCCAGCTGTCTCTCCTCAGCACATTTCCTCATACACCTCTGCACATACATCTCCCAAAGTGTTACTCCCCAGTGTGTCTCCTGGGCTTCGTGGCTCTCCCTCTTTCCTAAATACATGTGAACCAGAGCACATGGGGATCCCCTGCCTGGCTGCAGTTTGGGGTGCACTGGGATATTTACAACAGCGTCAACTGAATCCTCAGGATCTCCTCCTTTCTGAGCACCTGGCAGTTCCCAGATGCCCAAACCTGCCACTCAGGTCCAGTCCATGAACATTTAACATCAGATTTAAATGATGTTAACTCTCTCTTTAAATGATGTTAACTCTGTGCACAGACCACAACTCTTTTTTTCCTTCCCTCCTCACTTTTCTCAGAGCTCAGTCTCATACTTTGCTGCTAAGATTTAAGACTCTCTCAGCGGATGATGATTTTCATTGTTTCTACTATATGTGAAATACTGACTTTTTCCTTGTAGTAGGCAGGTTTACTGTTTTTATTCACTTGTAAGCTAGCTGCTTCCTGATCTGAAAAGGAAGGATTTGGTTGTTCTTTTTTTTTTTATTATTTTCTTCCAAACACATAACTCTCCTTAAAGCAACGAATTTTCACCTTTTGGGTCAGTCCAAAAAGGTGCTTGAGAGCAAAGTATTACCAGTCAGAGCTAAAGCCAGAACAGAAGATTATATATTGTTCAGGTTACTAGCATCACTATTTTGCAAATACTTGAGGGAGATGTCTTGGCTGTTTTCAGGGGTAAGATTGAGTTGGAAAAATGCAGTGCTAAATGACTTTTTTTTAACTTTTCAAGCATATCAGATGTGTTTTTTATATATGTATTTATATATATGTATTATATAAATTCACTACTCTGAATATATATATATATATTATATATGTATTTAGAGTAGTGAATTTAAGACACATTAAAAAATTAAAAGAAAAAATTCTTGTTAGGATTTGATTAGAGCATAACTATTAAATATATTCTTGGTATAATACTTCTGTTTTAGTATACATGATCATCTTGTTTATGAATTTCTTGCTTATAATTTTGTGAACATCAGACTCAAAGAAAATGAAAACAAAGCAAGAAGGATGCGAAATTCTCAAAAGCGTCCTCTCTTACTCCTAGTGCTTGGTTTTGTTCTGTTTCTATCATATCTGTCTTTCTTTACTTTTTGATATTTGGCTTAGAGAAGCTGTAAATGGCTGACAGGTTCTTTTTACATTCATTTAGATTCCAGCTGGGACTTGATGTATGAATTAGCTTGAGGCCATGATAGTGAACGAACCCATGAAAGATAAAGTGCCTTCTTAGCATTGGAGGCCACCTTCTACAGGGATTACGTACAAAGTCAATTAAACAGTCAACAAATATTCTGCACCTGCCAAAAAGTTTAAGAAACCCTTACTGTCAGATGCAGCTTCATATGCACTGTATAAAGATGTCTATCTATTAAAGAAAAAAGGAAGTATTCTGTGTGAAGTAGTTTTACAGCACTTTTCTCTCTGCTTCCTGTCTTTCTGACTCATCTGCATCCCAGAGAGTTTTAAGACACATGAGGACATGGAATTTTCTTCATCTTTGTGTAAACCCCTTATTTATATCATGACGATTTAAACTGTGAATTGAAGACCTGAATTTTACATTTCCAGAAGCTCACCAGCCCCAAAGAAAAGAGATTTGACAAATCTTCCCTACAAAATGACTGTGAAATTCCAGTTCTGGAGTTTTATTCTAAGTGAAAAAGGAGGAAGACATCTACTTTTTAATTAGTTCTCCCCATTTGGGAGATCATCTGATTTTACTGGCAGAATTAGCAAATGAAATCACTCAAGAGCTGCCGTGTAAATGTCCCCTACACCTAGAGACTCAGTATATTAAATGAGTGCAGTGTTAACCTGGAAACATTATTATTGATTTTTAAATGAGAGCAGTTCTGAAATTTGGTGGAAAACATTAAATTGAAATAATTATTTTGATTCCATTCTTGATCACTGACAATGGAAATTAGATGTGCATATCTCTTTTATGCAGAAAAGAGGACAATTTCTGTCCCCCTCCTACATTTTGTTAATTAGAATAAATAATTTAAATTAATTACAGACAAATTTTAGTGTTTTCTTACAAACACAAAGAACAACTTGCAGGACATATAAGAGAATAAAAAAGGCCTTAACTATTTTCCTTCTTGATTTTTATTTTTTAACTTCTTTTGCTAACATATACATAGCATGAAATTTTACTGAGAGAAATTAGAAAATAACATTCTGAGATTTTGTTAATTGATTTGTTTTTCCAGCACAATTTAATCATTCAAATTCAACTGTATTTCTGTGGCAAATTTTCAGCACTCAATTTGATTACAAATGAAGACCATTTCTGGAGTATCAGTATGGAAGCTCATTTACTGCAAAATTTACAATGCTTATGTAAATTCTAAATGACTGCACCCTGGAGCCATACATACATGGAGTCACATATTTAAAGCTCAGCCCTCCAAAAGTTCTTGAATAAGGACCCCAGCCTTACTAGCCTGACTAGTCTTACAGAACTGTCATTCTTATCACTCACCTTACTACTTGAGAACAAACAATGCCTAGAGATAAGCAGAGATTTGAGTACCCATGCTTCTCAGTCACAATTTCATGAATTTTGCTGCTAAAGCAAAAGGCTTACTTAAAAGGAATCAAGGGTTTCCAGATAAATATTAAGACTGAAAACTAGTTAATGTAAAAATTCACCACTAACGACACACTCTTTTAATGTTTTAATGCATACATATATATACACACACATGCATATGGAGTCATATACAATCATATGCTCATAGAATCCTTTAGATTACAAATCAGCTTTAAAATAATTGAGTGCAGTAAATTGTAGCAAGACTCTCTGATAGAATCACAAAAGAAAATACATTCAGGTGTAATATAATAGTATAGCTTTCCCAATTCCCTTCTGTCTTTTCCTCCAAAGATGACATATGTCTCCTTAAAATAATTATACGTTCTTACATTTTAAAACATAAATTACCGTAAAAATACTAGCAAAAAGAGGTCTTTATTTCACAAATCTACTCTAAGTCAATGGGAACTGCATCTTCTAAAATCAGGTAAGTGGTATGCAAATCTAACACAATAATGCAGCAGACTAATTCTAAATGTAAGCACTCTGAAAGGATAAATAAAAGCAAAGGGGGAAAATTTACATATTACATTTATTATCATAAATGAAAATACAAGAAATACAACAACTCTTCATGAAACTTGGCAGTCTTTAGAAGAACAGAAATCTAGACACTTTCACCAAGGAGTTCATCTAGTTTTTGACAGCCTCAGAGATGCACTCCTTTCTTAGTCACTGATTATTTTTAGAAATAATGTATGAGAAGAACAAGGTTGATATAATGATAATGAAATACAAAGAAAAGAAAATAATTCTTATTTAATGTAGATTTTAAGATGAAATTTTTCAAAAACAAATTCAGCTAGAAATTGCATCATTTCTTAGACAGCTTTATTGTATCTAGTCCGACAAAATTTAGGGAAGTGTTCCAAATTTTGTTGTAATAGATTTTGACCTTCTACTCCTAATACATTATTAACACCATTAATATTAATAAAGTGGAAAAAATAAGAGGCAATTCTAGCAAGAAAATATATTATTATTTTCAGTAATAAGTGCATCTGCTCTCAATGATTAAAATCAAACTTGTCATTAGATAAAACACTATACCTAAAAATGGAAATTTGTTTCTAAGAACTATCAACTCATTTAGAGTCAGACTTCTGTTAAACAAAAGAGAGTACTTGAAAATGCTTAGAAATCAACGTAAAAATATATTAGTAAAACAGAAAGGGATTCGATTCTATAGTGCTCTTGATCATGCAGTCATTTCCAGCTGCAGAATACTGATGTAAATCATTATCATTTTAATATTTCTAAGAAGGCAACTATGTATGTATACTCAAACTCATTGGAATCTGTGAATTTAAATTTCTTTATAATAGGACTTCCTATTATTTCTTTCCACTGTTGGAAAACTGAGTATAAAAACAGCTCCTTTATCAAACTGTCAGATAATTTTGACTTGCAATTAAGGCCCAAAATGGCAATATTTGGATGGGCCATAATAAATGTATACTTTCTGCATATTTCTCTGAAAACATAGCCCCTTTTTACTGCTTTTTTCAGAGCCTAAAAAAAGAAACAATTTTGGCAACTACTTTGCCAATAAGTACCCCTGAATAATAATTCAATGAATAATATGTTGGAATATATGAAGAAGTGATAACCATTTATTTAAACATATATGTCCTGAAAATATTAACTCCAGTAATGAGTATCTGCCTGATTTATAGGCCAGCCAATATGGTTTTACACAGAATAAAGAGATCATTAGAAGTAGTGGCTTTCCTTTTAACTTAATTTCAAACTTTTCCTGTCTTTTTCTGTTATGATTTCTCAGAAAGTTGCATCTTATGTTCCTTCAAAAAAATACACAAAAAAGTATTACCCTAACAAGAAAGCGACATTTAGCTATGAAAGAAAAAAAGAGATCTCCAAGTAGATGGAACTCAACAGGTTTAATCAGAGATATCTTGAGCAGAAGCTCTTTCAAACTTGAAATGTACAGCAGAGTTTGTCATTGTGTCCTCCACCTGGCTACTACTGGTTCTTTTGAGTTACTGCTTTTTATCCTGCTACAACTTCTAGCAGAATCATGTCGTATGAATCATGCCTATGTCACAGGTCTCAAACCGTTATATCCAGGCATATTGTTCCCATTTACTACAGAATACCATATGGACAACTATGTAGTGAATCTCGATTTTAAAATATGTACAAGCCTTATGAGTCACAAGTGCTGTGAATTGATCATCTGAACTCACTATGTGCCTTCCTAGCTCTGAATTTCCACAGAAGTACCTTGGTGTGACCTCCTTCGGAACCTTTAAGTAAACCAGCACGTACATCCCACAGACCCAAAAAAGTATGGTTGCAGTGTCATTTCCAAGCCTTTGGCAAGACTTGTGACTTTTTGAATTTTACATAACTGCTTCAAGACAAACTGCTACCTTGTTTCTATTTTACATAATTTCTTTGCAGCCAGAGGAGCAGCCCACGCTGTCAAATAGCTTTGTTTACTCCACACTGTACACGAACAGGGTAAAAGTATACATCCCGGACTTCCCAGGAAAAAGCCTTAAAGATTATATAAAGAGATGTTGGGTTGAAGCAGATAAATTCTCTTGGTTTCTTCTTTTGAAGTGGTGCTTATATCCAACAAGAAAAATAATATTTAATGTATTAGAAAAATACCACAAGTGTGAAAATTACTCCTATATCCTCTCAAAGTTGATATGACTTTGAAATTCTGAAATGGGAGAGATAAATGAATGCTAAATTTTTAACTACTCTCAGCTTTTCATCTGATGCACTATTATTGTGGATTATTTTACTAGTACTGTACTGATAATATTTTTTGAGAGTGTTTATTATTACAGTTTATGAGGGACAAACATGGTGGCAAATTTTGTTCACTGTGGTTTGAGATTCCTTTATGGCCATTCAGAAGACATTTGACTCTGTACACAGCTTCGAAATTAAAGAGACTGGTTATGCAAACCAATCTCAAAATGAGACTCCCTGCAAACCTGCACATAAATAAAGCACAGTGATACCAGTGATTTAAAGTCAAACAGGGATAGAAGTATATTTCTTGACACTACATGCCAAATCCAGGTTTTGGGTTTGAGAAAGCCAAATTTATAAATCCCAAATAAAGACTGCAGAGTATCCCATTGTGTCATGCCTGTAATCAGATTTCAGGGGGACCATTTGTTTCAGGTAGCATCTATCAGTTATTCATGCAGTTACTACTTTAGAAAGGCCCCCATAAAACACAGCTACTTTCCAGCCTGAGTCCATGGATCCTTGTATCAGCTTGTAATAGTCAAATCTTCATGCTGGCAAGACTCCTAAGGTTGCACACTGTAGCTCATTTCCACAGGAGAGTTTAGGAAGCATAATCAAAGTGTGTTCTGTATCAGAAGATGCGAATGGACGAAAACATAAAAAGAGACTTATCTCTGCCACTGCAATGCAGAGAAAATATAAATAGGCAATTAAAATTATCTAACTATAATCTAATGTAGATGTTTGTTTATCAGGACTAATTATAACACACAAATGCTGCTTAGGGTTACAAGTACACAATTAAGGACAACATAGTATAAAATTCAAATGACATATGTCATTTGCAGAACCAGCAGTGCCACCAGAAAAACATAGCAGTTGTCATATTTTATTAATCTTATGATAAATTATTGCTGCATTGTAATCAAATGAGCAAGACAGTCAGCCAACATCATTATCAGAGCTCCTGTTTTCTTTGAATCTCTTGTAACTTAGAAATCCAATTTATGAATATTACATTGTTTTCTTGAATGTGAATTACTGTAGGGATAGTGGGCTTGAGTTATTCTCCAGTAATATTATTCTAATATAGCAATGATTTATGCTAGGTGTTAGTTTTGTCATGTTTCATATTGTATCTATTTATATGTAGTTCTTGGCAAGAATAACTAGCCCAATAGTCCTTAGGTAATGAGTAATTAAGTTCAACAAGTGAACTTACAGCATCCTTTGAAATATAGCATTCACATTTAGCTCTCATTCATGTCAAAGGTTAATAAATTCATGATTTAATAACTTCCTACTCACAATGATAATCAACATTATTTTGTTTCGTATTGCTGGAATGAACATAAATTTATCTTGGTAACATGTATCAGTAGCATTCAAAATTTGAAAGAAAAATTCTTTTCATTATCCAAAACGTTCTTAAGAATTAAAATACCACTAAAAGGAAATGAAAAGCTTACACATTGTGAAAAGATAGCCTTAATTATTTTCTTTACAGAAATAAAACATGAAGATTTAATCCAACAGCAGATGAACTATCTTTAATTTTGTGTTGCAATGTTCACCACTCTTAGGATAAATAATCATTAAAATTATGTCTTATCCTATATCACTGACTCTTCTCAGTAACAAAAAAATTCAGGAACCTTAAATCTCTCAGGGTCATGTACACACCTTGTAAGTGCTCATCTTGCATTTTAGAGGCACCAGATAAAAGACATTTTGCCCCAGAATGTCTTTGGTATTACTATGTAGACACAGCTAAATAAACTATCAGCCTATTTTGAACTCAACAATAGGTCAAGTAGACACTCCAATTCCTTCATTAAGAAAAAAATCATTTGACCTAAAATGGGTTAACTGGTTCAAATAGAAAACTAACACCTGCAAGAACAATTTCTAGTAAGTTCTTGGAGATCTGGATGTAAAAAGAGAGACTAATTATAGGTGAAATACTGAACATATTGCATCCAAGAAGAACTTAAACAGAATTTTAAAGTTTGAGGAATGTTCTACATGTTTTTTCTTGTTCTCAGTTAATGTAAAAATATGGGCCACAATTATATTACATAAAGCTTTCAATTCAAAAGTTACAATTTCTAATCTGCTTAATAAATGGTAACTATTTTCAAATTACTTAATTTTGTGTACCTAAATCCATTCAATTGACATAAGGGGTCAGTTCCCACAGAATCCTTTCTGGAAAGGGCTCTGCAAAGGATTTATCTGAAATCAAAAGGATTGTGGGAGAAGCTATGGCACATGCATAAATAAACAAGAACAAGACATCTCACATAAAGAATCCCATGAATTTTTAGCAAAACCACAAGATATTTTGTCTAAAACTACATTGATATCTGGATTGCAAAGTAAACCTGTCTCATTATATACATTTTCATGTGCAGGCAGAGAACTATATCTTTGTAACTCGTATACCAAACAAATTAAGGTGCTATGAAGGACAGAATTAATTGATATGTGGATAGATAAGATCATTCAGTAGATTATGCAAGTTTTTCTCTTTTTATCAAGACAAAGAAATATTTAAAATCTTTCTTTTCAAATTTTCAATCTTTATTCCACACTAATCTATTGACTGGAGGACAGGGGATATGACAAACAAACAAACCAACCAACCCAAATAAAACTAAACCCACCAGAAAAAAGCATGTTTAAAACTGAATCTACACCTACTATATCCTAATAAATTTCTACTGAAAGGGAAACAAAACTCTTCTTACTGTGCTCTGTATCTTTAGAAGAAGGACTGTTAATCATGCATGGAGAAAACACCCTCCCTGGGGACTGGTATTGTCTGAAGAGTAATGACACTGAACCAATACTTCTCATACTGGCTAACTGTTGGCTCATCATTCAACACTCTAGTTAGTCTCAAATATATCAATTCATTCAGGAAGCTAATAGTCCACCAAAAATGACTGGGATTTCAGTCTACAATGAACATATCTGAAAAATAGACTTAAAAATGAGGAACCACAATAATATGCCGCAGTGCCTAAATTCCTTTCCATATTTAAACTCAAATTAATTTCACACAATACTTACACTGTTTCTTTCTATTAATGGAGTATGTTAATCATACTGGAAACATGTTTGTTATAGCAATATTTTGTAAATATTTTTTAGTGTTTCCAAATGAGCGATTCATAAACAAAGTATATGGAGGGTAATTACATGAAACAATTTTGGAACTACAAGAGAAAAGATTTTGCTTTTAACATAATTGAACTAGTTTTTGTCATGAAATTGGATTGACATATTTTGGAGTACACAGTTGTAATTGCTTCTGGAAAAGTAAGCAAACAACCAAAAATAAAATCAAAGCAAACAATCAAGCAAAAATAATTCCTTATCTGCCCAAGCGGTCTGGTGAAAGCGAAAAGAGAGACCTAACAAATATGACTTATCTAGATGCGAGCAAGAAAAGGGATTTGAGCTCTTAGAGAACTCAGAAGGCAGTCCTGAGTTTTCTGGACTATATAGCTCCAGATAAATTATATTTGAGGATCATAATGAGAGATGTTTGTATGACAGAAAAATATATTATTTTTATTATATATTGTGTTATTAACTCAAATTTCTGTACAAACAGAGTAAATATTTGGGCAGTGGAAAGAATTTTAAAAAGCATAATTTGGTGTCTCTTTATGATTCTGGGTTATCTTATTAAATGCCAGGCTAACACACTGCAAACCATTATGCTCTGTTTTCAATGAAAATGAAATCCTGAAAAACACCTCCAAAACCTTGTGCATAGATTTTTTTAATGTAAATTCAACCATACATTTCAAATTAAATTAAAATAGGAGGAAGAAAGGTTCTATAAATCTTTATCAGTGAACACATGCCCAACTCTCACAGAAGACATATGCTTCATGAAAAAGTTTCTTATGTCATGTCTTCTGCCACCTTCATTCATTCCAGTTTCTTCCATCATATTGCCAAAATACTATTCCCAAAAAGTGCATGAAGATCAAAAAAAAAAATTTAGAACAACAGAAGGAACATAGCAATTGCAAAATCAAGTGCAGGAGGAGGGTTTATTTGCTTATTTTTTGTTTTGGTTTTAATTTCTCTTCTTAACCATTCTTCATCCCATCATTTACATGCCCATTTATCTAGCATCACTTTTCAGTCATAGAGGACTTTTACTTCTGAATTGCACTTGGCCAAAACTATTCCATACATGATGCTCTGCAGGAAACATTATCAAGTTAGACTTCTATCTGCACAGGTATCTTTCTATTGAGGAGGAATAATATGAGATGGAAGTCTAATGAGGTTAGTCTGTGCTTCAGTAATTTCTGTTGGACACTAACTTCATTAAATTCGAGGTTTTTGACCAGTTATTCTTTCTAGCATCTATATAAATCCAAAGTTACAAGTAAAGAAGTACTGACAAGACAACTTAGCGGCTGTGGTGCCATCCAACTTTCAAGTGCTCAGTCTGAGACTCAGATATCATATTTCTTTCTGTCCATATAATACACTTGGTTAAGAATCATTTAAGAATTTATGTTGTGTAAACACAAACATAATGCACAGGCAAATCAGAGACTTCTACAGGGTTTTAATACACTATAGCAAAAAAAATATATAAAACAGTGAAATGTGAAAAAAAATCCTAATAAATAGGAACTAGTAAATGAAATATGTCAAATATTAAAAAAAATATTGTCAGTAGAAGACATGTTGTTAGGTACCTTAAACATCTGTAATTTGAAGGAGAGAAGGAGGAGGACACAGGGACTGTGTTATATCTGTCATGTCACTTTGAATGGTAAGGCAACTGATGGTGCCAAATCTTACCATTGACCATAATATGCAAAGCACAGATTTAACTTTCAAAACCACATGTGAAATCTGAGCACAATAGATTTTTTTGTGTGTGCAGTCCAGTGCTCATTTGCATCTTGCATGACCTTATACTTACTCTATTCTATGTTCTTACCAATTTCTGTCTTCTGCTCACAGAACCATAATTTAAAATCTGCCTTAGAACCTAAACTACATTTGGAAAAGGACCTGAACACTGTACAGGGCAGGGGAACTAGAGATTATAAACTTTGCATTTGCTCTGTTTGTTAGCAGCAACCCCAAAAAGACTTTAATTGTGAGAAACATTCAGAGAAGGGCCAAGTTCCAGACAATATGTGTACAGAAAACCAGACCCACTGACGGGCTATTTTCACACTTGGAAAATATCCAAATATCTTTTGAAGTTTAGTGTACAAAATTATAATAACTAATAGGTATGCTTCAGCTACATTTTCTTCCATAAATAAATATTGCAACGCAATACATAGCTAAAATAGAGATAATAATTTTAAGTTTTCAAAGTAAAACTCCAGCAATTGGTGGTAATTTTCTTTATGGCTAAAATGAAGAGCACTGAAGGAATAATCAATACCTCTGAAAGCAGAATTGACTTTGAGTGCATTTTTAAATTAACTTCTTAAATCACAGTTTGCTCTTAATAACATTTTAACATAATGAAATATTTTATTGTGCTTGCAGTGCTCACAAATGTAAACTATTTTTTAATTAGCTAAAATCTTTCATTCTCGAACTTGATGACAAATCTTCATACAGAAAACATAAATACAATGGACTGCAAAATTCTCAGCCACAACTTTGTAACTAACTGTTTTTCCCTGTTCAAACTTTGTAAGGATCATTTAAGGATGCAGCAAAACAGGGATCAATAGGGAAGAAGTAATTGAGGTCAGTTAGGAGAAGGCTGGGGCACAGACAGGCAGGCGGCAAAAAGGGAGCCAAGACACAGGAAAAGCAGTAATAAGGTGTGTTAATGTTGAAATTGGTGCTGCCTGGGTGTACCTTCTGGGCAGTCCTACACTTGATGACTGTAGCCTAAATCAGGAGTGTAGACAAAACTTGTTCCTCTGAGCATAACACAGGAGTCATCCCTGCAGGAAAGACACCTTAGAGGAGCACACCTGGAAAACCAAAGCAAGAGTGTCTCCAGGTGACGTCTTGTTCCCGACAGCACCCA
Source organism: Chamaea fasciata (assembly GCF_029207755.1). NCBI lineage: Eukaryota > Metazoa > Chordata > Aves > Passeriformes > Sylviidae > Chamaea > Chamaea fasciata. The sequence goes on along the minus strand of NW_027094117.1, from coordinate 1,582,583 downwards.
CGTATGCCCGCCGCTTCTAACAAGAACAAAAATTTGACATAAACATTTCCACGCAATTCATGCAATTCATATTTTGGATTTTTCAGCTGCGGCTGTACTTGAAATAAGAAAAATGGATCCAATGGAAATAAAATGTCAACATTTATTAATTTGGAGAGGTCAAAGCAATAGTTTTCTTAATTATTTTTTTTTAATTACTGGTATTCATGGTTTAGGATTTGTCCAAGCACGAGTAACAATTTTTACTTTCAGTAGTACCAGAATGCTTTTTTTTTTGACTTGCAAGACTCACAAAAAGATGGAGATGGGGAAAAAAGCAAAAGGTAGACAATGAAGACTATGCACACACATGGGATAGATTAAACTACTAGGAAAGTTTTGCCTGAGATCTGTGAAGCTTGGTTTCCTGTGCCTGAGGAAGAACTTGAATTAGTATCTCGAATTTATTGTGATTAAATGGTTCCTACTCACCTTAATATTTGGTATCGCATGCATACACATATACAACATTGCTGGACTGCAACTCTCCTAAATGGTGTCAGCAAGAAAGCTATAAGCTTAAGTACATGAAACGCACTAGGGAGAAGAGAGAATTTTTTTTCAGAAGTATTTGTTAAATTCCTTATTCAGTTTGCTTTTTTTCATGGAGGTTCTATGATCAAATGAAGAACTTTAAATATTCACCGCCTACTATGAACAAAATACAGAATAAACTACAAAAAATGTAATTTACTGAGCTGAGAATCAAGTGCTACATGTTAGAGAATCCATTGCTTCAAGAAGACTAAATATGTATTACTTTTATTATCAAGTAAATTTCAACAGAACCTAATTGTGCAGTCCCTCCGCCCATCCATCTCTGTATCTTATACTTCTTGTGCAAAACGATTTTTCTGTAATTTTTTATTAAACTAAAATATTTTCACTTCATTTATCTTAGATTTATACATCTTGCTCCACATAAGGAGCAACACATGATGAACTCTGAGCAGGAAAAACATAAACTTTCAGATGGAAGCAGCAGAAGTCTACCCCAGTAATGATAGTTTCTTTTCTTGATTAGAAGAAAATAAATATGGATCTAAAGAAATGAAGGCTCCCATCTCACCTTCTATAGATTAATCCTTCATTTGTAACATTATGAAATCCAATAAGGATTTTGTTCTATAGCAGTTTAGTGGATTCAATAAAAAAGCAAGCTTATCAAACTGTGAAGCATTTCAAATTTCACACAGTACAGCCAAGATGAAAAAAGGGTTACTATGTGACCAAATTATAGGATGCGATTTAATTATTTTAAGAGATGAAGAAGGAAGAGTTTGTATGCAGGCAGATTTTAAAAAGAAAACCCTGTATAATCTGGAATGGTTTCAGTTTTAAGTAAAGCCCTCACTTAGCTGTCCATTATGGGTTTCTTTTTCCAAGTCAGTATGAGTCATAGTCATTAAAATTGTCATATTTCAGCAACTCTGACATTCAGAGACAGTTTTCAGACGTATCTTTGAAAACGTTCCTTCTGTTGTCAAAACGCCGTGGAAGTTACAGCCTCAACAGCACTCTACACTCAGCTGATGGAGACATGGATGTAAGCAGGAATGGTGGCAGTGACTTTGGAACTCAGATGCAGGCAATGCTTCACAAATTAATTCTGCAAGTTCTTCTCCTTGCAGAAGTGACTTGTGCAACACTCTAGTTTACATTTCTGGAAAAAAAATTATGTGGGAAACCCCAGAAATCAATCAAAAAAGACATGGACTGAAATGTAAATAACAACTTTTCATTTCTTTCAGCATATGCCATCAAATTTTGTGTTTTGCATTTGTATTCTTACCAAAAGAAATATCCTAGGCCCTTTATGACTCCGTTTAAAAAAGAAAGTTGCACTATTAAGTCTACTGTAAGTTGGTCAGAAACTTAGAGTAGGGCTTTCAGCTCTGAAATTCTTTTGTGAAGATGCCTAACTCATATCCATCCAGATATACCTCAAATCCTGTAGACAACACTTGTAGTTAAATCCTTTCCTTAGCTGTTATTTTATACTTCTATTGTCTTCCTGGTCATCAGCATTCTTTATATTTTCAACCATATGACACCTTTATATATAGTCTAGAAGTAACTAAGATGGTAATTTAACCTTAAAACTTGCTGGATCTGCACACCTAATGCAGCTGCAGTATTAAGGCTTACAAAATTTCTTTTCTGTATCTTCAGTGCTTTGCTTATCAACTGCATTGAGATGGAAAATGTGAGGCAAATACAGCATATTATTACTTCCCATACAATTTAGGTTAATAAAAATGCCATACTGGGATATTTTCCAAGAATTGTTTACTGCCAAATGTTAATGAATACTAATTTAAATTTAATCAGGACAGCATTTCACAAAAATTTTGAATTAAAAGGAAAGCATTTTTCTATTGCCAAGAGATAAGTGGTGTTCAACAAAGTTTAAAATATATCTAAAATTCAAATTTTATTTTGATACACATTTTACTAAATACATATCAAGTGGTATAAAAGCCAGTTTATTTGAGAATAGCATACAATCTACTTAACAAAGAGATTTAATTTATGATTAAATGTTAGGTGCTTTGTGAGTCAGATATCAGTGAGCAGCTATCATTAAAGGTACAAAGATAAATATTCACGAATAAAAAGAAGCATATTTATTATTGAGAAATTTATGTCAATTTTTAAGATTAATTATTCTTTAAAAATTATAAAGTATACCAATATTAATAATCGGAAGGCAAATTTCAGATAACTATTGAACCTGAAATCCACATAGAACGATAGAATGGTTTTGATTGGAATGGATGATGATCTTTTCCCAGTCCCTCTGCCATGGGTGGGGAACATTTTATTACACCAGGTCGCTCAGAACTCCAGCCACACATCCAAGAATAGAACATTCACAACATCTTCAGCCAATCTGTTCTAGTGCTTCACCACCCTCTCAGAAAAAAAAATAAAAAAAAAAATCTGAATACATAATTAAACATTTCCTATTTCAGTTTCAACCCATTGCCTCCTTGTCTTGTCACTACATGCTCTTGCAAAAAGTCTTTCTCCATCTTTGTTGAAGCCTCAGTTCTGGTACTGGAAGACCACAATTAGGTCACTCTGAATTCTTCTCTTTTCCAAGCTGAACAAACTAAGTTTTCCCAGCCCTTCCTCGTAGGAGAGATGCTCCATCCCTCTAATCATCTTGGCTCTCCTCTGGATTTGCTCCAAGGGGTCAAAGTCTTTCCTGTACTGGGGACCGCAGAGCTGGGTGCAGCACTCCTGGTGGGGTCTCACCAGAGAGGGGTAGAAGGCAGAATCACCTCTCTTGACTTGCCTTTGATGCAGCCCAGGATATCTATAGCTTTGTGGTCTAAGTGCACGATGTTGGTTCATTTTTCATCTCTCATCCCCCACTACCACCCCCAAGTCCTTCTCAGCAGGGCTGCTCTCCATCAGCTCACCCCCAGCCTGCATTGAAACTGGGGATTGACCCAACCCAGTTGCAGCACCTTCCATTTGATCTTAATGAACCTAATGACATTTTCATGGGCCCACTCCTCAAGCTTGTCCTGCTTCCTCTGGATGCATCCCCTCCTTCAGATGTGTCAACATCATCATCCAGCTTAGTGTCACCTGCAAATTTGCTGAGGGTGAACCTGATCTCACTGCCTACATCATTGATGAACGTACTACGTAACACTGGTCCCAGTATGGACCCTTGAGGGCCACCACTCATCTCAGATGTCCACAGGGACTCTGAGTCATTGACCACTTCTGTCTAGATGCAACTTTCCAACTGACTCCTCATTCACCTAACAGTCCACCCGTCAAATCCTTTTCTCTCCAATTTAGACAACAAGGGAAAGATTTTCTCTTCTGATTGTCTGCAATGCTTAACTGCTAAATTACTTCTGGCTCCTTTTGGCAAATCTGTCACTAGTCATCTTCAAGACTAATCTGTCATTAAAACGGCCAAGTTTCAGCAGCCTTTCTCCATTTGGTCACTGGGCTTGTGATCCTTTCCCTGTCTTCAGCAAGTTAACAGCAGCCGAGACAGCCATGGCAAGGGAGGGAATACATACTGTCAGGGTATTGGAAGCAAAAGGGTAAGCAAGAAAGAGCTGAGTCATTACTTAAGGGGCACCAAACACTGATGCTGGGAAGGATGAAGTGTTTACAATTCTGCTTCAGCTTTCATTAAGGAGGTTAGGGATTAATAGACATCACACTAAGACAAAATAAGGAAAAAGTTTTTTAGATATAGCTCAGATGAAATTTTATTGTTGATGAACTTTCCTGCAGGGGACTTAAAAAAGTGAGTGAGGAAAGAGAATAAATGATCTTCCAAAATATTAGAAAAGAGCAAAAACTTTTTTTTTTTTTTTTTTTTTTTTTTTTTTTTTTTTTTTTAATGGAGGAAAATTGCCCTGGCAAACTGGGTCCCATTGTGGAAGAATATGTTAGTACAAAAATATGGAATATCAAAAGATGTTTACTGTTTAACAGTACATTATGCCCTAAAAAATTGCATTCAACCAGATACCTCACCTCATTAGTATGTTTGAAATATCAAGGTATTTCAGATAGTGCCTGGTACTATTTTCTTAAATGACCTAGAAAATTACAGTGAAGAAAAATCTGCTGCAAGGTAAGAATATAAATGTTTGGAAAATGGTACTCGGTGCTATTCATTGCACAAAGTAGTACAAGAAAAAATGTTGTGGATGTTTACATACGTATTTGTCTTTCCTTAACTACTGTTTAATACACTTACCATTTTATAACAGAAAATAGAGTACATTATTCAATTTGCAGATCACTTTAGACTGGACTAGGCTTTGGAGAGCACATTAAAATTCAAAGAGACTTGAGAAACTGCAGTTGTTTGTCTTCCAAAACAACTGCAAACTGAATGTTTGCTGACAGTAATGCATTTTTGCTTAAAATAGTAGGAAAGATTGCTGTTGTCTTCACTTAAAAACGACATCCTGATAGCAAAACTGCACATATGAATATTTTGGGGCAAATAAGAAAATTGCCCAAAAGTTTACAATAATGATTCTCTTACTTGGTATTTTCTTCAGTCTCTTTCTTTAGATTACCAGAAATAATGAGCTTTCTCTTTTTTGATTTTCCAGGTGGCAGTGCTTTGTGATGCCCATGTAACTTCTACTGGACAGGTAACACATGTTCTGACCATCACAGTATCCTAATTACTGACCCTTTTTGTTAATTATGCCTTCTTATTAGTTATATGCTGTAGCCATCGAACTGCCAAGCTCAGAATATAACAAAATTATGAAAAATATTTCCATCCTTATTTATACACTTGCAGCTACATAGCAATGCCTCGATTTTACATCCTAAATTTTATTTATATGTAACCTCATGGAACTGCTACATATTGGAATAAATTGGAAAAAAAGAAATAGACTTTCCATTAAAAGCAGAAAAATATCTGGCAGTTATACTTTGAGGAGAAAGTTGAGGGGAGAAGGGGAGAAGAGAAACAGAATGAGAGAGAGATTAAGTAGAAAGATATCACCACCACATAGATTTTTGTGGCATCCTGCCGGTCCTTCTTCACCACAGGTAGGGTCCCAGAGTCATTCTTGTCTACAAAAACACTTTTGAACAGTCCAAGTCCCAGGTAACCCCAGGGCAGAGATGCCATTCCCACAACCTGGACTGGCATGTATGTGTATCCTTTCCCACAGTTTGTGACCATATAAATTTTTTCATCTGGATAAGTCTTATCTCAAGTCCCCACAGTCTGCACACTATGGTGTGCTAATTGTGAGTCTTCACCTTTGTTAGACATGGAATCAAGGCCTTCCTGTTTTGCCACCTGTGCTTATCTCAAATTCCTGATGTGGTGGCTTATCTTATGGGAACTTTTTTCTTTAACAGTGTTTTGAGAAATGCAACTGCATTCTTTAAGTCCTCACAAAATTCTACCTCTAAAAAAACCTGTGAGCAAGGGATTAAAAATATGGCATAGTTTGTCAGGTAAAATCAGAGAAAACACAGCATGAAAACAATTCTGCAAACAGAGAGAATTATAATTATGTGAAACTTCAAATACATACTAATGTAAAAAATAATTTTATAGTGTCCATAACATAGAGTCAAACCTTTCTACTTTTGTACTATGTACTTAAAGCCAGAAAATTTCAAACAATATTTGATCTTAAATTGTTATGTTAACAGTTGTTACTGTAAGTATGATGACATTTGGATGGAAAGCTATCAGGTTGTTCAAAAAATTACAATACTCTAATCTGAATCACAAAGCATTTTTTTCAAGGGAAAATCCCAACAGTATACACTTTGGGACCCTCAGTTCAAATGAAAGTGTGAATAAGCAGTTAAAAAAAATTTCTCAAATATTTGATTTTCTAATTTGGTCAGACACTGAATGTAAACAATCAAAAGACCATTTATACACATAATCATAGACAAAGCCCCATATTTCCCTTTCAAAAGGAAGGATAAGAGAAGCAGACAAGAGCTTGTTTTATTGCCTTATCTTCAGTGCTGAAGAATTCTTTTAAGGAAGTAATATATTTCTGCAAAAAATACTGGAACTTCTTGTTCGCTTCTTCTTAATGCATTATCTGATTGTGATATGAAATGTGGAGGAATGAAACGGATTGTAAATAAAGATTTCGTTGTCATTAACAGTTGCTTGAAAATTAAAATGGCAGTCAGAGATTTCTAAGAGCATAACTACATGTGCATTTTCTTGTTAGGATTCCCAGAAAGAGCATGAAGACAGAAGTTGTCCAAACATCCACCATTTCGTGAAAACAACAGAAAAAAAATCTGTAACCTTGCAATATAAAATTTTAAACTATTCTAATTCATGTGACGACAAGGCACTTGATACAATCAACAAATATCTTGATTGCAACTAGAAAGTTTATTATCATGGACAAAAAGCTGGTAACTTCTTAATCTGGAAATATAAAATTTTACAGAATCTGGGAATCTGTCTACTGAGACTAGAAAATACCGGAAGTATAAGGTACTAAAAGTTTGGTGCTAAATAATAACTCAAGTGAGAGAATATACCTCTGGGAGAGCAGGGGTCTTACATACCATCAGAGATGGGGAAAATAAGGAAATGCTTCTCCTATTAATGTGTGTATATTTTCCAATAAAATAAAACAACAAAGAAAATCATAAGTCAGATTTATTAAACAACCTCCCCCCCCCCCAAGTTTCTTTTAAAACAATCTGTTCACAGAGGGACATTAAAAAATATCTCATAAAAGGCTTTCAATGGCAAAATTCCCCCAAAATCATAATTTTTTACCTTCAAAAGAACCTTTAAGCTGAAATAGAAGCATCATAAGGTCATGTCTAGAACAGTAAACAGAATCTCCCTGTGCCTGTTCTCTGCTCTGTTCAGCCTCTGGACCCAGGCCAAATGGCATGGCATCACTTACCTCCATATGGCTAAATGCTCCTTTCCTCCAAAATGCTGGCTGTATTCAAAGTGCCTACTATGTTCCCCAAATTATGCTAACTTCTGAATGAGGTCGAAAGGTACTGGTTTGTACAACCAAAAACCATTCTAAGACCAATGCCTTATCAGTGTTGACCATATTATGCCAGTCACATTGGCACTATTTAATTTAATTAAGTCTAATATAATTTACTACTACATGTGTATTTGTAAAATTCTAGCAGTTCCCTTTTTATAGAGCCTATTTTGCAAACCATCAGTGTCTTTATTACTGTGATTTGTCAACATTTATTGGGAAGTTTTCAATTCAGATTAAAAAATAAACATTGAATAAAAGATCAGCCAGAATATTTTTTGAAAATAACATGAAAGCAAATCCGTTCTAAGAAGATTCTGAGTCACAAAAAAATGACAGTGCGGCGGTGCCTGCGTTATCAAGCTCGGGCCAGCCCTGGCACCGCTGCAATCTGGTGGGACTGGGGTGGTCAGGAGCATTAGCAAGACGATGGCAAGGAGGAGAAAGGAGGGACTCTCGAGAGGTTCAGTTAACGCAAGTTTATTGGGATCCAGCGTGGAGCCCTCACCTTGGGATGTCTGCCTCAGGAGAGACCAAAACCGTCCCAGGGGAGCAGCTTTTAAAGGGGGCGTAACACAGGGGCGGGTTCAACCAGGGACCAATAGGGTGCAACAGGGGAGTGGCTCACAACATAACAGACATGTACAACAACCAATCAGTACGAAGTGGGAGGGGGCAGCATTGGTCTTGTCCAATCACTCAACACCTCTCCTGGAATCTTCTAGGTGCAGGGAGGGGCCCCCAAGTGATGGACAGGACCAGGGAGTTATATAACATATGATTGACATATAACTGTCACTAAGGAACAATTAATCATAGAACTGTATCTGGAGAGAGGGCAGGGAGAAACCAAAGGCAAATAACAGAAAGGGGTACAAGGAACAAACCACTTGACAATATGACATTAACTTGTGAATAATCATTAAATCAAAAATGCACCCCCACATGACAGCAACTATTATTGGATCTACTGAAGAAAAACCACCCTATATTCTTTGCATCACTAGTATTTCCACAGAGATTGATGTAATTCATAGAAACACCACTAGAAGTCTTAGTCTGAGATAAAAACAAAACAACATAGTGATTTTTGTAAGATATTCTAGAACTTAAAATATATAGTAGTAGTGTCTATGTGAATCAGCAAGTGGTATGGATGACTGGCCTCCAGATGCTAGGGTCTAAGGATATTAGGTGGAGTGTGGCATAGGAGCAGAAATGTGCGTGCTTTGCCAAACCTGTAGGAGATGGAGTTCAGCTGTTTCTCTTGATCATAACTTAGGAGAGAAGGCATGACATTGTCTTCAAATAAGGGTGATTTATAGTCAACTTGGGAACTGTGGGTAAAAAAGCTATGTATTTCACAACTGAACTGACAATGTTACAACCAGAGAAATTGTGGGAAATTATTTAGGAATTTAAGAAGCTTTATATTCTTTAACTTCCCTATTTTTTGAAAATTATTGGTGTCATGATTTCATTTTCTCTAGCCTTAGTTTACTTGTGAATCTTTACCTATGACAAATCCTATAGCATTTAAACTTCTGAAGGGAAATTCTCCAACCATTTAAAAACTGCTTAAGGGTGTGTTTATACAGGTGCTTCTGATCACGATGAAATGGATTGAGAAATTACTGTCCCTCAAACTTACAGAAGATAAGTCACTGCTCTTCTAGGCTCCTGCAATGCCAAATAAAATGTATCTGCTCAAGTCATCACTAGGGGTAATTCATATAACATTTTTTTATCTGGCATTACTAAGGAGACACTCATCAACAACTGTGGAGAAGCAATTTTTTTTTACCACCTGAAATATAAGCAGTTGGTCATGTCACCACAGTTTCAGAAACCTAGCCTGTGCTGTGCTAGCTCACTTTTAATTTTGAGAAATTACACCATTTAACTTTTTAACTTATGGAAGGCAAAATAATTCTCAAAAGTTCAATCTCAGTTAAAAACTCACTACAAAAAAACATATACAAGTACTGACAAGTGAATCAGCTCTGGTTTACTTTTGGTATGGCTTTGTTATTCTTTTCTTGCCTTTAGAAAGCAATCATAGTAAATAGGTGTAGGCATATCTACAGTATTTTAAATACGACTTTGCATACTATTATGAGAAGAAAATCAACTCAACAATTTGACTCAGAGGAATGCCACAGCATTATGTGTATACATTATAAACAATTGAAGAGTTTAATTTCCCCCTATTACCATCTATTCCCAGTGTTTCTCAGTTTACTTATCAAAATAGACTCAGAATATATCTACATATCATAAAAATTGTTTAAAGGCTTTGTAGACACCAGAACTTTAAATAATAATTCTAAAGCATTACTTATTTGCTTGAATCATTTAGCACACTGACATTTTCTGCACTGAGTTCTGATCTCTCAATGGATGTCTCGTCCCATCAATTTCTTTCTCCACTTTCTTTAGCTTGAGTATTCTATAGTTCTGTTTCACAGCATCTTTTTAACACTCTCTAGCCTCTGAATGTATAATTAACCACCCACAAAATAAGCATTTTTATAGCTGAACTGCATGTTCATTCATTCATGTGAGAATTTCCACACAGAAGTGAGAAGCACAGGGCTTGCTCTCTTTTTTTTTTTTTTTTTTTTCCTGCTTATTCTCAATGAAATTTACCATCTTCTGGATTAAAATATGTGACAGGATAAAATTCAAAACCAAAATTATGCCTTATCCTTTTAATTTGCTGAGAGGTATATCCCATCTATTACTAGTAACTATCACTCCCCAGTACACATATAAGCTCATCACTCTCAGACTTGCTGTATCTTTTGACTATGTAATGCAGAGACTCACATAGACTAAGACTACTCTTTATCCTAAGGGGTTTCTCTGCATGATGGCTCCCTTTTTGCTTGTTTTATCCATCAATAATCAACTAAAACTCAACTTCAGTCCTAATCCACCAGTTCTCCTTGAGGTACAATATGCAAATAGCTTGACATAAATCATGTGCCTAAAACTAAACAGTGCTCCAAACCTTTGTAATGGAAAGAAGGAAAAAACGAGGGTTAATAAAATCTGACTCTTTTGGATACCTACTTCAAGCTTCTTTTCTTTGGAAGTGCTTTTTACTACTTGAAAGATTTATTAAAAGGATATATATCCCTAGGCCATTTTTCCTACAAAACATGAGCATGAGACTTCCTTAGGGACACGACTATTTGAATTTGTTTCATTTGAAGAGCATTAGAAAGCCAGAAACACAAAGAGAAAGTGTCAGGAATCTGACTCATAACAGGAACATAAAGATTAACCACTTTCATCTGTTTGCCTGACTAATAGATACAAAAAAAAAAAAGAGCCATGAATACTTTCAAGCAAAATCTGTAAAGTTATTCAAGATTTGAGTGGCAATGAATAATCCAGGGAAACTATATCAGGGGTGGAAGCTGAGAAATGCTGTTTAATAAACAACAAAAATAGAAGTGATACACAGTGTGTAACCAACAGACAGGAAAGTTTACCTCTGATGGTTATTATTTTGGCTACACTTCAGGGAACTACTGAAATTGTCTGCCTGGGGAGATGGTGGAGTCACCATCCTTGGATGTGTTTAAAAAAAGACTGGATGTGGCACTCAGTGCCATGGTTTAGTTGAGGTGTTAGGGGTGGGTTGGCCTTGATGATCTTGAAGGTCTCTTCAATACCCGTGATTCTGTGATTCCGTGAACATATAAGCTACGGATGGAAGGCTGCAAGAAATCAAAATGTCTCCCTTAGACAACTTAAAAGACAAGTGTAATTTTATAGTTCTGTTCATATGTCTATGTCAATCCCATATGAGTAGACTCAGACATATTCGACCAGTAAGCTAATTGTCTTAGTGTAATTCCTATGAGTAAAGTCCTAGAACTCCAGTAGGAGAACCATTTTTTTCTTCTTCTGGATGGAGAAGCAAGCATAGATAAATTACAGAGTTAAGTTAATATTTTTATGTACCAAATGATCAATTTAAATATTAATGCAGATTTTAAAATGACTAAGATCTATAACATGGCAAGGAAATGATGCAATTCTCCTCAAATCAGAATATGTGAACAGACCTAATCAGTTAAGAGGTATTAAAGACAGAAGAGAGAGCATTCTGTCTATCTCTACATTCATTGATTAAAACTATTTTATATATAGATACTCCCATCTTTTAGAGTGTGTAACTAGAAACTAAGTAGCCAGTATTCACTAGAGGTGATTGCATATATTTCATGCATATACATAGATGCATTTCTAGACTCCCAGAAATTATTGAAGTTTCATCTGTCCTATTCTAGATGAAGATTTCTAGGCATTTCTTCCTGCTGCTCTCCTAAGCAGCACATACTCAGATCAGTTCCTGGATAAAAAATGAGTTGTCTCTTCTGTTTGGTTTAGAATGGCTTTTGTCTCTTTTTTATCATTGAATACTGAGAAAAAAGCTGAGGTACCATAGAGTTTTCAGTCCCGCTGCTGTGGCATAAATCAATATTTAAAATGCACAGTGGCAATTTTTTCTTCCTTTGAAAGCAGGACTTGGTGCCCTAAATTCTTGTACTGTTAAATCCAAGACTATCAGTGTTAAACTCTAATACTCGTTTGTATCCAGAAGCACTACTTCACTGATTAACTAAACAAAACAGTAATGTACTTGTCATGAAGTAAATATAAGAGTAATAAAATTTATAATTTGTGTTTGATTTTTGTGCTTCCCTGGAGGAATTTTCAAGCTATAATACTTTATGAATGAAAAGTTAAAACACTCCAGCTCAAGGGAAATAATTCCTTCAACCTTATTTATTGATTTCACAGAGTTAGAATAACAAACTTTTGAGAGCTCATGAGTGCATGGGTACAGCTGGCCAATGTAAAGATTTCTGGTTGAAAATGCAACCTATTTCATCACTTTCCTAGGGATAAATCTTATTCTAAAACATTACTTAGTAAGGTACAGGTGAATTGCAGGTATTCTGTGTATCATCTTATTGCCACCAACTTTTCATGTGTGGGGTTTATGAGCCAGCAGGTGACGATATGCAGTTTCACTGCCATATCCCTCTCCTGCATTTCGCCATGAAGCTTTTAATTCTGTAATTATGTCCCCGATGCAGTGTACTCTGTGACACCCCTCCCAAGTGGGCAGATGTTCCTAAGGAGATTTCTTACGTGGTGAAAGGAACCTCCCTTGGGTTTAGCACTGTCAGACTGCATTAAGAGCAGGTATGAAAGGTAGGAAGCAGATGTGTCGTGCTATTTCTGTTTGACACACTGTCCCTCTAGCCAATGTTTTCTACTGGTACGGCAGCACTGAGCCAACAGGATGGAGCCTGCAGAATACATCGTTAACCTGTAACCTCATCCAGTCTGCATGCAGTCTATTTAGTCTGTACTCCAATGATTCACATTTTTTGTGTTTACTGCTGCTGATACATTTGTTGTTGTCCTTTATTTTGCTCCCAATAATAAACAGCTGACTCAGAACCAAAATACTAAGGTGAGGAGACCTGCACTGGAGGGAGAAGAGGAGGAGGCTGTGAGGGACAGTTAGTGACCTGCCGACTTACTTGCACGACGAAGCCTGAAGCATCTCTTTTTCCCCTGTCTCTTCACACTGACGGCCCCAGAGCACATCTGCATCACATGCAAGGGGAGGGGGCGGCTTGGTGAGAGGCGCCGGGATAGACAGAAAATTGTATACTGAGGACCTTGACAGCCTCACGGGCGGGATTTTTTTTTTTCCTTCTTTCCCCTCCTACGTACAGTGCATATAAAGGAGCCCCGATTTCCTTCTGTGCCAGCTCTCGGGCTTTGCCATCCCAGATAACGGCAGGCATGGGACTCCCTGGAGAAACGGGATGGGAAGGTGGGAGGTGGAGAGAGGCTTCCAGGTGACTTTTTCCTCTCTGCCTGCACTCGGTCACGGAGCTCTCAGAGACTGAGGAGGTGCCACCTGCCTCCCGCTGTGGCTGCTGCTGCTGCTGCTGCTGCCGCCGCCGCCGCTCCTCTCAGGGCTGTAGCTCGCTCCCCCGTTGATCAGATTAGCGTGTCGTCGCAGCCTCCCGGACCCGCTCTTCCCTCGCAAGTGTCCGTCTCCCCTGAGAGATGTCTCTCATTTCTGCCTCTCTGTCCTCCCCTTTCCACTGATCACCGTGCAGTTCTCGTCAGCTCTGGGCATCTCTCCCTCTTTCTCCCTCTCCTGCTGGGTGTCTCTACCTCCTCTTGGCTCTGTGCATCGCTCCATCCCTCCTCTATCTCTCCGCACTGGTGCGTGCGCGCATCTCTCTCCGCCCGGCGGCTGCCACTCCTCGCCCTACAAGCCCAGCGCTGCCCGGAGGAGCCGCCTTTAACTGCTTAAAGGCAGCGGAAGGGCCTCTCATCCGTGTGAATCCGCTGATGTAAGAGGAGAGTGGAGCTCCTTGCAAACCTCTTCCCACACTGGAAACACTCGTAGGGCCTCTCCCAGCTGTGGATGCGCTGGTGCGTTCTCAGGTGGGAGCTCCATGCAAAGCTCTTCCCACATTCCGAGCAGGTGTAGGGCCTTTCCCCAGTGTGCACCACCCTGTGCTGAACGAGACTGGAGCAGTCTCTGAAGCTCTTCCCACATTCCCCACACTTGTAGGGCTTTTCCCCCGTGTGGATCCTCTGGTGTTTTCTCAGGCCGGAGCTGTAGCTGAAGCTCTTCCCACATTCCACACATTCATAGGGCCGTTCCCCAGTGTGGATCCTCTGGTGTTGCATAAGATTGCCCTTCTGGCTGAAGCTCATCCCACATTCCCCACACTCACAGGGCCGTTCCCCACTGTGGATCACCTGGTGTTCAATCAGACTGTACTTCCGGATGAAGCTCTTCCCACATTCTCCACACTCGTAGGGCTTTTCCCCACTGTGAATCCTCTGGTGTACCACCAGGCTGGATCTGTAGCTGAAGCTGTTTCCACACTCCCCACACTTAAAGGTCCGTTCCCCGGTGTGGATTCTCTTGTGCTAGATCAGGCTGGAGCTGTGCCTGAAGCTCTTCCCACATTCCCCACACTTGTAGGGCCGTTCCCCAGTGTGGATCACCTGGTGCTGGATCAGGTGGGAGCTGTAGCTGAAACCCTTCCCACATTCCAGGCACCTGTGGGGTTTCTCCCCTCCATGAGGCTTCTCCACCAGCTCTGAGCTCCGGCTGGATCTCCGGCCGCCCTCCTGGCACAGGGCGGGTCTCTCCTCCTCGCAGCTCCCTGGGCTGGGTTTGCAGCCCCTCCTCCTGCGGGATCTCCGGGGCTTTTTCCTCCTCCTCTATCTGGACACTCCATGGGAATGAAAAATCCTGGTTTGGGGAGAAAACAACAGGAGAGTGCCTTAGGCTGGGGTTTCCTCCTTGCCCATGTTCATCTCAGGAAGTCAGTGGACACCTTATGTCTGTAAGAACCTCCAAAACACCAAGATTCAGCCCAAAAATCCTCCAAACATCACAACATAGATCAAAAACACCCCAGTCACCCAGACTCAGCCAAAACCTCTTCTAAAATATAGAGATTCAGCCCCTTACAAAAAAACAAAGCACCAACATTCAACCCAATAAAGCTCAGAAACACTAAAATTCACCTCCATGAAAATCATGGATCAGCTGCTGCATGTGGAGGGGGCAACGCTGCCGGGGCTGGGGAGAGGCTGCAGATACAGGGAGAGGTGGAACCTTGTGCAGCCTCCTTTTCCTACTCCTCCTCCTGTGTCCCTACTCTTCCTCACACTCCTCTTCCTCCTCCTTTTTCTCCTTCTCCTGCACAATCCCACCCCCTCCTCCCATGTCCATCCTTTGAACATTCAGTCCTTCAGCCCTGCTGCTCCTTCCCTTCTCCTCCTGCCCCCAGGCCCAGCACCCACTGCCGGCTCCCTCTTCCCCCCAAACCCACAGCATCCCACCGCAGGGGCACGGATGGAGCTGGGGCAGGTCGGGCTGGGGCAGCGCTGGGCTCTCGGCCGCTCCCGCCCGCACTCGCTGCCCACTGCAGCCGCTCCCGCCACGACAGCGCGGGGGGCCCGGCCTTGGCGCTCCCCCCTCCCACCTCCCCAAATTCCCCTGGCAAGGAAGCAGGGTTCCATCTGCAGGCCACAAGGACACTGCAGGCACACACGGCAGCACCCTCAGCAGGAGCAAGTCCACCCCTGCATGGACATGGATTCCTGGGGCTGCCAGAGCTCCCATTCCACCAGGGACCCACCACACTGCAGCCCTTGACAACATTCAGGCTGGGGCTGCATCCACACGAGGCCTTTCCTCATACACACAGGGGCCTCTCCATCCACTCTGGATCTTAGACCTAAGGGGGGAAAATGCCAAAAATGTCTTTGATTATTCAGGGGCTAAGTGGGAAAGGTGAGCAGATGTGTTTTATTCAACCACTATCAGCAGATGTGGGAGATGGGTTTGAAATGCAGGAATTTTTATTTGCTCATAATTCTGATTGTAATTTACTGGGAAGGGATTTGATGGCTAAATTTGAAATGCAAATCAATATTGTAAAAGGTGAAACACAGGATTGTTCTCTTGTACCTTTGTGTCAAATGTCTGGCAAGGCCTGTGCTGAAGTGAACCCACAAGTGTGGGCAGCCCCAGGGAAAGAGGGAAAATTACATACCCAGGCTCTCCAAATTACTCAGAAGTCACCAGGACAAGTGGTGTCTAAAAGCAATCCCCTATTCCAAGGGAGGGAAGGAAGGGCTTACAGCCTGGTATTGAATCGTGTAATGCAGGATGTGGATGACTTGCTCCAGTCAGGAGGACAAGAAGTGGTAGAAGAAGCCTCTGTGAATTGGCTCAATTTTCAGGCTAAAAACCACCGTGGAGTATTTGAAAAAAAAAAAAAAAAGGCTGTTGGGGGTTAGGTTTGTTCCTTCTTTTTCTAAAGAATTTTTTCCCCACAAGTTACCAAGGAGACCAAGTGTTGGATACTTGAGAGTACTTAACTGAAACAAAGAGGTTGACAAAGGTGGAAGGGGGAGATAACGCAGGGCGTTCGGGGAGACGCGTGTCTGCCGCTCCTCGAGGAGCTCAGCCGCCGCAAAGCACGCCAAGGGGAGAACGGCTGTTGCTGGCTGGAGGAGTTTCACTGTGGCCAAAGGGATCCAGTCCTGGGAAATCTACTATCACCGATTCGGCCTGAATCCTGAGTTTTCTCTGTCACCCGCGGGAGCTGGGCCGGCTCTGCCTCGCCTTCGGCTCCTTCGGCGCTGCTCCTCTTGCTACAGCGTGACCCTGCACCCCCTGCGCTGCCGGGACATCCTGCCCCTGCCTGCCGGGACACCCTGCCCCTGCCTGCCGGGACACCCTGCCATCCCAGCTACCAGCCCAGGACTTTTCCACTGTTCCAGCTTGGTGCTCTGAGGATCCTGCAGGGACACCGAAACCAAACTGCCCTGGGTTTTGTGAAACAAAGCCCTCAAGGTTCTTGGTACTGTTGTCGTTTTGTCATTAATGCTGTAGTTGTTTGGTGGGGGGGGGGAGTTTTTTTTGTGTTTGTTTGCTTTCTATTACATACTAGTAAAGAACTGCTATTCCTATTTCCCAAATCTTTGTCAAAGAGCCTCTGATTGTAATTTTACCTAGCAGATACCTGTCTTCCCAAACCAAGACAGATTTTGGCGCCCAAGTGTGGGGCTTGAGGGCACTGAGAAAAGAAAAGGGAAGAGAAATAGCAGTTCTTAACTAACCTAGTACTTTCTTTTGTGTGCGTTGGATATAAAAACCTCATTAGGCTGCATCATGTGGTCTAACTTAGCCTGGTTTTGGTGGCATGTGGTTGTGGCTGTATTCCTTCCATTTGCAGGCCCTTATCTAAACATGGGCCCTATAACTAAGGCTACTGTGACTGTCATCCAGTTTATTTTATGGCTTAATAAGGTGAAGAACTCATGGATTTTTAATTTCCTCTGGAAGGCAGGCACATGGATTCAGGGCTATCGTACACTAACTGTGTGTTTTTGGAGTTACTTTAACAATGGTACCTACTGTGAGGAAATGACACCGGGGGAAGTTTCTTTTTCCCAACCCTTTACCCATCTCTTTGGGTCTGCCCCACCAGTTTTTGAAGGGTTTAAATCCTCTCTGAATGCTAATGATATCATACAATGGCTGGTGCTGCTAATATGCGTATTCTATTTAGCATTCAGAGATAAGGGAAGATTGACCTGGATAACCACCCTGATACCTACCCCACAGAATAGGGATGATACCCCAGAGCCTGACTCTGCCCCACAGCCTGCCTCAGAAAGGACCCACCCGGATTGGGTTGAGGTTCTGGTAAAAGAGATACATGAGATGGGCCAGATGCTGAAGGAGTACATTTCCCCAGCTCATGAAAAACCCTCCTCCTGCCCCAAGAAGGCAGAGACTGATGGTGCAGCAGTAGAACCCTCAAACGTTACAACTGTCCAGGTTCCAGCTGAACCACAAGGGCAGCCACAGCCAGCAGCAGTCGCCCCTGTGGAAACAAGGAAGTGTAAAGTGAAATCGTCAGATCCTGGTATTAAGGATAAGAAAGGAGGGTCCTCACAGTCCACAGAAGAGCCACAGGTTGAGATCATCACTGAGTCCCTGACATATGAAAGTCTACGTAATCTGCAAAAAGATATTGCACGACGAGGACGTGAGGCTTATACAGCCTGGCTACTTCGAGTCTGGGACCTTATGGGTACAGGCGTACTACTGGATAGTGCTGAAGCAAGGAATTTGGGACCCTTGACCCAAGACTCAGGTATAAATCAGGTATTTGTAAGAGAGCAAAGGCCGCTTCCCCTTTGGGAACGACTTCTAATGAGTGTGAGAGAGAGATTTGTCCACAGAGACAGAATGCAAGAGCACAACAATAGAATGCGATGGAAGACCCTTGAGGAAGGAATCCAACAGTTGAGAGAAGTGGCAGTATTGGAAGTACTTTTTGGGAAGATCGGACAGCATGATAATGACCCCGACAAGGTTAGATGCACAGGGCACATGTTGTGGAATCTGGCAACTCATGGACCATCTCAATACGCCACATTCATCGCAACAATTAATGCCGAGGATAACCGAGAGACAGTGGGTTCTGTTGCCAACAAGCTCAGAAATTATGAAAGTATGATCAGTGGCCCAATGCAGGCTCATGTCTCTGCAGTGGTGAAGGAACTCAAAGAGGAGATGAGGGAAATGAGAGAGGAGATGAGAAGGAACAGTTCCCATGTAGCACCGGTGCGAGTCACAGGCCCCAGAATCAGAGCCCAACATTCCCCAGCGAGAGAGAGAGGGTACACCCCTCGAGCTGACCTGTGGTTTTAACTGCGGGACCATGGGGAGGACATGGGAGCGTGGCATGGGAAACCTACTTCTGTCCTGGCAGCACGGGTACGTGAGCTCAAGGAGAGAAACGCTAACAGAGGGAGTTCCACTAGAATGAAGGTAGCCTCAGCCTCCCATGAGCAAGCTGCCAGGTATTACGGAGGTGGGAATGCTGTGTCAGATTCCCTCGAAGGAACCTCTACCCTGTATGTCCAAGAAGGGAATAATAACCAGTGCTAGAGGGGCCCTGCCTCTAGCCAGGAAGAGGCACGGGAAAATCGGGTTTTTTGGACTGTGTGGATTCGATGGCCTGGCACATCAGAGCCACAAAAATATGAAGCTTTAGTAGATACTGGGTCGCAGTGTACTCTAATGCCATCGGGACATGTGGGGGCAGAACCGATTTCCATTGCTGGGGTGACGGGGGGATCACAGGAATTGACTCTGGTTGAAGCCGAGGTGAGCCTGACCGGGAAGGAGTGGCAGAAACTTCCGATTGTGACCAGCCCAGAGGCTCCGTGTATTCTGGGCATAGACTTCCTCAGGAATGGATATTATAAAGACCCTAAAGGACTCAGATGGGCTTTTGGAATAGCTGCTGTGGAGACAGAGAACATTAAGCAGTTGAACACCTTGCCGGGACTATCAGAGAACCCATCTGCAGTGGGACTCCTGAAGGTAGAAGAACAACAAGTACCTGTTGCCACCTCGACAGTGCACCGTCGGCAGTATCGGACAAATCGGGACGCCGTGATCCCCATCCACAAAATGATCCGTGAGCTGGAGAGCCAAGGGGTGGTCAGCAAAACCCACTCACCCTTCAACAGCCCCATCTGGCCTGTGCGCAAGTCTGATGGAGAATGGAGACTGACTGTGGACTATCGTGCATTGAATGAAGTGACTCCACCGCTGAGCGCTGCTGTGCCGGACATGCTGGAACTTCAGTACGAGCTGGAGTCCAAGGCAGCGAGGTGGTATGCCACTATTGACATTGCCAATGCATTTTTCTCCATTCCTCTGGCTGCAGAATGCAGGCCTCAGTTTGCTTTCACCTGGAGGGGCGTGCAGTACACCTGGAACCGGCTGCCCCAGGGGTGGAAACACAGCCCCACCATCTGCCATGGGCTGATCCAGGCTGCACTGGAGAAAGGTGAGGCTCCGGAACATCTACAGTACATTGATGACATCATTGTGTGGGGAAAGACTGCAGCTGAAGTGTTCGAGAAAGGAGAGAGGATCATCCAGATTTTGCTGAAAGCCGGGTTTGCCATCAAGAAGAGCAAAGTCAAGGGACCTGCCAGAGAGATCCAGTTCCTGGGAGTAAAGTGGCAAGATGGACGGCGGCAGATCCCCACTGAGGTCATTGATAAGATCACAGCAATGTCTCCACCGACCAGCAAAAAGGAAACACAAGCTTTCCTAGGAGCCATAGGTTTTTGGAGGATGCACATTCCTGAGTACAGTCAGATCGTGAGCCCTCTCTACCTGGTTACCCGCAAGAAGAACAATTTCCACTGGGGCCCTGAACAGCAACAAGCCTTTGCCCAGATCAAGCAGGAGATTGCTCATGCAGTAGCCCTTGGCCCAGTCAGGACGGGACCAGATGTGAAGAATGTGCTTTATTCTGCAGCCGGGAACAACGGTTTGTCCTGGAGCCTTTGGCAGAAGGTGCCAGGGGAGACCCGAGGCCGACCACTGGGTTTCTGGAGTCGAAGTTACAGAGGATCTGAAGCCAACTACACTCCCACAGAGAAGGAGATCTTGGCCGCCTATGAAGGAGTTCAAGCCGCCTCAGAAGTGATTGGCACAGAAGCACAACTCCTCTTGGCACCCCGACTACCAGTGCTGGGGTGGATGTTTAAAGGAAAGGCTCCCTCCACGCACCATGCCACCGATGCCACATGGAGCAAATGGACTGCCCTCATCACACAGCGTGCCCGTATTGGAAACCCAAATCGCCCTGGGATTTTGGAGATAATTACAAACTGGCCGGAAGGAGAAAACTTCGGTTTCACGGACGAAGAGGAGCAGGTACAAGTGACACGAGCTGAAGAAGCTCCTCCATACAACCAACTGCCAGCAGAAGAAACACACTACGCTCTCTTCACTGACGGTTCCTGTCGCATCGTGGGAATGAACCGTAAGTGGAAAGCAGCCGTATGGAGCCCCACACGACAGGTTGCAGAAGCCACTGAAGGAGACGGGGGATCAAGTCAGCTTGCTGAACTCAAAGCTGTTCAATTAGCCCTTGACATTGCTGAAAGAGAGAAGTGGCCAAAGCTCTACCTCTACACTGATTCGTGGATGGTAGCCAATGCTCTGTGGGGCTGGCTGGAAAGGTGGAAAAAGGCCAACTGGCAGCGTAGAGGAAAACCAATCTGGGCTGCTGATGAATGGAAGGACGTTGCCACTCGTGTAGAGAAGCTGCCTGTGAAAGTCCGCCATGTAGATGCCCATGTTCCCAAGAGTCGGGCTAATGAGGAACACCAAAACAACAAGCAGGTAGATCAGGCTGCCAAGATAGAAGTGTCAAAGATAGATTTAGATTGGCAACACAAGGGAGAGTTGTTCCTAGCTCGATGGGCCCATGATGCCTCGGGTCATCAGGGCAGAGATGCCACCTATAAGTGGGCCCGAGACCGAGGGGTGGATTTAACCATGGACAGTATTTCTCAGGTTATCCATGACTGTGAGACATGTGCTGCAATCAAGCAAGCCAAGCGGGTGAAGCCCTTATGGTATGGTGGGCGGTGGTCCAAATATAAATATGGGGAAGCCTGGCAGATTGACTACATCACCCTTCCCCAAACCCGCCAGGGCAAGCGTTATGTGCTAACCATAGTGGAAGCCACCACTGGATGGTTGGAGACCTACCCTGTGCCTCATGCTACTGCCCGGAACACCATCCTGGGCCTGGAAAAACAAGTCCTGTGGAGACATGGCACCCCTGAGAGAATCGAGTCGGACAATGGGACTCATTTCAAGAATAGTCTTATAAGCACCTGGGCTAGAGAACATGGCATTGAGTGGGTGTACCATATTCCTTATCATGCACCAGCGGCCGGGAAAGTTGAACGGTGCAATGGCCTGCTTAAAACTACCTTGAAAGCACTGGGTGGGGGAACCTTTAAGAATTGGGATACTAATTTAGCAAAGGCCACCTGGTTGGTGAACACTCGAGGCTCCACCAACCGAGCAGGTCCTGCCCAATCTGAGCCCTTGCAAAAGACAGACGGAGATAAGGTTCCAGTGGTACACATGAGAGGTATGCTGGGAAAAACTGTTTGGATTAATCCAGCCTCCAGCAAAGACAATCCCATCCGTGGGGTTGTCTTCGCTCAGGGACCAGGTTGCACCTGGTGGGTGATGCAAAAGGATGGAGAGACCCGATGCATACCTCAAGGGGACCTTGTTTTGGGGTGAACTACCCATGACAATGTGGCTGCATCCATATTTGCATATATATATATGTATTTTTAATAGTTAAAACTCAATGTAATATGTTTGTATGGGAAAAAAATTCGGGGTGGATAATGTTGGGGGTTGGGTTTGTTCCTTCTTTCTCTGGGGAATTTTTTCCCCACGGGTTGCCAAGGGGACCGGGTGTTGGATACTTGAGAGTGCTTGGCTGAAACAAAGAGATGGACAAAAGGTGGAAGGGGGAGATAACGCAGGTAAAAGACACAGCTTGAGGCAGCTGCGTGCTTTTCTGCTTCCGGCGTTCGGGAGACGCGTGTCGGCCGCTCCTCGAGGATCTCAGCCGCCGCAAAGCACGCCGAGCAGAAGCTGGGCCGTTTTTTTTTCTGCCTCGCCTTCGAACTTCTTTGGCGCTGCTCCTCTTGCTGCAGCGTGACCCTGCACCCCCTGCGCTGCCGGGACATCCTGCCCCTGCCTGCCGGGACACCCTGCCATCCCAGCTACCAGCCCGGGACTTTTCCACTGTTCCAGTTTGGTGCTCTGAGGATCCTGCAGGGACACCGAAACCAAACTGCCCTGGGTTTTGTGAAACAAAGCCCTCAAGGTTCTTGGTACTGTTGTCGTTTGTCATTAATGCTGTAGTTGTTTGGTGGGGGGGGAGTTTTTTTTTTTTTGTGTTTGTTTGCTTTGTATTACATACTAGTAAAGAACTGCTATTCCTATTTCCCAAATCTTTGCCAAAGAGCCTCTGATTGTAATTTTACCTAGCAGATACCTGTCTTCCTAAACCAAGACATAGTTTAAAGTATATCTAAAAATGTGCTAATATGAATGATAGTTTAGAAAAAAAGAAAATAAATTCTTGGGAATGGTTGCTAAAAGATTTTTTTTTCTCCTAAATACTGAAGATCCAGCAGTACAATATCAGAGTTCTTAGATGAGCTAATTAGTAAACTTAATACCTGACTCATGATGAGGACAGAGCCAGAGGAGAATCTTGTGTACTTGCATATGTTCTATTTGAAGCTGAGCTTGAAAGCTTTAAGGAGTCTCTATTGCTTGTCTCCTCATTGAAATTAATCAGTACAAGTATTTTTCATTGTCCCTTTTGTTCATCTAGTCCACTTTTATTGTCTGCTCATGAGTCAGCTCCATCTTAGAGACTTTCAGGATCCTGTGTGTCAAATCCACAGGTATAACCTAACTACGTTTGAGGTATTGTAACTTATAAAATAAAGCCACAAAAAGATAACATCCAGAGGAAAAGGTAGCGAAGAGATCTTTTAAGAGATTCAGATAATAGTGGCATTTCCAGTTGAGCTGGAAGATCTTATGTGTGTGTGTTTGTGTTGTGTGTGTGTTTTCATGTGCACACAAATATTTAATTATTTATTTTTGCATTATCTATGCCACAATAATTTAAATTAAAGCAGTGCTGAAACTAATAAGTATTCCACAGGAATAGAGATGGGAAGAAAACTGGTTTAGGTCTGCGAATTCCACTAGGAGATTTTTTTTCTGTCTAATTTATCTAGGAAACACCCAAATTTTGAACCATATGTGTTTTAGAGACTTTTAGAGCATGTGAAAGTGTGTTTTGTTTCCTAATAGCACATACCTCTTGGAAAAGTCTGCAGCTTTTATTAAGAAGATTTTTGTGAATATGTTAAGAAATACATTTTTTCAATGCCTCAGTCAAGACTCTGACTCTAAGCATGCATCTATATTGCTCATAGCTCAGTCCCTCTGGGTGCTTTAATCATTTGTCTTAGCAAATAAAACAGACACTGTTAGAGGTATTCTGAGCCCTAGAACTCTCCTTTTCCATAGGTTTATATATTTTATGCATAGATATCCTGTAGACATAGGTTTGGGGGATTTTGGTTTTTTTCACATTGCTGGCAGTGAATTTCCAATCTACTGGAAATACTGTACTTTCAAACCCAGCTTCTATTTCTTCTGATGTATTTTTATGTTTTGTCTTTGACATCAAGACTGGATACCTAACATGCAGATCTTCTTCATGGAAAAGGTGAAAGTGCTGAAAGCTTTCTTTCCCTCTGTCTTTGCTCATGAGATCAGTCTGTGGGAATCACAGGTCACAGAAATGAACGGAGAAGTGGGGAGGCAAAGAAGGTATACTCTACCTGGAAGATGATTTTCCCTGATGTCCAATCTAAATATCCCCTGGCACAATTTGAGGCTGTTTCTCCCCTGAGCCTCTTTTTCTCCAGGCTAAACAGCACCAGCTCCCTCAGCTGCTCTTAAGCCTTGCGCTCCACACCCTTCATCACCTTTGTTTGTTACCCTTCTCTGGACACATTCCAGCACCTCAATATTCATCTTTTTGTCAGGGGCCCAGAACTGAACACAGGACCTGAGGTGAAGCATCAACACCTCAAATATGCTCTGCTAAGTCCTGCTGGCCACACTCTTGCAGATACAGGCCAGGATTCCATTCACCCTCTTGGCCACCTGGGCACAAGCTGGCTCGTGTTCAGCAGTTCTCCAGCAGGTCCTTTTCTGCTGGGCAGCTTTCCAGCCACTCTTCCCCTGGTGCTGCAGGGGAAGAATGTGACTGAACTGCAGGACCCAGCATTTTGCCTCACTGAATGTCATGCAATTGGCCTCAGTCCATTGATCCAGCCCGTCTAGATAGATCCCTCTGTAGTGTCTTCTTACCCTCCAGCAGACCAACATTCCCGACCAGCTTGATGTTATCTGCAAATTGGCAGAGAGTGCACTTGATCCTTCCTTCCAGGTCATTGGTAAATGTATTAAACAGGACTGGCTTGCAGTGATGTCTGCTTTTCTCATTAAAATGGAAGTCAAATAATGAGGATTCCTTGGAGGTTGAATCAAGGCCTAACATCAAGTGCTCTAAATGGCAGGTGTACCTGTATTTTTGCAAGAAGTTCCTCTGTACAAAGCTGCTACTTTTTTTTATGCTGTGCCTTTGCACATTGTGTTTCGCAGAGTCTGACGTAAAGTACTGAGAAGCTGCTTTTGTAATGGGTAGGCAGCTGGAAGCAGACAAGGAAAACAGTGGGCTACTTTCAGCACTGCAGAACATTAATTCATCCTGGTTAGTCACACCTTAACATGACAGCAAGTAAACAGAAAAAATATTCAAAGATACATAGGAACTGGTGGAATAAAAGCATTACCAAAGCACTGGAACCATAAAATATGTGCTAATATATTGTGTGTATTTGTCTCCTAGCAAGATTTTGCTAATGATGCATCTATTCTGAACCATGTACTGTTTTGTGTTTTACAGCTCTTCAATAGAAGCTTGTGCAGGGCTCATGATGAGAAATGGGCAGTAAACAAGTACAGCCAACAGATTAACAGACAGAGAATTGAAAGCAGGAACCAGTTCTTTATTTTGAACTGTAGGAATTTTAAAAAATATGTAAATAAATATAAAAACTCAAAAGAGGAAAGAAAAAGGTCTAAGCCAGTAACAAGACATGAATACATACACACAACAAGAGATTACATAAATTAGCAAATAGTGAACTCACCAGAGAAAAACTAATTGTAGACTAAAAACAAATCTCAAAAAGTCTGCATATAAATTTAGCATACCATTTCTATGGGGATAAATTTAGGGCCATGTTCTAAGACCATATTTAAAAGGTCAGAGGCAGCATAAATAGCCATCATCCCTTCCTCTGACTTTATCCTTACATTCTTGTTTTATTAGTTCCCTCTTAGCTCTTCTAGCCTTGAGGTGAACCATGATATAAGGCAAAAAAAAAAAAAGTTTTTGTCTTTATATCTCCTACCATTGCTTTTTTCCCCGAAGGTAGAGGCAATATAAATTAACATTTTTCAGGAGGTACTGGGAAAGTAAAGACTTCAAAAAAGCCACTCACCATTTTTGCTGATGTAGAATGTACGGAACATGCACAAGAGCTCTAAAATCAGTGTAACTGCTGTTGGCAAGTCAGCTAAATCTGAGTAAGAGCTTATAACTCTCCTTTAACTAGCCTTAGCAGGTGGATCAAAGAATGTGTAGGCTTATATAAAAATCTGCCTACTAGTCCTGAAAATATCTACTTTGTGATTCCCTGTTGCAGGATCTTATTCCATCTTATTAAAATCTTTTTCTCGTTATAGTTAACAGTCCTTGTACTGTAGAGCCTCTTTCTTACATTAAGTCCATTGTCATTTTTGCTGATGGTCTAACTTCCATCCCTCCAAAACTTTTGGATTTTTTTTACCCAGCCATGCAGCATTTGACTTTCCAGATCTTATGTACAAATATCTTGACAGGGAATGACATGAAATGAGTTCCCATTACACCAAATTACTGCTCCAGTGCTAGGGCACTCTAAATTTCTCTTCATAGTTTGGAATAACAGATCATGCTCAATTAACTGTAAAAAGCAATAAAAGAGGAATTTGGGGTTTTTCCCAAAGGACGTACATTAGGTTGATTTTCTTCATTAAACCATTGCTTGTGAAATGCAAACTAATACAAACGCTTGATGCTGTGAATGATGCAGTGGATCCTCTTCTGCTTTTAGGCCAAAAACAATTTTCAAAGACAGGAAAAATGTCTTTACCAATGTCCGAGAAAAAATCCCTGACACAGCTTACCCACAAATAGATATTGAAATTGAAATTCTCCTGAATTCTTGGATTCTGGCCTTTCATCAAGAAGTTTCTCTGATTATTTTCTGGAACAATAATAAATGTGTCCTTAGCAGCTAGCACACCTTTTACTATGGGGCTGTTCCTCACCTTGGAAAATGTTTGTGGTCTGAACTTGTCTCATCAATTGGATTTGGCTGGTCAAAAGAAATTAGTTAAAGATTTTTTTTGGCAAAAATCAGAATACGATGAGGATGTGTATTCAAATTGCTTTAGGTCCAGTAATACAGATTCAGATATCATTTCAGTGCAAAAAAAAAAACAAACCCTGAAAAGGCTTTGGAAATTCTGTGTTTTGGAGAATATGTGCTGAATTCTCTTTGTCTACTCGATGATGGTGATGTCATCCACACCATTCTGATTAGGCCATCACATTGGCCTTGCTGGGGCAGCAGTGAACCTTTCTTTTGACACCCAAGTATCACTCCAACATTTTCAGAAGAATGCCCTTTATGCTGAGTTGAAGTTTTCTTTGTTATGCTTAATGTCATTCTGACATCATGCAGTATTTCTGGAAAGTAGGGCTGTTAGTATACATGACTGTTTTAAGCTACTGCTGAAATGGCGAAAATCTAGATAACTTTTAATCTAAATGTTACTAAGTGTTCTTTAAAGTAGGAACTCTCTCTGCTTGATGCATGAGGTAAACAATGGATGGTAAATCACTGAATCATGGAATTGCTTAGGTTGGGAAACACCTGTAAGATCATTGACTTCACCATTTACCTGACACTGCCAGGCCCACCACTAAATCATGCAACTGGCCTCATACTATAGATCCAGCCTGCCATATCCCTCTGTAGAGCCTTCCTTTCCTAAAGCAGATTGACACTCTTGCCCAGCTTGGTATTATCTTCAAAATAACTGACCCAGTGTGCATTCTATCCCCTTGTCCAGATAGCTGATAAAGTCATCGAAAAGGGCTGGTCTCAGGACAGAGCCCTGGGGAACACCACTTGCCACAAGTCACCAGCTGGATGTATCTCCATCCACCATCACTCTCTCAGCCCAGCTGTCCATCCAGTTTTTTACCCATCAATGAGCACATCTGACCAAGCTACGAGCAGATAGTTTCTCCAGGAGAATGCCGTGATAAATGGTGTTAAGAGCTTTACCAATGTCCAGGTAAAAATCCACATATCCAGGTGACAATCTCACGATAGTAAAATCATAGGGGATCATAATGAGTAATTTTTTACATATAAATACATATATGGCTCTGTAGTTTCTTGACTCCCAGGACAATTCCAGATACTGCAAAATACCAGAAAGCCATGGCTTCTGAAACTTCATGCACTCTTAGTCATCTGACTAGGCTTTCCAGCTGGCACATAATTATTTTGGGGGTTCTAAAACCTCCAATGCAACCAATCTTCTTTTACTGAGATGGCCATAGAAAAAGGAAA
Source organism: Chamaea fasciata (assembly GCF_029207755.1). NCBI lineage: Eukaryota > Metazoa > Chordata > Aves > Passeriformes > Sylviidae > Chamaea > Chamaea fasciata. The sequence continues at coordinate 1,554,240 of NW_027094117.1, read as the reverse complement.
TCTTGAATTCTGGGTGTCTTAGAACTCCAGAGATATCATATCTATTTGGAAAGTAAATCTGAGATTTTCATTAGAGCTGCTTTTTCTGTGTAATTAGGTTCTTGGCTCCTGACCATGAATGACTGGATTATCATACCTTTGCCTGTTTAGACTTCTGGCCCTGGACTTAACTGCTTGAACCAACTTGTGCTGTGGTGCCCCCAGACTGACAAACCTTGAAATCTCTGTAAAATGGAACCCACTTGCAGAAATATCCTGTATGTAACAGAAAATATTTTAGTTAACATAAGCAAGCTGAAAGTGCTGCCCCTTACCACTGTAGAGTGGAAGGAAATAATTTTTCAAATCTCTGTATTAGGTTGCTTGAATAAAATTAATCAGATTTAATTATTTTTTATTGGGATGGAAAGAGATGTGTATAAAGAGATAAGTCACATGTTAGTTTTATCATCAGATTAATTCTGGATTTTCTGATGAAAGCCAAATGAGTCTTCACAAAGGGCTTTAAAGGGTGTTTTTTTTTTTTTTTACCTTTAATAATCTTGCACATTTTTTAACAAAAGTTGTTGTTTTGCACAAAAATTATAAAACACAATTTCATATAATTTAATACAATGTCCACTAATGACAAGCTAGTATCAGGAAAATGTGATATCTCTGCACCAGGAGCACCTACAGAAAATTTAGCTTAGCATATCATCCCACGCCTAAGGTAACACCCGTTTTACCTTGCAATTGCCATGCAAGCAAAATTACAAAATGTTCTGGAAAGGCATAATATTCTCGTCAGAAAATAGTTCTAAACCTTTGAACAGATCTGTGAAACCTTCAAGTACTCTACAGCATTGGATGCACTTTGATGACAGCCTCAGAGCTGGGGCCATGTGACCTTCTGTCCCATAGATGTCAGTTTTCCATGAGGCTGCAAAGAAAAAGCAAATCCTGCCTTTATTCTTGCATAAGAGGTTTCCTGTCAAATGAGCTCCCTTTATCAATACACCCTGAGGTAGAATGCTCTGTTAAAAAAAAGGATAGATCTGTAGGATGCCACACTAAAAGTAGGCTAAGAAGCACATACACAAGCTGCACAAGCTAGAAAGAATTTCAGAAAGACAATACAATGGTTGTCACGTCTGACTTTTTTCTTACACTCTCAGTGAATTACACAGACCACCACAGAACTCATCTTCTGGTTTGACATAAGCAGTTCTTCCTAAGTTTTTCAAAGGGCTCTTTCTATCTTCTCTTGCAAAAGCAACTTCAAAGCTATTCTTCTGTACCTGTACAGAAGACTGGTTTAGCAGTCTTCTCCAATTTACTTTTTACCCACTCTGTTACTGGATGCAAAGAGCACTTTATTGAATTGAATATATGCTATTGTCTTTTTCTTTCACATTAAAAAACTTCTTTTAAAAAACCCAAGAAAACCATTTGAGGGCAAGATTTCAGGAGACCAGGCGTGCCTGCTTGTCATTTGGAGGGGATGTTGAAGTTTTTGCAAAGTAAAGGCAAAGTCTTCATGGAGTCTTGGTTCTGTCATTACTTTAACTCATATTTTACAACTTCTGCTTGTCATTTTCGAAATTTTGTTGGCTGTTACTTCTGTTATCTCTTTTTTCCTGATTAGTTTATGCAATTTCCATGTCTTTATCTCTACTTTCTTAATATTTAGACTTTTCATTTCCTCTTTCTTGCTTTAGATAATAGCATCTTCAGACCTCATATTTCAATGTTTAAGTGGTTTTCTAGTGAGATAATGATATTAATTGGAGTTTTTTCCCAAAAATTTCCGCAGTTGCTTCACACATAGCGACACTGTTGCATAGCATTTTTTGACCTGAACTTTGATTTTGCCACACTCCAGAACAAATTAAAGCAATTATTTTTATCTGTTATGTCAATATATGATATATATTTTGTATGTGTTTTAAGTCAGAAGTTAGCTTGTTGGTCTCTCTACAGGTATGTTGCCCCTGCTAAGGATTTCTATTTTTTTTGACGGTCCAGTGTGATCATTGGAAGACCAAGCATGTATATATTGAAATGGGTGAATTTTTAAACTTTTTATTCCTGTCATAGTCTTGACAAATATATATACATCTTAACCTATGAACATTCTAGCTACATTTTGTCTGCCAGTCTGACCCTCATAGAGAACTCCTGAGATATTTTTTATTATAGTTATTAATTTACCAAGAACATAATAATAACTTTTATAAAAAGAAAACATTTTTGCAGGGATATTTATTTATTTATTTATTTATTTAATAAATACTGTATTTTTTCACACTAACATAGCAGATGTTATAGCAGGTTCATAACTTTCCAGACTTTCCTGGTTTGGTCAATTCTCTTTTGTAAATGGAAAAGAGCTGATATGTATTTCTTTCATACTTTGTTTGTTTGTTTATTTGGATTGCATTTGTTTGGAATTTTTTTGGTTGCAAGACATATCCATACATCTTAAAAAGAAATAAGTTTTGTTGACATCTAGCAAGTATTTCATGGGCCCCAGTGATTTAAAGTAAGAGTTGTGGACTTAAGGGAAGAAAGATATGCTTGTGGCTGCTACTATTCTACCTACTATCTGTCAGAGACATAGAAGAGTAGTGAATAGAGTTTTGGTATTGGGAGTGGGAGACAAAAGAGTGAGATGAAATTAGAGGGATCACCTGGAAGAACCTACTAGCAATAGTATTGCCAAAGTAACTCAGTAGGATGTTGACCTGCTTGGCTACAAGGGCTCCTTTAACTCCTCTGAAAACATTGCTTGGGTAAAGATGAAAACTGGGAAGTGTATATTCAGTTCTGCCTCTCCAAGGTATCTAACCAATATTAATATTAATGAGACATGAATTGGAATGCATGAAGTAATTTAAAATTCTCCTGATTTCAGAAAGCTTTGTGACTTCATCACTTTTAGTGGAGCCCTTTGCACCTTCACTGTTTAATATGTTAATTTTATTAAAATATCTTTATTGTATTAGTCTTTATTCAACATTCCACTAACACGTTAATTTAAATAATTTTGTGATTATATGGCATATTTCTTCCTTCAAATACTAACTCATAAATTTTGATATTTTGTTGACATTCACAAATAGCAACTCTGAATTGCTAATCTCACTCTAATAAAAGGTGAATTTGATCAGAATTTTGAACTACTTTTAAGATAAGATTTAAATTACTTAAACGTCATCAAGGAGGAAATTTTCATCTGTTTCATTAGCATCTACCTTCTAGTTTAGTTTATGGTGAAACACACTGTTGCATATAAGTCTTAAAGGTATTCCAATAGGCATTTTTTTTCCTAGTTGCCTTGGTTAAAGACAAATTTTAGGAGGTGTTTACTCCAAAATGAGTTACTTTCCCTTTGTTTTAACCAATCCCTTTCCACAGATAACAAATTATGTCCAGCAGTGTGCTCTTAAGGCAAAGCCCACTGGGTTACTTTAGTAATATTATTGCTAGTAGGTTCAGGGGGGGATCTTTTCCTTGGGAGAAACATCTCGACTGCCAGACCTAGTTCTGGACTCTCAAATACAACAGAGATAAGAACATTCCTTTGAAAGGCAACAAAGTCGAGTAGAGGCTGAAGCATCTGTTGCTACAGAAAGATGCTGAAGGTGCTGGGATGATTCAAACCGGGGAAGGCAAGGAAGACAGAGGGAAACATAAGTATTTATAACTGATAAAGAACATGGAGACGTAGTCCTCTCCATTGTATTCAGTAAACATAGAACAGACAGTGGGCAGAAACTGAAATATAATAAATTCCATCTGAACATAAGAAAAAATACATTTTGTTTCTGAGAGTGCCCAACAGGTTCCTCAGAAAGTCTGTGCAGTCTCTATCTGTAGAGCCATTCAAGACCCTACTGCATATGGTCATTGGCAACCTGCTCTAGCTGATCCGATTTTAGCAGGGCATTTGGAATAGGCAGTCTCAAGAGAGCCTTCTAATCTCACCTTTTCTGTGACTCTGTATTTATATCTATTTCATTCAGACCATACAGTAGCAAGATTTCTAGTGTTAATATCCACAACAACAGCTTTTTGGAACTAATTTCACTATGATTGTTGGTTTGTGGGGTTTCCCCCCTTTACTTCATAAACAGTTCTTCTCCATCTCCCTTCAACTAGTAGTGGTAGTTCATTTTAAATTTCAGTGGAGCACACCTTCATGTTCATTTGCTGCTTAACAACCCCTACAATGAAATAGTTGTAAAAAAGTGCCCTCTCAAATAAACCTGTCACATGGCACAAAGACTTTTTTCTGGTATCCTTTAAAGGAAAAGAAGGGAATAGTAAGCCAGGATATTATGTTTGATTCATTAACTTTTTGGAAACTGACTTGTTTTCAAACATCTAACGTGTCCAAATCCATTTTTATTGTTTTTCGAAGTGTTTGGTGAGTTTGTGCACTGTCAAATGGAAAAGAGATTCTGCAGGTAGCAAGCCCTGTCTCACATGGAATCTGTCAACCACTGAATTATATTTATAAATAAATAGCTTGCTATGCTTTTGTGTTCTAAAGATTGCCAAAGTTTTGAATTTTCTCAGTGACATAGAGAAGGAGCATAGATTATAGATTAAAAGCCATGAAAGGAGAGACAGTTTTTGAGTGGAGGTGCACACAGTATATATGAAACTGGCAAACTTATATAAAAATAAATGAACACAAAGTTTAAAGCTTACACAAGAGCAGAAAAAAAAATGTACAGTTTTCTTGCAGTGATGAAGCAGCAACTTTACAACCAAATCAACATTTTAAGGCATCCTTCTGTTTTCTTAATTTATTTTTCAAATTATTTATCAAATTACTTTAAAGAATGATTTGGTAAATATATATGAGCAGTAGCCTTCACACTGGCTGATTTCTGTAGCTTCATGTTTCCCATATTGACATTCATTATTTATTTTATTGATACTAATTAATTAATGCCTGCTGCTTAAAGGGAACCACCGCTGACGCGGTGGCAAAGCTCGGAGGCGGCCCCAGCGCGGGTGGGAGCCGCGCTCGGTTCTGCCGGGGCTCGGGCCGGCTGCGGGCGGAGGGGGCGGCAGGGGGCTCTGGCGGGTTCCTTGTGCCGTGTCGGCGCCGTGTTCCCCGTGGCCTGAGGGCGCTGCGGGAGCGGCTGCCCGCGGTCTCCTTCCCGCCGCTGCCTCGGCTGAGCCCATTCCCCTGCTTGCGCTGGCAGGTGCCATCAAATGCATCCCTGGATCCCATCTCCCCACCTGAAGCCTCCAGTGCCCAGCCTGTCCTGGGCTGGTGGCAGCCAGCCTGACAAAAACCAACAGCCACGGGCAACCAGCGCCCAGGGGCTCAGAAGCAGCCGAGGGACGCTTTGGTTGGCAGGAGCGGAAGGGCCGGGGCTGCTCCCCTGCCTCTCTTTGCCTTGGGTTAGGATTCAATTTTCTTGCCTCTGTCCGAGGGGATAAAGGCATGGTTTTTCTCCAACACAGGGCAGGTTTTTCCCTAGCATGGAGCCTTCCCCATGGCCCTTCTGGCCTTCCCCAGGCCCCTTCTGCCCTCTTGCAGAACCAGTGGCATTTTCCGCCACACGCAGTTTGTAACCCAGAGTCGAGTGCAGCCCAGAAGGCTCCAAGCAAGTCCTTCCAGGCTGACTCTGCAGATGCCGAGGCTGCTCTGGCCTCTGCCAGGCCTCTGCTGGGGCTCAGCTCTGGGCAAGGCTGGGCCCACTGTGGCCTCGCATTGCTCCGCGCAGCTGAGTCACAGGGGGAGAAGGATGGCACATGTCAAGGGAGTTGAGGTTGAAGGGAGTTTTTATTCCAAAAGCTGCCGTAACAAACAGGGTGTCACAACAACCAGAACAAACAGGCTGTCCTAACTACCAGAACTAACTGGCAGTGCTAACTACCAGAACTAAGTAGTTGTCCCAAGTAGAAGAGAAAGCGCTTCATGTCCTCCGCTGCTCCCTCAGTTGCTTTGCTGCAGTGATCAGAGGGGTCAGGCTGGAGAGAGGCTTGGCTGATGCTAAAAATGGGTGCTGGCCAAAGGATAAAAAAGAAAGAAGTGAAGCGTTACTTTCCAAAGTCAAGTTCCTCCCAGGCTCTGTTGCAGCAGGACAAAGGGGAATGGATTTGAACTGCAGGGAGGGAAGCAGGCTCAGATTAGATGTAAGGGAGAATTTTGGTTTTTTACCAGGAGAGTGGGGAACACACTGACAGAAGGTGCCCAGAGATGTGGGAGGTGCCTCCTCCCTGGAAAGAGCCAAGCTCAGCTCAGGCAGGGCTCTGGGGCACGTGATCTGCTTGAAGATGTCTGCGCCCATTGAGGGCACCAGGTGCAGAGGACCTGGAAAGGAGCCTGCCAACCCAAACCGGGCGAGGATTCTGCTTGCTTTGCGCGTGCAAAGCAGCCAGCCTGGAGATTACGGGAGAGGGCCCCAGAAGAAAACCCCTCCCTGCCGCTGCTGTTTCCCCTGCAGCCGCTTGGCATTCACCTGCAGCAGCTCCTGGGCAGACCAGCGCCGCTCCTCGTCCCACTCCAGGCTGCACTCGAGGAAGTCCCGCAGCAGAGCCGACAGGCGCCGGGGCTCCTGCAGCCGCGGGGTCCCGTTCTGCCGGATCAGAGTGCGAGCCTGCAGGAAAAGCAAACACAGCGCTCTGCCAGCTTCCGTCACACCCACAGTGCTCACATTGAGCCCAGCTTCTCAGCCCCAGCTCCAGGGGCACTTTCCTCCCTGGCAGAGATGCTGCTCATTTTTCTTTACCAACCAAAAAACCCAAAGCCTGATGCAGCCACAGCCATTGCAACATCCAAATGATCTGGCCTGGAGAGCCAATCTCATTGGCTTTCTTAGTAGGCACTTCCATCAGAAAGAGCAGTTTTTGCTTCTCCAAATACTGGCACCAGCGTTCCAGGCCATTTGCAAGAGTCACTGTGGTCTGACTGTTATTTCAAAGGATTCTTACATCAAACGCATCTCTGCAGGGACACTGACACTCAAGGAAATTCATTTGTGATGCCCCATGCCAGAAACTGCCAGACAAGAAACAGGTTTGTGTTGCTGAAAGCTCAGGCTTGGTGACATGGAGAAAGGAGCTTGGGCTAGGAAAGAAACGTGTTAGACTTTGGGCATGTTAAATAATCATCTTGACGTGTTAGACAACTTTCCCAGTGAGAAAAGCCGGGAGGGACTTAATCTCGCCAAACCTGTTTTACAAACTCCTTCATAGATTTCTTGTGTTTGGGGGTGGCTTTTGGGGTGCGTTTGGGGTTTTTTTGCAAGATAACATTGGAGCTGATACTGGCTTGACGTTTTCAGATCATCCTCACAGATAGAAGAGCTGAACACCTTAAAGCCCAAAGCACATTGTTGCCAGAGACTGCAGAATATTGGTCTGTGTTCAGGCTCGAGTCCTCTGGGAATTCCCTTCCCCATGTCCAGAAACCTTCAGCTGCTCCTGCCAGGGCAGGGCCACGCTGTGCTCACAGGCCTCTGCAAACACTGGAGAATCTGCCTCTTACCATGGCCGCCGTTTCCTTGAAGTAAGGAGGTTCTCCTTCCACCATCTCGATGGTCACAATGCCCAAGGACCAGATGTCCACCTTGGGGCCGTAAGGAGAACTGGTGACAATTTCTGGGGCCATCCAGTGAGCAGTACCCACCATGGAGCTGGGCTGGTCCTGCTCAGGGCTGAGCTGAGCGCAGAGGCCAAAATCAGCTGAGGACAGAAACAAACCCTGTCAAAGGCAGCTGGAATGAGGAAACCAACCCCAAAGATTCCCCACTCTCAGTGTGAGAATGCAGTCGTGAATACAGCTGCAAAAGTCCTCACGGCTGGAGGCAAGGAAAGATGGAACTGGACCCTTCAAGAAACCCTCAGCTTTCATGCAGTGGCTTTTACTGATTCCCTTGAAGATTTCCATTCCAACTCCTGCCCCTCTGCAAGGGCCATAGCCAGAGCAAAGCCACTCCTGACACTCCTGCTCCTCCCCTGAGCTCTCTGCAGGGGCAGCAGGAGCGCTTGTGGCAGTGCCACCAGCAGCACTTGTGGGGCTCTGGCCGCCACTGGCAAGCAGCCCCACACCCGCAGCCCGGGAGCGCCGTGCCTGGCCAGGAACACTCACCCAGCTTGACAGAGCCGTCCATTCCCAGAAGGATGTTGGAGCTCTTCAGATCTCTGTGGATCACCTGGTTGGAATGGAGGAAATCCAGGCCCTGCAGACACTGAGAGAGAAAAAGAAACACCAGGGTAAAAATCAATGGCTGGAATATATCAGCCAAGAAAGGAGAGTTTAGAATTCTGCCAGCAGAAACTTTGCTGTGACAGGCCAGGAGTGCAGTGCACACAAGCTCCAGGCAAATGGTTCCAAGGCAAAGCTGAGAAGAGCAAATCAAACCCAAAAAAGACAGAGTACCCCAACAGCAGGAAAGGGGACAAGAACAGAAGTGCAGTGATGCTGGCAGGCCATTCATTTCAGTGGCTCTTTCCTCTCCAGCTCATAAAAACAAGACAGAAAAAAAGCCCTGAGCGTGGAGCCGCTCCTCTTCTCCTGCCCTTCTGGAAGGAGCATCGTGTCCAAGCCATGGGAGGCACAAGCAGGATCCCTCACCTCCCGACTGACAGCTGCCATGTCTCCTTCAGCCATGCGTGTCTGTCTGACCACATCCTGCAAAGTTCCTCCATCCATGTATTCCATCACCAGCCAGAGATCTCCATCAACAAGGAAGCTGGAAGTGGAGAACAATGGCACAGAGATGAATGTGCAGTGCTCAATTCCCCCATGGCAAAGCCTCCAGTGGGGTTTTCTTTCCAGCTCACTTGTCAATGAGGACAGAATCCCATCTGATTTTCACAGGAGACACCTGTGAAAAAGGAGAGGCCTTAGATGGCAAGCAAGTGAAAAATGCACTTTTAGCAACAGCCCAGATCAATGTGAAACCACAACACTTGCCCCCAGCTGCTTCAGCATCTGAACTCATCACTTCCACCATTCACTCCACAACAAGGCAACACAACTTCCGGAGCTATCCAGGGAGGGAGGCCGTGCAGCACTTGGGATAAAAGTGGTCAACTCTTTGGAAAACCTTGCAGAAAGTCTCTTCAGCAACAGGCAGGGCCATTGAAAAATGGGCAGATGAGGCCTTTCTGGAAACAAGAACCTGCTCTTCCTGGTAACTGAAGCAATGGAAAAGATTTGGGAAGAAGGCACCAAGGGAAATAATTTCTGCCACGGATTATCAGCACTTGTTGTAAGACACAGAAAATAGGGTCCGCTTGAAGAGAAAACCAAAGTGGTGCAACAAAGGAACATGGAGGGAGTGAACTGCCAGGCTGTTGTTTTAGGAAGATATGGCCGGGTCAGGCTTCTCAAAACAGGCTACGGACTGCGGATGCCAGGAAAGATTAACGCAGGGCTCGTGCACGGGATGAGAGCTGAAGCACTCACCTGTCCAAAGAGTTGATAATGTTGGGGTTCTTCTTGTCCTTCAGGAGCAGGAGCTCATTCACAGCTCGTTCCCTCTTCTGCCCTCGGAGACTCATTTTCTTTATGGCCACCTGAAGGGACATTGCAGACCTTCAACTGGAGGAGTCTGTGGCAGGAGGCCACAGCAAACACGGAGCGAGTCTTTTTGGAGCGCCACAGCCAGGCTGTGCCAAACTGCCTTGGGATGGGACACCAGAGCTCAGCAAGTGCCATTCCCACAGCCCATTGCTCTGCTGGCTGGGGGCTGCTTACAGGACACGTGGCCAGAGACATTTGGCCTTGTGAGCTCTGCAGAAATGGTCCCTCAGCTTCAAAGCTCTAACAACCTTCTCTGCACCTACACTCTTCTCAAATGGCCCTAGTTTACCACCACTCTTAGAATGATGATGATGATGTTCATTATTATTCAAACACATTTTGCAAGCAGGAGGTAATTCTGGTTCTGTGCAAACAGAGCAAAAGAGCTGGGAACCCTTTAGCAATTCTATGGCATTTGCTCATGATTTCAAACGCAGCTGCTCTGGTTGGGCTTGCACAACAAAGCAAACACACACATCCCATGCTCAGATGATCCCTGTCACAGGCTGGCACCCACACCAGAGCCAAAGACAACTGCAGGCTTTAGGAGAGAGCTTTGCTCTGGACATCCATCTTCTCATTGCTCTCCCTCTCTCTCTGTCAGCAGACACTCACCTCTCGTCCAGTGGCCCTGTCGAGTCCTTTACAAACGGCTCCGAAAGCCCTGCAGACAAAACAGCAGAGAGGAAAGAAGCAGTGCTTTAGACCCTGGGAGTGAAAGTCAGGCAGACAGGAGATCTTTTCTACCTGTAGCATTCAGAAAACACCTGGGCGCGTCAAGCCTTGAAAGAAGGGCGCGGCAGCCACCAGCCCTCTGCCATGCAAGGTGTGCAAGGGAAAACTGAGGCCAAACATGAAGGAAAAGTGCTGGAGCAAACCCCAAATGTCCGTGATGAATTCCTTTAGTTCAAAACCTGGGCTGGGGGCCGGCTGTCTAAAGAACTAGAAAAGAATGTATTTCATCCTTTTGCGTTTCCTGCCTAAGAGCTGCAGGATCCACAAGAGCCCTGCATCAGGGCATCATGCATTTTCCCCTTGAGTGCAGCAGCTCTGTGTCTGTTACTGGATGTGTGGGGTCTACTACTTGTGCTGAAAAGAGCCCTTCTTAGTTCATCTCTGCTTTCTGTTTGGAAGCCATTCTCTTGATAATCCTGAGCGGTGAATAGTTTTGCAAGTAAAAGATTTGAAAGCAATCTTGTTGAGAACTCTTGTCTGACAGTCAGCAGATGGTGAGTTGCTCTCTTAGGCAATCCAATTGCATGGACAGAAGATCTTCCATGTCCTGCTCCTTGCTGCAGGCAGGACACTGCCAGCCTCAGGGGCCTTTGGAGGTGCCATCTGACCACAGTTGTCAATTCTGATCAGGACTGAGAGACAGCAGCATCATCCCCCAGTGCCTGAAGGTGTCTGCAGCTCTCCTGACTTCTCACTTGATCCTGCAGCAGCAAAATACCTGGGCCCTGCTCGTGTAGAAGTAACTGCCTTGCACTTACCCTTGGCCAATCTGCTCCAGTTCCAGGTATTTCTCCGCAGGCTCCCCCACGCTCACGCTGTTTCCTGAAAGAAACCACATGGAAGACACTCTCTCCCAGACAGAGACCCCACCTTGCAGCAGAGCCAGAATGCAGCCCCACTCCCTGGGGGCCCTTGTTCTCAGCTGGGGAAGGACAATCAGTCACTCTGGGACATTCAGCTGCAGAGCAACACCGGCTGCAGCTGATGCTGAGACACACACACAGCACCTGCTCTGGCACACAGGAACAGAGCAGACGTACTCAGCTGCATCAGGCACTGCTCCCCTCTTTCCTCTGCCTGCAGGGCTGTGCTGCTGCCAGAACCTTCAGCCCAGGATCCCGCAGCAGAGGGAGGTTCTCCGTCCTCTTCGCAAAACGCTGCAGGTTCTCCGTCCTCTTCCCAAAATGCTGCAGGTTGGCCATCGTCTTTCCAAGCCATGGGACGTTCAGCCTCCACTTCCCATGCTGGGAGACATTCACCCTCCTCTTCCCAAGCCACAGGATGTCCTCCGTCCTCATCCCACACCGGGAGATGTCCGTCATCCTCGTCCCATGCCATGGCAGCTTGGCCATTCTCGCCCTGTGCCGAGTGACGTCCACCATCCTCGTCCCACGCTGGGAGATGTCCACTGTCCTTGTCCCACACGGCGGGAGCCTCGCCGTTGTATTCCCAATCGGCGGGATGTTCACCCTCATCTCCCAGAAGAGCGGGAAGTTCACTGTCGTCTCCCGGCACAGAGGGAAGTTCACCATTATCTCCCTGAAGAGTGGGAAGTTCACCGCTGCCTTCCTCCTCTTTGGCCTCCTCTTTGGAGGCAGAGGGAGCCGGAGGAGGTGCTGATGCTGCTTTTGTGCCCTGTGGACAGACGGTAGTGTGAGGGATGGGAAGTTCCATCTCAGTTATCACCTTATTTATCCTCAGCTACACATCCAGCTGCACTAAGCAGAAATAGGCTTCCCAGCTGTTCAAACAAACAAACAGTGGGCTAAAGTCGACATTGCCACTTATTGTTGGGAATTTGATACTCCACCATGACTAAAGCCAGCAAGCAATCTTCTGCCTGCAAAACCACACCTGCAGCTCTTCAAAAGCATTTCAACAGAAAAGGAGAAAACTGCCAGGGATGCCTTTGCTGCTGCTGCTGCTGATGCTGCTGCTGCTGCTGCTGCTGCAAAGACACTGACAGGAACTTTCCTTCAGCCTCCCAGGCTTGCACTCGGCTGCCACACGCTGAGCTCACAACTTGCTGCACAATTCCAAACACCAAAGGTTCCCTTTGAACTCACCAAAGGAGGAGCTGCTCGAGATCCACCTGTCAGGTGCCCTGCAATGGGAGAAGGAACATGAACCAGATGCTGTCAGGAAAAGAAATGCCTGTGGTGGGAAATGCCACAGAGCAAAGCAACCCCAAGAGAGCATTTTGCTCTCACAGCATCCCTCCAGGAGCCACAGTCCCTTCACACAGCAAGCAAGAGAACAGCACCAAATACTGGGCTGTGTCAGTTCTGGGCCGGACCAGCAAACGGAGGGAGTTCCAGGCTCGGCTGCCACACACTCTCCCCTTGAGAGTACGGAACTCCCCCAGCAACTCTCCCCTGCAAATGCTGTGCACACCCTGCTGGCTGCAGACACCCCCTTTTTTCAGCTGCAGCTGCTGGCAGCAGCTCTCCCAAACCAATGGTGTCTTCATGGCAATTTGGTTACAAAGTCAACCCAGTTCCCGAGGAAGAACAGAAAGCACACAGCAAGTTCAAAGCCACAGATGCTGCACCGAGGGAAAAGCTTGACTTACGTGCCAAGTGGGTCAAGAAATACACCGAATAAGCCACAGAGTACAGGCTGCAAACTGCAGCAACCAAATTCTGGAACATTTTGGCTGCGCTGCACACGTCTGCAGACTGTAGCCCTGCAAGCACAGAAGGACAGCCGTCAGGGTGTGGGCTGACCGCTGGGAATGCCTCGGGCAGGAGGATCCTCCTGCAAGGAGCAGGCGCCCAGAGTCGCTCTGGACACTGCGGCCTCTGTGTCCCACAGCAAGAGCAACACCACGGGGACGTGGCAATGCTCCTGTGACATCACAGCAGCAGTTCATGCAAAAACTGCCTGGAAGGTTCTCCTGTGTCACCAAGGAGCAGAAAGAATCCTCCCAGGGCACAGGCTATTGCCCAAAGGATGCAAGAGGAACTGTGAAAATGCAGCCCTAAGGACGCCTGATAGCCCAGCCTGAACACTGAGGAGGAACAAGGATGGGAGAAAACCAAAGGAAACGTGACCTTTGGTCACTGATGCTTCTGAGTGAAACCAGCAAGACTCCTTCCATCTGGCATCTTTGTTCTAGTTCTAAAAACTAATTCTTGGCTTGAAACAGGGGAAAATGGGAAGTTGATCCATGGGGAAGAGAGGTGGCGGGGCCGGGTGGGTGGGAGCAGCGGGATGAGCTCTTGCGGGAGCTCTTGGCTTTCCCTGTGAAGAGGAAAGGGGCTGGATGCAGCTCCTTGCGCAGGACTGCACAGGCGGCGATTCCTGCAGGGATGAGAGCGGGTCGTGGTGTTATCTTGTCCCAGGTGCACAAGATGGACTGCGGAGGATTTCGGCGATGGAAGAATGCAATCAATCATTATGATTGGTAAAGCATTGTTCAACTTTATTGCTCATAACATCCGTTATTATACTTTTGCCCGAAGCGTTCAGCATACTTGTCAAATTATAATTGGTTCGCATCCACTACTCATCTGTACTTGATTGGCTATATCAAGCGTGAGAAGGTTCTTCCCCTTGGCATGCTGAAAACTTTGGAGACGTGCTTACTGCTACTCTCTATTAACCACAAGTTCTTTTATCTTTGGCCTGTAACCGTGCTTCCTGCTGTCCCAAGGACAGCTTGTCTTAGCAGCACGTAGGCTGCTAGCACTTGGTATCGGGCCATAAGGCCTCTAATGATCCGTGGCCTTGCTCTGCTAACCATTCTTCAACAATGGACCTGGGCTGTGGAGCCCATGGAGAGCGGGAGCTGCTCCCAAATCCCACCTGATCCTGCTTCATCCACCCTGTCCCAGTCCTGCTCCACCCATGCCACCTGTTCCCACTCCAGAATCCAAGCCTGATCCTGCTCCATCCATTCCACACCAATCCTGCCCCATTCATCCTGCACCAAACCTGCCTCATCTATCCATGCCCACTGATCCTGCTCCATCCAACCTGCACCAATCCTGCCTCATCCATCCCAACTGATCCCCCTCCAGCATCCAGCCCCGATCCCACTCCACAAATTCATCTGATCCTGCTCTGGACCCCTGCTCTGATTGCAATCCCCCCCTGATCCAAGTCCGTCCATCCTGCCCCAATCTCCCTCTGGAATCCCACGCTGATCCCCTTCCGTACCTAAGGTCAGGCCCTTGGTTCCCACATCTTTTCCTGCAGAAAGAGAAGATCCATCAGATTCCAGCACAGATCACACACCAGGATTAATCCCAGCATCCATCCTGGGATCCACACAGAGGGGATCCAGAGCTGGATCTGCCACTGGCACTCACTGGCTGCCATGTTGTATCCATTCCTGTCCCTCTTCCCTTGGGAAACAAAGTGGGATCAGTGTCAGTGGCACAGGATTCCCGGAGCGGTGCTGGGTGGATGCCCCTTCCTGACCCCCCTGCAGTGTCTTACCAGATTGGAGCTTCCAGACTGTAAGAGACGGTCTGAAGATCCCTCATCTGCCTCACCACCATGGTCAAGGACAGAGACTGAAACCCCTCGAAGGGACTTGAAAATCTCAAGACGGGAGTTGTGGCCTGGCTGAGCTGGGATGTTGGCCAAGTGCTGCCTGCAGGTGTATTTGATGGAAAAACCCAGCACCCACATGGGAACATCAGAACCTGAGCAGAAACAATGGGCAAGTCACGGTGAAGTGACCGCGCCTGCTGACTCGTACTGGTCGACACCGTACCTGCTGACGACCGACTTGTTCTGAGTTCTCTAAATGAACACACTGCAATGATTTCCCCCACCTGTTTGGCCAACTGCCTGTCGCTTCGGAGAGGACTATAAAAACCCTAGAGACGCCCGCTCACTTTTGAGATCTCCCCACTGGAGAAACTCACGTCTATAGGTATCTTCAAAAGCCTCGAAGACTCCACCCTCCATGCTGGTAGCTAGAATCCCCTTGCCCTCTTTTCTGTCTTTCTTGCTATTCTCTTTTCTCTCCCCACTATGGCATTTGTTGGCACGAAATCAAAGTGCATTTGTGATTGAGTAAACTGAGTTTGTCCCCCGCTGTGTCTTTTGTAGTCTGAGATCCCTAAAACGAACCATCCTGAACCCCGCCTCTGGGAGCGGATCGTGACACGCTGCGGGAGTGGCTGCCCGCGGTCTCCTTCCCGCCGCTGCCTCGGCTGAGCCCATTCCCCTGCTTGCGCTGGCAGGTGCCATCAAATGCATCCCAGGATCCCATCTCCCCACCTGAAGCCTCCAGTGCCCAGCCTGTCCTGGGCTGGTGGCAGCCAGCCTGACAAAAACCAACAGCCATGGGCCACCAGCGCCCAGGGGCTCAGAAGCAGGTGAGGGACGCTTTGGTTGGCAGGAGCGGAAGGGCCGGGGCTGCTCCCCTGCCTCTCTTTGCCTTGGTTTAGGATTCAATTTTCTTGCCTCTGTCCGAGGGGATAAAGGCATGGTTTTTCTCCAACACAGGGCAGGTTTTTTCTCTAGCATGGAGCTTTCCCCATGGCCCTTCTGGCCTTCCCCAGGCCCCTTCTGCCCTCTTGCAGAACCAGTGGCATTTTCCGCCACACACAGTTTGTAACCCAGAGTCGAGTGCAGCCCAGAAGGCTCCAAGCAAGTCCTTCCAGGCTGACTCTGCAGATGCCGAGGCTGCTCTGGCCTCTGCCGGGGCTCTGCTGGGGCTCAGCTCTGGGCAAGGCTGGGCCCACTGTGGCCTCGCATTGCTCCGCGCAGCTGAGTCACAGGGGGAGAAGGATGGCACATGTCAAGGGAGTTGAGGTTGAAGGGAGTTTTTATTCTAAAAGCTGCCATAACAAACAGGGTGTCACAACAACCAGAACAAACAGGCTGTCCTAACTACCAGAACTAACTGGCAGTGCTAACTACCAGAACTAAGTAGTTGTCCCAAGTAGAAGAGAAAGCGCTTCATGTCCTCCGCTGCTCTTTCAGTCGCTTTGCTGCAGTGATCAGAGGGGTCAGGCTGGAGAGAGGCTTGGCTGATGCTAAAAATGGGTGCTGGCCAAAGGATAAAAAAGAAAGAAGTGAAGCGTTACTTTCCAAAGTCAACTTCCTCCCAAGCTCTGTTGCAACAGGACAAAGGGGAATGGATTTGAACTGCAGGGAGGGAAGCAGGCTCAGATTAGATGTAAGGGAGAATTTTGTTTTTTTACCAGGAGAGTGGGGAACACACTGACAGAAGGTGCCCAGAGATGTGGGAGGTGCCTCCTCCCTGGAAAGAGCCAAGCTCAGCTCAGGCAGGGCTCTGGGGCACCTGATCTGCTTGAAGATGTCTGCGCTCATTGAAGGCACCAGGTGCAGAGGACCTGGAAAGGAGCCTGCCAAGCCAAACCGGGCGAGGATTCTGCTTGCTTTGCGCGTGCAAAGCAGCCAGCCTGGAGATTACGGGAGAGGGCCCCAGAAGAAAACCCCTCCCTGCCGCTGCTGTTTCCCCTGCAGCCGCTTGGCATTCACCTGCAGCAGCTCCTGGGCAGACCAGCGCCACTCCTCGTCCCACTCCAGGCTGCACTCGAGGAAGTCCCGCAGCAGAGCCGACAGGCGCCGGGGCTCCTGCAGCCGCGGGGTCCCGTTCTGCCGGATCAGAGTGCGAGCCTGCAGGAAAAGCAAACACAGCGCTCTGCCAGCTTCCGTCACACCCACAGTGCTCACATCGACCCCAGCTTCTCAGCCCCAGCTCCAGGGGCACTTTCCTCCCTGGCAGAGATGCTGCTCATTTTTCTTTACCAACCAAAAAACCCAAAGCCTGATGCAGCCACAGCCATTGCAACATCCAAATGATCTGGCCTGGAGAGCCAATCTCATTGGCTTTCTTAGTAGGCACTTCCATCAGAAAGAGCAGATTTTGCTTCTCCAAATACCGACACCAGCGTTCCAGGCCATTTGCAAGAGTCACTGTGGTCTGACTGTTATTTCAAAGGATTCTTACATCAAACGCATCTCTGCAGGGACACTGACACTCAAGGAAATTCATTTGTGATGCCCCATCCCAGAAACTGCCAGACAAGAAACAGGTTTGTGTTGCTGAAAGCTCAGGCTTGGTGACATGGAGAAAGGAGCTTGGGCTAGGAAAGAAACGTGTTAGACTTTGGGCATGTTAAATAATCATCTTGACGTGTTAGACAACTTTCCCAGTGAGAAAAGCCGGGAGGGACTTAATCTCGCCAAACCTGTTTTACAAACTCCTTCATAGATTTCTTGTGTTTGGGGGTGGCTTTTGGGGTGCGTTTGGGGTTTTTTTGCAAGATAACATTGGAGCTGATACTGGCTTGACGTTTTCAGGTCATCCTCACAGATAGAAGAGCTGAACACCTTAAAGCCCAAAGCACATTGTTGCCAGAGACTGCAGAATATTGGTCTGTGTTCAGGCTCGAGTCCTCTGGGAATTCCCTTCCCCATGTCCAGAAACCTTCAGCTGCTCCTGCCAGGGCAGGGCCACGCTGTGCTCACAGGCCTCTGCAAACCCTGGAGAATCTGCCTCTTACCATGGCCGCCGTTTCCTTGAAGTAAGGAGGTTCTCCTTCCACCATCTCGATGGTCACAATGCCCAAGGACCAGATGTCCACCTTGGGGCCGTAAGGAGAACTGGTGACAACTTCTGGGGCCATCCAGTGAGCAGTGCCCACCATGGAGCTGGGCTGGTCCTGCTCAGGGCTGAGCTGAGCGCAGAGGCCAAAATCAGCTGAGGACAGAAACAAACCCTGTCAAAGGCAGCTGGAATGAGGAAACCAACCCCAAAGATTCCCCACTCTCAGTGTGAGAATGCAGTCGTGAATACAGCTGCAAAAGTCCTCACGGCTGGAGGCAAGGAAAGATGGAACTGGGCCCTTCAAGAAACCCTCAGCTTTCATGCAGTGGCTTTTACTGATTCCCTTGAAGATTTCCATTCCAAGTCCTGCCCCTCTGCAAGGGCCATAGCCAGAGCAAAGCCACTCCTGACACTCCTGCTCCTCCCCTGAGCTCTCTGCAGGGGCAGCAGGAGCGCTTGTGGCAGTGCCACCAGCAGCACTTGTGGGGCTCTGGCCGCCACTGGCAAGCAGCCCCACACCCGCAGCCCGGGAGCGCCGTGCCTGGCCAGGAACACTCACCCAGCTTGACAGAGCCGTCCATTCCCAGAAGGATGTTGGAGCTCTTCAGATCTCTGTGGATCACCTGGTTGGAATGGAGGAAATCCAGGCCCTGCAGACACTGAGAGAGAAAAAGAAACACCAGGGTAAAAATCAATGGCTGGAATATATCAGCCAAGAAAGGAGAGTTTAGAATTCTGCCAGCAGAAACTTTGCTGTGACAGGCCAGGAGTGCAGTGCACACAAGCTCCAGGCAAATGGTTCCAAGGCAAAGCTGAGAAGAGCAAATCAAACCCAAAACAGACAGAGTACCCCAACAGCAGGAAAGGGGACAAGAACAGAAGTGCAGTGATGCTGGCAGGCCATTCATTTCAGTGGCTGTTTCCTCTCCAGCTCATAAAAACAAGACAGAAACAAAGCCCTGAGCGTGGAGCCGCTCCTCTTCTCCTGCCCTTCTGGAAGGAGCATCGTGTCCAAGCCATGGGAGGCACAAGCAGGATCCCTCACCTCCCGACTGACAGCTGCCATGTCTCCTTCAGCCATGCGTGTCTGTCTGACCACATCCTGCAAAGTTCCTCCATCCATGTATTCCATCACCAGCCAGAGATCTCCATCAACAAGGAAGCTGGAAAAGGAAAACAATGGCACAGAGATGAATGTGCAGTGCTCAATTCCCCCATGGCAAAGCCTCCAGTGGGGTTTTCTTTCCAGCTCACTTGTCAATGAGGACAGAATCCCATCTGATTTTCACAGGAGACACCTGTGAAAAAGGAGAGGCCTTAGATGGCAAGCAAGTGAAAAATGCACTTTTAGCAACAGCCCAGATCAATGTGAAACCACAACACTTGCCCCCAGCTGCTTCAGCATCTGAACTCATCACTTCCACCATTCACTCCACAACAAGGCAACACAACTTCCGGAGCTATCCAGGGAGGGAGGCCGTGCAGCACTTGGGATAAAAGTGGTCAACTCTTTGGAAAACCTTGCAGAAAGTCTCTTCAGCAACAGGCAGGGCCATTGAAAAATGGGCAGATGAGGCCTTTCTGGAAACAAGAACCTGCTCTTCCTGGTAACTGAAGCAATGGAAAAGATTTGGGAAGAAGACACCAAGGGAAATAATTTCTGCCATGGATTATCAGCACTTGTTGTAAGACACAGAAAATAGGGTCCGCTTGAAGAGAAAACCAAAGTGGTGCAACAAAGGAACATGGAGGGAGTGAACTGCCAGGCTGTTGTTTTGGCAAGATATGGCCGGGTCAGGCTTCTCAAAACAGGCTACGGACTGCGGATGCCAGGAAAGATTAACGCAGGGCTCGTGCACGGGATGAGAGCTGAAGCACTCACCTGTCCAAAGAGTTGATAATGTTGGGGTTCTTCTTGTCCTTCAGGAGCAGGAGCTCATTCACAGCTCGTTCCCTCTTCTGCCCTCGGAGACTCATTTTCTTTATGGCCACCTGAAGGGACATTGCAGACCTTCAACTGGAGGAGTCTGTGGCAGGAGGCCACAGCAAACACGGAGCGAGGCTTTTTGGAGCGACGCAGCCAGGCTGTGCCAAACTGCCTTGGGATGGGACACCAGAGCTCAGCAAGTGCCATTCCCACAGCCCATTGCTCTGCTGGCTGGGGGCTGCTTACAGGACACGTGGCCAGAGACATTTGGCCTTGTGAGCTCTGCAGAAATGGTCCCTCAGCTTCAAAGCTCTAACAACCTTCTCTGCACCTACACTCTTCTCAAATGGCCCTAGTTTACCACCACTCTTAGAATGATGATGATGATGATGTTCATTATTATTCAAACACATTTTGCAAGCAGGAGGTAATTCTGGTTCTGTGCAAACAGAGCAAAAGAGCTGGGAACCCTTTAGCAATTCTATGGCATTTGCTCATGATTTCAAACGCAGCTGCTCTGCTTGGGCTTGCACAACAAAGCAAACACACACATCCCATGCTCAGATGATCCCTGTCACAGGCTGGCAGCCACACCAGAGCCAAAGACAACTGCAGGCTTTAGGAGAGAGCTTTGCTCTGGACATCCATCTTCTCATTGCTCTCCCTCTCTCTCTGTCAGCAGACACTCACCTCTCGTCCAGTGGCCCTGTCGAGTCCTTTACAAACGGCTCCGAAAGCCCTGCAGACAAAACAGCAGAGAGGAAAGAAGCAGTGCTTTAGACCCTGGGAGTGAAAGTCAGGCAGACAGGAGATCTTTTCTACCTGTAGCATTCAGAAAACACCTGGGCGCGTCAAGCCTTGAAAGAAGGGCGCGGCAGCCACCAGCCCTCTGCCATGCAAGGTGTGCAAGGAAAAACTGAGGCCAAACATGAAGGAAAAGTGCTGGAGCAAACCCCAAATGTCCGTGATGAATTCCTGTAGTTCAAAACCTGGGCTGGGGGCCGGCTGTCTAAAGAACTAGAAAAGAATGTATTTCATCCTTTTGCATTTCCTGCCTAAGAGCTGCAGGATCCACAAGAGCCCTGCATCAGGGCATCATGCATTTTCCCCTTGAGTGCAGCAGCTCTGTGTCTGTTACTGGATGTGTGGGGTCTACTACTTGTGCTGAAAAGAGCCCTTCTTAGTTCATCTCTGCTTTCTGTTTGGAAGCCATTCTCTTGATAATCCTGAGCGGTGAATAGTTTTGCAAGTAAAAGATTTGAAAGCAATCTTGTTGAGAACTCTTGTCTGACAGTCAGCAGATGGTGAGTTGCTCTCTTAGGCAATCCAATTGCATGGACAGAAGATCTTCCATGTCCTGCTCCTTGCTGCAGGCAGGACACTGCCAGCCTCAGGGGCTTTTGGAGGTGCCATCTGGCCACAGTTGTCAATTCTGATCAGGACTGAGAGACAGCAGCATCATCCCCCAGTGCCTGAAGGTGTCTGCAGCTCTCCTGACTTCTCACTTGATACTGCACCAGCAAAATACCTGGGCCCTGCTCGTGTAGAAGTAACTGCCTTGCACTTACCCTTGGCCAATCTGCTCCAGTTCCAGGTATTTCTCCGCAGGCTCCCCCATGCTCACGCTGTTTCCTGAAAGAAACCACATGGAAGACACTCTCTCCCAGACAGAGACCCCACCTTGCAGCAGAGCCAGAATGCAGCCCCACTCCCTGGGGGCCCTTGTTCTCAGCTGGGGAAGGACAATCAGTCACTCTGGGACATTCAGCTGCAGAGCAACACCGGCTGCAGCTGATGCTGAGACACACACACAGCACCTGCTCTGGCACACAGGAACAGAGCAGACGTACTCAGCTGCATCAGGCACTGCTCCCCTCTTTCCTCTGCCTGCAGGGCTGTGCTGCTGCCAGAACCTTCAGCCCAGGATCCCGCAGCAGAGGGAGGTTCTCCGTCCTCTTTGCAAAACGCTGCAGCTTCTCCGTCCTCTTCCCAAAACGCTGCAGGTTGGCCATCGTCTTTCCAAGCCACGGGACGTTCACCCTCCACTTCCCATGCTGGGAGACATTCACCCTCCTCTTCCCAAGCCACAGGATGTCCTCCGTCCTCATCCCACACCGGGAGATGTCCGTCATCCTCGTCCCACGCCATGGCAGCTTGGCCATTCTCGTCCTGTACCGAGTGACGTCCACCATCCTCGTCCCACGCTGGGAGATGTCCACTGTCCTTGTCCCACACGGCGGGAGCCTCGCCGTTGTATTCCCAATCGGCGGGATGTTCACCCTCATCTCCCAGAAGAGCGGGAAGTTCACTGTCGTCTCCCGGCACAGAGGGAAGTTCACCATTATCTCCCTGAAGACTGGGAAGTTCACCGCTGCCTTCCTCCTCTTTGGCCTCCTCTTTGGAGGCAGAGGGAGCCGGAGGAGGTGCTGATGCTGCTTTTGTGCCCTGTGGACAGACGGTAGTGTGAGGGACGGGAAGTTCCATCTCAGTTATCACCTTATTTATCCTCAGCTACACATCCAGCTGCACTAAGCAGAAATAGGGTTCCCAGCTGTTCAAACAAACAAACAATGGGCTAAAGTCGACATTGCCACTTATTGTTGGGAATTTGATACTCCACCATGGCTAAAGCCAGCAAGCAATCTTCTGCCTGCAAAACCACACCTGCAGCTCTTCAAAAGCATTTCAACAGAAAAGGAGAAAACTGCCAGGGATGCCTTTGCTGCTGTTGCTGCTGCTGCTGCAAAGACACTGACAGGAACTTTCCTTCAGCCTCCCAGGTTTGCACTCGGCTGCCACACGCTGAGCTCACAACTTGCTGCACAAATCATGTAGACTCCCTTAATAGTTTTGTTAATTTTTTGTTGAGTGCATTGGAGCAAACAAGGCATCATGATTCGCTTAAATGTGCAATCCCATTTTTAGAAATCTTTTCATCCATGATGTCAAATTCCATTCATCAAACAGGCTATCTAACCAAGTCCCATTGATAAAAACAGGGCAGGAGACCTTTCCTCTTTTTTAACACCCTTATTGGAATCAGCTCAGGGTGGGGGCCTGACGGGTCGTGCGCACACCGCCGCTGCTCCCAGAAGCGACTCGGAGGAGGAGGTGTGCAGCTCTTCCCACTGGAGTGCAATGCAGGCAGAGCCGGGACTTCTGTCCTCGCAGGAACACCCGGAGTCGCTGTTGGCTCGAAAGTCCAGGGGTGTCTCTCTGGGTCAGTCTCATGCTGGTCATGGTGGGGAGGGCAAAGCTGGGGGATGATGCCCCTCTTTCCCGACTGCAACATGTGCTCTTTGGTTTTCCATTTCAAGCATTGGCTCGTTGTCTGTCAGGGTTTTCTGTCAGGATGGTGTTGTGCCGGTGGCTGATTTGCGTTCACGTCCTGTCACCATCCTGAGGAGCAGCAGGGCCTGACCGTGACTGGACGGAAAGGGAAACACTTACAGGGGGTTACCGGGGACACTGAACTGCCAACACAGAACACTGAACTGACAACCTGGAACACAGCAACATGGAATACTGAACCACAACTTCTGTCATTTCTGGGGTAGAGCTTATTTATCTCACCATCATTAACTCCAAATTTTGATACGCCTTCCTTAAGTTGTTGTATGCTTTTGCGGATAGATTCTGAGTGATCAGACAAATTCATACAACACATTCCCTCAAAACCTTCACATCCACGTCCCTGTGCTAATAAAAGAAAAATTGCAGCCCTTTTTTACAAAATTGCGTGCCTGTTACTTAATGCAAGAGAAGTAAAATTGAACTCCTTACTCAGCCAACGCCCCAATTTACATCGGGTGTTAACAGAGTAAGTTTTCCAATGCTACGTGGTCCACCTACAATATGTGCTGGGATAGCAGGCTAAGTTCTGTCATCACAAATAAAAATATTTGTCATGGCAATTGATAGGAAATGTTACTGATTGCAGACTGCACTAAAGCAGTATGATTACATCAAAAACTCTGATTTTTATATATATCATGATAGGGAGAAATATCTTTAACCAAAGCTTGATTTTTTTCCCGTGTAATTAAATTTGGCACAAAAGGTCATTTTCACGGAACCAAAGATTTCTAATTTTTAAGGTTCGAGAGATGCCTTGGGAAGGTTTGGAACCCACCAATCCCACTCATCTACTGGGGTCCAAGATCCTATATAGCTGTTTCTATATATATATACCTTGCATGGCTTCATCAATTTCTTTTGGAATTGGCCAGTTGTCCACTGGTATACCAACTAAACTGGTGGAAAATGGTTTTTCTGGGGTTGTGTAAGACAAACATAGTATCTAAACCTTAAGCATTAGCTAAAGCTACCCAAACATTTGTTCTAGGTTGACTAATGGGTAAATCTGTGCTACTAAAAGCAAGCAAAGCAAAAGAGCAAAAGCATACAATTGATCCCCACGCTGACCAACAGAAGGCTCTACATTACTACTGATTCCCACACTAAATCCCAAAGTTCACAGCCTCCAATGGCTGAAGCACATGACAGCAGGTGCAAGCTGGAGTCTCTGCACAGTTCACGTCTGTGTGCTCTCTTCTTTGCCTGCAGAGTGGTCAGTGTTTTTCTGTGCTTGATATGTCCTTCACATTCTTTGTTGGAATAATTCACCTGGGTTCTAAATCTGCAGAAATGGAAGCAAGCCCCTTTGCCCCAAGTTAATAGAGAAAGTGGACCTTCAATTTGTCCCGTCTCTGGATTTCTGAGCTAAAGGATTTTCTTTTAATTTTCCCTGTGTACCAATGTACAATTGGACTTAAAGATATATCCACTGACAGATGGATATTTTGTATTTCTCAAAAAATGAGTATTTGATAAGATTTGTTTACTATAATCACAAGCTCTTCAATCCTCATGAGTTGACTGCTCCTGTAGATACAGGGGGTTGCACCAGCTGACAGACTGCACATGTATTTATGTTTGCTTTAACTTGGTACCTGGAAATACAAACATTGCATAAGTGCATAGGTACTCTGAAAAAATGTATGACTCTTAAGAACTGATAGCAATCAGGAAAAATTCAGGTATAACAATTAAGAATATTTCAGATGAAAAGCGTAATTAATGGTTGTTAACGATAACACGTGTGAAATCGGATAATTATTAATTACTAAAATATTGCACTATCATCTCAGAGTCTGCAAACAGCTTATAGAATCTTTTTCCAGTGAGGACCAGGACACCCTTTCCCTGGCAAGGTGCTCAAGTGCACTCCAAAAATCGGTCCAGCTGTCTTACTTATAAGGTCAAATTGCCAAGTGAAAGTGACTTGAATTTATTTTTGATGCAAAAAACATCGGAGCTTGTTGGCAGAACATCCATCCAGACAAAGTGAAGGGTCTGGCCAGGACTCAAGCTCTAAACTGGAGTGATGTCCCTTAATACATTTTTTAAAACAAGGCTCTTAACAATCGACGTTATAAAATGCTTAAACAGTTAAAAAATAAAAGGAAGGATCTTGAAGTTCACATGTCTTTTGGATAATTAGAAAAAAGATAATCAAGCATATTAAAAAAATCAGCTGTAAGTTAGGAAAATTAACAAATTTACATTATATAATTAATACATAAACACTAATCATCTTAGGAAGTCGAAATAACACCTTTCTAAACTATCATATACTTATGACCTACAAAAAACCCCACTAAAACAGCTTACGACGTGGATTTGTGAAATTGTAACAAGCAATAAAACCTTTCATGAAACCAAGGATGTGGTAAACTGCATCTTCTTCCATCCCCAAACAGGTGTTTACCAATATTTCATCACAGCTGTTTCGGTCAAAGTGTCTTCTCTCTAAAAATAATTAAACTTTGCAAATAAGATGAGCATATTTTAACAGAGCTTCAGGTAATTCTAAAATCAAACAGTGCTTAATATGAATAAATTTTGACAGAGTTTTAAATTATATGAAAGAATTTTTAAATTATATGAGCTAATAAAAGTTACATGTAATAAAACCTTAAATTAATAGGATATAGACTTAATATCATCTAAATTCTATAAAAATTAAACTTGTCAAAACTTAAAAATAACCTGAATTTAACAGGGCCCAAACTTAACAGAACTTAAAACAACATAATTTAACTGACCAATACTTAGCCTATACTTAAACCAAACCACACAGAAATTAATCTTGACAGAATATTAAAATATAACTTAACTCAGACATAAATATACTAAGTGACTCCAAGTAAAATTTCACTCTACTTTACTCCCCATTGCGATAAGTTTCTGTACAATGAAGGGGCGAATAGCTGCTTCAGGTCTTTTAACTGTAATCGTGCATCTACTTTGTAGACATCCGGTGACTCCCCCAGTTTCTGTAGGAGGATCTAAAGGTGTCACCAAAGTCCAGCCCCTTGGCCAGCACAGATGAGAAATCACTGTGACCTGCGCTCCTGAATCCAGGAGACCTGTAACTCTGATTGTTTTGTTAATATAGATCAGACTACAAGTTAGGTATTGTTCTGTTTGGTAGTGGCTACTTTCCCTACAACCGGACTGAAGGAGCCTGGAAGGGATGCTAGACAGAGGTTTGGAGTGGCACTGCTTGGCATGGTGTCTTTTCTTTTTACATCTTGGACAGCAAAAAGGTGGGTTTGAGTTTTGTGCTGGCTCTGTGCAAAACTTTGATATGTGTCCAGGCTTCCCACATCGGAAACACAGTCTCTTGTCATTCTGTGATGTCTTGTTGTTTTGCTGAAGTGCTGAGCTGAGAACTTCAAGGGCTTTTACTGATTTTTCACCCCTTGCTTCTGCTTGAGGTGTTACCTTTAGAGCAGCAATAGTTTTTGTAATATATGGTGAAATTTCTTTTTCTCTACAAACCTAGATCATTTGATGTATAGAAGGCTGTGGATCATGCAAGGCTCTAATTATTTGTTTACTTTCTTCACTAGTATTAACAAAGGCAAAATTTTGAAGCAGATAAAGACATGCCAGGTCATCCTTGCATTGTCTCTCTATTGCATCTATCAGGCGATCTACGAATGTAAGAAATGGCTCTGATGTTCCTTGCTTTATTTCTGTATAAGTCCTTTCAGGGATTCCCACCAGCTGAGTCAACAGCAGAGCTTTGCAAACAGCATTTTCAATGTATTCATGATTCGGTGGTTCCCACCTTGATTGACACCCCCTCTGGCATCGGTAACTGGCAAAGCTAAAAGTGATCCTTCAGCCAAATTAAAGTCCTTGTCTTTGATTGCTTGGCGTCTGACTGCTGCCCAGTCTGTTAGAGACAGATGCTGAGTCCTTCTCGGAGGGTGCCTTGACTCAGGCAGAGCTGGGCGGTGTACCTGGTCAGGGGACAGTAAGTCTCTTTCCCAGTTTGAGTCTGCTATATCTGAGATAGATGAATCCGAATCATTGTCTGAAACAATATCACTGGTGCCTCCCCTCTGATCCATAACAGCCCTCTGGTGTCTTCCATCAATGCCTTGTCCTGGTGTCCCGTCATGTTCCCTCCTCATCCCCCTCCTTGTTGACACGTTATTGTTGTGGTCCATGTCCAGTGCTGGGGTTGGGAGGGTGGGAGCAGCCCAGGGGGTGTGAGGAGACACTTTGGGTGACGTGGAGGGCGATGACAGCCGCAGGCACAGTCAGCAGGATGGCGTGGTGTCTGCAGGATGGTGTGGTGTCTGCAGGATGGCGTGGTGTCGGCAGGATGGCATGGTGTCAGCAGGATGGCGTGGTGTCGGCAGGATGGCGTGGTGTCGGCAGGATGGCGTGGTGTCGGCAGGATGGCGTGGTGTCGGCAGGATGGCGTGGTGTCGGCAGCATGGCGTGGCGTCGGCAGCATGGCGTGGCGTCGGCAGCATGGCGTGGCGTCGGCAGCATGGCGTGGTTCAGCGCTGGGGTGACGTGAATCGGATGTGCTGGGCCCCTTCCACGTTCAGGGGGATTCACGTGGCGTGACAACGGCGGCACTGACGCTGCTGGAGATGTTTTTGGCTCCGAGGCACGGTACGGGCCGGGTGGTGGGTCGGGGCGCACAGCAACTTCCGCACGGTCCCTTGTGTGCTGAGCATGGGCGGTGGCTTCCAGGGGTGTCCCCATTAACAGTGGATTTTATCCATAAACCATAAACGCATATTCATATCCTTATCTATGGGTTTTCCAATTAACTAAGAACACAAATCTAAAACATTCTTTCTACACCAGTCTAAACCTAATTTTGAAAGTACATAAAACTACAAAAAACTGCGAAGGATGGTATCAATCCTTACACAAAAACCTACGCATATAGCATCTCTATTAATGTAAAAGGTTGTATCTCATTCACGTAAAAATTGTACCTCTTCTATCTAGTACTGTGAGCGATGTTTTTGTTATGTCTAAAGCCAAGTTACCAGGCCTTAGGGCTCTGGGCTACCTAGCAAATTCTTAAGGCACTTAGAGTCTGTTTACTTACAACTGAAGTCTAAACTTCTACTTCATATTTACATGGCTTAATATATTTTAATTTCTCTAAAGACTTTAATTCAACCCCTGTATCCTTCTGTCCCCCTGGGGAACCCAGTGGGGCATGCACTACATCTCCTCTCTAATCCCCAGGATGGAGCCGGGGTAGGTCGGGCTGGGGCAGCTCTGGGCTCTTGGCCCAGCCTGGGCGCCCCCCCCTCAAATTTCCCTGGTGGCTTAGAGGGGTCCCTGCACTTTTTGGGGATCGCTGGGTGCCGTGCTGGGGTTCAGGTGTCTCCCAGGGAGTCTGAGAGTGGGGTGACATAGGGGGGACACATGGGGCTCCCCATTCTCGATCCATCCCAGGACGGTTCTGCCTCCATCGCCAATCATGGTCCACCCACAGGGTGCCCCCAGGTCCCTCCCCACTGCCCCCCATAACTGGGACTGGGTCTAACTAGGAAGCTTTACTGGGAACACTGGGAGCAGCCGGGCAGGGACAGAGTGACAGCGGGGCTGGGGGGACACACGACCCCCCAAAAATCAGCGCGGGGACAGAGTGGGGGGTCCGGCCGGGCCTGAGGCCACGGGGAGGGGCAGTGGCTGCCGGCGGCTCAGGAGCTCTGTGGGCAGAGAAAAGGGGGTGACACCGGGCCGGGGGCCCCGGGGGGAGCACACACGCTCCGGCCATGGGGGGCCACCAGCCCCGGGACACCCCCTCACCTTCTTGCGCAGGTAGAAGCCCAGCCCCAGCGCCAGGAACACCGAGCCCAACATGAAGCCCCCAATCCCCGTCAGCATCTTGCTGCAGGCGGCATCCAGCGGCATCTCTGGAGGGGCCGTGGGGCTCAGAACCCCCCAAAACCTCTCACAGAAACCCCGAGTCCCTCCAAGTTCCCTCCTGCTTTCCCCCAGCCCACCCAGGAGCCCCTGAAACCTCCTCCCAATCCCTTCCCGGCCTCCCCACCACCCACCAAAGCCCCTCCTGTCCCTCTCGGCATCCCACAACCCCCTCCCACTTGCCTCCCAGGACCTCCAAACCCTCTCCCAGTCCCTTCCCAGCCCCTCCAGGACTCTCCCACACCCCTCCCAGTCTCTTCCCAGCACAACCAACCTCAGCCCGAGCCCCTCTTTCCCATCACCCAGCTCCTCCCAGCCCCTCCAGCCTCACTCCGATCCCTCCCACTTCCACCCAGCACCCCCAAACTCCCTCCCGGCGCCCACCAGCACCCCCGCAACCCCATCCCATCCTCCCCAGCATCCTCCAAACTCCTGCCCAGCCCTTCCACAGCCCCCCAGCCCCTCTCCCACTTCCCACCGGCCTCTCCCCAGCTCCCTCCCAGTCACTCCCAGCACATCCCAGTGCCTCTGCCAGCCCGGCCAGTGGCTCCCCCGTAGCCCAGTGCCGGCTCAGGGGCTGCTCCAGGCTGACGTGCTCCACCTGGCACGTGTAGGTGAGCCCGCGCCGGGGCGGCGTTTGCAGCAGCACCAGCAGCTGGTGGGTCCAGTCCCCGTTGGGGACCACGTCGGTGGCCACCACGTGTCCCGACAGCTCCTGCTGGCCCTGGAACCACCTCATCTGGATGTGGGCGGGGTAGAAATCCATCACGGAGCACAGCAGGCCTCTGGGGCCGGCCTGGGAGCTGGAGGGCAGCAGCGAGATGGAAACGCTGGGGGGCACTGGGAGAGAGCGGCGACACACTGGGATCAGCTGAAGAGAACTGGGAGAGAGAGGGGAGGGGCGGTGTGGGCTTGGGATAGACTGGGAAGGACTGGGAGGGACTGGGAATGAAGTGCGCGGCGCTGGGAAGCCGAGTCCAGCGCGGGGCACTCGGTTCTGAGAGTCTGCCTGGCAACTGGTGAGTCATCAGAGAGACGCGCTCTCATTGGCTGAGAGGCGTCATCTCCACGCGGGGCCGGGATGAACGCGCGGGGGAACACTGGGATGGACTGGGAGACCACGGGTTTCACTGGGATGGACAGGAGTCCCCGGGGACGGTCCCAAGGAGGGCTGACGCCTCTGGGGTGATTCGCAGGGAGGTTTTGAGGAACTCCAGGGTCATTGCCAGGGCAGGGCCCCGGGGGACACGCTCTGCCCTACGCTCACCTTTGCGCTCCACGCTGAACGGGGCACAAATCATGTAGTTCTGCCGGCAGCAACTGTCCCCAAAACCCCGTATGTATTCCATCCATTTCGGGTCGCTGTTCCATGCCGGGCCCACTTCTCCCCCCAGGGCGTGTAGCCCACGAAGCGCCCCACGTCGCTGTCGAATATCGCGTTCTGCTCCCGGTTGTAGATGTGACGAACCTCACTTTCTCCGTGCCGTTAATGAAGTGACACTCGGCCTTATGCACCTCCTGGAACACCGCTGAGTGTGCAGGACACAGGTCAGGGGGTGCCCCCCCAGCACCCCCAGAGCTCCGGGGGCCAGCCCGGATCCCCACTCCGCACCCCTGTGCCCCACGGCCGCCATGGGACCCTCCTGCCCGCGCTGCTGCTTCCTCTTTCCCACCCTTCCCCCACTTCCCCTTTCACACCCTCTCCCTTCCCCTCCCACCTCCAGCCACGCCGCAAATCTATTTTGGGGTCCCGTTCCGCTTATTTGCGCTTTTCCCGCCTTTCCCAACATTTTAAACACAATCCCCCCAATTTCCAGCCCTCTCCCGCTCAGTTTTCGTGTCCCACCCTCCCCTTTTCCCCTTTTTCCCACCCTCTCCCAGCCCTCCCTCACCTTCCCCCGACCCTCAGCCCATGACGCTCTTCCTTTCGGGGGTCCCCTACTCCTCCTCCCCCGGCTCCATTCCGGGCTCCCCCCTTTGCCCCTTTCTCCCCCCCGCCCCACCGCCTCCCGCCCCCCGCTCACCCGACAGCCCCGCGCCCGCAGCCGGGGGCGCTCCCAGCACCACCAGTGCCACCAGTCCGGCCCCAGCTGCCGCCACTCGCCCCATGGCCAGCGCCGGCCAGGGGCCGCCAGCCCCAAAGCAGCCGCGCTGCCCGGGGAGCACCGGCCCGGACACAGCGCGGGCCCAGCAGCAGCAAAGCCGCGCGCTCTGATTGGCCGAGAGCACTTTTGGGAGCCGATTTTCCCCAGGCTCTACCCGGCCAGTGATGAGGCCCAAAAACACCAACTCGCGCTCTCATTGGCTGCAGCGCGCCCCGCCCGTGTTGGGATTGGCTGAGCGGGTTCCGGGCCGCCGCAGCCCCGCCCCGGGGTTTTTTGGGTGGTTTTGGGGGTTTTTGGGCACGGCGGAACCTCGGGCTGCGGGGCAGGTGGGAGCTCAGGTGTGGCCAGAAATGTGTCGGCAGGTGCGGCGCGGGATGTGGGCGGTGCCCGTGGCCAGGGCTGAGGCCGGCCCGGTGCCGGGCACCCACCAAAGCCGCTCTGTCCCTGCCCCCGCAGCCGCGCGGGGCACAGCAAATGGCACCCCGCATCACCGAGGGCCCTGACACCGCCCGTGTCACAAAGGGCCACACCCGGCCCCCAACAGCAGAGGGACAGACTGGAAGCGCCCGGAGCAGCCCCGGCCTTGTGGCCTTGTAGCCCGTGCCGTGCCCAGAGCTCCGGGAGGCTTTGGCCACGGTGCCCCCGACAGCCCCAGCCCCGCCCCGCAGAGCCCTGGGGCTGCAGCCCGGGCTGACCCTGCGGGCCCCCAGAGATGCCGCCGGACGCTGCCCACAGCAAGGTGCTGACGGGGATCGGGGCCTTCGGGTTGGGCTTGGTCTTCCCGGCACTGGGGCTGGGCTTCTACCTGCGCAAGAAGGTGAGGGGGGTTCCTTGGGGTCGTGTCCACCCTCCCCCGCAGCGTGTGTGCTCCCCCCGGGGCCCCCAGCCCGGTGTCACCCCCTTTTCTCTGCCCACAGAGCTCCTGAGCCGCCGGCGGCCGCTGCCCCTCCCCGTGGCCTCGGGCCCGGCCGGGCCCCCCTGCTCCGTCCCCGCGCTGATTTGGGGGGATCATGTGTCCCTCCAAGCCCTGCTGTCACTCTAGTCCCCACCCAGATGATCTCAGTGCTCCCAATAAAGCTTCCCAGTTCGCCCCAGTCCCAGGGAGCAGCTGGAGCAGCTGCCCCAGAACCTCCACCAGGGTCTCCCAGCGCAGCCGGAGCCGCTGGGCCTGGGGTCCCCAAAGCCCTCAGCAAGCCCCAAGGCCCTCCCAGGAACCCTCAACTCCCTCAAACCCAGCATCCCCCACAGCCCCTGCAAGTTCCCCCCATGGCACCGGCCATGGCCACGTCCCCACATGTCACTGGCCATGTCCCACCATGTCCTCACCCACGACTGTCTCCCCACCATGTTTCCATCCCTGTCATTGTCCCCCACGTCCTTATCTGTGCCCGTGTTCCCCCCGTG
Organism: Chamaea fasciata; assembly: GCF_029207755.1. Taxonomy (NCBI): domain Eukaryota; kingdom Metazoa; phylum Chordata; class Aves; order Passeriformes; family Sylviidae; genus Chamaea; species Chamaea fasciata. The sequence goes on along the minus strand of NW_027094117.1, from coordinate 1,521,736 downwards.
TCCCCATGAATGGCCACGTCCCACTCAAATGTCCATGTGCGCCCATGCCACTCTCCATGTCTCTGTCCCACCATGTCTATGTCCTCCCATCATCCCAACCACGTCTCAGTTCAATGACTCTATTTTTACCCCAGCGTTGGATATTTTAAATGGATGAAGAGAAATGAAAAGCAAATCAAGGCCAAAAGAAAAGGATTTCCCTGTCCATGCTGGCTGAGGATCCACATTCTTGGGTGGGAGGGAAGAACCTTTTATGGAGGGGTTCCCACCCCACTGCCTCCAAAATCTTGGTCTTGGCCCCAGATCATCACCATGTGGCTGCACAAGATGCCCTCGGGCAATAGGAAATCAAAATCGTGTGGAATCCCTGAGGTTGGAAAAGATCTCGAAGACCATCCAGTATTCCTTGATGCCACCAAAAGATAGGACTGAACAAAAAAAAATTTTCTGGAGTTGAAAGTCAACAAATCCACTCTCCCCAAGGAATTGCCAATGTCAGTCTGCGTCACAAGGGATGTTTCTGCCCCTGTGTTCATCCAGGTGCCCACGGGGAGACAGGAAGATGTGGATCCCCCACAGCCAGGTGTCTTCCCAACATGGATCACCAGGGCTCTGCCCAACGGGGGTCACTGGGGATCATCCAATGCCGATCCTCCCATGGGGGATGGAGCTGGAGCAGCGCACGAAGCTCTTCCCGCACTCGGGGCACTCGCAGGGCTTCCCTTAGTGCTGCCTCCGTTGGTGTCTGGTCAAGATAGAGCTACTGGAGAAGCTCTTCCCACACTCAGGACATTCGTAGGGCCTCTCCCCAGTGTGGATGCGCCGGTGGACAGTGAGGGTGGAGTTTTGCTTGAAACCCTTCCCGCAGTCAGGGCAGCGGAAGGGCCTCTCCTCCGTGTGAATGTGCTGATGTTTGAGGAGATTGGAGCTCCTTGCAAACCTCTTCCCACACTCAGGACACTCGTAGGGCCTCTCCCCGGTGTGGATGCGCTGGTGTTTTCTCAGGTCAGAGCACAATCCAAAGCTCTTCCCACATTCCAAGCAGGTGTAGGGCCCTTCCCCCGTGTGGATCACTCGGTGCCGGACGAGACTGGAGCTGTCTCTGAAGCTCCTCCCACATTCCCCACACACGTATGGTTTTTCCCCACTGTGGATCATCTGGTGTTTCCACAGGGTAGAGCTGTCTCTGAAGCTGTTCCCACATTCCCCACACTCGTAGGGTTTTTCCCCAGTGTGGATCATCTGGTGTTTCCACAGGGCGGAGCTGTTCCTGAAGCTGTTCCCACACTCCCCACACTTGTAGGGTTTTTCCCCAGTGTGGATCCTCTCATGTCTCCTCAGGTTACTGCTGTGGCTGAAGCTCTTCCCACATTCCCCACACTCATAGGGCTGTTCCCCACTGTGGATCCTCTGGTGCCGGAGCAGGTGGCAGCTGTAGCTGAAACCCTTCCCACATTCCAGGCACTTGTGGGGCTTCTCCCCTCCATGAGGCTTCTCCACCAGCTCTGAGCTCCGGCTGGATCTCCGGCCGCCCTCCTGGCACAGGGCAGGTCTTTCCTCCTCGCAGCTCCCTGGGCTGGGTTTGCAGCCCCTCCTCCTGCGGGATGTCCGGGGCTTTTCCTCCTTCTCCATCTGGGCACTCCTTGGGAATGACAAATCCTGGTTTAGGGAGAAAACAAGAGGAGAGCACCTTAGGCTGGGGGTTCCTCCTTGCCCAAGTTATTCTCAAAAAGTCAGCGGGCATCTTGTGTCTGTGAAAACCTCCAAAACACCAAGATTCAGCCTAGAACTCCTCCAAACATCGACACAGATCAAAAACTCCCCACACATCGAGACTCAGACAAAAACTTTTCTACAATATAAAGATTCAGCCCCTCGCAAAACCTCCCCCCTCCCACCTCCCCAAATTCCCCTCGCGGGGGCGCTGGGGCCGAGGGCGGGGCGCACGTGGCGTCCAGGGGGGCAACGCTGGGACCTGCGGGTCTGCCTGGCAACTGGTGAGTCATCAGCGCCGCGCGCTCCCATTGGCTGAGCCTGCCCGAGGGGTGGGGCTGCAGCAACGGGGGACACCCTGCTCCAGGGGGGATGTCCCGCAAACGGGGAACCCCCATGAAAGGGAGAAGAGGAAAGTGTCTTTACAAACAGATGCTGCGAATCTGCTTGGGGATAGGGCCAGGCACTCGGACATATGGAAGGGACAGAAGAAGGCATCAGTTCCAGAAAATATTAACTGACCACGCAGCCTGCTGCTCTTGTAACGTTAATTTTGAAGAATTAAAGATTTTAGTTAAACCAGATATTGCTGAAGTAAGACAGATAGACTTCCCTTTTGATAAGCAGAAGCCGGATTTAAGGAACTGATAAATCATGAGGCCTGTCAACTTATGTTTGTGTATTCTGACTAATCAATAGGCTTCAAGAAGGACAATGAATTCATAAATCAAATACTCCTGGGAAAACAGGATTCAGTTGTCACACAACACTAAAAGGTTAAAAAGTCAAAGCGAAGAAGACTCACTTACTCCATCATTTTGAGACCTTGCCCCATAAAAAAGACCACTGACCCATTTCAAAGAACAAACCACGCATGCTTAATAGCTTTTGGCTAATTACCATACGAAGCGGGGAATGGGATGTACTAAAGTTATGAATATACATTTGCGTTTTGGGTATTCAATCCTTCTGTACATAGAAGGACCCTGTGATCTTCTGTAGGGGCGCGTGTGTTTGGGAGCTATCCCGCACGCTGCCCGGCGTCGTCATTAAACGTACACTTCCTAACTTTAAACTGTTAGAGAGTCTTTTGTCCATCATAGTTGGATATCGGCATTAGGGCGATATTCATATTTTTTTAATAATTCACTCTGCCAAGGTCCTGCTAAATTCATCAACTGCGACAAGAAGAACAAAGACTGAACAGAGCTGTGACTATCGTTACCTATACAGAAGTGGGGTGCATATTAAGGGAGGTATGTCGTAGGTGGATTGGGAAGTCTGTACCTCTCAAGTTCTTCAGCCAATGGGGAAAAGAAGTAAAGGAAAATTAGGATGAAAAGGAGGCTGCGTTCTCCCAACAATTGGAGAGATCCCATGGGAAATGTCCCACGGCCTCTCCATGTTTTTATGAATGAGATTACTCTTACAGGACTCCTCTGTCTACTTTGTGGACAGAAACCCCTGGTGATGTCAATTTTTCCACACACCTTGGGGCTCCTCTGGAATTCCTTCCACCGTCCGGGGCGGCGGGCAGTGAGTGGAGCTGAAGGTGCCTCACCCAGTTTGGGTGATCGGCTCCCTGGGGTGGCGGCGGCACCGGGGGTTTGACTGGGGATCCCAGAGTGTCCAGGAGACAGATCAGCAGTGACACATCAGGGGGGTCTGTGAAGAGTCGGCAGGGAGAGAGCACTGAAAATCTCATCAGTGAGGACACTGGGATCTTCAGGGAGTGAACATGGCAGGGCACCCATGGAGGGTGGAAAAGGGAAAGCCAGGAAGGCATCCTGGCAAAAGGGATGACGATCGCAAAATAACTCTGAAGAGTCCCTTGGGAGAATGCTGAGGTAGTTTGCCCAGAGTTTTACCTTTCATGTTTTTCAGATTCTGCGCTGCATAGGGGTGTAGTTCTGAGCCTCAGATTAAGTGCTGCTAAACTCTCATTACAGAGTAGGTACACAAAACAAATCCTTTTCCTGCTGAAGACCAAGGAAAACAAGCACAACTTTCAAGCCCAAATACATAAAAAACGGTGGACTAAAGAGACAAACAAGGAGCACGACACCTCACGACCTGAGGCTGTGGTTGGACAACTGGGCTCCAATATGCAAATGGCCCAAACTTAACAAAATTTAGGACCTTGTGACCAGTCGTCCATTTTGCGACCATTCTATGTCCCCCTGGAGTGTAGCCCTGGTCAGGCTCCTGCCCTGCCCAAGGTGTACCCTAAAGAGCTTTCAATAAATATCGACTTTATTCTCTAGCTCTGTGCAGTCCCTGTTACAGTTCAGCCTTCCCAAGGCATCGTTCTCCCAGAGGTAATTAAGGACATGGACACCCAGAGGGGCAATAAGGGAGGTCGAGAAAGGATTTAGACAACAGGGGATGGATGGTGTTGGTGTGCTGGGTGAGGGTGAAGGGGAGGGTGCAAGAGTTTGATCAAGGCAAGAAGCAGCAGGAGGAATCTCTGCGGTAAGAAAAAAGATGATGGAAAAGAGGAGGAAGAGAGAAATACTGAGGACTGGGACATTTTTCAGCAGGGTCTTATCCTCTAAATTTGCCAGCTGCTGCAGATCCTTTGTGCCCCCAGTTTCCAGGAGAGGAAAACAAGGAGGTCAGGATCCCAGGGAGTTTCTCCGTGCTGGGGGGCGGCAGCAGCGGGCGCAGAGGTGCGGCACCGGGAGCACGGGCTGGGGGCCTGTGGGGAGCTGTGGGGCAGCCGGGGCTCAGCAGGAAGGAAGGAACAGCTGGGAAATGTGGATTACTCAGGGAAGGATCGAGATTCTCCTTTAAGGATTTTGTTTGGGTCGCTGGAGAAAGGAATGACTCTGCAGAAAGCTCAGCAGCTGTCAGAGGAGGAGCACCCACAGGCACTCAGGGGGGCTGCAGGAGCGGCACAAGAAGCCCCTGGAGCACTTGGGCACAAAGGCACAGCAGGTGAAGGCAAGAAGGGAGGAGGAAAAGGCCAAGCTGAAGGCAAAGGCCATGGCAGAGTTTCTACAGCCCCTGAGGGATGAACCCCAGCGCCCAAGGGGGCCCCAGCACCGAGGGGACGGGCTCGGCCACAAGCACCTGGCACAGGCATTGCCCTCCTCGGCAGGGGAGAGCCCACCCAAACAGCCCCTGGCAAGGAAGCAGGGTTCCATCTGCAGGCCACAAGGACACTGCAGGCACACACGGCAGCACCCTCAGCAGGAGCAAGTCCACCCCTGCATGGACATGGATTCCTGGGGCTGCCAGAGCTCCCATTCCACCAGGGACCCACCACACTGCAGCCCTTGACAACATTCAGGCTGGGGCTGCATCCACACGAGGCCTTTCCTCATACACACAGGGGCCTCTCCATCCGCTCTGGATCTTAGACCTAAGGGGGGGAAAATCCCAAAAATGTCTTTGATTATTCAGGGGACAAGTGGGAAAGGTGAGCAGCAGTGTTTTATCCAACCACTATCGGCAGATGTGGGGGATGGGTTTGAAATGCAGGAATTTTTATTTGCTCCTAAACGTGATTGTAATTTAATGGGGAGGTATTTGATGGCTATATTGGAAATGCAAATCAATATTGTAAAAGGTGAAACACAGGCTAGTTCTCTTGTACCTTTGTGTCAAATGTCTGGCAAGGCCTGTGCTGAAGTGAACCCACAAGTGTGGGCAGCCCCAGGGAAAGAGGGAAAATCAGATACCCAGCCTCTCCAAATGACTCTGCAGCAACAAGGACAAGTGGTGTCTAAAAGCAATCCCCTGTTCCAAGGGAGGGAAGGAAGGGCTTACAGACTGATATTGAATCCCTGTAATGCAGGATGTGGATGACTCGCTTCAGTCAGGAGGTCAAGAAGTGGTAGAAGAAGCCTTTGTGAATTAGCTCAATTTTCAGGCTAAAAAGCATCATGGAGTATTTGAAAAAAACCAAAAAAAACCAAAAAAACCCCCCCAAAAAAGCGCAAAAGCTGGTGAAAAAGTTAAATATTTGGGACATATTTTGACTGAAGGTTTGTGGTGTATGGACCCACAGAGGGTCCAGGGAATCTCAGAAGTAATGTTACCCAGGACTAAAATGGAGCTGGGACAACTCTGAGGATTAATGGGGAATTGCAGGACCTGGATTGAGGATTCTCTATTGTATCCAGAATATTGTGTGACTTTTTAACACCAGACAGCCACAATGTTGCAGTATGGACATGAGAAAGAGAATAAAACATGAGAAAATGAAAAAATCCCCAAATGATTGATGCCCCAGCCATGGCTCTCCCACACTCAGAAAAGGAATTGGAATTGTCTGTGGATGTTCAACAGGCCACGACTGACCCCGCACTGAAGGCACCGGAGCAGCAGCCAGGGCTCCACAGCGGGGGAAGCCCCTGTGCCTGCCCACAGATCCTCTGCTGGAATCGTCTGCCTGGGCACCTCCTGGGGCATCTCCACACACTGGGGGCCAAGCCTTGCTGCCACTGCTGGAGCTTCAGTGGTTTCTGTGCCTGCACTTGCCACAGGGCTGGGGAAGACAACGGGAGAATTCCACTCTGGCTCTCAATCACACTCACACACTGGGCTGGAAGGGATTACATTGTGGGAAAACATACCGGCTTTAAATTTAGGGGGTTTTGAATTTCTCCACTCAGGCTTGGTTTGCCTTTGCCCTGGGGAAAGGAATTTTAGATGATTTTTTTAAAAGGGATGTTACACCACCCAACAGAGATGAGTTTAACATCTCAACAGACTGGGAATAGCCCAAAAGACACCCACAGAGATAACGACCAGCAACAAAACATCAACGACCATCAGCAAACAGCAACCAACATCTACCCCAGACACTGCCCCTGGAATAGCTGGAGACACCTGGTCTGGAAAAGGCTGGTAAGGAAATCCAGGAATGCCGACCTAATTAACAGCAGAGGCAAAGAAATCCAGCTCCAATAGGAAACCAAATACTGAGAACTTCACAACTTGGAAGCAATGAATATCAAACCCATGGATTTCTATGGGTTCAGACTGTTTAACGTTTAGGGAAAATCCAGTAAAACTCACGTGTCATGGAATGATTTTCTCTGCACACCCAGGCTATGTGTGGATGAAATGATTTGTGTTGCACATCCTGGCCAAAATGAAGTAATGCCTTGACTCTCTAACACTAAAAATCTTGCTGGAGAATTTTCGTTTTTCTCGCAGTTTCAGTGAAAGGATTACACCATTGGAACATTTTCGGTAATAATCCTACTTTTATGTGGTCAGTTAGATTTGACCAGGGGTGTGAGAAACAATTTTTAGTCCTAGGAGAAGTAGAAGAAATTTGATTGTTTTGGGATGTTTTTTGTGTATGTTTGTGTGAGGCTCTTAGTGATGGCAAAACTTCGGTTTGGGTTTTTCGATGTTCATCTTTAGGCTGCATTTTGCAAAACTAGAAGAGCTTTGAAGGCGACCCTTTTCCCATAAACAGTTAAAAGAATGTTGTTAGAAACAAATAAACAAAAGACAGACTCTGGGGGGACCACGTGTGAGTCATCCAAAGGCTGCTCTGGAAGAGAAGCTTCCTTCCAGGCAGCCAGGAGAGGAGCTTTAGAAATGCAAATTAACACTGCTGGGGAAAAGTGTGGACAATGCACCAGGCTCTTCTTGCCCGGGGGAGGAATTGGGCTCATTCCCTCTGTCCCTCACCCCAAGCTCTGCCTGCTGGCACAGATGGAATTGGCACAGCCAAAGGCAGAGCCCACAGTGAGGAGATCTGACTCTGCAACACAAATTGCTTCAGCTGCAAAGGGAAACAGCAAATGGAGAATGTTGTGAAAACTTCACTAAAAGAAGTGGGGGGGAATCATCCCTCTCCCCACTCCAACATGTGCTCTCACTGTCTGTGTCACACAGGGAGCATTAGACCACTGGGGTGTTTGTGCTACCACAAGTTCAGAGAAATCACTTGGGAATCCAAGTGTGTGATGATTTAATTAGAGAAAAGAGATCAATTGATGCAGCCCTGGCTGGAGGGAGCACCCAAAAATGGGGAAAAGATGAACGGCCATCAGAACAAATCCTGCAACACCATGGACCAGCCCCAGGGAACCCGAACCAATTCAGATCAGGGGCCAGAGAACCCACTGATCATTTCAATGGCAGAATTAGATTACAAGATGTCCACAAAATAATAACCAACCAGACACATCCAGCTCCTCAGCCTGGCCCACCAATCCACTCAAAGAATGCAACATCTCACCGTGGGATGGGATCAGATTATCTATTAGCAGAAGGAGGAGGACAGGGTGGAAAATTAAATGACTCAAGCTGCTGTTGACAAATAGATAATAACTGAAAAGTGGTGAAACAGATAACAAAGGAAATAAGAAAGCAGATCATGTGCCGGTCGAAATGTGGAAAGGATGGGAATGGGACAAAACAACAGGGAATGAGGGCACTTACAATAATCCCAAAACCAAAGAGGACCCAGCAAGGAAAAACAGAGTCAATCTGCTTGGAGACAGGGACAGGGACATGGAGATAAGGAAGGAACGGGAGAAACCATCAGATTGAGAAAATGTTACTCATTGACAAGGACTGCTGCTCAGCCAAGATCCTGCGAAATTCCTGAACACGGAGAAGAAGAACAAAGACTGAACAGAGCCGTGAATATCGGATGTTATAGAAAAGGGGGGGCATATTAACGAGGACATGCTGGAGGCGGATCGGGAAGTCAGAATTTTCCAAGGACCTTCACCACTGGACAAAGAGACAGGGAGATGCAGAAGGGAAAATCAGGATAAAAAGGAGGCCGAGTACGACAACAACTGGAGAGACCCCACGGCAAATGCCGCACGGTCTCTCCCTTGGTTCAGGAATAAAGTCACTTTTACAGGACTCCTCGGTCTCCTCTGGGGACACAAAGCTCTGGCCACGGGAATTTTCCCGCACAGCCCCGGGGACAGGGCGGCCACCTCCGTCCTACCCGCAGGAAGCGGGACGAGGCAGCGCTGCTCCGGCACCGGCTCCTGCCGAGGCAGCGGCGGGAAGGAGACCGCGGGCAGCCGCTCCCGCAGCGCCTTCAGGCCACGGGGAACACGGCGCCGACACGGCACAAGGAACCCGCCAGAGCCCCCTGCCGCCCCCTCCGCCCGCAGCCGGCCCCGAGCCCCGGCAGAACCGAGCGCGGCTCCCACCCGCGCTGGGGCCGCCTCCGAGCTCCGCCGCCGCCTCACCGGGCTCCGGCCGCTGCCGCCGCTCCCGGGCCCGCACACACGCTCCGCCAATGGCGCCTCTGCCGAGCCACGCCCGCCCGGGGGGCGGCCCCGGGGCGGGGCTTGGCCCCGCTCGGCCCAATCGGCGCGCGAGATTCTGGAGTGACGGCACAATTCGCCAATGGCAGCGAGCCAAGGGCGGGCTCTACACACGGCCCACTCCCGCCCCGCGCTCTCAGGCCCCGCCCCCGGGCTGTGTGAGGGGAAAGCCGCAGATGAGGAACAGCGCTGGGACGGGCCCGGGCCCGAGTCGGGATTGAGCTGGAAACACAAACAAACTTCTCCGCACCTCCCGGCCCGCCTTTCCCAGCCCCGCGTGTTCCCCGGCACCGGCTCCGAGGAAAGCCGTCACTTCTCCTGGCCCTAATTATGAGCATGAAGTGCATGGCTTTGATTTCGCCAAAAAAAAAGGGAAGACCCCCCAAGGCCCTTGGGCTGAGTGGACGAGGGGAGAGATTTCTGGCAGAAACTTCCAAAAATCTTTTTTCCTGAGGCTGGGAAGAACAAAGCAAACCCAAGCGAGGTGGGTCCCACCCCTCAGCATCGCCCCCCTGCCGTCCCAGCTGAAGCCCTCGCCGGCTGCTCCGGGCTGGATGGGCAGACTGGGAGCGCTGGGAAGGGGCCCCGGCTCAGGGCGCAGCCCCCGGGGCAGCCCCACGGCCCCCACGGCAGCTCCAAGGCTCCGCCAGCCGGGACGGGACGTGGGAGGGGGAGCAGGGAAGGGACGGGGCTGCCGGCGCCGGGGGAACACGAGGGACACCGGGGGCACTTCGCAAGCATTTAATGCAAAAGATAAAATTGATGAGGGAGACAAAAGCAACAGCAACAGTGGCACCATAGCACGGGGGCACACAGGGACGTGTCCCATTGTAGTGGGGTGGTGCTGTCCGATGCCAGGCACCCACCAAAGCTGCTCTGTCAGTGCCCTCCACAGCAGGACAGGGGAGAGAAAATTTAACCAAGGGTTCACGAGTTAAGGAGCAAGAGAGTTCCCTCATCAAACATCGTCACGGGCAGAACAGGCTCCAAACTGGAGATATGAATTGAATTTATTGCTAACAAACTCAGAGTAGGATAATGAGAGGAAAAAACCCTTCAAAACACCATCCCCAGCTCTCCCTCCTTCCACCTCTACCTCCTACCCCGGTAGTGCAGGGACACAGGGAAGGGGGGGCCACGCTCAGTTCATGCCCCTCAGTTCAGGCTTCTTCCTCTGCTAAGGGACAGGAGCCATTCTCCTGCTGCACCCTGGGGAACTCCCACTGGACAGTTCTCTGGAACTTCTCCAACCCCAGTCCATCCCATAGGCAACAGCCCCCCTCAAACTGCTGCAGCATGGGTCCCCTGCCACGGGGTCAGTCCTTCAGAGACAGGCTGCTCCAGCGGGGGCCCTTCTGTCCACAGGGTCACAGCCTCCTGTCAGGCATCCCCCTGCTCCAGCGTTGCTCCTCCAGGGGCTGCGGGGAGATCTCTGCATCCCCATGGATCTCTAGGGGCTGCAGGGGGGTCTCTGCATCTGGCACCGCTGTCTTTGGAGGCACCAGGAATAGGCTGAGCTCCGCCTGAAGCTCATCTCACATTCGCCGTTCTTGTAGGGCCCAATCCCCAGTGTGGATGTTCTGATGTCTCCTCAGCTCGAAGCTCCACCTGGAGCCCTTTCCACATTCCAAGCACCCGTGGGGCTTCTCACTGGCCTGAGCCTTCTCCACCAGCTCCAAGATCTGGCTGTATCTCCGGCCACCTCCCCAGCACAGGGGTGGGGGTCTTTCCTCCTCACAGCTCTTTGGGCTTGGTCTGCAGCCCCTCCTTGTGTGGGTGCTCTTGGGCTTTTCCTCACCACTGGATTCCTGTGCCAGGGAGCCACTCAAAACCGCCTCTTCCACAAGATTCCGTGGCAGGGATTTCTTCTCCCTGGTCTCTGCAGCTCAGTGCCTGGAGTAAGGAAAGACAAGGAGAGGAAGGAATGAGGAAGGAAGCAGGACAGAAAGACGAGAGGAAGGAAGGAGAGGATAGGATTTGCCTCTGTCAGAGGGAAGGGGAAGGAGATCCCCCCCAGCCTACCCCTGGCAGGACAGCGTCGGCAGTGGGGTTGTCCTGTAGCCGGGGGCCATGCTGGGCTGGGAGATGCAGCAGAGGAGAGGGGGAAAGGGGCAACGACTTCCTCCTCACCTGCCTCAGTATCCCAGGCATCTTCTTTTTTCCTTGCAGCCTCCTTTACCTCCATCTAGACAAAGTCTGAGATTGACAAATCCTGGCTTGGGGGAAAAGGCAGGGGTGAGCACCTTGGGTTAGCTGGTCCCGCTGCCCAAGTCTCGCTCAAGAAGTCACCACCTGTTGACCACTGGGTGGGCCGAGACCCTGCTCATATCTATCCTCTCCCACCCTGCCAGGCTGCTGAGGAACCCTAGCTTCGGGATCTCCCCATGCTGCTCTCCCCACTCCTCGCGAGCCCCAAAACCGATGTCACCCCCCAGGTCCTCCGGTACTGGGCAATCACCGTGTGGATCCTCCATGATTCTCCCAAGGGACGTTTGTGGCTCAGCTTTCAGGTCCTGCGAGATCCAAACATCCCAGCCGTTGCAAAAGGCCCTCCAGGACACTCTCTGAGAGATGTGGAGCGAGCTTCCCCTCCCTGTTCACCTGCTGGGGCCGGGGAATCTGCGGACTCAGCAGGAGGGTGGGGGAACCACGTGTTTCTACTGCTGCTCCTTCTCTTTCTGCTCCTGTTCCTGCTCCTCCTTTTCCCCCTCCTTGTCCTCCCTCCCTCCTCTTCCTCCTGCTCCTCCTAACCACCAAACCCAGACCCCCCCTTTCCCACCCCCTTGCCCCATGGCCGCTGAAGCACTGGATGCTGTGTGGGAAACCCCCTATGAGCCCCCCAGGGATGAGCAGGGGGCTTGGGGACCCCTCCAGTGCAGATCCATCCTGCCTCCCCACCCCGAGACCCAGGGAATCACTCCAGGGATGGAATGACAGGGACAAGAAAGGACCCACATGAAACCCCTTTTCATGTCCCAGCCTCACTTTTCCCTCCCCTCCCCCATTGTTTCTCCAACCCAAAGACCCCTCCCAACTCAGTTTGGGGGTCCCACACCTCTCTCACTCTCTTTGGGGATCCCAGACCTCTCTTTCTCCCCCTCTTCTCTGCCTTCCTCATCATCCCCCCAGTCCCCACCACCCTTCTCCCCTGTGCTTGGTTTGGGGGATTCCAGGCCCCTACTGCTCAGTCTGCAGGTACCATCCCCCTTGCCCTCAATTCAGGCAGCTCCTGGCAGCTTTTTTCTGGAAGGATCCCTGAGTTTTGGGATTTTTGGGATGCAGTTTTGGAGGGGGACAGCTCTGTCTGGCTTTCCCCTTCCCTGTTGTGGCCTCTCAGCTGCCCCTGACACCCCGAGGCTGCTGGGATTTCCCTCCTGGGGACAAGGATGTTCATTCCCTCCCAGGAGCCCAATGCCCGGCTGGGGGTCCAGGTCAGGGGCTCCTTGAGCAGCTGCCCCAGAACCTCCACCAGGGTCTCCCAGTGCAGCTGGAGCTGCTCGGTCTGGGGTCCCCAAAGCCCTCAGCAAGCCCCAAGGCCCTCCCAGGAACCCTCAACTCCCTCAAACCCAGCATCCCCCACAGCCCCTGCAAGTTCCCCCCATGGCACCGGCCATGGCCATGTCCCCACATGCCACTGGCCACGTCCCACCATGTCCTCACCCATTGGCTGTTTCCCCACCACATTCCCATCCCTGTCATTGTCCCCCATACCTCTGTCCATGCTCGTGTCCTCTCACATCCCCACGAATGGCCACGTCCCCATCCATGTCCACATGTCCCCATGTCAGTGTTCCACCATGTCTATATCCTTCCATGTCCCCACCCATGTCTCAGTTCAATGTCTTTATTTTTACTCCAATTTCAGATGTTTTGAAAGAATGAAAAGAAATGAAAAGCAAATCAAGGCCAAAAGAAAAGGATTTCCATGTCTGTGCTGGATGAGGATCCACGTGCTTCAGTGGAAGGGAAGAAGCTTTTTCAGAAGGGTTTCCACCCCGCTGTCTCCAAAATCTTGGTCTTTGCCCAATCCATCACCATTTGGCTGCAGAAGAAGCCTTTGGGCCATAGAAAATCAGAATGGAATCATTGAGGTTGGAAAAGACCTCAAGACCTCAAGTGTTGCTTGATGCCACCAGAAGATATGATTGAACTCAAAAGATTTTTTGGGGGTTGAAAGACAACAAATCCACTCTCCCCAGTGAATTCCTGATGTCGGTTTGCATCCCTATGGATCTTGCTGCCCCTGCATTCACCCAGGTTACCACGGGGAGCCAGGAAGCGGTGGAGCCCCCCAGCCAGGTGTCTTCCCAACACGGATCACCAGGACCATAAATCACCCGGGCTCTGCCCAACGCGGGTCACTGGGGATCATCCAACGCCGATCCTCCCATGGGGGATGGAGCTGGAGCAGCGCACGAAGCTCTTCCCGCACTCAGGGCACTCGCAGGGCTTCCCTTAGTGCTGCCTCCATTGGAGTTTGGTCCAGTGAGAGCTCTGTGAGAAGCTCTTCCCACACTCGGGACACTGGTACGGCCTCTCCACAGTGTGAAAGTGCTGGTGTCTTCTCAGGTCAACCCCCCAGCTAAAGCTGTTCCCACATTCCCCACGCTTGTGGGGCCATTCCCCAGTGTGGATCCTCTGGTGCCGGCTCAGGTCAGAGCTGTAGCTGAAGCTCTTCTCACATTCCAAGCACTTCTGGGGCTTCTCCACAGCCTGGGGCTCTGAGCTCCAGCTGGGTCTCTGGCCGCCTCCCCAGCACAGGGAGGGTCTTTCCTCCTTGCAACTCCCTGGGCTGGGTTTGCAGCCCCTCCTTGTGTGGAGGGCTTTTCTCTAGGGTGTTTCCTCCTCCTCCATCTGACCACAGCTTGAGAATGACAAATCCTGGTTTGGGAGGAAAAATAAGGGCTGAGTGCCATAGGGTGGGGGGTTCCTACTGCCCAGGTCTAGCTCTGGATGTCTCTGGGTGTTTTGTATCCATAAAAGTCCCAAGCAGCCACAATTCAGCCCAAAACACCCTTCGCGGAGTTCCTCCTCTCTGATGTCTCCACTTTGGGGTTCTGGGCGTCTCCCTTCCCTGGGCTAATGGGGGTCCCGTGGCTCCTGAGATTTCCCCCTCTCTGGGGGATGTCCCGCTGAGGGATGATCCGGGCGGGTTTTGGGAGTCCCAGGGGCCCTTTCTGCTCACTCTCTGCTCTGGCATTCCTGGGATCCCAGGGATTCCCCCTTATCCAGGCTCCCCCCGTCTCCAAGCTGCTGGGGGTTCCCCAGCTCCGGGATCGCCCCTTCCCCCAGCCCCAGGCTCCCGGCGTTCCCCTCCACCTCTCTCCCGGGGGACCCCAAGACCGATGTCCGCCTCCCAGGCTGGCACCGGGCGATCACCACGTGGAGACCCCAAACATCTCCCAAAGGGGTATTTGCAGCTCAGCTTTGGGGTCCCGCAGGATCCAAACATCCCCCCCACCCCAAAATGAAACCCTCCCAGGGACCCTTACCGATATTTGGGACTCAAACCCGGAACCTGCGAGTTCCAAACACGCCCCAAGAAAAATGGCCGCTCGGGGACCCCCTGAGAGATTTGGGGCGAGCTCCCCATCTCAGCTCACCTGCGAGATGTGGGGAAGCCGAGCCCCAGCACCAGGAAGATGAAGCCCCCAATCCTCATCAGCAGCTTGCTGCAGATGGTGTCCAGCGGCATCTCTGGGGGGTCTGCAGGGCCCAGGACCCCCAAAACCTCTCAGACACCCCAAGCCACTCCAAGCACCCTTCCAGTTGCCCCCAACCCACCCAGGAGGCCCTGAAACCTCCTCCCAATCCCTTCCCAGCCTCCCCAGGACCCACCAAAGCCCCTCCCAGCCATCCCCCTTCTCCTGCAGGGGCTGCTCCAGGGGCCGCGGGTGGATCTCTGCATCCCCATGGATCTCTGCATGCAGCACCTCCATCTTCAGAGCCACCACGGATTGGCTCTGCCAGACACGGAGGACGCTTCCAGCAGCTTCTCTCAGAACCCACCCCACTACCAAAACAAGGCTGTGTGCAAACCCAATAGATCCCAAAAAGTGGGGTCCCAGATATCCAGCAGCTCAGGTGCACCCCAGAATGGGGATGGAGATTTCCAGGGGCTCAGATGTGCCCAAAACTTAGGCCCCAGCTAAAGTTGTTCACTGCTTGGCTGAGTGCTGCTTGAGGGCTGGGGCTGCAGCAAAGGGGGGACACCCTCCTCCAGCAGGGATGTCCCACAAACAGGGGATCCCCACAAGCCCCTCGGAACCCTGAGGCTGAGCTGGCCCTGCCTGGATGCCTGGGAGCCACCAAAACCACCCTGTCCCTGCCCTCTGGAGCTGCACAGGGAGAGGAAATAAAAGGAAAGGCTCAGGTGGTAATAAAATAACCAGAAGAGATCTTGCCCTTAGGACCCGCATGGGCACAACAGACCCAGCCTGGCCACAGGGAGGGAATTTGTTACCAAGCAAATCAGAGCAGGAAAAAGACAAGGGGAAGAAATCTCTCCAACACCTTCCCTCCACTCAATGGGGATGACCCAGAGCAGGAGTCACCACGGCTCTGCCCAATGGGGGTCACTGGGGATCTTTCAGTGTTGATTCTCCCCTGGGGGACGGAGCTGGAGCAGCGCACAAAGCTCTTCCCACACTCGAGGCACTCGCAGGGCTTCCCTTATGGTGTCTCCGTTGGTGTTGGGTCAAGTGGGAGGTCTGGGTGAAGCTCATCCCACACTCAGGAATTCGTAGGACCTCTCAACAATGTGGATGTTCTGGTGTTCCCTCGAGTGGGAGCTGTAGATAAAGCTCTTCTCACATTCCAAGCATTTGTGGGACATTTCTTCCTCCTCCATCTAGCTGTGGCTTGGGAATGACAAATCCTTGTTTGGGGGAAAAAGCGGGGGGCCTCCTTGGGCTGAGGCCTCCTTGGGCTGCTGCCCAAATCCATCTCTAGAACACAGCAGGCATTTTGCATCCATGAAAGTCTCCAAATTATCAAGATTCAGCCCAAAAAACCCTCCCCTGTGTTCCCCATCTCTGATCTCTATGCTTTGGGGTTCCAGAGGTTTCTCTTCCCTGGGGGTCCCATGGCTCCAGGCATTCCCCTCTCTCCGAGGTCCTGCTAAGGGATGATCCAGGGGCTTTTGGTGGGGGCCCATGGGGTCCCGTCTCCCCTGATGCTCTAGTTTGAGATCCCAGGGATCCCTCCTCGACAGGCTCATCCCTTTCCAGCCTGCCAGGGGTCCCCCAGCTCTGGGATCATCCCTCTCTGCTCTCCCCACCCTGAGGGTCCAAGGGTTTTCCCTCCTCTGCTCTCCCAGGGGTCCCCAGGACCAATGTCCTCCCTCCGCAGATATCGAGCGACGTCCACGTGGACCCCCAAAGATCCCCCCAAGGGGCTCAGCTTTGGGGTCCTGCAAGATCCACACCTACACACACCAATGGGTAACTCCCAGGGATGGCAGATGATATCTGGGACTCAATTCTGGAACCTGCGAGCTCCAAACACACCCCAATAAAAAGACTCTCAGGGAAGCCCCGGTAGATTTAGGACAAAGTTCCCCTCCCTGCTCACCTCATCACGGGACGCTGTGGGGGTGATTGTCCCCTGGCCGGGGTGCTGCGGACACAGGGGGCATTGGAACCTCCTGTTTCTCCTTCTTTTCCCGCCCATACTCCTCGCCTTCCTACTCCTCCTTTTCCTGTCTCCCTCCTAGTCCTGCTCCTCCTCGTTCTTAATCCCACCTCCACCCCAGTTCCTGCCTTCTGTATATTTAGAGTGGAGAATCTTGTTTGTTTTTAGAACTAGAACAAAGATGCCAGATGGAAGGAGCCTTGCTGGTTTTAGTCAGAAGCATCAGTGACCAAAGGTCACGTTTCCTTTGGTTTTCTCCCATCCTTGTTCCTCCTCAGTGTTCAGGCTGGGCTATCAGGCGTCCTTAGGGCTGCATTTTCACAGTTCCTCTTGCATCCTTTGGGCAATAGCCTGTGCCCTGGGAGGATTCTTTCTGCTCCTTGGCGACACAGGAGAACCTTCCGGGCGGTTTTTGCATGAGCTGCTGCTGTGATGTCACAGGAGCATTGCCACGTCCCCGTGGTGTTGCTCTTGCTGTGGGACACAGAGGCCGCAGTGTCCAGAGCGACTCTGGGCGCCTGCTCCTTGCAGGAGGATCCTCCTGCCCGAGGCATTCCCAGCGGTCAGCCCACACCCTGACGGCTGTCCTTCTGTGCTTGCAGGGCTACAGTCTGCAGACGTGTGCAGCGCAGCCAAAATGTTCCAGAATTTGGTTGCTGCAGTTTGCAGCCTGTACTCTGTGGCTTATTCCGTGTATTTCTTGACCCACTTGGCACGTAAGTCAAGCTTTTCCCTCGGTGCAGCATCTGTGGCTTTGAGCTTGCTGTGTGCTTTCTGTTCTTCCTCTGGAACTGGGTTGACTTTGTAACCAAATTGCCATGAAGACACCATTGGTTTGGGAGAGCTGCTGCCAGCAGCTGCAGCTGAAAAAAGGGGGTGTCTGCAGCCAGCAGGGTGTGCACAGCATTTGCAGGGGAGAGTTGCTGGGGGAGTTCCGTACTCTCAAGGGGAGAGTGTGTGGCAGCCGAGCCTGGAACTGCCTCCGTTTGCTGGTCGGGCCCAGAACTGACACAGCCCAGTATTTGGTGCTGTTCTCTTGCTTGCTGTGTGAAGGGACTGTGGCTCCTGGAGGGATGCTGTGAAAGCAAAATGCTCTCTTGGGCTTGCCTTGCTCTGTGGCATTTCCCACCACAGGCATTTCTTTTCCTGACAGCATCTGGTTCATGTTCCTTCTCCCATTGCAGGGCACCTGACAGGTGGATCTCGAGCAGCTCCTCCTTTGGTGAGTTCAAAGGGAACCTTTGGTGTTTGGAATTGTGCAGCAAGTTGTGAGCTCAGCGTGTGGCAGCCGAGTGCAAGCCTGGGAGGCTGAAGGAAAGTTCCTGTCAGTGTCTTTGCAGCAGCAGCAGCAGCAGCAGCAGCAAAGGCATCCCTGGCAGTTTTCTCCTTTTCTGTTGAAATGCTTTTGAAGAGCTGCAGGTGTGGTTTTGCAGGCAGAAGATTGCTTGCTGGCTTTAGCCATGGTGGAGTATCAAATTCCCAACAATAAGTGGCAATGTCGACTTTAGCCCATTGATTGTTTGTTTGAACAGCTGGGAACACTATTTCTGCTTAGTGCAGCTGGATGTGTAGCTGAGGATAAATAAGGTGATAACTGAGATGGAACTTCCCATCCCTCACACTACCGTCTGTCCACAGGGCACAAAAGCAGCATCAGCACCTCCTCCAGCTCCCTCTGCCTCCAAAGAGGAGGCCAAAGAGGAGGAAGGCAGCGGTGAACTTCCCACTCTTCAGGGAGATAATGGTGAACTTCCCTCTGTGCCGGGAGACGACAGTGAGCTTCCCGCTCTTCTGGGAGATGAGGGTGAACATCCCGCCGATTGGGAATACAACGGCGAGGCTCCCGCAGTGTGGGACAAGGACAGTGGACATCTCCCAGTGTGGGACGAGGATGGTGGACGTCACTCGGCACAGGGCGAGAATGGCCAAGCTGCCATGGCGTGGGACGAGGATGACGGACATCTCCCGGTGTGGGATGAGGACGGAGGACATCCTGTGGCTTGGGAAGAGGAGGGTGAATGTCTCCCAGCATGGGAAGTGGAGGCTGAACGTCCCATGGCTTGGAAAGACGATGGCCAACCTGCAGCGTTTTGGGAAGAGGACGGAGAACCTGCAGCGTTTTGCGAAGAGGACGGAGAACCTCCCTCTGCTGCGGGATCCTGGGCTGAAGGTTCTGGCAGCAGCACAGCCCTGCAGGCAGAGGAAAGAGGGGAGCAGTGCCTGATGCAGCTGAGTACGTCTGCTCTGTTCCTGTGTGCCAGAGCAGGTGCTGTGTGTGTGTCTCAGCATCAGCTGCAGCCGGTGTTGCTCTGCAGCTGAATGTCCCAGAGTGACTGATTGTCCTTCCCCAGCTGAGAACAAGGGCCCCCAGGGAGTGGGGCTGCATTCTGGCTCTGCTGCAAGGTGGGGTCTCTGTCTGGGAGAGAGTGTCTTCCATGTGGTTTCTTTCAGGAAACACCGTGAGCGTGGGGGAGCCTGCGGAGAAATACCTGGAACTGGAGCAGATTGGCCAAGGGTAAGTGCAAGGCAGTTACTTCTACACGAGCAGGGCCCAGGTATTTTGCTGCTGCAGGATCAAGTGAGAAGTCAGGAGAGCTGCAGACACCTTCAGGCACTGGGGGATGATGCTGCTGTCTCTCAGTCCTGATCAGAATTGACAACTGTGGTCAGATGGCACCTCCAAAGGCCCCTGAGGCTGGCAGTGTCCTGCCTGCAGCAAGGAGCAGGACATGGAAGATCTTCTGTCCATGCAATTGGATTGCCTAAGAGAGCAACTCACCATCTGCTGACTGTCAGAGAAGAGTTCTCAACAAGATTGCTTTCAAATCTTTTACTTGCAAAACTATTCACCGCTCAGGATTATCAAGAGAATGGCTTCCAAACAGAAAGCAGAGATGAACTAAGAAGGGCTCTTTTCAGCAGAAGTAGTAGACCCCACACATCCAGTAACAGACACAGAGCTGCTGCACTCAAGGGGAAAATGCATGATGCCCTGATGCAGGGCTCTTGTGGATCCTGCAGCTCTTAGGCAGGAAGTGCAAAAGGATGAAATACATTCTTTTCTAGTTCTTTAGACAGCCGGCCCCCAGCCCAGGTTTTGAACTAAAGGAATTCATCACGGACATTCGGGGTTTGCTCCAGCACTTTTCCTTCATGTTTGGCCTCAGTTTTCCCTTGCACACCTTGCATGGCAGAGGGCTGGTGGCTGCCGCGCCCTTCTTTCAAGGCTTGACGCGCCCAGGTGTTTTCTGAATGCTACAGGTAGAAAAGATCTCCTGTCTGCCTGACTTTCACTCCCAGGGTCTAAAGCACTGCTTCTTTCCTCTCTGCTGTTTTGTCTGCAGGGCTTTCGGAGCCGTTTGTAAAGGACTCGACAGGGCCACTGGACGAGAGGTGAGTGTCTGCTGACAGAGAGAGAGGGAGAGCAATGAGAAGATGGATGTCCAGAGCAAAGCTCTCTCCTAAAGCCTGCAGTTGTCTTTGGCTCTGGTGTGGCTGCCAGCCTGTGACAGGGATCATCTGAGCATGGGATGTGTGTGTTTGCTTTGTTGTGCAAGCCCAAGCAGAGCAGCTGCGTTTGAAATCATGAGCAAATGCCATAGAATTGCTAAAGGGTTCCCAGCTCTTTTGCTCTGTTTGCACAGAACCAGAATTACCTCCTGCTTGCAAAATGTGTTTGAATAATAATGAACATCATCATCATCATTCTAAGAGTGGTGGTAAACTAGGGCCATTTGAGAAGAGTGTAGGTGCAGAGAAGGTTGTTAGAGCTTTGAAGCTGAGGGACCATTTCTGCAGAGCTCACAAGGCCAAATGTCTCTGGCCACGTGTCCTGTAAGCAGCCCCCAGCCAGCAGAGCAATGGGCTGTGGGAATGGCACTTGCTGAGCTCTGGTGTCCCATCCCAAGGCAGTTTGGCACAGCCTGGCTGCGTCGCTCCAAAAAGCCTCGCTCCGTGTTTGCTGTGGCCTCCTGCCACAGACTCCTCCAGTTGAAGGTCTGCAATGTCCCTTCAGGTGGCCATAAAGAAAATGAGTCTCCGAGGGCAGAAGAGGGAACGAGCTGTGAATGAGCTCCTGCTCCTGAAGGACAAGAAGAACCCCAACATTATCAACTCTTTGGACAGGTGAGTGCTTCAGCTCTCATCCCGTGCATGAGCCCTGCGTTAATCTTTCCTGGCATCCGTAGTCCGTAGCCTGTTTTGAGAAGCCTGACCCGGCCATATCTTCCTAAAACAACAGCCTGGCAGTTCACTCCCTCCATGTTCCTTTGTTGCACCACTTTGGTTTTCTCTTCAAGCGGACCCTATTTTCTGTGTCTTACAACAAGTGCTGATAATCCATGGCAGAAATTATTTCCCTTGGTGTCTTCTTCCCAAATCTTTTCCATTGCTTCAGTTACCAGGAAGAGCAGGTTCTTGTTTCCAGAAAGGCCTCATCTGCCCATTTTTCAATGGCCCTGCCTGTTGCTGAAGAGACTTTCTGCAAGGTTTTCCAAAGAGTTGACCACTTTTATCCCAAGTGCTGCACGGCCTCCCTCCCTGGATAGCTCCGGAAGTTGTGTTGCCTTGTTGTGGAGTGAATGGTGGAAGTGATGAGTTCAGATGCTGAAGCAGCTGGGGGCAAGTGTTGTGGTTTCACATTGATCTGGGCTGTTGCTAAAAGTGCATTTTTCACTTGCTTGCCATCTAAGGCCTCTCCTTTTTCACAGGTGTCTCCTGTGAAAATCAGATGGGATTCTGTCCTCATTGACAAGTGAGCTGGAAAGAAAACCCCACTGGAGGCTTTGCCATGGGGGAATTGAGCACTGCACATTCATCTCTGTGCCATTGTTTTCCTTTTCCAGCTTCCTTGTTGATGGAGATCTCTGGCTGGTGATGGAATACATGGATGGAGGAACTTTGCAGGATGTGGTCAGACAGACACGCATGGCTGAAGGAGACATGGCAGCTGTCAGTCGGGAGGTGAGGGATCCTGCTTGTGCCTCCCATGGCTTGGACACGATGCTCCTTCCAGAAGGGCAGGAGAAGAGGAGCGGCTCCACGCTCAGGGCTTTGTTTCTGTCTTGTTTTTATGAGCTGGAGAGGAAACAGCCACTGAAATGAATGGCCTGCCAGCATCACTGCACTTCTGTTCTTGTCCCCTTTCCTGCTGTTGGGGTACTCTGTCTGTTTTGGGTTTGATTTGCTCTTCTCAGCTTTGCCTTGGAACCATTTGCCTGGAGCTTGTGTGCACTGCACTCCTGGCCTGTCACAGCAAAGTTTCTGCTGGCAGAATTCTAAACTCTCCTTTCTTGGCTGATATATTCCAGCCATTGATTTTTACCCTGGTGTTTCTTTTTCTCTCTCAGTGTCTGCAGGGCCTGGATTTCCTCCATTCCAACCAGGTGATCCACAGAGATCTGAAGAGCTCCAACATCCTTCTGGGAATGGACGGCTCTGTCAAGCTGGGTGAGTGTTCCTGGCCAGGCACGGCGCTCCCGGGCTGCGGGTGTGGGGCTGCTTGCCAGTGGCGGCCAGAGCCCCACAAGTGCTGCTGGTGGCACTGCCACAAGCGCTCCTGCTGCCCCTGCAGAGAGCTCAGGGGAGGAGCAGGAGTGTCAGGAGTGGCTTTGCTCTGGCTATGGCCCTTGCAGAGGGGCAGGAGTTGGAATGGAAATCTTCAAGGGAATCAGTAAAAGCCACTGCATGAAAGCTGAGGGTTTCTTGAAGGGTCCAGTTCCATCTTTCCTTGCCTCCAGCCGTGAGGACTTTTGCAGCTGTATTCACGACTGCATTCTCACACTGAGAGTGGGGAATCTTTGGGGTTGGTTTCCTCATTCCAGCTGCCTTTGACAGGGTTTGTTTCTGTCCTCAGCTGATTTTGGCCTCTGCGCTCAGCTCAGCCCTGAGCAGGACCAGCCCAGCTCCATGGTGGGCACTGCTCACTGGATGGCCCCAGAAGTTGTCACCAGTTCTCCTTACGGCCCCAAGGTGGACATCTGGTCCTTGGGCATTGTGACCATCGAGATGGTGGAAGGAGAACCTCCTTACTTCAAGGAAACGGCGGCCATGGTAAGAGGCAGATTCTCCAGTGTTTGCAGAGGCCTGTGAGCACAGCGTGACCCTGCCATGGCAGGAGCAGATGAAGGTTTCTGGACATGGGGAAGGGAATTCCCAGAGGACTCGAGCCTGAACACAGACCAATATTCTGCAGTCTCTGGCAACAATGTGCTTTGGGCTTTAAGGTGTTCAGCTCTTCTATCTGTGAAAATGACCTCAAAACGTCAAGCCAGTATCAGCTCCAATGTTATCTTGCAAAAAAACCCCAAACGCACCCCAAAAGCCACCCCCAAACACAAGAAATCTATGAAGGAGTTTGTAAAACAGGTTTGGCGAGATTAAGTCCCTCCCGGCTCTTCTCACTGGGAAAGTTGTCTAACACGTCAAGATGATTATTTAACATGCCCAAAGTCTAACACGTTTCTTTCCTAGCCCAAGCTCCTTTCTCCATGTCACCAAGCCTGAGCTTTCAGCAACACAAACCTGTTTCTTGTCTGGCAGTTTCTGGGATGGGGCATCACAAATGAATTTCCTTGAGTGTCAGTGTCCCTGCAGAGATGCGTTTGATGTAAGAATCCTTTGAAATAACAGTCAGACCACAGTGACTCTTGCAAATGGCCTGGAACGCTGGTGTCGGTATTTGGAGAAGCAAAATCTGCTCTTTCTGATGGAAGTGCCTACTAAGAAAGCCAATGAGATTGGCTCTCCAGGCCAGATCATTTGGATGTTGCAATGGCTGTGGCTGCATCAGGCTTTGGGTTTTTTGGTTGGTAAAGAAAAATGAGCAGCATCTCTGCCAGGGAGGAAAGTGCCCCTGGAGCTGGGGCTGAGAAGCTGGGCTCGACGTGAGCACTGTGGGTGTGACGGAAGCTGGCAGAGCGCTGTGTTTGCTTTTCCTGCAGGCTCGCACTCTGATCCGGCAGAACGGGACTCCGCGGCTGCAGGAGCCCCGGCGCCTGTCGGCTCTGCTGCGGGACTTCCTCGAGTGCAGCCTGGAGTGGGACGAGGAGCGGCGCTGGTCTGCCCAGGAGCTGCTGCAGGTGAATGCCAAGCGGCTGCAGGGGAAAGAGCAGCGGCAGGGAGGGGTTTTCTTCTGGGGCCCTCTCCCGTAATCTCCAGGCTGGCTGCTTTGCACGCGCAAAGCAAGCAGAATCCTCGCCCGGTTTGGGTTGGCAGGCTCCTTTCCAGGTCCTCTGCACCTGGTGCCCTCAATGAGCGCAGACATCTTCAAGCAGATCACGTGCCCCAGAGCCCTGCCTGAGCTGAGCTTGGCTCTTTCCAGGGAGGAGGCACCTCCCACATCTCTGGGCACCTTCTGTCAGTGTGTTCCCCACTCTCCTGGTAAAAAACCAAAATTCTCCCTTACACCTAATCTGAGCCTGCTTCCCTCCCTGCAGTTCAAATCCATTCCCCTTTGTCCTGTTGCAACAGAGCCTGGGAGGAACTTGACTTTGGAAAGTAACGCTTCACTTCTTTCTTTTTTATCCTTTGGCCAGCACCCATTTTTAGCATCAGCCAAGCCTCTCTCCAGCCTGACCCCTCTGATCACTGCGGCAAAGCGACTGAAAGAGCAGCGGAGGACATGAAGCGCTTTCTCTTCTACTTGGGACAACTACTGAGTTCTGGTAGTTAGCACTGCCAGTTAGTTCTGGTAGTTAGGACAGCCTGTTTGTTCTGGTTGTTGTGACACCCTGTTTGTTACGGCAGCTTTTAGAATAAAAACTCCCTTCAACCTCAACTCCCTTGACATGTGCCATCCTTCTCCCCCTGTGACTCAGCTGCGCGGAGCAATGCGAGGCCACAGTGGGCCCAGCCTTGCCCAGAGCTGAGCCCCAGCAGAGGCCTGGCAGAGGCCAGAGCAGCCTCGGCATCTGCAGAGTCAGCCTGGAAGGACTTGCTTGGAGCCTTCTGGGCTGCACTCGACTCTGGGTTACAAACTGCGTGTGGCGGAAAATGCCACTGGTTCTGCAAGAGGGCAGAAGGGGCCTGGGGAAGGCCAGAAGGGCCATGGGGAAGGCTCCATGCTAGAGAAAAAACCTGCCCTGTGTTGGAGAAAAACCATGCCTTTATCCCCTCGGACAGAGGCAAAAAAATTGAATCCTAAACCAAGGCAAAGAGAGGCAGGGGAGCAGCCCCGGCCCTTCCGCTCCTGCCAACCAAAGCGTCCCTCGGCTGCTTCTGAGCCCCTGGGCGCTGGTGGTCCGTGGCTGTTGGTTTTTGTCAGGCTGGCTGCCACCAGCCCAGGACAGGCTGGGCACTGGAGGCTTCAGGTGGGGAGATGGGATCCTGGGATGCATTTGATGGCACCTGCCAGCGCAAGCAGGGGAATGGGCTCAGCCGAGGCAGCGGCGGGAAGGAGACCGCGGGCAGCTGCTCCCGCAGCGCCCTCAGGCCACGGGGAACACGGCGCCGACACGGCACAAGGAACCTGCCAGAGCCCCCTGCCGCCCCCTCCGCCCGCAGCCGGCCCCGAGCCCTGGCAGAACCGAGCGCGGCTCCCACCCTCGCTGGGGCCGCTTCCGAGCTCCGCCGCCGCCTCAGTGGTGGTTCCCGGTCACCCCCGGGATGATCCCGGTCATCCCCAGGATGTTCCAAATCGCCCCCGCTAGGATCCCAGTTGTCCACAACATGGTCCCAGTGGCTCCCACTCATGCCCTGTACGGTTCCTTTCAGTCCCTTCTTTAATTAATTCAAGTTCGTGCTTAATCGACTAACCAACAGCAAAACCAAAACTAAGTCCTTTTAAAAAAAGAATTTTGTCCTGGGTTGAAGTATATTCTATCACCATCTTCATGAACTGCTGAAACCAGGTGAGGCAGTGCTCCCTGCCTCCTCCACTCTGGCTTATCTTCTGTTAATGGGCCATCAGCACCTTTGCTGCACAGCTCAGTGATAACCCCCTCCTGGACTACCTCCTGTTAATGGGCCCATCAGGCCTTATCACATGACTCACCATCCCATTGTGAGATGCTCCGCCCAGAGGGAGGAACCAAGCATTCCAACCTGGATATAAGCTGAGACTCTGAACACCAGAGGGGCGCTTACCCACTGGATTCCCAGAGGACCCGAGCGACCAGACCTTTCTACAGGATCACTGCTTCAGGAAGACCACCTCATCTGGACTGCTTCCATCACTACGCTCAGGCTGTATTCTGACTCTGTCAGTGGTCTTTTGTATTATTGCATCTATTCTAGTTTACTTTCTTTCTTTTTTTTTTTTTTTTTTTCAATTAAATTGTATCTCTGACTTGGAGCCTCTCATTTGTTTTGCCTTCAAACTACTACATTTTTGGCGTCCAACATGCGGCACAAGGCACTGAGAAAAGTCAGAATTACAATTTTGTATTGAAGAAGACACCTGTTCGCTAAGATGCTCAACATGCTTACATGTGTCTTATATCTATCTCTCTATATTTTTCCACAACTGTGGCACTATCTGCCGGTCTTAATGCTCCTGCGTAGACCAGGGTATGGTACTAAAATTGCTTTAGTGGTCTATTATGTCCATTGCTTGATAAACTCCGAGGCAATGAGCATTATTCAGAATATACACCCAGTTTTGTTTTCTTGTTCTGGTCTAGGATGCTACATCTGGGGCCTCAACAATCTCACCCAGCCCCTGTGGGGAGGGGTGAAGAATGATTTTTTCCAGCTTTTCAGGCATGACACAGAAGTTTTTGAAAATATGGAATACCCTCTGGATGCCAAGGACAGCATGATGTTGTTGTTAGTCCTGCTTTGTCTTCTCTGCACGGCCCGCACCATGCTTACACTACCTAGTGTGATACAGCGTGTTCTGGAGGAAGAGGGAAAAAGAAGCAGAGCAACAGTATCAGTGTCTACACAGAGTGTCACAGAGGCAAAAGGAACCAAAGGCATGGCAACAGTGTCCTCATCTACACAGACTCTCACAGAGGAGAGGGAAGCCAAAAGTGAGGCAACAGTGTCCTTATCTATGCAGACTGTCACAGAGGAGAAAGGGACTGAGGGTGCCATCAGCATCTCCACACAAACCATCACTGAACCGGAACAGCCTAAACCAGTAGCAGTTGCCCCCGTTCAGAAGAAGAAATCAAGGACCAAATCAGTCCGCATAGTGACTGATGAGGGTGCAGCAGGACCTTCACAATCTGCAGAAGAGACAGAGCCAGAAATCATCACTCGCTCTCTATCTCTGGGTGAGCTGCGTGACCTGCGAAGGGAATTCACCCGCCAGACCAACGAGTCCATCCTGACCTGGCTGCTCCGCATCTGGGACGCTGCAGCCAATGACACCATTCTGGATGGAAGTGAGGCCAGGCAACTGGGATCGTTGTCCCGGGATGTGGTCATTGACCAAGGGATTGGGAAAAGCCAAGAACCTCTCAGCCTCTGGCAGCGACTGCTAACAAGTGTGAAGGATAGATACCTTTGTAAAGAAGACCTCCAAGTGCACCAAGGAAGATGGAACACAATAGAACAAGGTATCCGATGCCTGAGGGAATTGGCTGTGTTGGAGATCTTTTTTTCAGAAGATGAGAGATTTCCTAAAAACCCAGATGGTGTCCAGTGCACATCACGGATGTGGTTGAGATTTGCACGGCTTGGACCCGAGATGTACTCACGTTACCTGGCAACACTGCAATGGAGGGAAGGTGAGGACAGGGTAGGTGTCTTGGCTAATAAACTAAGAATTTACGAAGACACTGTCACTGCTCCAGTTCGTATCCATGTCTCGTCTGTGGAAACAAGCCTGGCTGAGCAAGTCCGGAACTTGATTGAAGAAGGCCATCAGAAACTGAAAAAAGAACTTAAGGAAGAAATTTACCATATCCAGCCAGAGCCAATGAGAGTCTCTGCCATTAGGAGCAGGCGCTCCCCAGCCAGGGAGAGAGGATACACACCACGAGGCAACCTCTGGTCTTTTCTTTGGGAGCATGGAGAAGACATGAGGAAGTGGGATGGAAAACCCACCTCCTCCTTAGCAGCCCGGGTACGTGAACTGAAAAGAGAAACACCCACCACAAAGAGCCCATCTAGAATCAATGTTGCTCCGGTCTCTCGTGCACAGAACTCCAGATGGTACAGGAATGATGATATGACTGATCCTCTTGAAGGAACCTCAGAAACATATTTACAAGAAGAGAGCAATGTATGCCATGACCAGGAATAGGGGGGCCCTGCCTCTAGCCAGGTAGAGGAAAGGGACAATCGGATCTACTGGACTGTGTGGATCCGATGGCCTGGAACATCTGACCCACAAAGATATACGGCTCTGGTTGATACCGGTGCTCAGTGTACTCTGATGCCATCAAGGTATGTGGGAGCGGAACCCATTTCTATTTCTGGGGTGGCAGGAGGATCCCAGGAGCTGACTGTACTGGAAGCTGAAGTAAGTCTAACTGGGAAAGAATGGCAGAAACACCCCATTGTGACTGGTCCAGAGGCCCCATGCATTTTGGGCATAGACTATCTCAGAAATGGGTATTTCAAAGACCCAAAAGGATACCGCTGGGTTTTTGGCATAGCTGCTCTAGAGACAGAAGGCATCAGACAACTGAGTACCTTGCCTGGACTCTCAGACGACCCCTCTGCTGTGGGACTACTGAAAGTTGAAGACCAACAGGTGCCGATCGCCCGAGCAACAGTGCACCGTCGGCAATATCGCACCGACAGAGACTCTGTGGTCCCCATCCATAAGATGATTCGTGAGCTGGAGAGCCAAGGGGTGGTAAGCAAGGCTCGTTCACCCTTTAATAGCCCTATATGGCCCGTGCATAAGTCCAGTGGAGAATGGAGACTGACAGTGGATTACCGTGGCCTGAATGAAGTCACACCACCACTGAGCGCTGCCGTACCAGACATGTTGGAGCTTCAGTATGAGCTGGAATCCAAGGCAGCAAAATGGTATGCGACCATTGATATTGCAAATGCCTTTTTCTCCATTCCTCTGGCAGCAGAATGCAGGCCTCAGTTTGCCTTCACCTGGAGGGGCGTGCAGTACACCTGGAACCGATGCCCCAGGGGTGGAAGCACAGTCCCACCATTTGCCATGGACTGATCCAGGCTGCACTGGAAAAGGGTGAGGCTCCAGAACACCTGCAATACATTGACGACATTATCGTGTGGGGAAACACCGCAACAGAAGTCTTTGAGAAGGGAGAGAAGATCGTTCAGATTCTCCTGAAGCCCGGCTTCACCATCAAGAGGAGCAAAGTCAAGGGACCTGCTCGAGAGATCCAGTTTCTGGGAGAGAAGTGGCAAGATGGACGGCGTCAGATTCCCACCGAAGTCATCAATAAGATCACTGCAATGTCTCCACCGACCAACAAGAAGGAAACACAAGCTTTCCTAGGTGCCATAGGCTTCTGGAGGATGCACATTCCCGAGTATAGCCAAATCGTGAGCCCTCTCTACCTGGTTACCCGCAAGAAGAACGATTTCCACTGGGGCCCAGAACAGCAGCAAGCTTTCGCCCAGATCAAGCAGGAAATCGCTCATGCGGTAGCCCTTGGCCCAGTCAGGACGGGATCAGAGGTGAAGAGTGTGCTTTACTCTGCAGCCGGGAGCCATGGTCTGTCATGGAGCCTTTGGCAGAAGGTGCCGGGTGAGACTCTGGGACGACCACTGGGATTCTGGAGCCGAAGCTACAGAGGATCCGAAGGAAACTACACTCCCATAGAGAAGGAAATCTTAGCCGCCTATGAAGGAGTCCAAGCTGCCTCAGAGGTGATTGGTACTGAAGCACAGCTGCTTCTGGCACCTCGACTACCGGTGCTGGGGTGGATGTTCAAGGGAAAGGTTCCTACCACACATCACGCCACCGACACCACGTGGAGCAAATGGATCGCCCTTATCACGCAGCGCGCCCATATTGGAAACCTGAATCGCCCCGGGATTCTGGAAATTATAACAAACTGGCCTGAAGGTGAGACCTTTGGATTATCCTCTGAAGAAGAAGAGAAGCAAGTGACACGGGCCGAGGAAGCCCCACCATATAACGAGTTACCAGAGAGTGAGAGACGATATGCCCTTTTCACCGACGGTTCCTGCCGAATTGTAGGTGCTAACCGGAAATGGAACGCTGCTGTATGGAGCCCCACACGACGAGTTGCACAAGCTACCGAGGGAGAAGGTGGATCGAGTCAGGTCGCAGAGCTTAAAGCTGTCCAGCTGGCTTTGGATATTGCTGAACGAGAGAAGTGGCCAAGGCTCTATCTCTACACTGACTCGTGGATGGTAGCTAATGCTCTGTGGGGATGGCTGGACCGCTGGAGAAAGGCCAACTGGCAGCGCAGGGGGAAACCCATCTGGGCTGCTGAGATTTGGCAGGACATCGCCACCCGAGTAGAAAGGCTGACCGTGAAGGTTCGACACGTGGATGCGCACGTACCCAAGAGTCGGGCTAATGAAGAACATCACAACAACGAGCAGGTGGATCGAGCTACCAAGGTGAAAGTATCTCAGGTTGATCTAGACTGGCAGCACAAAGGAGAATTATTCCTAGCTCGTTGGGCTCATGATGCCTCTGGTCATCAAGGGAGAGATGCAACATATCGATGGGCTCGTGACTGAGGGGTGGACATTACTATGGACAGCATCTCCCAGGCTATCCATGACTGCGAGACCTGTGCTGCGATCAAACAGGCCAAGCGAGTGAAGCCTCTGTGGTATGGCGGACGATGGCCAAAGTATAGGTATGGGGAAGCCTGGCAAATTGACTACATCACCCTTCCCCAAACCCGCCAAGGCAAGCACTACGTGCTCACCATGGTGGAAGCAACCACTGGATGGCTGGAGACCTACCCTGTGCCTCATGCTACTGCCCGGAACACCATCTTGGGCCTGGAAAAGCAGGTCCTGTGGAGACATGGCACCCCTGAGAGAATTGAGTCAGACAACGGGACTCATTTCAAGAATGGCCTCATAAGCACTTGGGCCAGGGAACACGGAATCGAATGGATATACCATATCCCATACCATGCAGCAGCTGCTGGGAAGGTGGAACGCTGCAATGGACTGCTTAAAACTACCCTTAAGGCACTTGGTGGAGGGACCTTCAAAAATTGGGAACTGAACTTAGCGAAGGCCACCTGGATGGTCAATACCCGAGGGTCCATCAATCGAGCTGGTCCTGCCCAATCTGAATCCTTGCATACAGTGGATGGAGATAGGGTCCCTGTGGTACACATGAGAGGTATGTTAGGAAAGACTGTTTGGATTAATCCCACCTCGGGCAAGGGCAAACCCATCCGTGGGGTTGTCTTTGTTCAAGGACCTGGTTACACTTGGTGGGTGATGCAAAAGGATGGGGAAGCCCACTGTGTACCACAAGGAGACCTTAAGTGAGAACTGTGTGTAGGATTTCATTATATATATGTGTGTGTGTGTGTGTAGTTTAAGGAAGGTATTGATTTGGGATGATGTAGATGGTAATAGAATAAGGGGTGGATAATGTCCTGGGTTGAAGTATATTCTATCACCATCTTCATGAACTGTTGAAACCAGGTGAGGCAGTGCTCCCTGCCTCCTCCACTCTGGCTTATCTTCTGTTAATGGGCCATCAGCACCTTTGCTACACAGCTCACAGATAATCCCCTCCTGGACTACCTCCTGTTAATGGGCCCATCAGGCCTTATCACATGACTCACCATCCCATTGTGAGATGCTCCGCCCAGAGGGAGGAACCAAGCATTCCAGCCTGGATATAAGCTGAGACTCTGAACACCAGAGGGGCGGTTACCCACTGGATTCCCAGAGGACCCGAGCTACTAGACCTTTCTACAGGATCACTGCTTCAGGAAGACAACCTCATCTGCACTGCTTCCATCACTCCGCTCTGGTTGTATTCTGACTCTGTCAGTGGTCTTTTGTATTATTGCATCTATTTTATTTTACTTTCTTTCCTTTTTTCCTATTAAATTGTATCTCTGACTTGGAGGCTCTCATTTGTTTTGCCTTCAAACTACTACAGAGCCATACCTTAGTCTTCACACCTCACAAGTAAGCCTGGGATTATGAACTGGTGTAACAGATAGGAAGGGGTTTCCAATTAGTATACCCGAGTGTACAGAGAAGCAGCATGCCAGAAGGAAAGCCATTAATGAGAGCAAGAAATACACTTAATATTCAAGGGCATCAGACTGAGAAATCATGGAATGACCAGCTAGAGAGGTTTATTTAATGCACAGTTGTGCAAGCTGCCTAAGCTTCAAGTAAAGATTTCAAAAGTAAATGGAATGGTAAACAACATCAATAGTGAAGCCTTTGGTGGCATCCATACTATTAAATAAAGCTCCTGGAAATGCTCCTGGACACTATTTCATATTCTGTTAGTCTTCTGGAATGGTCCTTGAAAAACTTGTGCCAGTTACAGTCTCCTAAAGCATTTCTTAGGACATTTAGGAGTTAAAACTGACTATGGGTGACCCCCAAAAGGCACTGTGGATATATTCATGATGTCCTGCAGCATAAGGGAGTTTAATAGTTTAATAGTATGAATGCAGATTTTTCCAGAGAATTGTCCTCAGTAATAGACAAAACTCTGATTCATATTAATTTGTTAGCATAGGCTGAGCTTGTCAGGATTCAGCTGTGCTTTTTGAACCTTGACAAATTTCTTGATTTCTGTGTCCTGATACTTTACCCAAATGTTCTGATTTGCATTTTCATACTTTCTTATGTGACATTCAGAAACTTTTGATCAAAACTAGAAACTATAGCTTTCTGAGAATCATTTTCTGAGTACAAGTGATACATATATCCAGTTACCAGACTGTCTATATCTGGTGCTTTACAATATAAAAATGGTTATTTGAATAATTCACCACCTGAATTTCAATTATTGAAAAAGTCTCATTACTCAGTTATATTATTCTGTGTATTTCCTTCTCTTTGCCATGTTACTTTGACAATTATGAGCATGCACAATGGCTATTGTGTTCCCATGGTGAGACATCAAATGTGCAGGCTTTTATAATTTTGTCACTGATTAAATAATACATAATCCCCGCAGGAAACTTGCAGGATGTCTCTCATTGTCACTGCTTCTGTTTAGTTTCCTTCCTCTTTTAAATCTTTCCCTGTCTTCCCAATCTTTTAAATCTTTCCCTGTCTTCCTACTCACACTCTGAGTAATCAGTTTCTGATTTTCTTGTCTATCTGGCTTTACCAATCTTTCTCTGAATTGGATGATTTTTAATTAAGCCATGAGAAGTTAAATAATTGTAACAGGAACAGTGCTACATTCAAAAACCTAATATATTTTTTGGGTTTTATTCACTGAAGAGTTAAAAAATGTGTCTTCAAATCTTCCAATGTGAAGAATATCTTGTGAATATCTTGAAAAATATCTATGTGCAGGTTTTTTGCAAACAGTTATGGTATAATCATTGCTTTAGCAAATTTTACAGAACTGCAGCATTGTGTGTTTTGCAGTTTACAGGGGGCGGTTTCTAGGTGTTGTGAGTGGGCTTTGTCTCACCTAACTTTAGACATCTGAAATTCATCTAGGTTTCCTAAACAGTCAATGAAATACAAATAGCTGCACAGAACTGGAGTGGGATTCACCCTACCACGTGTCTTTAAAAGGGGTATCTACATGTGAACAGATTATACTCAGAATTCTGTTCAGTGAGGTAAATAAAGTTTAGAGAGTAGATAATTTTATTCTGTAATATATATCCATAGAGGCTGAGGGGCTCTCCATGCTCCAGTGCATACCAGTCTTCTCCATTATTCCAATCCTTGGTTGAATCCTAGCAGAAAAAAGTTTTCTCAGGGTGACCTTTACCAAAAGAATCAATGTTAAGTGGAACAAATCAATTACTTTTCTGTCAATTTAATATAAAGGAACCCTAAAGACTAAATATATTTACTTAGGTGAGAGAAATTGTACTCTTTGTAGATGGCATGAATTGCACAGTATTGACAGCAGAAAGAAGCAAAAGAGTGTGCAAGGAAATGTGCAATGCAGCCAACAGAACTTAAAGCATATCAGTGAAAAATTATATGTAAGATGAATCTAAGATATATGTATAGAGTCCTTAATTATGTTTTTCATTCGCATTTAAAATGTGAAAGAGGATAAGATTATGATATAAAGAATTAATGGCTTTTAGTATTAGAGTATTTCTTTAGAGACGTGTACCCTGTGGATACATGTTTAGCCACCTATTAGCTTCCCCTAGGCAATTCTTTGCATTTTTAATACCCTTTACAATCTATAATTTAATACTTTTTTGGATAAACTTTTTATTCCTAATATTGCATAAGCTTTTTTTGTTGGAACACTAGCAAAAATTTCCAGAAATTGTCCAATTGACTGCTATGTCATTTGTACAATATTATAAAGCATTTATAGCGTCGCCTATAAAAGACAAACCCACAAAATAAAGGGTATTCTCCTAATAATTCTCCATTATTTCTCCCACCATTGATCAAAGATCATTTTGAATTATTTCCAAAATCCCAGAACACACTCATAATTTATCAAACCAGAGCTTCTCATCAGACTTTTGAGATCAACATGCTTGCATGTTTATTTCTGCCACCTTGCTTGAAGGGCAGTTACCCCACTATTAGAATTTAGACTTGAAAAAATAAGTGCATCTCCTCACCTACTACCTAGTTCTTTTTCCTGGTGAATTAATTTGTAATGCTGTGAATACTGATTGTTGGAGATTTTGGTTTCCAGTATTCTTCAAAAAAGTCAAAATATTTGGAAAAAAATTGCCACATTTACAAAGCAGTGTAAAGAATTCTGCTGTAAATAAACGGTTAGTCCCAAGTAACTAGAAATAAAGGTGTCAAATGAGTGCTAGGTCACATCTGAAAAAAGTGAGAATTTTAATTTCACTGAGTTTATCCCTAGTATTCTAGATTATAGTGTTCTATGGAAACCAAATATTCTGAAACAGCATTCTCTTTAATAGGGTATCCACCTAATCAAATCATTTTTAGTGCTATAGAAACAAAAATGCCCGGCTATTACCTTGTACTTATATTTCAAGGTTGAAACACTCCCTTGTGTGAATTAGTTTATTTTTGAAAAAGCTGACATTAAAAATGTGTTTCTAGGTAGTTGTTTAATGTTGCATTCTAGGCACTAACTTCTATATAAACTGTTGTAAATTTTACATACTTCCCAAATCAAAACCTAAATGTCTCCCGATAGGGTTAATTAACACCATAAGTAGTAAATATATCTTGTGTTAGAAACAAAATAAAACAAAGGAAAAAACCAAAACAACCAAAACAAAACAAAAAACAAACAAACCAAAAAAAACCCCCACAAACCAAAAACTCAAACTCACAAACAAACTAACAAATGAAATGTTATTCAGTTTCCATTTTTTCACTTATCTTCCACAATGTAAAGGTAGATCTTGGAAGTTTAAGGAGTAGAAAGTATCCAAGTCTATTGGAAACCATATTACTTCTGAAAATATTTTGGCCTTAATATTGTTTCTAATAGGATTTTCTGTACTAAGTAAGTAGCACTGCTTTCTTCTATGAGTTGTAATTGAAAATATTACTTGTAATTATTTCTATGGTTTTAAACAAAAACTGTGCAAGATGGTTTGGTTGCAGGAATAAAATACTCATATTCATCAACATATATATGTGTGTGTGTTTGTACATTATTGTACAAATCAGGTCAATTTCTTTTAATTTGTTTAATAGACTTTTTCTACGCTGCAAATTTCACTACTATGTTTTGCCAATAACTTTTAAAACATATTGCTGAAAAAGAAATCCTCACAATCAATTCCTAAGCATTTAGTTTTGAGAAGTGGAGAACCTAATTTTCATTGCATCTAAATATGGAAGATTAAATAACCAAATTTTCCCACTGAAAGTCAATTTTTAAAAGGGTAGAATAAGGAAATTATGGGGAACAATATTTATTCTACATAATTCATAGGATGTATTGGATAGTGTGACCTTGCTGTTTCTGGTGAAACCATTTTAGATGTTCCAAAGGAGAAGGGAAGAAGGATGGTGGGAAAACCACTCACCTTTAAGCAATTGATAGGCAAGTTCCTAGAGTCACTACTTAGTGCCTCTGTCCTATAAATTCTCTGTATTCTATAAGGAAATAGAAGAAGTGGAAAAATCTGGAAAAGGTTATTTAAATGTATGTGCTTTTAGTCACTACTTAAATTAAGGTTAAAATGAGCTGCCAGTTCAACAGGGTTTTGTCAGATGAGGACAAAGAAGAGTAGTGACATGCTGCAGCCCAGCCTCTGCTCTGTTCTCTTCAGTTACCAGCCTTTTAATAGATCGTAATTTCTACCTGAATTTATGGTGCATATGCTGTAATTTGCATATTTACAGTAATGGCTATTTTCTTATTTTGCAAGCTAGAAATAATGGATAGGGCACCGTATGTGCTCAACCTATTTTTTCACACCAAATTACCTTAAATTATGCTATAGCTCATACATTTTGGCAACTTGCAAGCAGGAATCCAGAAGGCCTGATAGGAACTTTGATACACTGCTGGTTATTTAAGTGCTTCCTGTGAAAACTGCTGTAATTAAACTAAGTACAATGAAAGATATTTATTTTCACCTTTTCTGATAGTATTTACACTTGGCAGAAGCACTGCAATATGGTCTTGAAAACATATACATGACATATTTGCACCATTACCTTTTAATTAAAACCAGCTTGCATTTTCATTTATTGATCATATAATTTCTATTATGATTGATGTCCTGATTTTCAAGATGGCAAATTTATGATTTGTCCATTCAAAAGTATGTGTCTGTAATTTAATTAAATGTGTATTTATTGCACACCTCTTACAAACAAAGCCCCTATTGGACATTTTTATGGGCCTGAGGAATCAATATATATTTATTTCACTGTATTTGTAGTGCTTAGGCTTCCAGTAACAACCTCCAGAAATCCAAAAACTGAAAAAACGTTCAACTTCTTTCTTCAGTTGAAATCTGTTGGATCAAACTGTGTTTTTACTAATAACACTTAATAATTTTCTGAGTTCATCAAATCATGGTGAGGTATTCAGCCGGTCATTTTGGAATGGGTTTCTCACCATGTTGTTGCCTACATTCCACTTCTCACAAGCCTCTTACAAAGCAAATGAGCTTAGGTAAGTTTCCATAGTAGATTTCTTATTTTATTAGCAGTCAAAATCTTCAGAAAAAATGATATTAAATTTAACTATGTTTTTATAAGAATAATATTTGTAAAAACATGGACTTTGATAAAAGAAAATCTATTTTGAAGGTTATACCTACAATTTATCTATACTGATTGGTATTACCTAGACAGAACCCAAATATATTTGTGGTAGCTGATATTTGGAAAGCAAGGTGTTGGTTTTAATGGGAGCTTTTTTTGGATTTTAATGAATACAGAGTTAAATAATTGGGAAAATTAAATGTAGAGAGATTTCTTGAAAAAAATCCTTTAATAAAAAATGCATGCCATAAGATGTCTTCCTGCAAAAGATGATCTGTCATTGATGCGAGTATTCTTTAGTTGCCATAATACTGTAAGAAAAAATTTATGTAAGCAACCCAAGTTAGACTAAATGGTTCACATGAAGATGTAGTTTGGACAGTTTTTACCAAATATGTAATTCATTTTATTACCTTCAGATCTGGAAAAAATACCCCCTGACTTTGAGAACCAAAACTTACTGAACGGAAGAAAAATAGTCCCTCTTTTGAGAGCCAAAATCACAAAGTCCCCTCTTTGGGACCCAAAATCACACAGATGTTTGCAGGAGGAAGAGGTGTATCTGTGTGTGTGAAGTGTACTCACCCACAAAACAGATTTAGTATTTAGTAGCCAACATGCAGTAAGTGTGAATGCATATAATTTTCTGATCCTTTTTTATCTTTTTTTACAGGTAAATTTACCTTTAAAGGTTTTCTAGTCAGTTGAAAAACCCTTCTGTCAGTCAATATGTTGACTATTTAGAATATTATATTTTCATCTGCATAAATCAATTTCCTTATTTTGGAAATATTTTTGTTTACCAAAATAGTAAATTTTAGATTGTATTTTTCAGAAGTATGTTCTATAAAAAATTAAGATGATAATCTGTATCACAGGAATACAAAGAAAATTCCTTAAAACCATTTATTCCATAATTTTAATTTTGTATTTTTGAATTTTCCATACCTAACTCTCACTCAAACTCATAGCAGTGGTTTTGCTGCTGTGCCTGTTGGGATAGACAGTAAAATGAAGAAAAATATCTTTTCCTACCAGTTTGTTTCAATATCGGTACTAAGACTATTTTCCTGCTCTCAGGTGACAGCAAAAACTGTCAACAACTGGAATCCTTCAGAATTGTTAATGATATGAATCACTTTTTTTTAAAATAAAATTAAAAATGTAAGTCATAACTATAAAACAGATAGAGTTCTTTAAAGATGAATGCACCATACATACTAAAATATTGTCCTAGATAGTTATTGTGTGCTAAATCTGTTTAAAAGTCTAGAGCTCCTGGTAAAGAACTTGTACACAGCTGCGGTACCTAAATGATATTCTCAATTCAGATTAATTATACTCTTCATTCTCACCACCTCTACAAGTTGATTTCCGTAAGTCCTTAGAAAACAGTAATTTTATTTTTTAGTTCTGTGAAAAGAAAAATAAAAGGTACAGTGACAGGAGTTATTTGCACTCCCTATTGTAGGATCATCCGCGGACGGCAGGGAGAAGGAAT
The DNA here is from genome assembly GCF_029207755.1 of Chamaea fasciata. NCBI lineage: Eukaryota > Metazoa > Chordata > Aves > Passeriformes > Sylviidae > Chamaea > Chamaea fasciata. Next base: position 1,483,402 of record NW_027094117.1, on the reverse strand, counting down.
TCTGCTGACCTGAGATATTCTAGAATACGTGGTTTTATTGCATGGGTCGTGGGTAAAAAGGGCCTTGCCTTCAGCCACCAGCCTCGGCTGAAGGGAAGTCCCAGAGAGAGCGAGAGGAAGAGCAAGGGGGTACGAGTTAAGAGAGAAGGGAGCAAGGGAGCCAGGTGGCAGGGGTCAGAGAGCAGGGGGAAGAGGTATGAGCAGAGCGAAGAGCAAGGAATTGAGAGGAAGAAGTAAGAGCTAAAAGAGGTAGAAGTAAGAGCCGGGAATAGAGCGTGAGGTCCTTCTCACAATACATTATATCTCCTTTTGTGATGAATATTCTAATTTACAGTGACAAACCAATACAAGACACAAAATCCTATAGAATCTACATATAGCCTATAAGAACTACTACATTACCATACCATGTTATATTTTAAACTCTAAAAACTACTCTTTAGACTTTTCTGTTTTGCTACATTGACCTTTGGTTCCTTGGCTAGCAGAAGGGTATCATTCCATCAAAAGGGATTCTTCTTCAGCTAGGTAGGCTATTGTTTTCAGGTTATATAGTAACTAAGACTCGGTATCCTACAACTCAAAGTAAGCTTCCATTTCTACTATAGGTTTCATATTTTCAGAATCTTTTGCTAAACAGTCATATTTATAAGGTATCCCTGACTCATCTTCCCCAACACCCTATTTTCTATAAAGCCTGAACATCAAGCCTTAAGAATTTTGTATTGAATTTTATTTCATATAAAACTAAATTTAAAGGGGGGGCAGAGGGAATGGGAGCTTCAAGATAAAGTATTTAGGCTTTTAATTCTTATATTGTCTTCTTACTTACCGATGACAATAACTGGAAAGAGAATAGATAAGAGTTAGCAGTTCATTGACATTTGCACTTACTCATCCACTAAAGAAGAGGTCAAGGAAGGCTTTCTGGTCCTCCTCCCACAAGCTGCAGCTTCCTTCAAGGCACATCCACCTACGGTGGCGTGGAGCCTTCCCTGAGCTGCTGTGCAGGTATCTGTTCCTCCACGGTTCTCCAGGAGCTGCAGGGACACAACTTCACCATGCTTCAACATGCTTCACCATGATGTCCTCCAGGGGCTGACGGGGGTTCTCTGCTCTGCCAACTGGAGCACCTCCTCTTCCTCCTTGTCTCACCTTAGTATCTTAGTAGCATAGGGCTGCTTCTCACACTTTTTTCCCCCTCACTTGTCACTGCCTATTCACACATTTTTATGCTTTTTAAAATATATTTTCACGAAGACTGATGGGCTCAGTTGCAAAAAATGTGTCTTACTAGAAAATTACACGCTATACAAAACCATGATATTTTATAAAAGGATTGTGGAAGTAAAATAAACTGCTAAACCACTGGAAAACTGACAATGCTTCATTGTAATATGTCCCCTCATTTTGCCTTCTTTCTGCTTAAGATCTGGGAGGAATACTGTGCGTAAGACAGTTTGGTTTCAAGGAAAAGATTTTTTTAGGATTATAGGGCATGTGTTCAAATTCCTGTTGAGAAAAGACACTTTGTCTTTTGTGATAAATATCATATGCTACAGAATATCCCTAGTGACAAATTCTGACCAACAACAGCAGCTCAAAATCTGGTGAGACCAAGTAATATACTTTTAGTGGCCAGGACAGAACCATAGAATCATAGAATCAGCTGAGTTGGAAGGTGTCCATCAGGATCATCGAGTCCAACTCCAGGCCCTGCACAGAACCATCCTCGAAAATCACACCATGTGCCTGAGAGCACTGTCCAAAAGCTTCTTGGACTCAGACAGGTACGATGCTGTGACCACCCTCTTGGGAGGCCAGCCATCCTCTGGATAAAATCTTTTCCCTGATATCCAACCTAAACCTCCCCTGACTCAGCTGCATGTAGACCTCATATGAATGTTTCTAATAGCTTGATGTCTTTTTTTGTTGTGGCACCTAAAACTGCCCTCAGCACTTGAGGTGAAGCCACCCTAACTCAGAGAAGAGGGGGGCAATCCCCTCCCTTGCCCGGCTGGTGATGCTGTACCTGATGCACCCGGGACAGGGTTGGCCCTCCTGGGTGCCAGGGCACTGCTGACTCATGTTCAACCTGGCATCAGCCAGGACCCCTTTCTGCAGTGCTTCTCTCCAGCCTCTTGGCTTCCTATTCTATATGCACACCAGGGCTGCCCTGCCCCAGGTGCTGAATCCAGCTCTTGCCCTTGTTAAACTTCATACAGTTGGTGATTTCCCATGTCTCTTGTCTGTTCAGCCTCTCTGCCCTCAAGGGAGTTAGTTCACAGCTCCTCCCATTTCAGTGTCTTTGGGAAACTTACTTAATATTCCTTCAAGTCCTGTGTCCAGGTTTTTAAAGCAGATGTTGAAGACAACTGGCCCAAGGATGATACTGTCTAGCCACTGAAATTAGCGCTTCATACTTATTCTTGTTCCTTAGTGCAGGAATCACAACAAATGCCTTGTTATTTGTTTCTTTTATACCCATGCAGATATTTTTGGCTATGTTCATGGTTTTTTATCCCAACAGCAGCTGACTTGACATTTACACACACACAGAAACAGCACACTTTTCTTACTATTACTAGACTTAACAATTTTGCAATCTGTGAATCAGTGACCTTTGCAACTAAATTCAGACCTTCAGCATTTCTGATAAAAATAGTAAAATATCCTCAGAAGAAGAGAAAACTTTGCTGCATATACTCAGTAGGACTACAGAATATATGATTATGGGTTAGCATCACAAGAATTTAAGCACAGCCCCTATACTTTAGCAGGGAAAAAAATTAAAAAAGAGCTATTTTACACAGCAACATATCTAAGAAACAAAATCTAGATCTTCAAAACCTAGGATCTTCAGAACTGCTCCCTGAAGTATAAATGTATTGTAAGAATATAGGAGATAAATTTGAAAGGCCTTTTGAAAGGCTACATCCTTGATAGACTAAATTGGATCTCATCCTGTAGATGAAAGATCAAGGAGCTCAAAGTGGAGATAGGGAGACACGTCCAGATAAAGGGATATAGCAAAGCATTTTTAAAGATAATTAAGGATTCTGGTGGACTGGGCAGTTAGGTGAAATCTGCCACACTCGTTCAGTTTGGGGGACTGAATTGTGAAGGAGTGCTAAACAATATCTGCTGCTGTATAAAGTAAGAGATCCATCAAAACTGTATGGTCAGTGTGAACACTCTCTCTATTGTAAAACATTTAATAAGATATTAAATAGTCTTGGTAACAAAATGAAAGAAAGCCATTATACCATCTTGGAAGGGAAAAATACGTTCAAATATTTTTTCCTTATGTTTTCTTCTCTTTTTTTCTCTCATAAGAAGTGAATTATAATTTTGACCATTCTGGAATGTTTTCAACAGATGAACACAGCATACTATTTTTTATTACAGGCTCTTGCCCCTTACATGCTTCATTACAGTTTTGTAATATACTCTGCAGTCATTAGAATTCTTTTCTCTTTTGCCAGAAACACCTTTTAAAGGAATACTTAACCCCTATTAATCATATTTTGTCTGGTTTCTCAAAGCTTTTTGAGAGTGTTTTTTTTTCTTTTTTCCTTAAAAATGCAGCATTCTTAATAGCATCAGACCCCCTATAAGCAGAAGTTAAAAATATACCTTATCTCAAAGAGACTGTTAAAGCTGATGAACTGCCAATCTTAGTACTTGTATCTTCTTAAATCCTTTTAATTTCAAGGTTGCCTTCCTGAATCCTCAGTTTAATTAGAAAACACTGTATTTATAAAACAGATCCAGTTCAATTGCTTCTGCAAATTCTCCCTTATTTTACATAATTTTACTTAAAGAAACCTCTAATTCAATCATTAAAAGTATAGATTTGACATCATATGTGACCCTTTTCATATGTCTGAACTGTTTTTCATTGTGTGTTTCTCAGTTGCTTCAAATAAGGACAGATTCTTTTCAATTCATTTAGAATATTATCTGAAGATCTCCTGCCTGCTTTCTTCACTTGCTTTAATGGGAAGTGAAGGGAAATACATTCTGAATGTTATCTTTTATAGTCTACTTTTACCTACCAGTGTGTTTTATCTACTAGAACCAATTTCGGCTTGAAAGAATATATCAGAGAAAATCTGTTTACTAAAACGGCCAAAAACAATGCATAACATTTAGAATTTAAAAAGAATACATTAGAACAATATCATTCTAGAGAACGCCATGTATCTATGAAAAGTGCAAAAAACTTGTATTTTCAAACACACATAAAAATCACCATTTTGAATTTTTTTTTTTTTTAGGCTGTGGCACTTATCTGATTCCTTTTTGAGCTAGCTAGTTCAACTTGCTAATCTGGTAGGAAAGCAGTTAAAAATAAACAGAAAAACCTATGAGGAACAGGATGCCGCTTCACCCAAATGTAGTAAAGTGTTAGGTCAGCCTTCTGTGTTGTAGAAATATGTCTGTCATGTATGAAAACCAATGCATAGCACTATCTTATTTCAAACTTTCTCAATGATACTGAATACCTGAATCATCAAGATGGTTTAAAGCCAAGCAACACTCAGCCTTCTAAGATACTCCCAAAACTATTGCAATGGAATAACTTTATCAGGTGAAGAGCTTGCTATGCAAAACCTGAGCATCATGTCAAGGATGATTTATTGGGGGTTCCCATTGTTTGGAATTGTCTATACCTTACCCTGCCATGTAGGTATAGGAAAACAATTAAGTAGTCATAAGATTTTTACAGTTCTTTTTGTATTTTGGGACAGTAAGGATTTAGGGTAGTAAGCAAAACTGGTAAGTTTTACTATTTTGCTTTATTGCATTTTCACTTTGAATTAACTGTTTTGCATTTCAGCTTACTTATCAGCTTACATTATCAGTATAATGAGAATAATCTCTTCCTTCCTGCTCAAAAGATATTTAATTAGTGCCTGTGATGTCATGGATTTAGAAATGAAAAACATCGTGATTAAAAGGAAGTATTGGCATGCCGCAAGGTAACTGTAGTGATCTGTGTTTCCTCCTCAGCTTCACTGTGGTTGTACAATTTTAATTAGAAGTTCCAAAAATTTATCTTAGCTGTAGTCTGATGACATATCTCAATAGAGCAGGATGTGTGACTTAGAGCTCTAATTATGGAATTGTTTATGTTGGAAAAGACCATTAAGAACATTGAGTCCAAATGTAATTAGCAAATTCAACCATAGATAAATATTTTGTTGTTCAAAGAGAACACACGTTTTATCTGGTAAGCTTTGCAAGTATTTGTGTCATCAAAAGCATTAGATGGGAATATAGTAGGAAACCTGTATAAATTAACAGAATGATTCTCAGGATAGGATATTTGCATGATTAGCCCTTCTTCCTGATTTCTTCAAATGAATTCGTTTTATAAGTTAATGTTTGCAATTGTTAAAAATCTGTCTTTTGACAGTTCTTAGTGTATTATTCACATTTTTGGCCTATGGATGCCAAATGAGTTAATTCACATAGTTTTCCAGATAAAGACCAAGTTTTAGTGTTGCTTAAGCTGGAGAAAGAAGTGCTTAAATTCTACAGCCTCTTTCTTCGTACCTAATTTATATTATAAAATCAGTGCACAGTCTTGTCCCTTAAGGTCCAGCTGTCAGCCAACTGAGGTATCTCAGTTCACACCCATAGGGTGACATCAATATGGCTCACGGGAAGCTGCACACAGAACCCCTCAGTGTGCAGCTGGAGCATACAGTAATTGTGTGTAGTTGGACACTCCCACTGCTGACTGGAGATCACCAGAAGAGTAGAACTATACAGGTTTAATGGAAAGGTCTCTGGAGGAAGTGGCCTGAAGAAGACAGAAGAAATCCCATCTGTGTGTTTGTTCAAATAACTTAAATGCAATTTACTGAAAAACATCTTCAAATGTATCTAGCTTTTCCTGCAGATTATTTGTAAACTATATGCATTACATGGACAGTTTCACAGAGCATCTGAAATACAGCTGGGTTTGAGTGAACTGAATCAGGGTTGCGAAGCAGTGAAATAAAGGTTTTCAGAAATACCTGACATCCAAGTCCTGCAGAAATTTATATATTTTTTTGTCCAGATGCTGTTTAAAATAATGCGTGACCATTTAGCTACCGAATATTTTTAATCTGAAATAGAAGGAAAATTTTAAAATGTAAGCGAAAACTCACATCTCTTATAGCTTGATTTTTTTTCATAGTTTATTTCCTGTTTTCTAATCCATTTATAGAAATCATATTATTAAGTAATGAGAACTCACTTTGTATAAAAATATTTAATGATATACTTCCAAGTTAAGACTATTTTTTCTTTCCTGGAACTGTTAAAAAAAAAAAAAAAAGCCTATCTGGATTCTCTCTACTCTACACTCATTATTTATTATATGAAAATATTTTAAATATTCTATTTTGACCTTTCCTGGTGTAATTATATTCAGAAAATCAAGGCTTTATTACTAGATTGTTTACATAGTTCTCTGACTATTCCAGATTCCAGTAACAACTCTTTTCAGCTATATTTTTTTGCAGTAAAGAATCACAGGGGTCTGTGAGAAGTTCTAATGTGAAGGAGAAATAACATGCAAGATACACGTGACATATTCTACATATTTCACTTCAGAAAGTTACAGTATGCTTGGACTGGATGAAGTAAATAGACTTAACAAAACATTTCTAAATTTCAGAAATCTATTACCTAGACTTTGACTCAGTTTGCAAGACTCTGTAAAAATGCAAACGTGAAGTCCAAGGAATGGAGCAGAAGGTGTATTGGGCAGGGGTGCAGAAGATTGCTTTGAAGGGTGATGTGAGCAAGATTGCATCCTATAAAGATAGAAGCTTCTTCAGCGGGAGCAAATGTAGAAAATTTGTGCCACCAGCCTAGTTTTCTGGACACATTTGACCTCTACATTCTTGAGGACCTGCAAACGTGAATGAATCTGTTCTTCAATATTTTTTTTTCTTTTTTACTGTGTATGACCTGATCTGGTATTGTGTACTGTACTGCATAGTTTTATAAAGACATGTTTCAACTGTTTCAAAGCAGTAGTTGAAAGTTAGGTTGCAATTATTAGTTGGCTGTCAAAATAATTAATTTTCTCGTTTAAGCAAAATGTCAATAGAAAAATTCAATCCATTCGTTTGATACAGATTCATTTTGAATTTACAGGGTGATTTGCATTAGTAGTTGTACTGCATGTGCAATAAATATGACTTGCTTGATTTCTAATGGTGATAATAGTCCTCTTTGCATTAGTATGAGAATTGAATCTACCATCATTATTTTCTTTATATTATTGTGCTGTAAAGGAAAAATAGTTTTGCATTAACCAAGGAGCAAAATGCATGTATTTAGCATCATTCCTGCTGGTAGTCCTCAATTATGAAAATACCTCTCAGAAGCTGCATCAAACGGGAAAGCTAGACAGATGGCAGAATACAGAAGCTGCCATTTAGGATTGAGTACAAAATGAAACCCAAGAAATTCTTCATGGATGCTGCATAAGTACAAAGGCACCATTAATTAAGGTTGAAAAATAGTCAATGTGAAACTTGTTAGATGAGAAAAAAACTATGCTGATCAAGAGACTACAGTGCCAAGTGTGCTACAAGGCATATCTGTAATTAACATAATTTCCAGCATGAAAAAATATTATTTTTATTGTAGATTGTTTTAGAGTGCACAACCGTTTGAAAAAAATGCTTTTATTTTTTCAATTTATAATAACTGTGTATCATTATAGGAGATAATGTAAATAAGTGCTCGAAAACAATGCTATTTGAAAGGTTAAGTATATTCATAAATACTTCACATGAAAAAATTTGGTCTGCTGTTAATCCTGAAGACTCTTAAAGGAAAATGTCCTTGTTGCATTCTCTTCTCACTAGTACAGGATCACAGTCTTACTTGCATTCCAATGCGTTTTTATGCTCCTGATGCATGGCCCAGATATCCTGGTCTCCATTACCATCATGATTTCCATATCAAGTGATGAGAATTTCAGTTCATGATTGCTGAAATTAAATTTCATAACATTCATGTAAAGTTGATTTGAAGTTTTTTGTTTTGGTTTTTTTTTTTTTTTTTTTTCAAAAGGAATTTCTTCCTTCCTAATGAAAATCATTTGCCATAGCAAACCTAGTCAGTTTTTCAGGAAGTGAAAAATTTCACCAGAAGAGGAAAACTGCTCTTTTCTTCCTCTTATATCACCTTAGATTTACTTTATTCTAAATAGTTATAAAACTTTGAGTTTCTGTTTATATCTAATTACTTTCACAGTGTGCTATAGTGTATGTATTGTAAAAGGCCATTTGTACAATTATATTAAGGAAACATAAAGGTGCAAGAATATTTTTATCTTATACAAAATTAAAAATACCCCAATTATTAAAACTGATACCAGAAAATGATGTCTGTAAGACTGTTGCTGGAGGTTTTCCCAAACAATGTGAAGTTCTTCCCAATCATCTTTTTCCCTCTATTACTTCGTGCAAAAATATTTTTATACAGTGATCTAATGGTAGCATGTTATTACTGGGGTAGAGTATTGCCCCGCCAGCATTTGAATTGGCTCTATTGCAGTCATGTTCAAACTTGCTAATGTGACAAATCTTTTTGCTGAACACACTCAAGGAAGCAAGAGAGCCTCTTAGTCTTTAGATGCCATGAGTCCCAGAAAAAAAGATGCATGGGGGGATGATGTGCCTTTTGTTCTGAAGAGAAATCAAAAACTTATTTCTGGGGTCACCCACCTCTTGGTACTGAAAGTGCACAGAGGGGTTTGAAGCAGCACTTTTACCCCCTTTGCATTCACTAGTAAAGTTGAGACAGAACTTTCGCCAAGGTTTGTGCAAAAAAATACTCTTTTCATGCAACTATTAATCAAGACAATATCTCCAGGAAAATTTACAGTGGCATAAGGCAAGCCATTTCTGGGAAATCTACCGAAATCATTCAGAAGATATTGCCATTCACTGTTGCTAACCTCTGCTGTCTAGCTGTCAGATATGTTTGGGACCACATTGAAATATTTATAAACAATGTACTGATGCTGCAATATTGAGTAAACATAGGTATTTTCCATAGCTGTCATGGAAAAATATTTCTATTGGTAAAAATTAGTTTAATATTTAAAAAAAAAAAATGGTAAAAAAAAAAACTACATCAATAGAATGAAGATGCCTAGAATTCTAATTTTTAAGTTACACAGAGTGACTATTTTCTAAATTAGGTTGTGACACTTATTAAGAAGTAGGAGTACATTCCACATGACTGGTGCACAAGTTCACGTTTCCAACTTATTAAAAATGTATTATTAAAAGCAAAATTTTCTGCCTCGTAGAAAAGTAGCCCATTAGTAATTTCATCAAAGGTAAGATTATATCAAATATCCTTTCAAGATAGTAGTAGTACTATGAAAAGCCTTTTGGCATGTACTTAAATACAGAAAACTTGAGAAAGCAAAAGAGTGTAGCTATTTTCTCTTCTCACAAGGCTTTCCCTGCTGCTAGCTGTACTTACCCTTTGCTATTGCTGCTTAAAGAGTGTCTAAAGAAAACTTTTCAAAATAAGAATATTGTAATATAAACAACTGTAAATACTGATTGAGTTCCAGCCAACTCAATCAAATTCCAGAAAGTATGAGACACATGCTCTAGTTGAATATTCTAATGCAGAGATGGAGTGCATCACTTTATTACCATCACTAATAAATGGGAACTCTGGATATAGGAGCAGATGAACTTCAGGGAAGGGAATTATTGGACAGCTAACTGCAGTCCCTCAACTTTACAAGAAATAATGTCCAGTAATCCCAACCAGAAACATATATAACTCCAGTTTGAAATGAGTTGCATTTATTGTCCTCTATTCTTCCTATATGAAGGAACTGTGAAGGAACTGAAAGAATCTTCAAAATGGTATGGCTAAAGACCTTATACGCCTTGAAGGTTATTTTTCCCCCAGAAACAACCATCTCAAAACCTCCTTAAAGCTGACTTTTCCCCTTAAGATGCCATATTTTAAAATAGCATCTTGTCATTTAGCAGGGTATTCCGAATATCATTTACAAATTTAGACTAAAAGTAACACTCTTCCTCATAATCTTTCTTTTTTACAGCACAGTGCAAACGTGGGCAGCGAAGAAGAGAACAGACTGCAGCTCTTTCTGGAACATCTTGAAAAAATGCCATTGCTTATGTTATAATCATTCACTTCACCAAAAATACCTAACGATGAGGAAAAGGTTGTGAAGACCTCACTAGTAGTATCTCATGGCAATGTGTGGGTGTGATTTATCAAGTGGAATTTGTGTCACGTAGATGACACTTGGCAAACAGCAAATTAAGTTTGTTTTTCAGATCTCAGACTGATGTTACATGTCAGTAATTTAATAAAAGGATTACGAGAATGATATTTTTTGAGTCAGTGAACATGAAACTTAATTACACCCCTACAATGGACATGTGAAAATTATGGATAGACAGTGGCTGATTTAGAAAAAAATAAAGAATTATCACAGTTTAAAGAAACATACAACAAGAAACACTTTGCTGATGGAACGCAGCCTATTCATTGGCTGAAATGAAGCAGATAGACAGGACATATGAAATATTTTTTGTGGATCAAACATTTATTTTCTAAAGTGATGCTGACAGATGGGGAACTCACTAACTTGGATATTGCACAGTAGGTATGGGTACATAACTTGCTACACTTTCCTGAGGAATCATCATCCAAGGGGATTTTCCCCTGCCTCTGTGAAAAAAAATGTGCCTACCCTTTTCACAATACTTTTACAACAGCATTGTCAGGCCTGATCAGTTTCCATAAAGGGTGAATTGTCAGTAGCAAGGTGACTGGCCAGGGTAATTTGCTTAAAGGGATTTTAATCTACAAGATACTTTGAAGATCTCTTTGTCAAACACAGCCTTTAAAAGGTCCAAAACAATTTTTCAGGCTGTGGGTCCCATGAAAAATGCTTCCTGGTGTCTGTACTGGGCTATATGCTCTTTATTCTCTCCCTCAACTTCTTCATTACCTCTCATCTGTCTCATATGAGCTGTGTTCAAGGTCCACATTATACTTTTGGCAGAATCTTGAGGCCTGGTGCAGTAAGAATGATGAATATAACACAGCTGGGATGAATTTCCCAGTTTGGACAAAATATATTGTTCAATGAGAAATCCAGTGAGAAGGTGTTCCCCCCCATCCCCCAAAAAATCTTCTCTAGTACTAGAATTCTACATAAACCGTATTCTAGTTGGAAAAAAAACCTTTTTTTTGAGTGTGTCTGAAAGATTTGTATACAACACAGGTATCTGACATGCAATTTTGTATATGAGAGGAAAAAGGATATTGTAAGAAGTTTGTACTTTTACTGGTTTTAATTTAAAATTCCATGCACTTTTTGAAAAAGTGTCAAGCTCAAATGCCCATCAGCATATTTTGGTAATCTGTAAGTTATTATTAATATAAAATATGTTTCAAATCAAAATAATTTCAAATCTTTCCTAAAATTTTATATGCCTAGATTTATTATTTCTCACATATATTGGATAAAAGAATTAGATAAAGAATTTCTTCTTTACTGTGGGGGTTGTGGAACACTGGAACAGGTTGCCCAGAGAAATTGTGGATTTCCCATCCCTGAAACTGTTCAAGGTCGGGGTGGACAGGGCTTTGAGCAGCAACAAATGAGACTCTTGGTGATAATGAAATCAAGTTTGAATATAGAAGAAACTCAGATTTAAGTATAGGAGCAAGTGCTCTCTCAGCTTTTTTCGTAAATTCAAAGTTGTACAAAATTGCATTTATCTATGATTTTTACTACTGTAACAGAAAGGTTAATGAAAACAATGCAGAAGATTTCAAATTTTAAAATATACAAGAATTACAACATAAAATACATGGGATGGGTTTCAAAATGGGACATTATCAGAGGAAAACTCTATTTCAACACTTTATCATGTTAGGATTTCATGGAGTGACAAAGAGACAAAACATGGTTCAGGGCATTAGTTACTGTAGTTTAGCCTGGCCATTAACAGTAGCTGGTGTTTTAACTAATGTAGATACAGCACACATACTTTCTATTCACTGAAAAATGACTGTTTACAATGTTTTATCCTGATTATATATGAACTTTTTTAGAAGAAAATATTTATAGAAATACAGCATGTGAGAAATAAGTAATTTTAATTTAAAAATTGAATTAAAATATTGTGCAAATAAAATGAAATAAAAAACTGTGGTTTAAATATGATATAGATGTTAAACAGAATTTTCCCTTGATTGTATCAGATATTTTGCACAGGAAGAGAGATATTTAGCATTCAGTCTTTTCCAAGGGGTTAATGATCTGCTGTGCTGATCCCTGTGTGTGCCTGGGTGTGTGTGGTAGGGGATGCATGTGAAGGGGAGTCTGTGTGTTTGCTTAACTGTTGAATTATTTAGAAGTTACTGGATTCAGAAATTTGAGGATAATAAATCACTGCTTATTATTATTGTTTTCCACAGAAAGTTTATTGCACCAAGGACTTCAATTACGACTAAAACTTAAATACATGCTGATCAGCTCAATATACCCAAATAAGTTTGTCGTAGTGAGAAATTAGCAGAATCAGTTCTAGAGTGAATGAAATCACTCCTGTTGAGGTTTAGAGGTTCCCCTTCCCTTCATGAGTTATTTTGGACTAATTTGGCATATTGATATGTTTCATTAAGCAGTTATAAAAACCCATATATTTGCTTCTAATAATCCAAGACCCATTGCAGTGAGAGTGGAGTTTATACAACAAAAGGGAGAAATCAGAGTCATTCTCAGCCTTTTTTTAGAGTTAGTGAAAAAAACCAGACAGTTGCAATGTGTGATTCATCTGAATTAAGATATCTACTTAAGATGATATAAATCACAGCCTAAAATTCATGCTATTCTGTATTGATTATAAATAAATCCTCGTGTCAATACATCAAAGCGACACGCAGACGGCCTATGTCTAAAGTTAGATGAGAAGTTGAAGGCTTTTCACTAATTACCATGCTTTGGAATAAGCTATTTGCTTTCTCTGAGCAGAAATTCCTTTTGATTCTTTATAATCTCTGTTTCTCTATTGTTTTTATCTAAGTTTGGATAAACAAATCCTCAAACAACAAAAACCACATCTTGCTCACCTCTTTTAGACTCAAAGTAAGTTCAGATTAAGGTAGTCTGAATTTTTCCTCCTTTCCTTTCCCCTTCTTTGTCTACCAAATGAACAATTTTACTCTTTTTATTGTAACTTCCTAAGATACCTGCTCTTTCAAAGAAATTACATATATGCATTTGACAATCCATTTCACTGTTATTACTGATTACTTTGTATCACATATAATTCTAGGGATCATGTAGATTGTTTATTGAAATACCTTAAAAATAATCAAATATTGCATTTGTTTTTTCTTTTTAAAATGAAGTTATATTTTATTAGTAATTCTATGAATTCATTCTGATCCAAATATATGCAGTACACCACACATGTATAAATGCAATTCTTTTGTCAAGTAACCTATCATACATTTTTTGAATTGAGACCAGCGTTAGTTTCAAATTAAATAAATGATAAAATTGGTTTGCCTAATGTTCTATAAATTCCTTAATAACACTCCTTAAATGGATATTTTTAAATTATATATTAAAACGGTGACTTTTCACCCTGGAAGAGAGAAGGCTGAGGGGAAAAAGATCAATTTATACAAATATCTGAAGAGGGGGTGTAAACAGGATGGAGCTGGAGTCTTTTCAGTGGTGCACAGTGACAGGACCAGAGGCAGAATCTGAAACGCAGGAGGTTCCCTCTGAACATCAGGAAACCCTTCTATGCAGCAAAATTTTTATCTTCTTGATTTCTATTCATATTCTGCAATAGTTTTATGAAAAGAGCATTTATTAATATCAGTGGGAGCCTTGTATACAGGGCAGCAGGAGAATATACCTTGAAGAACCATAACACAGATTGGAGGAAAAAAAAATCCTTTGTTAAATTCTACACTGCAGCATTTCCAATAATTTTAAAAAAACTTCCAGGTGAAATTATTTTACTCTTGTCCTGATTTCTGCCATTGTCTAATTTTTAGCAGTGCATTAAATTTAGCCCTTGCTCTCCATAGTTTTCTTTTTTTCCCACTCTTCTAATGATCAACTTTTTTCTGTTCTCTATCACACCTGAAACTGTAGACCAATAAACAGTGGTCAATCATCTAGATCACACTTGAAAAAACAATAACCTAAGACTCTACTATTTGACTGGTTTTCATAAATCCCATGTTAAAATGTATTTTTTATATCTATTACTGCACTTGCCGGTCATATTTTCGGATTATGCTATAGCCTTAAATAGATATTACTATTAAAAACACATGCTTATTTATTCTGATGGAAAGTTTAAAAACATTGTTGTAGAGTAGAAACATGTTAAGAAAACCAGTGCATAATAGACTGTTCAAATTAGAAAAACAACCTCTGCAGCATCCTAGACTATTTAAAGGTAATTTCATATTGTTAACTGAGGAAAAAAATCTCATTCCTTTGTCATCTTAATCATTATAATTTTTAAATGAGAGCAAAATTTGGCACTACAAAGTATCAGCAGCAGAGAGAGAATGAGAAGTGAATCTCTAAGAAAAAGATAAAAGGTTGAAATAAGGGACTCAACTAAAAACTCCAACTTAGACAATTACATTACGTTCATAGCTGTTGAGAAGAGTGCAAAAGAAATTAAAATACTTAAGGAAATTAAAGTCTTTAAAAAAATTGGGATATATATTTCATAAATCTAAAGTAAGAAACTCAAAAAAGAGAATTAAAAGAAGTCTTGAGACTGGTGTGAGACCTTTGAAAGGTATTTAGAATCTCAGTAAACAGTGTTACAATAGTAATCTGGGACCCAAAACTGAGGGAAAGGCCATTAAGAACCTGGTTTAAAGTTAGAGAAAATACTTTTTCTGTTTTTTCTATGACACAAGTCATATCAACTCTTCATCATACATCCAGAAGAAAAAGAAAATTAAACAGAGATCTGGCAGCAGAAACACACATAAACAGCCACAAATAGTATCTCCAAGAAAAAAATTGTTTTGCAAAAACTTATAAAGAAGGAGTGGAACTATCAAAGAAGAAATAAAATATAAACATACCTTTTATGGTGAAGAAGATTTTCATGGGCAAATGCTGAAGCTGTAGCTTGATCTAATGAGATTGTTTTAGATATAAATGGAATTCTTAGTATTCATAAAATGGATCCCAGCAAAATGGACAAGGAAATGTCAAAACTATCCTGAAATATTGAAGAAAGAAAGTTTTATTGGAGTATAAGTAGAGTTCAGATGATACAGTGAGGAAATTATCCTGTCTCAAAACACTAAAAAATTGTAGATTAAATGTCCCAAAACACAATTAAGAAGTTTACTCTTCCCAGACAACTTCTTAGTAGGAATTCATTAAGAAATGATTGAACATGGTGAAGTGCTCAGAATATTTATTTTCATTGCATTACCTAAAACATGTATATTTCTTACAAATATTTATTAAAATTGCTGAAAAGAACATTTTATATTCAAATGGATCTTCTGAGGAGCCTAAACCATTGCCTTTTCTTTGCATTTTTTGTCTATTTGTATATTTGGAAGCAGAAACAAAATTTAAGCATTTGAATATAAAATCTTTTCTTAAAAGGACTTAGTTTTGGTTTTGCTGTTGGTTAGTCGATTAAGTACTAACTTGACTTAATTAAAGAAAAAAAATACTATTTAAAATATCAAACTAGTTGAAGAATTCTGATTTGGTAAAATCTCTTCAGAAGCTTGTATTCTCTAACATCAATTAAAGTGCTTAATATGAAATATATTATACTTTTAATGCAACAATAAAACTCTAAACCTGAGATTTTAAAAAAAAAAAATTCCCTTCAATCTGGAAGACTAGTGAATGATTGAAGCTTGGACAGTTGTGGATAGATGCATGTCATTATGGAGTGCTTTTTATGTCCTCTAAACCAACCTGGCAGAAATCTGCTTGATTCCAGTAGCCAAATAAACAATCTGAGCATGAGCAGGTCAATATATTTGAGGTCACAGGCTTTAGCTGCTGCAGATCATCAGATGTTCATCCTGCTGGCACAGCAAAGCTGCCAAACATAGGAAGCCATGTCCAGAATACAATATTTTAACAGATCTATGCATAAGTTAACATTCCTTGCCTCTTAGCAAAGCCTGTCAGCCTGAATACAATGACAGTGTCATTATTTTTAGTATACTCATAGCATTACTTCTAGCAATTGCTGAAGACATTTTTGTCATATACAGTTTATGTCATTCATTCTTGCTTATAGGAAACATTAATGAGCAGCAGGCCGACGCAAAGCATCTAAACATGATAATATACATTCATGTAACATTTTTCTTTTCATATAATAACAGTTCTCTATTAAGTCCTCAGAGGAATCACACAGGATTAGGTAATATCAATCCAAAGTAAAACTGAAACAATTAAATCACAGAAAATCTGAGGTTATGGAGCAAATCAATGACAGAGAAAATTAGAGCTTAGGAACTTTGAATTCGGATAAACCTTCCCTCAGCAGCAGTGGATGTGGTTTTGTAAGAACGATTTTATGCAATTTCTTCACTGTGGAAGTTGTGAGACATTGTAACAGGTTGCCCAGAGAAGTTTTGGGTGCCCCATTTCTAGGAGTGTTGCTGGCTATGTTGAATGGGGCTTTGAGCAGCCTGGTCTAGTGGAAAGTTCCCCAGGCTTGGCAGAAAGGTTGGAACTTTGTGACTTCTTAGGTGTCCCTTCCAACCCAGACCTTTCTATGGACCATTTTGCAAGAGTGGATGATGTTTTATAAATATTGAAATAAAAGAAAGGTCTGCTAGGTAGAATCACTTCACTTTAAAGGTCCAAAACAAGCAATCTCCAACAGAAAAGAAAGGTTATTGAATAATAATAATGTTGTGACTATAAAGTACTGGCTTGATTATAATGGCAGCTATACCAGAGCAGTAGATGAGGCACAGAAAAAGATGCTATAGAGTCTGAACAGAAGAATATTTCGTCATTCCCAACAAAAAAGAAAAACGTATGCTTTTCCAAAGTGACTCCCAGGATCCATAGCAACATGGGCAGTTCAGTTTCTACGTGATGTGTTTCTGTATGGCGTAGACAGTGACATGAGCATATCTGCCACATTCAGACCTCTGGAAGCACAGATCTCAGCTTTCAGAGTTGCAGCACGTACAGAAACAATAATGCAATGCATTGAGACAGATCTGATGTGTGTGGTATTGGTTTGGTCTTCTGTGCACACTCTGTGGGACCTATTCAAAGACCTTGGGTCTGACTTGGGACACAGACTGCAAAGCAAAAGAATCTCTTCTCTCAGTTTGACAAGCACCCCTGCCCTCTTAAACATACAAAAAAGATTCTTGCATACTTACAAAATGTTCACTTCTTCACTATTTTCCTGCTAATAAAAGATTTTGGCAACTAATTTCAATGAAGGCAACACATCCATTCTAAACCTGTTATTTTTAGTAAGTTGCAACAATAGCATCATGCAATCAGGGACTAGTTTGGGTTGTAAGGAACTTTTAAAAATCATCTAGTCCTGTGCCCCTGCAGTGAATAGGGACCTCTCAACTAGATCATGTTACTCAAAAGCCCTGTCCACCCTGATTGTTTCCAGGGATGAGGCAACTACCAAGTCTCTGGGAAAATTGTTCCAGTGCTTTACCTCTTTTTTTGTTTGTTTTTTTTTTTTTTCTTACATTTAATCTGAATCCATTATCTTTTTGTTATCCCTTGGCCTATCACTACAGGCCCTGCTAAAATGTCTGTCCTTGTCTTTCTTACAGGTACCCTTTAAATATTGAATGGCTGCAATGAAGTCTCCCTGAAACCTTCTCTTCTCCAGACTGAACAACCCCAAGTGTCTCAGCCTCTCCTCATAGGAGAGGTGTTCCAATCCTCTGACCATTCTTGTAGTCCTCCTCTAGACACACTCTAAGAGGTCCAAGAGGCCTTTTCTGTACTGAGGACTCATGGGCTGGATATAATACTCAAGGGGGAGTCTCATAGGAGCACAGTAGAGATCTGCTTACTTCCTTCGAACTGCTGGCCACACTCTTTCTTATGCATCTCAGGCATAACAACAGTGTTGTTATTTTTTTATATATATAAAAATAGTGATATCTTTTGACTTAGTTATTCATAAAGTTCATGTTACTATCCATCTCTATTTTTAAAAAAATTTATTTTATATAATTAGTTAAAAATGAGTCACTGAGTTTGTATTTGAAATTCATATTGAGCTGAGTAGACATTTTTAAGCTATGAGATTTTGTTGGTTTTGTTTGGTTCATTGTTTTTTGTTTGGTTTTTTGTTGGGTTGTTTTTTATTTTTCTCCACAAAAGAAGAGCAGAGATCTGAATACAGAGGATGAACTCACCCATCACAATGGTACAAGACAGAAAATAAATCCCCAGTCGATTCTTCAAGACTCAGTCCTCAACAGATGATTCAGGACTCAAGTGTTCAAGCAACATTAACTAAGTTTGGGTTACATTAGCTGACCAAAATCACAAACACCTGAAAAATCATTTTTCAACACATATTATATTATCCGTTAAATTATGTATCATAAATTTATCATTTTAAAGATAAATACTTTTAAAGCTATTTTAAAGTGAGCCAGAAGGCATATTTCAAAAGTGATCAAAAAACAAATACCTGGAAACTATATATTTACTTCCTAATTAATTTGCATTTGCTACTGGTGCAAATTTGTTTTTTATTTTCTTTATTTGACTTTTGGATTATGTTTATAAGATACATATATATTGCTTTATTTAATGAAATGTTCTCCTTCACATAGCCTTTTTGCTACACAAACCAAACTCAATTCTTCCTCAGCTAAGACACAATCCAAATATATTTTAACTTGGATGTAAGAAAAGCAAATAGTTGATTCTGAATATGTCAAAAAGGAAAGAGATTTTCTGCCATTTGGATCAGTTCTAAAAGGTATTCATTTATTATGCATACTATAAATACAAAAGTGGAAGCCAGCAGTAGGAGGGACAGAATTAAATTGCAGGGTGCCATGTGTGGTTCTGTTTATAGCTGCTTTCTTATTGATTACACCTAATTTTTGCAGCAGACCTCTTTTAACTGTATAGGTGAAGACGGCAATTAGGTGTCTGCTGTGTTTCTTTGTTTTGTTATGAGATATCCAGGGTATTTGGGTTCTCACAGAATTCTTCCCATTCTCTGGCCCTTTTATCCTTCAGAGTAAATGCTACACATTTCTGATTTGTTCCATAGCAGTTGAAAAGTGCATGTAAGCTTTTGAGGGTTTTTCCATGATAGTTTAAAGTATATCTAAAAATGTGCTAATATGAATGATAGTTTAGAAAAAAAGAAAATAAATTCTTGGGAATGGTTGCTAAAAGATTTTTTTTTCTCCTAAATACTGAAGATCCAGCAGTACAATATCACAGTTCTTAGATAAGCTAATTAGTAAACTTAATACCTGACTCATGATGAGGACAGAGCCAGAGGAGAATCTTGTGTACCTGCATATGTTCTATTTGAAGCCGAGCTTGAAAGCTTTAAGGAGTCTCTATTGCTTGTCTCCTCATTGAAATTAATCAGTACAAGTATTTTTCATTGTCCCTTTTGTTCATCTAGTCCACTTTTATTGTCAGCTCATGAGTCAGCTCCATCTTAGAGACTTTCAGGATCCTGTGTGTCAAATCCACAGGTATAACCTAACTACGTCTGAGGTATTGTAACTTATAAAATAAAGCCACAAAAAGATAACATCCAGAGGAAAAGGTAGCTAAGAGATCTTTTAAGAGATTCAGATAATAGTGGCATTTCCAGTTGAGCTGGAAGATCTTATGTGTGTGTGGTTGTGTTGTGTGTGTGTTTTCATGTGCACACAAATATTTAATTATTTATTTTTGCATTATCTATGCCACAATAATTTAAATTAAAGCAGTGCTGAAACTAATAAGTATTCCACAGGAATAGAGATGGGAAGAAAACTGGTTTAGGTCTGCAAATTCCACTAGGAGATTTTTTTTCTGTCTAATTTATCTAGGAAACACCCAAATTTTGAACCATATGTGTTTTAGAGAATTTTAGAGCATGTGAAAATGTGTTTTGTTTCCTAATAGCACATACCTCTTGGAAAAGTCTGCAGCTTTTATTAAGAAGATTTTTGTGAATATGTTAAGAAATACATTTTTTCAATGCCTCAGTCAAGACTCTGACTCTAAGTATGCATCTATATTGCTCATAGCTCAGTCCCTCTGGGTGCTTTAATCATTTGTCTTAGCAAATAAAACAGACACTGTTAGAGGTATTCTGAGCCCTAGAACTCTCCTTTTCCATAGGGTTATATATTTTATGCATAGATATTCTGTAGTCATAGGTTTGGGGGATTTTGGTTTTTTTCACATTGCTGGCAGTGAATTTCCAATCTACTGGAAATACTGTACTTTCAAACCCAGCTTCTATTTCTTCTGATGTATTTTTATGTTTTGTCTTTGACATCAAGACTGGATACCTAACATGCAGATCTTCTTCATGGAAAAGGTGAAAGTGCTGAAAGCTTTCTTTCCCTCTGTCTTTGCTCATGAGATCAGTCTGTGGGAATCACAGGTCACAGAAATGAACGGAGAAGTGGGGAGGCAAAGAAGGTATACTCTACCTGGAAGATGATTTTCCCTGATGTCCAATCTAAATATCCCCTGGCACAATTTGAGGCTGTTTCTCCCCTGAGCCTCTTTTTCTCCAGGCTAAACAGCACCAGCTCCCTCAGCTGCTCTTAAGCCTTGTGCTCCACACCCTTCATCACCTTTGTTTGTTACCCTTCTCTGGACACATTCCAGCACCTCAATATTCATCTTTTTGTCAGGGGCCCAGAACTGAACACAGGACCTGAGGTGAAGCATCAACACCTCAAATATGCTCTGCTAAGTCCTGCTGGCCACACTCTTGCTGATACAGGCCAGGATTCCATTCACCCTCTTGGCCACCTGGGCACACGCTGGCTCATGTTCAGCAGTTCTCCAGCAGGTCCTTTTCTGCTGGGCAGCTTTCCAGACACTCTTCCCCTGGTGCTGCAGGGGAAGAATGTGACTGAACTGCAGGACCCAGCATTTTGCCTCACTGAATGTCATGCAATTGGCCTCAGTCCATTGATCCAGCCTGTCTAGATAGATCCCTCTGTAGTGTCTTCTTACCCTCCAGCAGACCAACATTCCCGCCCAGCTTGGTGTTATCTGCAAATTGACAGAGAGTGCACTTGATCCTTCCTTCCAGGTCATTGATAAATGTATTAAACAGGACTGGCTTGCAGTGATGTCTGCTTTTCTCATTAAAATGGAAGTCAAATAATGAGGATTCCTTGGAGGTTGAATCAAGGCCTAACATCAAGTGCTCTAAATGGCAGGTGTACCTGTAGTTTTGCAAGAAGTTCCTCTGTACAAAGCTGCTACTTTTTTGTATGCTGTGCCTTTGCACATTGTGTTTCACAGAGTCTGACGTAAAGTACTGAGAAGCTGCTTTTGTAATGGGTAGGCAGCTGGAAGCAGACAAGGAAAACAGTGGGCTACTTTCAGCACTGCAGAACATTAATTCATCCTGGTTAGTCACACCTTAACATGACAGCAAGTAAACAGAAAAAATACTCAAAGATACATAGGAACTGGTCGAATAAAAGCATTACCAAAGCACTGGAACCATAAAATATGTGCTAATATATTGTGTGTATTTGTCTCCTAGCAAGTTTTTGCTAATGATGCATCTATTCTGAACCATGTACTGTTTTGTGTTTTACAGCGCTTCAATAGAAGCTTGTGCAGGGCTCATGATGAGAAATGGGCAGTAAACAAGTACAGCCAACAGATTAACAGACAGAGAATTGAAAGCAGGAAGCATTTCTTTATTTTGAACTGTAGGAATTTTAAAAAATATGTAAATAAATATAAAAACTCAAAAGAGGAAAGAAAAAGGTCTAAGCCAGTAACAAGACATGAATACATACACACAACAAGAGATTACATAAATTAGCAAATAGTGAACTCACCAGAGAAAAACTAATTGTAGACTAAAAACAAATCTCAAAAAGTCTGCATATAAATTTAGCATATCATTTCTATGGGGATAAATTTAGGGCCATGTTCTAAGACCATATTTAAAAGGTCAGAGGCAGCATAAATAGCCATCATCCCTTCCTCTGACTTTATCCTTACATTCTTGTTTTATTAGTTCCCTCTTAGCTCTTCTAGACTTGAGGTGAACCATGATATAAGGCAAAAAAAATGTTTTTGTCTTTATATCTCCTACCATTGCTTTTTTCCCCGAAGGTAAAGGCAATATAAATTAACTTTTTCAGGAGGTACTGGGAAAGTAAAGACTTCAAAAAAGCCACTCACCATTTTTGCTGATGTAGAATGTAAGGAACATGCACAAGAGCTCTAAAATCAGTGTAACTGCTGTTGGCAAGTCAGCTAAATCTGAGTAAGAGCTTATAACTCTCCTTTAACTAGCCTTAGCAGGTGGATCAAAGAATGTGTAGGCTTATATAAAAATCTGCCTACTAGTCCTGAAAATATCTACTTTGTGATTCCCTGTTGCAGGATCTTATTCCATCTTATTAAAATCTTTTTCTCGTTATAGTTAACAGTCCTTGTACTGTAGAGCCTCTTTCTTACATTAAGTCCATTGTCATTTTTGCTGATGGTCTAACTTCCATTCCTCCAAAACTTTTGGATTTTTTTTACCCAGCCATGCAGCATTTGACTTTCCAGATCTTATGTACAAATATCTTGACAGGGAATGACATGAAATGAGTTCCCATTACACCAAATTACTGCTCCAGTGCTAGGGCACTCTAAATTTCTCTTCATAGTTTGGAATAACAGATCATGCTCAATTACCTGTAAAAAGCAATAAAAGAGGAATTTGGGGTTTTTCCCAAAGGACGTACATTAGGTTAATTTTCTTCATTAAACCATTGCTTGTGAAATGCAAACTAATACAAACGCTTGCTGCTGTGAATGATGCAGTGGATCCTCTTCTGCTTTTAGGCCAAAAACAATTTTCAAAGACAGGAAAAATGTCTTTACCAATGTCCGAGAAAAAATCCCTGACATGGCTTACCCACAAATAGATATTGAAATTGAAATTCTCCTGAATTCTTGGATTCTGGCATTTCATCAAGAAGTTTCTCTGATTATTTTCTGGAACAATAATAAATGTGTCCTTAGCAGCTAGCACACCTTTTACTATGGGGCTGTTCCTCACCTTGGAAAATGTTTGTGGTCTGAACTTGTCTCATCAATTGGATTTGGCTGGTCAAAAGAAATTAGTTAAAGATTTTTTTGGCAAAAATCAGAATACGATGAGGATGTGTATTCAGATTGCTTTAGGTCCAGTAATACAGATTCAGATATCATTTCAGTGCAAAAAAAAAAAACAAACAAACCCTGAAAAGGCTTTGGAAATTCTGTGTTTTGGAGAATATGTGCTGAATTCTCTTTGTCTACTCGATGATGGTGATGTCATCCACACCATTCTGATTAGGCCATCACATTGGCCTTGCTGGGGCAGCAGTGAACCTTTCTTTTGACACTCAACTATCACTCCAACATTTTCAGAAGTATGCCCTTTATGCTGAGTTGAAGTTTTCTTTGTTATGCTTAATGTCATTCTGACATCATGCAGTATTTCTGGAAAGAAGGGCTGTTAGTATACATGACTGTTTTAAGCTACTGCTGAAATGGCAAAAATCTAGATAACTTTTAATCTAAATGTTACTAAGTGTTCTTTAAAGTAGGCACTCTCTCTGCTTGATGCGTGAGGAAAACAATGGATGGTAAATCACTGAATCATGGGATTGCTTAGGTTGGGAAACACCTGTAAGATCATTGACTTCACCATTTACCTGACACTGCCAGGCCCACCACTAAATCATGCAACTGGCCTCATACTATAGATCCAGCCTGCCATATCCCTCTGTAGAGCCTTCCTTTCCTAAAGCAGATTGACACTCTTGCCCAGCTTGGTATTATCTTCAAAACAACTGACCCAGTGTGCATTCTATCCCCTTGTCCAGATAGCTGATAAAGTCATCGAAAAGTGCTGGTCTCAGGACAGAGCCCTGGGGAACACCACTTGCCACAAGTCACCAGCTGGATGTATCTCCATCCACCATCACTCTCTCAGCCCAGCTGTCCATCCAGTTTTTTACCCATCTATGAGCACATCTGACCAAGCTACCAGCAGATAGTTTCTCCAGGAGAATGCCGTGATAAATGGTGTTAAGAGCTTTACCAATGTCCAGGTAAAAATCCACATATCCAGGTGACAATCTCACGATAGTAAAAACATAGGGGATCATAAAGAGTAATTTTTTACATATAAATACATATATGGCTCTGTAGTTTCTTGACTCCCAGGACAGTTCCAGATACTGCAAAATACCAGAAAGCCATGGCTTCTGAAACTTCATGCACTCTTAGTCATCTGACTAGGCTTTCCAGCTGGCACATAATTAATTTGGGGGTTCTAAAACCTCCAATGCAACCAATCTTCTTTTACTGAGATGGCCATAGAAAAAGGAAATCTTGAATTCTGGGGGTCTCAGAACTCCAGAGATATCATATCTATTTGGAAAGTAAATCTGAGATTTTCATTAGAGCTGCTTTTTCTGTGTAATTAGATTCTTGGCTCCTGACCATGAATGACTGGATTATCATACCTTTGCCTGTTTAGACTTCTGGCCCTGGACTTAACTGCTTGAACCAACTTGTGCTGTGGTGCCCCCAGACGGAAAAACCTTGAAATCTCTGTAAAATGGAACCCACTTGCAGAAATATCCTGTATGTAACAGAAAATATTTTAGTTAACATAAGCAAGCTGAAAGTGCTGCCCCTTACCACTGTAGAGTGGAAGGAAATAATTTTTCAAATCTCTG
Organism: Chamaea fasciata; assembly: GCF_029207755.1. NCBI lineage: Eukaryota > Metazoa > Chordata > Aves > Passeriformes > Sylviidae > Chamaea > Chamaea fasciata. Next base: position 1,458,385 of record NW_027094117.1, on the reverse strand, counting down.
TATTAGGTTGCTTGAATAAAATTAATCAGATTTAATTATTTTTTATTGGGATGGAAAGAGATGTGTATAAAGAGATAAGTCACATGTTAGTTTTATCATCAGATTAATTCTTGATTTTCTGATGAAAGCCAAATGAGTCTTCACAAAGGGCTTTAAAGGGTGTTGTTTTTACCTTTAATAATCTTGCACATTTCTTTAACAAAAGTTGTTGTTTTGCACAAAAATTATAAAACACAATTTCATATCATTTAATACAATGTCCACTAATGACAAGCTAGTATCAGGAAAATGTGATATCTCTGCACCAGGAGCACCTACAGAAAATTTAGCTTAGCATATCATCCCATGCCTAAGGTAACACCCGTTTTACCTTGCAATTGCCATGTAAACAAAATTACAAAATGTTCTGGAAAGGCATAATATTCTCGTCAGAAAATAGTTCTAAACCTTTGAACAGATCTGTGAAACCTTCAAGTACTCTACAGCATTGGATGGACTTTGATGACAGCCTCAGAGCTGGGGCCATGTGACCTTCTGTCCCATAGATGTCAGTTTTCCATGAGGCTGCAAAGAAAAAGCAAATCCTGCCTTTATTCTTGCATAAGAGGTTTCCTGTCAAATGAGCTCCCTTTATCAATACAGCCTGAGGTAGAATGCTCTGTTAAAAAAAAGGATAGATCTGTAGGATGCCACACTAAAAGTAGGCTAAGAAGCACATACACAAGCTGCACAAGCTAGAAAGAATTTCAGAAAGACAATATAATGGTTGTCACGTCTGATTTTTTTCTTACACTCTCAGTGAATTACACAGACCACCACAGAACTCATCTTCTGGTTTGACATAAGCAGTTCTTCCTAAGTTTTACAAAGGACTATTTCTATCTTCTCTTGCAAAAGCAACTTCAAAGCTATTCTTCTGTACCTGTACAGAAGACTGGTTTAGCAGTCTTCTCCAATTTACTTTTTACCCACTCTGTTACTGGATGCAAAGAGCACTTTATTGAAATGAATATATGCTATTGTCTTTTTCTTTCACATTAAAAAAACTTCTTTTAAAAAACCCAAGAAAACCATTTGATGGCAAGATTTCAGGAGACCAGGCGTGCCTGCTTGTCATTTGGAGGGGATGTTGAAGTTTTTGCAAAGTAAAGGCAAAGTCTTCATGGAGTCTTGGTTCTGTCATTACTTTAACTCATATTTTACAACTTCTGCTTGTCATTTTCGAAATTTTGTTGGCTGTTACTTCTGTTATCTCTTTTTTTCCTGATTAGTTTATGCAATTTCCATGTCTTTATCTATACTTTCTTAATATTTAGACTTTTCATTTCCTCTTTCTTGCTTTAGATAATAGCATCTTCAGACCTCATATTTCAATGTTTAAGTGGTTTTCTAGTGAGATGATGATATTAATTTGAGTTTTTTCCCAAAAATTACCGCAGTTGCTTCACACATAGCAACACGGTTGCATAGCATATTTTGACCTGAACTCTGATTTTGCCACACTCCAGAACAAATTAAATCAATTATTTTTATCTGTTATGTCAATACATGATATATATTTTGTATGTGTTTTAAGTCAGAAGTTAGCTTGTTGGTCTCTCTACAGGTATGTTGCCCCTGCTAAGGATTTCTATTTTTTTTGACGGTCCAGTGTGATCATTGGAAGACCAAGCATGTATATATTGAAATGGGTGAATTTTTAAACTTTTTATTCCTGTCATAGTCTTGACAAATATATATACATCTTAACCTATGAACATTCTAGCTACATTTGTCTGCCAGTCTGACCCTCATAGAGAACACCTGAGATTTTTTTTTATTATAGTTATTAATTTACCAAGAACATAATAATAACATCTATAAAAAGAAAACATTTTTGCAGGGATATTTATTTATTTATTTATTTATTTGTTAAATAACGTATTTTTTCACACTAACATAGCAGATGTTATAGCAGGTTCATAACTTTCCAGACCTTCCTGGTTTGGTCAATTCTCTTTTGTACATGGAAATGAGCTGATATGTATTTCTTTCATACTTTGTTTGTTTGTTTATTTGGATTGCATTTGTTTGGAATTTTTTTGGTTGCAAGACATATCCATACATCTTAAAAACAAATAAGTTTTGTTGACATCTAGCAAGTATTTCATGGGCCCCAGTGATTTAAAGTAAGAGTTGTGGACTTAAAGGAAGAAAGATATGCTTGTGACTGCTACTATTCTACCTACTATCTGTCAGAGACATAGAAGAGTAGTGAACAGAGTTTTGGTATTGGGAGTGGGAGACAAAAGAGTGAGATGAAATTAGAGGGATCACCTGGAAGAACCTACTAGCAATAGTATTGCCAAAGTAACTCAGTAGGATGTTGACCTGCTTGACTACAAGAGCGCCTTTAACTCCTCTGAAAACATTGCTTGGGTAAAGATGAAAACTGGGAAGTATATATTCAGTTCTGCCTCTCCAAGGTATCTAACCAATATTATTATTAATGAGACATGAATTGGAATGCATAAAGTAATTTAAAATTCTCCTGATTTCAGAAAGCTTTGTGACTTCATCACTTTTAGTGGAGCCCTTTGCACCTTCACTGTTTAATATGTTAATTTTATTAAAATATCTTTATTGTATTAGTCTTTATTCAACATTCCACTAACATGTTAATTTAAATAATTTTGTGATTATATGGCATATTTCTTCCTTCAAATACTAACTCATAAATGTTGATATTTTGTTGACATTCACAAATAGCAACTCTGAATTGCTAATCTCACTCTAATAAAAGGTGAATTTGATCAGAATTTTGAACTACTTTTAGGATAAGATTTAAATTACTTAAACGTCATCAAGGAAGAAATTTTCATCTGTTCCGTTAGCATCTACCTTCTAGTTTAGTTTATGGTGAAACACACTGTTGCATATAAGTCTTAAAGGTATTCCAATAGGCATTTTTTTTCCTAGTTGCCTTGGTTAAAGACAAATTTTAGGAGGTGTTTACTCCAAAATGAGTTACTTTCCCTTTGTTTTAACCAATCCCTTTCCACAGATAACAAATTATGTCCAGCAGTGTGCTCTTAAGGCAAAGCCCACTGGGTTACTTTAGTAATATTATTGCTAGTAGGTTCAGGGGGGGGTCTTTTCCTTGGGAGAAACATCTCGACTGCCAGACCTAGTTCTGGACTCTCAAATACAACAGAGGTAAGAACATTCCTTTGAAAGGCAACAAAGTCGAGTAGAGGCTGAAGCATCTGTTGCTACAGAAAGATGCTGAAGGTGCTGGGATGATTCAAACCGCGGAAGGCAAGGAAGACAGAAGGAAACATAAGTATTTATAACTGATAAAGAACATGGAGACGTAGTCCTCTCCATTGTATTCAGTAAACATAGAACAGACAGTGGGCAGAAACTGAAATATAATAAATTCCATCTGAACATAAGAAAAAATACATTTTGTTTCTGAGAGTGCCCAACAGGTTCCTCAGAAAGTCTGTGCAGTCTCTGTCTGTAGAGCCATTCAAGACCCTAGTGCATATGGTCATTGGCAACCTGCTCTAGCTGATCCAATTTTAGCAGGGCATTTGGAATAGGCAGTCTCAAGAGAGCCTTCTAATCTCACCTTTTCTGTGACTCTGTATTTATATCTATTTCATTCAGACCATACAGCAGCAAGATTTCTAGTGTTAATATCCACAACAACAGCTTTTTGGAACTAATTTCACTATGATTGTTGGTTTGTGGGGTTTCCCCCCTTTATTTCATAAACAGTTCTTCTCCATCTCCCTTCAACTAGTAGTGGTAGTTCATTTTAAATTTCAGTGGAGCACACCTTCATGTTCATTTGCTTCTTAACAACCCCTACAATGAAATAGTTGTAAAAAAGTGCCCTCTCAAATAAACCTGTCACATGGCACAAAGACTTTTTTCTGGTATCCTTTAAAGGAAAAGAAGGGAATAGTAAGCCAGGATATTATGTTCGATTCATTAACTTTTTGGAAACTGCCTCTTTTTCAAACATCTAACGTGTCCAAATCCATTTTTATTGTTTTTCAAAGTGTTTGGTGAGTTTGTGCACTGTCAAATGGAAAAGAGATTCTGCAGGTAGCAAGCCCTGTCTCACATGGAATCTGTCAACCACTGAATTATATTTATAAATAAATAGCTTGCTATGCTTTTGTGTTCTAAAGATTGCCAAAGTTTTGAATTTTCTCAGTGACATAGAGAAGGAGCATAGATTATAGATTAAAAGCCATGAAAGGAGAGACAGTTTTTGAGTGGAGGTGCACACAGTATATAGGAAACTGGCAAACTTATATAAAAATAAATGAACACAAAGTTTAAAGCTTACACAAGAGCAGAAAAAAAAATGTACAGTTTTCTTGCAGTGATGAAGAAACAACTTTACTACCAAATCAACATTTTAAGGCATCCTTCTGTTTTCTTAATTTATTTTTCAAATTATTTATCAAATTACTTTAAAGAATGATTTGGTAAATATATTTGAGCAGTAGCCTTCACACTGGCTGATTTCTGTAGCTTCATGTTTCCCATATTGACATTCATTATTTATTTTATTGACACTAATTAATTAATGCCTGCTGCTTAAAGGGAACCACCGGTGAGGCGGTGGCGGAGCTCGGAGGCGGCCCCAGCGCGGGTGGGAGCCGCGCTCGGTTCTGCCGGGGCTCGGGGCTGGCTGCGGGCGGAGGGGGCGGCAGGGGGCTCTGGCGGGTTCCTTGTGCCGTGTCGGCGCCGTGTTCCCCGTGGCCGGAGGGCGCTGCGGGAGCGGCTGCCCGCGGTCTCCTTCCCGCCGCTGCCTCGGCTGAGCCCATTCCCCTGCTTGCGCTGGCAGGTGCCATCAAATGCATCCCAGGATCCCATCTCCCCACCTGAAGCCTCCAGTGCCCAGCCTGTCCTGGGCTGGTGGCAGCCAGCCTGACAAAAACCAACAGCCACGGGCCACCAGCGCCCAGGGGCTCAGAAGCAGGTGAGGGACGCTTTGGTTGGCAGGAGCGGAAGGGCCGGGGCTGCTCCCCTGCCTCTCTTTGCCTTGGTTTAGGATTCAATTTTCTTGCCTCTGTCCGAGGGGATAAAGGCATGGTTTTTCTCCAACACAGGGCAGGTTTTTTCTCTAGCATGGAGCCTTCCCCATGGCCCTTCTGGCCTTCCCCAGGCCCCTTCTGCCCTCTTGCAGAACCAGTGGCATTTTCCGCCACACGCAGTTTGTAACCCAGAGTCGAGTGCAGCCCAGAAGGCTCCAAGCAAGTCCTTCCAGGCTGACTCTGCAGATGCCGAGGCTGCTCTGGCCTCTGCCAGGCCTCTGCTGGGGCTCAGCTCTGGGCAAGGCTGGGCCCACTGTGGCCTCGCATTGCTCCACGCAGCTGAGTCACAGGGGGAGAAGGATGGCACATGTCAAGGGAGTTGAGGTTGAAGGGAGTTTTTATTCCAAAAGCTGCCGTAACAAACAGGGTGTCACAACAACCAGAACAAACAGGCTGTCCTAACTACCAGAACTAACTGGCAGTGCTAACTACCAGAACTGAGTAGTTGTCCCAAGTAGAAGAGAAAGCGCTTCATGTCCTCCGCTGCTCTTTCAGTTGCTTTGCTGCAGTGATCAGAGGGGTCAGGCTGGAGAGAGGCTTGGCTGATGCTAAAAATGGGTGCTGGCCAAAGGATAAAAAAGAAAGAAGTGAAGCGTTACTTTCCAAAGTCAACTTCCTCCCAGGCTCTGTTGCAACAGGACAAAGGGGAATGGATTTGAACTGCAGGGAGGGAAGCAGGCTCAGATTAGATGTAAGGGAGGATTTTGGTTTTTCACCAGGAGAGTGGGGAACACACTGACAGAAGGTGCCCAGAGATGTGGGAGGTGCCTCCTCCCTGGAAAGAGCCAAGCTCAGCTCAGGCAGGGCTCTGGGGCACGTGATCTGCTTGAAGATGTCTGCGCCCATTGAGGGTACCAGGTGCAGAGGACCTGGAAAGGAGCCTGCCAAGCCAAACCGGGCGAGGATTCTGCTTGCTTTGCGCGTGCAAAGCAGCCAGCCTGGAGATTACGGGAGAGGGCCCCAGAAGAAAACCCCTCCCTGCCGCTGCTGTTTCCCCTGCAGCCGCTTGGCATTCACCTGCAGCAGCTCCTGGGCAGACCAGCGCCGCTCCTCGTCCCACTCCAGGCTGCACTCGAGGAAGTCCCGCAGCAGAGCCGACAGGCGCCGGGGCTCCTGCAGCCGCGGGGTCCCGTTCTGCCGGATCAGAGTGCGAGCCTGCAGGAAAAGCAAACACAGCGCTCTGCCAGCTTCCGTCACACCCACAGTGCTCACATTGAGCCCAGCTTCTCAGCCCCAGCTCCAGGGGCACTTTCCTCCCTGGCAGAGATGCTGCTCATTTTTCTTTACCAACCAAAAAACCCAAAGCCTGATGCAGCCACAGCCATTGCAACATCCAAATGATCTGGCCTGGAGAGCCAATCTCATTGGCTTTCTTAGTAGGCACTTCCATCAGAAAGAGCAGATTTTGCTTCTCCAAATACCGACACCAGCGTTCCAGGCCATTTGCAAGAGTCACTGTGGTCTGACTGTTATTTCAAAGGATTCTTACATCAAACGCATCTCTGCAGGGCCACTGACAGTCAAGGAAATTCATTTGTGATGCCCCATCCCAGAAACTGCCAGACAAGAAACAGGTTTGTGTTGCTGAAAGCTCAGGCTTGGTGACATGGAGAAAGGAGCTTGGGCTAGGAAAGAAACGTGTTAGACTTTGGGCATGTTAAATAATCATCTTGACGTGTTAGACAACTTTCCCAGTGAGAAGAGCCGGGAGGGACTTAATCTCGCCAAACCTGTTTTAGAAACTCCTTCATAGATTTCTTGTGTTTGGGGGTGGCTTTTGGGGTGCGTTTGGGGCTTTTTTGCAAGATAACATTGGAGCTGATACTGGCTTCACGTTTTCAGGTCATCCTCACAGATAGAAGAGCTGAACACCTTAAAGCCCAAAGCACATTGTTGCCAGAGACTGCAGAATATTGGTCTGTGTTCAGGCTCGAGTCCTCTGGGAATTCCCTTCCCCTTGTCCAGAAACCTTCAGCTGCTCCTGCCAGGGCAGGGCCACGCTGTGCTCACAGGCCTCTGCAAACACTGGAGAATCTGCCTCTTACCATGGCCGCCGTTTCCTTGAAGTAAGGAGGTTCTCCTTCCACCATCTCGATGGTCACAATGCCCAAGGACCAGATGTCCACCTTGGGGCCGTAAGGAGAACTGGTGACAACTTCTGGGGCCATCCAGTGAGCAGTGCCCACCATGGAGCTGGGCTGGTCCTGCTCAGGGCTGAGCTGAGCGCAGAGGCCAAAATCAGCTGAGGACAGAAACAAACCCTGTCAAAGGCAGCTGGAATGAGGAAACCAACCCCAAAGATTCCCCACTCTCAGTGTGAGAATGCAGTCGTGAATACAGCTGCAAAAGTCCTCACGGCTGGAGGCAAGGAAAGATGGAACTGGACCCTTCAAGAAACCCTCAGCTTTCATGCAGTGGCTTTTACTGATTCCCTTGAAGATTTCCATTCCAACTCCTGCCCCTCTGCAAGGGCCACAGCCAGAGCAAAGCCACTCCTGACACTCCTGCTCCTCCCCTGAGCTCTCTGCAGGGGCAGCAGGAGCGCTTGTGGCAGTGCCACCAGCAGCACTTGTGGGGCTCTGGCCGCCACTGGCAAGCAGCCCCACACCCGCAGCCCGGGAGCGCCGTGCCTGGCCAGGAACACTCACCCAGCTTGACAGAGCCGTCCATTCCCAGAAGGATGTTGGAGCTCTTCAGATCTCTGTGGATCACCTGGTTGGAATGGAGGAAATCCAGGCCCTGCAGACACTGAGAGAGAAAAAGAAACACCAGGGTAAAAATCAATGGCTGGAATATATCAGCCAAGAAAGGAGAGTTTAGAATTCTGCCAGCAGAAACTTTGCTGTGACAGGCCAGGAGTGCAGTGCACACAAGCTCCAGGCAAATGGTTCCAAGGCAAAGCTGAGAAGAGCAAATCAAAGCCAAAAAAGACAGAGTACCCCAACAGCAGGAAAGGGGACAAGAACAGAAGTGCAGTGATGCTGGCAGGCCATTCATTTCAGTGGCTCTTTCCTCCCCAGCTCATAAAAACAAGACAGAAACAAAGCCCTGAGCGTGGAGCCGCTCCTCTTCTCCTGCCCTTCTGGAAGGAGCATCGTGTCCAAGCCATGGGAGGCACAAGCAGGATCCCTCACCTCCCGACTGACAGCTGCCATGTCTCCTTCAGCCATGCGTGTCTGTCTGACCACATCCTGCAAAGTTCCTCCATCCATGTATTCCATCACCAGCCAGAGATCTCCATCAACAAGGAAGCTGGAAGAGGAAAACAATGGCACAGAGATGAATGTGCAGTGCTCAATTCCCCCATGGCAAAGCCTCCAGTGGGGTTTTCTTTCCAGGTCACTTGTCAATGAGGACAGAATCCCATCTGATTTTCACAGGAGACACCTGTGAAAAAGGAGAGGCCTTAGATGGCAAGCAAGTGAAAGATGCACTTTTAGCAACAGCCCAGATCAATGTGAAACCACACCACTTGCCCCCAGCTGCTTCAGCATCTGAACTCATCACTTCCACCATTCACTCCACCACAAGGCAACACAACTTCCGGAGCTATCCAGGGAGGGAGGCCGTGCAGCACTTGAGATAAAAGTGGTCAACTCTTTGGAAAACCTTGCAGAAAGTCTCTTCAGCAACAGGCAGGGCCATTGAAAAATGGGCAGATGAGGCCTTTCTGGAAACAAGAACCTGGTCTTCCTGGTAACTGAAGCAATGGAAAAGATTTGGGAAGAACCCGCCAAGGGAAATAATTTCTGCCATGGATTATCAGCACTTGTTGTAAGACACAGAAAATAGGGTCCGCTTGAAGAGAAAACCAAAGTGGTGCAACAAAGGAACATGGAGGGAGTGAACTGCCAGGCTGTTGTTTTGGCAAGATATGGCCAGGTCAGGCTTCTCAAAACAGGCCACGGACTACAGATGCCAGGAAAGATTAACGCAGGGCTCGTGCACGGGATGAGAGCTATAGCACTCACCTGTCCAAAGAGTTGATAATGTTGGGGTTCTTCTTGTCCTTTAGGAGCAGGAGCTCATTCACAGCTCGTTCCCTCTTCTGCCCTTGGAGACTCATTTTCTTTATGGCCACCTGAAGGGACATTGCAGACCTTCAGCTGGAGGAGTCTGTGGCAGGAGGCCACAGCAAACACGGAGCGAGGCTTTTTGGAGCGCCGCAGCCAGGCTGTGCCAAACTGCCTTGGGATGGGACACCAGAGCTCAGCAAGTGCCATTCCCACAGCCCATTGCTCTGCTGGCTGGGGGCTGCTTACAGGACACGTGGCCAGAGACATTTGGCCTTGTGAGCTCTGCAGAAATGGTCCCTCAGCTTCAAAGCTCTAACAACCTTCTCTGCACCTACACTCTTCTCAAATGGCCCTAGTTTACCACCACTCTTAGAATGATGATGATGATGTTCATTATTATTCAAACACATTTTGCAAGCAGGAGGTAATTCTGGTTCTGTGCAAACAGAGCAAAAGAGCTGGGAACCCTTTAGCAATTCTATGGCATTTGCTCATGATTTCAAACGCAGCTGCTCTGCTTGGGCTTGCACAACAAAGCAAACACACACATCCCATGCTCAGATGATCCCTGTCACAGGCTGGCACCCACACCAGAGCCAAAGACAACTGCAGGCTTTAGGAGAGAGCTTTGCTCTGGACATCCATCTTCTCATTGCTCTCCCTCTCTCTCTGTCAGCAGACACTCACCTCTCGTCCAGTGGCCCTGTCGAGTCCTTTACAAACGGCTCCGAAAGCCCTGCAGACAAAACAGCAGAGAGGAAAGAAGCAGTGCTTTAGACCCTGGGAGTGAAAGTCAGGCAGACAGGAGATCTTTTCTACCTGTAGCATTCAGAAAACACCTGGGCGCGTCAACCCTTGAAAGAAGGGCGCGGCAGCCACCAGCCCTCTGCCATGCAAGGTGTGCAAGGGAAAACTGAGGCCAAACATGAAGGAAAAGTGCTGGAGCAAACCCCAAATGTCCGTGATGAATTCCTTTAGTTCAAAACCTGGGCTGGGGGCCAGCTGTCTAAAGAACTAGAAAAGAATGTATTTCATCCTTTTGCGTTTCCTGCCTAAGAGCTGCAGGATCCACAAGAGCCCTGCATCAGGGCATCATGCATTTTCCCCTTGAGTGCAGCAGCTCTGTGTCTGTTACTGGATGTGTGGGGTCTACTACTTGTGCTGAAAAGAGCCCTTCTTAGTTCATCTCTGCTTTCTGTTTGGAAGCCATTCTCTTGATAATCCTGAGCGGTGAATAGTTTTGCAAGTAAAAGATTTGAAAGCAATCTTGTTGAGAACTCTTGTCTGACAGTCAGCAGATGGTGAGTTGCTCTCTTAGGCAATCCAATTGCATGGACAGAAGATCTTCCATGTCCTGCTCCTTGCTGCAGGCAGGACACTGCCAGCCTCAGGGGCCTTTGGAGGTGCCATCTGACCACAGTTGTCAATTCTGATCAGGACTGAGAGACAGCAGCATCATCCCCCAGTGCCTGAAGGTGTCTGCAGCTCTCCTGACTTCTCACTTGATCCTGCACCAGCAAAATACCTGGGCCCTGCTTGTGTAGAAGTAACTGCCTTGCACTTACCCTTGGCCAATCTGCTCCAGTTCCAGGTATTTCTCCGCAGGCTCCCCCACGCTCACGCTGTTTCCTGAAAGAAACCACATGGAAGACACTCTCTCCCAGACAGAGACCCCACCTTGCAGCAGAGCCAGAATGCAGCCCCACTCCCTGGGGGCCCTTGTTCTCAGCTGGGGAAGGACAATCAGTCACTCTGGGACATTCAGCTGCAGAGCAACACCGGCTGCAGCTGATGCTGAGACACACACACAGCACCTGCTCTGGCACACAGGAACAGAGCAGACGTACTCAGCTGCATCAGGCACTGCTCCCCTCTTTCCTCTGCCTGCAGAGCTGTGCTGCTGCCAGAACCTTCAGCCCAGGATCCCGCAGCAGAGGGAGGTTCTCCGTCCTCTTCGCAAAACGCTGCATGTTCTCCGTCCTCTTCCCAAAACGCTGCAGGTTGGCCATCGTCTTTCCAAGCCATGGGACGTTCAGCCTCCACTTCCCATGCTGGGAGACATTCACCCTCCTCTTCCCAAGCCACAGGATGTCCTCCGTCCTCATCCCACACCGGGAGATGTCCGTCATCCTCGTCCCACGCCATGGCAGCTTGGCCATTCTCGCCCTGTGCCGAGTGACGTCCACCATCCTCGTCCCACACTGGGAGATGTCCACTGTCCTTGTCCCACACTGCGGGAGCCTCGCCGTTGTATTCCCAATCGGCGGGATGTTCACCCTCATCTCCCAGAAGAGCGGGAAGTTCACTGTCGTCCCCCGGCACAGAGGGAAGTTCACCATTATCTCCCTGAAGAGTGGGAAGTTCACCGCTGCCTTCCTCCTCTTTGGCCTCCTCTTTGGAGGCAGAGGGAGCTGGAGGAGGTGCTGATGCTGCTTTTGTGCCCTGTGGACAGACGGTAGTGTGAGGGACGGGAAGTTCCATCTCAGTTATCACCTTATGTATCCTCAGCTACACATCCAGCTGCACTAAGCAGAAATAGGCTTCCCAGCTGTTCAAACAAACAAACAATGGGCTAAAGTCGACATTGCCACTTATTGTTGGGAATTTGATACTCCACCATGGCTAAAGCCAGCAAGCAATCTTCTGCCTGCAAAACCACACCTGCAGCTCTTCAAAAGCATTTCAACAGAAAAGGAGAAAACTGCCGGGGATGCCTTTGCTGCTGCTGCTGCTGCTGATGCTGCAAAGACACTGACAGGAACTTTCCTTCAGCCTCCCAGGCTTGCACTCGGCTGCCACACGCTGAGCTCACAACTTGCTGCACAATTCCAAACACCAAAGGTTCCCTTTGAACTCACCAAAGGAGGAGCTGCTCGAGATCCACCTGTCAGGTGCCCTGCAATGGGAGAAGGAACATGAACCAGATGCTGTCAGGAAAAGAAATGCCTGTGGTGGGAAATGCCACAGAGCAAGGCAAGCCCAAGAGAGCATTTTGCTTTCACAGCATCCCTCCAGGAGCCACAGTCCCTTCACACAGCAAGCAAGAGAACAGCACCAAATACTGGGCTGTGTCAGTTCTGGGCCCGACCAGCAAACGGAGGGAGTTCCAGGCTCGGCTGCCACACACTCTCCCCTTGAGAGTACGGAACTCCCCCAGCAACTCTCCCCTGCAAATGCTGTGCACACCCTGCTGGCTGCAGACACCCCCTTTTTTCAGCTGCAGCCGCTGGCAGCGGCTCTCCCAAACCAATGGTGTCTTCATGGCAATTTGGTTACAAAGTCAACCCAGTTCCCGAGGAAGAACAGAAAGCACACAGCAAGCTCAAAGCCACAGATGCTGCACCGAGGGAAAAGCTTGACTTACGTGCCAAGTGGGTCAAGAAATACACCGAATAAGCCACAGAGTACAGGCTGCAAACTGCAGCAACCAAATTCTGGAACATTTTGGCTGCGCTGCACACGTCTGCAGACTGTAGCCCTGCAAGCACAGAAGGACAGCCGTCAGGGTGTGGGCTGACCGCTGGGAATGCCTCGGGCAGGAGGATCCTCCTGCAAGGAGCAGGCGCCCAGAGTCGCTCTGGACACTGTGGCCTCTGTGTCCCACAGCAAGAGCAACACCACGGGGACGTGGCAATGCTCCTGTGACATCACAGCAGCAGCTCATGCAAAAACCGCCTGGAAGGTTCTCCTGTGTCACCAAGGAGCAGAAAGAATCCTCCCAGGGCACAGGCTATTGCCCAAAGGATGCAAGAGGAACTGTGAAAATGCAGCCCTAAGGACGCCTGATAGCCCAGCCTGAACACTGAGGAGGAACAAGGATGGGAGAAAACCAAAGGAAACGTGACCTTTGGTCACTGATGCTTCTGAGTGAAACCAGCAAGGCTCCTTCCATCTGGCATCTTTGTTCTAGTTCTAAAAACTAATTCTTGGCTTGAAACAGGGGAAAATGGGAAGTTGATCCATGGGGAAGAGAGGTGGCGGGGCCGGGTGGGTGGGAGCAGCGGGATGAGCTCTTGCGGGAGCTCTTGGCTTTCCCTAGGAAGAGGAAAGGGGCTGGATGCAGCTCCTTGCGCAGGATTGCACAGGCGGTGGTTCCTGCAGGGATGAGAGTGGGTTGTGGTGTTATCTTGTCCCAGATGCACAAGATGGACTGCGGAGGATTTTGGCGATGGAAGAATGCAATCAATCATTATGATTGGTAAATCATTGTTCAACTTTATTGCTCATAACATCCGTTATTATACTTTTGCCCGAGCGTTCAGCATACTTGTCAAATTATAATTGGTTAGCATCCACTACTCATCTATACTTGATTGGCTATATCAAGCGTGAGAAGGTTCCTCCCCTTGGCATGCTGAAAACTTTGGATACGTGCTTACTGCTACGCTCTATTAACCACAAGCTCTTTTATCTTTGGCCTGTAACCGTGCTTCCTGCTGTCCCAAGGACAGCTTGTCTTAGCAGCACGTAAGGCTGCTAGCACTTGGTATTGGGCCATAAGGCCTCTAATGATCTGTGGCCTTGCTCTGCTAACCATTCTTCAACAATTTCCCCTTTTTTATTTTGTGCAACAAAGGCAGCCTGTCGAGTACTTACTGTTTCTGCTACACGAGACATCATCTGTTGCAAGCAGCGAAAAAAGCAAAGTGCAAAGAGTACAAGCAGTAGCCCTGTGGTGCTGTTTATACTTTTGCAAAATCATAGAAGTATTGGGGGTAAGTAATGAGAGGCGACCCAATGTGCAAGGTCCACCTACCAGCCGTGATGGAATACCTGCCCATGCTCTGTCTCCACAAATAAGAAACACTCCTGGGGGGAGTTGAATAGGAGTATTGGAGGAGTGGGAATTATTCCCACTGGTATAGTTACACCGCAGAGAGGCATTTCGTTACACAGGCAGCGAGGAATTCGCGTTCACTGTGGAATCGGACTGTGGATTCTGCCTGCGTATGCTCGACCAGTTAAAGTTTACACACCAATCTGCTTTAACCGATCTTAGCAACTCCAACTCCTGTGGTTCCAGGTGGGCCCCTGGAAAGTGTGGGACCGTCTGATCCCATTGATCTGCATATGACTGAGAATCATTACGGCGGCAGCTGTGTACTGAGACCGGGCAGGGCAGCTCTTCCAGGGGTATCCCTACCAAACAGGTGGAGAAGGGATTACCAGGAGAGGACAGGGACAGGCATATTGCTTCCTGCCCTGTTTTGTTGGCTAAAGTAACCCAAATGTTTTCCTTCGGTTGTGGAGGCACCCAAACCGACTCTACCTCAGCTCCGCCTCTCCCTGTGCCTGGTCCTAGGACGATAGCGATGACACATATGATCCCGATTCTCAGGTGCCACCTGCCATTGCTGGGGAATCCCCACTCCCTGCTTACATATCGCTGCCAAAACATGACTGCTGTGCAAAGCAACCACTCTCTGTACTGTCTTGTGAAACTGCCAGAGCAGTTGCAGGTTTTCTCTTGCCCCTAAATCTTCAATTAAGTGTACCCCCTCTAACCCTGGCTGTCCAGTAGCGATGTCGCTCTTGCAGGGTCATTAGCGGGACGGATCCATTTGCTAGGTATCCATTGGGGCCCTGCTGAAATTCGTCTTGTGGTACTGCAACAGAAACCAACTGGTCAGCTATGGCATTACCCTGACTCAAACGTTCTGACCATTTGTGGCTTCGAATATGCAAAATTTCAAAAGGAGCTGAGCGCAGCCGAACAGCTTGCCTCGGCTGCCTCAGAAGTTCCCATAACCTGTCATTCTTTATATCCTTTATCAATGCATCCTCAATCCGCAGCACCACCCCTACTACGTATAGTGAGTCTGTGACAATATTTACACCCCGACCAGGCCAATTCATAATGACCCGAAGGACAGCCCTTAATTCTAGCGTCTGCAATGAGTCTTCAGTAGTCGCCTCCAATAATTTCTTCATCCACGTGCCCTCCTCCATCCAGACAGCCGCCGCTCGTCTGGATTTTCTGCCTGCATCTGTGTATACAGTCAGCGCATTTTCCAAAGGTCTATGGGATACACGTGGTTTTTCTATCCATTCATTGGAGCGCACCCACTGTAGTAGAGGGTTTTTGAGCAATCTTAACTGCACATCCTGTGCTGTTCCCAAAAGACTGTCCTGTAATTCAGGGGAATGATAAAGATACCACATCAGGTCCTCATTCCAAAGTGGCAGATAGATTGTGTCCGGTTCTGCCCCTGTAACCTGTCGGCACCAAATTCGGCCTTTTTTAATGAAGGCAGCAAGGTTAGCAACACGGCTCTGAATCGTGGTACGGGGCTGTACCGTTGTGAAAAGCCACTCCAGCACCAGTGGCGTGTCCTTGGCATCCAGCTGGGTGAGAGCTGCCATAAAAAATGGTTCGGCCCAGCAAGAATCGTGAGTTCCACTGCAGTATCGGGCAGCATCCGTGACACAGTTGGGTTAGCTCTGGTATCTGCTAACTGTTGCAGCAGTTCGTGCTGTTGCTGAGACAGCACAACTGGCGATGCAGGATCAGTGCCTTTCTGCAGTGGACGAAGGGCTTCCAAATCGTCATTGGAGAAGCCGACCACGGGCTGGAGCCACTGGAGATCAACAAGAAGGCGCTGTGCATCATGTAGAGTGGCAATTTGAGTCCGCAGCTCTAGCTTCTGTGGTGAGAAGGTAGCGTCAGCTATCGTCCACCCTAAATACCTCCAAGGAGCAGTACGCTGGATTTTTTCAGGAGCTACTACCAGTCGATTACTCCAGGTATTATCATTAGTCCTTTCAGGGCTGCTGATGACCATCCCAGTAACACAGCCCAAGATGACTGTCCATTAACTTTAACAGGTCCTTTAATTCCAGTAGGGATTTTAATAGGTTTATTGTCCTTTAGCACAACATCTACTGCGGCTGCCAAGTCCAAGCCGATGCTTCCCCTTGTGGCGGGGCGTAGGCTGCCGGCAGGGAGGAGGGGGAGGCTGGGTAGACTTGAGCTGCTGTTGGTGTTGTTGCGCCGCGGCTCCTCGCGCTCCGCCGTCCGTTTCCCGACTTCTTTCGGCAGGCGTCTGTTGAGTGGTTGTCCGCTTGACAATCCTGGCACCAGACTTGTCCCACTCGGCACTCCTTCCTCATATGTCCAGGCTTTCCACATCGGAAGCATTTTAAATGCGCCTTGGGCTTAGTGGACCCTTGGCTCCTTCCTGCACGGAATGGTTGCAGCGCGGCAGCAGCAAAAGCCTGAGCTTGTGACTGCCCCCCCTTGATAGTTTCTGTCAGGTCTTTAACAGCCTCAACTAGCATAGCCTGCGTTCCCTGAGGGATCCTACTCATATGATCTAAATACTGCACTACACCCCAGTCACCCGGGAGAGTAACAAGAATTGCTTTTGTTCGGGGATTACAATTTTACATGATGCATTCCCGAAGAAGTGCTCGTTGCATGTGTAAAGGAATGCCAGCCCTTTCGATTGCGGCTGAGACACGATCGACAAATGCAGAAAATGACTCTTGGTTCCCCTGCTTCACATTCATAGAAGACGGTGCAGTACTATGAGTTCTAACCTTTCCATACGCCAGCCTTGCTAAATGCATAGTCTCCCTTATGAGATCAGGACCTAACATTGCCTGAGCCTGTGGTGTTGAAAAATTTCCTGTTCCCATATAATGCTCTCGTGTGGCCCCCGGCAAAAGAAACACCTGGCCCCCTCTGCACGTCAATTGCTTCTTGACACAAGGCCTGCCAATGATCCTGCCAAAGCATTATTTGTGATTGAGACATAATCATTTTCAAAAGATTTTTCATGTCTTCCTGGAGCAACAGTCCAGCTCCCCAAATATAATTTAGCACTTGTTTGGTAGGCTCACTGTGCAGTCCAGATTCATTGACCGTGTTCCGCAGTTGCATTAATAGCTTCCAGTCTAAAGGGGATACTGTTACATCCATCCCTCCTGCAGCGTTAGGCATGTATGCCACTGGAAACGCTTGTTTATCTTCCTGTATTTCTGGTAATGTTGCTACAGCACTTGAATCTCCGCTCTCCAAAGCTTCCCTCATAATGCCCTGCCAATCAACCCTGCCCCTAATTTTGCCCCGACCCTGTCGAGCACTGTTTTCATTCTCATGATAACGGGCTGCCTCATCCTCTAAGGTAGCTTCCTCAGAGGGTGACAGTCCTCCCCCCGAAATGCTCGGATCCGGCGGGGCGGACGGCAAGGGCTCATCTGGGGTCCTAGGTGGTAATGTCAGCCCATTCACAGTGATCGGCTGTGGCAGGTTTTCCCCACCAAACGTAATCATTCCCTCCTTTGCAGGAGCTGATTTCCCTTCCAAGTGCAAGGCCGCTGCCACGGCAACGCGTTGTTCTGCTTTAAATTTTTCCAGGCAATTAACCACAGCACGCCACGGTCGAGCTAACTTTATTGCCGCCTTATCATCATCTATTACAGCCTGCCACAGGCAATCCCCCACCTTTTGCCATTCCTCGAACTGATACACGCTTTCAGGGTCCCGGAAAAAACCCTTTTTCTCAGCATACTCTAGGAGGCCAGGAAGTTCCTTTTTCAAATCTACCTCCTGCACTCCCCGCTTTTGTAAAAAGCATTTAAACAAATCATAGGCCACCTGTTTCTCCATTGCCTACCCCTAACAAACTATCTCAAGGGGAGCAGTCAGGGAAAGCTGTACCTTTTACCAGTGCGCGCGCATGCAGCCTGTGCGAGGTGGCACTGCGTCGGTTTAGCAAGCTTCCTTCTGTAAGGTCAGCCTAGGCACGGAGCGGGGTGTACGCCAGCGTACGGAACCCTTCTGCCATCCGAGCGCTGCTTCTCGGAGCTTCGCCGCTCGCTTACCTCCGGGTGGGCATCACGAGAGCAGTCCCAGTCGCTATCACGTCGGGGGTCACCAACTGCGGAGGATTTCGGCGATGGAAGAATGCAATCAATCAATATGATTGGTAAAGCATTGTTCAACTTTATTGCTCATGACATCCGTTATTATACTTTTGCCCGAAGCGTTCAGTGTACTTGTCAAATTATAATTGGTTAGCATCCACTACTCATCTATACTTGATTGGCTATATCAAGCGTGAGAAGGTTCTTCCCCTTGGCATGCTGAAAACTTTGGATACGTGCTTACTGCTACGCTCTATTAACCACAAGTTCTTTTATCTTTGGCCTGTAACCGTGCTTCCTGCTGTCCCAAGGACAGCTTGTCTTAGCAGCACGTAGGCTGCTAGCACTTGGTATCGGGCCATAAGGCCTCTAATGATCCGTGGCCTTGCTCTGCTAACCATTCTTCAACAATGGACCTGGGCTGTGGAGCCCATGGAGAGCGGGAGCTGCTCCCAAATCCCACCTGATCCTGCTCCATCCACCCTGTCCCAGTCCTGCTCCACCCATGCCACCTGTTCCCACTCCAGAATCCAAGCCTGATCCTGCTCCATCCATTCCACACCAATCCTGCCCCATTCATCCTGCACCAAACCTGCCTCATCTATCCATGCCCACTGATCCTACTCCATCCAACCTGCACCAATCCTGCTCCATCCATCCCAACTGATCCCCCTCCAGCATCCAGCCCCGATCCCACTCCACAATTTCATCTGATCCTGCTCTGGACCCCTGCTCTGATTGGAATCCCCCCTTGATCCAAGTCCATCCATCCTGCCCCAATCTCCCTCTGGAATCCCACGCTGATCCCCTTCCGTACCTAAGGTCGGACCCTTGGTTCCCACATTTTTTCCTGCAGAAAGACAAGATCCATCAGATTCCAGCACAGATCACACACCAGGATTAATCCCAGCATCCATCCTGGGATCCACACAGAGGGGATCCAGAGCTGGATCCGCCACTGGCACTCACTGGCTGCCATGTTGTATCCATTCCTGTCCCTCTTCCCTTGGGAAACAAAGCGGGATCAGCGTCAGTGGCACAGGATTCCTGACGCGGTGCTGGGTGGATGCCCCTTCCTGACCCCCATGCAGTGTCTTACCAGATTGGAGCTTCCAGACTGTAAGAGACGGTCCGAAGATCCCTCATCTGCCTCACCACCATGGTCAAGGACAGAGACTGAAACCCCTCGAAGGGACTTGAAAATCTCAAGACGGGAGTTGTGGCCTGGCTGAGCTGGGATGTTGGCCAAGTGCTGCCTGCAGGTGTGTTTGATGGAAAAACCCAGCACCCACATGGGAACATCAGAACCTGAGCAGAAACAATGGGCAAGTCACGGTGAAGTGACCGCGCCTGCTGACTCGTACTGGTCGACACCGTACCTGCTGACGACCGACTTGTTCTGAGTTCTCTAAATGAACACACTGCAATGATTTCCCCCACCTGTTTGGCCAACTGCCTGTCGCTTCGGAGAGGACTCTAAGAACCCCTGAGTTAAGCACAGACTTTGTGATCACCCCACTGGAGAAACTCGCGTCTATAGGCATCTTCAAAAGCCTCGAGGACGCGAGCCTCTATGTTGGTAGCTATAATCCCCTTGCCCTCTTTTCTGTCTTTCTTACTATTCTCTTTTCTCTCCCCACTATGGCATTTGTTGGCACGAAATCAAGGTGCATTTGTGATTGAGTAAACTGAGTTTGTCCCCCGCCGTGTCTTTTGTGCTCTGAGATCCCTAAAATGAACCATCACCAAGCCCGCTTGTGGGAGCGGATCGTGACATTAAATTGGTGTCACAGACAGGATCTGGATGGACAGAGGAGTTGTGGGTTTTACATAGTTTGTAACAGGGGAAGGAGCCTCGTCTCAGCCGCACCTAGCACGCCACTTGGGTGAGCGCTGTTAGAACGCAAGGGGGGCGAGGGAAAATTCCCGCAGACCGTACGCACCCAGGCGAATAGCACTTCCTGTCGTCAGGATTTCACAAAAAGATCTCATTGTGCAAAAGATGGGACCGTGGTGAGTTTTTTGTGTGTGTGTGTGTTTTGGGCCGCTTGGCGTAGTTGAGGAGACAACTATTTGTAACTAAGGTGAACCTCCCAGGCAGTTTTGGTCTCCTGGCCCATTCCAGGAAAGCAAAGGGAAACAGAGTTTTAGCTGTGCCTTTGGTGTAACTTGAAGAGTACCTCCCTGAGAGTGGTTTTGGTCCCTTCCGAAAATGAATGAAAAAGATGAGAATGCATTTTATGCTTTGCGTGCAAAACATGGTGCTAGACCTTCTCCAAACGGAGCAAGGTGGGCACAGAATAATTGGTTTCACTTTGAAAACATTGTAGATAAAATATATTCTTTGCAAGATGATGCTAGATCGAAACTGGGCAGAAATAAAAGCCTCCTTTGCTCAGTTTTGGGGACCTGTCTTTCGGCAGCCATAGAAACCCATTTTGAAGGGGTAAGTGAAGAACAAGCAGTCCTAGAATCCCTGCCAAATTTGGTAGAAGCTTTGCAAAAACAATTAGACCAGGAAAGAAATCAGAATTATTTGCTGGAGATTTCCCTTGCAGAAGGGCAAAGTAAAACCTTTAAACCTGCAGATTCACCCACAGAAATAGAAGGAAAGGAGACATCCAGCATTAAACAAATATACCCTCAGAAGGAATTAGTACACATGCAAAATTGTGGGGAACACTGTTGCTCCAACTTGAGACCTCTCATTCAAACAGAATAGAATTCTATAAATGAAGAGGATGGTGATCCCCACAGAACTCCCAAAGAAATACCATACACAGCCACTGAATTAGCTCAATTAAAGAAAGAATACTCCCGCCTCCCTAGTGAATTAGAGACGGAGTATATTTTTCGAGTCTCCCTCACAGGAGGCGACCAAATTAAATGAAGTGAACACGAAGCAAGTGGCTCTTGGGGACATGGAGTTTTCTTAACAGCAGGAAATAGGCGTGCTCCATGGTCCCTGAGACAGCGTGCAGCTTACTGGGCAGGGGGGTTAAACCCCCTTGAGAGGGGCGACCCTCTGGCAATAGTCGGCACCTCAGACCAACTCCTAGAAAACATAGACAAAGCTGCATGCTTGCAAATGATACATGCAAGAAAATGAATCTCTGGCTGTGAGTCACCAATGCTCAATGCCTGTCAAACCTGAGATTATGACCCCTCTAATTCGAGGTTTGCCAGAGTCTTTTAAACCAACAGCAATTCTTCTTCAAAAAACAATAGCATCTATCTCTCCGCTAGATAGACTTGGAAGATTTCTTGGACAGACAAGAGATCAAACTGCTTCCCCTGACTCCACTGACTCCTCACCTTTTACAACTCCTAGCACACAATCTAACAGCAGTCATAAACTTTGGACATGGAGTCAGGTAGCAGAGGAGTTAATAAGTTACAGTAGAAAATATGGACCAGTGAAGTAGCCCGAGGACAAACCAGAAAAACCCAGAGGAGTCAGGCACATTGCCTCTCCTAATGAAAAATCGGCAAAGGGAAAACAAATTTCCAAGCGGCAGCAACTGTGGTCGCTAGGACTGAAAAGGGGAGTGCCGCCAGAAATAACGGATCAATTGCCTGATGATAAATCAGCTAAAATAATTTCTAATTGGCCCTGTCCCAAACCTATTGTGTTGGAATCGTCCAACCAACAACCCAGTGCACCTCCTCTTCCACAAGCCTTGGGCAACAAGCCACAACATTCCCTTACACAAGTTGTAAACAATGAGACACAGCAAGTGGGGGGTGTTCACCAACGAAAAAGAATTTCCCACTTAGAAAGCCTTGCTTTGCAGATCCCCTGAGAGAAAATACAAAAACCTTCTCAAGAAGTAAAATTTTGGGATATCTGGTGGAAAGGAGGTATGACATGTACCCCAGCTGACACCCTAACCTCCTCAGATCAAATTCAAGTGCCTGAGTCCAGGCAAGATCTACAGCATGCCTTGGGATTAGTAGTGTTTTGGGGAAAAGACATTCCAGATTTTTCCATTTTTGCCAGGCCTCTTTATGATTTGTTGAGAAAGGGAGTAAAATGGGACTGGAGCCCATCTCAGGAAGAAGCAGTACAATTGTTGATTTTTGGAGCCACAGCTCATCAGGCCCTAAGCCCTATCCAGCCAACAGATCCTTTTCAGGTAGAATGGGGGTTTGCTTCCTCACGGTTGTCAGTACACATATGGCAGTGGGGTCCTGAGGGTCCGACATGGCCTGCTGGTTTTTATTCCCGTGGTTTCAGAGATGCTGAAAAGAGGTATATTGCCTGGGAAAAAGGCTTCTTTGTGGTTAGCCCAGCTCTCCTAGAAGTAGAGAAGATTGTACAACAACAACCAGTTGTTTGGAGAGGGCCTTTCCAAGTTTTTAAGTCAGTCACTACTGGGACTCCCCCAGCTGACGGGGTGGCCCAGACAGCCTCAGGAAGAAAGTGCTGTGCTCAGATTGTAACATTATTAGAACATCCTTGTATCATTATTGTAACATCTTCTCAAGAACGAAGGAGCTATGTAAAAACTAGCAGTACAAGAAGCAGAAAACTTGGGGAGCATCCAAGACAAACCTGCCTCAGTTCTTACCCCTCCCTTTTCCCCCAAACAGTCAGCAAATCCTCGCTTTACTGATGTTTTTCCTTTTGGCCCAACAGCTCCAAGCATAGTTCCCTCACTACGGGGACCAAGGGATTCCAAGGATCCAGCACGTTACCCTGGACAACCTGTTTTGCTGGACCTCCCCACGGTGGGAGAGGGACCACTAGTGCTAAGACCCCCTCTGAAGAAATACCCACGGCTAACCTTTGATGCTCTAGGGAAAGAGTATGGAATAAATGCACAGGGAAGAATGTCCATCATTCTAACTTTCTGCCTTCTGGTGGCAGATTCTGTTGTGCTTACTTTTTACAGGAGAACTCCAAGGGACATGAAGGCCATGGAAACCATGATAAATATCTTAAATTGGGAATTCTAAACAGGATTGATTCAGTAGTATTAATGAACAAATTGGCTGTTACAACTAGGGATTTGACCAAATTAGGACAAGCATTGCAGTTATCCTTATTGGCTTTGGGGACACATCAGTGGTTGCTATCAAACATATTAGCAAATTGGGAAAAGTAGATGTGAAGGATCACAAAATGATAATTGATGCACTTGGTGCTACACAAAACAATGTTTCTTTGGCTCTTAGCTGCATCCAGACACAGCTTTGGATGCAGACAGTTGTAGCCTCAATCATAAGGGAAGGAGAAGAAGGCACTTTTCCGCCTGAAATTCAGAACATAATTTGGGACAATGCAAATGATTTTGAAAAGGAATTCCAATCCTGGTGGAAATTGGTCAACTTTACCTCTAACCCCAATACCAACACAGTTAAAGCTTTTGTAAGAACCGTATGTAATGCCTTAGTGCACTTGATATTGCTCATGCAATCATAGCTCAAGACATTTGTTTGTACACAGAGCAAAAGATTTGTCGTTTTGAAGTACACCCTAAGGAAACTCCTGAAACAGTGCTTGGTGACACACTTGGCATCTATCATGGAAGCACACAGTTTAGTCAAGACCCCTTTTGCAAGACACACTCCCAAAGTTATTGACACCAGACGTACTACCCAAACAGCGGAAATTAGACCTGCAACAGCGGATTCATTTGAAATTGTTGGTTGCTTGTTTTGATTATTGTTGTTTCTTTGAATGATGTTAGGTTGTCATCAAAATTAAGCTTTTGTTTGAAACTTGTTATAACTTGAAGAAATTTGATGATTTGTTTTGAATATTTTGAAGAAATTGTTTAATCAATATTGATTGATTTTGTTTTGTTTCTATTTTGTTTTTCTATTTTTTCCTCTTTCTCTCTCTTTCTTTCACACACACTCTCTACTGTCTCTGTTTTTTCCGGGATATGCTACTAACATGGACGAGTCCTGAAGACTTCACAAGACTACGGAAGCCTGCTGAAGGAGCTCTCTTGACAACAATCGTGCGTCCCGGGCTGGTGTAAGAGACGGTCCGAAGATCCCTCATCTGCCTCACCACCATGGTCAAGGACAGAGACTGAAACCCCTCAAAGGGACTTGAAAATCTCAAGACGGGAGTTGTGGCCTGGCTGAGCTGGGATGTTGGCCAAGTGCTGCCTGCAGGTGTGTTTGATGGAAAAACCCAGCACCCACATGGGAACATCAGAACCTGAGCAGAAACAAAGGGCAAGTCAGGGTGAAGTGACCGCGCCTGCTGACTCGTACTGGTCGACACCGTACCTGCTGACGACCGACTTGTTCTGAGTTCTCTAAATGAACACACTGCAATGATTTCCCCCACCTGTTTGGCCAACTGCCTGTCGCTTCGGAGAGGACTATAAAAACCCTAGAGACTCCTGCTCACTTTTGAGATCTCCCCACTGGAGAAACTCACGTCTATAGGCATCTTCAAAAGCCTCGAGGACTCCACCCTCCATGCTGGTAGCTATAATCCCCTTGCCCTCTTTTCTTTCTTTCTTACTATTCTCTTTTCTCTCCCCACTATGGCATTTGTTGGCACGAAATCAAGGTGCATTTGTGATTGAGTAAACTGAGTTTGTCCCCCGCTGTGTCTTTTGTAGTCTGAGATCCCTAAAATGAACCATCCTGAACCCCGCCTCTGGGAGCGGATCGTGACACGCTGCGGGAGCGGCTGCCCGCGGTCTCCTTCCCGCCGCTGCCTCGGCTGAGCCCATTCCCCTGCTTGCGCTGGCAGGTGCCATCAAATGCATCCTAGGATCCCATCTCCCCACCTGAAGCCTCCAGTGCCCAGCCTGTCCTGGGCTGGTGGCAGCCAGCCTGACAAAAACCAACAGCCACGGGCCACCAGCGCCCAGGGGCTCAGAAGCAGGCGAGGGACGCTTTGGTTGGCAGGAGCGGAAGGGCCGGGGCTGCTCCCCTGCCTCTCTTTGCCTTGGGTTAGGATTCAATTTTCTTGCCTCTGTCAGAGGGGATAAAGGCATGGTTTTTCTCCAACACAGGGCAGGTTTTTCCCTAGCATGGAGCCTTCCCCATGGCCCTTCTGGCCTTCCCCAGGCCCCTTCTGCCCTCTTGCAGAACCAGTGGCATTTTCCGCCACACGCAGTTTGTTACCCAGAGTCGAGTGCAGCCCAGAAGGCTCCAAGCAAGTCCTTCCAGGCTGACTCTGCAGATGCCGAGGCTGCTCTGGCCTGGAAATTGCTTGGAAAAATTTAAAGCAGAACAACGCGTTGCCGTGGCAGCAGCCTTGCACTTGGAAGGGAAATCAGCTCCTGCAAAGGAGGGAATGATTACGTTTGGTGGGGAAAACCTGCCACAGCCGATCACTGTGAATGGGCTGACATTACCACCTAGGACCCCAGATGAGCCCTTGCCATCCGCCCCGCCGCATCCGAGCAATTCGGGGAGAGGACTGTCACCCTCTGAGGAAGCTGCTTTAGAGGATGAGGCAGCCCGTTATCATGAGAATGAAAACAGTGCTCGATAGGGTCGGGGCAAAATTAGGGGCAGAGTTGATTGGCAGGGCATTATGAGGGAAGCTTTGGAGAGTGGAGATTCAAGTGCTGTAGCAACATTACCAGAAATACAGGAAGATAAACAAGCGTTTCCAGTGGCATACATGCCTAACGCTGCAGGAGGGATGGATGTAACAGTATCCCCTTTAGACTGGAAGCTATTAATGCAATTGTGGAACACGGTCAATGAATCTGGACTGCACGGTGAGCCTACCAAACAAGTGCTAAATTATATTTGGGGAGCTGGACTGTTGCTCCAGGAAGACATGAAAAATCTTTTGAAAATGATTATGTCTCAATCACAAATAATGCTTTGGCAGGCTCATTGGCAGGCCTTGTGTCAAGAAGCAATTGATGTGCAGAGGGGGCCAGGTGGTCCTTTGTGGGGGGCCACACTAGAGCATTATATGGGAACAGGAAATTTTTCAACACCACAGGCTCAGGCAATGTTAGGTCCTGATCTCATTAGAGAGACTATGCGTTTAGCAAGGCTGGCATATGGAAAGGTTAGAACTGGTAGTACTGCACCCTCTTCTATGAATGTGAAGCAGTGGAACCAAGAGTCATTTTCTGCATTTGTCGATCGTGTCTCAGCCGCAATCGAAAGGGCTGGCGTTCCTTTACACATGCAAGGAGCACTTCTTCGGGAATGCATCATGCAAAATTGTAATCCCCGAACAAAAGCAATTCTTGTTACTCTCCCGGGTGATTGGGGTGTAGTGCAGTATTTAGATCATATGAGTAGGATCCCTCAGGGAACGCAGGCTATGCTAGTTGAGGCTGTTAAGGACCTGACAGAAACTATCAAGGGGGGGCAGTCACAAGCTGAGGCTTTTGCTGCTGCCGCGCTGCAACCATTCCGTGCAGGAAGGAGACAAGGGTCCACTGATCCCAAGGCGCAATTAAAATGCTTCGATGCGAAAAGCCTGGACATATGAGGAAGGAGTGAAGAGCGGGACAAGTCTGGTGCCAGGATTGTCAAGCGGACAACCACTCAACAGACGCCTGCCGAAAGAAGTCAGGAAACGGACGGCGGAGCGCGAGGAGCCGCGGCACAACGACACCAACAGCAGCTCAAGTCTACCCAGCCTCCCCCTCCTCCCTGCCGGCAGCCTACGCCCCGCCACAAGGGGAAGCATCGGCTTGGACTTGGCAGCCGCAGTAGGTGTTCTTCTAAAGGACAATAAACCTATTAAAATCCCTACCGGAATTAAAGGACCTGTTAAAGTTAATGGACAGTCATTTGGGGCTTTGTTACTGGGACGGTCATCAGCAGCCCTGAAAGGACTAGTGATAATACCTGGAGTAATCGACTGGTAGTAGCTCCTGAAAAAATCCAGCGTACTGCTCCTTGGAGGTATTTAGGGTGGACGATAGCTGACGCTACCATCTCACCACAGAAGCTAGAGCTGCAGACTCAAATTGCCACTCTACATGATGCACAGCGCCTTCTTGTTGATCTCCAGTGGCTCCAGCCCGTGGTCGGCTTCTCCAATGACGATTTGGAAGCCCTTCGTCCACTGCTGAAAGGCACTGATCCTGCATCGCCAGTTGTGCCGTCTCAGCAGCAGCACGAACTGCTGCAACAGTTAGCAGATACCAGAGCTAACCCAACTGTGTCACGGATGCTGCCCGATACTGCAGTGGATCTCACGATTCTTGCTGGGCCGAACCATTTTTTATGGCAGCTCTCACCCAGCTGGATGCCAAGGACACGCCACTGGTGCTGGAGTGGCTTTTCACAACGGTACAGCCCCGTACCACGATTCAGAGCCGTGTTGCTAACCTTGCTGCCTTCATTAAAAAAGGCCGAATTCGGTGCCGACAGGTTACAGGGGCAGAACCGAACACAATCTATCTGCCACTTTGGAATGAGGACCTGATGTGGTCTCTTTGTCATTCCCCTGAATTACAGGACAGTCTTTTGGGAACAGCACAGGATGTGCAGTTAAGATTGCTCAAAAACCCTCTACTACAGTGGGTGCGCTCCAATGAATGGATAGAAAAACCACGTGTATCCCATAGACCTTTGGAAAATGCGCTGACTGTATACACAGATGCAGGCAGAAAATCCAGACGAGCGGCGGCTGTCTGGATGGAGGAGGGCACGTGGATGAAGAAATTATTGGAGGCGACTACTGAGGACTCATTGCAGACGCTAGAATTAAGGGCTGTCCTTTGGGTCATTATGAATTGGCCTGGTCAGGGTGTAAATATTGTCACAGAGTCGTTATACGTAGTAGGGGTGGTGCTGCGGATTGAGGATGCATTGATAAAGGATATAAAGAATGACAGGTTATGGGAACTCTTGAGACAGCCGAGGCAAGCTGTTTGGCTGCGCTCAGCTCCTTTTGCAATTTTGCATATTCGAAGCCACAAATGGTCAGGAGGTTTGGGTCAGGGTAATGCCATAGCTGATCAGTTGGTTTCTGTTGCAGTACCACAAGACGAATTTCAGCAGGGCCCCAATGGATACCTAGCAAACGGATCCTTCCCGCTAATGACCCTGCAAGAGCGACATCGCTACTGGACAGCCAGGGTTAGAGGGGGTACACTTAATTGAAGATTTAGGGGCAAGAGAACACCTGCAACTGCTCTGGCAGTTTCACAAGACAATACAGAGAGTGGTTGCTTTGCACAGCAGTCATGTTTTGGCAGTGATATGTAAGCAGGGAGTGGGGATTCCCCAGCAATGGCAGGTGGCACCGGAGAATCGGGATCATATGTGTCATCGCTATCGTCCTAGGACCAGGCACAGGGAGAGGCGGAGCTGAGGTAGAGTCGGTTTGGGTGCCTCCACAACCGAAGGAAAACATTTGGGTTACTTTAGCCAACAAAACAGGGCAGGAAGCAATATGCTGTCCCTGTCCTCTCCTGGTAATCCCTTCTCCACCTGTTTGGTAGGGATACCCCTGGAAGAGCTGCCCTGCCCGGTCTCAGTACACAGCTGCCGCCGTAATGATTTTCAGTCATATGCTGATCAATGGGATCAGACGGTCCCACACTTTCCAGGGGCCCACCTGGAACCACAGGAGTTGGAGTTGCTAAGATCGGTTAAAGCAGATTGGTGTGTAAACTTGAACTGGTCAAGCATACGCAGGCAGAATCCACAGTCCAATTCCACAGTGAACGCGAATTCCTCTCTGCCTGTGTATAGAAATGCCTCTCTGTGGTGTAACTATACCAGTGGGAAAAATTCCCACTCCTCCAATACTCCTATTCAACTCCCCCCAGGAGTGTTTCTTATTTGTGGAGACAGAGCATGGGCAGGTATTCCATCACAGCTCGTAGGTGGACCTTGCACATTGGGTCGCCTCTCATTACTTACCCCCAATACTTCTATGATTTTGCAAAAGTATAAACAGCACCATAGGGCTACTGCTTGTACGTTTTGTACCTTGCTTTTTTCGCTGCTTGCAACAGATGATGTATCGTGTAGCAGAAACAGTAAGTACTCGACAGGCTGCCTTTGTTGCACAAAATAAAAAAGGGGGAATTGTTGAAGAATGGCTAGCAGAGCAAGGCCACGGATCATTAGAGGCCTTATGGCCCGATACCAAGTGCTAGCAGCCTACGTGCTGCTAAGACAAGCTGTCCTTGGGACAGCAGTAAGCACAGTTACAGGCCAAAGATAAAAGAACTTGTGGTTAAGAGAGCGTAGCAGTAAGCACGTATCCAAAGTTTTCAGCATGCCACGGGGAAGAACCTTCTCACGCTTGATATAGCCAATCAAGTATAGATGAGTAGTGGATGCTAACCAATTATAATTTGACAAGTATGCTGAACGCTTCGGGCAAAAGTATAATAACGGATGTTATGAGCAATAAAGTTGAACAATGCTTTACCAATCATAATGATTGATTGCATTCTTCCATCGCCGAAATCCTCCGCAGTCCATCTTGTGCACCTGGGACAAGATAACACCACGACCCACTCTCATCCCTGCAGAAATCACCGCCTGTGCAGTCCTGCGCAAGGAGCTGCATCCAACCCCTTTCCTCTTCCCAGGGAAAGCCAAGAGCTCCCGCAAGAGTTCATCCCGCTGCTCCCACCCACCCGGCCCCGCCACCTCTCTTCCCCATGGATCAGCTTCCCATTTTCCCCTGTTTCAAGCCAAGAATTAGTTTTTAGAACTAGAACAAAGATGCCAGATGGAAGGAGCCTTGCTGGTTTCAGTCAGAAGCATCAGTGAGCAAAGATCACGTTTCCTTTGGTTTTCTCCCATCCTTGTTCCTCCTCAGTGTTCAGGCTGGGCTATCAGGCTTCCTTAGGGCTGCATTTTCACAGTTCCTCTTGCATCGTTTGGGCAATAGCCTGTGCCCTGGGAGGATTCTTTCTGCTCCTTGGTGACACAGGAGAACCTTCCAGGCAGTTTTTGCATGAACTGCTGCTGTGATGTCACAGGAGCATCGCCACGTCCCCGTGGTGTTGCTCTTGCTGTGGGACACAGAGGCCGCAGTGTCCAGAGCGGCTCTGGGTGCCTGCTCCTTGCAGGAGGATCCTCCTGCCCGAGGCATTCCCAGCGGTCAGCCCACACCCTGATGGCTGTCCTTCTGTGCTTGCAGGGCTACAGTCTGCAGACGTGTGCAGCGCAGCCAAAATGTTCCAGAATTTGGTTGCTGCAGTTTGCAGCCTGTACTCTGTGGCTTCTTCGGTGTATTTCTTGACCCACTTGGCACGTAAGTCAAGCTTTTCCCTCGGTGCAGCATCTGTGGCTTTGAGCTTGCTGTGTGCTTTCTGTTCTTCCTCGGGAACTGGGTTGACTTTGTAACCAAATTGCCATGAAGACACCATTGGTTTGGGAGAGCTGCTGCCAGCAGCTGCAGATGAAAAAAGGGGGTGTCTGCAGCCAGCAGGGTGTGCACAGCATTTGCAGGGGAGAGTTGCTGGGGGAGTTCCGTACTCTCAAGGGGAGAGTGTGTGGCAGCCGAGCCTGGAACTCCCTCCGTTTGCTGGACCGGCCCAGAACTGACACAGCCCAGTATTTGGTGCTGTTCTCTTGCTTCCTCTGTGAAGGGACTGTGGCTCCTGGAGGGATGCTGTGAAAGCAAAATGCTCTCTTGGGCTTGCCTTGCTCTGTGGCATTTCCCACCACAGGCATTTCTTTTCCTGACAGCATCTTGTTCATGTTCCTTCTCCCATTGCAGGGCACCTGACAGGTGGATCTCGAGCAGCTCCTCCTTTGGTGAGTTCAAAGGGAACCTTTGGTGTTTGGAATTGTGCAGCAAGTTGTGAGCTCAGCGTGTGGCAGCCGAGTGCAAGCCTGGGAGGCTGAAGGAAAGTTCCTGTCAGTGTCTTTGCAGCAGCAGCAGCAGCAGCAGCAGCAAAGGCATCCCTGGCAGTTTTCTCCTTTTCTGTTGAAATGCTTTTGAAGAGCTGCAGGTGTGGTTTTGCAGGCAGAAGATTGCTTGCTGGCTTTAGCCATGGTGGAGTATCAAATTCCCAACAATAAGTGGCAATGTCGACTTTAGCCCATTGTTTGTTTGTTTGAACAGCTGGGAAGCCTATTTCTGCTTAGTGCAGCTGGATGTTTAGCTGAGGATAAATAAGGTGATAACTGAGATGGAAATTCCCGTCCCTCACACTACCGTCTGTCCACAGGGCACAAAAGCAGAATCAGCACCTCCTCCGGCTCCCTCTGCCTCCAAAGAGGAGGCCAAAGAGGAGGAAGGCAGCGGTGAACTTCCCACTCTTCAGGGAGATAATGGTGAACTTCCTGCTGTGCCGGGAGACAACAGTGAACTTCCCGCTCTTCTGGGAGATGAGGGTGAACATCCCGCCGATTGGGAATACAACGGCGAGGCTCCCGCCGTGTGGGACAAGGACAGTGGACATCTCCCAGTGTGGGACGAGGATGGTGGACGTCACTCGGCACAGGGCGAGAATGGCCAAGCTGCCATGGCGTGGGACGAGGATGACGGACATCTCCCGGTGTGGGATGAGGACGGAGGACATCCTGTGGCTTGGGAAGAGGAGGGTGAATGTCTCCCAGCATGGGAAGTGGAGGCTGAACGTCCCATGGCTTGGAAAGACGATGGCCAACCTGCAGCGTTTTGGGAAGAGGACGGAGAACCTGCAGCGTTTTGCGAAGAGGACGGAGAACCTCCCTCTGCTGCGGGATCCTGGGCTGAAGGTTCTGGCAGCAGCACAGCCCTGCAGGCAGAGGAAAGAGGGGAGCAGTGCCTGATGCAGCTGAGTACGTCTGCTCTGTTCCTGTGTGCCAGAGCAGGTGCTGTGTGTGTGTCTCAGCATCAGCTGCAGCCGGTGTTGCTCTGCAGCTGAATGTCCCAGAGTGACTGATTGTCCTTCCCCAGCTGAGAACAAGGGCCCCCAGGGAGTGGGGCTGCATTCTGGCTCTGCTGCAAGGTGGGGTCTCTGTCTGGGAGAGAGTGTCTTCCATGTGGTTTCTTTCAGGAAACAGCGTGAGCGTGGGGGAGCCTGCGGAGAAATACCTGGAACTGGAGCAGATTGGCCAAGGGTAAGTGCAAGGCAGTTACTTCTACACAAGCAGGGCCCAGGTATTTTGCTGCTGCAGGATCAAGTGAGAAGTCAGGAGAGCTGCAGACACCTTCAGGCACTGGGGGATGATGCTGCTGTCTCTCAGTCCTGATCAGAATTGACAGCTGTGGTCAGATGGCACCTCCAAAGTCCCCGGAGGCTGGCAGTGTCCTGCCTGCAGCAAGGAGCAGGACATGGAAGATCTTCTGTCCATGCAATTGGATTGCCTAAGAGAGCAACTCACCATCTGCTGACTGTCAGACAAGAGTTCTCAACAAGATTGCTTTCAAATCTTTTACTTGCAAAACTATTCACCGCTCAGGATTATCAAGAGAAGGCTTCCAAACAGAAAGCAGAGATGAACTAAGAAGGGCTCTTTTCAGCACAAGTAGTAGACCCCACACATCCAGTAACAGACACAGAGCTGCTGCACTCAAGGGGAAAATGCATGATGCCCTGATGCAGGGCTCTTGTGGATCCTGCAGCTCTTAGGCAGGAAATGCAAAAGGATGAAATACATTCTTTTCTAGTTCTTTAGACAGCCGGCCCCCAGCCCAGGTTTTGAACTAAAGGAATTCATCACGGACATTTGGGGTTTGCTCCAGCACTTTTCCTTCATGTTTGGCCTCAGTTTTCCCTTGCACACCTTGCATGGCAGAGGGCTGGTGGCTGCCGCGCCCTTCTTTCAAGGCTTGACGCGCCCAGGTGTTTTCTGAATGCTACAGGCAGAAGAGATCTCCTGTCTGCCTGACTTTCACTCCCAGGGTCTAAAGCACTGCTTCTTTCCTCTCTGCTGTTTTGTCTGCAGGGCTTTCGGAGCCGTTTGTAAAGGACTCGACAGGGCCACTGGATGAGAGGTGAGTGTCTGCTGACAGAGAGAGAGGGAGAGCAATGAGAAGATGGATGTCCAGAGCAAAGCTCTCTCCTAAAGCCTGCAGTTGTCTTTGGCTCTGGTGTGGGTGCCAGCCTGTGACAGGGATCATCTGAGCATGGGATGTGTGTGTTTGCTTTGTTGTGCAAGCCCAAGCAGAGCAGCTGCATTTGAAATCATGAGCAAATGCCATAGAATTGCTAAAGGGTTCCCAGCTCTTTTGCTCTGTTTGCACAGAACCAGAATTACCTCCTGCTTGCAAAATGTGTTTGAATAATAATGAACATCATCATCATCATTCTAAGAGTGGTGGTAAACTAGGGCCATTTGAGAAGAGTGTAGGTGCAGAGAAGGTTGTTAGAGCTTTGAAGCTGAGGGACCATTTCTGCAGAGCTCACAAGGCCAAATGTCTCTGGCCACGTGTCCTGTAAGCAGCCCCCAGCCAGCAGAGCAATGGGCTGTGGGAATGGCACTTGCTGAGCTCTGGTGTCCCATCCCAAGGCAGTTTGGCACAGCCTGGCTGCGGCGCTCCAAAAAGACTCGCTCCGTGTTTGCTGTGGCCTCCTGCCACAGACTCTTCCAGTTGAAGGTCTGCAATGTCCCTTCAGGTGGCCATAAAGAAAATGAGTCTCCGAGGGCAGAAGAGGGAACGAGCTGTGAATGAGCTCCTGCTCCTGAAGGACAAGAAGAACCCCAACATTATCAACTCTTTGGACAGGTGAGTGCTTCAGCTCTCATCCCGTGCACGAGCCCTGCGTTAATCTTTCCTGGCATCCGCAGTCCGTAGCCTGTTTTGAGAAGCCTGACCCGGCCATATCTTCCCAAAACAACAGCCTGGCAGTTCACTCCCTCCACGTTCCTTTGTTGCACCACTTTGGTTTTCTCTTCAAGCGGACCCTATTTTCTGTGTCTTACAACAAGTGCTGATAATCCATGGCAGAAATTATTTCCCTTGGTGTCTTCTTCCCAAATCTTTTCCATTGCTTCAGTTACCAGGAAGAGCAGGTTCTTGTTTCCAGAAAGGCCTCATCTGCCCATTTTTCAATGGCCCTGCCTGTTGCTGAAGAGACTTTCTGCAAGGTTTTCCAAAGAGTTGACCACTTTTATCCCAAGTGCTGCACGGCCTCCCTCCCTGGATAGCTCCGGAAGTTGTGTTGCCTTGTGGTGGAGTGAATGGTGGAAGTGATGAGTTCAGATGCTGAAGCAGCTGGGGGCAAGTGTTGTGGTTTCACATTGATCTGGGCTGTTGCTAAAAGTGCATTTTTCACTTGCTTGCCATCTAAGGCCTCTCCTTTTTCACAGGTGTCTCCTGTGAAAATCAGATGGGATTCTGTCCTCATTGACAAGTGAGCTGGAAAGAAAACCCCACTGGAGGCTTTGCCATGGGGGAATTGAGCACTGCACATTCATCTCTGTGCCATTGTTTTCCTTTTCCAGCTTCCTTGTTGATGGAGATCTCTGGCTGGTGATGGAATACATGGATGGAGGAACTTTGCAGGATGTGGTCAGACAGACACGCATGGCTGAAGGAGACATGGCAGCTGTCAGTCGGGAGGTGAGGGATCCTGCTTGTGCCTCCCATGGCTTGGACACGATGCTCCTTCCAGAAGGGCAGGAGAAGAGGAGCGGCTCCACGCTCAGGGCTTTGTTTCTGCCTTGTTTTTATGAGCTGGAGAGGAAAGAGCCACTGAAATGAATGGCCTGCCAGCATCACTGCACTTCTGTTCTTGTCCCCTTTCCTGCTGTTGGGGTCCTCTGTCTTTTTTGGGTTTGATTTGCTCTTCTCAGCTTTGCCTTGGAACCATTTGCCTGGAGCTTGTGTGCACTGCACTCCTGGCCTGTCACAGCAAAGTTTCTGCTGGCAGAATTCTAAACTCTCCTTTCTTGGCTGATATATTCCAGCCATTGATTTTTACCCTGGTGTTTCTTTTTCTCTCTCAGTGTCTGCAGGGCCTGGATTTCCTCCATTCCAACCAGGTGATCCACAGAGATCTGAAGAGCTCCAACATCCTTCTGGGAATGGACGGCTCTGTCAAGCTGGGTGAGTGTTCCTGGCCAGGCACGGCGCTCCCGGGCTGCGGGTGTGGGGCTGCTTGCCAGTGGCGGCCAGAGCCCCACAAGTGCTGCTGGTGGCACTGCCACAAGCGCTCCTGCTGCCCCTGCAGAGAGCTCAGGGGAGGAGCAGGAGTGTCAGGAGTGGCTTTGCTCTGGCTATGGCCCTTGCACAGGGGCAGGAGTTGGAATGAAAATCTTCAAGGGAATCAGTAAAAGCCACTGCATGAAAGCTGAGGGTTTCTTGAAGGGTCCAGTTCCATCTTTCCTTGCCTCCAGCCGTGAGGACTTTTGCAGCTGTATTCACGACTGCATTCTCACACTGAGAGTGGGGAATCTTTGGGGTTGGTTTCCTCATTCCAGCTGCCTTTGACAGGGTTTGTTTCTGTCCTCAGCTGATTTTGGCCTCTGCGCTCAGCTCAGCCCTGAGCAGGACCAGCCCAGCTCCATGGTGGGCACTGCTCACTGGATGGCCCCAGAAGTTGTCACCAGTTCTCCTTACGGCCCCAAGGTGGACATCTGGTCCTTGGGCATTGTGACCATCGAGATGGTGGAAGGAGAACCTCCTTACTTCAAGGAAACGGCGGCCATGGTAAGAGGCAGATTCTCCAGTGTTTGCAGAGGCCTGTGAGCACAGCGTGACCCTGCCCTGGCAGGAGCAGCTGAAGGTTTCTGGACATGGGGAAGGGAATTCCCAGAGGACTCGAGCCTGAACACAGACCAATATTCTGCAGTCTCTGGCAACAATGTGCTTTGGGCTTTAAGGTGTTCAGCTCTTCTATCTGTGAGGATGACCTGAAAATGTCAAGCCAGTATCAGCTCCAATGTTATCTTGCAAAAAAACCCCAAACGCACCCCAAAAGCCACCCCCAAACACAAGAAATCTATGAAGGAGTTTGTAAAACAGGTTTGGCGAGATTAAGTCCCTCCCGGCTCTTCTCACTGGGAAAGTTGTCTAACACGTCAAGATGATTATTTAACATGCCCAAAGTCTAACACGTTTCTTTCCTAGCCCAAGCTCCTTTCTCCATGTCACCAAGCCTGAGCTTTCAGCAACACAAACCTGTTTCTTGTCTGGCAGTTTCTGGGATGGGGCATCACAAATGAATTTCCTTGAGTGTCAGTGTCCCTGCAGAGATGCGTTTGATGTAAGAATCCTTTGAAATAACAGTCAGACCACAGTGACTCTTGCAAATGGCCTGGAACGCTGGTGTCGGTATTTGGAGAAGCAAAATCTGCTCTTTCTGATGGAAGTGCCTACTAAGAAAGCCAATGAGATTGGCTCTCCAGGCCAGATCATTTGGATGTTGCAATGGCTGTGGCTGAATCAGGCTTTGGGTTTTTTGGTCGGTAAAGAAAAATGAGCAGCATCTCTGCCAGGGAGGAAAGTGCCCCTGGAGCTGGGGCTGAGAAACTGGGCTCAATGTGAGCACTGTGGGTGTGACGGAAGCTGGCAGAGCGCTGTGTTTGCTTTTCCTGCAGGCTCGCACTCTGATCCGGCAGAACGGGACCCCGCGGCTGCAGGAGCCCCGGCGCCTGTCGGCTCTGCTGCGGGACTTCCTCGAGTGCAGCCTGGAGTGGGACGAGGAGCGGCGCTGGTCTGCCCAGGAGCTGCTGCAGGTGAATGCCAAGCGGCTGCAGGGGAAACAGCAGCGGCAGGGAGGGGTTTTCTTCTGGGGCCCTCTCCCGTAATCTCCAGGCTGGCTGCTTTGCACGCGCAAAGCAAGCAGAATCCTCGCCCGGTTTGGCTTGGCAGGCTCCTTTCCAGGTCCTCTGCACCTGGTGCCCTCAATGGGCGCAGACATCTTCAAGCAGATCACGTGCCCCAGAGCCCTGCCTGAGCTGAGCTTGGCTCTTTCCAGGGAGGAGGCACCTCCCACATCTCTGGGCACCTTCTGTCAGTGTGTTCCCCACTCTCCTGGTAAAAAACCAAAATTCTCCCTTACATCTAATCTGAGCCTGCTTCCCTCCCTGCAGTTCAAATCCATTCCCCTTTGTCCTGTTGCAACAGAGCCTGGGAGGAAGTTGACTTTGGAAAGTAACGCTTCACTTCTTTCTTTTTTATCCTTTGGCCAGCACCCATTTTTAGCATCAGCCAAGCCTCTCTCCAGCCTGACCCCTCTGATCACTGCGGCAAAGCGACTGAAAGAGCAGCGGAGGACATGAAGCGCTTTCTCTTCTACTTGGGACAACTACTCAGTTCTGGTAGTTAGCACTGCCAGTTAGTTCTGGTAGTTAGGACAGCCTGTTTGTTCTGGTTGTTGTGACACCCTGTTTGTTACGGCAGCTTTTGGAATAAAAACTCCCTTCAACCTCAACTCCCTTGACATGTGCCATCCTTCTCCCCCTGTGACTCAGCTGCGCGGAGCAATGCGAGGCCACAGTGGGCCCAGCCTTGCCCAGAGCTGAGCCCCAGCAGAGGCCTGGCAGAGGCCAGAGCAGCCTCGGCATCTGCAGAGTCAGCCTGGAAGGACTTGCTTGGAGCCTTCTGGGCTGCACTCGACTCTGGGTTACAAACTGTGTGTGGCGGAAAATGCCACTGGTTCTGCAAGAGGGCAGAAGGGGCCTGGGGAAGGCCAGAAGGGCCATGGGGAAGGCTCCATGCTAGAGAAAAAACCTGCCCTGTGTTGGAGAAAAACCATGCCTTTATCCCCTCGGACAGAGGCAAGAAAATTGAATCCTAAACCAAGGCAAAGAGAGGCAGGGGAGCAGCCCCGGCCCTTCCGCTCCTGCCAACCAAAGCGTCCCTCACCTGCTTCTGAGCCCCTGGGCGCTGGTGGCCCGTGGCTGTTGGTTTTTGTCAGGCTGGCTGCCACCAGCCCAGGACAGGCTGGGCACTGGAGGCTTCAGGTGGGGAGATGGGATCCTGGGATGCATTTGATGGCACCTGCCAGCGCAAGCAGGGGAATGGGCTCAGCCCAGGCAGCGGCGGGAAGGAGACCGCGGGCAGCCGCTCCCGCAGCGTGTCACGATCCGCTCCCAGAGGCGGGGTTCAGGATGGTTCGTTTTAGGGAT
The DNA here is from genome assembly GCF_029207755.1 of Chamaea fasciata. Classification (NCBI taxonomy): domain Eukaryota; kingdom Metazoa; phylum Chordata; class Aves; order Passeriformes; family Sylviidae; genus Chamaea; species Chamaea fasciata. The sequence goes on along the minus strand of NW_027094117.1, from coordinate 1,420,470 downwards.
CTCAGACTACAAAAGACACAGCGGGGGACAAACTCAGTTTACTCAATCACAAATGCACCTTGATTTCGTGCCAACAAATGCCATAGTGGGGAGAGAAAAGAGAATAGCAAGAAAGACAGAAAAGAGGGCAAGGGGATTCTAGCTACCAGCATGGAGGGTGGAGTCCTCGAGGCTTTTGAAGATACCTATAGACGTGAGTTTCTCCAGTGGGGAGATCTCAAAAGTGAGCGGGGGTCTCTAGGGTTTTTATAGTCCTCTCCGAAGCGACAGGCAGTTGGCCAAACAGGTGGGGGAAATCATTGCAGTGTGTTCATTTAGAGAACTCAGAACAAGTCGGTCGTCAGCAGGTACGGTGTCGACCAGTACGAGTCAGCAGGCGCGGTCACTTCACCGTGACTTGCCCATTGTTTCTGCTCAGGTTCTGATGTTCCCATGTGGGTGCTGGGTTTTTCCATCAAACACACCTGCAGGCAGCACTTGGCCAACATCCCAGCTCAGCCAGGCCACAACTCCCGTCTTGAGATTTTCAAGTCCCTTCGAGGGGTTTCAGTCTCTGTCCTTGACCATGGTGGTGAGGCAGATGAGGGATCTTTGGACTGTCTCTTACACCAGCCCGGGACTCACTATTGTTGCCAAGAGAGCTCCTTCAGCAGGCTTCCGTAGTCTTGTGAAGTCTTCAGGACTCGTCCATGTTAGTAGCATATCCTGGAAAAAACAGAGACAGTAGAGAGTGTGTGTGAAAGAAAGAGAGAGAAAGAGGAAAATATAGAAAAATGAAATAGAAACAAAACAAAATCAACCAATATTGATTAAAACAATTTCTTCAAAATATTCAAAAGAAATCATCAAATTTCTTCAAGTTATAACAAGTTTCAAACAAAAGCTTAATTTTGATGACAACCTAACATCATTCAAAGAAACAACAATAATCAAAACAAGCAACCAACAATTTCAAATGAATTCGCTGTTGCAGGTCTAATTTTCGCTGTTTGGGTAGTACGTCTGGTGTCAATAACTTTGGGAGTGTGTCTTGCAAAAGGGGTCTTGACTAAACTGTGTGCTTCCATGATAGATGCCAAGTGTGTCAACTTCTTCATCATTTTCCAATTGAGGATGTATAAAACGACTGATAAGACAAAACCAATCAACATCAAAATCAAAAGAAAAACAATGGGATGACACACTTTGTTCAGGATACCTGTGGCAGTAGGTGACCACCCAAAAAGTGTATCCCACCACCTGTATTCAGCATCCTTTTGGACCCTTTCTAAAACACCATGTATTTCTTTCACATCATGATAGACTGTCACTAAAGTTTTCTGTCCACTTTTCTTGATCTTTTCCAAAACTCCTACTAAGTCTTGGTGAAGCAACAATTGCTTAATTCAAGTCAGATTCATTCCTATGAGGACAGGCGTTATCTGGTGAAACATGGTAAAATTTGATTGGAAAAGGTGGTAGGATGTAACTGGGGCTGAGCAAGAAAAGTCACATCCTGGAATTGTGGTAAAATTGCAGACACAAAAATTGGAGTGATTTTTGGTATCCACCACTACATTTTCTACAACTACAGCATCACAAGCAGTCCTTACACAAGCACATCCATCGCCTATATACACAAGCACTGTTTCAGGAGTTTCCTTAGGGTGTACTTCAAAACGACAAATCTTTTGCTCTATGTCCAAACAAATGTCTTGAGCTATGATTGTATGAACAATATCAAGTGCACTAAGGCATTACATACGGTTCTTACAAAAGCTGTAACTCTGTTGGTATTGGGGTTAGAGGTAAAGTTGGCCAATTTCCACCAGGATTGGAATTCCTTTTCAAAATCATTTGCATTGTCCCAAATTATTTTCCGAATTCAGGAGGAAAGGTGCCTTCTTCTCCTTCCCATATGATTGAGGCTACAACTGTCTGCATCCAAAGCTGTGTCTGGATGCAGCTAAGAGCCAAAGAAACATTGTTTTGTGTAGCACCAAGTGCATCAATTATCATTTTGTGATCCTTCACATTTACCTTTTCCCAATTTGCTAATATGTTTGATAGCAACCACTGATGTGTCCCCAAAGCCAATAAGGATAACTGCAATGCTTGTTCTAATTTGGTCAAATCCCTAGTTGTAACAGCCAATTTGTTCATTAATACTACTGAATCAATCCTGTTTAGAATTCCCAATTTAAGATATTTATCATGGTTTCCATGGCCTTCACGTCCCTCGGAGTTCTCCTGTAAAAAGTAAGCACAACAGAATCTGCCACCAGAAGGCAGAAAGTTAGAATGATGGACATTCTTCCCTGTGCATTTATTCCATACTCTTTCCCTAGAGCATCAAAGGTTAGCCATGGGTATTTCTTCAGAGGGGGTCTTAGCACTAGTGGTACCTCTCCCACCATGGGGAGGTCCAGCAAAACAGGTTGTCCAGGGTAACGTGCTGGATTCTTGGAATCCCTTAGTCCCCGTAGTGAGGGAACTATGCTTGGAGCTGTTGGGCCAAAAGGAAAAGCATCAGTAAAGCGAGGATTTGCTGACTGTTTGGGGGAAAAGGGAGGGGTAAGAACTGAGGCAGGTTTGTCTTGGATGCTAGCCAAGTTTTCTGCTTCTTGTAGTGCCAGTTTTTTCACAGCTCCTTCAGTTCTTGAGAAGATGTTACAATAATGATACAAGGATGTTCTAATAATGTTACAATCTGAGCACAGCACTTTCTTCCTGAGGCTGTCTGGGCCACCTCGTCAGCAGGGGGAGTCCCAGCAGTGACTGACTTAAAAACTTGGAAAGGCCCTCTCCAAACAACTGCTTGTTGTTGTACAATCTTCTCTACTTCTAGGAGAGCTGGGCTAACCACAAACAAGCCTTTTTCCCAGGCAATATACCTCTTTTCAGCATCTCTGAAACCACGGGAATAAAAACCAGCAGGCCATGTCGGACCCTCAGGACCCCACTGCCATATGTGTACTGACAACCGTGAGGAAGCAAACCCCCATTCTACCTGAAAAGGATCTGTTGGCTGGATAGGGCTTAGGGCCTGATGAGCTGTGGCTCCAAAAATCAACAATTGTACTGCTTCTTCCTGAGATGGGCTCCAGTCCCATTTTACTCCCTTTCTCAACAAATCATAAAGAGGCCTGGCAAAAATGGAAAAATCTGGAATGTCTTTTCCCCAAAACACTACTAATCCCAAGGCATGCTGTAGATCTTGCCTGGACTCAGGCACTTGAATTTGATCTGAGGAGGTTAGGGTGTCAGCTGGGGTACATGTCATACCTCCTATCCACCAGACACCCCAAAATTTTACTTCTTGAGAAGGTTTTTGTATTTTCTCTCAGGGGATCTGCAAAGCAAGGCTTTCTAAGTGGGAAATTGTTTTCTGTTGAACACCCCCCACTTGCTGTGTCTCATTGTTTACAACTTGTGTAAGGGAATGTTGTGGCTTGTTGCCCAAGGCTTGTGGAAGAGGAGGTGCACTGGGTTGTTGGTTGGACGATTCCAACACAATAGGTTTGGGACAGGGCCAATTAGAAATTATTTTAGCCGATTTATCATCAGGCAATTGATCCGTTATTTCTGGCGGCACTCCCCTTTTCAGTCCTAGCGACCACAGTTGCTGCCGCTTGGAAATTTACTTTCCCTTTGCTGATTTTTCATTAGGAGAGGCAATGTGCCTGACTCCTCTGGGTTTTTCTGGTTTGTCCTCGGGCTACTTCACTGGTCCATATTTTCTACTGTAACTTATTAACTCCTCTGCTACCTGACTCCATGTCCAAAGTTTATGACTGCTGTTAGATTGTGTGCTAGGAGTTGTAAAAGGTGAGGAGTCAGTGGAGTCAGTGGAAGCAGTTTGATCTCTCGTCTGTCCAAGAAATCTTCCAAGTCTATCTAGCGGAGAGATAGATGCTATTGTTTTTTGAAGAAGAATTGCTGTTGGTTTAAAAGACTCTGGAAAACCTCGAATTAGAGGGGTCATAATCTCAGGTTTGACAGGCATTGAGCATTGGTGACTCACAGCCAGAGATTCATTTTCTTGCATGTATCATTTGCAAGCATGCAGCTTTGTCTATGTTTTCTAGGAGTCGGTCTGAGGTGCCGACTATTGCCAGAGGGTCGCCCCTCTCAAGGGGGTTTAACCCCCCTGCCCAGTAAGCTGCACGCTGTCTCAGGGACCATGGAGCACGCCTATTTCCTGCTGTTAAGAAAACTCCATGTCCCCAAGAGCCACTTGCTTCGTGTTCACTTCATTTAATTTGCTCGCCTCCTGTGAGGGAGATTCAAAAAACATCCTCCGTCTCTAATTCACTAGGGAGGCGGGAGTATTCTTTCTTTAATTGAGCTAATTCAGTGGCTGTGTATGGTATTTCTTTGGGAGTTCTGTGGGGATCACCATCCTCTTCGTTTATAGAATTCTATTCTGTTTGAATGAGAGGTCTCAAGTTGGAGCAACCGTGTTCCCCACAATTTTGCATGTGTACTAATTCCTTCTGAGGGTATATTTGTTTAATGTTGGATGTCTCCTTTCCTTCTATTTCTGTGGGTGAATCTGCAGGTTTAAAGGTTTTACTTTGCCCTTCTGCAAGGGAAATCTGCAGCAAATAATTCTGATTTCTTTCCTCTTCTAATTGTTTTTGCAAAGTTTCTACCAAATTTGGCAGGGATTCTAGGACTGCTTGTTCTTCACTTACCCCTTCAAAATGGGTTTCTATGGCTGCCGAAAGACAGGCCCCCAAAACTGAGCAAAGAACGCTTTTATTTCTGCCCAGTTTCGATCTAGCATCATCTTGCAAAGAATATATTCTATCTACAATGTTTTCAAAGTGAAACCAATTATTCTGTGCCCACCTTGCTCCGTCTGGAGAAGGTCTAGCACCATGTTTTGCACGCAAAGCATAAAATGCATTCTCATCTTTTTCATTCATTTTCGGAAGGGACCAAAACCACTCTCAGGGAGGTACTCTTCAAGTTACACCAAAGGCACAGCTAAAACTCTGTTTCCCTTTGCTTCCCTGGAATGGGCCAGGAGACCAAAACTGCCTGGGAGGTTCACCTTAGTTACAAATAGTTGTCTCCTCAACTACGCCAAGCAGCCCACAACACACACACACACAAAAAACTCACCACGGTCCCATCTTTTGCACAATGAGATCTTGTTGTGAAATCCTGACGACGGGGAGTGCTATTCGCCTGGGTGCGTACGGTCTGCGGGAATTTTCCCTCGCCCCCCTTGCGTTCTAACAGCGCTCACCCAAGTGGCGTGCTAGGTGCGGCTGAGACGAGGGTCCTTCCCCTGTTACAAACCATGTAAAACCCGCAACCTCTCTGTCCATCCAGATCCTGTCCGTGATTCCAATTTAATGTCACGATCCACTCCCACAAGCGGGCTTGGTGATGGTTCATTTTAGGGATCTCAGAGCACAAAAGACACGGCGGGGGACAAACTCAGTTTACTCAATCACAAATGCACCTTGATTTCGTGCCAACAAATGCCATAGTGGGGAGAGAAAAGAGAATAGTAAGAAAGACAGAAAAGAGGGCAAGGGGATTATAGCTACCAACATGGAGGCTCGAGTCCTCGAGGCTTTTGAAGATGCCTATAGACGTGAGTTTCCCAGTGGGGTGATCACAAAGTCTGTGCTTAACTCAGGGGTTCTTAGAGTCCTCTCCGAAGCGACAGGCAGTTGGCCAAACAGGTGGGGGAAATCATTGTAGTGTGTTCATTTAGAGAACCCAGAACAAGTCGGTCGTCAGCAGGTATGGTGTCGACCAGTACGAGTCAGCAGGCGCGGTCACTTCACCGTGACTTGCCCATTGTTTCTGCTCAGGTTCTGATGTTCCCATGTGGGTGCTGGGTTTTTCCATCAAACACACCTGCAGGCAGCACTTGGCCAACATCCCAGCTCAGCCAGGCCACAACTCCCGTCTTGAGATTTTCAAGTCCCTTCGAGGGGTTTCAGTCTCTGTCCTTGACCATGGTGGTGAGGCAGATGAGGGATCTTCAGACCGTCTCTTACAGTCTGGAAGCTCCAATCTGGTAAGACACTGCATGGGGGTCAGGAAGGGGCATCCACCCAGCACCGCTCCGGGAATCCTGTGCCACTGACACTGATCCCACTTTGTTTCCCAAGGGAAGAGGGACAGGAATGGATACAACATGGCAGCCAGTGAGTGCCAGTGGCGGATCCAGCTCTGGATCCCCTCTGTGTGGATCCCAGGATGGATGCAGGGATTAATTCTGGTGTGTGATCTGTGCTGGAATCTGATGGATCTTGTCTTTCTGCAGGAAAAGATGTGGGAACCAAGGGTCCGACCTTAGGTACGGAAGGGGATCAGTGTGGGATTCCAGAGGGAGATTGGGGCAGGATGGATGGACTTGGATCAAGGGGGGATTCCAATCAGAGCAGGGGTCCAGAGCAGGATCAGATGAAATTGTGGAGTGGGATCGGGGCTGGATCCTGGAGGGGGATCAGTTGGGATGGATGGAGCAGGATTGGTGCAGGTTGGATGGAGCAGGATCAGTGGGCATGGATAGATGAGGCAGGTTTGGTGCAGGATGAATGGGGCAGGATTGGTGTGGAATGGATGGAGCAGGATCAGGCTTGGATTCTGGAGTGGGAACAGGTGGCATGGGTGGAGCAGGACTGGGACAGGGTGGATGGAGCAGGATCAGGTGGGATTCGGGAGCAGCTCCCGCTCTCCATGGGCTCTACAGCCCAGGTCCATTGTTGAAGAATGGTTAGCAGAGCAAGGCCACGGATCATTAGAGGCCTTATGGCCCGATACCAAGTGCTAGCAGCCTACGTGCTGCTAAGACAAGCTGTCCTTGGGACAGCAGGAAGCACGGTTACAGGCCAAAGATAAAAGAACTTGTGGTTAATAGAGCGTAGCAGTAAGCACGTATCCAAAGTTTTCAGCATGCCAAGAGGAGGAACCTTCTCACGCTTGATATAGCCAATCAAGTATAGATGAGTAGTGGATGCTAACCAATTATAATTTGACAAGTATGCTGAACGCTTCGGGCAAGAGTATAAGAACGGATGTCATGAGCAATAAAGTGGAACAATGCTTTACCAATCATATTGATTGATTGCATTATTCTCTCCCAAATTCCTCCGCATTTGGTGACCCCCGACGTGATAGCGACTGGGACTGCTCTCATGATGCCCACCCGGAGGTAAGCGAGCGGCGAAGCTCCGAGAAGCAGCTCTCGGAAGGCAGAAGGGTTCCGTACGCGGGCGTACACCCCGCTCCGTGCCTAGGCTGACCTTACAGAAGGAAGCTTGCTAAACCAACGCAGTGCCACCTCGCACAGGCTGCATGCGCGCGCACTGGTAAAAGGTACAGCTTTTCCTGACTGCTCCCTTTGAGATAGTTTCTTAGGGGTAGGCAATGGAGAAACAGGTGGCCTATGATTTGTTTAAATGCTTTTTACAAAAGCGGGGAGTGCAGGAGGTAGATTTGAAAAAGGAACTTCCTGGTCTCGTAGAGTATGCTGAGAAAAAGGGTTTTTTCCGGGACCCTGAAAGCGTGTATCAGTTCGAGGAATGGCAAAAGGTGGGGGATTGCCTGTGGCAGGCTGTAATAGATGATGATAAGGCGGCAATAAAGTTAGCTTGACCGTGGTGTGCTGTGGTAAATTGCCTGGAAAAATTTAAAGCAGAACAACGCGTTGCCGTGGCAGCAGCCTTGCACTTGGAAGGGAAATCAGCTCCTGCAAAGGAGGGAATGATTACGTTTGGTGGGGAAAACCTGCCACAGCCGATCACTGTGAACGGGCTGACATTACCACCTAGGACCCCAGATGAGCCCTTGCCGTCCGCCCCGCCGCATCCGAGCGATTCGGAGGAGGACTGTCACCCTCTGAGGAAGCTACCTTAGAGGATGAGGCAGCCCGTTATCATGATGTTGGGGGTTAGGTTTGTTCCTTTTTTTTTCTCTAAAGAATTTTTTTCCCCACAAGTTACCAAGGAGACCAAGTGTTGGATACTTGAGAGTACTTAACCAAAACAAAGAGGTGGACAAAAGGTGGAAGGGGGAGATAACGCAGGTAAAAGACAAAGCTTGAGGCAGCTGCGTGCTTTTCGGTTTTCCGGCGTTCGGGGAGACGCGTGTCTGCCGCTCCTCGAGGAGCTCAGCCGCCGCAAGGCACGCGGAGCGGAGAACGGCTGTTGCTGGCTGGAGGAGTTTCACTGTGGCCAAAGGGATCCAGTCCTGGGAAATCTACTATCACCGGTTCGACCTGAATCCTGAGTTTTTCTCTGCCACTTGCGGAGGCTGGGCCGCTTTTCTGCCTCGCCTTCGGCTCCTTCGGCGCTGCTCCTCTTGCTGCAGCGTGACCCTGCACCCCCTGCGCTGCCGGGACATCCTGCCCCTGCCTGCCGGGACGCCCTGCCATCCCAGCTACCAGCCCGGGACTTTTCCACTGTTCCAGCTTGGTGCTCTGAGGATCCTGCAGGGACACGGAAACCAAACTGCCCTGGGTTTTGTGAAACAAAGCCCTCAAGGTTCTTGGTACTGTTGTCGTTTGTCATTAATGCTGTAGTTGTTTGGTGGGTGGGGGAGTTTTTTTTGTGTTTGTTTGCTTTCTATTACATACTAGTAAAGAACTGCTATTCCTATTTCCCAAATCTTTGCCAAAGAGCCTCTGATTGTAATTTTACCTAGCAGATACCTGTCTTCCTAAACCAAGACAGATTTTGGCACCCAAGTGTGGGGCTTGAGGGCACTGAGAAAAGAAAAGGGAAGAGAAATAGCAGTTCTTAACTAACCTAGTACTTTCTTTTGTGTGCGTTGGATATAAAAACCTCATTAGGCTGCATCATGTGGTCTAACTTAGCCTGGTTTGGGTGGCATGTGGTTGTGGCTGTATTCCTTCCATTTGCAGGCCCTTATCTAAACATGGGCCCTATAACTAAGGCTACTGTGACTGTCATCCAGTTTATTTTATGGCTTAATAAGGTGAAGAACTCATGGATTTTTAATTTCCTCTGGAAGGCAGGCACATGGATTCAGGGCTATCGTACACTAACTGTGTGTTTTTGGAGTTACTTTAACAATGGTACCTACTGTGAGGAAATGACACCGGGGGAAGTTTCTTTTTCCCAACCCTTTACCCATCTCTTTGGGTCTGCCCCACCAGTTTTTGAAGGGTTTAAATCCTCTCTGAATGCTAATGATATCATACAATGGCTGGTGCTGTTAATAGGCATATTCTATTTAGCATTCAGAGATAAGGGAAGATTGACCTGGATAACCACCCTGATACCTACCCCACAGAACAGGGATGATACCCCAGAGCCTGACTCTGCCCCACAGCCTGCCTCAGAAAGGACCCACCCGGATTGGGTTGATGTTCTGGTAAAAGAGATAGGCCAAATGCTGAAAGAGTACATTTCCCCAGCTCATGAAAAACCCTCCCCCTGCCCCGAGAAGGCAGAGACTGATGGTGCAGCAGTGGAACCCACAGACATTACAACTGTCCAGGTTCCAGCTGAACCACAAGGGCAGCCACAGCCAGCAGCAGTCGCCCCTGTGGAAACAAGGAAGTGTAAAGTGAAATCGTCAGATCCTGGTATTAAGGATAAGAAAGGAGGGTCCTCACAGTCCACAGAAGAGCCACAGGTTGAGATCATCACTGAGTCCCTGACATATGAAAGTCTACGTAATCTGCAAAAAGATATTGCACAACGAGGACGTGAGGCTTATACAGCCTGGCTACTTCGAGTCTGGGACCTTATGGGTACAGGTGTGCAACTGGATAGTGCTGAAGCAAGGAATCTGGGACCCTTGACCCAGGACTCAGGTATAAATCAGGTATTTGTAAGAGAGCAAAGGCCCCTTCCCCTTTGGGAACGACTTCTAATGAGTGTGAGAGAGAGATTTGTCCACAGAGACAGAATGCAAGAGCACAACAATAGAATGCGATGGAAGACCCTTGAGGAAGGAATCCAACAGTTGAGAGAAGTGGCAGTATTGGAAGTACTTTTTGGGAGGACCGGACAGCATGATAATGACCCCGACAAGGTTAAATGCACAGGGCACATGTTGTGGAATCTGGCAACTCATGGACCATCCCAATACACCACATTCATCGCAACAATTAATGCCGAGGATAACCGAGAGACAGTGGGTTCTGTTGCAAACAAGCTCAGAAATTATGAAAGTATGATCAGTGGCCCAATGCAGGCTCATGTCTCTGCGGTGGTGAAGGAACTCAAAGAGGAGATGAGGGAAATGAGAGAGGAGATGAGAAGGAACAGTTCCCATGTAGCACCGGTGCGAGTCACAGGCCCCAGAATCAGAGGCCAACATTCCCCAGCGAGAGAGAGAGGGTACACCCCTCGAGCTGACCTGTGGTTTTATCTGCGGGACCATGGGGAGGACATGGGAGCGTGGCATGGGAAACCTACTTCTGTCCTGGCAGCACGGGTACGTGAGCTCAAGGAGAGAAACGCTAACAGAGGGAGTTCCACTAGAATGAAGGTAGCCTCAGCCTCCCATGAGCAAGCTGCCAGGTATTACGGAGGTGGGAATGCTGTGTCAGATTCCCTCGAAGGAACCTCTACCATGTATGTCCAAGAAGGGAATAATAACCAGTGCTAGAGGGGCCCTGCCTCTAGCCAGGAAGAGGCACGGGAAAATCGGGTTTTTTGGACTGTGTGGATTCGATGGCCTGGCACATCAGAGCCACAAAAATATGAAGCTTTAGTAGATACTGGGTCGCAGTGTACTCTAATGCCATCAGGACATGTGGGGGCAGAACCGATTTCCATTGCCGGGGTGACGGGGGGATCACAGGAACTGACTCTGGTTGAAGCCGAGGTGAGCCTGACCGGGAAGGAGTGGCAGAAACTTCCGATTGTGACCGGCCCAGAGGCTCCGTGTATTCTGGGCATAGACTTCCTCAGGAATGGATATTATAAAGACCCTAAAGGACTCAGATGGGCTTTTGGAATAGCTGCTGTGGAGACAGAGAACATTAAGCAGTTGAACACCTTGCCGGGACTATCAGAGAACCCATCTGCAGTGGGACTTCTGAAGGTAGAAGAACAACAAGTACCTGTTGCCACCTCGACAGTGCACCGTCGGCAGTATCGGACAAATCGGGACGCCGTGATCCCCATTCACAAGATGATCCGTGAGCTGGAGAGCCAAGGGGTGGTCAGCAAAACCCACTCACCCTTCAACAGCCCCATCTGGCCTGTGCGCAAGTCTGATGGAGAATGGAGACTGACTGTGGACTATCGTGCATTGAATGAAGTGACTCCACCGCTGAGCGCTGCTGTGCCGGACATGCTAGAACTTCAGTACGAGCTGGAGTCCAAGGCAGCGAGGTGGTATGCCACTATTGACATTGCCAATGCATTTTTCTCCATTCCTCTGGCTGCAGAATGCAGGCCTCAGTTTGCTTTCACCTGGAGGGGCGTGCAGTACACCTGGAACCGGCTGCCCCAGGGGTGGAAACACAGCCCCACCATCTGCCATGGGCTGATCCAGGCTGCACTGGAGAAGGGTGAGGCTCCAGAACATCTACAGTACATCGATGACATCATTGTGTGGGGAAAGACTGCAGCTGAAGTATTCGAGAAAGGAGAGAGGATCATCCAGATTTTGCTGAAAGCCGGGTTTGCCATCAAGAAGAGCAAAGTCAAGGGACCTGCCAGAGAGATCCAGTTCCTGGGAGTAAAGTGGCAAGATGGACGGCGGCAGATCCCCACTGAGGTCATTGATAAGATCACAGCAATGTCTCCACCGACCAGCAAAAAGGAAACACAAGCTTTCCTAGGAGCCATAGGTTTTTGGAGGATGCACATTCCTGAGTACAGTCAGATCGTGAGCCCTCTCTACCTGGTTACCCGCAAGAAGAACAATTTCCACTGGGGCCCTGAACAGCAACAAGCCTTTGCCCAGATCAAGCAGGAGATTGCTCATGCAGTAGCCCTTGGCCCAGTCAGGACGGGACCAGATGTGAAGAATGTGCTTTATTCTGCAGCCGGGAACAACGGTTTGTCCTGGAGCCTTTGGCAGAAGGTGCCAGGGGAGACCCGAGGCCGACCACTGGGTTTCTGGAGTCGAAGTTACAGAGGATCTGAAGCCAACTACACTCCCACAGAGAAGGAGATCTTGGCCGCCTATGAAGGAGTTCAAGCCGCCTCAGAAGTGATTGGCACAGAAGCACAACTCCTCTTGGCACCCCGACTACCAGTGCTGGGGTGGATGTTTAAAGGAAAGGCTCCCTCCACGCACCATGCCACCGATGCCACATGGAGCAAATGGACTGCCCTCATCACACAGCGTGCCTGTATTGGAAACCCAAATCGCCCTGGGATTTTGGAGATAATTACAAACTGGCCGGAAGGAGAAAACTTCGGTTTCACGGACGAAGAGGAGCAGGAACAAGTGACACGGGCTGAAGAAGCTCCTCCGTACAACCAACTACCAGCAGAAGAAACACACTACGCTCTTTTCACTGACGGTTCCTGTGGCATCGTGGGAATGAACCGTAAGTGGAAAGCAGCCGTATGGAGCCCCACACGACAAGTTGCAGAAGCCACTGAAGGAGACGGGGGATCAAGTCAGCTTGCTGAACTCAAAGCTGTTCAATTAGCCCTTGACATTGCTGAAAGAGAGAAGTGGCCAAAGCTCTACCTCTACACTGATTCGTGGATGGTAGCCAATGCTCTGTGGGGCTGGCTGGAAAGGTGGAAAAAGGCCAACTGGCAGCGTAGAGGAAAACCAATCTGGGCTGCTGATGAATGGAAGGACGTTGCCACTCGTGTAGAGAAGCTGCCTGTGAAAGTCTGCCATGTAGATGCCCATGTTCCCAAGAGTCGGGCTAATGAGGAACACCAAAACAACAAGCAGGTAGATCAGGCTGCCAAGATAGAAGTGTCAAAGATAGATTTAGATTGGCAACACAAGGGAGAGTTGTTCCTAGCTCGATGGGCCCATGATGCCTCGGGTCATCAGGGCAGAGATGCCACCTATAAGTGGGCCCGAGACCGAGGGGTGGATTTAACCATGGACAGTATTTCTCAGGTTATCCATGACTGTGAGACATGTGCTGCAATCAAGCAAGCCAAGCGGGTGAAGCCCTTATGGTATGGTGGGCGGTGGTCCAAATATAAATATGGGGAAGCCTGGCAGATTGACTACATCACCCTTCCCCAAACCCGCCAGGGCAAGCGTTATGTGCTAACCATAGTGGAAGCCACCACTGGATGGTTGGAGACCTACCCTGTGCCTCATGCTACTGCCCGGAACACCATCCTGGGCCTGGAAAAACAAGTCCTGTGGAGACATGGCACCCCTGAGAGAATCGAGTCGGACAATGGGACTCATTTCAAGAATAGTCTTATAAGCACCTGGGCTAGAGAACATGGCATTGAGTGGGTGTACCATATTCCTTATCATGCACCAGCGGCCGGGAAAGTTGAACGGTGCAATGGCCTGCTTAAAACTACCTTGAAAGCACTGGGTGGGGGAACCTTTAAGAATTGGGATACTAATTTAGCAAAGGCCACCTGGTTGGTGAACACTCGAGGTTCCACCAACCGAGCAGGTCCTGCCCAATCTGAGCCCTCGCAAAAGACAGACGGAGATAAGGTTCCAGTGGTACACATGAGAGGTATGCTGGGAAAAACTGTTTGGATTAATCCTGCCTCCAGCAAAGACAATCCCATCCGTGGGGTTGTCTTCGCTCAGGGACCAGGTTGCACCTGGTGGGTGATGCAAAAGGATGGAGAGACCCGATGCATACCTCAAGGGGACCTTGTTTTGGGGTGAACTACCCATGACAATGTGGCTGTATTCATATTTGCATATATATATGTATTTTTAAGAGTTAAAACTCAATGTAATATGTTGGTATGGGAAAAAAAATTCGGGGTGGATAATGTTGGGGGTTAGGTTTGTTCCTTTTTTTTTCTCTAAAGAATTTTTTTCCCCACAAGTTACCAAGGAGACCAAGTGTTGGATACTTGAGAGTACTTAACCAAAACAAAGAGGTGGACAAAAGGTGGAAGGGGGAGATAACGCAGGTAAAAGACAAAGCTTGAGGCAGCTGCGTGCTTTTCGGTTTTCCGGCGTTCGGGGAGACGCGTGTCTGCCGCTCCTCGAGGAGCTCAGCCGCCGCAGAGCACGCCGAGCGGAGAACGGCTGTTGCTGGCTGGAGGAGTTTCACTGTGGCCAAAGGGATCCAGTCCTGGGAAATCTACTATCACCGGTTCAACCTGAATCCTGAGTTTTTCTCTGCCACTTGCGGAGGCTGGGCCGCTTTTCTGCCTCGCCTTCGAGCTTCTTCGGCGCTGCTCCTCTTGCTGCAGCGTGACCCTGCACCCCCTGCGCTGCCGGGACATCCTGCCCCTGCCTGCCGGGACGCCCTGCCATCCCAGCTACCAGCCCGGGACTTTTCCACTGTTCCAGCTTGGTGCTCTGAGGATCCTGCAGGGACACGGAAACCAAACTGCCCTGGGTTTTGTGAAACAAAGCCCTCAAGGTTCTTGGTACTGTTGTCGTTTTGTCATTAATGCTGTAGTTGTTTGGTGGGGCGGGGAGTTTTTTTTGTGTTTGTTTGCTTTGTATTACATTCTAGTAAAGAACTGCTATTCCTATTTCCCAAATCTTTGCCAAAGAGCCTCTGATTGTAATTTTACCTAGCAGATACCTGTCTTCCTAAACCAAGACACATGAGAATGAAAACAGTGCTCGACAGGGTCGGGGCAAAATTAGGGGCAGGGTTGATTGGCAGGGCATTATGAGGGAAGCTTTGGAGAGCGGAGATTCAAGTGCTGTAGCAACATTACCAGAAATACAGGAAGATAAGAAGCGTTTCCAGTGGCATACATGCCTAACGCTGCAGGAGGGATGGATGTAACAGTATCCCCTTTAGACTGGAAGCTATTAATGCAATTGCGGAACACGGTCAATGAATCTGGACTGCACGGTGAGCCTACCAAACAAGTGCTAAATTATATTTTGGGAGCTGGACTGTTGCTCCAGGAAGACATGAAAAATCTTTTGAAAATGATTATGTCTCAATCACAAATAATGCTTTGGCAGGCTCATTGGCAGGCCTTGTGTCAAGAAGCAATTGATGTGCAGAGGGGGCCAGGTGATCCTTTGTGGGGGGCCACACTAGAGCATTATATGGGAACAGGAAAGTTTTCAACACCACAGGCTCAGGCAATGTTAGGTCCTGATCTCATTAGAGAGACTATGCGTTTAGCAAGGCTGGCATAAGGAAAGGTTAGAACTCATAGTACTGCACCCTCTTCTATGAATGTGAAGCAGGGGAACCAAGAGTCATTTTCTGCATTTGTCGATCGTGTCTCAGCCGCAATCGAAAGGGCTGGTGTTCCTTTACACATGCAAGGAGCACTTCTTTGGGAGTGCGTCATGCAAAATTGTAATCCCCAAACAAAAGAAATTCTTGTTACTCTCCCGGCTGATTGGGGTGTAGTGCAGTATTTAGATCATATGAGTAGGATCCCTCAGGGAACGCAGGCTATGCTAGTTGAGGCTGTTAAGGACCTGACAGAAACTATCAAGGGAGGGCAGTCACAAGCTGAGGCTTTTGCTGCTGCCGCGCTGCAACCATTCCGTGCAGGAAGGAGACAAGGGTCCACTAATCCCAAGGCGCAATTAAAATGCTTCCGATGCGGAAAGCCTGGACATATGAGGAAGGAGTGCTGAGTGGACAAGTCTGGTGCCAGGATTGTCAAGTGGACAACCACTCAACAGACGCCTGCCGAAAGAAGTCAGGAAACGGACGGCGGAGTGCGAGGAGCCACGGCGCAACGACACCAACAGCAGCTCAAGTCTACCCAGCCTCCCCCTCCTCCCTGCCGGCAACCTACGCCCCGCCACAAGGGGAAGCATCGGCTTGGACTTGGCAGCCGCAGTAGGTGTTGTGCTAAAGGACAATAAACCTATTAAAATCCCTACCGGAATTAAAGGACCTGTTAAAGTTAATGGACAGTCATTTGGGGCTTTGTTACTGGGATGGTCATCTGCAGCCCTGAAAGGACTAGTGATAATACCTGGAGTAATCAACTGGTAGTAGCTCCTGAAAAAATCCAGCGTACTGCTCCTTGGAGGTATTTAGGGTGGACGATAGCTGACGCTACCATCTCACCACAGAAGCTAGAGCTGCGGACTCAAATTGCCACTCTACATGATGCACAGCGCCTTCTTGTTGATCTCCAGTGGCTCCAGCCCGTGGTCGGCTTCTCCAATGACGATTTGGAAGCCCTTTGTCCACTGCTGAAAGGCACTGATCCTGCATCGCCAGTTGTGCTGTCTCAGCAGCAGCACGAACTGCTGCAACAGTTAGCAGATACCAGAGCTAACCCAACTGTGTCACGGATGCTGCCCGATACTGCAGTGGATCTCACGATTCTTGCTGGGCCGAACCATTTTTTATGGCAGCTCTCACCCAGCTGGATGCCAAGGACACGCCACTGGTGCTGGAGTGGCTTTGCACAATGGTACAGCCCCGTACCACGATTCAGAGCCGTGTTGCTAACCTTGCTGCCTTCATTAAAAAAGGCCGAATTCGGTGCCGACAGGTTACAGGGGCAGAACCGAACACAATCTATCTGCCACTTTGGAATGAGGACCTGATGTGGTATCTTTATCATTCCCCTGAATTACAGGACAGTCTTTTGGGAACAGCACAGGATGTGCAGTTAAGATTGCTCAAAAACCCTCTACTACAGTGGGTGCGCTCCAATGAATGGATAGAAAAACCACGTGTATCCCATAGACCTTTGGAAAATGCACTGACTGTATACACAGATGCAGGCAGAAAATCCAGACGAGCGGCGGCTGCCTGGATGGAGGAGGGCACGTGGATGAAAAAATTATTGGAGGCGACTACTGAGGACTCATTGCAGACGCTAGAATTAAGGGCTGTCCTTTGGGTCATTATGAATTGGCCTGGTCAGGGTGTAAATATTTTCACAGACTCATTATACGTAGTAGGGGTGGTGCTGCGGATTGAGGATGCATTGATAAAGGATATAAAGAATGACAGGTTATGGGAACTTTTGAGGCAGCCGAGGCAAGCTGTTCGGCTGCGCTCAGCTCCTTTTGAAATTTTGCATATTCGAAGCCACAAATGGTCAGAACGTTTGGGTCAGGGTAATGCCATAGCTGATCAGTTGGTTTCTGTTGCAGTACCACAAGACGAATTTCAGCAGGGCCCCAATGGATACCTAGCAAATGGATCCGTCCCGCTAATGACCCTGCAAGAGCGACATCGCTACTGGACAGCCAGGGTTAGAGGGGGTACACTTAATTGAAGATTTAGGGGCAAGAGAAAACCTGCAACTGCTCTGGCGGTTTCACAAGACAGTACAGAGAGTGCTTGCTTTGCACAGCAGTCATGTTTTGGCAGCGATATGTAAGCAGGGAGTGGGGATTCCCCAGCAATGGCAGGTGGCACCGGAGAATCGGGATCATATGTGTCATCGCTATCGTCCTAGGACCAGGCACAGGGAGAGGCGGAGCTGAGGTAGAGTCGGTTTGGGTGCCTCCACAACCGAAGGAAAACATTTGGGTTACTTTAGCCAACAAAACAGGGCAGGAAGCAATATGCCTGTCCCTGTCCTCTCCTGGTAATCCCTTCTCCACCTGTTTGGTAGGGATACCCCTGGAAGAGCTGCCCTGCCCGGTCTCAGTACACCGCTGCCGCCGTAATGATTCTCAGTCATATGCAGATCAATGGGATCAGACGGTCCCACACTTTCCAGGGGCCCACCTGGAACCACAGGAGTTGGAGTTGCTAAGATCGGTTAAAGCAGATTGGTGTGCAAACTTGAACTGGTCAAGCATACGCAGGCAGAATCCACAGTCCAATTCCACAGTGAACGCGAATTCCTCTCTGCCTGTGTATAGAAATGCCTCTCTGTGGTGTAACTATACCAGTGGGAAAAATTCCCACTCCTCCAATACTCCTATTCAGCTCCCCCCAGGAGTGTTTCTTATTTGTGGAGACAGAGCATGGGCAGGTATTCCATCACGGCTGGTAGGTGGACCTTGCACATTGGGTCGCCTCTCATTACTTACCCCCAATACTTCTACGATTTTGCAAAAGTATAAACAGCACCACAGGGCTACTGCTTGTACTTTTTGTACCTTGCTTTTTTCGCTGCTTGCAACAGATGATGTATCGTGTAGCAGAAACAGTAACTACTCAACAGGCTGCCTTTGTTGCACAAAATAAAAAAGGGGGAATTGTTGAAGAATGGCTAGCAGAGCAAGGCCACAAATCATTACAGGCCTTATGGCCCGATACCAAGTGCTAGCAGCCTACGTGCTGCTAAGACAAGCTGTCCTTGGGACAGCAGTAAGCACAGTTACAGGCCAAAGATAAAAGAACTTGTGGTTAATAGAGCGTAGCAGTAAGCACGTCTCCAAAGTTTTCAGCATGCCAAGGGGAAGAACCTTCTCACGCTTGATATAGCCAATCAAGTATAGATGAGTAGTGGATGCTAACCAATTATAATTTGACAAGTATGCTGAACGCTTCGGGCAAAAGTATAATAACGGATGTTATGAGCAATAAAGTGGAACAATGCTTTACCAATCATAATGATTGATTGCATTCTTCCATCGCCAAAATCCTCCGCAGTCCATCTTGTGCACCTGGGACAAGATAACACCACGACCCGCTCTCATCCCTGCAGGAATCACCGCCTGTGCAGTCCTGCGCAAGGAGCTGCATCCAGCCCCTTTCCTCTTCCCAGGGAAAGCCAAGAGCTCCCGCAAGAGCTCATCCCGCTGCTCCCACCCACCCGGCCCCGCCACCTCTCTTCCCCATGGATCAACTTCCCATTTTCCCCTGTTTCAAGCCAAGAATTAGTTTTTAGAACTAGAACAAAGATGCCAGATGGAAGGAGCCTTGCTGGTTTCAGTCAGAAGCATCAGTGAGCAAAGGTCACGTTTCCTTTGGTTTTCTCCCATCCTTGTTCCTCCTCAGTGTTCAGGCTGGGCTATCAGGCGTCCTTAGGGCTGCATTTTCACAGTTCCTCTTGCATCCTTTGGGCAATAGCCTGTGCCCTGGGAGGATTCTTTCTGCTCCTTGGTGACACAGGAGAACCTTCCAGGCGGTTTTTGCATGAGCTGCTGCTGTGATGTCACAGGAGCATTGCCACGTCCCCGTGGTGTTGCTCTTGCTGTGGGACACAGAGGCCGCAGTGTCCAGAGCGGCTCTGGGCGCCTGCTCCTTGCAGGAGGATCCTCCTGCCCCAGGCATTCCCAGCGGTCAGCCCACACCCTGACGGCTGTCCTTCTGTGCTTGCAGGGCTACAGTCTGCAGACGTGTGCAGCGCAGCCAAAATGTTCCAGAATTTGGTTGCTGCAGTTTGCAGCCTGTACTCCGTGGCTTATTCGGTGTATTTCTTGACCCACTTGGCACGTAAGTCAAGCTTTTCCCTCGGTGCAGCATCTGTGGCTTTGAGCTTGCTGTGTGCTTTCTGTTCTTCCTCGGCAACTGGGTTGACTTTGTAACCAAATTGCCATGAAGACACCATTGGTTTGGGAGAGCTGCTGCCAGCGGCTGCAGCTGAAAAAAGGGGGTGTCTGCAGCCAGCAGGGTGTGCACAGCATTTGCAGGGGAGAGTTGCTGGGGGAGTTCCGTACTCTCAAGGGGAGAGTGTGTGGCAGCCGAGCCTGGAACTCCCTCCGTTTGCTGGACCGGCCCAGAACTGACACAGCCCAGTATTTGGTGCTGTTCTCTTGCTTGCTGTGTGAAGGGACTGTGGCTCCTGGAGGGATGCTGTGAAAGCAAAATGCTCTCTTGGGCTTGCTTTGCTCTGTGGCATTTCCCACCACAGGCATTTCTTTTCCTGACAGCATCTGGTTCATGTTCCTTCTCCCATTGCAGGGCACCTGACAGGTGGATCTCGAGCAGCTCCTCCTTTGGTGAGTTCAAAGGGAACCTTTGGTGTTTGGAATTGTGCAGCAAGTTGTGAGCTCAGCGTGTGGCAGCCGAGTGCAAGCCTGGGAGGCTGAAGGAAAGTTCCTGTCAGTGTCTTTGCAGCAGCAGCAGCAGCAGCAGCAAAGGCATCCCTGGCAGTTTTCTCCTTTTCTGTTGAAATGCTTTTGAAGAGCTGCAGGTGTGGTTTTGCAGGCAGAAGATTGCTTGCTGGCTTTAGCCATGGTGGAGTATCAAATTCCCAACAATAAGTGGCAATGTCGACTTTAGCCCATTGTTTGTTTGTTTGAACAGCTGGGAACCCTATTTCTGCTTAGTGCAGCTGGATGTGTAGCTGAGGATAAATAAGGTGATAACTGAGATGGAACTTCCCATCCCTCACACTACCGTCTGTCCACAGGGCACAAAAGCAGCATCAGCACCTCCTCCGGCTCCCTCTGCCTCCAAAGAGGAGGCCAAAGAGGAGGAAGGCAGCGGTGAACTTCCCACTCTTCAGGGAGATAATGGTGAACTTCCCTCTGTGCCGGGAGACGACAGTGAACTTTCCGCTCTTCTGGGAGATGAGGGTGAACATCCCGCCGATTGGGAATACAACGGCGAGGCTCCCGCAGTGTGGGACAAGGACAGTGGACATCTCCCAGTGTGGGACGAGGATGGTGGACGTCACTCGGCACAGGGCGAGAATGGCCAAGCTGCCATGGCGTGGGACGAGGATGACGGACATCTCCCGGTGTGGGATGAGGACGGAGGACATCCTGTGGCTTGGGAAGAGGAGGGTGAATGTCTCCCAGCATGGGAAGTGGAGGCTGAACGTCCCATGGCTTGGAAAGACGATGGCCAACCTGCAGTGTTTTGGGAAGAGGACGGAGAACCTGCAGCGTTTTGCGAAGAGGACGGAGAACCTCCCTCTGCTGCGGGATCCTGGGCTGAAGGTTCTGGCAGCAGCACAGCCCTGCAGGCAGAGGAAAGAGGGGAGCAGTGCCTGATGCAGCTGAGTACGTCTGCTCTGTTCCTGTGTGCCAGAGCAGGTGCTGTGTGTGTGTCTCAGCATCAGCTGCAGCCGGTGTTGCTCTGCAGCTGAATGTCCCAGAGTGACTGATTGTCCTTCCCCAGCTGAGAACAAGGGCCCCCAGGGAGTGGGGCTGCATTCTGGCTCTGCTGCAAGGTGGGGTCTCTGTCTGGGAGAGAGTGTCTTCCATGTGGTTTCTTTCAGGAAACAGCGTGAGCGTGGGGGAGCCTGCGGAGAAATACCTGGAACTGGAGCAGATTGGCCAAGGGTGAGTGCAAGGCAGTTACTTCTACACAAGCAGGGCCCAGGTATTTTGCTGGTGCAGGATCAAGTGAGAAGTCAGGAGAGCTGCAGACACCTTCAGGCACTGGGGGATGAGGCTGCTGTCTCTCAGTCCTGATCAGAATTGACAACTGTGGTCAGATGGCACCTCCAAAGGCCCCTGAGGCTGGCAGTGTCCTGCCTGCAGCAAGGAGCAGGACATGGAAGATCTTCTGTCCATGCAATTGGATTGCCTAAGAGAGCAACTCACCATCTGCTGACTGTCAGAGAAGAGTTCTCAACAAGATTGCTTTCAAATCTTTTACTTGCAAAACTATTCACCGCTCAGGATTATCAAGAGAATGGCTTCCAAACAGAAAGCAGAGATGAACTAAGAAGGGCTCTTTTCAGCACAAGTAGTAGACCCCACACATCCAGTAACAGACACAGAGCTGCTGCACTCAAGGGGAAAATGCATGATGCCCTGATGCAGGGCTCTTGTGGATCCTGCAGCTCTTAGGCAGGAAATGCAAAAGGATGAAATACATTCTTTTCTAGTTCTTTAGACAGCCGGCCCCCAGCCCAGGTTTTGAACTAAAGAAATTCATCACGGACATTTGGGGTTTGCTCCAGCACTTTTCCTTCATGTTTGGCCTCAGTTTTCCCTTGCACACCTTGCATGGCAGAGGGCTGGTGGCTGCCGCGCCCTTCTTTCAAGGCTTGACGCGCCCAGGTGTTTTCTGAATGCTACAGGCAGAAGAGATCTCCTGTCTGCCTGACTTTCACTCCCAGGGTCTAAAGCACTGCTTCTTTCCTCTCTGCTGTTTTGTCTGCAGGGCTTTCGGAGCCGTTTGTAAAGGACTCGACAGGGCCACTGGACGAGAGGTGAGTGTCTGCTGACAGAGAGAGAGGGAGAGCAATGAGAAGATGGATGTCCAGAGCAAAGCTCTCTCCTAAAGCCTGCAGTTGTCTTTGGCTCTGGTGTGGGTGCCAGCCTGTGACAGGGATCATCTGAGCATGGGATGTGTGTGTTTGCTTTGTTGTGCAAGCCCAAGCAGAGCAGCTGCGTTTGAAATCATGAGCAAATGCCATAGAATTGCTAAAGGGTTCCCAGCTCTTTTGCTCTGTTTGCACAGAACCAGAATTACCTCCTGCTTGCAAAATGTGTTTGAATAATAATGAACATCATCATCATCATTCTAAGAGTGGTGGTAAACTAGGGCCATTTGAGAAGAGTGTAGGTGCAGAGAAGGTTGTTAGAGCTTTGAAGCTGAGGGACCATTTCTGCAGAGCTCACAAGGCCAAATGTCTCTGGCCACGTGTCCTGTAAGCAGCCCCCAGCCAGCAGAGCAATGGGCTGTGGGAATGGCACTTGCTGAGCTCTGGTGTCCCATCCCAAGGCAGTTTGGCACAGCCTGGCTGCGGCGCTCCAAAAAGACTCGCTCCGTGTTTGCTGTGGCCTCCTGCCACAGACTCCTCCAGTTGAAGGTCTGCAATGTCCCTTCAGGTGGCCATAAAGAAAATGAGTCTCCGAGGGCAGAAGAGGGAACGAGCTGTGAATGAGCTCCTGCTCCTGAAGGACAAGAAGAACCCCAACATTATCAACTCTTTGGACAGGTGAGTGCTTCAGCTCTCATCCCGTGCACGAGCCCTGCGTTAATCTTTCCTGGCATCCGTAGTCCGTAGCCTGTTTTGAGAAGCCTGACCCGGCCATATCTTCCTAAAACAACAGCCTGGCAGTTCACTCCCTCCATGTTCCTTTGTTGCACCACTTTGGTTTTCTCTTCAAGCGGACCCTATTTTCTGTGTCTTACAACAAGTGCTGATAATCCATGGCAGAAATTATTTCCCTTGGTGTCTTCTTCCCAAATCTTTTCCATTGCTTCAGTTACCAGGAAGAGCAGGTTCTCGTTTCAAGAAAGGCCTCATCTGCCCATTTTTCAATGGCCCTGCCTGTTGCTGAAGAGACTTTCTGCAAGGTTTTCCAAAGAGTTGACCACTTTTATCCCAAGTGCTGCACGGCCTCCCTCCCTGGATAGCTCCGGAAGTTGTGTTGCCTTGTTGTGGAGTGAATGGTGGAAGTGATGAGTTCAGATGTTGAAGCAGCTGGGGGCAAGTGTTGTGGTTTCACATTGATCTGGGCTGTTGCTAAAAGTGCATCTTTCACTTGCTTGCCATCTAAGGCCTCTCCTTTTTCACAGGTGTCTCCTGTGAAAATCAGATGGGATTCTGTCCTCATTGACAAGTGAGCTGGAAAGAAAACCCCACTGGAGGCTTTGCCATGGGGGAATTGAGCACTGCGCATTCATCTCTGTGCCATTGTTTTCCTTTTCCAGCTTCCTTGTTGATGGAGATCTCTGGCTGGTGATGGAATACATGGATGGAGGAACTTTGCAGGATGTGGTCAGACAGACACGCATGGCTGAAGGAGACATGGCAGCTGTCAGTCGGGAGGTGAGGGATCCTGCTTGTGCCTCCCATGGCTTGGACACGATGCTCCTTCCAGAAGGGCAGGAGAAGAGGAGCGGCTCCATGCTCAGGGCTTTGTTTCTGCCTTGTTTTTATGAGCTGGAGAGGAAAGAGCCACTGAAATGAATGGCCTGCCAGCATCACTGCACTTCTGTTCTTGTCCCCTTTCCTGCTGTTGGGGTACTCTGTCTTTTTTGGGTTTGATTTGCTCTTCTCAGTTTTGCCTTGGAACCATTTGCCTGGAGCTTGTGTGCACTGCACTCCTGGCATGTCACAGCAAAGTTTCTGCTGGCAGAATTCTAAACTCTCCTTTCTTGGCTGATATATTCCAGCCATTGATTTTTACCCTGGTGTTTCTTTTTCTCTCTCAGTGTCTGCAGGGCCTGGATTTCCTCCATTCCAACCAGGTGATCCACAGAGATCTGAAGAGCTCCAACATCCTTCTGGGAATGGACGGCTCTGTCAAGCTGGGTGAGTGTTCCTGGCCAGGCACGGCGCTCCCGGGCTGCGGGTGTGGGGCTGCTTGCCAGTGACGGCCAGAGCCCCACAAGTGCTGCTGGTGGCACTGCCACAAGTGCTCCTGCTGCCCCTGCAGAGAGCTCAGGGGAGGAGCAGGAGTGTCAGGAGTGGCTTTGCTCTGGCTGTGGCCCTTGCAGAGGGGCAGGAGTTGGAATGGAAATCTTTAAGGGAATCAGTAAAAGCCACTGCATGGAAGCTGAGGGTTTCTTGAAGGGTCCAGTTCCATCTTTCCTTGCCTCCAGCCATGAGGACTTTTGCAGCTGTATTCACGACTGCATTCTCACACTGGGAGTGGGGAATCTTTGTGGTTGGTTTCCTCATTCCAGCTGCCTTTAACAGGGTTTGTTTCTGTCCTCAGCTGATTTTGGCCTCTGCGCTCAGCTCAGCCCTGAGCAGGACCAGCCCAGCTCCATGGTGGGCACTGCTCACTGGATGGCCCCAGAAGTTGTCACCAGTTCTCCTTATGGCCCCAAGGTGGACATCTGGTCCTTGGGCATTGTGACCATCGAGATGGTGGAAGGAGAACCTCCTTACTTCAAGGAAACGGCGGCCATGGTAAGAGGCAGATTCTCCAGTGTTTGCAGAGGCCTGTGAGCACAGCGTGACCCTGCACTGGCAGGAGCAGCTGAAGGTTTCTGGACATGGGGAAGGGAATTCCCAGAGGACTCGAGCCTGAACACAGACCAATATTCTGCAGTCTCTGGCAACAATGTACTTTGGGCTTTAAGGTGTTCAGCTCTTCTATCTGTGAGGATGACCTGAAAGCGTGAAGACAGTATCAGCTCCAATGTTATCTTGCAAAAAAGCCCGAAACGCACCCCAAAAGCCACCCCCAAACACAAGAAATCTATGAAGGAGTTTGTAAAACAGGTTTGGCGAGATTAAGTCCCTCCCGGCTCTTCTCACTGGGAAAGTTGTCTAACACGTCAAGATGATTATTTAACATGCCCAAAGTCTAACACGTTTCTTTCCTAGCCCAAGCTCCTTTCTCCATGTCACCAAGCCTGAGCTTTCAGCAACACAAACCTGTTTCTTGTCTGGCAGTTTCTGGGATGGGGCATCACAAATGAATTTCCTTGAGTGTCAGTGTCCCTGCAGAGATGCGTTTGATGTAAGAATCCTTTGAAATAACAGTCAGACCACAGTGACTCTTGCAAATGGCCTGGAACGCTGGTGTCGGTATTTGGAGAAGCAAAATCTGCTCTTTCTGATGGAAGTGCCTACTAAGAAAGCCAATGAGATTGGCTCTCCAGGCCAGATCATTTGGATGTTGCAATGGCTGTGGCTGCATCAGGCTTTGGGTTTTTTGGTTGGTAAAGAAAAACGAGCTGTGAGCAGCATCTCTGCCAGGGAGGAAAGTGCCCCTGGAGCTGGGGCTGAGAAGCTGGGCTCAATGTGAGCACTGTGGGTGTGACGGAAGCTGGCAGAGCGCTGTGTTTGCTTTTCCTGCAGGCTCGCACTCTGATCCGGCAGAACGGGACCCCGCGGCTGCAGGAGCCCCGGCGCCTGTCGGCTCTGCTGCGGGACTTCCTCGAGTGCAGCCTGGAGTGGGACGAGGAGCGGCGCTGGTCTGCCCAGGAGCTGCTGCAGGTGAATGCCAAGCGGCTGCAGGGGAAACAGCAGCGGCAGGGAGGGGTTTTCTTCTGGGGCCCTCTCCCATAATCTCCAGGCTGGCTGCTTTGCACGCGCAAAGCAAGCAGAATCCTCGCCCGGTTTAGGTTGGCAGGCTCCTTTCCAGGTCCTCTGCACCTGGTGCCCTCAATGGGCGCAGACATCTTCAAGCAGATCAGGTGCCCCAGAGCCCTGCCTGAGCTGAGCTTGGCTCTTTCCAGGGAGGAGGCACCTCCCACATCTCTGGGCACCTTCTGTCAGTGTGTTCCCCACTCTCCTGGTAAAAAAAAAAATTCTCCCTTACATCTAATCTGAGCCTGCTTCCCTCCCTGCAGTTCAAATCCATTCCCCTTTGTCCTGTTGCAACAGAGCCTGGGAGGAACTTGACTTTGGAAAGTAACGCTTCACTTCTTTCTTTTTTATCCTTTGGCCAGCACCCATTTTTAGAATCAGCCAAGCCTCTCTCCAGCCTGACCCCTCTGATCACTGCAGCAAAGCAACTGAAAGAGCAGCGGAGGACATGAAGCACTTTCTCTTCTACTTGGGACAACTACTTAGTTCTGGTAGTTAGCACTGCCAGTTAGTTCTGGTAGTTAGGACAGCCTGTTTGTTCTGGTTGTTGTGACACCCTGTTTGTTACGGCAGCTTTTGGAATAAAAACTCCCTTCAACCTCAACTCCCTTGACATGTGCCATCCTTCTCCCCCTGTGACTCAGCTGCGCGGAGTCTTCCCCATGGCCCTTCTGGCCTTCCCCAGGCCCCTTTCTGCCCTCTTGCAGAACCAGTGGCATTTTCCGCCACACGCAGTTTGTAACCCAGAGTCGAGTGCAGCCCGGAAGGCTCCAAGCAAGTCCTTCCAGGCTGACTCTGCAGGGTTAGGGTCAGGGTCAGGGTCAGGGTCAGGGTTAGGGGTTAGGGTTAGGGTTAGGGGTTAGGGTTAGGGTCAGGGTTAGGGGTTAGGGTTAGGGTTAGGGTTAGGGTTAGGGTTAGGGTTAGGGTTAGGGTCCCCCTGGGTTAGGGTTAGGGTTAGGGTAAGGGTTAGGGGTTAGGGTTGGGTTAGGGTTAGGGTTAGGGTTAGGGTTTGGGTTAGGGGTAGGTTTAGGGGTTAGGGTTAGGGTTAGGGTTAGGGTTAGGGTTAGGGTTAGGGTTAGGGTTAGGGTTAGGGTTGGGGTTGGGGTTGGGGTTGGGGTTGGGGTTGGGGTTGGGGTTGGGGTTAGGGTTAGGGTTAGGGTTAGGGTTAGGGTTAGGGTCCCCCTGGGTTAGGGTTAGGGTTGGGTTAGGGTTAGGGTTAGTGTTAGGGTTAGGGTTAGGGTTAGGGGAAGGCTCCATGCTAGAGAAAAAACCTGCCCTGTGTTGGAGAAAAACCATGCCTTTATCCCCTCGTACAGAGGCAAGAAAATTGAATCCTATCCCAAGGCAAAGAGAGGCAGGGGAGCAGCCCCGGCCCTTCCGCTCCTGCCAACCAAAGCGTCCCTCCCCTGCTTCTGAGACCCTGGGCACTGGTGGCCCGTGGCTGTTGGTTTTTGTCAGGCTGGCTGTCACCAGCCCAGGACAGGCTGGGCACTGGAGGCTTCAGGTGGGGAGATGGGATCCTGGGATGCATTTGATGGCACCTGCCAGCGCAAGCAGGGGAATGGGCTCAGCCGAGGCAGCGGCGGGAAGGAGACCGCGGGCAGCCGCTCCCGCAGCGTGTCACGATCTGCTCCCAGAGGCGGGGTTCAGGATGGTTCGTTTTAGGGATCTCAGACTACAAAAGACACAGCGGGGGACAAACTCAGTTTACTCAATCACAAATGCACTTTGATTTCGTGCCAACAAATGCCATAGTGGGGAGAGAAAAGAGAATAGCAAGAAGGACAGAAAAGAGGGCAAGGGGATTATAGCTACCAGCATGGAGGGTGGAGTCTTCGAGGCTTTTGAAGATACCTGTAGACGTGAGTTTCTCCAGTGGGGAGATCTCAAAAGTGAGCGGGAGTCTCTAGGGTTTTTATAGTCCTCTCCGAAGCGACAGGCAGTTGGCCAAACAGGTGGGGGAAATCATTGCAGTGCGTTCATTTAGAGAACTCAGAACAAGTCGGTCGTCAGCAGGTACGGTGTCGACCAGTACGAGTCAGCAGGTGCGGTCACTTCACCGTGACTTGCCCATTGTTTCTGCTCAGGTTCTGATGTTCCCATATGGGTGCTGGGTTTTTCCATCAAACACACCTGCAGGCAGCACTTGGCCAACATCCCAGCTCAGCCAGGCCACAACTCCCGTCTTGAGATTTTCAAGTCCCTTCGAGGGGTTTCAGTCTCTGTCCTTGACCATGGTGGTGAGGCAGATGAGGGATCTTCAGACCATCTCTTACAGTCTGGAAGCTCCAATCTGGTAAGACACTGCATGGGGGTCAGGAAGGGGCATCCACCCAGCACCGCTCCGGGAATCCTGTGCCACTGACGCTGATCCCACTTTGTTTCCCAAGGGAAGAGGGACAGGAATGGATACAACATGGCAGCCAGTGAGTGCCAGTGGCAGATCCAGCTCTGGATCCCCTCTGTGTGGATCTCAGGATGGATGCTGGGATTAATCCTGGTGTGTGATCTGTGCTGGAATCTGATGGATCTTGTCTTTCTGCAGGAAAAGATGTGGGAAGCAAGGGCCTGACCTTAGGTACGGAAGGGGATCAGCGTGGGATTCCAGAGGGAGATTGGGGCAGGATGGACGGACTTGGATCAGGGGGGGATTCCAATCAGAGCAAGGGTCCAGAGCAGGATCAGATGAAATTGTGGAGTGGGATCGGGGTTGGATGCTGGAGGGGGATCAGTTGGGATGGATGAGGCAGGATTGGTGCAGGTTGGATGGAGCAGGATCAGTGGGCATGGATAGATGAGGCAGGTTTGGTGCAGGATGATTGGGGCAGGATTGGTGTGGAATGGATGGAGCAGGATCAGGCTTGGATTCTGGAGTGGGAACAGGTGGCATGGGTGGAGCAGGACTGGGACAGGGTGGATGAAGCAGGATCAGGTGGGATTTGGGAGCAGCTCCCGCTCTCCATGGGCTCCACAGCCCAGGTCCATTGTTGAAGAATGGTTAGCAGAGCAAGGCCACGGGTCATTAGAGGCCTTATGGCCCGATACCAAGTGCTAGCAGCCTACGTGCTGCTAAGACAAGCTGTCCTTGGGACAGCAGTAAGCACGGTTACAGGCCAAAGATAAAAGAACTTGTGGTTAATAGAGCGTAGCAGTAAGCACGTATCCAAAGTTTTCAGCATGCCAAGGGGAAGAACCTTCTAACGCTTGATATAGCCAATCAAGTATAGATGAGTAGTGGATGCTAACCAATTATAATTTGACAAGTATGCTGAACGCTTCGGGCAAAAGTATAATAACGGATGTTATGAGCAATAAAGTGGAACAATGTTTTACCAATCATAATGATTGATTGCATTCTTCCATCGCCGAAATCCTCCGCAGTCCATCTTGTGCACCTTGGGACAAGATAACACCACGACCCACTCTCATCCCTGCAGGAATCACCGCCTGTGCAGTCCTGCGCAAGGAGCTGCATCCAGCCCCTTTCCTCTTCCCAGGGAAAGCCAAGAGCTCCCGCAAGAGCTCATCCCGCTGCTCCCACCCACCCGGCCCCGCCACCTCTCTTCCCCATGGATCAACTTCCCATTTTCCCCTGTTTCAAGCCAAGAATTAGTTTTTAGAACTAGAACAAAGATGCCAGATGGAAGGAGCCTTGCTGGTTTCACTCAGAAGCATCAGTGACCAAAGGTCACGTTTCCTTTGGTTTTCTCCCATCCTTGTTCCTCCTCAGTGTTCAGGCTGGGCTATCAGGCGTCCTTAGGGCTGCATTTACACAGTTCCTCTTGCATCCTTTGGGCAATAGCCTGTGCCCTGGGAGGATTCTTTCTGCTCCTTGGTGACACAGGAGAACCTTCCAGGCAGTTTTTGCATGAGCTGCTGCTGTGATGTCACAGGAGCATTGCCACGTCCCCGTGGTGCTGCTGATGCTGTGGGACACAGAGGCCGCAGTGTCCAGAGCGACTCTGGGCGCCTGCTCCTTGCAGGAGGATCCTCCTGCCCGAGGCATTCCCAGCGGTCAGCCCACACCCTGACGGCTGTCCTTCTGTGCTTGCAGGGCTACAGTCTGCAGACGTGTGCAGCGCAGCCAAAATGTTCCAGAATTTGGTTGCTGCAGTTTGCAGCCTGTACTCTGTGGCTTATTCGGTGTATTTCTTGACCCACTTGGCACGTAAGTCAAGCTTTTCCCTCGGTGCAGCATCTGTGGCTTTGAGCTTGCTGTGTGCTTTCTGTTCTTCCTCGGGAACTGGGTTGACTTTGTAACCAAATTGCCATGAAGACACCATTGGTTTGGGAGAGCTGCTGCCAGCAGCTGCAGCTGAAAAAAGGGGGTGCCTGCAGCCAGCAGGGTGTGCACAGCATTTGCAGGGGAGAGTTGCTGGGGGAGTTCCGTACTCTCAAGGGGAGAGTGTGTGGCAGCCGAGCCTGGAACTCCCTCCGTTTGCTGCTCCGGCCCAGAACTGACACAGCCCAGTATTTGGTGCTGTTCTCTTGCTTGCTGTGTGAAGGGACTGTGGCTCCTGGAGGGATGCTGTGAAAGCAAAATGCTCTCTTGGGCTTGCCTTGCTCTGTGGCATTTCCCACCACAGGCATTTCTTTTCCTGACAGCATCTGGTTCATGTTCCTTCTCCCATTGCAGGGCACCTGACAGGTGGATCTCGAGCAGCTCCTCCTTTGGTGAGTTCAAAGGGAACCTTTGGTGTTTGGAATTGTGCAGCAAGTTGTGAGCTCAGCGTGTGGCAGCCGAGTGCAAGCCTGGGAGGCTGAAGGAAAGTTCCTGTCAGTGTCTTTGCAGCAGCAGCAGCAGCAGCAGCAGCAGCAGCAGCAGCAGCAGCAGCAGCAGCAAAGGCATCCCTGGCAGTTTTCTCCTTTTCTGTTGAAATGCTTTTGAAGAGCTGCAGGTGTGGTTTTGCAGGCAGAAGATTGCTTGCTGGCTTTAGCCATGGTGGAGTATCAAATTCCCAACAATAAGTGGCAATGTCGACTTTAGCCCATTGTTTGTTTGTTTGAACAGCTGGGTAGCCTATTTCTGCTTAGTGCAGCTGGATGTGTAGCTGAGGATAAATAAGGTGATAACTGAGATGGAACTTCCCGTCCCTCACACTACCATCTGTCCACAGGGCACAAAAGCAGCATCAGCACCTCCTCCAGCTCCCTCTGCCTCCAAAGAGGAGGCCAAAGAGGAGGAAGGCAGTGGTGAACTTCCCACTCTTCAGGGAGATAATGGTGAACTTCCCTCTGTGCCGGGAGACGACAGTGAGCTTCCCGCTCTTCTGGGAGATGAGGGTGAACATCCCGCCGATTGGGAATACAACGGCGAGGCTCCCGCCGTGTGGGACAAGGACAGTGGACATCTCCCAGCGTGGGACGAGGATGGTGGACGTCACTCGGCACAGGGAGAGAATGGCCAAGCTGCCATGGCGTGGGACGAGGATGACGGACATCTCCCGGTGTGGGATGAGGACGGAGGACATCCTGTGGCTTGGGAAGAGGAGGGTGAATGTCTCCCAGCATGGGAAGTGGAGGCTGAACGTCCCATGGCTTGGAAAGATGATGGCCAACCTGAAGCGTTTTGGGAAGAGGACGGAGAACCTGCAGCGTTTTGCGAAGAGGACGGAGAACCTCCCTCTGCTGCGGGATCCTGGGCTGAAGGTTCTGGCAGCAGCACAGCCCTGCAGGCAGAGGAAAGAGGGGAGCAGTGCCTGATGCAGCTGAGTACGTCTGCTCTGTTCCTGTGTGCCAGAGCAGGTGCTGTGTGTGTGTCTCAGCATCAGCTGCAGCCGGTGTTGCTCTGCAGCTGAATGTCCCAGAGTGACTGATTGTCCTTCCCCAGCTGAGAACAAGGGCCCCCAGGGAGTGGGGCTGCATTCTGGCTCTGCTGCAAGGTGGGGTCTCTGTCTGGGAGAGAGTGTCTTCCATGTGGTTTCTTTCAGGAAACAGCGTGAGCGTGGGGGAGCCTGCGCAGAAATACCTGGAACTGGAGCAGATTGGCCAAGGGTAAGTGCAAGGCAGTTACTTCTACACGAGCAGGGCCCAGGTATTTTGCTGGTGCAGGATCAAGTGAGAAGTCAGGAGAGCTGCAGACACCTTCAGGCACTGGGGGATGATGCTGCTGTCTCTCAGTCCTGATCAGAATTGACAACTGTGGTCAGATGGCACCTCCAAAAGCCCCTGAGGCTGGCAGTGTCCTGCCTGCAGCAAGGAGCAGGACATGGAAGATCTTCTGTCCATGCAATTGGATTGCCTAAGAGAGCAACTCACCATCTGCTGACTGTCAGAAAAGAGTTCTCAACAAGATTGCTTTCAAATCTTTTACTTGCAAAACTATTCACCGCTCAGGATTATCAAGAGAATGGCTTCCAAACAGAAAGCAGAGATGAACTAAGAAGGGCTCTTTTCAGCACAAGTAGTAGACCCCACACATCCAGTAACAGACACAGAGCTGCTGCACTCAAGGGGAAAATGCATGATGCCCTGATGCAGGGCTCTTGTGGATCCTGCAGCTCTTAGGCAGGAAGTGCAAAAGGATGAAATACATTCTTTTCTAGTTCTTTAGACAGCCGGCCCCCAGCCCAGGTTTTGAACTAAAGAAATTCATCACGGACATTTGGGGTTTGCTCCAGCACTTTTCCTTCATGTTTGGCCTCAGTTTTCCCTTGCACACCTTGCATGGCAGAGGGCTGGTGGCTGCCGCGCCCTTCTTTCAAGGCTTGACGCGCCCAGGTGTTTTCTGAATGCTACAGGCAGAAGAGATCTCCTGTCTGCCTGACTTTCACTCCCAGGGTCTAAAGCACTGCTTCTTTCCTCTCTGCTGTTTTGTCTGCAGGGCTTTCGGAGCCGTTTGTAAAGGACTCGACAGGGCCACTGGACGAGAGGTGAGTGTCTGCTGACAGAGAGAGAGGGAGAGCAATGAGAAGATGGATGTCCAGAGCAAAGCTCTCTCCTAAAGCCTGCAGTTGTCTTTGGCTCTGGTGTGGGTGCCAACCTGTGACAGGGATCGTCTGAGCATGGGATGTGTGTGTTTGCTTTGTTGTGCAAGCCCAAGCAGAGCAGCTGCGTTTGAAATCATGAGCAAATGCCATAGAATTGCTAAAGGGTTCCCAGCTCTTTTGCTCTGTTTGCACAGAACCAGAATTACCTCCTGCTTGCAAAATGTGTTTGAATAATAATGAACATCATCATCATCATTCTAAGAGTGGTGGTAAACTAGGGCCATTTGAGAAGAGTGTAGGTGCAGAGAAGGTTGTTAGAGCTTTGAAGCTGAGGGACCATTTCTGCAGAGCTCACAAGGCCAAATGTCTCTGGCCACGTGTCCTGTAAGCAGCCCCCAGCCAGCAGAGCAATGGGCTGTGGGAATGGCACTTGCTGAGCTCTGATGTCCCATCCCAAGGCAGTTTGGCACAGCCTGGCTGCGTCGCTCCAAAAAGACTCGCTCCGTGTTTGCTGTGGCCTCCTGCCACAGACTCCTCCAGTTGAAGGTCTGCAATGTCCCTTCAGGTGGCCATAAAGAAAATGAGTCTCCGAGGGCAGAAGAGGGAACGAGCTGTGAATGAGCTCCTGCTCCTGAAGGACAAGAAGAACCCCAACATTATCAACTCTTTGGACAGGTGAGTGCTTCAGCTCTCATCCCGTGCACGAGCCCTGCGTTAATCTTTCCTGGCATCCGCAGTCCGTAGCCTGTTTTGAGAAGCCTGACCCGGCCAGATCTTGCCAAAACAACAGCCTGGCAGTTCACTCCCTCCATGTTCCTTTGTTGCACCACTTTGGTTTTCTCTTCAAGCGGACCCTATTTTCTGTGTCTTACAACAAGTGCTGATAATCCATGGCAGAAATTATTTCCCTTGGTGTCTTCTTCCCAAATCTTTTCCATTGCTTCAGTTACCAGGAAGAGCAGGTTCTTGTTTCCAGAAAGGCCTCATCTGCCCATTTTTCAATGGCCCTGCCTGTTGCTGAAGAGACTTTCTGCAAGGTTTTCCAAAGAGTTGACCACTTTTATCCCAAGTGCTGCACGGCCTCCCTCCCTGGATAGCTCCGGAAGTTGTGTTGCCTTGTTGTGGAGTGAATGGTGGAAGTGATGAGTTCAGATGCTGAAGCAGCTGGGGGCAAGTGGTGTGGTTTCACATTGATCTGGGCTGTTGCTAACAGTGCATTTTTCACTTGCTTGCCATCTAAGGCCTCTCCTTTTTCACAGGTGTCTCCTGTGAAAATCAGATGGGATTCTGTCCTCATTGACAAGTGACCTGGAAAGAAAACCCCACTGGAGGCTTTGCCATGGCGGAATTGAGCACTGCACATTCATCTCTGTGCCATTGTTTTCCTCTTCCAGCTTCCTTGTTGATGGAGATCTCTGGCTGGTGATGGAATACATGGATGGAGGAACTTTGCAGGATGTGGTCAGACAGACACGCATGGCTGAAGGAGACATGGCAGCTGTCAGTCGGGAGGTGAGGGATCCTGCTTGTGCCTCCCATGGCTTGGACACGATGCTCCTTCCAGAAGGGCAGGAGAAGAGGAGCGGCTCCACGCTCAGGGCTTTGTTTCTGTCTTGTTTTTATGAGCTGGAGAGGAAAGAGCCACTGAAATGAATGGCCTGCCAGCATCACTGCACTTCTGTTCTTGTCCCCTTTCCTGCTGTTGGGGTACTCTGTCTTTTTTGGGTTTGATTTGCTCTTCTCAGGTTTGCCTTGGAACCATTTGCCTGGAGCTTGTGTGCACTGCACTCCTGGCCTGTCACAGCAAAGTTTCTGCTGGCAGAATTCTAAACTCTCCTTTCTTGGCTGATATATTCCAGCCATTGATTTTTACCCTGGTGTTTCTTTTTCTCTCTCAGTGTCTGCAGGGCCTGGATTTCCTCCATTCCAACCAGGTGATCCACAGGGATCTGAAGAGCTCCAACATCCTTCTGGGAATGGACGGCTCTGTCAAGCTGGGTGAGTGTTCCTGGCCAGGCACGGCGCTCCCAGGCTGCGGGTGTGGGGCTGCTTGCCAGTGGCCCACAAGTGCTGCTGGTGGCACTGCCACAAGCGCTCCTGCTGCCCCTGCAGAGAGCTCAGGGGAGGAGCAGGAGTGTCAGGAGTGGCTTTGCTCTGGCTGTGGCCCTTGCAGAGGGGCAGGAGTTGGAATGGAAATCTTCAAGGGAATCAGTAAAAGCCACTGCATGAAAGCTGAGGGTTTCTTGAAGGGTCCAGTTCCATCTTTCCTTGCCTCCAGCCGTGAGGACTTTTGCAGCTGTATTCACGACTGCATTCTCACACTGAGAGTGGGGAATCTTTGGGGTTGGTTTCCTCATTCCAGCTGCCTTTGACAGGGTTTGTTTCTGTCCTCAGCTGATTTTGGCCTCTGCGCTCAGCTCAGCCCTGAGCAGGACCAGCCCAGCTCCATGGTGGGCACTGCTCACTGGATGGCCCCAGAAGTTGTCACCAGTTCTCCTTACGGCCCCAAGGTGGACATCTGGTCCTTGGGCATTGTGACCATCGAGATGGTGGAAGGAGAACCTCCTTACTTCAAGGAAACGGCGGCCATGGTAAGAGGCAGATTCTCCAGTGTTTGCAGAGGCCTGTGAGCACAGCGTGACCCTGCCCTGGCAGGAGCAGCTGAAGGTTTCTGGACATGGGGAAGGGAATTCCCAGAGGACTCGAGCCTGAACACAGACCAATATTCTGCAGTCTCTGGCAACAATGTGCTTTGGGCTTTAAGGTGTTCAGCTCTTCTATCTGTGAGGATGACCTGAAAACGTGAAGCCAGTATCAGCTCCAATGTTATCTTGCAAAAAAGCCCGAAACGCACCCCAAAAGCCACCCCCAAACACAAGAAATCTATGAAGGAGTTTGTAAAACAGGTTTGGCGAGATTAAGTCCCTCCCGGCTCTTCTCACTGGGAAAGTTGTCTAACACGTCAAGATGATTATTTAACATGCCCAAAGTCTAACACGTTTCTTTCCTAGCCCAAGCTCCTTTCTCCATGTCACCAAGCCTGAGCTTTCAGCAACACAAACCTGTTTCTTGTCTGGCAGTTTCTGGGATGGGGCATCACAAATGAATTTCCTTGAGTGTCAGTGTCCCTGCAGAGATGCGTTTGATGTAAGAATCCTTTGAAATAACAGTCAGACCACAGTGACTCTTGCAAATGGCCTGGAACGCTGGTGTCGGTATTTGGAGAAGCAAAATCTGCTCTTTCTGATGGAAGTGCCTACTAAGAAAGCCAATGAGATTGGCTCTCCAGGCCAGATCATTTGGATGTTGCAATGGCTGTGGCTGCATCAGGCTTTGGGTTTTTTGGTTGGTAGAGAAAAATGAGCAGCATCTCTGCCAGGGAGGAAAGTGCCCCTGGAGCTGGGGCTGAGAAGCTGGGCTCAATGTGAGCACTGTGGGTGTGACGGAAGCTGGCAGAGCGCTGTGTTTGCTTTTCCTGCAGGCTCGCACTCTGATCCGGCAGAACGGGACCCCGCGGCTGCAGGAGCCCCGGCGCCTGTCGGCTCTGCTGCGGGACTTCCTCGAGTGCAGCCTGGAGTGGGACGAGGAGTGGCGCTGGTCTGCCCAGGAGCTGCTGCAGGTGAATGCCAAGCGGCTGCAGGGGAAACAGCAGCGGCAGGGAGGGGTTTTCTTCTGGGGCCCTCTCCCGTAATCTCCAGGCTGGCTGCTTTGCACGCGCAAAGCAAGCAGAATCCTCGCCCGGTTTGGCTTGGCAGGCTCCTTTCCAGGTCCTCTGCACCTGGTGCCCTCAATGGGCGCAGACATCTTCAAGCAGATCAGGTGCCCCAGAGCCCTGCCTGAGCTGAGCTTGGCTCTTTCCAGGGAGGAGGCACCTCCCACATCTCTGGGCACCTTCTGTCAGTGTGTTCCCCACTCTCCTGGTAAAAAACCAAAATTCTCCCTTACATCTAATCTGAGCCTGCTTCCCTCCCTGCAGTTCAAATCCATTCCCCTTTGTCCTGCTGCAACAGAGCCTGGGAGGAACTTGACTTTGGAAAGTAACGCTTCACTTCTTTCTTTTTTATCCTTTGGCCAGCACCCATTTTTAGCATCAGCCAAGCCTCTCTCCAGCCTGACCCCTCTGATCACTGCAGCAAAGCAACTGAAAGAGCAGCGGAGGACATGAAGCGCTTTCTCTTCTACTTGGGACAACTACTTAGTTCTGGTAGTTAGCACTGCCAGTTAGTTCTGGTAGTTAGGACAGCCTGTTTATTCTGGTTGTTGTTACACCCTGTTTGTTATGGCAGCTTTTAGAATAAAAACTCCCTTCAACCTCAACTCCCTTGACATGTGCCATCCTTCTCCCCCTGTGACTCAGCTGCACGGAGCAATGCGAGGCCACAGTGGGCCCAGCCTTGCCCAGAGCTGAGCCCCAGCAGAGGCCCGGCAGAGGCCAGAGCAGCCTCGGCATCTGCAGAGTCAGCCTGGAAGGACTTGCTTGGAGCCTTCTGGGCTGCACTCGACTCTGGGTTACAAACTGCGTGTGGCGGAAAATGCCACTGGTTCTGCAAGAGGGCAGAAGGGGCCTGGGGAAGGCCAGAAGGGCCATGGGGAAGGCTCCATGCTAGAGAAAAAACCTGCCCTGTGTTGGAGAAAAACCATGCCTTTATCCCCTTGGACAGAGGCAAGAAAATTGAATCCTAACCCAAGGCAAAGAGAGGCAGGGGAGCAGCCCCGGCCCTTCCGCTCCTGCCAACCAAAGCGTCCCTCGCCTGCTTCTGAGCCCCTGGGCGCTGGTGGCCCGTGGCTGTTGGTTTTTGTCAGGCTGGCTGCCACCAGCCCAGGACAGGCTGGGCACTGGAGGCTTCAGGTGGGGAGATGGGATCCTGGGATGCATTTGATGGCACCTGCCAGCGCAAGCAGGGGAATGGGCTCAGCCGAGGCAGCGGTGGGAAGGAGACCGCGGGCAGCCGCTCGCGCGGCGCCCTCAGGCCACGGGGAACACGGCGCCGACACGGCACAAGGAACCCGCCAGAGCCCCGTGCCGCCCCCTCCGCCCGCAGCCGGCCCCGAGCCCCGGCAGAACCGAGCGCGGCTCCCACCCGTGCTGGGGTCGCCTCCGAGATCCGCCATCGCCTCAACGGTGGTTCCCGGTCACCCCCGGGATGATCCCGGTCACCCACAGGATGTTCCAAATCGCCCCCGCTAGGATCCCAATTGTCCAAAACATGGTCCCAGTGGCTGCCACTCATGCCCTGTACGGTTCCTTTCAGTCTCTCTCAGGAACAGCTCAGTGTGGCCCCAGTCAATTCCACCACGAACCCAGTGACACCTTCTATGATTCCTTTTGCCCCTGCTGTGGTACCACTTGCTCACAGTGTAAGTCCAGTTACCCAGTGTGATTCCGGTAACCTCCAGACACTCCCAGTATCAGTCCAGTTTGATCCCTGCCACACCCAGTATGATCCCAGACATCCCCAGGACTTTGCCAGTCACTCCAAGTGATCTTGTATGACCCCAGCATGACCTCAGCATGGGCCCACCTCCTCCCAGCATGATCCCAGTTATTCCCTGCATTGTTCCAGTTTCTCCTGTTCACTCCTACGATAGATCTGATCACTCCCAGTATGATTTCAGTCAGTGTCAGGATGATCCAAACCACTCCCAATCTCTCGCAGTACATCTCAGTTGTCCCCAGCATGCTCGCAGTCATGCTCATCTGCTCCCAGTTGTCTCCAGTATGCTCCCAGTAGCCCTCAGTGTGGTCCCAGTAGATCCCAGTACGATCCCTGTTGCCCCAATTCTGCTGCCAATGGGTTCTTGTCCCAGTCCTGGCGTGTCTCAGCGTCCCAGTCTGTCCCAGCCCATCCCTCTCTGTCCCGGTCCCTTCCTGGCAACCACCACTGTTTCCCAGATCCTGCCCCCCTGCCGCGTTCCTGGGTACTGGGACCCCCCTGCATCTCCATCCTCAGCTCCGGGATGCCCTGCAGCCCCTTATCTCCCACCAACATCCCCCTGCACCCTCTTTCCCGCCTTTCCTCCTCTCCCAGACCCTTGATCCCCTGTTTCCGTGGCCTCGGGGGCCCCCAGACCCACACTCCTGGCCATCCTGGGGCACCTCACACCCAGGCCTCCCTTTCCTGGGAAACCTGAACTTGCAATGGGGCTCTTAAGCTGCTCTGGGATTTATGATCACCCAAAGGGAGAGAGAGGAGAGGAGAGGAGAGGAGAGGAGAGGAGAGGAGAGGAGAGGAGAGGAGAGGAGAGGAGAGGAGAGGAGAGGAGAGGAGAGGAGAGGAGAGGAGAGGAGAGGAGAGGAGAGGAGAGGAGAGGAGAGGAGAGGAGAGGAGAGGAGAGGAGAGGAGAGGAGAGGAGAGGAGAGGAGAGGAGAGGAGAGGAGATTTGGAATCAGAGATTGGAGTCCCAGTGCCCAGTCCTACTCCCCTGGGGATGGGAACCTCTGGTGGTGGGTTTTGTTAAGCTGT
Source organism: Chamaea fasciata (assembly GCF_029207755.1). Taxonomy (NCBI): domain Eukaryota; kingdom Metazoa; phylum Chordata; class Aves; order Passeriformes; family Sylviidae; genus Chamaea; species Chamaea fasciata. The sequence continues at coordinate 1,381,209 of NW_027094117.1, read as the reverse complement.
TTTGGAGTTGGATCCCAATGGTTCATCCCTGCTTCTCCCCCCAATAAATCAGGTACCGTCCAAAGGTATCTCCTCCCCTGTCCCTCTGTCCATCTCTCCTGACCCTGCCCTTGCTCTGGAAGCTTTGGTCAGCTGTCCATTTTCCCCCTGACCCTGCCCTATGTTATAGAGAAATACCTGTCAGTCCAGCCTGGGGTCAATCACCTTTCTGCTTCGCGCTCTCTATCCCCTAGTTGAAAGGTGGGCACACAGGCTTTGTTCGATCTCTTTTTCATCCCCCCTCTCTTTGGGAATAAAGATCTCTGAGAAACCATATGGAAAAGAGCCTTCTCTGATCCTTGCTCTGAAACCTGGACACTCCAACACCTGTTGCCGTAGAACAACAGCCTTGTTCTGCACCATTACCTGAGACTGCAAGCAGATTCAGGAACGGCCCCTGGCGCTGCCAGCAATCAGAGCTAACTGGGGATCTACCGGCCCAGGGTCAGGAACCCCTCCCCACAAGAAAAACTGGATCCACTGCTCCCGCTGCTTCCCCTGCTTTGGGACAAACCCAGCAAGTTGCAGGCAGAGTTTGAGTGCAGGGCCCCGGAGCTCAGCACAGCCCGGCCCGGGGGTCCCACAGTGCGTGGCCATGGAGGGTGTCAGGGCAGTCCGGGGAGATCCAGGGAGGTCTGAGGAGGGGACCCAGGTGAATTCCCTAATATTCCCCCTTTCCCCCTGTCCCCCTGTCCCCTCACACTCCCTCTGTCACTTTCACTTCCCCCTCTCCCAAACTGCACCACCGGGATCTGCCCGCCTCTCTCAGCCCCAGCCCTGGCTTTCAAGTGACCTGGGGACCCCCTGCAGAATGGGGGTCCCTCCTGTGTCCCCCGGGTGTTGGGTGGGGGGATGTGAGGGCTGGGCGCGCTCAGGACAGCCCCGTCCTCACAGCCAGAGGCTCTTTACTGCTCCAGGGGAGAGGTTCATATCCCATCCCAAGGTCACTCTGGTCCTGGCTCTGCTCGTGATCCTGGTCCTGGCTTTGGTGCCGGCCTTGGCTGTGCTGTCAGGTAAGGGAGGGGCAGCTGCCTCAGCCCAGCCCCTGGGGGCACAGCAGGGTCCCTATTGCCTGTGGAGGGGAATCCTGGACCTTCTCCTCTCCCCTCTGCAGGGGGAAGACAAGGAAATATTCCAGTTGTTCCTGACACTCCGCAGCTGCTGGCCTGTCCTGCTGGGTGGGTTGGGTACAATGGGATGTGCCACTTCCTCTCGAAGGATGAGCGCACCTGGGATCAGGGTCAGGCTCAGTGCTCTGAGCTCGGGGCCTCCCTGGCCGTGCTCAGGGATGAGGAAATGGTGAGTGAGGGGCTGGGAGGGTGTGGGGTGGCCGAGGGGAGCCTGGGGGCTCCTGGGCTGGGGGTGCAGCTCCCACTGCCGGCTCCTCTCCACTTCCCAGGAGTTCCTATTCCGCCTCAGCTGGAAAGTCGGTTACTGGCTTGGGCTTCGCAGACGGGGACAGCAGCTTCAGTGGGAGGACGGCAGCAGCTTCAACTCCTCGTGAGTCCCAGGGAGCCGAGCAGGACCTGGGGGGCATGTCGGGGCATGTGCGGATGGACAGGGGATGGGGCAGGAAGTGTCCTTTTGTGTGCCAGCATTGTCTCTGCTCCTCCTTGCAGGGTTCCTGTCCTGGGCGATGCAGAGTGTGTATACCTGGCTGAGAATCATTTTGGGAGTGTGACCTGCTCAAATCCAATGCCCTATCTGTGCAGCAGACCCCAAACTCGCCTGTGACAGGGGATGGACAAAGCACCTTCTCTGTGCTGGGCAATCACAGCTTTGCCCCTTTTTCAAACCCTGGGATGTCCATCCTCAGGCGCAGTGTCTGCCTTGCACTGACCCTCAGGGTCACCTCAGTACCTGATCTCATCAACATCTCACCCTCTTTGGTCTCAGGGTCACCTCAGTGCCTGGTCTCCAGGAGATGAACCTGCAGGAATAGGACGTGATGTGGAAGCTGACGTGTGGCTGCCTGTGCAGGGCCTGGGGGTTCCTTTCTCCTTCTGCAGCCACTCCAGGACTCATCCTGTTTCTCTTGCACTACACATTTATACACTAAGCCTGTATATATATGTAGGTACAACACTCTGGAAACAGATTTCAAATGCATTCTTCTAACACTGTATTTACACACTAAGCTTTTATATCTATATTGGTATAACACTGTGAATACAGACCACAAACAAGTGCTTCCATGTGGATGTGACCTTGGTTGGGGCAAGGTGCCAATAATGCCAATGTGTGATTTAACCTCACAGGTACCATTACCTTAAGGGTTGGACTCGATCCTTGTGGGTCCCTTCCAATTCAGAGCCTTCTGAGGAATGACCCTGCATGTCCTCCATCAGTATTTAGGGTGCCACTGTTGCTGCTGTTTTTGTATTCTTTATAATTTTGGGGTTTTTACTGAATGCTTGCAAAGTGCCCCCAGTGTCCCTCGTGTTCCCCCGGTGCCGGCAGCCCCGTCCCTTCCCTGCTCCCCCTCCCACGTCCCGTCCCGGCTGGCGGAGCCTTGGAGCTGCCGTGGGGGCCGTGGGGCTGCCCCGGGGGCTGCGCCCTGAGCCGGGGCCCCTTCCCAGCGCTCCCAGTCTGCCCATCCAGCCCGGAGCAGCCGGCGAGGGCTTCAGCTGGGACGGCAGGGGGGCGATGCTGAGGGGTGGGACCCACCTCGCTTGGGTTTGGTTTGCTCTTCCCAGCCTCAGGAAAAAAGATTTTTGGAAGTTTCTGCCAGAAATCTCTCCCCTCCTCCACTCAGCCCAAGGGCCTGGGGGGTTTTCCCTTTTGGGGAGAAATCAAAGCCATGCGCTGATGCTCCTAATTATGGCCAGGAGAAGTGACGGCTTTCCTCGTAGCCGGTGCCGGCGAACACGCGGGGCTGGGAAAGGCGGGCCGGGAGGTGCGGAGAAGTTTGTTTGTGTTTCCAGCTCAATCCCGACTCGGGCCCGGGCCCGTCCCAGCGCTGTTCCTCATCTGCGGCTTTCCCCTCACACAGCCCGGGGGCGGGGCCTGAGAGCGTGGGGCGGGGGTGGGCCGTGTGCAGAGCCCGCCCCTGTCTCGCTGCCATTGGCGGACTGTGGCCTCACTCCAGAATCTCGCGCGCTGATTGGGCCGAGCGGGGCCAAGCCCGGCCCCGGGGCCGCCCCCCGGGTGGGCGTGGCTCGGCAGAGGCGCCATTGGCGGAGCGTGTGTGCGGGCCCGGGAGCGGCGGCAGCGGCCGGAGCCCGGTGAGGCGGCGGCGGAGCTCGGAGGCGGCCCCAGCGCGGGTGGGAGCCGCGCTCGGTTCTGCCGGGGCTCGGGGCCGGCTGCGGGCGGAGGGGGCGGCAGGGGGCTCTGGCGGGTTCCTTGTGCCGTGTCGGCGCCGTGTTCCCCGTGGCCTGAGGGTGCTGCGGGAGCGGCTGCCCGCGGTCTCCTTCCCGCCGCTGCCTCGGCAGGAGCCGGTGCCGGAGCAGCGCTGCCTCGTCCCGCTTCCTGCGGGTAGGACGGAGGTGGCCGCCCTGTCCCCGGGGCTGTGCGGGAAAATTCCCGTGGCCAGAGGTTTGTGTCCCCGGAGGAGACCGAGGAGTCGTGTAAAAGTGACTTTATTCCTGAACAAAGGGAGAGGCCGTGCGGCGTTTGCCGTGGGGTCTCTCCAGTTGTTGTCGTACTCGACCTCCTTTTTATCCTGATTTTCCCTTCTGCATCTCCCTGTCCCTTTGTCCAGTGGTGAAGGTCCTTGGAAAGTTCCGACTTCCCGATCCGCCGCCTGCATGTCCTCGTTCATATGCACCCCCCTTTTGTAGAACATCCGATATTCATGGCTCTGTTCAGTCTTTTTTCTTCTTTTTGATGTTAAGGAATTTCGCAGGACCTTGGCTGAGCAGCAGTCCATGTCAATGAGTAACGTTTTCTGAAACTGATGGTTTTTCTCATTCCTTCCTTTCTCCAAGTCCCTGTCCCTATGTCCAAGCAGATTCACTGATTCACTCTGTTTTTTCTTGCTGGGTCCTCTTTGGTTTTGGGATTATTGTCAGTGCCCTCATTCCCTGTCCTTTTGTAGCCGTGTGTGGATCAGGAGGCCTGGCTGCCACCTGCATCCCCTTGCTCAGCTGCTGAATGAGCTGCCCTCAGCGAGGTGTGTGCACGGTCCAAAGATGAGAGTTGCTGGAGCACAACAGAGGAGAAAGAGCCTTCGTTTAACCCATGGTGTGCCAGGGAACCACGAAACCGTGTCCCATTCCCATCCTTTCCACGTTTGGACCGGCACATGAGCTGCTTTCTTATTTCCTTTGTTATCTGTTTCACCAGTTTTCTGTTGTCATCTATTTGTCAACGACATCTTGAGTCATTTAATTTTCCACCCTGTCCTCCTCCTTCTGCTAATATATAATCTGATCCCATCCCCCGGTGAAATGTTGCATTCTTCGTTTGAGTGGATTGGTGAGCCAGACTGAGGAGCTGGATCTGTCTTGTGGACGTCTTGTAATCTAATTCTGCCATTGAAATGATCAGTGGGTTCTCTGGCCCCTGATCTGAATTGGTTCGGGTTCCCTGGGGCTGGTCCATGGTGTTGCAGGATTTGTTCTGATGGCCGTTCATCTTTTCCCCATTTTTGGGTGCTCCCTCCAGCCAGGGCTGCAACAATTGATCTCTTTTTTCTAATTAAATCATCACATACTTGGATTCCCAAGTGATTTCTCTGAACATGTGGTAGCACAAACACCCCAGTGGTCTAATGCTCCCTGTGTGACACAGACAGTAAGAGCACATGTTGGAGTGGGGAGAGGGATGATTCCCCCCCTCTTATTTTAGTGAAGTTTTCACAACATTCTCCATTTGCTGTTTCCCTTTGCAGCTGAAGCAATTTGTGTTGCAGAGTCAGATCTCCTCACTGTGGGCTCTGCCTTTGGCTGTGCCAATTCCATCTGTGCCAGCAGGCAGAGCTTGGGGTGAGGGACAGAGGGAATCAGCCCAATTCCTCCCCCGGGCAAGTAGAGCCTGGTGCATTGTCCACACTTTTCCCCAGCAGTGTTAATTTGCATTTCTAAAGCTCCTCTCCTGGCTGCCTGGAAGGAAGCTTCTCTTCCAGACCAGCGATTGAATGACTCTCATGTGGTTCCCTACAATCTACTTTTGTTTTAACTGTGAATTTAACTGTTTAATTCTTTTCACTGTTTACTGTTAAAGGGTTGCTTTTAAAGCTCTTCTGGTTTTGTAAAATGCAACCTAACGGTGAACATCGAAAAACCCATACCAAAATTTTGCCATCACTAAGTGCCTTCCACAAACATACACAAAAACATTCCGAAGCCATCAAGTTTTTTCTGCTTCTTCTCCTAGGACTAAAAATTGTTTCTCACACCCCTGGTCCAAACATTACTGACAATTTAAAAGTAGGATTATTATGAGAGATTATTCTGATGGTGCAATCGTTTCTCTGAAACTGCGAGAAAAACAGTAATTCTCCAATAATACATTTAGTGTTAGAGAGTCAAGGCATTACTTGCTTTTGGCCAGGATGTGCAACAGAAACCATTTCATCTACACGTAGCCTGGGTGTGCAGCAAAAATCATTCCATGACACGTGAGTTTTACTGGATTTTCCCTAAACTTTCTACAGTCTGACCCACAGATCCAGCAGAGGATCTGTGGGCAGGCACAGGGGCTTCCCCCGCTGTGGAGCCCTGGCTGCTGCTCCGGTGCCTTCAGTGCGGGGTCAGTCGTGGCCTGTTTAACATCCACAGACAATTCCAATTCCTTTTGGGAGTCTGGGAGAGCCATGGCTGGGGCATCCATCATTTTCGTTTTTTCATTTTCTCATGTTTTGTTCTCTTTCTCATGTCCATACCATAACATTGAGGCTGTCTGGGGTTAAAATGTCACACAATGTTCTGGGTAGAACAGAGAGTCCTCAATCCAGTCCTCCAATTCCTTATTAATCCTCAGAATTGTTGCAGCTCCTTTTTATCCTGGGTAAAGTTACTTCTGAGATTCCCTTGACCTTCTGTTGGTCAATTCACTACAAACTTTCAGTCAAATAATGCCCCAAATATTTAACTTCTTTCTCCACCTTTTGCGCTTTTTCTTTCAAATACTCCAAAATGCTTTTTAGCCTGAAAATGGAGCCATTCCACAGAGGCTTCTTCTACCACTTCGTGTCCTCCTGACTGGAGCAAGTCATCCTCATCCTGCATTATCCCTGTCCCTGGGGGTGAGGTAAATTCTTTTGATATTTTCTGCAAAGCTTGCCCGAATAAGGTTGGTGCTTCTGTGCATCCCTGCAGAAGGACCGTCCATGTCTTTCCCATTTTCCCTTCTCCCTCTTGTTCCCACTCAAAGGCCAAATCCTGTTCAGCATCCTGTGTCAGTGGGCATCCCCCAAAGCATCTTTTACATCAAATCCTGAATGGCAGCAGTGTGAGGAGGGAACCTGGTTCCAGGTGGTGTAAGGATCTGAGACTGTGGGGTGCCTGGGTTTGATAATCTCATTTCTTCTTAGGTCCTGCACCATTCTGTGGATTCCATCTGATTTCTTGGTTGGCAGCATAGGAGGAGCATTATAGGGAGAGATGCCTGGCTCCCAAAACCCTGCCTTGAACAGGGGCTGGATAACAGGCTGTACGCCCTTCCTTCCCTCCCTTGGAACAGGGGATTGCTTTTAGACACCACTTGTCCTGGTTGCTGCAGAGTCATTTGGAGAGGCTGGGTATCTGATTTTCCCTCTTTCCCTGCCGCTGCCCACACTTGTGGGTTCACTTCAGCACAGGCCTTGCCAGACATTTGACACAAAGGTACCACAGAACTGGCCTCTGTATCATCTTTTACAGTATTAATTTGCATTCCCAGTTTAGCCATCAAATGCCTTCCCAGTAAATTACAATCACAATTAGGAACAAGTAAAAATTCCTGCATTTCAAACCCATCCCCCACATCTGCCGATAGTGGTTGACTAAAACACATCTGCTCATCTTTCCCACTTGTCCCTGAATAATCAAAGACATTTTTGGGATTTATCAGTTCCTTAAATCCGGCTTCTGCTTATCAAAAGGGAAGTCTATCTGTCTTACTTCAGCAATATCTGGTTTAACTAAAATCTTTAATTCTTCAAAATTAATGTTACAAGAGCAGCAGGCTGCGTGGTCAGTTAATATTTTCTGGAAGTGATGCCTTCTTCTGTCCCTTCCTTATGTCCGAGTGCCTGGCCCTATCCCCAAGCAGATTCGCAGCATCTGTTTGTAAAGACACTTTCCTCTTCTCCCTTTCATGGGGGTTCCCCGTTTGCGGGACATCCCCCCTGGAGCAGGGTGTCCCCCGTTGCTGCAGCCCCACCCCTCGGGCAGGCTCAGCCAATGGGAGCGTGCGGCGCTGATGACTCACCAGTTGCCAGGTAGACCCGCAGGTCCCAGCGGTGCCCCCCTGGACCCCACGTGCGCCCCGCCCTCGGCCCCAGCGCCCCCGCGAGGGGAATTTGGGGAGGTGGGAGGGGGGAGGTTTTGCGAGGGGCTGAATCTTTATATTGTGGAAAAGTTTTTGTCTGAGTCTCGATGTGTGGGGAGTTTTTGATCTGTGTCGATGTTTGGAGGACTTCTAGGCTGAATCTTGGTGTTTTGGAGGTTTTCACAGACACAAGGTGGCCGCTGACTTTTTGAGAATAAATTGGGCAAGGAGGAACCCCCAGCCTAAGGTGCTCTCCTCTTGTTTTCTCCCTAAACCAGGATCTGTCATTCCCAAGGAGTGCCCAGATGGAGAAGGAGGAAAAGCCCAGGACATCCCGCAGGAGGAGGGGCTGCAAACCCAGCCCAGGGAGCTGCGAGGAGGAAAGACCCGCCCTGTGCCAGGAGGGCGGCCGGAGATCCAGCCGGAGCTCAGAGCTGGTGGAGAAGCCTCATGGAGGGGAGAAGCCCCACAAGTGCCTGGAATGTGGGAAGGGTTTCAGCTACAGCTGCCACCTGATCCGGCACCAGAGGATCCACAGTGGGGAACAGCCCTACGAGTGTGGGGAATGTGGGAAGAGCTTCAGCCACAGCAGTAACCTGAGGAGACATGAGAGGATCCACACTGGGGAAAAACCCTACAAGTGTGGGGAGTGTGGGAACAGCTTCAGGAACAGCTCCGCCCTGTGGAAACACCAGATGATCCACACTGGGGAAAAACCCTACGAGTGTGGGGAATGTGGGAACAGCTTCAGAGACAGCTCTACCCTGTGGAAACACCAGATGATCCACAGTGGGGAAAAACCATACGTGTGTGGGGAATGTGGGAGGAGCTTCAGAGACAGCTCCAGTCTCGTCCGGCACCGAGTGATCCACACGGGGGAAGGGCCCTACACCTGCTTGGAATGTGGGAAGAGCTTTGGATTGTGCTCCGACCTGAGAAAACACCAGCGCATCCACAGCTGGGAGAGGCCCTACGAGTGTCTCCAGTGTGGGAAGAGGTTTGCAAGGAGCTCCACTCTCCTCTTACATCAGCGGATTCACACGGATGAGAGGCACTTCCGCTGCCCCGACTGCGGGAAGGGCTTCAACCGCAACTCACACCTCACTGTCCACCGGCGCATCCACACCGGGGAGAGGCCCTGCAAGTGTCCTGAGTGTGGGGAGAGCTTCTCAGACAGATCTAAAGTGACCAGACACCAACGGAGGCAGCACTAAGGGAAGCCCTGCGAGTGCCCGAGTGCGGGAAGAGCTTCGTGCGCTGCTCCAGCTCCATCCCCCATGGGAGGATCGGCGTTGGATGATCCCCAGTGACCCCCGTTGGGCAGAGCCCTGGTGATCCGTGGTCCTGGTGATCTGTGTTGGGAAGAGATGTGGCTGAGGGGGCTCCACATCTTCCTGTCTCCCTGTGGGCACCTGGATGAACACAGGGGCAGGAACATCCATCGGGACACAGACCGACATTGGGAATTCCTTGGGGAGAGCAGATTTGTTGACTTTCAACCCCAGAAAATCTTTTGTGCTCAGTCCTATCTTCTGGGGGCATCAAGGAATGCTGGATGGTCTTGGAGGTAATTTCCAGTGTCAGGATTCCACGATTTTGCTTTCCTGTTGCCCATGGGTGTTTTCCACAGACAAATGGTGATGAACTGGGGCAAAGACCATGACTGTGGAGGCAGTGGGGTGGAAACCGCTCCAAAAAAGGTTCTTCCCTCCCACCCAAGCATGTGGATCCTCAGCTGGCACAGACAGGAATATCCTTTTCTTTTGGCCTTGATTTGCTTTTCATTTCTCTTCATGCCTTTTAAATGTCCAACACTGGGGTAAAAATAAAGACGTTGAACTAAGACCTGGGTGGGGACATAAGACATGGGGAGTGACTTTGGGACACATGGACATGGAGGGTGACGTGGCCATTCATGGGGACATGAGGGGACACGGGCACAGATGGAGACGTGGGGGACAATGACAAGGATGGAGACACGGTGGGGAGAGAGCCATGGGTGAGGACATGGTGGGACGTGGCCAGTGGCAAGTGGGGACATGGCCATGGCCGGTGCCATGGGGGGAACTTGCAGGGGCTGTGGGGGATGCTGGGTTTGAGGGAGTTGAGGGTTCCTGGGAGGGCCTTGGGGCTTGCTGAGGGCTTTGGGGACCCCAGGCCCAGCAGCTCCGGCTGCGTTGGGAGACCCTGGTGGAGGTTCTGGAGCAGCTGCTCAAGGACCTCCTGACCTGGACCCCCAGCCGGGCATTGGGCTCCTGGAAAGGAATGAACGTCCTTGTCCCCAGGAGGGAAATCCCAGCACTCCCAGGGTGTCGTGGGCAGCTGAGAGGCCACAAAAGGGAGGGGAAAGCCAGTCAGAGCTGTCCCCCCTAACAACTGCACCCCAAAAATCCCAAACTCAGGGATTCCTCCCAGAAAAAAAGCTGCCAGGAGCTGCCTGAATTCAGGGAAAGGGGGGATGGGACCCCCAGACTGAGCAGGAAGGGCCTGGAACCCCTAGAACCAAGCATGGGGAGATGGTGGTGGGGGATTGGGGGGCAGTGGGGAAGAGGTGGAAGAGTGGGGGAAATGGGGGGCCTGGGACCCCAAAAGAGTGGGGGAGGGGTTGGGACCACCAGATTGCTTTGGGAGGGGTCCTACTCTGTCAAGCTGTTCGTGGGTATAGGGTCTTAAATGGCCAAGAGCATTTTCTGGGTATTACGAGTTGTTTATTATATAAATGCATCGATCCAAAAAGCAGGAGTCCTAAGTATGTAGTCTTACTAAAAGTTGCAATACTTAAAGTCCCAGTGGGGCGTAGAAGCAGGTTAACAGACAGTTCCAACGTCGGGGGCAATAACTTACTAACAAGGAATCCCAGCCACGGGGGGAAGGCAGATTGACAGGGGCTCCCAGCCAGAAGGAAAAGGCAGATTCCTGGCCCAGAGTCCCATTTCGAGCAGCGCTCTCTGCAGCAGTGGCCGCAGCAGCAAAGGCTTCAGCTGTAACAGCGGCAGCAGCAGCAGCAGCTGCACCCCCCAAGTGGTGATACCTGACAAAGTCCTGGCCACGGCCCCCTGGCCACGGCTCCCTGGCAGAGCCCCGTTGTCTCTTGTTGTAGATGGCAGGAGGATGGATCCGTCATTGAAGAATCGATGAGTCGATGCCATTGCCCCCGAAACAGGATTTTTATCCATGAACCATAAATGCATATTCATATCCTTATCTATAGGTTTTCCAGTTAAATAAGAACACAATTCTAAAACATTCTTTCTACACCAATCTAAACTTAATTTTGAAAGTATTTAAAACTGGGAAGGATGGTATCAATCCTTACACAAAGGCATATAGCATATCTATTAACATAAAAAGTTCTATCATATAACGTATCTATTAACGTAAAAGGTTCTATCTCACTCATGTAAAAATTGTACCTTTTCTGTCTAGTTCTGTGAGCGATGTTTTTGTTATGTGTAAAGCCAAATCACCAGGCCTTAGGGCTCTGGGCTCTGTGCTAGTGACGCACGCCCTCAGTCACCGGTGTCCCACTGGCTCCAGGGGGCACAGCCGTGCTGCGCCAGGAGTGGGGAACTGCCCTGGCATTATCCTTGCCACGGGCAGAACCTTAGAGCCACCAGCTCTAGGACCCTGTGCCAGACGGCATTGAGGACCAGGTAAAGGAGGAGACGGAGGCTCTCGGTCTGAGGTTCCAGCAGGGTAGGTTTATTGCTGAAGGGTTCAGGAGCTGAGGAGAGCTGCCAGCAGGAGTGAACACGGTTTTTAAACAGGGGTGGAACAGTGGGTGGACACAACAGCATGACCAATCAGAATTCAACAGGGGAGGAGTGCCGGGAGGGACTTTCAAAGCCCACAACCAATGGGGTGGTAGAGGGGGTGGATACAATTTGAACTGACTAATAGGGCTTCGAGGATTAGGGGAATTGCAGGGAGGGGGCACGGCAAGGGGTTGGGACAACCAGGGCTTGACAGAGAGGGTTCTGGAGGAGGGGGTAGGATTAACTTGCTAGATAGAAAAAGGGAGGGAACGACCTTAGGGCTGAACCAGCTCCGGGAAGAACGGTGGGGAACTCAGGTACAAACCACTGGGAGAAACATGCACCACAACATGCTAGCCAGCAAATTCTTAAGGCACTTAGAGTCTGTTTACTTAAAACTAAAGTCTAAACTACATATTTATGTGGTTTAATATATTTTAATTTCTCTAAAGGCTTTAATTCAATCCCTGTATCTTTCTCCCTCCCTGGAGAACCCGGGGGGGGGGGGGGGGGGTGCACTTCGACATCTCCTTGTTGATTCATGTAGACTCCCTTAATAGCTTTAATTTTTTGTTGAGTGCATTGGAGCAAACAAGGCATCATGATTCGCTTAAATGTGCAATCCCATTTTTAGAAATCTTTTCATCCATGATGTCAAATTCCCTCCATCAAACAGGCTATCTAACCAAGTCCCATTGATAAAAACAGGGCAGGAGACCTTTCCTCTTTTTTAACACCCTTATTGGTATCAGCTCGGGGTGGGGGCCCGACGGGTCGCGCGCACACCGCCGCTGCTCCCAGAAGCGACTCGGAGGAGGAGGTGTGCAGCTCTTCCCACTGGAGTGCAATGCAGGCAGAGCCGGGACTTCTGTCCTCGCGGGAACACCCGGAGTCGCTGTTGGCTCGAAAGTCCAGGGGTGTCTCTCTGGGTCAGTCTCATGCTGGTCATGGCGGGGAGGGCAAAGCTGGGGGATGATGCCCCTCTTTCCCGACTGCAACATGTGCTCTTTGGTTTTCCATTTCAAGCATTGGCTCGTTGTCTGTCAGGGTTTTCTGTCAGGATGGTGTTGTGCCGGTGGCTGATTTGCATTCACGTCCTGTCACCATCCTGGGGAGCAGCAGGGCCTGACCGAGACTGGACGGAAAGGGAAACACTTACAGGGGGTTACCGGGGACACTGAACTGCCAACACAGAACACTGAACTGACAACCTGGAACTCAGCAACATGGAATACTGAACCACAACTTCTGTCATTTCTGGGGTAGGGCTTATTTATCTCACCATCATTAACTCCAATTTTTGATACACCTTCCTTAAGTTGTTGTATGCTTTTGCGGATAGATTCTGAGTGATCAGACAAATTCATACAACACATTCCCTCAAAATCTTCACATCCATGTCCCTGTGCTAATAAAAGAAAAATTGCAGCCCTTTTTTACAAAATTGCGTGCCTGTTACTTAATGCAAGAGAAGTAAAATTGAACTCCTTACTCAGCCAACGCCCCAATTTACATTGGGTGTTAGCAGAGTAAGTTTTCCAATGCTACGTGGTCCACCTACAATATGTGCTGGGATAGCAGGCTAAGTTCTGTCATCACGAATAAAAATATTTGTCATGGCAATTGATAGGAAATGTTACTGATTGCAGACTGCACTAAAGCAGTATGATTACATCAAAAGCTCTGATTTTTATATATATCATGATAGGGAGAAATATCTTTAACCAAAGCTTGATTTTTTTCCTGTGTAATTAAATTTGGCACAAAAGGTCATTTTCACGGAACCAAAGATTTCTAATTTTTAAGGTTCGAGAGATGCCTTGGGAAGGTGAGGAACCCACCAATCCCACTCATCTACTGGGGTCCAAGATCCTATATAGCTGTTTCTATATATATATACCTTGCATGGCTTCATCAATTTCTTTTGGAATTGGCCAGTTGTCCACTGGTATACCAACTAAACTGGTGGAAAATGGTTTTTCTGGGGTTGTGTAAGACAAACATAGTATCTAAACCTTAAGCATTAGCTAAAGCTACCCAAATATTTGTTCTAGGTTGACTAATGGGTAAATCTGTGCTACTAAAAGCAAGCAAAGCAAAAGAGCAAAAGCATACAATTGATCCCCATGCTGACCAACAGAAGGTTCTACATTACTACTGATTCCCACACTAAATCCCAAAGTTCACAGCCTCCAATGGCTGAAGCACACGACAGCAGGTGCAAGCTGGAGTCTCTGCACAGTTCACGTCTGTGTGCTCTCTTCTTTGCCTGCAGAGTGGTCAGTGTTTTTCTGTGCTTGATATGTCCTTCACATTCTTTGTTGGAATAATTCACCTGGGTTCTAAATCTGCAGAAATAGAAGCAAGCCCCTTTGCCCCAAGTTAATAGAGAAAGTGGACCTTCAATTTGTCCTGTCTCTGGATTTCTGAGCTAAAGGATTTTCTTTTGATTTTCCCTGTGTACCAATGTACAATTGGACTTAAAGATATATCCACTGACAGATGGATATTTTGTATTTCTCAAAAAATGAGTATTTGATAAGATTTGTTTACTATAATCACAAGCTCTTCAATCCTCATGAGTTGACTGCTCCTGTAGATACAGGGGGTTGCACCAGCTGATAGACTGCACATGTATTTATGTTTGCTTTAATTTGGTACCTGGAAATACAAACACTGCATAAGTGCATAGGTACTCTGAAAAAATGTATGACTCTTAAGAACTGATAGCAATCAGGAAAAATTCAGGTATAACAATTAAGAATATTTCAGATGAAAAGCATAATTAATGGTTGTTAACGATAACACGTGTGAAATCGGATAATTATTAATTACTAAAATATTGCACTATCATCTCAGAGTCTGCAAACAGCTTATAGAATCTTTTTCCAGTGAGGACCAGGACACCCTTTCCCTGGCAAGGTGCTCAAGTGCACTCCAAAAATCGGTCCAGCTGTCTTACTTGTAAGGTCAAATTGCCAAGTGAAAGTGACTTGAATTTATTTTTGATGCAAAAAACATCGGAGCTTGTTGGCAGAACATCCATCCAGACAAAGTGAAGGGTCTGGCCAGGACTCAAGCTCTAAACTGGAGTGATGTCCCTTAAGACATTTTTTAAAACAAGGCTCTTAACAATCGACGTTATAAAATGCTTAAACAGTTAAAAAATAAAAGGAAGGATCTTGAAGTTCACATGTCTTTTGGATAATTAGAAAAAGGATATTCAAGCATATTAAAAAAATCAGCTGTAAGTTAGGAAAATTAACAAATTTACATTATATAATTAATACATAAACACTAATCATCTTAGGAAGTTGAAATAACACCTTTCTAAACTATCATATACTTATGACCTACAAAAAACCCCACTAAAACAGCTTACGACGTGGATTTGTGAAATTGTAACAAGCAATAAAACCTTTCATGAAACCAAGGATGTGGTAAACTGCATCTTCTTCCATCCCCAAACAGGTGTTTACCAATATTTCATCACAGCTGTTTCGGTCAAAGTGTCTTCTCTCTAAAAATAATTAAACTTTGCAAATAAGATGAGCATATTTTAACAGAGCTTCAGGTAATTCTAAAATCAAACAGTGCTTAATATGAATAAATTTTGACAGAGTTTTAAATTATATGAAAGAATTTTTAAATTATATGAGCTAATAAAAGTTACATGTAATAAAACCTTAAATTAATAGGATATAGACTTAATATCATCTAAATTCTATAAAAATTAAACTTTTCGAAACTTAAAAATAACCTGAATTTAACAGGGCCCAAACTTAACAGAACTTAAAACAACATAATTTAACTGACCAATACTTAGCCTATACTTAAACCAAACCACACAGAAATTAATCTTGACAGAATATTAAAATATAACTTAACTCAGACATAAATATACTAAGTGACTCCAAGTAAAATTTCACTCTACTTTACTCCCCATTGCGATAAGTTTCTGTACAATGAAGGGGCGAATAGCTGCTTCAGGTCCTTTAACTGTAATCGTGCATCTACTTTGTAGACATCCGGTGACTCCCCCAGTTTCTGTAGGAGGATCTAAAGGTGTCACCAAAGTCCAGCCCCTTGGCCAGCACAAATGAGAAATCACTGTTACCTGCGCTCCTGAATCCAGGAGACCTGTAACTCTGATTGTTTTGTTAATATAGATCAGACTACAAGTTAGGTATTGTTCTGTTTGGTAGTGGCTACTTTCCCTACGACCGGACTGAAGGAGCCTGGAAGGGATGCTAGACAGAGGTTTGGAGTGGCACTGCTTGGCATGGTGTCTTTTCTTTTTACATCTTGGACAGCAGAAAGGTGGGTTTGAGTTTTGTGCTGGCTCTGCAAAACTTTGATATGTGTCCAGGCTTCCCACATCGGAAACACAGTCTCTTGTCATTCTGTGATGTCTTGTTGTTTTGCTGAAGTGCTGAGCTGAGAACTTCAAGGGCTTTTACTGATTTTTCACCCCTTGCTTCTGCTTGAGGTGTTACCTTTAGAGCAGCAATAGTCTTTGTAATATATGGTGAAATTTCTTTTTCTCTACAAACCTAGATCATTTGATGTATAGAAGGCTGTGGATCATGCAAGGCTCTAATTATTTGTTTACTTTCTTCACTAGTATTAACAAAGGCAAAATTTTGAAGCAGATAAAGACATGCCAGGTCATCCTTGCATTGTCTCTCTATTGCATCTATCAGGCAATCTACGAATGTAAGAAATGGCTCTGATGTTCCTTGCTTTATTTCTGTATAAGTCCTTTCAGGGATTCCCACCAGCTGAGTCAACAGCAGAGCTTTGCAAACAGCATTTTCAATGTATTCATGATTCGGTGGTTTCCACCTTGATTGACACCTCCTCTGGCATCGGTAACTGGCAAAGCTAAAAGCGATCCTTCAGCCAAAATAAAGTCCTTGTCTTTGATTGCTTGGCGTCTGACTGCTGCCCAGTCTGTTAGAGACAGATGCTGAGTCCTTCTCGGAGGGTGCCTTGACTCAGGCAGAGCTGGGCGGTGTACCTGGTCAGGGGACAGAAAGTCTCTTTCCCAGTTTGAGTCTGCTATATCTGAGATAGAAGAATCCGAATCATTGTCTGAAACAATATCACTGGTGCCTCCCCTCTGATCCATAACAGCCCTCTGGTGTCTTCCATCAATGCCTTGTCCTGGTGTCCCGTCATGTTCCCTCCTCATCCCCCTCCTTGTTGACACGTTATTGTTGTGGTCCATGTCCAGTGCTGGGAGGGTGGGAGCAGCCCAGGGGGTGTGAGGAGACACTTTGGGTGACGTGGAGGGTGATGACAGCCGCAGGCACAGTCAGCAGGATGGCGTGGTGTCGGCAGGATGGTGTGGTGTCAGCAGGATGGCGTGGTGTCAGCAGGATGGCGTGGTGTCAGCAGGATGGCGTGGTGTCAGCAGGATGGCGTGGTGTCGGCAGGATGGTGTGGTGTCAGCAGGATGGCGTGGTGTCAGCAGGTGGTGTCAGCAGGATGGTGTGGTGTCGGCAGCATGGCGTGGTGTCGGCAGCATGGCGTGGTGTCGGCAGGATGGTGTGGTGTCGGCAGGATAGCGTGGTGTCGGCAGGATAGCGTGGTGTCGGCAGCATGGCGTGGTGTCGGCAGCATGGCGTGGTGTCGGCAGCATGGCGTGGTTCAGCGCTGGGGTGACGTGAATCGGATGTGCTGGGCCCCTTCCACGTTCAGGGGGATTCACGTGGCGCGACAACGGCGGCACTGACGCTGCTGGAGATGTTTTTGGCTCCGAGGCACGGTACGGGCTGGGTGGTGGGTCGGGGCGCACAGCAACTTCTGCACGGTCCCTTGTGTGCTGAGCATGGGCGGTGGCTTCCAGGGGTGTCCCCATTAACAGTGGATTTTATCCATAAACCATAAATGCATATTCATATCCTTATCTATAGGTTTTCCAATTAAATAAGAACACAATTCTAAAACATTCTTTCTACACCAATCTAAACTTAATTTTGAAAGTATGTAAAACTACAAAAAACTGCGAAGGATGGTATCAATCCTTACACAAGAACCTACGCATATACCATCTCTATTAATGTAAAAGGTTCTATCTCATTCACGCAAAAATTGTACCTGTTCTATCTAGTACTGTGAGCGATGTTTTTGTTATGTCTAAAGCCAAGTTACCAGGCCTTAGGGCTCTGGGCTACCTAGCAAATTCTTAAGGCACTTAGAGTCTGTTTACTTACAACTAAAGTCTAAACTTCTACTTCATATTTACATGGCTTAATATATTTTAATTTCTCTAAAGACTTTAATTCAACCCCTGTATCCTTCTGTCCCCCTGGGGAACCCAGTGGGGCATGCACTACATCTCCTCTCTAATCCCCAGGATGGAGCCGGGGTAGGTCGGGCTGGGGCAGCTCTGGGCTCTTGGCCCGGCCTGGGCGCCCCCCCCCTCAAATTTCCCTGGTGGCTTAGAGGGTTCCCTGCACTTTTTGGGGATCGCTGGGTGCCGTGCTGGGGTTCAGGTGTCTCCCAAGGAGTCTGAGAGTGGGGTGACATAGGGGGGACACATGGGGCTCCCCATTCTCGATCCATCCCAGGACGGTTCTGCCTCTATCGCCAATCATGGTCCACCCACAGGGTGCCCCCAGGTCCCTCCCCACTGCCCCCCCATAACTGGGACTGGGTCTAACTGGGAAGCTTTACTGGGAACACTGGGAGCAGCCGGGCAGGGACAGAGTGACAGCGGGGCTGGGGGGACACACGACCCCCCAAAAATCAGCGCGGGGACAGAGTGGGGGGTCCGGCCGGGCCCGAGGCCACGGGGAGGGGCAGCGGCCGCCAGCGGCTCAGGAGCTCTGTGGGCAGAGAAAAGGGGGTGACACCGGGCCGGGGGCCCCGGGGGGAGCACACACGCTCCGGCCATGGGGGACCACCAGCCCCGGGACCCCCCCTCACCTTCTTGCGCAGGTAGAAGCCCAGCCCCAGCGCCAGGAACACCGAGCCCAACATGAAGCCCCCAATCCCCGTCAGCATCTTGCTGCGGGCGACGTCCGGCGGCATCTCTGGAGGGGCTGTGGGGCTCAGCACCCCCCAAAACCTCTCACAGAAACCCCAAGCCCCTCCAAGTTCCCTCCTGCTTTCCCCCAGCCCACCCAGGAGCCCCTGAAACCTCCTCCCAATCCCTTCTTGGCCTCCCCACCACCCACCAAAGCCCCTCCTGTCCCTCTCGGCATCCCACAACCCCCTCCCACTTGCCTCCCAGGACCTCCAAACCCTCTCCCAGTCCCTTCCCAGCCCCTCCAGGACTCTCCCACACCCCTCCCAGTCGCTTCCCAGCACAACCAACCTCAGCCCGAGCCCCTCTTTCCCATCGCCCAGCTCCTCCCAGCCCCTCCAGCCTCACTCCGATCCCTCCCAGTTCCACCCAGCACCCCCAGACTCCCTCCCGGCGCCCACCAGCACCCCCACAACCCCATCCCATCCTCCCCAGCATCCTCCAAACTCCTGCCCAGCCCTTCCACAGCCCCCCAGCCCCTCTCCCACTTCCCACCGGCCTCTCCCCAGCTCCCTCCCAGTCACTCCCAGCACATCCCAGTGCCTCTGCCAGCCCGGCCAGTGGCTCCCCCGTAGCCCAGTGCCGGCTCAGGGGCTGCTCCAGGCTGACGTGCTCCACCTGGCACGTGTAGGTGAGCCCGCGCCGGGGCGGCGTTTCCAGCAGCACCAGCAGCTGGTGGGTCCAGTCCCCGTTGGGGACCACGTCGGTGGCCACCACGTGTCCCGACAGCTCCTGCTGGCCCTGGAACCACCTCACCTGGATGTGGGCGGGGTAGAAATCCATCACGGAGCACAGCAGGCCTCTGGGGCCGGCCTGGGAGCTGAAGGGCAGCAGCGAGATGGAAACGCTGGGGGGCACTGGGAGAGAGCGGGGACACACTGGGATCAGCTGGGGGGAACTGGGAGAGAGAGGGGAGGGGCGGTGTGGGCTTGGGATGGACTGGGAAGGACTGGGAGGGACTGGGAATGAAGTGCGCGGCGCTGGGAAGCCGAGTCCAGCGCGGGGCACTCGGTTCTGAGAGTCAGCCTGGCAACTGGTGAGTCATCAGAGAGACGCGCTCTCATTGGCTGAGAGGCGTCATCTCCACGCGGGGCCGGGATGAACACGCGGGGGAACACTGGGATGGACTGGGATGGACTGGGAAACCACGGGTTTCACTGGGATGGACAGGAGTCCCCGGGGACGGTCCTAAGGAGGGCTGACGCCTCTGGGGTGATTCGCAGGGAGGTTTTGAGGAACTCCAGGGTCATTGCCAGGGCAGGGCCCCGGGGAACACGCTCTGCCCTACGCTCACCTTTGCGCTCCACGCTGAACGGGGCACAAATCATGTAGTTCTGCCGGCAGCAACTGTCCCCAAAACCCCGTATGTATTCCATCCATTTCGGGTCGCTGTTCCATGCCGGGCCCACTTCTCCCCCCAGGGCGTGTAGCCCACGAAGCGCCCCACGTCGCTGTCGAATATCGTGTTCTGCTCCCGGCTGTAGATGTGACGAACCTCACTTTCTCCGTGCCGTTAATGAAGTGACACTCGGTCTTATGCACCTCCTGGAACACCGCTGAGTGTGCAGGACACAGGTCAGGGGGTGCCCCCCCAGCACCCCCAGAGCTCCGGGGGCCACCCCGGATCCCCACTCCGCACCCCTGTGCCCCACGGCCGCCATGGGACCCTCCTGCCCGCACTGCCGCTTCCTCTTTCCCACCCTTCCCCCACTTCCCCTTTCACACCCTCTCCCTTCCCCTCCCACCTCCAGCCACGCCGCAAATCTATTTTGGGGTCCCGTTCCGCTTATTTGCGCTTTTCCCGCCTTTCCCAACATTTTAAACACAATCCCCCCAATTTCCAGCCCTCTCCCGCTCAGTTTTCGTATCCCACCCTCCCCTTTTCCCCTTTTTCCCACCCTCTCCCAGCCCTCCCTCACCTTCCCCCGACCCTCAGCCCATGACGCTCTTCCTTTCGGGGGTCCCCTACTCCTCCTCCCCCGGCTCCATTCCGGGCTCCCCCCTTTGCCCCCTTCTCCCCCCCTGCCCCACCGCCTCCCGCCCCCCGCTCACCCGACAGCCCCGCGCCCGCAGCCGGGGGCGCTCCCAGCACCACCAGTGCCACCAGTCCGGCCCCAGCTGCCGCCACTCGCCCCATGGCCAGCGCCGGCCAGGGGCCGCCAGCCCCAAAGCAGCCGCGCTGCCCGGGGAGCACCGGCCCGGACACAGCGCGGGCTCAGCAGCAGCAAAGCCGCGCGCTCTGATTGGCCGAGAGCACTTTTGGGAGCCGATTTTCCCCAGGCTCTACCCGGCCAGTGATGAGGCCCAAAAACACCAACTCGCGCTCTCATTGGCTGCAGCGCGCCCCGCCCGTGTTGGGATTGGCTGAGCGGGTTCCGGGCCGCCGCAGCCCCACCCCGGGGTTTTTTGGGTGGTTTTGGGGGTTTTTGGGCACGGCGGAGCCCCGGGCTGCGGGGCAGGTGGGAGCTCAGGTGTGGCCAGAAATGTGTCGGCAGGTGCGGCGCGGGATGTGGGCGGTGCCCGTGGCCAGGGCTGAGGCCGGCCCGGTGCCGGGCACCCACCAAAGCCGCTCTGTCCCTGCCCCCGCAGCCGCGCGGGGCACAGCAAATGGCACCCCGCATCACCGAGGGCCCTGACACCGCCCGTGTCACAAAGGGCCGCACCCGGCCCCCAACAGCAGAGGGACAGACTGGAAGCGCCCGGAGCAGCCCCGGCCTTGTGGCCTTGTAGCCCGTGCCGTGCCCAGAGCCCCGGGAGGCTTTGGCCACGGTGCCCCCGACAGCCCCAGCCCCGCCCCGCAGAGCCCTGGGGCTGCAGCCCGGGCTGACCCTGCGGGCCCCCAGAGATGCCGCCGGACGCTGCCCACAGCAAGGTGCTGACGGGGATCGGGGCCTTCGGGTTGGGCTTGGTCTTCCCGGCACTGGGGCTGGGCTTCTACCTGTGCAAGAAGGTGAGGGGGGCTCCTTGGGGTCGTGTCCACCCTCCCCCACAGCGTGTGTGCTCCCCCCGGGGCCCCCAGCCCGGTGTCACCCCCTTTTCTCTGCCCACAGAGTTCCTGAGCCGCCGGCGGCCGCTGCCCCTCCCCGTGGCCTCGGGCCCGGCCGGGCCCCCCTGCTCCGTCCCCGCGCTGATTTGGGGGGATCATGTGTCCCTCCAAGCCCTGCTGTCACTCTAGTCCCCACCCAGACGATCTCAGTGCTCCCAATAAAGCTTCCCAGTTCGCCCCAGTCCCAGGGAGCAGCTGGAGCAGCTGCCCCAGAACCTCCACCAGGGTCTCCCAGCGCAGCCGGAGCCGCTGGGCCTGGGGTCCCCAAAGCCCTCAGCAAGCCCCAAGGCCCTCCCAGGAACCCTCAACTCCCTCAAACCCAGCATCCCCCACAGCCCCTGCAAGTTCCCCCCATGGCACCGGCCATGGCCACGTCCCCACATGTCACTGGCCATGTCCCACCATGTCCTCACCCACGACTGTCTCCCCACCATGTTTCCATCCCTGTCATTGTCCCCCACGTCCTTATCTGTGCTCGTGTTCCCCCCGTGTCCCCATGAATGGCCACGTCCCACTCAAATGTCCATGTGGGCCCATGCCACTCTCCATGTCTCTGTCCCACCATGTCTATGTCCCCCCCATCATCCCAACCATGTCTTAGTTCAACATCTTTATTTTTACCTCAGCGTTGGATATTTTAAATGGATGAAGAGAAATGAAAAGCAAATCAAGGCCAAAAGAAAACGATTTCCCTGTCCATGCCAGCTGAGGATCCACGTGCTTGGGTCGGAGGGAAGAACCATTTTTGGAGGGATTTCCACCCCACTGCCTCCAAAATCTTGGTCTTGGCCCCAGATCATCACCATGTGGCTGCACAAGATGCCCTCGGGCAATAGGAAATCAAAATCGTGTGGAATCCCTGAGGTTGGAAAAGATCTCGAAGACCATCCAGTATTCCTTGATGCCACCAAAAGATAGGACTGAACAAAAAAAAATTTTCTGGGGTTGAAAGTCAACAAATCCACTCTCCCCAAGGAATTGCCAATGTCAGTCTGCGTCACAAGGGATGTTTCTGCCCCTGTGTTCATCCAGGTGCCCATGGGGAGACAGGAAGATGTGGATCCCCCACAGCCAGGTGTCTTCCCAACATGGATCACCAGGACCACGGATCACCAGGGCTCTGCCCAACGGGGGTCACTGGGGATCATCCAACGCTGATCCTCCCATGGGGGATGGAGCTGGAGCAGCGCACGAAGCTCTTCCCGCACTCGGGGCACTCACAGGGCTTCCCTTAGTGCTGCCTCCGTTGGTGTCTGGTCAAGATAGAGCTACTGGAGAAGCTCTTCCCACACTCAGGACACTCGTAGGGCCTCTCCCCAGTGTGGATGCGCCGGTGGACAGTGAGGGTGGAGTTTTGCTTGAAACCCTTCCCGCAGTCAGGGCAGCGGAAGGGCCTCTCCTCCGTGTGAATGTGCTGATGTTTGAGGAGATTGGAGCTCCTTGCAAACCTCTTCCCACACTCAGGACACTCGTAGGGCCTCTCCCCGGTGTGGATGCGCTGGTGTTTTCTCAGGTCGGAGCACAATCCAAAGCTCTTCCCACATTCCAAGCAGGTGTAGGGCCCTTCCCCCGTGTGGATCACTCGGTGCCGGACGAGACTGGAGCTGTCTCTGAAGCTCCTCCCACATTCTCCACACACGTATGGTTTTTCCCCACTGTGGATCATCTGGTGTTTCCACATGGTAGAGCTGTCTCTGAAGCTGTTCCCACATTCCCCACACTCGTAGGGTTTTTCCCCAGTGTGGATCATCTGGTGTTTCCACAGGGCGGAGCTGTTCCTGTAGCTGTTCCCACACTCCCCACACTTGTAGGGTTTTTCCCCAGTGTGGATCCTCTCATGTCTCCTCAGGCTACTGCTGTGGCTGAAGCTCTTCCCACATTCCCCACACTCATAGGGCCGTTCCCCACTGTGGATCCTCTGGTGTCGGATCAGGCGGCAGCTGTAGCTGAAACCCTTCCCACATTCCAGGCACCTGTGGGGCTTCTCCCCTCCATGAGGCTTCTCCACCAGTTCTGAGCTCCGGCTGGATCTCCGGCCGCCCTCCTGGCACAGGGCAGGTCTTTCCTCCTCGCAGCTCCCTGGGCTGGGTTTGCAGCCCCTCCTCCTGCGGGATCTCCGGGGCTTTTCCTCCTTCTCCATCTGGGCACTCCTTGGGAATGACAAATCCTGGTTTAGGGAGAAAACAAGAGGAGAGCACCTTAGGCTGGGGGTTCCTCCTTGCCCAAGTTATTCTCAAAAAGTCAGCGGGCACCTTGTGTCTGTGAAAACCTCCAAAACACCAAGATTCAGCCTAGAACTCCTCCAAACATCGACACAGATCAAAAACTCCCCACACATCGAGACTCAGACAAAAACTTTTCTACAACATAAAGATTCAGCCCCTCGCAAAACCTCCCCCCTCCCACCTCCCCAAATTCCCCTCGCGGGGGCGCTGGGGCCGAGGGCGGGGCGCACATGGGGTCCAGGGGGGCACTGCTGGGACCTGCGGGTCTGCCTGGCAACTGGTGAGTCATCAGCGCCGCGCGCTCCCATTGGCTGAGCCTGCCCGAGGGGTGGGGCTGCAGCAACGGGGGACACCCTGCTCCAGGGGGGATGTCCCGCAAACGGGGAACCCCCATGAAAGGGAGAAGAGGAAAGTGTCTTTACAAACAGATGCTGCGAATCTGCTTGGGGATAGGGCCAGGCACTCGGACATATGGAAGGGACAGAAGAAGGCATCAGTTCCAGAAAATATTAACTGACCACGCAGCCTGCTGCTCTTGTAACGTTAATTTTGATGAATTAAAGATTTTAGTTAAACCAGATATTGCTGAAGTAAGACAGATAGACTTCCCTTTTGATAAGCAGAAGCCGGATTTAAGGAACTGATAAATCATGAGGCCTGTCAACTTATGTTTGTGTATTCTGACTAATCAATAGGCTTCAAGAAGGACAATGAATTCATAAATCAAATACTCCTGGGAAAACAGGATTCAGTTGTCACACAACACTAAAAGGTTAAAAAGTCAAAGCGAAGAAGACTCACTTACTCCATCATTTTGAGACCTTGCCCCATAAAAAAGACCACTGACCCATTTCAAAGAACAAACCACGCATGCTTAATAGCTTTTGGCTAATTACCATACGAAGCGGGGAATGGGATGTACTAAAGTCATGAATATACACTTGCGTTTTGGGTATTCAATCCTTCTGTACATAGAAGGACCCTGTGATCTTCTGTAGGTGCGCGTGTGTTTGGGAGCTATCCCGCACGCTGCCCGGCGTCGTCATTAAACGTACACTTCCTAACTTTAAACTGTTAGAGAGTCTTTTGTCCGTCATAGTTGGATATCGGCATTAGGGCGATATTCATATTTTTTTAATAATTCACTCTGCCAAGGTCCTGCTAAATTCATCAACTGCGACAAGAAGAACAAAGACTGAACAGAGCTGTGACTATCGTTATCTATACAGAAGTGGGGTGCATATTAAGGGAGGTATGTCGTAGGTGGATTGGGAAGTCTGTACCTCTCAAGTTCTTCAGCCAATGGGGAAAAGAAGTAAAGGAAAATTAGGATGAAAAGGAGGCTGCGTTCTCCAACAATTGGAGAGATCCCATGGGAAATGTCCCACGGCCTCTCCATGTTTTTATGAATGAGATTACTCTTACAGGACTCCTCTGTCTACTTTGTGGACAGAAACCCCTGGTGATGTCAATTTTTCCACACACCTTGGGGCTCCTCTGGAATTCCTTCCACCGTCCGGGGCGGCGGGCAGTGAGTGGAGCTGAAGGTGCCTCACCCAGTTTGGGTGATCGGCTCCCTGGGGTGGCGGCGGCACCGGGGGTTTGACTGGGGACCCCAGAGTGTCCAGGAGACAGATCAGCAGTGACACATCAGGGGGGTCTGTGAAGAGTCGGCAGGGAGAGAGCACTGAAAATCTCATCAGTGAGGACACTGGGATCTTCAGGGAGTGAACATGGCAGGGCACCCATGGAGGGTGGAAAAGGGAAAGCCAGGAAGGCGTCCTGGCAAAAGGGATCACGATCGCAAAATAACTCTGAAGGGTCCCTTGGGAGAATGCTGAGGTAGTTTGCCCAGAGTTTTACCTTTCATGTTTTTCAGATTCTGCGCTGCATAGGGGTGTAGTTCTGAGCCTCAGATTAAGTGCTGCTAAACTCTCATTACAGAGTAGGTACACAAAACAAATCCTTTTCCTGCTGAAGACCAAGGAAAACAAGCACAACTTTCAAGCCCAAATACATAAAAAACGGTGGACTAAAGAGACAAACAAGGAGCACGACACCTCACGACCTGAGGCTGTGGTTGGACAACTGGGCTCCAATATGCAAATGGCCCAAACTTAACAAAATTTAGGACCTTGTGACCAGTCGTCCATTTTGCGACCATTCTACGTCCCCCTGGAGTGTAGCCCTGGTCAGGCTCCTGCCCTGCCCAAGGTGTACCCTAAAGAGCTTTCAATAAATATCGACTTTATTCTCTAGCTCTGTGCAGTCCCTGTTACAGTTCAGCCTTCCCAAGGCATCGTTCTCCCAGAGGTAATTAAGGACATGGACACCCAGAGGGGCAATAAGGGAGGTCGAGAAAGGATTTAGACAACAGGGGATGGATGGTGTTGGTGTGCTGGGTGAGGGTGAAGGGGAGGGTGCAAGAGTTTGATCAAGGCAAGAAGCAGCAGGAGGAATCTCTGCGGTAAGAAAAAAGATGATGGAAAAGAGGAGGAAGAGAGAAATACTGAGGACTGGGACATTTTTCAGCAGGGTCTTATCCTCTAAATTTGCCAGCTGCTGCAGATCCTTTGTGCCCCCAGTTTCCAGGAGAGGAAAACAAGGAGGTCAGGATCCCAGGGAGTTTCTCCATGCTGGGGGGCGGCAGCAGCGGGCGCAGAGGTGCGGCACCGGGAGCACGGGCTGGGGGCCTGTGGGGAGCTGTGGGGCAGCCGGGGCTCAGCAGGAAGGAAGGAACAGCTGGGAAATGTGGATTACTCCGGGAAGGATCGAGATTCTCCTTTAAGGATTTTGTTTGGGTCGCTGGAGAAAGGAATGACTCTGCAGAAAGCTCAGCAGCTGCCAGAGGAGGAGCACCCACAGGCACTCAGGGGGGCTGCAGGAGCGGCACAAGAAGCCCCTGGAGCACTTGGGCACAAAGGCACAGCAGGTGAAGGCAAGAAGGGAGGAGGAAAAGGCCAAGCTGAAGGCAAAGGCCATGGCAGAGTTTCTACAGCCCCTGAGGGATGAACCCCAGCGCCCAAGGGGGCCCCAGCACCGAGGGGACGGGCTCGGCCACAAGCACCTGGCACAGGCATTGCCCTCCTCGGCGGGGGAGAGCCCACCCAAACAGCCCCTGGCAAGGAAGCAGGGTTCCATCTGCAGGCCACAAGGACACTGCAGGCACACACAGCAGCACCCTCAGCAGGAGCAAGTCCACCCCTGCATGGACATGGATTCCTGGGGCTGCCAGAGCTCCCATTCCACCAGGGACCCACCACACTGCAGCCCTTGACAACATTCAGGCTGGGGCTGCATCCACACGAGGCCTTTCCTCATACACACAGGGGCCTCTCCATCCGCTCTGGATCTTAGACCTAAGGGGGGAAAATCCCAAAAATGTCCTTGATTATTCAGGGGACAAGTGGGAAAGGTGAGCAGCAGTGTTTTATCCAACCACTATCGGCAGATGTGGGGGATGGGTTTGAAATGCAGGAATTTTTATTTGCTCCTAAACGTGATTGTAATTTAATGGGGAGGTATTTGATGGCTATATTGGAAATGCAAATCAATATTGTAAAAGGTGAAACACAGGCTAGTTCTCTTGTACCTTTGTGTCAAATGTCTGGCAAGGCCTGTGCTGAAGTGAACCCACAAGTGTGGGCAGCCCCAGGGAAAGAGGGAAAATCAGATACCCAGCCTCTCCAAATGACTCTGCAGCAACAAGGACAAGTGGTGTCTAAAAGCAATCCCCTGTTCCAAGGGAGGGAAGGAAGGGCTTACAGACTGATATTGAATCCCTGTAATGCAGGATGTGGATGACTCGCTTCAGTCAAGAAGTGGTAGAAGAAGCCTTTGTGAATTAGCTCAATTTTCAGGCTAAAAAGCATCATGGAGTATTTGAAAAAAAACCAAAAAAACCCAAAAAAACCCCCCCAAAAAAGCGCAAAAGCTGGTGAAAAAAGTTAAATATTTGGGACATATTTTGACTGAAGGTTTGTGGTGTATGGACCCACAGAGGGTCCAGGGAATCTCAGAAGTAATGTTACCCAGGACTAAAATGGAGCTGGGACAACTCTGAGGATTAATGGGGAATTGCAGGACCTGGATTGAGGATTCTCTATTGTATCCAGAACATTGTGTGACTTTTTAACACCAGACAGCCACAATGTTGCAGTATGGACATGAGAAAGAGAATAAAACATGAGAAAATGAAAAAATCCCCAAATGATTGATGCCCCAGCCATGGCTCTCCCACACTCAGAAAAGGAATTGGAATTGTCTGTGGATGTTAAACAGGCCACGACTGACCCCGCACTGAAGGCACCGGAGCAGCAGCCAGGGCTCCACAGCGGGGGAAGCCCCTGTGCCTGCCCACAGATCCTCTGCTGGAATCGTCTGCCTGGGCACCTCCTGGGGCATCTCCACACACTGGGGGCCAAGCCTTGCTGCCACTGCTGGAGCTTCAGTGGTTTCTGTGCCTGCACTCGCCACAGGGCTGGGGAAGACAACGGGAGAATTCCACTCTGGCTCTCAATCACACTCACACACTGGGCTGGATGCGATTACATTGTGGGAAAACATACCGGCTTTAAATTTAGGGGGTTTTGAATTTCTCCACTCAGGCTTGGTTTGCCTTTGCCCTGGGGAAAGGAATTTTAGATGATTTTTTTAAAAGGGATGTTACACCACTCAACAGAGATGAGTTTAACATCTCAACAGACTGGGAATAGCCCAAAAGACACCCACAGAGATAACGACCAGCAACAAAACACCAACGACCATCAGCAAACAGCAACCAACATCTACCCCAGACACTGCCCCTGGAATAGCTGGAGACACCTGGTCTGGAAAAGGCTGGTAAGGAAATCCAGGAATGCCGACCTAATTAACAGCAGAGGCAAAGAAATCCAGCTCCAATAGGAAACCAAATACTGAGAACTTCACAACTTGGAAGCAATGAATATCAAACCCATGGATTTCTATGGGTTCAGACTGTTTAACGTTTAGGGAAAATCCAGTAAAACTCACGTGTCATGGAATGATTTTCTCTGCACACCCAGGCTATGTGTGGATGAAATGATTTGTGTTGCACATCCTGGCCAAAATGAAGTAATGCCTTGACTCTCTAACACTAAAAATCTTGCTGGAGAATTTTCGTTTTTCTCACAGTTTCAGTGAAAGGATTACACCATTGGAACATTTTCGGTAATAATCCTACTTTTATGTGGTCAGTTAGATTTGACCAGGGGTGTGAGAAACAATTTTTAGTCCTAGGAGAAGTAGAAGAAATTTGATTGTTTTGGGATGTTTTTTGTGTATGTTTGTGTGAGGCTCTTAGTGATGGCAAAACTTCGGTTTGGGTTTTTCGATGTTCATCTTTAGGCTGCATTTTGCAAAACTAGAAGAGCTTTGAAGGTGACCCTTTTCCCATAAACAGTTAAAAGAATGTTGTTAGAAACAAATAAACAAAAGACAGACTCTGGGGGGACCACGTGTGAGTCATCCAAAGGCTGCTCTGGAAGAGAAGCTTCCTTCCAGGCAGCCAGGAGAGGAGCTTTAGAAATGCAAATTAACACTGCTGGGGAAAAGTGTGGACAATGCACCAGGCTCTTCTTGCCCGGGGGAGGAATTGGGCTCATTCCCTCTGTCCCTCACCCCAAGCTCTGCCTGCTGGCACAGATGGAATTGGCACAGCCAAAGGCAGAGCCCACAGGGAGGAGAGCTGACTCTGCAACACAAATTGCTTCAGCTGCAAAGGGAAACAGCAAATGGAGAATGTTGTGAAAACTTCACTAAAAGAAGTAGAGGGGAATCATCCCTCTCCCCACTCCAACATGTGCTCTCACTGTCTGTGTCACACAGGGAGCATTAGACCACTGGGGTGTTTGTGCTACCACAGGTTCAGAGAAATCACTTGGGAATCCAAGTGTGTGAGGATTTAATTAGAGAAAAGACAAAAATTGATACAGCACTGGCTGGACAGAGCACCCAAAAATGGGGAAAAGATGAACGGCCATCAGAACAAATCCTGCAACACCATGGACCAGCCCCTGGGAACCCGAACCAATTCAGATCAGGAGCCAGAGAACCCACTGATCATTACAATGGCAGAATTAGATTACAAGATGTCCACAAAATAATAACCAACCAGACACATCCAGCTCCTCAGCCTGGCCCACCAATCCACTCAAAGAATGCAACATCTCACCGTGGGATGGGATCAGATTATCCATTAGCAGAAGGAGGAGGACAGGGTGGAAAATTAAATGACTCAAGCTGCTGTTGACAAATAGATGATAACTGAAAAGTGGTGAAACAGATAACAAAGGAAATAAGAAAGCAGATCATGTGCCGGTCGAAATGTGGAAAGGATGGGAATGGGACAAAACAACAGGGAATGAGGGCACTTACAATAATCCCAAAACCAAAGCGGACCCAGCAAGGAAAAACAGAGTCAATCTGCTTGGAGACAGGGACAGGGACTTGGAGATAAGGAAGGAACGGGAGAAACCATCAGATTGAGAAAATGTTACTCATTGACAAGGACTGCTGCTCAGCCAAGATCCTGCGAAAATTCCTGAACACGGAGAAGAAGAACAAAGACTGAACAGAGCCGTGAATATCGGATGTTATAGAAAAGGGGGGGCATATTAACGAGGACATGCTGGAGGCGGATCGGGAAGTCAGAAGTTTCCAAGGACCTTCACCACTGGACAAAGGGACAGGGAGACGCAGAAGGGAAAATCAGGATAAAAAGGAGGCCGAGTATGACAACAACTGGAGAGACCCCACGGCAAATGCCGCACGGCCTCTCCCTTTGTTCAGGAATAAAGTCACTTTTACACGACTCCTCGGTCTCCTCTGGGGACACAAACCTCTGGCCACGGGAATTTTCCCGCACTGCCCCGGGGACAGGGCGGCCACCTCCGTTCTCCCCGCAGGAAGCGGGACGAGGCAGCGCTGCTCCGGCACCGGCTCCTGCCGAGGCAGCGGCGGGAAGGAGACCGCGGGCAGCCGCTCCCGCAGCGCCCTCAGGCCACGGGGAACACGGCGCCGACACGGCACAAGGAACCCGCCAGAGCCCCCTGCCGCCCCCTCCGCCCGCAGCCGGCCCCGAGCCCCGGCAGAACCGAGCGCGGCTCCCACCCGCGCTGGGGCCGCCTCCGAGCTCCGCCGCCGCCTCACCGGGCTCCGGCCGCTGCCGCCGCTCCCGGGCCCGCACACACGCTCCGCCAATGGCGCCTCTGCCGGTCAACGGCCGCCCGGGGGGCGGCCCCGGGGCCGGGCTTGGCCCCGCTCGGCCCAATCGGCGCGTGAGAATTTTGTGTGACGGCACGATCCGCTAATGGAAGCGCGTCAAGGGCGGGCTCTGCACACGGCCCACACCCGCCCCGCGCTCTCAGGCCCCGCCCCCGGGCTGTGTGAGGGGAAAGCCGCAGATGAGGAACAGCGCTGGGACGGGCCCGGGCCCGAGTCGGGATTGAGCTGGAAACACAAACAAACTTCTCCGCACCTCCCGGCCCGCCTTTCCCAGCCCGGCGTGTTCCCCGGCACCGGCTCCGAGGAAAGCCGTCACTTCTCCTGGCCATAATTATGAGCATGAAGTGCATGGCTTTGATTTCGCCAAAAAAAAAGGGAAGACCCCCCAAGGCCCTTGGGCTGAGTGGAGGAGGGGAGAGATTTCTGGCAGAAACTTCCAAAAATCTTTTTTCCTGAGGCTGGGAAGAGCAAACCAAACCCAAGCGAGGTGGGTCCCACCCCTCAGCATCGCCCCCCTGCCGTCCCAGCTGAAGCCCTCGCCGGCTGCTCCGGGCTGGATGGGCAGACTGGGAGCGCTGGGAAGGGGCCCCGGCTCAGGGCGCAGCCCCCGGGGCAGCCCCACGGCCCCCACGGCAGCTCCAAGGCTCCGCCAGCCGGGACGGGACGTGGGAGGGGGAGCAGGGCAGGGACGGGGCTGCCGGCACCGGGGGAACACGAGGGACACTGGGGGCACTTCGCAAGCATTTAATGCAAAAGATAAAATTGATGAGGGAGACAAAAGCAACAGCAACAGTGGCACCATAGCACGGGGGCACACAAGGACGTGTCCCATTGTAGTGGGGTGGTGCTGTCCGATGGCAGGCACCCACCAAAGCTGCTCTGTCAGTGCCCTCCACAGCAGGACAGGGGAGAGAAAATTTAACCAAGGGTTCATGAGTTAAGGAGCAAGAGAGTTTCCTCATCAAACATCGTCACGGGCAGAACAGGCTCCAAACTGGAGATATGAATTGAATTTATTGCTAACAAACTCAGAGTAGGATAATGAGAGGAAAAAACCCTTCAAAACACCATCCCCAGCTCTCCCTCCTTCCACCTCTACCTCCTACCCCGGTAGTGCAGGGACACAGGGAAGGGGGGGCCACGCTCAGTTCATGCCCCTCAGTTCAGGCTTCTTCCTCTGCTAAGGGACAGGAGCCATTCTCCTGCTGCACCCTGGGGAACTCCCACTGGACAGTTCTCCGGAACTTCTCCAACCTCAGTCCATCCCATAGGCAACAGCCCCCCTCAAACTGCTGCAGCATGGGTCCCCTGCCACGGGGTCAGTCCTTCAGAGACAGGCTGCTCCAGCGGGGGCCCCTCTGTCCACAGGCTCACAGCCTCCTGTCAGGCATCCCCCTGCTCCAGCGTTGCTCCTCCAGGGGCTGCGGGGAGATCTCTGCATCCCCATGGATCTCTAGGGGCTGCAGGGGGGTCTCTGCATCTGGCACCACTGTCTTTGGAGGCACCAGGAATAGGCTGAGCTCCGCCTGAAGCTCATCTCACATTCCCCGTTCTTGTAGGGCCCAATCCCCAGTGTGGATGTTCTGATGTCTCCTCAGCTCGAAGCTCCACCTGGAGCCCTTTCCACATTCCAAGCACCCGTGGGGCTACTCACTGGCCTGAGCCTTCTCCACCAGCTCCAAGATCTGGCTGTATCTCCGGCCACCTCCCCAGCACAGGGGTGGGGGTCTTTCCTCCTCACAGCTCTTTGGGCTTGGTCTGCAGCCCCTCCTTGTGTGGGTGCTCTTGCGCTTTTCCTCCCCATTGGATTCCTGTGCCAGGGAGCCACTCAAAACAGCCTCTTCCACAAGATTCCGTGGCGGGGATTTCTTCTCCCTGGTCTCTGCAGCTCAGTGCCTGGAGTAAGGAAAGACAAGGAGAGGAAGGAATGAGGAAGGAAGCAGGACAGAAAGACGAGAGGAAGGAAGGAGAGGATAGGATTTGCCTCTGTCAGAGGGAAGGGGAAGGAGATCCCCCCCAGCCTACCCCTGGCAGGACAGCGTCGGCAGTGGGGTTGTCCTGCAGCCGGGGGCCATGCTGGGCTGGGAGATGCAGCAGAGGAGAGGGGGAAAGGGGCAACGACTTCCTCCTCACCTGCCTCAGTATCCCAGGCATCTTCTTTTTTCCTTGCAGCCTCCTTTACCTCCATCTAGACAAAGTCTGAGGTTGACAAATCCTGGCTTGGGGGAAAAGGCAGGGGTGAGCACCTTGGGTTAGCTGGTCCCGCTGCCCAAGTCTCGCTCAAGAAGTCACCACCTGTTGACCACTGGGTGGGCCGAGACCCTGCTCATCTCTATCCTCCCCCACCCTGCCAGGCTGCTGAGGAACCCTAGCTTCGGGATCTCCCCATGCTGCTCTCCCCACTCCTCGCGAGCCCCAAAACCGATGTCACCCCCCAGGTCCTCCGGTACTGGGCAATCACCGTGTGGATCCTCCATGATTCTCCCAAGGGACATTTGTGGCTCAGCTTTCAGGTCCTGCAAGATCCAAACATCCCAGCCGTTGCAAAAGGCCCTCCAGGACACCCTCTGAGAGATGTGGGGCGAGCTTCCCCTCCCTGTTCACCTGCTGGGGCCGGGGAATCTGCGGACTCAGCAGGAGGGTGGGGGAACCACGTGGTTCTACTGCTGCTCCTTCTCTTTCTGCTCCTGTTCCTGCTCCTCCTTTTCCCCCTCCTTGTCCTCCCTCCCTCCTCTTCCTCCTGCTCCTCCTAACCACCAAACCTAGACCCCCCCTTTCCCACCCCCTTGCCCCATGGCCGCTGAAGCACTGGATGCTGTGTGGGAAACCCCCTGTGAGCCCCCCAGGGATGAGCAGGGGGCTTGGGGACCCCTCCAGTGCAGATCCATCCTGCCTCCCCACCCCGAGACCCAGGGAATCACTCCAGGGATGGAATGATGGGGACAAGAAAGGACCCACATGAAACCCCTTTTCATGTCCCAGCCTCACTTTTCCCTCCCCTCCCCCATTGTTTCTCCAACCCAAAGACCCCTCCCAACTCAGTTTGGGGGTCCCACACCTCTCTCACTCTCTTTGGGGATCCCAGACCTCTCTTTTTCACCCTCTTCTCTGCCTTCCTCATCATCCCCCCAGTCCCCACCACCCTTCTCCCCTGTGCTTGGTTTGGGGGATTCCAGGCCCCTACTGCTCAGTCTGCAGGTACCATCCCCCTTGCCCTCAATTCAGGCAGCTCCTGGCAGCTTTTTTCTGGAAGGATCCCTGAGTTTTGGGATTTTTGGGATGCAGTTTTGGAGGGGGACAGCTCTGTCTGGCTTTCCCCTTCCCTGTTGTGGCCTCTCAGCTGCCCCTGACACCCCGAGGCTGCTGGGATTTCCCTCCTGGGGACAAGGATGTTCATTCCCTCCCAGGAGCCCAATGCCCGGCTGGGGGTCCAGGTCAGGGGCTCCTTGAGCAGCTGCCCCAGAACCTCCACCAGGGTCTCCCAGTGCAGCTGGAACTGCTCGGTCTGGGGTCCCCAAAGCCCTCAGCAAGCCCCAAGGCCCTCCCAGGAACCCTCAACTCCCTCAAACCCAGCATCCCCCACAGCCCCTGCAAATTCCCCCCATGGCACCGGCCATGGCCATGTCCCCACATGCCACTGGCCATGTCCCACCATGTCCTCACCCATTGGCTGTTTCCCCACCACATTCCCATCCCTGTCATTGTCCCCCATACCTCTGTCCATGCTCGTGTCCTCTCACATCCCCACGAATGGCCACGTCCCCATCCATGTCCACATGTCCCCATGTCAGTGTTCCACCATGTCTATATCCTTCCATGTCCCCACCCATGTCTCAGTTCAATGTCTTTATTTTTACTCCCATTTCAGATGTTTTGAAAGAATGAAAAGAAATGAAAAGCAAATCAAGGCCAAAAGAAAAGGATTTCCATGTCTGTGCTGGGTGAGGATCCATGTGCTTGAGTGGAAGGGAAGAAGCTTTTTCAGAAGGGTTTCCACCCCGCTGTCTCCAAAATCTTGGTCTTTGCCCAATCCATCACCATTTGGCTGCAGAAGAAGCCTTTGGGCCATAGAAAATCAGAATGGAATCACTGAGGTTGGAAAAGACCTCAAGACCTCAAGTGTTGCTTGATGCCACCAGAAGATATGATTGAACTCAAAAGATTTTTTGGGGGTTGAAAGACAACAAATCCACTCTCCCCAGTGAATTCCTGATGTCGGTTTGCATCCCTATGGATCTTGCTGCCCCTGCATTCACCCAGCTTACCACGGGGAGCCAGGAAGCGGTGGAGCCCCCCAGCCAGGTGTCTTCCCAACACGGATCACCAGGACCATAAATCACCAGGGCTCTGCCCAACGCAGGTCACTGGGGATCATCCAACGCTGATCCTCCCATGGGGGATGGAGCTGGAGCAGCGCACGAAGCTCTTCCCGCACTCAGGGCACTCGCAGGGCTTCCCTTAGTGCTGCCTCCATTGGAGTTTGGTCTAGTGAGAGCTCTGTGAGAAGCTCTTCCCACACTCGGGACACTGGCACGGCCTCTCCACAGTGTGAAAGTGCTGGTGTCTTCTCAGGTCAACCCTCCAGCTAAAGCTGTTCCCACATTCCCCATGCTTGTGGGGCCATTCCCCAGTGTGGATCCTCTGGTGCTGGCTCAGGTCAGAGCTGTAGCTGAAGCTCTTCTCACATTCCAAGCACTTCTGGGGCTTCTCCACAGCCTGGGGCTCTGAGCTCCAGCTGGGTCTCTGGCCGCCTTCCCAGCACAGGGAGGGTCTTTCCTCCTTGCAACTCCCTGGGCTGGGTTTGCAGCCCCTCCTTTGTGTGGAGGGCTTTTCTCTAGGGCGTTTCCTCCTCCTCCATCTGACCACAGCTTGAGAATGACAAATCCTGGTTTGGGAGGAAAAATAAGGGCTGAGTGCCATAGGGTGGGGGGTTCCTACTGCCCAGGTCTAGCTCTGGATGTCACTGGGTGTTTTGTATCCATAAAAGTCCCAAGCAGCCACAATTCAGCCCAAAACACCCTTCCTGGAGTTCCTCCTCCCTGATGTCTCCACTTTGGGGTTCTGGGCGTCTCCCTTCCCTGGGCTGATGGGGGTCCCGTGGCTCCTGAGATTTCCCCCTCTCTGGGGGATGTCCCGCTGAGGGATGATCCGGGCGGGTTTTGGGAGTCCCAGGGGCCCTTTCTGCTCACTCTCTGCTCTGGCATTCCTGGGATCCCAGGGATTCCCCCTTATCCAGGCTCCCCCCGTCTCCAAGCTGCTGGGGGTTCCCCAGCTCCGGAATCGCCCCTCCCCCCAGTCCCGGGCTCCCGGCGTTCCCCTCCACCTCTCTCCCGGGGGGACCCCAAGACCGATGTCCGCCTCCCACGCTGGCACCGGGCAATCACCACGTGGAGACCCCAAACATCTCCCAAAGGGGTATTTGCGGCTCAGCTTTGGGGTCCCGCAGGATCCAAACATCCCCCCCACCCCAAAATGAAACCCTCCCAGGGACCCTTACCGATATTTGGGGCTCAAACCCGGAACCTGCGAGTTCCAAACACGCCCCAAGAAAAATGGCCGCTCGGGGACCCCCTGAGAGATTTGGGGCGAGCTCCCCATCTCAGCTCACCTGCGAGATGTGGGGAAGCCGAGCCCCAGCACCAGGAAGATGAAGCCCCCAATCCCCATCAGCAGCTTGCTGCAGGTGGTGTCCAGCCGCATCTCTGGGGGGTCTGCAGGGCCCAGGACCCCCAAAACCTCTCAGACACCCCAAGCCCCTCCAAGCACCCTTCCAGTTGCCCCCAACCCACCCAGGAGGCCCTGAAACCTCCTCCCAATCCCTTCCCAGCCTCCCCAGGACCCACCAAAGCCCCTCCCAGCCATCCCCCTGCTCCTGCAGGGGCTGCTCCAGGGGCTGCGGGTGGATCTCTGCATCCCCATGGATCTCTGCATGCGGCACCTCCATCTTCAGAGCCACCACGGATTGGCTCTGCCAGACACGGAGGACGCTTCCAGCAGCTTCTCTCAGAACCCACCCCACTACCAAAACAAGGCTGTGTGCAAACCCAATAGATCCCAAAAAGTGAGGTCCCAGATATCCAGCAGCTCAGGTGCACCCCAGAATGGGGATGGAGATGTCCAGGGGCTCAGGTGTGCCCAAAACTTAGGCCCCAGCTAAAGTTGTTCACTGCTTGGCTGAGTGCTGCTTGAGGGCTGGGGCTGCAGCAAAGGGGGGACACCCTCGTCCAGCAGGGATGTCCCACAAACAGGGGATCCCCAGAAGCCCCTCGGAACCCTGAGGCTGAGCTGGCCCTGCCTGGATGCCTGGGAGCCACCAAAACCACCCTGTCCCTGCCCTCTGGAGCTGCACAGGGAGAGGAAATAAAAGGAAAGGCTCAGGAGGTAATAAAATAACCAGAAGAGATCTTGCCCTTAGCACCCGCATGGGCACAACAGACCCAGCCTGGCCACAGGGAGGGAATTTGTTACCAAGCAAATCAGAGCAGGAAAAAGACAAGGGGAAGAAATCTCTCCAACACCTTCCCTCCGCTCAATGGGGATGACCCAGAGCAGGAGTCACCACGGCTCTGCCCAATGGGGGTCACTGGGGATCTTTCAGTGTTGATTCTCCCATGGGGGACGGAGCTGGAGCAGCGCACAAAGCTCTTCCCACACTCGAGGCACTCGCAGGGCTTCCCTTATGGTGTCTCCGTTGGTGTTGGGTCAAGTGGGAGGTCTGGGTGAAGCTCATCCCACACTCAGGAATTCGTAGGACCTCTCAACAATGTGGATGTTCTGGTGTTCCCTCGAGTGGGAGCTGTAGATAAAGCTCTTCTCACATTCCAAGCATTTGTGGGACATTTCTTCCTCCTCCATCTAGCTTTGGCTTGGGAATGACAAATCCTTGTTTGGGGGAAAAAGCGGGGGGCCTCCTTGGGCTGAGGCCTCCTTGGACTGCTGCCCAAATCCATCTCTAGAACACAGCAGGCATTTTGCATCCATGAAAGTCTCCAAATTATCAAGATTCAGCCCAAAAAACCCTCCCCTGTGTTCCTGATCTCTGATCTCTATGCTTTGGGGTTCCAGAGGTTTCTCTTCCCTGGGGGTCCCATGGCTCCAGGCATTCCCCTCTCTCCGAGGTCCTGCTAAGGGATGATCCAGGGGCTTTTGGTGGGGGCCCATGGGGTCCCGTCTCCCCTGATGCTCTAGTTTGAGATCCCAGGGATCCCTCCTCGACAGGCTCATCCCTTTCCAGCCTGCCAGGGGTCCCCCAGCTCTGGGATCATCCCTCTCTGCTCTCCCCACCCTGAGGGTCCAAGGGTTTTCCCTCCTCTGCTCTCCCAGGGGTCCCCAGGACCAATGTCCTCCCTCCGCAGATATCGAGCGACGGCCACGTGGACCCCCAAAGATCCCCCCAAGGGGCTCAGCTTTGGGGTCCTGCAAGATCCACACCTACACACACCAATGGGTAACTCCCAGGGATGGCAGATGATATCTGGGACTCAGTTCTGGAACCTGCGAGCTCCAAACACACCCCAATAAAAAGACTCTCAGGGAAGCCCCGGTAGATTTAGGACAAAGTTCCCCTCCCTGCTCACCTCACCATGGGACGCTGTGGGGGTGATTGTCCCCTGGCTGGGGTGCTGCGGACACAGAAGGCATTGGAACCTCCTGTTTCTCCTTCTTTTCCCGCCCATACTCCTCGCCTTCCTACTCCTCCTTTTCCTGTCTCCCTCCTAGTCCTGCTCCTCCTCGTTCCTAATCCCACCTCCACCCCAGTTCCTGCCTTCTGTATATTTAGAGTGGAGAATCTTGTTTGTTTTTAGAACTAGAACAAAGATGCCAGATGGAAGGAGCCTTGCTGGTTTTAGTCAGAAGCATCAGTGACCAAAGGACACGT
The DNA here is from genome assembly GCF_029207755.1 of Chamaea fasciata. Taxonomy (NCBI): domain Eukaryota; kingdom Metazoa; phylum Chordata; class Aves; order Passeriformes; family Sylviidae; genus Chamaea; species Chamaea fasciata. The sequence goes on along the minus strand of NW_027094117.1, from coordinate 1,342,574 downwards.
TTCCTTTGGTTTTCTCCCATCCTTGTTCCTCCTCAGTGTTCAGGCTGGGCTATCAGGCGTCCTTAGGGCTGCATTTTCACAGTTCCTCTTGCATCCTTTGGGCAATAGCCTGTGCCCTGGGAGGATTCTTTCTGCTCCTTGGTGACACAGGAGAACCTTCCAGGCGGTTTTTGCATGAGCTGCTGCTGTGATGTCACAGGAGCATTGCCACGTCCCTGTGGTGTTGCTCTTGCTGTGGGACACAGAGGCTGCAGTGTCCAGAGTGGCTCTGGGCGCCTGCTCGTTGAAGAAGGATCCTCCTGCCCGAGGCATTCCCAGCGGTCAGCCCACACCCTGACGGCTGTCCTTCTGTGCTTGCAGGGCTACAGTCTGCAGACGTGTGCAGCGCAGCCAAAATGTTCCAGAATTTGGTTGCTGCAGTTTGCAGCCTGTACTCTGTGGCTTATTCGGTGTATTTCTTGACCCACTTGGCACGTAAGTCAAGCTTTTCCCTCGGTGCAGCATCTGTGGCTTTCAGCTTGCTGTGTGCTTTCTGTTCTTCCTCAGGAACTGGGTTGACTTTGTAACCAAATTGCCATGAAGACACCATTGGTTTGGGAGAGCTGCTGCCAGCAGCTGCAGCTGAAAAAAGGGGGTGTCTGCAGCCAGCAGGGTGGGCACAGCATTTGCACTGAGGCCTGGGGGAGTTCTGTACTCTCAAGGGGAGAGTGTGTGGCAGCCGAGCCTGGAACTCCCTCCGTTTGCTGGTCGGGCCCAGAACTGACACAGCCCAGTATTTGGTGCTGTTCTCTTGCTTGCTGTGTGAAGGGACTGTGGCTCCTGGAGGGATGCTGTGAAAGCAAAATGCTCTCTTGGGGTTGCTTTGCTCTGTGGCATTTCCCACCACAGGCATTTCTTTTCCTGACAGCATCTGGTTCATGTTCCTTCTCCCATTGCAGGGCACCTGACAGGTGGATCTCGAGCAGCTCCTCCTTTGGTGAGTTCAAAGGGAACCTTTGGTGTTTGGAATTGTGCAGCAAGTTGTGAGCTCAGCGTGTGGCAGCCGAGTGCAAGCCTGGGAGGCTGAAGGAAAGTTCCTGTCAGTGTCTTTGCAGCAGCAGCAGCAGCAGCAGCAAAGGCATCCCTGGCAGTTTTCTCCTTTTCTGTTGAAATGCTTTTGAAGAGCTGCAGGTGTGGTTTTGCAGGCAGAAGATTGCTTGCTGGCTTTAGCCATGGTGGAGTATCAAATTCCCAACAATAAGTGGCAATGTCGACTTTAGCCCATTGTTTGTTTGTTTGAACAGCTGGGAACCCTATTTCTGCTTAGTGCAGCTGGATGTGTAGCTGAGGATAAATAAGGTGATAACTGAGATGGAACTTCCCGTCCCTCACACTACCGTCTGTCCACAGGGCACAAAAGCAGCATCAGCACCTCCTCCGGCTCCCTCTGCCTCCAAAGAGGAGGCCAAAGAGGAGGAAGGCAGCGGTGAACTTCCCACTCTTCAGGGAGATAATGGTGAACTTCCCTCTGTGCCGGGAGACGACAGTGAACTTCCCGCTCTTCTGGGAGATGAGGGTGAACATCCCGCCGATTGGGAATACAACGGTGAGGCTCCCGCCGTGTGGGACAAGGACAGTGGACATCTCCCAGTGTGGGACGAGGATGGTGGACGTCACTCGGAACAGGGCGAGAATGGCCAAGCTGCCATGGCGTGGGACGAGGATGACGGACATCTCCCGGTGTGGGATGAGGACGGAGGACATCCTGTGGCTTGGGAAGAGGAGGGTGAATGTCTCCCAGCATGGGAAGTGGAGGCTGAACGTCCCATGGCTTGGAAAGACGATGGCCAACCTGCAGCGTTTTGGGAAGAGGACGGAGAAGCTGCAGCGTTTTGCGAAGAGGACGGAGAACCTCCCTCTGCTGCGGGATCCTGGGCTGAAGGTTCTGGCAGCAGCACAGCCCTGCAGGCAGAGGAAAGAGGGGAGCAGTGCCTGATGCAGCTGAGTACGTCTGCTCTGTTCCTGTGTGCCAGAGCAGGTGCTGTGTGTGTGTCTCAGCATCAGCGGCAGCCGGTGTTGCTCTGCAGCTGAATGTCCCAGAGTGACTGATTGTCCTTCCCCAGCTGAGAACAAGGGCCCCCAGGGAGTGGGGCTGCATTCTGGCTCTGCTGCAAGGTGGGGTCTCTGTCTGGGAGAGAGTGTCTTCCATGTGGTTTCTTTCAGGAAACAGCGTGAGCGTGGGGGAGCCTGCGGAGAAATACCTGGAACTGGAGCAGATTGGCCAAGGGTGAGTGCAAGGCAGTTACTTCTACACGAGCAGGGCCCAGGTATTTTGCTGGTGCAGGATCAAGTGAGAAGTCAGGAGAGCTGCAGACACCTTCAGGCACTGGGGGATGATGCTGCTGTCTCTCAGTCCTGATCAGAATTGACAACTGTGGTCAGATAGCACCTCCAAAGGCCCCTGAGGCTGGCAGTGTCCTGCCTGCAGCAAGGAGCAGGACATGGAAGATCTTCTGTCCATGCAATTGGATTGCCTAAGAGAGCAACTCACCATCTGCTGACTGTCAGAGAAGAGTTCTCAACAAGATTGCTTTCAAATCTTTTACTTGCAAAACTATTCACCGCTCAGGATTATCAAGAGAATGGCTTCCAAACAGAAAGCAGAGATGAACTAAGAAGGGCTCTTTTCAGCACAAGTAGTAGACCCCACACATCCAGTAACAGACACAGAGCTGCTGCACTCAAGGGGAAAATGCATGATGCCCTGATGCAGGGCTCTTGTGGATCCTGCAGCTCTTAGGCAGGAAGTGCAAAAGGATGAAATACATTCTTTTCTAGTTCTTTAGACAGCTGGCCCCCAGCCCAGGTTTTGAACTAAAGGAATTCATCACGGACATTTGGGGTTTGCTCCAGCACTTTTCCTTCATGTTTGGCCTCAGTTTTCCCTTGCACACCTTGCATGGCAGAGGGCTGGTGGCTGCCGCGCCCTTCTTTCAAGGCTTGACGCGCCCAGGTGTTTTCTGAATGCTACAGGTAGAAAAGATCTCCTGTCTGCCTGACTTTCACTGCCAGGGTCTAAAGCACTGCTTCTTTCCTCTCTGCTGTTTTGTCTGCAGGGCTTTCGGAGCCGTTTGTAAAGGACTCGACAGGGCCACTGGACGAGAGGTGAGTGTCTGCTGACAGAGAGAGAGGGAGAGCAATGAGAAGATGGATGTCCAGAGCAAAGCTCTCTCCTAAAGCCTGCAGTTGTCTTTGGCTCTGGTGTGGCTGCCAGCCTGTGACAGGGATTATCTGAGCATGGGATGTGTGTGTTTGCTTTGTTGTGCAAGCCCAAGCAGAGCAGCTGCGTTTGAAATCATGAGCAAATGCCATAGAATTGCTAAAGGGTTCCCAGCTCTTTTGCTCTGTTTGCACAGAACCAGAATTACCTCCTGCTTGCAAAATGTGTTTGAATAATAATGAACATCATCATCATCATTCTAAGAGTGGTGGTAAACTAGGGCCATTTGAGAAGAGTGTAGGTGCAGAGAAGGTTGTTAGAGCTTTGAAGCTGAGGGACCATTTCTGCAGAGCTCACAAGGCCAAATGTCTCTGGCCACGTGTCCTGTAAGCAGCCCCCAGCCAGCAGAGCAATGGGCTGTGGGAATGGCACTTGCTGAGCTCTGGTGTCCCATCCCAAGGCAGTTTGGCACAGCCTGGCTGCGTCGCTCCAAAAAGACTCGCTCCGTGTTTGCTGTGGCCTCCTGCCACAGACTCCTCCAGTTGAAGGTCTGCAATGTCCCTTCAGGTGGCCATAAAGAAAATGAGTCTCCGAGGGCAGAAGAGGGAACGAGCTGTGAATGAGCTCCTGCTCCTGAAGGACAAGAAGAACCCCAACATTATCAACTCTTTGGACAGGTGAGTGCTTCAGCTCTCATCCCGTGCACGAGCCCTGCGTTAATCTTTCCTGGCATCCGCAGTCCGTAGCCTGTTTTGAGAAGCCTGACCCGGCCATATCTTGCCAAAACAACAGCCTGGCAGTTCACTCCCTCCATGTTCCTTTGTTGCACCGCTTTGGTTTTCTCTTCAAGCGGACCCTATTTTCTGTGTCTTACAACAAGTGCTGATAATCCATGGCAGAAATTATTTCCCTTGGTGTCTTCTTCCCAAATCTTTTCCATTGCTTCAGTTACCAGGAAGAGCAGGTTCTCGTTTCAAGAAAGGCCTCATCTGCCCATTTTTCAATGGCCCTGCCTGTTGCTGAAGAGACTTTCTGCAAGGTTTTCCAAAGAGTTGATCACTTTTATCCCAAGTGCTGCACGGCCTCCCTCCCTGGATAGCTGCGGAAGTTGTGTTGCCTTGTGGTGGAGTGAATGGTGGAAGTGATGAGTTCAGATGCTGAAGCAGCTGGGGGCAAGTGTTGTGGTTTCAGATTGATCTGGGCTGTTGCTAAAAGTGCATCTTTCACTTGCTTGCCATCTAAGGCCTCTCCTTTTTCACAGGTGTCTCCTGTGAAAATCAGATGGGATTCTGTCCTCATTGACAAGTGACCTGGAAAGAAAACCCCACTGGAGGCTTTTCCATGGGGGAATTGAGCACTGCGCATTCATCTCTGTGCCATTGTTTTCCTTTTCCAGCTTCCTTGTTGATGGAGATCTCTGGCTGGTGATGGAATACATGGATGGAGGAACTTTGCAGGATGTGGTCAGACAGACACGCATGGCTGAAGGAGACATGGCAGCTGTCAGTCGGGAGGTGAGGGATCCTGCTTGTGCCTCCCATGGCTTGGACACGATGCTCCTTCCAGAAGGGCAGGAGAAGAGGAGCGGCTCCATGCTCAGGGCTTTGTTTCTGCCTTGTTTTTATGAGCTGGAGAGGAAAGAGCCACTGAAATGAATGGCCTGCCAGCATCACTGCACTTCTGTTCTTGTCCCCTTTCCTGCTGTTGGGGTACTCTGTCTTTTTTGGGTTTGATTTGCTCTTCTCAGTTTTGCCTTGGAACCATTTGCCTGGAGCTTGTGTGCACTGCACTCCTGGCATGTCACAGCAAAGTTTCTGCTGGCAGAATTCTAAACTCTCCTTTCTTGGCTGATATATTCCAGCCATTGATTTTTACCCTGGTGTTTCTTTTTCTCTCTCAGTGTCTGCAGGGCCTGGATTTCCTCCATGCCAACCAGGTGATCCACAGAGATCTGAAGAGCTCCAACATCCTTCTGGGAATGGACGGCTCTGTCAAGCTGGGTGAGTGTTCCTGGCCAGGCACGGCGCTCCCGGGCTGCGGGTGTGGGGCTTCTTGCCAGTGACGGCCAGAGCCCCACAAGTGCTGCTGGTGGCACTGCCACAAGCGCTCCTGCTGCCCCTGCAGAGAGCTCAGGGGAGGAGCAGGAGTGTCAGGAGTGGCTTTGCTCTGGCTATGGCCCTTGCAGAGGGGCAGGAGTTGGAATGGAAATCTTCAAGGGAATCAGTAAAAGCCACTGCATGAAAGCTGAGGGTTTCTTGAAGGGGCCAGTTCCATCTTTCCTTGCCTCCAGCCGTGAGGACTTTTGCAGCTGTATTCACGACTGCATTCTCACACTGAGAGTGGGGAATCTTTGGGGTTGGTTTCCTCATTCCAGCTGCCTTTGACAGGGTTTGTTTCTGTCCTCAGCTGATTTTGGCCTCTGCGCTCAGCTCAGCCCTGAGCAGGACCAGCCCAGCTCCATGGTGGGCACTGCTCACTGGATGGCCCCAGAAGTTGTCACCAGTTCTCCTTACGGCCCCAAGGTGGACATCTGGTCCTTGGGCATTGTGACCATCGAGATGGTGGAAGGAGAACCTCCTTACTTCAAGGAAACGGCGGCCATGGTAAGAGGCAGATTCTCCAGTGTTTGCAGAGGCCTGTGAGCACAGCGTGACCCTGCCCTGGCAGGAGCAGCTGAAGGTTTCTGGACATGGGGAAGGGAATTCCCAGAGGACTCGAGCCTGAACACAGACCAATATTCTGCAGTCTCTGGCAACAATGTGCTTTGGGCTTTAAGGTGTTCAGCTCTTCTATCTGTGAGGATGACCTGAAAACGTGAAGCCAGTATCAGCTCCAATGTTATCTTGCAAAAAAACCCCAAACGCACCCCAAAAGCCAGCCCCAAACACAAGAAATCTATGAAGGAGTTTGTAAAACAGGTTTGGCGAGATTAAGTCCCTCCCGGCTCTTCTCACTGGGAAAGTTGTCTAACACCTCAAGATGATTATTTAACATGCCCAAAGTCTAACACGTTTCTTTCCTAGCCCAAGCTCCTTTCTCCATGTCACCAAGCCTGAGCTTTCAGCAACACAAACCTGTTTCTTGTCTGGCAGTTTCTGGGATGGGGCATCACAAATGAATTTCCTTGAGTGTCAGTGTCCCTGCAGAGATGCGTTTGATGTAAGAATCCTTTGAAATAACAGTCAGACCACAGTGACTCTTGCAAATGGCCTGGAACGCTGGTGTCGGTATTTGGAGAAGCAAAATCTGCTCTTTCTGATGGAAGTGCCTACTAAGAAAGCCAATGAGATTGGCTCTCCAGGCCAGATCATTTGGATGTTGCAATGGCTGTGGCTGCATCAGGCTTTGGGTTTTTTGGTTGGTAAAGAAAAATGAGCAGCATCTCTGCCAGGGAGGAAAGTGCCCCTGGAGCTGGGGCTGAGAAGCTGGGCTCAATGTGAGCACTGTGGGTGTGAAGGAAGCTGGCAGAGCGCTGTGTTTGCTTTTCCTGCAGGCTCGCACTCTGATCCGGCAGAACGGGACCCCGCGGCTGCAGGAGCCCCGGCGCCTGTCGGCTCTGCTGCGGGACTTCCTCGAGTGCAGCCTGGAGTGGGACGAGGAGCGGCGCTGGTCTGCCCAGGAGCTGCTGCAGGTGAATGCCAAGCGGCTGCAGGGGAAACAGCAGCGGCAAGGAGGGGTTTTCTTCTGGGGCCCTCTCCCGTAATCTCCAGGCTGGCTGCTTTGCACGCGCAAAGCAAGCAGAATCCTCGCCCGGTTTAGGTTGGCAGGCTCCTTTCCAGGTCCTCTGCACCTGGTGCCCTCAATGGGCGCAGACATCTTCAAGCAGATCAGGTGCCCCAGAGCCCTGCCTGAGCTGAGCTTGGCTCTTTCCAGGGAGGAGGCACCTCCCACATCTCTGGGCACCTTCTGTCAGTGTGTTCCCCACTCTCCTGGTAAAAAACCAAAATTCTCCCTTACATCTAATCTGAGCCTGCTTCCCTCCCTGCAGTTCAAATCCATTCCCCTTTGTCCTGCTGCAACAGAGCCTGGGAGGAACTTGACTTTGGAAAGTAACGCTTCACTTCTTTCTTTTTTATCCTTTGGCCAGCACCCATTTTTAGCATCAGCCAAGCCTCTCTCCAGCCTGACCCCTCTGATCACTGCAGCAAAGCAACTGAGGGAGCAGCGGAGGACATGAAGCGCTTTCTCTTCTACTTGGGACAACTACTTAGTTCTGGTAGTTAGCACTGCCAGTTAGTTCTGGTAGTTAGGACAGCCTGTTTGTTCTGGTTGTTGTGACACCCTGTTTGTTACGGCAGCTTTTCGAATAAAAACTCCCTTCAACCTCAACTCCCTTGACATGTGCCATCCTTCTCCCCCTGTGACTCAGCTGCGTGGAGCAATGCGAGGCCACAGTGGGCCCAGCCTTGCCCAGAGCTGAGCCCCAGCAGAGGCCTGGCAGAGGCCAGAGCAGCCTCGGCATCTGCAGAGTCAGCCTGGAAGGACTTGCTTGGAGCCTTCTGGGCTGCACTCGACTCTGGGTTACAAACTGTGTGTGGCGGAAAATGCCACTGGTTCTGCAAGAGGGCAGAAGGGGCCTGGGGAAGGCCAGAAGGGCCATGGGGAAGGCTCCATGCTAGAGAAAAAACCTGCCCTGTGTTGGAGAAAAACCATGCCTTTATCCCCTCGGACAGAGGCAAGAAAATTGAATCCTAACCCAAGGCAAAGAGAGGCAGGGGAGCAGCCCCGGCCCTTCCAGTCCTGCCAACCAAAGCGTCCCTCACCTGCTTCTGAGCCCCTGGGCGCTGGTTGCCCGTGGCTGTTGGTTTTTGTCAGGCTGGCTGCCACCAGCCCAGGACAGGCTGGGCACTGGAGGCTTCAGGTGGGGAGATGGGATCCTGGGATGCATTTGATGGCACCTGCCAGCGCAAGCAGGGGAATGGGCTCAGCCGAGGCAGCGGCGGGAAGGAGACCGCGGGCAGCCGCTCCCGCAGCGCCCTCAGGCCACGGGGAACACGGCGCCGACACGGCACAAGGAACCCGCCAGAGCCCCCTGCCGCCCCCTCCGCCCGCAGCCGGCCCCGAGCCCCGGCAGAACCGAGCGTGGCTCCCACCCGCGCTGGGGCCGCCTCCGAGCTCCGCCGCCGCCTCAGTGGTGGTTCCCTTTAAGCAGCAGGCATTAATTAATTAGTATCAATAAAATAAATAATGAATGTCAATATGAAAAACATGAAGCTACAGAAATCAGCCAGTGTGAAGGCTACTGCTCATATCTATTTACCAAATCATTCTTTAAAGTAATTTGATAAATAATTTGAAAAATAAATTAAGAAAACAGAAGGATGCCTTAAAATGTTGATTTGGTAGTAAAGTTGTTGCTTCATCACTGCAAGAAAACTGTACATTTTTTTTTCTGCTCTTGTGTAAGCTTTAAACTTTGTGTTCATTTATTTTTATATAAGTTTGCCAGTTTCCTATATACTGTGTGCACCTCCACTCAAAAACTGTCTCTCCTTTCATGACTTTTAATCTATAATCTATGCTCCTTCTCTATGTCACTGAGAAAATTCAAAACTTTGGCAATCTTTAGAACACAAAAGCATAGCAAGCTATTTATTTATAAATATAATTCAGTGGTTGACAGATTCCATGTGAGACAGGGCTTGCTACCTGCAGAATCTCTTTTCCATTTGACAGTGCACAGACTCACCAAACACTTTGAAAAACAATAAAAATGGATTTGGACACGTTAGGTGTTTGAAAACAAGTCAGTTTCCAAAAAGTTAATGAATCAAACATAATATCCTGGCTTACTATTCCCTTCTTTTCCTTTAAAGGATACCAGAAAAAAGTCTTTGTGCCATGTGACAGGTTTATTTGAGAGGGCACTTTTTTTACAACTATTTCATTGTAGGGGTTGTTAAGCAGCAAATGAACATGAAGGTGTGCTCCACTGAAATTTAAAATGAACTACCACTACTAGTTGAAGGGAGATGGAGAAGAACTGTTTATGAAGTAAAGGGGGGAAACCCCACAAACCAACAATCATGGTGAAATTAGTTCCAAAAAGCTGTTGTTGTGGATATTAACACTAGAAATCTTGCTGCTGTATGGTCTGAATGAAATAGATATAAATACAGAGTCACAGAAAAGGTGAGATTAGAAGGCTCTCTTGAGGCTGCCTATTCCAAATGCCCTGCTAAAATTGGATCAGCTAGAGCAGGTTGCCAATGACCATATGCAGTAGGGTCTTGAATGGCTCTACAGAAAGAGACTGCACAGACTTTCTGAGGAACCTGTTGGGCACTCTCAGAAACAAAATGTATTTTTTCTTATGTTCAGATGGAATTTATTATATTTCAGTTTCTGCCCACTGTCTGTTCTATGTTTACTGAATACAATGGAGAGGACTACGTCTCCATGTTCTTTATCAGTTATAAATACTTATGTTTCCCTCTGTCTTCCTTGCCTTCCGCGGTTTGAATCATCCCAGCACCTTCAGCATCTTTCTGTAGCAACAGATGCTTCAGCCTCTACTCGACTTTGTTGCCTTTCAAAGGAATGTTCTTATCTCTGTTGTATTTGAGAGTCCAGAACTAGGTCTGGCAGTCGAGATGTTTCTCCCAAGGAAAAGATCCCCCCCTGAACCTACTAGCAATAATATTACTAAAGTAACCCAGTGGGCTTTGCCTTAAGAGCACACTGCTGGACATAATTTGTTATCTGTGGAAAGGGATTGGTTAAAACAAAGGGAAAGTAACTCATTTTGGAGTAAACACCTCCTAAAATTTGTCTTTAACCAAGGCAACTAGGAAAAAAAATGCCTATTGGAATCCCTTTAAGACTTATATGCAACAGTGTGTTTCACCATAAACTAAACTAGAAGGTAGATGCTAATGAAACAGATGAAAATTTCCTCCTTGATGACGTTTAAGTAATTTAAATCTTATCCTAAAAGTAGTTCAAAATTCTGATCAAATTCACCTTTTATTAGAGTGAGATTAGCAATTCAGAGTTGCTATTTGTGAATGTCAACAAAATATCAACATTTATGAGTTAGTATTTGAAGGAAGAAATATGCCATATAATCACAAAATTATTTAAATTAACATGTTAGTGGAATGTTGAATAAAGACTAATACAATAAAGATATTTTAATAAAATTAACATATTAAACAGTGAAGGTGCAAAGGGCTCCACTAAAAGTGATGAAGTCACAAAGCTTTCTGAAATCAGGAGAATTTTAAATTACTTCATGCATTCCAATTCATGTCTCATTAATATTAATATTGGTTAGATACCTTGGAGAGGCAGAACGGAATATACACTTCCCAGTTTTCATCTTTACCCAAGCAATGTTTTCAGAGGAGTTAAAGGAGCTCTTGTAGCCAAGCAGGTCAACATCCTACTGAGTTACTTTGGCAATACTATTGCTAGTAGGTTCTTCCAGGTGATCCCTCTAATTTCATCTCACTCTTTTGTCTCCCACTCCCAATACCAAAACTCTATTCACTACTCTTCTATGTCTCTGACAGATAGTAGGTAGAATAGTAGCAGCCACAAGCATATCTTTCTTCCTTTAAGTCCACAACTCTTACTTTAAATCACTGGGGCCCATGAAATACTTGCTAGATGTCAACAAAACTTATTTCTTTTTAAGATGTATGGATATGTCTTGCAACCAAAAAAATTCCAAACAAATGCAATCCAAATAAACAAACAAACAAAGTATGAAAGAAATACATATCAGCTCATTTCCATGTACAAAAGAGAATTGACCAAACCAGGAAAGTCTGGAAAGTTATGAACCTGCTATAACATCTGCTATGTTAGTGTGAAAAAATACATTATTTAACAAATAAATAAATATCCCTGCAAAAATTTTTTCTTTTTATAAAAGTTATTATTATGTTCTTGGTAAATTAATAACTATAATAAAAAAATATCTCAGGTGTTCTCTATGAGGGTCAGCCTGGCAGACAAAATGTAGCTAGAATGTTCATAGGTTAAGATGTATATATATTTGTCAAGACTATGACAGGAATAAAAAGTTTAAAAATTCACCCATTTCAATATATACATGCTTGGTCTTCCAATGATCACACTGGACCGTCAAAAAAAATAGAAATCCTTAGCAGGGGCAACATACCTGTAGAGAAACCAACAAGCTAACTTCTGACTTAAAACACATACAAAATATATATCATGTATTGACATAACAGATAAAAATAATTGATTTAATTTGTTCTGGAGTGTGGCAAAATCAAAGTTCAGGTCAAAAAATGCTATGCAACCGTGTTGCTATGTGTGAAGCAACTGCGGTAATTTTTGGGAAAAAACTCAAATTAATACCATTATCTCACTAGAAAACCACTTAAATATTGGAATATGAGGTCTGAAGATGCTATTATCTAAAGCAAGAAAGAGGAAATGAAAAGTCTAAATATTAAGAAAGTATAGATAAAGACATGGAAATTGCATAAACTAATCAGGAAAAAAGAGATAACAGAAGTAACAGCCAACAAAATTTCGAAAATGACAAGCAGAAGTTGTAAAATATGAGTTAAAGTAATGACAGAACCAAGACTCCATGAAGACTTTGCCTTTACTTTGCAAAAACTTCAACATTCCCTCCAAATGACAAGTAGGCACGCCTGGTCTCCTGAAATCTTGCCCTCAAATGGTTTTCTTGGGTTTTTTAAAAGAAGTTTTTTAATGTGAAAGAAAAAGACAATAGCATATATTCAATTCAATAAAGTGCTCTTTGCATCCAGTAACAGAGTGGGTAAAAAGTAAATTGGAGAAGATTGCTAAACCAGTCTTCTGTACAGGTACAGAAGAATAGCTTTGAAGTTGCTTTTGCAAGAGAAGATAGAAAGAGTCCTTTGAAAAACTTAGGAAGAACTGCTTATGTCAAACCAGAAGATGAGTTCTGTGGTGGTCTGTGTAATTCACTGAGAGTGTAAGAAAAAAGTCAGACGTGACAACCATTATATTGTCTTTCTGAAATTCTTTCTAGCTTGTGCAGCTTGGGTATGTGCTTCTTAACCTACTTTTAGTGTGGCATCCTACAGATCTATCCTTTTTTTTAACAGAGCATTCTACCTCAGGGTGTATTGATAAAGGGAGCTCATTTGACAGGAAACCTCTTATGCAAGAATAAAGGCAGGATTTGCTTTTTCTTTGCAGCCTCATGGAAAACTGACATCTATGGGACAGAAGGTCACATGGCCCCAGCTCTGAGGCTGTCATCAAAGTCCATCCAATGCTGTAGAGTACTTGAAGGTTTCACAGATCTGTTCAAAGGTTTAGAACTATTTTCTGACGAGAATATTATGCCTTTCCAGAACATTTTGTAATTTTGTTTACATGGCAATTGCAAAGTAAAACAAGTGTTACCTTAGGCATGGGATGATATGCTAAGCTAAATTTTCTGTAGGTGCTCCTGGTGCAGAGATATCACATTTTCCTGATACTAGCTTGTCATTAGTGGACATTGTATTAAATTATATGAAATTGTGTTTTATAATTTTTGTGCAAAACAACAACTTTTGTTAAAGAAATGTGCAAGATTATTAAAGGTAAAAAAAACACCCTTTAAAGCCCTTTGTGAAGACTCATTTGGCTTTCATCAGAAAATCAAGAATTAATCTGATGATAAAACTAACATGTGACTTATCTCTTTATGCACATCTCTTTCCATCCCAATAAAAAATAATTAAATCTGATTAATTTTATTCAAGCAACCTAATACAGAGATTTGAAAAATTATTTCCTTCCACTCTGCAGTGGTAAGGGGCAGCACTTTCAGCTTGCTTATGTTAACTAAAATATTTTCTGTTACATACAGGATATTTCTGCAAGTGGGTTCCATTTTACAGAGATTTCAAGGTTTGTCAGTCTGGGGGCACCACAGCACAAGTTGGTTCAAGCAGTTAAGTCCAGGGCCAGAAGTCTAAACAGGCAAAGGTATGATAATCCAGTCATTCATGGTCAGGAGCCAAGAATCTAATTACACAGAAAAAGCAGCTCTAATGAAAATCTCAGATTTACTTTCCAAACAGATATGATATCTCTGGAGTTCTGAGACCCCCAGAATTCAAGATTTCCTTTTTCTATGGCCATCTCAGTAAAAGAAGATTGGTTGCATTGGAGGTTTTAGAACCCCCAAATTAATTATGTGCCAGCTGGAAAGCCTAGTCAGATGACTAAGAGTGCATGAAGTTTCAGAAGCCATGGCTTTCTGGTATTTTGCAGTATCTGGAATTGTCCTGGGAGTCAAGAAACTACAGAGCCATGTATGTATTTATATGTAAAAAATTACTCATTATGATCCCCTATGTTTTCACTATCTTGAGATTGTCACCTGGATATGTGGATTTTTACCTGGACATTGGTAAAGCTCTTAACACCATTTATCACGGCATTCTCCTGGAGAAACTATCTGCTGGTAGCTTGGTCAGATGTGCTCATAGATGGGTAAAAAACTGGATGGACAGCTGGGCTGAGAGAGTGATGGTGGATGGAGATACATCCAGCTGGTGACTTGTGGCAAGTGGTGTTCCCCAGGGCTCTGTCCTGAGACCAGCCCTTCTCGATGACTTTATCAGCTATCTGGACAAGGGGATAGAATGCACCCTGGGTCAGTTATTTTGAAGATAATACCAAGCTGGGCAAGAGTGTCAATCTGCTTTAGGAAAGGAAGGCTCTACAGAGGGATATGGCAGGCTGGATCTATAGTATGAGGCCAGTTGCATGATTTAGTGGTGGGCCTGGCAGTGTCAGGTAAATGGTGAAGTCAATGATCTTACAGGTGTTTCCCAACCTAAGCAATCCCATGATTCAGTGATTTACCATCCATTGTTTACCTCACGCATCAAGCAGAGAGAGTTCCTACTTTAAAGAACACTTAGTAACATTTAGATTAAAAGTTATCTAGATTTTCGCCATTTTAGCAGTAGCTTAAAACAGTCATGTATACTAACAGCCCTACTTTCCAGAAATACTGCATGATGTCAGAATGACATTAAGCATAACAAAGAAAACTTCAACTCAGCATAAAGGGCATACTTCTGAAAATGTTGGAGTGATAGTTGGGTGTCAAAAGAAAGGTTCACTGCTGCCCCAGCAAGGCCAATGTGATGGCCTAATCAGAATGGTGTGGATGACATCACCATCATCGAGTAGACAAAGAGAATTCAGCACATATTCTCCAAAACACAGAATTTCCAAAGCCTTTTCAGGGTTTGTTTTTTTTTTTTTTTTGCACTGAAATGATATCTGAATCTGTATTACTGGACCTAAAGCAATCTGAATACACATCCTCATCGTATTCTGATTTTTGCCAAAAAAAATCTTTAACTAATTTCTTTTGACCAGCCAAATCCAATTGATGAGACAAGTTCAGACCACAAACATTTTCCAAGGTGAGGAACAGCCCCATAGTAAAAGGTGTGCTAGCTGCTAAGGACACATTTATTATTGTTCCAGAAAATAATCAGAGAAACTTCTTGATGAAAGGCCAGAATCCAAGAATTCAGGAGAATTTCAATTTCAATATCTATTTGTGGGTAAGCCGTGTCAGGGATTTTTTCTCGGACATTGGTAAAGACATTTTTCCTGTCTTTGAAAATTGTTTTTGGCCTAAAAGCAGAAGAGGATCCACTGCATCATTCACAGCATCAAGCGTTTGTATTAGTTTGCATTTCACAAGCAATGGTTTAATGAAGAAAATTAACCTAATGTACGTCCTTTGGGAAAAACCCCAAATTCCTCTTTTATTGCTTTTTACAGTTAATTGAGCATGATCTGTTATTCCAAACTATGAAGAGAAATTTAGAGTGCCCTAACACTGGAGCAGTAATTGGTGTAATGGGAACTCATTTCATGTCATTCCCTGTCAAGATATTTGTACATAAGATCTGGAAAGTCAAATGCTGCATGGCTGGGTAAAAAAAATCCAAAAGTTTTGGAGGAATGGAAGTTAGACCATCAGCAAAAATGACAATGGACTTAATGTAAGAAAGAGGCTCTACAGTACAAGGACTGTTAACTATAACGAGAAAAAGATTTTAATAAGATGGAATAAGATCCTGCAACAGGGAATCACAAAGTAGATATTTTCAGGACTAGTAGGCAGATTTTTATATAAGCCTACACATTCTTTGATCCACCTGCTAAGGCTAGTCAAAGGAGAGTTATAAGCTCTTACTCAGATTTAGCTGACTTGCCAACAGCAGTTACACTGATTTTAGAGCTCTTGTGCATGTTCCTTACATTCTACATCAGCAAAAATGGTGAGTGGCTTTTTTGAAGTCTTTACTTTCCCAGTACCTCCTGAAAAAGTTAATTTATATTGCCTCTACCTTCAGGGAAAAAAGCAATGGTAGGAGATATAAAGACAAAAACATTTTTTTTTTTGCCTTATATCATGGTTCACCTCAAGGCTAGAAGAGCTAAGAGGGAACTAATAAAACGAGAATGTAAGGATAAAGTCAGAGGAAGGGATGATGGCTATTTATGCTGCCTCTGACCTTTTAAATATGGTCTTAGAACATGGCCCTAAATTTATCCCCATAGAAATGATATGCTAAATTTATATGCAGACTTTTTGAGATTTGTTTTTAGTCTACAATTAGTTTTTCTCTGGTGAGTTCACTGTTTGCTAATTTATGTAATCTCTTGTTGTGTGTATGTATTCATGTCTTGTTACTGGCTTAGACCTTTTTCTTTCCTCTTTTGAGTTTTTATATTTATTTACATATTTTTTTAAATTCCTACAGTTCAAAATAAAGAACTGGTTCCTGCTTTCAATTCTCTGTCTGTTAATCTGTTGGCTGTACTTGTTTACTGCCCATTTCTCATCATGAGCCCTGCACAAGCTTCTATTGAAGCGCCGTAAAACACAAAACAGTACATGGTTCAGAATAGATGCATCATTAGCAAAAACTTGCTAGGAGACAAATACACACAATATATTAGCACATATTTTATGGTTCCAGTGCTTTGGTAATGCTTTTATTTGACCAGTTCCTATGTATCTTTGAGTATTTTTTCTGTTTACTTGCTGTCATGTTGAGGTGTGACTAACCAGGATGAATTAATGTTCTGCAGTGCTGAAAGTAGCCCACTGTTTTCCTTGTCTGCTTCCAGCTGCCTACCCATTACAAAAGCAGCTTCTCAGTACTTTACGTCAGACTCTGTGAAACACAATGTGCAAAGGCACAGCATAAAAAAAAGTAGCAGCTTTGTACAGAGGAACTTCTTGCAAAACTACAGGTACACCTGCCATTTAGAGCACTTGATGTTAGGCCTTGATTCAACCTCCAAGGAATCCTCATTATTTGACTTCCATTTTAATGAGAAAAGCAGACATCACTGCAAGCCAGTCCTGTTTAATACATTTATCAATGACCTGGAAGGAAGGATCAAGTGCACTCTCTGTCAATTTGCAGATAACACCAAGCTGGGCGGGAATGTTGGTCTGCTGGAGGGTAAGAAGACACTACAGAGGGATCTATCTAGACGGGCTGGATCAATGGACTGAGGCCAATTGCACGACATTCAGTGAGGCAAAATGCTGGGTCCTGCAGTTCAGTCACATTCTTCACCTGCAGCACCAGGGGAAGAGTGGCTGGAAAGCTGCCCAGCAGAAAAGGACCTGCTGGAGAACTGCTGGACATGAGCCAGCGTGTGCCCAGGTGGCCAAGAGGGTGAATGGAATCCTGGCCTGTATCAGCAAGAGTGTGGCCAGCAGGACTTAGCAGAGCATATTTGAGGTGTTGATGCTTCACCTCAGGTCCTGTGTTCAGTTCTGGGCCCCTGACAAAAAGATGAATATTGAGGTGCTGGAATGTGTCCAGAGAAGGGTAACAAACAAAGGTGATGAAGGGTGTGGAGCACAAGGCTTAAGAGCAGCTGAGGGAGCTGGTGCTGTTTAGCCTGGAGAAAAAGAGGCTCAGGGGAGAAACAGCCTCAAATTGTGCCAGGGGATATTTAGATTGGACATCAGGGAAAATCATCTTCCAGGTAGAGTATACCTTCTTTGCCTCCCCACTTCTCCGTTCATTTCTGTGACCTGTGATTCCCACAGACTGATCTCATGAGCAAAGACAGAGGGAAAGAAAGCTTTCAGCACTTTCACCTTTTCCATGAAGAAGATATGCATGTTAGGTATCCAGTCTTGATGTCAAAGACAAAACATAAAAATACATCAGAAGAAATAGAAGCTGGGTTTGAAAGTACAGTATTTCCAGTAGATTGGAAATTCACTGCCAGCAATGTGAAAAAAACCAAAATCTCCCCAACCTATGTCTACAGGATATCTATGCATAAAATATATAAACCTATGGAAAAGGAGAGTTCTAGGGATCAGAATACCTCTAACAGTGTCTGCTTTATTTGCTAAGACAAATGGTTAAAGCACCCAGAGGGACTGAGCTATGAGCAATATAGATGCATACTTAGAGTCAGAGTCTTGACTGAGGCATTGAAAAAATGTATTTCTTAACATATTCACAAAAATCTTCTTAATAAAAGCTGCAGACTTTTCCAAGAGGTATGTGCTATTAGGAAACAAAACACACTTTCACATGCTCTAAAATTCTCTAAAACACATATGGTTCAAAATTTGGGTGTTTCCTAGATAAATTAGACAGAAAAAAAATCTCCTAGTGGAATTCGCAGACCTAAACCAGTTTTCTTCCCATCTCTATTCCTATGGAATACTTATTAGTTTCAGCACTGCTTTAATTTAAATTATTGTGGCATAGATAATGCAAAAATAAATAATTAAATATTTGTGTGCACATGAAAACACACACACAACACAAACACACACACATAAGATCTTCCAGCTCAACTGGAAATGCCACTATTATCTGAATCTCTTAAAAGATCTCTTAGCTACCTTTTCCTCTGGATGTTATCTTTTTGTGGCTTTATTTTATAAGTTACAATACCTCAAACGTAGTTAGGTTATACCTGTGGATTTGACACACAGGATCCTGAAAGTCTCCAAGATGGAGCTGACTCATGAGCTGACAATAAAAGTGGACTAGATGAACAAAAGGGACAATGAAAAATACTTGTACTGATTAATTTCAATGAGGAGACAAGCAATAGAGACTCCTTAAAGCTTTCAAGCTCAGCTTCAAATAGAACATATGCAAGTACACAAGATTCTCCTCTGGCTCTGTCCTCATCATGAGTCAGGTATTAAGTTTACTAATTAGCTTATCTAAGAATTGTGATATTGTACTGCTGGATCTTCAGTATTTAGGAGAAAAAAAAATCTTTTAGCAACCATTCCCAAGAATTTATTTTCTTTTTTTCTAAACTATCATTCATATTAGCACATTTTTAGATATACTTTAAACTATCATGGAAAAACCCTCAAAAGCTTACATGCACTTTTCAACTGCTATGGAACAAATCAGAAATGTGTAGCATTTACTCTGAAGGATAAAAGGGCCAGAGAATGGGAAGAATTCTGTGAGAACCCAAATACCCTGGATATCTCATAAGAAAACAAAGAAACACAGCAGACACCTAATTGCCATCTTCACCTATACAGTTAAAAGAGGTCTGCTGCAAAAATTAGGTGTAATCAATAAGAAAGCAGCTATAAACAGAACCACACATGGCACCCTGCAATTTAATTCTGTCCCTACTACTGCTGGGTTCCACTTTTGTATTTATAGTATGCATAATAAATGAATACCTTTTAGAACTGATCCAAACGGCAGAAAATCTCTTTCCTTTTTGACATATTCAGAATCAACTATTTGCTTTTCTTACATCCAAGTTAAAATATATTTGGATTGTGTCTTAGCTGAGGAAGAATTGAGTTTGGTTTGTGTAGCAAAAAGGCTATGTGAAGGAGAACATTTCATTAAATAAAGCAATATATATGTATCTTATAAAGATAATCCAAAAGTCAAATAAAGAAAATAAAAAACAAATTTGCACCAGTAGCAAATGTAAATTAATTAGGAAGTAAATATATAGTTTCCAGGTATTTGTTTGTTGATCACTTTTAAAATATGCCTTCTGGCTCACTTTAGAAATAGCTTTAAAAGTATTTATCTTTAAAATGATAAATTTATGATACATAATTTAATGGATAATATAATATGTGTTGAAAAATGGTTTTTCAGGTGTTTGTGATTTTGGTCAGCTAATGCAACCCAAACTTAGTTAATGTTGCTTGAACACTTGAGTCCTGAATCATCTGTTGAGGATTGAGTCTTGAAGAATCGACTGGGGATTTATTTTCTGTCTTGTACCATTGTGATGGGTGAGTTCATCCTCTGTATTCAGATCTCTGCTCTTCTTTTGTGGAAAAAAAGACAAACAACCCAACAAAAAACCAAACAAAAAACAACGAACCAAACAAAACCAACAAAATCTCATAGCTTAAAAATGTCTATGCAGCTCAATATGAATTTCAAATACAAACTCCGTGACTCATTTTTAACTAATTATATAAAATAATTTTTTTAAAAATAGAGATGGATAGTAACATGAACTTTATGAATAACTAAGTCAAAAGATATCACTATTTTTATATATATATAAAAAATAACAACACTGTTGTTATGCCTGAGATGCATAAGAAAGAGTGTGGCCAGCAGTTCGAAGGAAGTAAGCAGATCTCTACTGTGCTCCTATGAGACTCCCCCTTGAGTATTATATCCAGCCCATGAGTCCTCAGTACAGAAAAGGCCTCTTGGACCTCTTAGAGTGTGTCTAGAGGAGGACTACAAGAATGATCAGAGGATTGGAACACCTCTCCTATGAGGAGAGGCTGAGACACTTGGGGTTGTTCAGTCTGGAGAAGAAAAGGTTTCAGGGAGACTTCATTGCAGCCATTCAATATTTAAAGGGTACCTGTAAGAAAGACAAGGACAGACATTTTAGCAGGGCCTGTAGTGATAGGCCAAGGGATAACAAAAAGATAATGGATTCAGATTAAATGTAAGAAAAAAAAAAAAAAAACCAAAAAAAGAGGTAAAGCACTGGAACAATTTTCCCAGAGACTTGGTAGTTGCCTCATCCCTGGAAACAATCAGGGTGGACAGGGCTTTTGAGTAACATGATCTAGTTGAGAGGTCCCTATTCACTGCAGGGGCACAGGACTAGATGATTTTTAAAAGTTCCTTACAACCCAAACTAGTCCCTGATTGCATGATGCTATTGTTGCTACTTACTAAAAATAACAGGTTTAGAATGGATGTGTTGCCTTCACTGAAATTAGTTGCCAAAATCTTTGTTAGCAGGAAAATAGTGAAGAAGTGAACATTTTGTAAGTATGCAAGAATCTTTTTTGTATGTTTAAGAGGGCAGGGGTGCTTGTCAAACTGAGGGAAGAGATTCTTTTGCTTTGCAGTCTGTGTCCCAAGTCAGACCCAAGGTCTTTGAATAGGTCCCACAGAGTGTGCACAGAAGACCAAACCAATACCACACACATCAGATCTGTCTCAATGCATTGCATTATTGTTTCTGTACGCGCTGCAACTCTGAAAGCTGAGATCTGTGCTTCCAGAGGTCTGAATGTGGCAGATATGCTCATGTCACTGTCTACGCCATACAGAAACACATCACGTAGAAACTGAACTGCCCATGTTGCCATGGATCCTGGGAGTCACTTTGGAAAAGCATTCGTTTTTCTTTTTTGTTGGGAATGACGAAATATTCTTCTGTTCAGACTCTATAGCATCTTTTTCCGTGCCTCATCTACTGCTCTGGTATAGCTGCCATTATAATCAAGCCAGTACTTTATAGTCACAAGATTATTATTATTCAATAACCTTTCTTTTCTGTTGGAGATTGCTTGTTTTGGACCTTTAAAGTGAAGTGATTCTACCTAGCAGACCTTTCTTTTATTTCAATATTTATAAAACATCATCCACTCTTGCAAAATGGTCCATAGAAAGGTATGGGTTGGAAGGGACACCTAAGAAGTCACAAAGTTCCAACCTTTCTGCCAAGCCCGGGGAACTTTCCACTAGACCAGGCTGCTCAAAGCCCCGTTCAACATAGCCAGCAACACTCCTAGAAATGGGGCACCCAAAACTTCTCTGGGAAACCTGTTACAATGTCTCACAACTTCCACAGTGAAGAAATTGCATAAAATCGTTCTTACAAAACCACATCCACTGCTGCTGAGGGAAGGTTTATCCGAATTCAAAGTTCCTAAGCTCTAATTTTCTCTGTCATTGATTTGCTCCATCTCCATAACCTCAGATTTTCTGTGATTTAATTGTTTCAGTTTTACTTTGGATTGATATTATCTAATCCTGTGTGATTCCTCTGAGGACTTAATAGAGAACTGTTCTTATATCAAAAGAAAAATGTTACATGAATGTATATTATCATGTTTAGATGCTTTGCGTCGGCCTGCTGCTCGTTAATGTTTCCTACAAGCAAGAATGAATGACATAAACTGTATTTGACAAAAATGTCTTCAGCAATTGCTAGAAGTAATGCTATGAATATACTAAAAATAATGACACTGTCATTGTATTCAGGCTGACAGGCTTTGCTAAGAGGCAAGGAATGTTAACTTATGCATAGATCTGTTAAAATATTGTATTCTGGACATGGCTTCCTATGTTTGGCAGCTTTGCTGTGCCAGCAGGATGAACATCTGATGATCTGCAGCAGCTAAAGACCGTGACCTCAAATATATTGACCTACTCATGCTAATATTGTTTATTTGGCTACTGGAATCAAGCAGATTTCTTCCAGGTTGGTTTAGAGGACATAAAAAGCACTCCATAATGACATGCATCTATCCACAACTGTCCAAGCTTCAATCATTCACTAGTCTTCCAGATTGAAGGGAATTTTTTTTTTTTTTTTAAGTCTCAGGTTTAGAGTTTTATTGTTGCATTAAAAGTATAATATATTTCATATTAAGCACTTTAATTGATGTTAGAGAATACAAGCTTCTGAAGAGATTTTACCAAATCAGAATTCTTCAACTAGTTTGATATTTTAAATAGTATTTTTTTCTTTAATTAAGTCAAGTTAGTACTTAATCGACTAACCAACAGCAAAACCAAAACTAAGTCCTTTTAAGAAAAGATTTTATATTCAAATGCTTAAATTTTGTTTCTGCTTCCAAATATACAAATAGACAAAAAATGCAAAGAAAAGGCAATGGTTTAGGCTCCTCAGAAGATCCATTTGAATATAAAATGTTCTTTTCAGCAATTTTAATAAATATTTGTAAGAAATATACACGTTTTAGGTAATGTAATGAAAATAAATATTCTGAGCACTTCACCATGTTCAATCATTTCTTAATGAATTCCTACTAAGAAGTTGTCTGGGAAGAGTAAACTTCTTAATTGTGTTTTGGGACATTTAATCTACAATTTTTTAGTATTTTGAGACAGGATAATTTCCTCACTGTATCATCTGAACTCTACTTATACTCCAATAATACTCTCTTTCTTCAATATTTCAGGATAGTTTTTGACATTTCCTTGTCCATTTTGCTGGGATCCATTTTATGAATACTAAGAATTCCATTTATATCTAAAACAATCTCATTAGATCAAGCTACAGCTTCAGCATTTGCCCATGAAAATCTTCTTCACCGTAAAAGGTATGTTTATATTTTATTTCTTCTTTGATAGTTCCACTCCTTCTTTATAAGTTTTTGCAAAACAATTTTTTTCTTGGAGATATTATTTGTGGCTGTTTATGTGTGTTTCTGCTGCCAGATCTCTGTTTAATTTTCTTTTTCTTCTGGATATATGATGAAGAGTTGATATGACTTGTGTCATAGAAAAAACAAAAAAGGTATTTTCTCTAACTTTAAACCAGGTTCTTAATGGCCTTTCCCTCAGTTTTGGGTCCCAGATTACTATTGTAACACTGTTTACTGAGATTCTAAATACCTTTCAAAGATCTCACACCAGTCTCAAGACTTCTTTTAATTCTCTTTTTTGAGTTTCTTACTTTAGATTTATGAAATATATATCCCAATTTTTTTAAAGACTTTAATTTCCTTAAGTATTTTAATTTCTTTTGCACTCTTCTCAACAGCCATGAACGTAATCTAATTGTCTAAGTTGGAGTTTTTAGTTGAGTCCCTTATTTCAACCTTTTATCTTTTTCTTATAGATTCACTTCTCATTCTCTCTCTGCTGCTGATACTTTGTAGTGCCAATTTTTGCTCTCATTTAAAAATTATAATGATTAAGATGACAAAGGAATGAGATTTTTTTCCTCAGTTAACAATATGAAATTACCTTTAAATAGTCTAGGGTGCTGCAGAGGTTGTTTTTCTAATTTGAACAGTCTATTATGCATTGGTTTTCTTAACATGTTTCTACTCTACAACAATGTTTTTAAACTTTCCATCAGAATAGATAAGCATGTGTTTTTAATAGTAATATCTATTTAAGGCTATAGCATAATCCGAAAATATGACAGGCAAGTGCAGTAATAGATATAAAAAATACATTTTAACATGGGATTTATGAAAACCAGTCAAATAGTAGAGTCTTAGGTTATTGTTTTTTCAAGTGTGATCTAGATGATTGACCACTTTTTATTGGTCTACAGTTTCAGGTGTGATAGAGAACAGAAAAAAGTTGATCATTAGAAGAGTGGAAAAAAAAGGAAACTATGGAGAGCAAGGGCTAAATTTAATGCACTGCTAAAAATTAGACAATGGCAGAAATCAGGACAAGAGTAAAATAATTTCACCTGGAAGTTTTTTTAAAATTATGAGAAATGCTGCAGTATAGAATTTAACAAAGGATTTTTTTTTCCTCCAATCTGTGTTATGGTTCTTCAAGGCATATTCTCCTGCTGCCCTGTATACAAGGCTCCCACTGATATTAATAAATGCTCTTTTCATAAAACTATTGCAGAATATGAATAGAAATCAAGAAGATAAAAATTTTGCTGCACAGAAGGGTTTCCTGATGTTCAGAGGGAACCTCCTGCGTTTCAGATTCTGCCTCTGGTCCTGTCACTGAGCACCACTGAAAAGACTCCGGCTCCATCCTGTTTACACCCCCTCTTCAGATATTTGTATAAATTGATACTTTTGCCTGAAGCGTTCAGCATACTTGTCAAATTATAATTGGTTAGCATCCACTACTCATCTATACTTGATTGGCTATATCAAGCGTGAGAAGGTTCCTCCTCTTGGCATGCTGAAAACTTTGGATACGTGCTTACTGCTACGCTCTATTAACCACAAGTTCTTTTATCTTTGGCCTGTAACCGTGCTTACTGCTGTCCCAAGGACAGCTTGTCTTAGCAGCACGTAGGCTGCTAGCACTTATTATCG
Organism: Chamaea fasciata; assembly: GCF_029207755.1. NCBI lineage: Eukaryota > Metazoa > Chordata > Aves > Passeriformes > Sylviidae > Chamaea > Chamaea fasciata. Next base: position 1,318,080 of record NW_027094117.1, on the reverse strand, counting down.
GGCCATAAGGCCTCTAATGATCCGTGGCCTTGCTCTGCTAGCCATTCTTCAACAATTCCCCCTTTTTTATTTTGTGCAACAAACGCAGCGTGTCGAGTAGTTACTGTTTCTGCTACACGATACATCATCTGTTGCAAGCAGCGAAAAAAGCAAGGTACAAAAAGTACAAGCAGTAGCCCTGTGGTGCTGTTTATACTTTTGCAAAATCATAGAAGTATTGGGGGTAAGTAATGAGAGGCGACTCTATGTGCAAGGTCCACCTACCAGCCATGATGGAATACCTGCCCATGCTCTGTCTCCACAAATAAGAAACACTCCTGGGGGGAGTTGAATAGGAGTATTGGAGGAGTGGGAATTTTTCCCACTGGTATAGTTACACCACAGAGAGGCATTTCTATACACAGGCAGAGAGGAATTTGCGTTCACTGTGGAATTGGACTGTGGATTCTGCCTGCGTATGCTCGACCAGTTCAAGTTTGCACACCAATCTGCTTTAACCGATCTTAGCAACTCCAACTCCTGTGGTTCCAGGTGGGCCCCTGGAAAGTGTGGGACCGTCTGATCCCATTGATCAGCATATGACTGAGAATCATTACGGCGGCAGCGGTGTACTGAGACCGGGCAGGGCAGCTCTTCCAGGGTATCCCTACCAAACAGGTGGAGAAGGGATTACCAGGAGAGGACAGGGACAGGCATATTGCTTCCTGCCCCGTTTTGTTGGCTAAAGTAACCCAAATGTTTTCCTTCGGTTGTGGAGGCACCCAAACCGACTCTACCTCAGCTCCGCCTCTCCCTGTGCCTGGTCCTAGGACGATAGCGATGACACATATGATCCCGATTCTCCGGTGCCACCTGCCATTGCTGGGGAATCCGCACTCCCTGCTTACATATCCCTGCCAAAACATGACTGCTGTGCAAAGCAACCACTCTCTGTATTGTCTTGTGAAACTGCCAGAGCAGTTGCAGGTTTTCTCTTGCCCCTAAATCTTCAATTAAGTGTACCCCCTCTAACCCTGGCTGTCCAGTAGCGATGTCGCTCTTGCAGGGTCATTAGCGGGACGGATCCATTTGCTAGGTATCCATTGGGGCCCTGCTGAAATTCGTCTTGTGGTACTGCAACAGAAACCAACTGATCAGCTATGGCATTACCCTGACCCAAACCTCCTGACCATTTGTGGCTTCGAATATGCAAAATTGCAAAAGGAGCTGAGCGCAGCCAAACAGCTTGCCTCGGCTGTCTCAAGAGTTCCCATAACCTGTCATTCTTTATATCCTTTATCAATGCATCCTCAATCCGCAGCACCACCCCTACTACGTATAACGACTCTGTGACAATATTTACACCCTGACCAGGCCAATTCATAATGACCCAAAGGACAGCCCTTAATTCTAGCGTCTGCAATGAGTCCTCAGTAGTCGCCTCCACTAATTTCTTCATCCACGTGCCCTCCTCCATCCAGACAGCTGCCGCTCGTCTGGATTTTCTGCCTGCATCTGTGTATACAGTCAGCGCATTTTCCAAAGGTCTATGGGATACATGTGGTTTTTCTATCCATTCATTGGAGCGCACCCACTGTAGTAGAGGGTTTTTGAGCGATCTTAACTGCACATCCTGTGCTGTTCCCAAAAGACTGTCCTGTAATTCTGGGGAATGATAAAGATACCACATCAGGTCCTCATTCCAAAGTGGCAGATAGATTGTGTCCGGTTCTGCCCCTGTAACCTGTTGGCACCGAATTCGGCCTTTTTTAATGAAGGCAGCAAGGTTAGCAACACGGCTCTGAATCGTGGTACGGGGCTGTACCATTGTGAAAAGCCACTCCAGCACCAGTGGCGTGTCCTTGGCATCCAGCTGGGTGAGAGCTGCCATAAAAAATGGTTCGGCCCAGCAAGAATCGTGAGTTCCACTGCAGTATCGGGCAGCATCCGTGACACAGTTGGGTTAGCTCTGGTATCTGCTAACTGTTGCAGCAGTTCATGCTGCTGCTGAGACGGCACAACTGGCGATGCAGGATCAGTGCCTTTCAGCAGTGGACAAAGGGCTTCCAAATCGTCATTGGAGAAGCCGACCACGGGCTGGAGCCACTGGAGATCAACAAGAAGGCACTGTGCATCATGTAGAGTGGCAATTTGAGTCTGCAGCTCTAGCTTCTGTGGTGAGATGGTAGCGTCAGCTATCGTCCACCCTAAATACCTCCAAGGAGCAGTACGCTGGATTTTTCCAGGAGCTACTACCAGTCGATTACTCCAGGTATTATCACTAGTCCTTTCAGGGCTGCAGATGACTGTCCCAGTAACAAAGCCCCAAATGACTGTCCATTAACTTTAACAGGTCCTTTAATTCCGGTAGGGATTTTAATAGGTTTATTGTCCTTTAGCACAACACCTACTGCGGCTGCCAAGTCCAAGCCGATGCTTCCCCTTGTGGCGGGGCGTAGGCTGCCGGCAGGGAGGAGGGGGAGGCTGGGTAGACTTGAGCTGCTGTTGGTGTCGTTGCGCCGCGGCTCCTCGCGCTCCGCCGTCCGTTTCCCGACTTCTTTCGGCCGGCGTCTGTTGAGTGGTTGTCCGCTTGACAATCCTGGCACCAGACTTGTCCCGTTCGGCACTCCTTCCTCATATGTCCAGGCTTTCCACACCAGAAGAATTTTAATTGCGCCTTGGGATTAGTGGACCCTTGGCTCCTTCCTGCACGGAATGGTTGCAGCACGGCAGCAGCAAAAGCCTGAGCTTGATAGTTTCTGTCAGGTCCTTAACAGCCTCAACTAGCATAGCCTGCGTTCCCTGAGGGATCCTACTCATATGATCTAAATACTGCACTACACCCCAATCACCCGCGAGAGTAACAAGAATTTCTTTTGTTCGGGGATTACAATTTTGCATGACGCACTCCCGAAGAAGTGCTCCTTGCATGTGTAAAGGAACACCAGCCCTTTCGATTGCGGCTGAGACACGATCGACAAATGCAGAAAATGACTCTTGGTTCCCCTGCTTCACATTCATAGAAGAGGGTGCAGTACTATGAGTTCTAACCTTTCCATATGCCAGCCTTGCTAAACGCATAGTCTCTCTAATGAGATCAGGACCTAACATTGCCTGAGCCTGTGGTGTTGAAAAATTTCCTGTTCCCATATAATGCTCTAGTGTGGCCCCCCGCAAAGGACCACCTGGCCACCTCTGCACATCAATTGCTTCTTGACACAAGGCCTGCCAATGAGCCTGCCAAAGCATTATTTGTGATTGAGACATAATCATTTTCAAAAGATTTTTCATGTCTTCCTGGAGCAACAGTCCAGCTCCCCAAATATAATTTAGCACTTGTTTGGTAGGCTCACCGTGCAGTCCAGATTCATTGACCGTGTTCCGCAATTGCATTAATAGCTTCCAAACTAAAGGGGAGACTGTTACATCCATCCCTCCTGCAGCGTTAGGCATGTATGCCACTGGAACCGCTTGTTTATCTTCCTGTATTTCTTGTAATGTTGCTACAGCACCTGAATCTCCGCTCCCCAAAGCTTCCCTCATAATGCCCTGCCAATCAACTCTGCTCCTAATTATGCCCCGACCCTGTCGAGCACTGTTTTCATTCTCATGATAACGGGCTGCCTCATCCTCTAAGGTAGCTTCCTCAGAGGGTGACAGTCCTCTCCCCGAATTGCTCGGATGCGGCGGGGCGGACGGCAAGGGCTCATCTGGGGTCCTAGGTGGTAATGTCAGCCCATTCACAGTGATCGGCTGTGGCAGGTTTTCCCCACCAAACGTAATCATTCCCTCCTTTGCAGGAGCTGATTTCCCTTCCAAGTGCAAGGCTGCTGCCTCGGCAATGCATTGTTCTGCTTTAAATTTTTCCAGGCAATTAATCACAGCGCGCCACGGTCGAGCTAACTTTATTGCCGCCTTATCATCATCTATTACAGCCTGCCACAGGCAATCCCCCACCTTTTGCCATTCCTCGAACTGATACACGCTTTCAGGGTCCTGGAAAAAACCCTTTTTCTCAGCATACTCTAGGAGGCCAGGAAGTTCCTTTTTCAAATCTACCTCCTGCACTCCCCGCTTTCGTAAAAAGCATTTAAACAAATCATAGGCCACCTGTTTCTCCATTGCCTACCCCTAACAAACTATCTCAAGGGGAGCAGTCAGGAAAAGCTGTACCTTTTACCAGTGCGCGCGCATGCAGCCTGTGCGAGGTGGCACTGCGTCGGTTTAGCAAGCATCCTTCTGTAAGGTCAGCCTAGGCACGGAGCGGGGTGTACGCCCGCGTACGGAACCCTTCTGCCTTCCGAGCGCTGCTTCTCGGAGCTTCGCCGCTCACTTACTTCCGGGTGGGTATCACGAGAGCAGTCCCAGTCGCTATCACGTTGGGGGTCACCAACTGCGGAGGATTTCGGCGATGGAAGAATGCAATCAATCAATATGATTGGTAAAGCATTGTTCAACTTTATTGCTCATAACATCCGTTATTATACTTTTGCCCGAAGCGTTCAGCATACTTGTCAAATTATAATTGGTTAGCTTACACTACTCATCTATACTTGATTGGCTATATCAAGCGTGAGAAGGTTCCTCATCTTGGCATGCTGAAAACTTTGGAGACGTGCTTACTGCTACGCTCTATTAACCACAAGTTCTTTTATCTTTGGCCTGTAACCGTGCTTACTGCTGTCCCAAGGACAGCTTGTCTTAGCAGCATGTAGGCTGCTAGCACTTGGTATCGGGCCATAAGGCCTCTAATGATCCGTGGCCTTGCTCTGCTAACCATTCTTCAGCAATGGACCTGGGCTGTGGAGCCCATGGAGAGCGGGAGCTGCTCCCAAATCCCACCTGATCCTGCTCCATCCACCCTGTCCCAGTCCTGCTCCACCCATGCCACCTGTTCCCACTCCAGAATCCAAGCCTGATCCTGCTCCATCCATTCCACACCAATCCTGCCCCATTCATCCTGCACCAAACCTGCCTCATCTATCCATGCCCACTGATCCTGCTCCATCCAACCTGCACCAATCCTGCCTCATCCATCCCAACTGATCCCCCTCCAGCATCCAGCCCCGATCCCACTCCACAATTTCATCTGATCCTGCTCTGGACCCCTGCTCTGATTGGAATCCCCCCCTGATCCAAGTCCGTCCATCTTGCCCCAATCTCCCTCTGGAATCCCACGCTGATCCCCTTCCGTACCTAAGGTCAGGCCCTTGGTTCCCACATTTTTTCCTGCAGAAAGACAAGATCCATCAGATTCCAGCACAGATCACACACCAGGATTAATCCCAGCATCCATCCTGGGATCCACACAGAGGGGATCCAGAGCTGGATCTGCCACTGGCACTCACTGGCTGCCATGTTGTATCCATTCCTGTCCCTCTTCCCTTGGGAAACAAAGTGGGATCAGTGTCAGTGGCACAGGATTCCCGGAGCGGTGCTGGGTGGATGCCCCTTCCTGACCCCCATGCAGTGTCTTACCAGATTGGAGCTTACAGACTGTAAGAGACGGTCCGAAGATCCCTCATCTGCCTCACCACCATGGTCAAGGACAGAGACTGAAAACCCTAGAAGGGCCTTGAAAATCTCAAGACGGGAGTTGTGGCCTGGCTGAGCTGGGATGTTGGCCAAGTGCTGCCTGCAGGTGTGTTTGATGGAAAAACCCAGCACCCACATGGGAACATCAGAACCTGAGCAGAAACAATGGGCAAGTCACGGTGAAGTGACTGCGCCTGCTGACTCGTACTGGTCGACACCGTACCTGCTGACGACCGACTTGTTCTGAGTTCTCTAAATGAACACACTGCAATGATTTCCCCCGCCTGTTTGGCCAACTGCCTGTCGCTTCAGAGAGGACTATAAAAACCCTAGAGACGCCCGCTCACTTTTGAGATCTCCCCACTGGAGAAACTCGCGTCTATAGGCATCTTCAAAAGCCTCGAAGACTCCACCCTCCATGCTGGTAGCTATAATCCCCTTGCCCTCTTTTTCTGTCTTTCTTACTATTCTCTTTTCTCTCCCCACTGTGGCATTTGTTGGCACTAAATCAAGGTGCATTTGTGATTGAGCAAACTGAGTTTGTCCCCCGCCGTGTCTTTTGTGCTCTGAAATCCCTAAAATGAACCATCACCAAGCCCACTTGTGGGAGTGGATCATGATATTAAATTGGCATCACGGACAGGATCTGGATGGACAGAGGAGTTGCGGGTTTTGCATAGTTTGTAACAGGGGAAGGAGCCTCGTCTCAGCCGCACCTAGCACGCCACTTGGGTGAGCGCTGTTAGAACGCAAGGGGGGCGAGGGAAAATTCCCGCAGACTGTACGCACCCAGGCGAATAGCACTCCCTGTCGTCAGGATTTCACAACAAGATCTCATTGTGCAAAAGATGGGACCGTGGTGAGTTTTTTGTGTGTGTGTGTGTTTTGGGCTGCTTGGCGTTGTTGAGGAGACAACTATTTGTAACTAAGGTGAACCTCCCAGGCAGTTTTGGTCTCCTGGCCCATTCCAGGGAAGCAAAGGGAAACAGAGTTTTAGCTGTGCCTTTGGTGTAACTTGAAGAGTACCTCCCTGAGAGTGGTTTTGGTCCCTTCAGAAAATGAATGAAAAAGATGAGAATGCATTTTATGCTTTGCGTGCAAAGTATGGTGCTAGACCTTCTCCAGACGGAGAAAGGTGGGCACAGAATAATTGGTTTCACTTTGAAAACATTGTAGATAGAATATATTCTTTGCAAGATGATGCTAGATCGAAACTGGGCAGAAATAAAAGCCTTCTTTGCTCAGTTTTGGGGGTGGCAGCCATAGAAACCCATTTGAAGGGGTAAGTGAAGAACAAGCAGTCCTAGAATCCCTGCCAAATTTGGTAGAAGCTTTGCAAAAACAATTAGAACAGGAAAGAAATCAGAATTTTTTGCTGCAGATTTCCCTTGCAGAAGGGCAAAGTAAAACCTTCAAATCTGCAGATTCACCCACAGAAATAGAAGGAAAGGAGACATCTAGCATTAAACAAATATACCCTCAGAAGGAATTAGTACACATGCAAAATTGTGGGGAACACTGTTGCTCCAACTTGAGACCTCTCATTCAAACAGAATAGAATTCTATAAATGAAGAGGATGGTGATCCCCACAGAACTCCCAAAGAAATACCATACACAGCCACTGAATTAGCTCAATTAAAGAAAGAATACTCCCGCCTCCCTAGTGAACCAGAGACGGAGGATGTTTTTCGAGTCTCCCTCACAGGAGGCGACCAAATTAAATGAAGTGAACAAGAAGCAAGTGGCTCTTGGGGACATGGAGTTTTCTTAACAGCAGGAAATAGGCGTGCTCCATGGTCCCTGACACAGTGTGCAGCTTACTGGGCAGGGGGGTTAAACCCCCTTGAGAGGGGTGACCCCCTGGCAATAGTCGGCACCTCAGACTGACTCCTAGAAAACATAGACAAAGCTGCATGCTTGCAAATGATGCATGAAAGAAAATGAATCTCTGGCTGTGAGTCACCAATGCTCAATGCCTGTCAAACCTGAGATTATGACCCCTCTAATTCGAGGTTTGCCAGAGTCTTTTAAACCAACAGCAATTCTTCTTCAAAAAACAATAGCATCTATCTCTGCGCTAGATAGACTTGGAAGATTTCTTGGACAGACAAGAGATCCAACTGCTTCCACCGACTCCACTGACTCCTCACCTTTTACAACTCCTAGCACACAATCTAACAGCAGTCATAAACTTTGAACATGGAGTCAGGTAGCAGAGGAGTTAATAAGTTACAGTAGAAAATATGGACCAGTGAAGTACCCCGAGGACAAATCAGAAAAACCCAGAGGAGTCAGGCACATTGCCTCTCCTAATGAAAAATCAGAAAAGGGAAAACAAATTTCCAAGCGGCAGCAACTGTGGTCGCTAGGACTGAAAAGGGGAGTGCCGCCAGAAATAACGGATCAATTGCCTGATTATAAATTGGCTAAAATAATTTCTAATTGGCCCTGTCCCAAACCTATTGTGTTGGAATCGTCCAACCAACAGCCCAGTGCACCTCCTCTTCCACAAGCCTTGGGCAACAAGCCACAACATTCCTTTACACAAGTTGTATACAATGAGACACAGCAAGTGGGGGGATGTTCATCAACGGAAAAGAATTTCCCACTTAGAAAGCCTTGCTTTGCAGATCCCCTGAGAGAAAATACAAAAACCTTCTCAAGAAGTAAAATTTTGGGGTATCTGGTGGAAAGGAGGTATGACATGTATCGCAGCTGACACCCTAACCTCCTCAGATCAAATTCAAGTGCCTGAGTCCAGGAAAGATCTACAGCATGCCTTGGGATTAGTAGTGTTTTGGGGAAAAGACATTCCAGATTTTTCCATTTTTGCCAGGCCTCTTTATGATTTGTTGAGAAAGGGAGTAAAATGGGACTGGAGCCCATCTCAGGAAGAAGCAGTACAATTGTTGATTTTTGGAGCCACAGCTCATCAGGCCCTAAGCCCTATCCAGCCAACAGATCCTTTTCAGGTAGAATGGGGATTTGCTTCCTCACGGTTGTCAGTACACATATGGCAGTGGGGTCCTGAGGGTCCGACATGGCCTGCTGGTTTTTATTCCCGTGGTTTCAGAGATGCTGAAAAGAGGTATATTGCCTGGGAAAAAGGCTTCTTTGTGGTTAGCCCAGCTCTCCTAGAAGTAGAGAAGATTGTACAACAACCACCAGTTGTTTGGAGAGGGCCTTTCCAAGTTTTTAAGTCAGCCACTACTGGGACTCCCCCAGCTGACGGGGTGGCCCAGACAGCCTCAGGAAGAAAGTGCTGTGCTCAGATTGTAACATTATTAGAACATCCTTGTATCATTATTGTAACATCTTCTCAAGAACTGAAGGAGCTGTGAAAAAACTGGCAGTACAAGAAGCAGAAAACTTGGGGAGCATCCAAGACAAACCTGCCTCAGTTCTTACCCCTCCCTTTTCCCCCAAACAGTCAGCAAATCCTCGCTTTACTGATGCTTTTCCTTTTGGCCCAACAGCTCCAAGCATAGTTCCCTCACCACGGGGACCAAGGGATTCCAAGGATCCAGCACGTTACCCTGGACAACCTGTTTTGCTGGACCTCCCCACGGTGGGAGAGGTACCACTAGTGCTAAGACCCCCTCTGAAGAAATACCCACGGCTAACCTTTGATGCTCTAGGGAAAGAGTATGGAATAAATGCACAGGGAAGAATGTCCATCATTCTAACTTTCTGCCTTCTGGTGGCAGATTCTGTTGGGCTTACTTTTTACAGGAGAACTCCGAGGGACGTGAAGGCCATGGAAACCATGATAAATATCTTAAATTGGGAATTCTAAACAGGATTGATTCAGTAGTATTAATGAACAAATTGGCTGTTACAACTAGGGATTTGACCAAATTAGAACAAGCATTGCAGTTATCCTTATTGCCTTTGGGGACACATCAGTGGTTGCTATCAAACATATTAGCAAATTGGGAAAAGTAGATGTGAAGGATCACAAAATGATAATTGATGCACTTGGTGCTACACAAAACAATGCTTCTTTGGCTCTTAGCTGCATCCAGACACAGCTTTGGATGCAGACAGTTGTAGCCTCAATCATAAGGGAAGGAGAAGAAGGCACTTTTCCTCCTGAATTCGGAAAATAATTTGGGACAATGCAAATGATTTTGAAAAGGAATTCCAATCCTGGTGGAAATTGGTCAACTTTACCTCTAACCCCAATACCAACACAGTTACAGCTTTTGTAAGAACCGTATGTAATGCCTTAGTGCACTTGATATTGTTCATGCAATCATAGCTCAAGACATTTGTTTGGACACAGAGCAAAAGATTTGTCGCTTTGAAGTACACCCTAAGGAAACTCCTGAAACAGTGCTTGTGTATACAGGCAATGGATGTGCTTGTGGAAGGACTGCTTGTGATGTTGTAGTTGTAGAAAATGTAGTGGTGGATACTAAAAATCACTCCAATTTTTGTGTCTGCAATTTTACCACAATTCCAGGATGTGACTTTTCTTGCTCAGCCGCAGTTACATCCTACCACCTTTTCCAAACAAATTTTACCATGTTTCACCAGATAACACTTGTCCTCATAGGAATGAATGTGACTTGAATTAAGCAATTGTTGCTTCACCGAGACTTAGAAGGAATTTTAGAAAAGATCAAGAAAAAAGGACAGAAATCTTTCGTGACAGTCTATCATGATGTGAAAGAAATACATGGTGTTTTAGAAAGGGTCCAAAGGATGCTGAATACAGGTGGTGGGATACCCTTTTTGGGTGGTCACCTACTGCCACAGGTATCCTGAACAAAGTGTGTCATCCCATTGTTGTTCTTTTGATTTTGGTGTAGATTGGTTTTGTCTTATCAGTCGTTTTATACATCCTCAATTGGAAAATGATGAAGAAGTTGACACACTTGGCATCTATCATGGAAGCACACAGTTTAGTCAAGACCCCTTTTGCAAGACACACTCCCAAAGTTATTGACACCAGACGTACCACCCAAACAGCGAAAATTAGACCTGCAACAGCGGATTCATTTGAAATTGTTGGTTGCTTGCTTTGATTATTGTGTTTCTTTGCATGATGTTAGATTGTCATCAAAATAAAGCTTTTGTTTGAAACTTGTTATAACTTGAAGAAATTTGATGATTTGTTTTGATTATTTTGAAGAAATTGTTTTAATCAATATTGATTGATTTTGTTTTGTTTCTATTTCCTTTCTCTATTTTTTCCTCTTTCTCTCTCTTTCTTTCACACACACTCTCTACTGTCTCTGTTTTTTCCAGGATATGCTACTAACATGAACGACTCCTGAAGACTTCACAAGACTACGGAAGCCTGCTGAAGGAGCTCTCTTGACAACAATAGTGAGTCCCAGGCTGGTGTAAGAGACGGTCTGAAGATCCCTCATCTGCCTCACCACCATGGTCAAGGACAGAGACTGAAACCCCTCAAAGGGACTTGAAAATCTCAAGACGGGAGTTGTGGCCTGGCTGAGCTGGGATGTTGGCCAAGTGCTGCCTGCAGGTGTGTTTGATGGAAAAACCCAGCACCCACATGGGAACATCAGAACCTGAGCAGAAACAATGGGCAAGTCACGGTGAAGTGACCGCGCCTGCTGACTCGTACTGGTCGACACCGTACCTGCTGACGACCGACTTGTTCTGAGTTCTCTAAATGAACACACTGCAATGATTTCCCCCACCTGTTTGGCCAACTGCCTGTCGCTTCGGACAGGACTATAAAAACCCTAGAGACTCCCGCTCACTTTTGAGATCTCCCCACTGGAGAAACTCACGTCTATAGGTATCTTCAAAAGCCTCGAGGACTCCACCCTCCATGCTGGTAGCTATAATCCCCTTGCCCTCTTTTTCTGTCTTTCTTACTATTCTCTTTTCTCTCCCCACTATGGCATTTGTTGGCACAAAATCAAGGTGCATTTGTGATTGAGTAAACTGAGTTTGTCCCAAGCCGTTTCTTTTGTAGTCTGAGATCCCTAAAACGAACCATCCTGAACCCCGCCTCTGGGAGCGGATCGTGACACGCTGCGGGAGCGGCTGCCCGCGGTCTCCTTCCCGCCGCTGCCTCGGCTGAGCCCATTCCCCTGCTTGCGCTGGCAGGTGCCATCAAATGCATCCCAGGATCCCATCTCCCCACCTGAAGCCTCCAGTGCCCAGCCTGTCCTGGGCTGGTGGCAGCCAGCCTGACAAAAACCAACAGCCACGGGCCACCAGCGCCCAGGGGCTCAGAAGCAGGGGAGGGACGCTTTGGTTGGCAGGAGCGGAAGGGCCACGGCTGCTCCCCTGCCTCTCTTTGCCTTGGGTTAGGATTCAATTTTCTTGCCTCTGTCCGAGGGGATAAAGGCATGGTTTTTCTCCAACACAGGGCAGGTTTTTCCCTAGCATGGAGCCTTCCCCATGGCCCTTCTGGCCTTCCCCAGGCCCCTTCTGCCCTCTTGCAGAACCAGTGGCATTTTCCGCCACACGCAGTTTGTAACCCAGAGTCGAGTGCAGCCCAGAAGGCTCCAAGCAAGTCCTTCCAGGCTGACTCTGCAGATGCCGAGGCTGCTCTGGCCTGGAAATTGCTTGGAAAAATTTAAAGCAGAACAACACGTTGCCGTGGCAGCAGCCTTGCACTTGGAAGGGAAATCAGCTCCTGCAAAGGAGGGAATGATTACGTTTGGTGGGGAAAACCTGCCACAGCCGATCACTGTGAATGGGCTGACATTACCACCTAGGACCCCAGATGAGCCCTTGCCGTCCGCCCCGCCGCATCCGAGCAATTCGGGGAGAGGACTGTCACCCTCTGAGGAAGCTACCTTAGAGGATGAGGCAGCCCGTTATCATGAGAATGAAAACAGTGCTCAACAGGGTCGGGGCAAAAATAGGGGCAGAGTTGATTGGCAGGGCATTATGAGGGAAGCTTTGGAGAGCGGAGATTCAGGTGCTGTAGCAACATTACCAGAAATACAGGAAGATAAACAAGCGTTTCCAGTGGCATACATGCCTAACGCTGCAGGAGGGATGGATGTAACAGTATCCCCTTTAGACTGGAAGCTATTAATGCAATTGCGGAACACGGTCAATGAATCTGGACTGCACGGTGAGCCTACCAAACAAGTGCTAAATTATATTTTGGGAGCTGGACTGTTGCTCCAGGAAGACATGAAAAATCTTTTGAAAATGATTATGTCTCAATCACAAATAATGCTTTGGCAGGCTCATTGGCAGGCCTTGTGTCAAGAAGCAATTGATGTGCAGAGGGGGCCAGGTGATCCTTTGTGGGGGGCCACACTAGAGCATTATATGGGAACAGGAAAGTTTTCAACACCACAGGCTCAGGCAATGTTAGGTCCTGATCTCATTAGAGAGACTATGCGTTTAGCAAGGCTGGCATATGGAAAGGTTAGAACTCATAGTACTGCACCCTCTTCTATGAATGTGAAGCAGGGGAACCAAGAGTCATTTTCTGCATTTGTCGATCGTGTCTCAGCCGCAATCGAAAGGGCTGGCGTTCCTTTACACATGCAAGGAGCACTTCTTCGGGAATGCGTCATGCAAAATTGTAATCCCCAAACAAAAGAAATTCTTGTTACTCTCCCGGGTGATTGGGGTGTAGTGCAGTATTTAGATCATATGAGTAGGATCCCTCAGGGAACGCAGGCTATGCTAGTTGAGGCTGTTAAGGACCTGACAGAAACTATCAAGGGGGGGCAGTCACAAGCTCAGGCTTTTGCTGCTGCCGCGCTGCAACCATTCCGTGCAGGAAGGAGCCAAGGGTCCACTAAGCCCAAGGCGCAATTAAAATGCTTCTGGTGTGGAAAGCCTGGACATATGAGGAAGGAGAGCCGAGTGGGACAAGTCTGGTGCCAGGATTGTCAAGCGGACAACCACTCAACAGACGCCTGCCGAAAGAAGTCGGGAAACGGACGGCGGAGTGCGAGGAGCCGCGGCGCAACGACACCAACAGCAGCTCAAGTCTACCCAGCCTCCCCCTCCTCCCTGCCGGCAGCCTACGCCCCGCCACAAGGGGAAGCATCGGCTTGGACTTGGCAGCCGCAGTAGGTGTTGTGCTAAAGGACAATAAACCTATTAAAATCCCTACCGGAATTAAAGGACCTGTTTAAGTTAATGGACAGTCATTTGGGGCTTTGTTACTGGGACGGTCATCTGCAGCCCTGAAAGGACTAGTGATAATACCTGGAGTAATCGACTGGTAGTAGCTCCTGAAAAAATCCAGCGTACTGCTCCTTGGAGGTATTTAGGGTGGACGATAGCTGACGCTACCATCTCACCACAGAAGCTAGAGCTGCGGACTCAAATTGCCACTCTACATGATGCACAGTGCCTTCTTGTTGATCTCCAGTGGCTCCGGCCCGTGGTCGGCTTCTCCAATGATGGTTTGGAAGCCCTTCGTCCACTGCTGAAAGGCACTGATCCTGCATCGCCAGTTGTGCCGTCTCAGCAGCAGCACGAACTGCTGCAACAGTTAGCAGATACCAGAGCTAACCCAACTGTGTCACGGATGCTGCCCGATACTGCAGTGGAACTCACGATTCTTGCTGGGCCGAACCATTTTTTATGGCAGCTCTCACCCAGCTGGATGCCAAGGACACGCCACTGGTGCTGGAGTGGCTTTTCACAACGGTACAGCCCCGTACCACGATTCAGAGCCGTGTTGCTAACCTTGCTGCCTTCATTAAAAAAGGCCGAATTCGGTGCCGACAGGTTACAGGGGCAGAACCGGACACAATCTATCTGCCACTTTGGAATGAGGACCTGATGTGGTATCTTTATCATTCCCCTGAATTACAGGACAGTCTTTTGGGAACAGCACAGGATGTGCAGTTAAGATTGCTCAAAAACCCTCTACTACAGTGGGTGCGCTCCAATGAATGGATAGAAAAACCACGTGTATCCCATAGACCTTTGGAAAATGCGCTGACTGTATACACAGATGCAGGCAGAAAATCCAGACGAGCGGCGGCTGTCTGGATGGAGGAGGGCACGTGGATGAAGAAATTAGTGGAGGCGACTACTGAGGACTCATTGCAGACGCTAGAATTAAGGGCTGTCCTTTGGGTCATTATGAATTGGCCTGGTCAGGGTGTAAATATTGTCACAGACTCATTATACGTAGTAGGGGTGGTGCTGCGGATTGAGGATGCATTGATAAAGGATATAAAGAATGACAGGTTATGGGAACTTTTGAGACAGCCGAGGCAAGCTGTTCGGCTGCGCTCAGCTCCTTTTGAAATTTTGCATATTCGAAGCCACAAATGGTCAGAACGTTTGGGTCAGGGTAATGCCATAGCTGATCAGTTGGTTTCTGTTGCAGTACCACAAGACGAATTTCAGCAGGGCCCCAATGGATACCTAGCAAATGGATCCGTCCCGCTAATGACCCTGCAAGAGCGACATCGCTACTGGACAGCCAGGGTTAGAGGGGGTACACTTAATTGAAGATTTAGGGGCAAGAGAAAACCTGCAACTGCTCTGGCGGTTTCACAAGACAGTACAGAGAGTGCTTGCTTTGCACAGCAGTCATGTTTTGGCAGCGATATGTAAGCAGGGAGTGGGGATTCCCCAGCAATGGCAGGTGGCACCGGAGAATCGGGATCATATGTGTCATCGCTATCGTCCTAGGACCAGGCACAGGGAGAGGCGGAGCTGAGGTAGAGTCGGTTTGGGTGCCTCCACAACCGAAGGAAAACATTTGGGTTACTTTAGCCAACAAAACAGGGCAGGAAGCAATATGCCTGTCCCTGTCCTCTCCTGGTAATCCCTTCTCCACCTGTTTGGTAGGGATACCCCGGGAAGAGCTGCCCTGCCCGGTCTCAGTACACAGCTGCCGCCGTAATGATTCTCAGTCATATGCTGATCAATGGGATCAGACGGTCCCACACTTTCCAGGGGCCCACCTGGAACCACAGGAGTTGGAGTTGCTAAGATCGGTTAAAGCAGATTGGTGTGCAAACTTGAACTGGTCAAGCATACGCAGGCAGAATCCACAGTCCAATTCCACAGTGAACGCGAATTCCTCTCTGCCTGTGTATAGAAATGCCTCTCTGTGGTGTAACTATACCAGTGGGAAAAATTCCCACTCCTCCAATACTCCTATTCAACTCCCCCCAGGAGTGTTTCTTATTTGTGGAGACAGAGCATGGGCAGGTATTCCATCACGGCTGGTAGGTGGACCTTGCACATTGGGTCGCCTCTCATTACTTACCCCCAATACTTCTATGATTTTGCAAAAGTATAAACAGCACCACAGGGCTACTGCTTGTACTTTTTGTACCTTGCTTTTTTCGCTGCTTGCAACAGATGATGTATCGTGTAGCAGAAACAGTAACTACTCGACAGGCTGCCTTTGTTGCACAAAATAAAAAAGGGGGAATTGTTGAAGAATGGCTAGCAGAGCAAGGCCACGGATCATTAGAGGCCTTATGGCCCGATACCAAGTGCTAGCAGCCTACGTGCTGCTAAGACAAGCTGTCCTTGGGACAGCAGTAAGCACGGTTACAGGCCAAAGATAAAAAGAACTTGTAGTTGATAGAGCGTAGCAGTAGCACATATACAAAATTTTCAGCATGCCAAGAGGAGGAACCTTCTCACGCTTGATATAGCCAATCAAGTATAGATGAGTAGTGGATGCTAACCAATTATAATTTGACAAGTATGCTGAACGCTTCGGGCAAGAGTATAAGAACGGATGTTATGAGCAATAAAGTGGAACAATGCTTTACCAATCATATTGATTGATTGCATTATTCTCTCCCAAATTCCTCCGCATTTGGTGACCCCCGACGTGATAGCGACTGGGACTGCTCTCATGATGCCCACCCGGAGGTAAGCGAGCGGCGAAGCTCCGAGAAGCAGCTCTCGGAAGGCAGAAGGGTTCCGTACGCGGGCGTACACCCCGCTCCGTGCCTAGGCTGACCTTACAGAAGGAAGCTTGCTAAACCGACGCAGTGCCACCTCGCACAGGCTGCATGCGCGCGCACTGGTAAAAGGTACAGCTTTTCCTGACTGCTCCCCTTGAGATAGTTTCTTAGGGGTAGGCAATGGAGAAACAGGTGGCCTATGATTTGTTTAAATGCTTTTTACGAAAGCGGGGAGTGCAGGAGGTAGATTTGAAAAAGGAACTTCCTGGCCTCCTAGAGTATGCTGAGAAAAAGGGTTTTTTCCGGGACCCTGAAAGCGTGTATCAGTTCAAGGATTGGCAAAAGGTGGGGGATTGCCTGTGGCAGGCTGTAATAGATGATGATAAGGCGGCAATAAAGTTAGCTCGACCGTGGCGTGCTGTGATTAATTGCCTGGAAAAATTTAAAGCAGAACAACGCGTTGCCGTGGCAGCAGCCTTGCACTTGGAAGAGAAATCAGCTCCTGCAAAGGAGGGAATGATTACGTTTGGTGGGGAAAACCTGCCACAGCCGATCACTGTGAATGGGCTGACATTACCACCTAGGACCCCAGATGAGCCCTTGCCATCCGCCCCGCCGCATCCGAGCGTTTTGGGGGGAGGACTGTCACCCTCTGAGGAAGCTACCTTAGAGGATGAGGCAGCCCGTTATCATGAGAATGAAAACAGTGCTCGACAGGGTCGGGGCAAAATTAGGGGCAGAGTTGATTGGCAGGGCATTATGAGGGAAGCATTGGGGAGTGGAGATTCAAGTGCTGTAGCAACATTACCAGAAATACAGGAAGATAAACAAGCGTTTCCAGTGGCATACATGCCTAACGCTGCAGGAGGGATGGATGTAACAGTATCCCCTTTAGATTGGAAGCTATTAATGCAACTGCGGAACACGGTCAATGAATCTGGACTGCACGGTGAGCCTACCAAACAAGTGCTAAATTATATTTGGGGAGCTGGACTGTTACTCCAGGAAGACATGAAAAATCTTTTGAAAATGATTATCTCAATCACAAATAATGCTTTGGCAGGCTCATTGGCAGGCCTTGTGTCAAGAAGCAATTGATGTGCAGAGGGGGCCAGGTGATCCTTTGTGGGGGGCCACACTAGAGCATTATATGGGAACAGGAAATTTTTCAACACCACAGGCTCAGGCAATGTTAGGTCCTGATCTCATTAGAGAGACTATGCGTTTAGCAAGGCTGGCATATGGAAAGGTTAGAACTCATAGTACTGCACCCTCTTCTATGAATGTGAAGCAGGGGAACCAAGAGTCATTTTCTGCATTTGTCGATCGTGTCTCAGCCGCAATTGAAAGGGCTGGTGTTCCTTTACACATGCAAGGAGCACTTCTTCGGGAGTGCGTCATGCAAAATTGTAATCCCCAAACAAAAGAAATTCTTGTTACTCTCCCGGGTGATTGGGGTGTAGTGCAGTATTTAGATCATATGAGTGGGATCCCTCAGGGAACGCAGGCTATGCTAGTTGAGGCTGTTAAGGACCTGACAGAAACTATCAAGGGGGGGCAGTCACAAGCTCAGGCTTTTGCTGCTGCCGCGCTGCAACCATTCCGTGCAGGAAGGAGCCAAGGGTCCACTAAGCCCAAGGCGCAATTAAAATGCTTCGATGCGGAAAGCCTGGACATATGAGGAAGGAGAGCCGAGTGGGACAAGTCTGGTGCCAGGATTGTCAAGCGGACAACCACTCAACAGACGCCGGCCGAAAGAAGTCAGGAAACGGACGGCGGAGCGCGAGGAGCCGCGGCGCAACGACACCAACAGCAGCTCAAGTCTACCCAGCCTCCCCCTCCTCCCTGCCGGCAGCCTACGCCCCGCCACAAGGGGAAGCATCGGCTTGGACTTGGCAGCCGCAGTAGATGTTGTGCTAAAGGACAATAAACCTATTAAAATCCCTACCGGAATTAAAGGACCTGTTTAAGTTAATGGACAGTCATTTGGGGCTTTGTTACTGGGACGGTCATCTGCAGCCCTGAAAGGACTAGTGATAATACCTGGAGTAATCGACTGGTAGTAGCTCCTGAAAAAATCCAGCGTACTGCTCCTTGGAGGTATTTAGGGTGGACGATAGCTGACGCTACCATCTCACCACAGAAGCTAGAGCTGCGGACTCAAATTGCCACTCTACATGATGCACAGTGCCTTCTTGTTGATCTCCAGTGGCTCCGGCCCGTGGTCGGCTTCTCCAATGATGGTTTGGAAGCCCTTCGTCCACTGCTGAAAGGCACTGATCCTGCATCGCCAGTTGTGCCGTCTCAGCAGCAGCATGAACTGCTGCAACAGTTAGCAGATACCAGAGCTAACCCAACTGTGTCACGGATGCTGCCCGATACTGCAGTGGAACTCACGATTCTTGCTGGGCCGAACCATTTTTTATGGCAGCTCTCACCCAGCTGGATGCCAAGGACACGTCACTGGTGCTGGAGTGGCTTTTCACAATGGTACAGCCCCGTACCACGATTCAGAGCCGTGTTGCTAACCTTGCTGCCTTCATTAAAAAAGGCCGAATTCGGTGCCGACAGGTTACAGGGGCAGAACCGGACACAATCTATCTGCCACTTTGGAATGAGGACCTGATGTGGTATCTTTATCATTCCCCTGAATTACAGGACAGTCTTTTGGGAACAGCACAGGATGTGCAGTTAAGATTGCTCAAAAACCCTCTACTACAGTGGGTGCGCTCCAATGAATGGATAGAAAAACCACGTGTATCCCATAGACCTTTGGAAAATGCGCTGACTGTATACACAGATGCAGGCAGAAAATCCAGACGAGCGGCGGCTGTCTGGATGGAGGAGGGCACGTGGATGAAGAAATTAGTGGAGGCGACTACTGAGGACTCATTGCAGACGCTAGAATTAAGGGCTGTCCTTTGGGTCATTATGAATTGGCCTGGTCAGGGTGTAAATATTTTCACAGACTCATTATACGTAGTAGGGGTGGTGCTGCGGATTGAGGATGCATTGATAAAGGATATAAAGAATGACAGGTTATGGGAACTTTTGAGACAGCCGAGGCAAGCTGTTCGGCTGCGCTCAGCTCCTTTTGAAATTTTGCATATTCGAAGCCACAAATGGTCAGAACGTTTGGGTCAGGGTAATGCCATAGCTGATCAATTGGTTTCTGTTGCAGTACCACAAGACGAATTTCAGCAGGGCCCCAATGGATACCTAGCAAATGGATCCGTCCCGCTAATGACCCTGCAAGAGCGACATCGCTACTGGACAGCCAGGGTTAGAGGGGGTACACTTAATTGAAGATTTAGGGGCAAGAGAAAACCTGCAACTGCTCTGGCGGTTTCACAAGACAGTACAGAGAGTGCTTGCTTTGCACAGCAGTCATGTTTTGGCAGCGATATGTAAGCAGGGAGTGGGGATTCCCCAGCAATGGCAGGTGGCACCGGAGAATCGGGATCATATGTGTCATCGCTATCGTCCTAGGACCAGGCACAGGGAGAGGCGGAGCTGAGGTAGAGTCGGTTTGGGTGCCTCCACAACCGAAGGAAAACATTTGGGTTACTTTAGCCAACAAAACAGGGCAGGAAGCAATATGCCTGTCCCTGTCCTCTCCTGGTAATCCCTTCTCCACCTGTTTGGTAGGGATACCCCGGGAAGAGCTGCCCTGCCCGGTCTCAGTACACAGCTGCCGCCGTAATGATTCTCAGTCATATGCTGATCAATGGGATCAGACGGTCCCACACTTTCCAGGGGCCCACCTGGAACCACAGGAGTTGGAGTTGCTAAGATCGGTTAAAGCAGATTGGTGTGCAAACTTGAACTGGTCAAGCATACGCAGGCAGAATCCACAGTCCAATTCCACAGTGAACGCGAATTCCTCTCTGCCTGTGTATAGAAATGCCTCTCTGTGGTGTAACTATACCAGTGGGAAAAATTCCCACTCCTCCAATACTCCTATTCAACTCCCCCCAGGAGTGTTTCTTATTTGTGGAGACAGAGCATGGGCAGGTATTCCATCACGGCTGGTAGGTGGACCTTGCACATTGGGTCGCCTCTCATTACTTACCCCCAATACTTCTATGATTTTGCAAAAGTATAAACAGCACCACAGGGCTACTGCTTGTACTTTTTGTACCTTGCTTTTTTCGCTGCTTGCAACAGATGATGTATCGTGTAGCAGAAACAGTAACTACTCGACAGGCTGCCTTTGTTGCACAAAATAAAAAAGGGGGAATTGTTGAAGAATGGCTAGCAGAGCAAGGCCACGGATCATTAGAGGCCTTATGGCCCGATACCAAGTGCTAGCAGCCTACGTGCTGCTAAGACAAGCTGTCCTTGGAACAGCAGTAAGCACAGTTACAGGCCAAAGAGAAAAGAACTTGTGGTTAATAGAGCGTAGCAGTAAGCACGTATCCAAAGTTTTCAGCATACCAAGGGGAAGAACCTCCTCACGCTTGATATAGCCAATCAAGTATAGATGAGTAGTGGATGCTAACCAATTATAATTTGACAAGTATGCTGAACGCTTCGGGCAAAAGTATAATAACGGATGTTATGAGCAATAAAGTTGAACAATGCTTTACCAATCATAATGATTGATTGCATTCTTCCCTCGCCGAAATCCTCCGCGGTCCATCTTGTGCACCTTGGTCAAGATAACACCACGACCCACTCTCATCCCTGCAGGAATCACTGCCTGTGCAGTCCTGCGCAAGGAGCTGCATCCAGCCCCTTTCCTCTTCCCAGGGAAAGCCAAGAGCTCCTGCAAGAGCTCATCCCGCTGCTCCCACCCACCCGGCCCCGCCACCTCTCTTCCCCATGGATGAACTAAGAAGGGCTCTTTTCAGCACAAGTAGTAGACCCCACACATCCAGTAACAGACACAGAGCTGCTGCACTCAAGGGGAAAATGCATGATGCCCTGATGCAGGGCTCTTGTGGATCCTGCAGCTCTTAGGCAGGAAACGCAAAAGGATGAAATACATTCTTTTCTAGTTCTTTAGACAGCCGGCCCCCAGCCCAGGTTTTGAACTAAAGGAATTCATCACGGACATTTGGGGTTTGCTCCAGCACTTTTCCTTCATGTTTGGCCTCAGTTTTCCCTTGCACACCTTGCATGGCAGAGGGCTGGTGGCTGCCGCGCCCTTCTTTCAAGGCTTGACGCGCCCAGGTGTTTTCTGAATGCTACAGGCAGAAGAGATCTCCTGTCTGCCTGACTTTCACTGCCAGGGTCTAAAGCACTGCTTCTTTCCTCTCTGCTGTTTTGTCTGCAGGGCTTTCGGAGCCGTTTGTAAAGGACTCGACAGGGCCACTGGACGAGAGGTGAGTGTCTGCTGACAGAGAGAGAGGGAGAGCAATGAGAAGATGGATGTCCAGAGCAAAGCTCTCTCCTAAAGCCTGCAGTTGTCTTTGGCTCTGGTGTGGGTGCCAGCCTGTGACAGGGATCATCTGAGCATGGGATGTGTGTGTTCGCTTTGTTGTGCAAGCCCAAGCAGAGCAGCTGCGTTTGAAATCATGAGCAAATGCCATAGAATTGCTAAAGGGTTCCCAGCTCTTTTGCTCTGTTTGCACAGAACCAGAATTACCTCCTGCTTGCAAAATGTGTTTGAATAATAATGAACATCATCATCATCATTCTAAGAGTGGTGGTAAACTAGGGCCATTTGAGAAGAGTGTAGGTGCAGAGAAGGTTGTTAGAGCTTTGAAGCTGAGGGACCATTTCTGCAGAGCTCACAAGGCCAAATGTCTCTGGCCACGTGTCCTGTAAGCAGCCCCCAGCCAGCAGAGCAATGGGCTGTGGGAATGGCACTTGCTGAGCTCTGGTGTCCCATCCCAAGGCAGTTTGGCACAGCCTGGCTGCGTCGCTCCAAAAAGACTCGCTCCGTGTTTGCTGTGGCCTCCTGCCACAGACTCCTCCAGTTGAAGGTCTGCAATGTCCCTTCAGGTGGCCATAAAGAAAATGAGTCTCCGAGGGCAGAAGAGGGAACAAGCTGTGAATGAGCTCCTGCTCCTGAAGGACAAGAAGAACCCCAACATTATCAACTCTTTGGACAGGTGAGTGCTTCAGCTCTCATCCCGTGCACGAGCCCTGCGTTAATCTTTCCTGGCATCCGTAGTCCGTAGCCTGTTTTGAGAAGCCTGACCCGGCCCGCTCTTGCCAAAACAACAGCCTGGCAGTTCACTCCCTCCATGTTCCTTTGTTGCACCACTTTGGTTTTCTCTTCAAGCGGACCCTATTTTCTGTGTCTTACAACAAGTGGTGATAATCCATGGCAGAAATTATTTCCCTTGGTGTCTTCTTCCCAAATCTTTTCCATTGCTTCAGTTACCAGGAAGAGCAGGTTCTTGTTTCCAGAAAGGCCTCATCTGCCCATTTTTCAATGGCCCTGCCTGTTGCTGAAGAGACTTTCTGCAAGGTTTTCCAAAGAGTTGACCACTTTTATCCCAAGTGCTGCACGGCCTCCCTCCCTGGATAGCTCCGGAAGTTGTGTTGCCTTGTTGTGGAGTGAATGGTGGAAGTGATGAGTTCAGATGCTGAAGCAGCTGGGGGCAAGTGTTGTGGTTTCACATTGATCTGGGCTGTTGCTAAAAGTGCATTTTTCACTTGCTTGCCATCTAAGGCCTCTCCTTTTTCACAGGTGTCTCCTGTGAAAATCAGATGGGATTCTGTCCTCATTGACAAGTGACCTGGAAAGAAAACCCCACTGGAGGCTTTGCCATGGGGGAATTGAGCACTGCACATTCATCTCTGTGCCATTGTTTTCCTTTTCCAGCTTCCTTGTTGATGGAGATCTCTGGCTGGTGATGGAATACATGGATGGAGGAACTTTGCAGGATGTGGTCAGACAGACACGCATGGCTGAAGGAGACATGGCAGCTGTCAGTCGGGAGGTGAGGGATCCTGCTTGTGCCTCCCATGGCTTGGACACGATGCTCCTTCCAGAAGGGCAGGAGAAGAGGAGCGGCTCCACGCTCAGGGCTTTGTTTCTGCCTTGTTTTTATGAGCTGGAGAGGAAAGAGCCACTGAAATGAATGGCCTGCCAGCATCACTGCACTTCTGTTCTTGTCCCCTTTCCTGCTGTTGGGGTCCTCTGTCTTTTTTGGGTTTGATTTGCTCTTCTCAGCTTTGCCTTGGAACCATTTGCCTGGAGCTTGTGTGCACTGCACTCCTGGCCTGTCACAGCAAAGTTTCTGCTGGCAGAATTCTAAACTCTCCTTTCTTGGCTGATATATTCCAGCCATTGATTTTTACCCTGGTGTTTCTTTTTCTCTCTCAGTGTCTGCAGGGCCTGGATTTCCTCCATGCCAACCAGGTGATCCACAGAGATCTGAAGAGCTCCAACATCCTTCTGGGAATGGACGGCTCTGTCAAGCTGGGTGAGTGTTCCTGGCCAGGCACGGCGCTCCCGGGCTGCGGGTCTGGGGCTGCTTGCCAGTGGCGGCCAGAGCCCCACAAGTGCTGCTGGTGGCACTGCCACAAGCGCTCCTGCTGCCCCTGCAGAGAGCTCAGGGGAGGAGCAGGAGTGTCAGGAGTGGCTTTGCTCTGGCTATGGCCCTTGCAGAGGGGCAGGCGTTGGAATGGAAATCTTCAAGGGAATCAGTAAAAGCCACTGCATGAAAGCTGAGGGTTTCTTGAAGGGTCCAGTTCCATCTTTCCTTGCCTCCAGCCGTGAGGACTTTTGCAGCTGTATTCACGACTGCATTCTCACACTGAGAGTGGGGAATCTTTGGGGTTGGTTTCCTCATTCCAGCTGCCTTTAACAGGGTTTGTTTCTGTTCTCAGCTGATTTTGGCCTCTGCGCTCAGCTCAGCCCTGAGCAGGACCAGCCCAGCTCCATGGTGGGCACTGCTCACTGGATGGCCCCAGAAGTTGTCACCAGTTCTCCTTACGGCCCCAAGGTGGACATCTGGTCCTTGGGCATTGTGACCATCGAGATGGTGGAAGGAGAACCTCCTTACTTCAAGGAAACGGCGGCCATGGTAAGAGGCAGATTCTCCAGTGTTTGCAGAGGCCTGTGAGCACAGCGTGACCCTGCACTGGCAGGAGCAGCTGAAAGTTTCTGGACATGGGGAAGGGAATTCCCAGAGGACTCGAGCCTGAACACAGACCAATATTCTGCAGTCTCTGGCAACAATGTGCTTTGGGCTTTAAGGTGTTCAGCTCTTCTATCTGTGAGGATGACCTGAAAGCGTGAAGCCAGTATCAGCTCCAATGTTATCTTGCAAAAAAACCTCAAACGCACCCCAAAAGCCAGCCCCAAACACAAGAAATCTATGAAGGAGTTTGTAAAACAGGTTTGGCGAGATTAAGTCCCTCCCGGCTCTTCTCACTGGGAAAGTTGTCTAACACATCAAGATGATTATTTAACATGCCCAAAGTCTAACACGTTTCTTTCCTAGCCCAAGCTCCTTTCTCCATGTCACCAAGCCTGAGCTTTCAGCAACACAAACCTGTTTCTTGTCTGGCAGTTTCTGGGATGGGGCATCACAAATGAATTTCCTTGAGTGTCAGTGGCCCTGCAGAGATGCGTTTGATGTAAGAATCCTTTGAAATAACAGTCAGACCACAGTGACTCTTGCAAATGGCCTGGAACGCTGGTGTCGGTATTTGGAGAAGCAAAATCTGCTCTTTCTGATGGAAGTGTCTACTAAGAAAGCCAATGAGATTGGCTCTCCAGGCCAGATCATTTGGATGTTGCAATGGCTGTGGCTGAATCAGGCTTTGGGTTTTTTGGTCGGTAAAGAAAAATGAGCAGCATCTCTGCCAGGGAGGAAAGTGCCCCTGGAGCTGGGGCTGAGAAGCTGGGCTCAATGTGAGCACTGTGGGTGTGACGGAAGCTGGCAGAGCGCTGTGTTTGCTTTTCCTGCAGGCTCGCACTCTGATCCGGCAGAACGGGACCCCGCGGCTGCAGGAGCCCCGGCGCCTGTCGGCTCTGCTGCAGGACTTCCTCGAGTGCAGCCTGGAGTGGGACGAGGAGCGGCGCTGGTCTGCCCAGGAGCTGCTGCAGGTGAATGCCAAGCGGCTGCAGGGGAAACAGCAGCGGCAGGGAGGGGTTTTCTTCTGGGGCCCTCTCCCGTAATCTCCAGGCTGGCTGCTTTGCACGCGCAAAGCAAGCAGAATCCTCGCCCGGTTTGGGTTGGCAGGCTCCTTTCCAGGTCCTCTGCACCTGGTGCCCTCAATGGGCGCAGACATCTTCAAGCAGATCACGTGCCCCAGAGCCCTGCCTGAGCTGAGCTTGGCTCTTTCCAGGGAGGAGGCACCTCCCACATCTCTGGGCACCTTCTGTCAGTGTGTTCCCCACTCTCCTGGTAAAAAACCAAAATTCTCCCTTACATCTAATCTGAGCCTGCTTCCCTCCCTGCACTTCAAATCCATTCCCCTTTGTCCTGTTGCAACAGAGCCTGGGAGGAACTTGACTTTGGAAAGTAACGCTTCACTTCTTTCTTTTTTATCCTTTGGCCAGCACCCATTTTTAGCATCAGCCAAGCCTCTCTCCAGCCTGACCCCTCTGATCACTGCAGCAAAGCAACTGAAAGAGCAGTGGAGGACATGAAGCGCTTTCTCTTCTACTTGGGACAACTACTTAGTTCTGGTAGTTAGCACTGCCAGTTAGTTCTGGTAGTTAGGACAGCCTGTTTGTTCTGGTTGTTGTGACACCCTGTTTGTTACGGCAGCTTTTGGAATAAAAACTCCCTTCAACCTCAACTCCCTTGACATGTGCCATCCTTCTCCCCCTGTGACTCAGCTGCGCGGAGCAATGCGAGGCCACAGTGGGCCCAGCCTTGCCCAGAGCTGAGCCCCAGCAGAGGCCTGGCAGAGGCCAGAGCAGCCTCGGCATCTGCAGAGTCAGCCTGGAAGGACTTGCTTGGAGCCTTCTGGGCTGCACTCGACTCTGGGTTAAAAACTGCGTGTGGCGGAAAATGCCACTGGTTCTGCAAGAGGGCAGAAAGGGGCCTGGGGAAGGCCAGAAGGGCCATGGGGAAGGCTCCATGCTAGAGAAAAAACCTGCCCTGTGTTGGAGAAAAAACATGCCTTTATCCCCTCGGACAGAGGCAAGAAAATTGAATCCTAAACCAAGGCAAAGAGAGGCAGGGGAGCAGCCCCGGCCCTTCCGCTCCTGCCAACCAAAGCGTCCCTCACCTGCTTCTGAGCCCCTGGGCGCTGGTGGCCCGTGGCTGTTGGTTTTTGTCAGGCTGGCTGCCACCAGCCCAGGACAGGCTGGGCACTGGAGGCTTCAGGTGGGGAGATGGGATCCTGAGATGCATTTGATGGCACCTGCCAGCGCAAGCAGGGGAATGGGCTCAGCCGAGGCAGCGGCGGGAAGGAGACCGCAGGCAGCCGCTCCCGCAGCGTGTCACGATCCGCTCCCAGAGGCGGGGTTCAGGATGGTTCGTTTTAGGGATCTCAGACTACAAAAGACACAGCGTGGGAAAAACTCAGTTTACTCAATCACAAATGCACTTTGATTTCGTGCCAACAAATGCCATAGTGGGGAGAGGAAAGAGAATAGCAAGAAGGACAGAAAAGAGGGCAAGGGGATTATAGCTACCAGCATGGAGGGTGGAGTCTTCGAGGCTTTTGAAGATACCTATGACGTGAGTTTCTCCAGTGGGGAGATCTCAAAAGTGAGCGGGCGTCTCTAGGGTTTTTATAGTCCTGTCCGAAGCGACAGGCAGTTGGCCAAACAGGTGGGGGAAATCATTGCAGTGTGTTCATTTAGAGAACTCAGAACAAGTCGGTCGTCAGCAGGTACGGTGTCGACCAGTACGAGTCAGCAGGCGCGGTCACTTCACCGTGACTTGCCCATTGTTTCTGCTCAGGTCCTGATGTTCCCATGTGGGTGCTGGGTTTTTCCATCAAACACACCTGCAGGCAGCACTTGGCCTACATCCCAGCTCAGCCAGGCCACAACTCCCGTCTTGAGATTTTCAAGTCCCTTCGAGGGGTTTCAGTCTCTGTCCTTGACCATGGTGGTGAGGCAGATGAGGGATCTTCAGACCGTCTCTTACAGTCTGGAAGCTCCAATCTGGTAAGACACTGCATGGGGGTCGGGAAGGGGCATCCACCCAGCACCGCTCCGGGAATCCTGTGCCACTGACACTGATCCCACTTTGTTTCCCAAGGGAAGAGGGACAGGAATGGATACAACATGGCAGCCAGTGAGTGCCAGTGGCGGATCCAGCTCTGGATCCCCTCTGTGTGGATCCCAGGATGGATGCTGGGATTAATCCTGGTGTGTGATCTGTGCTGGAATCTGATGGATCTTGTCTTTCTGCAGGAAAAGATGTGGGAACCAAGGGCCTGACCTTAGGTACGGAAGGGGATCAGCGTGGGATTCCAGAGGGAGATTGGGGCAGGATGGACGGACTTGGATCAGGGGGGGATTCCAATCAGAGCAGGGGTCCAGAGCAGGATCAGATGAAATTGTGGAGTGGGATCGGGGCTGGATGCTGGAGGGGGATCAGTTGGGATGGATGAGGCAGGATTGGTGCAGGTTGGATGGAGCAGGATCAGTGGGCATGGATAGATGAGGCAGGTTTGGTGCAGGATGAATGGGGCAGGATTGGTGTGGAATGGATGGAGCAGGATCAGGCTTGGATTCTGGAGTGGGAACAGGTGGCATGGGTGGAGCAGGACTGGGACAGGGTGGATGAAGCAGGATCAGGTGGGATTTGGGAGCAGCTCCCGCTCTCCATGGGCTCCACAGCCCAGGTCCATTGTTGAAGAATGGTTAGCAGAGCAAGGCCACGGATCATTAGAGGCCTTATGGCCCGATACCAAGTGCTAGCAGCCTACGTGCTGCTAAGACAAGCTGTCCTTGGGACAGCAGTAAGCACGGTTACAGGTCAAAGATAAAAGAACTTGTGGTTAATAGAGCGTAGCAGTAAGCACGTATCCAAAGTTTTCAGCATGCCAAGGGGAAGAACCTTCTCACGCTTGATATAGCCAATCAAGTATAGATGAGTAGTGGATGCTAACCAATTATAATTTGACAAGTATGCTGAACGCTTCGGGCAAAAGTATAATAACGGATGTTATGAGCAATAAAGTTGAACAATGCTTTACCAATCATAATGATTGATTGCATTCTTCCCTCGCCGAAATCCTCTGCAGTCCATCTTGTGCACCTGGGACAAGATAACACCACAACCCACTCTCATCCCTGCAGGAATCACTGCCTGTGCAGTCCTGCGCAAGGAGCTGCATCCAGCCCCTTTCCTCTTCCCAGGGAAAGCCAAGAGCTCCCGCAAGAGCTCATCCCGCTGCTCCCACCCACCCGACCCCGCCACCTCTCTTCCCCATGGATCAACTTCCCATTTTCCCCTGTTTCAAGCCAAGAATTAGTTTTTAGAACTAGAACAAAGATGCCAGATGGAAGGAGCCTTGCTGGTTTCAGTCAGAAGCATCAGTGACCAAAGGACACGTTTCCTTTGGTTTTCTCCCATCCTTGTTCCTCCTCAGTGTTCAGGCTGGGCTATCAGGCGTCCTTAGGGCTGCATTTTCACAGTTCCTCTTGCATCCTTTGGGCAATAGTCTGTGCCCTGGGAGGATTCTTTCTGCTCCTTGGTGACACAGGAGAACCTTCCAGGCGGTTTTTGCATGAGCTGCTGCTGTGATGTCACAGGAGCATTGCCACGTCCCCGTGGTGTTGCTCTTGCTGTGGGACACAGAGGCCGCAGTGTCCAGAGCGACTCTGGGCGCCTGCTCCTTGCAGGAGGATTCTCCTGTCCGAGGCATTCCCAGTGGTCAGCCCACACCCTGACGGCTGTCCTTCTGTGCTTGCAGGGCTACAGTCTGCAGACGTGTGCAGCGCAGCCAAAATGTTCCAGAATTTGGTTGCTGCAGTTTGCAGCCTGTACTCTGTGGCTTATTCGGTGTATTTCTTGACCCACTTGGCACGTAAGTCAAGCTTTTCCCTCGGTGCAGCATCTGTGGCTTTGAGCTTGCTGTGTGCTTTCTGTTCTTCCTCTGGAGCTGGGTTGACTTTGTAACCAAATTGCCATGAAGACACCATTGGTTTGGGAGAGCTGCTGCCAGCAGCTGCAGCTGAAAAAAGGGGGTGTCTGCAGCCAGCAGGGTGTGCACAGCATTTGCAGGGGAGAGTTGCTGGGGGAGTTCCGTACTCTCAAGGGGAGAGTGTGTGGCAGCCGAGCCTGGAACTCCCTCCGTTTGCTGCTCCGGCCCAGAACTGACACAGCCCAGTATTTGGTGCTGTTCTCTTGCTTGCTGTGTGAAGGGACTGTGGCTCCTGGAGGGATGCTGTGAAAGCAAAATGCTCTCTTGGGGTTGCTTTGCTCTGTGGCATTTCCCACCACAGGCATTTCTTTTCCTGACAGCATCTGGTTCATGTTCCTTCTCCCATTGCAGGGCACCTGACAGGTGGATCTCGAGCAGCTCCTCCTTTGGTGAGTTCAAAGGGAACCTTTGGTGTTTGGAATTGTGCAGCAAGTTGTGAGCTCAGCGTGTGGCAGCCGAGTGCAAGCCTGGGAGGCTGAAGGAAAGTTCCTGTCAGTGTCTTTGCAGCAGCAGCAGCAGCAGCAGCAAAGGCATCCCCGGCAGTTTTCTCCTTTTCTGTTGAAATGCTTTTGAAGAGCTGCAGGTGTGGTTTTGCAGGCAGAAGATTGCTTGCTGGCTTTAGCCATGGTGGAGTATCAAATTCCCAACAATAAGTGGCAATGTCGACTTTAGCCCATTGTTTGTTTGTTTGAACAGCTGGGAACCCTATTTCTGCTTAGTGCAGCTGGATGTGTAGCTGAGGATAAATAAGGTGATAACTGAGATGGAACTTCCCGTCCCTCACACTACCGTCTGTCCACAGGGCACAAAAGCAGCATCAGCACCTCCTCCAGCTCCCTCTGCCTGCAAAGAGGAGGCCAAAGAGGAGGAAGGCAGCGGTGAACTTCCCACTCTTCAGGGAGATAATGGTGAACTTCCCTCTGTGTCGGGAGACGACAGTGAACTTCCCGCTCTTCTGGGAGATGAGGGTGAACATCCCACCGATTGGGAATACAACGGCGAGGCTCCCGCCGTGTGGGACAAGGACAGTGGACATCTCCCAGTGTGGGACGAGGATGGTGGACGTCACTCGGCACAGGGCGAGAATGGCCAAGCTGCCATGGCGTGGGACGAGGATGACGGACATCTCCCGGTGTGGGATGAGGACGGAGGACATCCTGTGGCTTGGGAAGAGGAGGGTGAATGTCTCCCAGCATGGGAAGTGGAGGCTGAACGTCCCATGGCTTGGAAAGACGATGGCCAACCTGCAGCGTTTTGGGAAGAGGACGGAGAAGCTGCAGCGTTTTGCGAAGAGGACGGAGAACCTCCCTCTGCTGCGGGATCCTGGGCTGAAGGTTCTGGCAGCAGCACAGCCCTGCAGGCAGAGGAAAGAGGGGAGCAGTGCCTGATGCAGCTGAGTACGTCTGCTCTGTTCCTGTGTGCCAGAGCAGGTGCTGTGTGTGTGTGTCAGCATCAGCTGCAGCCGGTGTTGCTCTGCAGCTGAATGTCCCAGAGTGACTGATTGTCCTTCCCCAGCTGAGAACAAGGGCCCCCAGGGAGTGGGGCTGCATTCTGGCTCTGCTGCAAGGTGGGGTCTCTGTCTGGGAGAGAGTGTCTTCCATGTGGTTTCTTTCAGGAAACAGCGTGAGCGTGGGGGAGCCTGCGGAGAAATACCTGGAACTGGAGCAGATTGGCCAAGGGTAAGTGCAAGGCAGTTACTTCTACACAAGCAGGGCCCAGGTATTTTGCTGCTGCAGGATCAAGTGAGAAGTCAGGAGAGCTGCAGACACCTTCAGGCACTGGGGGATGATGCTGCTGTCTCTCAGTCCTGATCAGAATTGACAACTGTGGTCAGATGGCACCTCCAAAGGCCCCTGAGGCTGGCAGTGTCCTGCCTGCAGCAAGGAGCAGGACATGGAAGATCTTCTGTCCATGCAATTGGATTGCCTAAGAGAGCAACTCACCATCTGCTGACTGTCAGACAAGAGTTCTCAACAAGATTGCTTTCAAATCTTTTACTTGCAAAACTATTCACCGCTCAGGATTATCAAGAGAATGGCTTCCAAACAGAAAGCAGAGATGAACTAAGAAGGGCTCTTTTCAGCACAAGTAGTAGACCCCACACATCCAGTAACAGACACAGAGCTGCTGCACTCAAGGGGAAAATGCATGATGCCCTGATGCAGGGCTCTTGTGGATCCTGCAGCTCTTAGGCAGGAAATGCAAAAGGATGAAATACATTCTTTTCTAGTTCTTTAGACAGTCGGCCCCCAGCCCAGGTTTTGAACTACAGGAATTCATCACGGACATTTGGGGTTTGCTCTAGCACTTTTCCTTCATCTTTGGCCTCAGTTTTCCCTTGCACACCTTGCATGGCAGAGGGCTGGTGGCTGCCGCGCCCTTCTTTCAAGGGTTGACGCGCCCAGGTGTTTTCTGAATGCTACAGGTAGAAAAGATCTCCTGTCTGCCTGACTTTCACTCCCAGGGTCTAAAGCACTGCTTCTTTTCTCTCTGCTGTTTTGTCTGCAGGGCTTTCGGAGCCGTTTGTAAAGGACTTGACAGGGCCACTGGACGAGAGGTGAGTGTCTGCTGACAGAGAGAGAGGGAGAGCAATGAGAAGATGGATGTCCAGAGCAAAGCTCTCTCCTAAAGCCTGCAGTTTTCTTTGGCTCTGGTGTGGCTGCCAGCCTGTGACAGGGATCATCTGAGCATGGGATGTGTGTGTTTGCTTTGTTGTGCAAGCCCAAGCAGAGCAGCTGCGTTTGAAATCATGAGCAAATGCCATAGAATTGCTAAAGGGTTCCCAGCTCTTTTGCTCTGTTTGCACAGAACCAGAATTACCTCCTGCTTGCAAAATGTGTTTGAATAATAATGAACATCATCATCATCATTCTAAGAGTGGTGGTAAACTAGGGCCATTTGAGAAGAGTGTAGGTGCAGAGAAGGTTGTTAGAGCTTTGAAGCTGAGGGACCATTTCTGCAGAGCTCACAAGGCCAAATGTCTCTGGCCACGTGTCCTGTAAGCAGCCCCCAGCCAGCAGAGCAATGGGCTGTGGGAATGGCACTTGCTGAGCTCTGGTGTCCCATCCCAAGGCAGTTTGGCACAGCCTGGCTGCGTCGCTCCAAAAAGACTCGCTCCGTGTTTGCTGTGGCCTTCTGCCACAGACTCCTCCAGTTGAAGGTCTGCAATGTCCCTTCAGGTGGCCATAAAGAAAATGAGTCTCCGAGGGCAGAAGAGGGAACGAGCTGTGAATGAGCTCCTGCTCCTGAAGGACAAGAAGAACCCCAACATTATCAACTCTTTGGACAGGTGAGTGCTTCAGCTCTCATCCCGTGCACGAGCCCTGCGTTAATCTTTCCTGGCATCCGCAGTCCGTAGCCTGTTTTGAGAAGCCTGACCCGGCCATATCTTGCCAAAACAGCAGCCTGGCAGTTCACTCCCTCCATGTTCCTTTGTTGCACCACTTTGGTTTTCTCTTCAAGCGGACCCTATTTTCTGTGTCTTACAACAAGTGGTGATAATCCATGGCAGAAATTATTTCCCTTGGTGTCTTCTTCCCAAATCTTTTCCATTGCTTCAGTTACCAGGAAGAGCAGGTTCTTGTTTCCAGAAAGGCCTCATCTGCCCATTTTTCAATGGCCCTGCCTGTTGCTGAAGAGACTTTCTGCAAGGTTTTCCAAAGAGTTGACCACTTTTATCCCAAGTGCTGCACGGCCTCCCTCCCTGGATAGCTCCGGAAGTTGTGTTGCCTTGTTGTGGAGTGAATGGTGGAAGTGATGAGTTCAGATGCTGAAGCAGCTGGGGGCAAGTGGTGTGGTTTCACATTGATCTGGGCTGTTGCTAAAAGTGCATCTTTCACTTGCTTGCCATCTAAGGCCTCTCCTTTTTCACAGGTGTCTCCTGTGAAAATCAGATGGGATTCTGTCCTCATTGACAAGTGACCTGGAAAGAAAACCCCACTGGAGGCTTTGCCATGGCGGAATTGAGCACTGCACATTCATCTCTGTGCCATTGTTTTCCTTTTCCAGCTTCCTTGTTGATGGAGATCTCTGGCTGGTGATGGAATACATGGATGGAGGAACTTTGCAGGATGTGGTCAGACAGACACGCATGGCTGAAGGAGACATGGCAGCTGTCAGCCGGGAGGTGAGGGATCCTGCTTGTGCCTCCCATGGCTTGGACACGATGCTCCTTCCAGAAAGGCAGGAGAAGAGGAGCGGCTCCACGCTCAGGGCTTTGTTTCTGCCTTGTTTTTATGAGCTGGAGAGGAAAGAGCCACTGAAATGAATGGCCTGCCAGCATCACTGCACTCCTGTTCTTGTCCCCTTTCCTGCTGTTGGGGTCCTCTGTCTTTTTTGGGTTTGATTTGCTCTTCTCAGCTTTGCCTTGGAACCATTTGCCTGGAGCTTGTGTGCACTGCACTCCTGGCCTGTCACAGCAAAGTTTCTGCTGGCAGAATTCTAAACTCTCCTTTCTTGGCTGATATATTCCAGCCATTGATTTTTACCCTGGTGTTTCTTTTTCTCTCTCAGTGTCTGCAGGGCCTGGATTTCCTCCATTCCAACCAGGTGATCCACAGAGATCTGAAGAGCTCCAACATCCTTCTGGGAATGGACAGCTCTGTCAAGCTGGGTGAGTGTTCCTGGCCAGGCACAGCGCTCCCGGGCTGCGGGTGTGGGGCTGCTTGCCAGTGGCGGCCAGAGCCCCACAAGTGCTGCTGGTGGCACTGCCACAAGCGCTCCTGCTGCCCCTGCAGAGAGCTCAGGGGAGGAGCAGGAGTGTCAGGAGTGGCTTTGCTCTGGCTGTGGCCCTTGCAGAGGGGCAGGAGTTGGAATGGAAATCTTCAAGGGAATCAGTAAAAGCCACTGCATGAAAGCTGAGGGTTTCTTGAAGGGTCCAGTTCCATCTTTCCTTGCCTCCAGCCGTGAGGACTTTTGCAGCTGTATTCACGACTGCATTCTCACACTGAGAGTGGGGAATCTTTGGGGTTGGTTTCCTCATTCCAGCTGCCTTTGACAGGGTTTGTTTCTGTCCTCAGCTGATTTTGGCCTCTGCGCTCAGCTCAGCCCTGAGCAGGACCAGCCCAGCTCCATGGTGGGCACTGCTCACTGGATGGCCCCAGAAGTTGTCACCAGTTCTCCTTACGGCCCCAAGGTGGACATCTGGTCCTTGGGCATTGTGACCATCGAGATGGTGGAAGGAGAACCTCCTTACTTCAAGGAAACGGCGGCCATGGTAAGAGGCAGATTCTCCAGTGTTTGCAGAGGCCTGTGAGCACAGCGTGACCCTGCACTGGCAGGAGCAGCTGAAGGTTTCTGGACATGGGGAAGGGAATTCCCAGAGGACTCGAGCCTGAACACAGACCAATATTCTGCAGTCTCTGGCAACAATGTGCTTTGGGCTTTAAGGTGTTGCAGCTCTTCTATCTGTGAGGATGACCTGAAAGCGTGAAGACAGTATCAGCTCCAATGTTATCTTGCAAAAAAACCCCAAACGCACCCCAAAAGCCACCCCCAAACACAAGAAATCTATGAAGGAGTTTGTAAAACAGGTTTGGCAAGATTAAGTCCCTCCCGGCTCTTCTCACTGGGAAAGTTGTCTAACACCTCAAGATGATTATTTAACATGCCCAAAGTCTAACACGTTTCTTTCCTAGCCCAAGCTCCTTTCTCCATGTCACCAAGCCTGAGCTTTCAGCAACACAAACCTGTTTCTTGTCTGGCAGTTTCTGGCATGGGGCATCACAAATGAATTTCCTTGAGTGTCAGTGTCCCTGCAGAGATGCG
This sequence comes from Chamaea fasciata, assembly GCF_029207755.1. Taxonomy (NCBI): domain Eukaryota; kingdom Metazoa; phylum Chordata; class Aves; order Passeriformes; family Sylviidae; genus Chamaea; species Chamaea fasciata. The sequence goes on along the minus strand of NW_027094117.1, from coordinate 1,282,926 downwards.
TTTGATGTAAGAATCCTTTGAAATAACAGTCAGACCACAGTGACTCTTGCAAATGGCCTGGAACGCTGGTGTCGGTATTTGGAGAAGCAAAATCTGCTCTTTCTGATGGAAGTGCCTACTAAGAAAGCCAATGAGATTGGCTCTCCAGGCCACATCATTTGGATGTTGCAATGGCTGTGGCTGCATCAGGCTTTGGGTTTTTTGGTTGGTAAAGAAAAATGAGCAGCATCTCTGCCAGGGAGGAAAGTGCCCCTGGAGCTGGGGCTGAGAAGCTGGGCTCAATGTGAGCACTGTGGGTGTGACGGAAGCTGGCAGAGCGCTGTGTTTGCTTTTCCTGCAGGCTCGCACTCTGATCCGGCAGAACGGGACCCCGCGGCTGCAGGAGCCCCGGCGCCTGTCGGCTCTGCTGCGGGACTTCCTCGAGTGCAGCCTGGAGTGGGACGAGGAGCGGCGCTGGTCTGCCCAGGAGCTGCTGCAGGTGAATGCCAAGCAGCTGCAGGGGAAACAGCAGCGGCAGGGAGGGGTTTTCTTCTGGGGCCCTCTCCCGTAATCTCCAGGCTGGCTGCTTTGCACGCGCAAAGCAAGCAGAATCCTCGCCCGGTTTGGCTTGGCGGGCTCCTTTCCAGGTCCTCTGCACCTGGTGCCCTCAATGGGCGCAGACATCTTCAAGCAGATCAGGTGCCCCAGAGCCCTGCCTGAGCTGAGCTTGGCTCTTTCCAGGGAGGAGGCACCTCCCACATCTCTGGGCACCTTCTGTCAGTGTGTTCCCCACTCTCCTGGTAAAAAACCAAAATTCTCCCTTACATCTAATCTGAGCCTGCTTCCCTCCCTGCACTTCAAATCCATTCCCCTTTGTCCTGTTGCAACAGAGCCTGGGAGGAACTTGACTTTGGAAAGTAACGCTTCACTTCTTTCTTTTTTATCCTTTGGCCAGCACCCATTTTTAGCATCAGCCAAGCCTCTCTCCAGCCTGACCCCTCTGATCACTGCAGCAAAGCAACTGAAAGAGCAGCGGAGGACATGAAGCACTTTCTCTTCTACTTGGGACAACTACTTAGTTCTGGTAGTTAGCACTGCCGGTTAGTTCTGGTAGTTAGGACAGCCTGTTTGTTCTGGTTGTTGTGACACCCTGTTTGTTACGGCAGCTTTTGGAATAAAAACTCCCTTCAACCTCAACTCCCTTGACATGTGCCATCCTTCTCCCCCTGTGACTCAGCTGCGCGGAGTCTTCCCCATGGCCCTTCTGGCCTTCCCCAGGCCCCTTTCTGCCCTCTTGCAGAACCAGTGGCATTTTCTGCCACACGCAGTTTGTAACCCAGAGTCGAGTGCAGCCCAGAAGGCTCCAAGCAAGTCCTTCCAGGCTGACTCTGAAGGGTTAGGGTCAGGGGCAGGGTCAGGGTTAGGGGTTAGGGTTAGGGTTAGGGTTAGGGTTAGGGTTAGGGGTTAGGGTTAGGGTTATGGGTTAGGGTTAGGGTTAGGGTTAGGGTTAGGGTTAGGGTTAGGGTTAGGGTTAGGGTTGGGGTTGGGGTTGGGTTTGGGGTTGGGGTTAGGGTTAGGGTTAGGGTTAGGGTTAGGTTTAGGTTTAGGGTTAGGGTCCCCCTGGGTTAGGGTTAGGGTTATGGTTAGGGTTAGGGTTGGGTTAGGGTTAGGGTTAGGGTTAGGGTTAGGGTTAGGAGTTAGGGTTAGGGTTAGGGGAAGGCTCCATGCTAGAGAAAAAACCTGCCCTGTGTTGGAGAAAAAACATGCCTTTATCCCCTCGGACAGAGGCAAGAAAATTGAATCCTAACCCAAGGCAAAGAGAGGCAGGGGAGCAGCCCCGGCCCTTCCGCTCCTGCCAACCAAAGCGTCCCTCACCTGCTTCTGAGCCCCTGGGCGCTGGTTGCCCGTGGCTGTTGGTTTTTGTCAGGCTGGCTGCCACCAGCCCAGGACAGGCTGGGCACTGGAGGCTTCAGGTGGGGAGATGGGATCCTGGGATGCATTTGATGGCACCTGCCAGCGCAAGCAGGGGAATGGGCTCAGCCGAGGCAGCGGCGGGAAGGAGACCGCGGGCAGCCGCTCCCGCAGCGCCCTCAGGCCACGGGGAACACGGCGCCGACACGGCACAAGGAACCCGCCAGAGCCCCCTGCCGCCCCCTCCGCCCGCAGCCGGCCCCGAGCCCCGGCAGAACCGAGCGCGGCTCCCACCCGCGCTGGGGCCGCCTCCGAGCTCCGCCGCCGCCTCAGCGGTGGTTCCCTTTAAGCAGCAGGCATTAATTAATTAGTATCAATAAAATAAATAATGAATGTCTATATGAAAAACATGAAGCTACAGAAATCAGCCAGTGTGAAGGCTACTGCTCATATCTATTTACCAAATCATTCTTTAAAGTAATTTGATAAATAATTTGAAAAATAAATTAAGAAAACAGAAGGATGCCTTAAAATGTTGATTTGGTAGTAAAGTTGTTGCTTCATCACTGCAAGAAAACTGTACATTTTTTTTTCTGCTCTTGTGTAAGCTTTAAACTTTGTGTTCATTTATTTTTATATAAGTTTGCCAGTTTCCTATATACTGTGTGCACCTCCACTCAAAAACTGTCTCTCCTTTCATGACTTTTAATCTATAATCTATGCTCCTTCTCTATGTCACTGAGAAAATTCAAAACTTTGGCAATCTTTAGAACACAAAAGCATAGCAAGCTATTTATTTATAAATATAATTCAGTGGTTGACAGATTCCATGTGAGACAGCGCTTGCTACCTGCAGAATCTCTTTTCCATTTGACAGTGCACAGACTCACCAAACACTTTGAAAAACAATAAAAATGGATTTGGACACGTTAGGTGTTTGAAAACAAGTCAGTTTCCAAAAAGTTAATGAATCAAACATAATATCCTGGCTTACTATTCCCTTCTTTTCCTTTAAAGGATACCAGAAAAAAGTCTTTGTGCCATGTGACAGGTTTATTTGAGAGGGCACTTTTTTTACAACTATTTCATTGTAGGGGTTGTTAAGCAGCAAATGAACATGAAGGTGTGCTCCACTGAAATTTAAAATGAACTACCACTACTAGTTGAAGGGAGATGGAGAAGAACTGTTTATGAAGTAAAGGGGGGAAACCCCACAAACCAACAATCATGGTGAAATTAGTTCCAAAAAGCTGTTGTTGTGGATATTAACACTAGAAATCTTGCTGCTGTATGGTCTGAATGAAATAGATATAAATACAGAGTCACAGAAAAGGTGAGATTAGAAGGCTCTCTTGAGGCTGCCTATTCCAAATGCCCTGCTAAAATTGGATCAGCTAGAGCAGGTTGCCAATGACCATATGCAGTAGGGTCTTGAATGGCTCTACAGAAAGAGACTGCACAGACTTTCTGAGGAACCTGTTGGGCACTCTCAGAAACAAAATGTATTTTTTCTTATGTTCAGATGGAATTTATTATATTTCAGTTTCTGCCCACTGTCTGTTCTATGTTTACTGAATACAATGGAGAGGACTACGTCTCCATGTTCTTTATCAGTTATAAATACTTATGTTTCCCTCTGTCTTCCTTGCCTTCCGCGGTTTGAATCATCCCAGCACCTTCAGCATCTTTCTGTAGCAACAGATGCTTCAGCCTCTACTCGACTTTGTTGCCTTTCAAAGGAATGTTCTTATCTCTGTTGTATTTGAGAGTCCAGAACTAGGTCTGGCAGTCGAGATGTTTCTCCCAAGGAAAAGATCCCCCCCTGAACCTACTAGCAATAATATTACTAAAGTAACCCAGTGGGCTTTGCCTTAAGAGCGCACTGCTGGACATAATTTGTTATCTGTGGAAAGGGATTGGTTAAAACAAAGGGAAAGTAACTCATTTTGGAGTAAACACCTCCTAAAATTTGTCTTTAACCAAGGCAACTAGGAAAAAAAATGCCTATAGGAATACCTTTAAGACTTATATGCAACAGTGTGTTTCACCATAAACTAAACTAGAAGGTAGATGCTAATGAAACAGATGAAAATTTCCTCCTTGATGACGTTTAAGTAATTTAAATCTTATCTTAAAAGTAGTTCAAAATTCTGATCAAATTCACCTTTTATTAGAGTGAGATTAGCAATTCAGAGTTGCTATTTGTGAATGTCAACAAAATATCAAAATTTATGAGTTAGTATTTGAAGGAAGAAATATGCCATATAATCACAAAATTATTTAAATTAACATGTTAGTGGAATGTTGAATAAAGACTAATACAATAAAGATATTTTAATAAAATTAACATATTAAACAGTGAAGGTGCAAAGGGCTCCACTAAAAGTGATGAAGTCACAAAGCTTTCTGAAATCAGGAGAATTTTAAATTACTTTATGCATTCCAATTCATGTCTCATTAATATTAATATTGGTTAGATACCTTGGAGAGGCAGAACTGAATATACACTTCCCAGTTTTCATCTTTACCCAAGAAATGTTTTCAGAGGAGTTAAAGGAGCTCTTGTAGCCAAGCAGGTCAACATCCTACTGAGTTACTTTGGCAATACTATTGCTAGTAGGTTCTTCCAGGTGATCCCTCTAATTTCATCTCACTCTTTTGTCTCCCACTCCCAATACCAAAACTCTATTCACTACTCTTCTGTGTCTCTGACAGATAGTAGGTAGAATAGTAGCAGTCACAAGCATATCTTTCTTCCCTTAAGTCCACAACTCTTACTTTAAATCACTGGGGCCCATGAAATACTTGCTAGATGTCAACAAAACTTATTTCTTTTTAAGATGTATGGATATGTCTTGCAACCAAAAAAAATCCAAACAAATGCAATCCAAATAAACAAACAAACAAAGTATGAAAGAAATACATATCAGCTCATTTCCATGTACAAAAGAGAATTGACCAAACCAGGAAAGTCTGGAAAGTTATGAACCTGCTATAACATCTGCTATGTTAGTGTGAAAAAATACATTATTTAACAAATAAATAAATAAATAAATAAATAAATATCCCTGCAAAAATGTTTTCTTTTTATAAAAGTTATTATTATGTTCTTGGTAAATTAATAACTATAATAAAAAAAATATCTCAGGTGTTCTCTATGAGGGTCAGACTGGCAGACAAATGTAGCTAGAATGTTCATAGGTTAAGATGTATATATATTTGTCAAGACTATGACAGGAATAAAAAGTTTAAAAATTCACCCATTTCAATATATACATGCTTGGTCTTCCAATGATCACACTGGACCGTCAAAAAAAATAGAAATCCTTAGCAGGGCCAACATACCTGTAGAGAGACCAACAAGCTAACTTCTGACTTAAAACACATACAAAATATATATCATATATTGACATAACAGATAAAAATAATTGATTTAATTTGTTCTGGAGTGTGGCAAAATCAAAGTTCAGGTCAAAAAATGCTGTGCAACCGTGTTGCTATGTGCGAAGCAACTGCGGTAATTTTTGGGAAAAAACTCAAATTAATATCATTATCTCACTAGAAAACCACTTAAAGATTGGAATATGAGGTCTGAAGATGCTATTATCTAAAGCAAGAAAGAGGAAATGAAAAGTCTAAATATTAAGAAAGTATAGATAAAGACATGGAAATTGCATAAACTAATCAGGAAAAAAGAGATAACAGAAGTAACAGCCAACAAAATTTCGAAAATGACAAGCAGAAGTTGTAAAATATGAGTTAAAGTAATGACAGAACCAAGACTCCATGAAGACTTTGCCTTTACTTTGCAAAAACTTAAACATCCCCTCCAAATGACAAGCAGGCACGCCTGGTCTCCTGAAATCTTGCCCTCAAATGGTTTTCTTGGGTTTTTTAAAAGAAGTTTTTTAATGTGAAAGAAAAAGACAATAGCATATATTCATTTCAATAAAGTGCTCTTTGCATCCAGTAACAGAGTGGGTAAAAAGTAAATTGGAGAAGACTGCTAAACCAGTCTTCTGTACAGGTACAGAAGAATAGCTTTGAAGTTGCTTTTGCAAGAGAAGATAGAAATAGTCCTTTGTAAAACTTAGGAAGAACTGCTTATGTCAAACCAGAAGATGAGTTCGGTGGTGGTCTGTGTAATTCACTGAGAGTGTAAGAAAAAAGTCAGACGTGACAACCATTATATTGTCTTTCTGAAATTCTTTCTAGCTTGTGCAGCTTGTGTATGTGCTTCTTAACCTACTTTTAGTGTGGCATCCTACAGATCTATCCTTTTTTTTAACAGAGCATTCTACCTCAGGGTGTATTGATAAAGGGAGCTCATTTGACAGGAAACCTCTTATGCAAGAATAAAGGCAGGATTTGCTTTTGCTTTGCAGCCTCATGGAAAACTGACATCTATGGGACAGAAGGTCACATGGCCCCAGCTCTGAGGCTGTCATCAAAGTCCATCCAATGCTGTAGAGTATTTGAAGGTTTCACAGATCTGTTCAAAGGTTTAGAACTATTTTCTGACGAGAATATTATGCCTTTCCAGAACATTTTGTAATTTTGTTTACATGGCAATTGCAAGGTAAAACGGGTGTTACCTTAGGCATGGGATGATATGCTAAGTTAAATTTTCTGTAGGTGCTCCTGGTGCAGAGATATCACATTTTCCTGATACTAGCTTGTCATTAGTGGACAATGTATTAAATCATATGAAATTGTGTTTTATAATTTTTGTGCAAAACAACAACTTTTGTTAAAGAAATGCGCAAGATTATTAAAGGTAAAAACAACACCCTTTAAAGCCCTTTGTGAAGACTCATTTGGCTTTCATCAGAAAATCAAGAATTAATCTGATGCTAAAACTAACATGTGACTTATCTCTTTATACACATCTCTTTCCATCCCAATAAAAATAATTAAATCTGATTAATTTTATTCAAGCAACCTAATACAGAGATTTGAAAAATTATTTCCTTCCACTCTACAGTGGTAAGGGGCAGCACTTTCAGCTTGCTTATGTTAACTAAAATATTTTCTGTTACATACAGGATATTTCTGCAAGTGGGTTCCATTTTACAGAGATTTCAAGGTTTGTCAGTCTGGGGGCACCACAGCACAAGTTGGTTCAAGCAGTTAAGTCCAGGGCCAGAAGTCTAAACAGGCAAAGGTATGATAATCCAGTCATTCATGGTCAGGAGCCAAGAACCTAATTACACAGAAAAAGCAGCTCTAATGAAAATCTCAGATTTACTTTCCAAATAGATATGATATCTCTGGAGTTCTGAGACCCCCAGAATTCAAGATTTCCTTTTTCTATGGCCATCTCAGTAAAAGAAGATTGGTTGCATTGGAGGTTTTAGAACTCCCAAATTAATTATGTGCCAGCTGGAAAGCCTAGTCAGATGACTAAGAGTGCATGAAGTTTCAGAAGCCATGGCTTTCTGGTATTTTGCAGTATCTGGAATTGTCCTGGGAGTCAAGAAACTACAGAGCCATATATGTATTTATATGTAAAAAATTACTCTTTATGATCCCCTATGTTTTTACTATCGTGAGATTGTCACCTGGATATGTGGATTTTTACCTGGACATTGGTAAAGCTTTTAACACCATTTATCACGGCATTCTCCTGGAGAAACTATCTGCTGGTAGCTTGGTCAGATGTGCTCATAGATGGGTAAAAACTGGATGGACAGCTGGGCTGAGAGAGTGATGGTGGATGGAGATACATCCAGCTGGTGACTTGTGGCAAGTGGTGTTCCCCAGGACTCTGTCCTGAGACCAGCCCTTTTCGATGACTTTATCAGCTATCTGGACAAGGGGATAGAATGCACACTGGCTCAGTTATTTTGAAGATAATACCAAGCTGGGCAAGAGTGTCAATCTGCTTTAGGAAAGGAAGGCTCTACAGAGGGATATGGCAGGCTGGATCTATAGTATGAGGCCAGTTGCATGATTTAGTGGTGGGCCTGGCAGTGTCAGGTAAATGGTGAAGTCAATGATCTTACAGGTGTTTCCCAACCTAAGCAATCCCATGATTCAGTGATTTACCATCCATTGTTTACCTCATGCATCAAGCAGAGAGAGTTCCTACTTTAAAGAACACTTAGTAACATTTAGATTAAAAGTTATCTAGATTTTCGCCATTTCAGCAGTAGCTTAAAACAGTCATGTATACTAACAGCCCTACTTTCCAGAAATACTGCATGATGTCAGAATGACATTAAGCATAACAAAGAAAACTTCAACTCAGCATAAAGGACATACTTCTGAAAATGTTGGAGTGATAGTTGGGTGTCAAAAGAAAGGTTCACTGCTGCCCCAGCAAGGCCAATGTGATGGCCTAATCAGAATGGTGTGGATGACATCACCATCATCGAGTAGACAAAGAGAATTCAGCACATATTCTCCAAAACACAGAATTTCCAAAGCCTTTTCAGGGTTTGTTTTTTTTTTTGCACTGAAATGATATCTGAATCTGTATTACTGGACCTAAAGCAATCTGAATACACATCCTCATCGTATTCTGATTTTTGCCAAAAAAATATTTAACTAATTTCTTTTGACCAGCCAAATCCAATTGATGAGACAAGTTCAGACCACAAACATTTTCCAAGGTGAGGAACAGCCCCATAGTAAAAGGTGTGCTAGCTGCTAAGGACACATTTATTATTGTTCCAGAAAATAATCAGAGAAACTTCTTGATGAAATGCCAGAATCCAAGATTTCAGGAGAATTTCAATTTCAATATCTATTTGTGGGTAAGCCGTGTCAGGGATTTTTTCTCGGACATTGGTAAAGACATTTTTCCTGTCTTTGAAAATTGTTTTTGGCCTAAAAGCAGAAGAGGATCCACTGCATCATTCACAGCATCAAGCGTTTGTATTAGTTTGCATTTCACAAGCAATGGTTTAATGAAGAAAATTAACCTAATGTACGTCCTTTGGGAAAAACCCCAAATTCCTCTTTTATTGCTTTTTACAGTTAATTGAGCATGATCTGTTATTCCAAACTATGAAGAGAAATTCAGAGTGCCCTAGCACTGGAGCAGTAATTTGGTGTAATGGGAACTCATTTCATGTCATTCCCTGTCAAGATATTTGGACATAAGATCTGGAAAGTCAAATGCTGCATGGCTGGGTAAAAAAAATCCAAAAGTTTTGGAGGAATGGAAGTTAGACCATCAGCAAAAATGACAATGGACTTAATGTAAGAAAGAGGCTCTACAGTACAAGGACTGTTAACTATAACGAGAAAAAGATTTTAATAAGATGGAATAAGATCCTGCAACAGGGAATCACAAAGTAGATATTTTCAGGACTAGTAGGCAGATTTTTGTATAAGCCTACACATTCTTTGATCCACCTGCTAAGGCTAGTTAAAGGAGAGTTATAAGCTCTTACTCAGATTTAGCTGACTTGCCCACAGCAGTTACACTGATTTTAGAGCTCTTGTGCATGTTCCTTACATTCTACATCAGCAAAAATGGTGAGTGGCTTTTTTGAAGTCTTTACTTTCCCAGTACCTCCTGAAAAAGTTAATTTATATTGCCTCTACCTTCAGGGAAAAAAGCAATGGTAGGAGATATAAAGACAAAAACTTTTTTTTTGCCTTATATCATGGTTAACCTCAAGTCTAGAAGAGCTAAGAGGGAACTAATAAAACAAGAATGTAAGGATAAAGTCAGAGGAAGGGATGATGGCTATTTATGCTGCCTCTGACCTTTTAAATATGGTCTTAGAACATGGCCCTAAATTTATCCCCATAGAAATGATATGCTAAATTTATATGCAGACTTTTTGAGATTTGTTTTTAGTCTACAATTAGTTTTTCTCTGGTGAGTTCACTATTTGCTAATTTATGTAATCTCTTGTTGTGTGTATGTATTCATGTCTTGTTACTGGCTTAGTCCTTTTTCTTTCCTCTTTTGAGTTTTTATATTTATTTACATATTTTTTAAAATTCCTACAGTTCAAAATAAAGAACTGGTTCCTGCTTTCAATTCTCTGTCTGTTAATCTGTTGGCTGTACTTGTTTACTGCCCATTTCTCATCATGAGCCCTGCACAAGCTTCTATTGAAGTGCTGTAAAACACAAAACAGTACATGGTTCAGAATAGATGCATCATTAGCAAAAACTTGCTAGGAGACAAATACACACAATATATTAGCACACATTTTATGGTTCCAGTGCTTTGGTAATGCTTTTATTTGACCAGTTCCTATGTATCTTTGAATATTATTTCTGTTTACTTGCTGTCATGTTAGGGTGTGACTAACCAGGATGAATTAATGCTCTGCAGTGCTGAAAGTAGCCCACTGTTTTCCTTGTCTGCTTCCAGCTGCCTACCCATTACAAAAACAGCTTCTCAGTACTTTACGTCAGACTCTGTGAAACACAATGTGCAAAGGCACAGCATAAAAAAAAGTAGCAGCTTTGTACAGAGGAACTTCTTGCAAAACTACAGGTACACCTGCCATTTAGAGCACTTGATGTTAGGCCTTGATTCAGCCTCCAAGGAATCCTCATTATTTGACTTCCATTTTAATGAGAAAAGCAGACATCACTGCAAGCCAGTCCTGTTTAATACATTTATCAGTGACCTGGAAGGAAGGATCAAGTGCACTCTCTGTCAATTTGCAGATAACACCAAGCTGGGCGGGAATGTTGGTCTGCTGGAGGGTAAGAAGACACTACAGAGGGATCTATCTAGACAGGCTGGATCAATGGACTGAGGCCAATTGCATGACATTCAGTGAGGCAAAATGCTGGGTCCTGCAGTTCAGTCACATTCTTCCCCTGCAGCACCAGGGGAAGAGTGGCTGGAAAGCTGCCCAGCAGAAAAGGACCTGCTGGAGAACTGCTGAACATGAGCCAGCGTGTGCCCAGGTGGCCAAGAGGGTGAATGGAATCCTGGCCTGTATCAGCAAGAGTGTGGCCAGCAGGACTTAGCAGAGAATATTTGAGGTGTTGATGCTTCACCTCAGGTCCTGTGTTCAGTTCTGGGCCCCTGACAAAAAGATGAATATTGAGGTGCTGGAATGTGTCCAGAGAAGGGTAACAAACAAAGGTGATGAAGGGTGTGGAGCACAAGGCTTAAGAGCAGCTGAGGGAGCTGGTGCTGTTTAGCCTGGAGAAAAAGAGGCTCAGGGGAGAAACAGCCTCAAATTGTGCCAGGGGATATTTAGAATGGACATTAGGGAAAATCATCTTCCAGGTAGAGTATACCTTCTTTGCCTCCCCACTTCTCCGTTCATTTCTGTGACCTGTGATTCCCACAGCCTGATCTCATGAGCAAAGACAGAGGGAAAGAAAGCTTTCAGCACTTTCACCTTTTCCATGAAGAAGATATGCATGTTAGGTATCCAGCCTTGATGTCAAAGACAAAACATAAAAATACATCAGAAGAAAAAGAAGCTGGGTTTTAAAGTACAGTATTTCCAGTAGGTTGGAAATTCACTGCCAGCAATGTGAAAAAAACCAAAATCCCCCAAACCTATGTCTACAGAATATCTATGCATAAAATATATAAACCTATGGAAAAGGAGAGTTCTAGGGCTCAGAATACCTCTAACAGTGTCTGGTTTATTTGCTAAGACAAATGATTAAAGCACCCAGAGGGACTGAGCTATGAGCAATATAGATGCATGCTTAGAGTCAGAGTCTTGACTGAGGCATTGAAAAAATGTATTTCTTAACATATTCACAAAAATCTTCTTAATAAAAGCTGCAGACTTTTCCAAGAGGTATGTGCTATTAGGAAACAAAACACACTTTCACATGCTCTAAAATTCTCTAAAACACATATGGTTCAAAATTTGGGTGTTTCCTAGATAAATTAGACAGAAAAAAAATCTCCTAGTGGAATTCGCAGACCTAAACCAGTTTTCTTCCCATCTCTATTCCTATGGAATACTTATTAGTTTCAGCACTGCTTTAATTTAAATTATTGTGGCATAGATAATGCAAAAATAAATAATTAAATATTTGTGTGCACATGGAAACACACACACAACACAACCACACACACATAAGATCTTCCAGCTCAACTGGAAATGCCACTATTATCTGAATCTCTTAAAAGATCTCTTAGCTACCTTTTCCTCTGGATGTTATCTTTTTGTGGCTTTATTTTATAAGTTACAATACCTCAAACGTAGTTAGGTTATACCTGTGGATTTGACACACAGGATCCTGAAAGTCTCTAAGGTGGAGCTGACTCATGAGCTGACAATAAAAGTGGACTAGATGAACAAAAGGGACAATGGAAAATACTTGTACTGATTAATTTCAATGAGGAGACAAGCAATAGAGACTCCTTAAAGCTTTCAAGCTCAGCTTCAAATAGAACATATGCAAGTACACAAGATTCTCCTCTGGCTCTGTCCTCATCGTGAGTCAGGTATTAAGTTTACTAATTAGCTCATCTAAGAACTGTGGTATTGTACTGCTGGATCTTCAGTATTTAGGAGAAAAAAAAATCTTTTAGCAACCATTCCCAAGAATTTATTTTCTTTTTTTCTAAACTATCATTCATATTAGCACATTTTTAGATATACTTTAAACTATCATGGAAAAACCCTCAAAAGCTTACATGCACTTTTCAACTGCTATGGAACAAATCAGAAATGTGTAGCATTTACTCTGAAGGATAAAAGGGCCAGAGAATGGGAAGAATTCTGTGAGAACCCAAATACCCTGGATATCTCATAAGAAAACAAAGAAACACAGCAGACACCTAATTGCCGTCTTCACCTATACAGTTAAAAGAGGTCTGCTGCAAAAATTAGGTGTAATCAATAAGAAAGCAGCTATAAACAGAACCACACATGGCACCCTGCAATTTAATTCTGTCCCTCCTACTGCTGGGTTCCACTTTTGTATTTATAGTATGCATAATAAATGAATACCTTTTAGAAGTGATCCAAATGGCAGAAAATCTCTTTCCTTTTTGACATATTCAGAATCAACTATTTGCTTTTCTTACATCCAAGTTAAAATATATTTGGATTGTGTCTTAGCTGAGGAAGAATTGAGTTTGGTTTGTGTAGCAAAAAGGCTATGTGAAGGAGAACATTTCATTAAATAAAGCAATATATATGTATCTTATAAACATAATCCAAAAGTCAAATAAAGAAAATAAAAAACAAATTTGCACCAGTAGCAAATGCAAATTAATTAGGAAGTAAATATATAGTTTCCAGGTATTTGTTTGTTGATCACTTTTAAAATATGCCTTCTGGCTCACTTTAAAAATAGCTTTAAAAGTATTTATCTTTTAAATGATAAATTTATGATACATAATTTAATGGATAATATAATATGTGTTGAAAAATGATTTTTCAGGTGTTTGTGATTTTGGTCAGCTAATGCAACCCAAACTTAGTTAATGTTGCTTGAACACTTGAGTCCTGAATCATCTGTTGAGGATTGAGTCTTGAAGAATTGACTGGGGATTTATTTTCTGTCTTGTACCATTGTGATGGGTGAGTTCATCCTCTGTATTCAGGTCTCTGCTCTTCTTTTGTGGAAAAAAAAAAAAACAACCCAACAAAAAACCAAACAAAAAACAACGAACCAAACAAAAGCAACAAAATCTCATAGCTTAAAAATGTCTATGCAGCTCAATATGAATTTCAAATACAAACTCAGTGACTCATTTTTAACTAATTATATAAAATAAATTTTTTTAAAAATAGAGATGATAGTAACATGAACTTTATGAATAACTAAGTCAAAAGATACCACTATTTTTATATATTAAAAAAATAACAACACTGTTGTTATGCCTGAGATGCATAAGAAAGAGTGTGGCCAGCAGTTCGAAGGAAGTAAGCAGATCTCTACTGTGCTCCTATGAGACTCCCCCTTGAGTATTATATCCAGCCCATGAGTCCTCAGTACAGAAAAGGCCTCTTGGACCTCTTAGAGTGTGTCTAGAGGAGGACTACAAGAATGGTCAGAGGATTGGAACACCTCTCCTATGAGGAGAGGCTGAGACACTTGGGGTTGTTCAGTCTGGAGAAGAGAAGGTTTCAGGGAGACTTCATTGCAGCCATTCAATATTTAAAGGGTACCTGTAAGAAAGACAAGGACAGACATTTGAGCAGGGCCTGTAGTGATAGGCCAAGGGATAACAAAAAGATAATGGATTCAGATTAAATGTAAGAAAAAAAAAAAAAAAGAGGTAAAGCACTGGAACAATTTTCCCAGAGACTTGGTAGTTGCCTCATCCCTGGAAACAATCAGGGTGGACAGGGCTTTTGAGTAACATGATCTAGTTGAGAGGTCCCTATTCACTGCAGGGGCACAGGACTAGATGATTTTTAAAAGTTCCTTACAACCCAAACTAGTCCCTGATTGCATGATGCTATTGTTGCTACTTCCCAAAAATAACAGGTTTAGAATGGATGTGTTGCCTTCATTGAAATTAGTTGCCAAAATCTTTGTTAGCAGGAAAATAGTGATGAAGTGAACATTTTGTAAGTATGCAAGAATCTTTTTTGTATGTTTAAGAGGGCAGGGGTGCTTGTCAAACTGAGAGAAGAGATTCTTTTGCTTTGCAGTCTGTGTCCCAAGTCAGACCCAAGGTCTTTGAATAGGTCCCACAGAGTGTGCACAGAAGACCAAACCAATACCACACACATCAGATCTGTCTCAATGCATTGCATTATTGTTTCTGTACGTGCTGCAACTCTGAAAGCTGAGATCTGTGCTTCCAGAGGTCTGAATGTGGCAGATATGCTCATGTCACTGTCTACGCCATACAGAAACACATCACGTAGAAACTGAACTGCCCATGTTGCCATGGATCCTGGGAGTCACTTTGGAAAAGCATAAGTTTTTCTTTTTTGTTGGGAATGACAAAATATTCTTCTGTTCAGACTCTATAGCATCTTTTTCCGTGCCTCATCTACTGCTCTGGTATAGCTGCCATTATAATCAAGCTAGTACTTTATAGTCACAACATTATTATTATTCAATAACCTTTCTTTTCTGTTGGAGATTGCTTGTTTTGGACCTTTAAAGTGAAGTGATTCTACCTAGCAGACCTTTCTTTTATTTCAATATTTATAAAACATCATCCACTCTTGCAAAATGGTCCATAGAAAGGTATGGGTTGGAAGGGACACCTAAAAAGTCACAAAGTTCCAACCTTTCTGCCAAGCCCGGGGAACTTTCCACTAGACCAGGCTGCTCAAAGCCCCATTCAACACAGCCAGCAACACTCCTAGAAATGGGGCACCCAAAACTTCTCTGGGCAACCTGTTACAATATCTCACAACTTCCACAGTGAAGAAATTGCATAAAATCGTTCTTACAAAACCACATCCACTGCTGCTGAGGGAAGGTTTATCCGAATTCAAAGTTCCTAAGCTCTAATTTTCTCTGTCATTGATTTGCTCCATAACCTCAGATTTTCTGTGATTTAATTGTTTCAGTTTTACTTTGGATTGATATTATCTAATCCTGTGTGATTCCTCTGAGGACTTAATAGAGAACTGTTATTATATGAAAAGAAAAATGTTACATGAATGTATATTATCATGTTTAGATGCTTTGCGTCGGCCTGCTGCTCGTTAATGTTTCCTATAAGCAAGAATGAATGACATAAACTGTATTTGACAAAAATGTCTTCAGCAATTGCTAGAAGTAATGCTATGAATATACTAAAAATAATGACACTGTCATTGTATTCAGGCTGACAGGCTTTGCTAAGAGGCAAGGAATGTTATCTTATGCATAGATCTGTTAAAATATTGTATTCTGGACATGGCTTCCTATGTTTGGCAGCTTTGCTGTGCCAGCAGGATGAACATCTGATGATCTGCAGCAGCTAAAGCCTGTGACCTCAAATATATTGACCTGCTCATGCTAAGATTGTTTATTTGGCTACTGGAATCAAGCAGATTTCTGCCAGGTTGGTTTAGAGGACATAAAAAGCACTCCATAATGACATGCATCTATCCACAACTGTCCAAGCTTCAATCATTCACTAGTCTTCCAGATTGAAGGGAATTTTTTTTTTTTATAAGTCTCAGGTTTAGAGTTTTATTGTTGCATTAAAAGTATAATATATTTCATATTAAGCACTTTAGTTGATGTTAGAGAATACAAGCTTCTGAAGAGATTTTGCCAAATCAGAATTCTTCAATTAGTTTGATATTTTAAATAGTATTTTTTTCTTTAATTAAGTCAAGTTAGTACTTAATCGACTAACCAACAGCAAAACCAAAACTAAGTCCTTTTAAAAAAAGATTTTATATTCAAATGCTTAAATTTTGTTTCTGCTTCCAAATATACAAATAGACAAAAAATGCAAAGAAAAGGCAATGGTTTAGGCTCCTCAGAAGATCCATTTGAATATAAAATGTTCTTTTCAGCAATTTTAATAAATATTTGTAAGAAATATACACGTTTTAGGTAATGCAATGAAAATAAATATTCTGAGCTCTTCACCATGTTCAATCATTTCTTAATGAATTCCTACTAAGAAGTTGTCTGGGAAGAGTAAACTTCTTAATTGTGTTCTGGGACATTTAATCTACAATTTTTTAGTGTTTTGAGACAGGATAATTTCCTCACTGTATCATCTGAACTCTACTTATACTCCAATAAAACTTTCTTTCTTCAATATTTCAGGATAGTTTTTGACATTTCCTTGTCCATTTTGCTGGGATCCATTTTATGAATACTAAGAATTCCATTTATATCTAAAACAATCTCATTAGATCAAGCTACAGCTTCAGCATTTGCCCATGAAAATCTTCTTCACCATAAAAGGTATGTTTATATTTTATTTCTTCTTTGATAGTTCCACTCCTTCTTTATAAGTTTTTGCAAAACAATTTTTTTCTTGGAGATATTATTTGTGGCTGTTTATGTGTGTTTCTGCTGCCAGATCTCTGTTTAATTTTCTTTTTCTTCTGGATGTATGATGAAGAGTTGATATGACTTGTGTCATAGAAAAAACAAAAGAAGTATTTTCTCTAACTTTAAACCAGGTTCTTAATGGCCTTTCCCTCAGTTTTGGGTCCCAGATTACTATTGTCACACTGTTTACTGAGATTCTAAATACCTTTCAAAGATCTCACACCAGTCTCAAGACTTCTTTTAATTCTCTTTTTTGAGTTTCTTACTTTAGATTTGTGAAATATATATCCCAATTTTTTAAAGACTTTAATTTCCTTAAGTATTTTAATTTCTTTTGCACTCTTCTCAACAGCTATGAACGTAATGTAATTGTCTAAGTTGGAGTTTTTAGTTGAGTCCCTTATTTCAACCTTTTATCTTTTTCTTAGAGATTCACTTCTCATTCTCTCTCTGCTGCTGATACTTTGTAGTGCCAAATTTTGCTCTCATTTAAAAATTATAATGATTAAGATGACAAAGGAATGAGATTTTTTTCCTCAGTTAACAATATGAAATTACCTTTAAATAGTCTAGGATGCTGCAGAGGTTGTTTTTCTAATTTGAACAGTCTATTATGCACTGGTTTTCTTAACATGTTTCTACTCTACAACAATGTTTTTAAACTTTCCATCAGAATAGATAAGCATGTGTTTTTAATAGTAATATCTATTTAAGGCTATAGCATAATCCGAAAATATGACAGGCAAGTGCAGTAATAGATATAAAAAATACATTTTAACATGGGATTTATGAAAACCATTCAAATATTGGAGTCTTAGGTTATTGTTTTTTCAAGTGTGATCTAGATGATTGACCACTATTTATTGGTCTACAGTTTCAGGTGTGATAGAGAACAGAAAAAAGTTGATCATTAGAAGTGTGGGAAAAAAAGGAAACTATGGAGAGCAAGGGCTAAATTTAATGCACTGCTAAAAATTAGACAATGGCAGAAATCAGGACAAGAGTAAAATAATTTCACCTGGAAGTTTTTTTAAAATTATGAGAAATGCTGCAGTGTAGAATTTAACAAAGGATTTTTTTTCCTCCAATCTGTGTTATGGTTCTTCAAGGTATATTCTCCAGCTGCCCTGTATACAAGGCTCCCACTGATATTAATAAATGCTCTTTTCATAAAACTATTGCAGAATATGAATAGAAATCAAGAAGATAAAAATTTTGCTGCATAGAAGGGTTTCCTGATGTTCAGAGGGAACCTCCTGCGTTTCAGATTCTGCCTCTGGTCCTGTCACTGAGCACCACTGAAAAGACTCCGGCTCCATCCTGTTTACACCCCCTCTTCAGATATTTGTATAAATTGATCTTTTTCCCCTCCGCCTTCTCTCTTCCAGGGTGAAAAGTCACCATTTTAAAATATAATTTAAAAATATCCATTTAAGGAGTGTTATTAAGGAATTTATAGAACATTAGGCAAACCAATTTTATGATTTATTTAATTTGAAACTAACGCTGGTCTCAATTCAAAAAATGCATGATAGGTTACTTGACAAAAGAATTGCATTTATACATGTGTGGTGTACTGCATATATTTAGATCAGAATGAATTCATAGAATTACTAATAAAATATAACTTCATTTTTAAAAGAAAAAACAAATGCAATATTTGATTATTTTTAAGGTATTTCAATAAACAATCTACATGATCCCTAGAATTATATGTGATACAAAGTAATCAGTAATAACAGTGAAATGGATTGTCAAATGCATATATGTAATTTCTTTGAAAGAGCAGATATCTTAAGAAGTTACAATAAAAAGAGTAAAATTGTTCATTTGGTAGACAAAGAAGGGGAAAGGAAAGGAGGAAAAATTCAGCCTACCTTAGTCTAAACTTACTTTGAGTCTAAAATAGGTGAGCAAGATGTGGTTTTTGTTGCTTGGGGATTTGTTTATCCAAACTAAGATAAAAACAATAGAGAAACAGAGATTATAAAGAATCAAAAGGAATTTCTGCTCAGAGAAAGCAAATAGCTTATTCCAAAGCATGGGAATTAGTGAAAAGCCTTCAACTTCTCATCTAACTTTAGACATAGGCCGTCTGCGTGTCGCTTTGATGTATTGACACGAGGATTTATTTATAATCAATACAGAATAGCATGAATTTTAGGCTGTGATTTATATCATCTTAAGTAGATATCTTAATTCAGATGAATCACACATTGCAACTGTCCGGTTTTTTCACTAATTCTAAAAAAAGGCTGAGAATGACTATGATTTCTCCCTTTTGTTGTATAAACTCCACTCTCACTGCAATGGGTCTTGGATTATTAGAAGCAAATATATGGGTTTTTATAACTGCTTAATGAAACATATCAATATGCCAAATTAGTCCAAAATAACTCATGAAGGGAAGGGGAACCTCTAAACCTCAACAGGAGTGATTTCATTCACTCTAGAACTGATTCTGCTAATTTCTCACTACGACAAACCTATTTGGGTATATTGAGCTGATCAGCATGTATTTAAGTTTTAGTCGTAATTGAAGTCCTTGGTGCAATAAACTTTCTGTGGAAAACAATAATAATAAGCAGTGATTTATTATCCTCAAATTTCTGAATCCAGTAACCTCTAAATGATTCAACAGTTAAGCAAACACACAGACTCCCCTTCACATGCACCCCCTACCACACACACCCAGGCACACACAGGGATCAGCACAGCAGATCATTAACCCCTTGGAAAAGACTGAATGCTAAATATCTCTCTTCCTGTGCAAAATATCTGATACAATCAAGGGAAAATTCTGTTTAACATCTACATCATATTTAAACCACAGTTTTTTATTTCATTTTATTTGCACAATATTTTAATTCAATTTTTAAATTAAAATTACTTATTTCTCACATGCTGTATTTCTATAAATATTTTCTTCTAAAAAAATTCACATATATTCAGGATAGAACATTGTAAACAGTCATTTTTCAGTGAATAGAAAGTATGTGTGCTGTATCTACATTATTTAAAACACCAGCTACTGTTAATGGCCAGGCTAAACTACAGTAACTAATGCCCTGAACCATGTTTTGTCTCTTTGTCACTTCATGAAATCCTAACATGATAAAGTGTTGAAATAGAGTTTTCCTCTGATAATGTCCCATTTTGAAACCCATCCCATGTATTTTATGTTGTGATTCTTGTATATTTTAAAATTTGAAATCTTCTGCATTGTTTTCATTAACCTTTCTGTTACAGTAGTAAAAATCATAGATAAATGCAATTTTGTACAACTTTGAATTTACAAAGAAAGCTGAGAGAGCACTTGCTCCTATACTTAAATCTGAGTTTCTTCTATATTCAAACTTGATTTCATTATCACCAAGAGTCTCATTTGTTGCTGCTCAAAGCCCTGTCCACCCCGACCTTGAACAGTTTCAGGGATGGGAAATCCACAATTTCTCTGGGCAACCTGTTCCAGTGTTCCACAACCCCCACAGTAAAGAAGAAATTCTTTATCTAATTCTTCTATCCAATATATGTCAGAAATAATAAATCTAGGCATATAAAATTTTAGGAAAGATTTGAAATTATTTTGATTTGAAACATATATTAATAATAGCTTACAGATTACCAAAATATGCTGATGGGCATTTGAGCTTGACACTTTTTCAAAAAGTGCATGGAATTTAAAATTAAAACCAGTAAAAGTACAAACTTCTTACAATATCCTTTTTCCTCTCATATACAAAATTGCATATGTCAGATACCTGTGTTGTATACAAATCTTTCAGACACACTCAAAAAAAAGGGGTTTTTTCCAACTAGAATACGGTTTATGTCGAACTCTAGTACTAGAGGAGATTTTTTGGGGGGATAGGGGGGAACACCTTCTCACTGGATTTCTCATTGAACAATATATTTTGTCCAAACTGGGAAATTCATCCCAGCTGTGTTATATTCATCATTCTTACTGCACCAGGCCTCAAGATTCTGCAAAAAGTATAATGTGGACCTTGAACACAGCTCATATGAGACAGATGAGAGGTAATGAAGAAGTTGAGGGAGAGAATAAAGAGCATATAGCCCAGTACAGACACCAGGAAGCATTTTTCATGGGACCCACAGCCTGAAAAATTGTTTTGGACCTTTTAAAGGCTGTGTTTGACAAAGAGATCTTCAAAGTATCTTGTAGATTAAAATCCCTTTAAGCAAATTACCCTGGCCAGTCACCTTGCTACTGATAATTCACCCTTTGTGGAAACTGTTTAGGCCTGACAATGCTGTTGTAAAAGTATTGTGAAAAGGGTAGGCACATTTTTTTTCACAGAGGCAGGGGAAAATCCCCTTGGATGATGATTCCTCAGGAAAGTGTAGCAAGTTATGTACCCATACCTACTGTGCAATATCCAAGTTAGTGAGTTCCCCATCTGTCAGCATCACTTTAGAAAATAAATGTTTGATCCACAAAAAATATTTCATATGTCCTGTCTATCTGCTTCATTTCAGCCAATGAATAGGCTGTGTTCCATCAGCAAAGTGTTCATTGTCGTATGTTTCTTCAAACTGTGATAATTCTTTATTTTTTTCTAAATCAGCCACTGTCTATCCATAATTTTCACATGTCCATTGTAGGGGTGTAATTAAGTTTCATGTTCGCTGACTCAAAAAATATCATTCTCGTAATCCTTTTATTAAATTACTGACATGTAACATCAGTCTGAGATCTGAAAAACAAACTTAATTTGCTGTTTGCCAAGTGTCATCTACGTGACACAAATTCCACTTGATAAATCACACCCACACATTGCCATGAGATACTACTAGTGAGGTCTTCACAACCTTTTCCTCATCGTTAGGTATTTTTGGTGAAGTGAATGATTATAACATAAGCAATGGCATTTTTTCAAGATGTTCCAGAAAGAGCTGCAGTCTGTTCTCTTCTTCGCTGCCCACGTTTGCACTGTGCTGTAAAAAAGAAAGACTATGAGGAAGAGTGTTATTTTTAGTCTAAATTTGTAAATGATATTCGGAATACCCTGCTAAATGACAAGATGCTATTTTAAAATATGGCATCTTAAGGGGAAAAGTCAGCTTTAAGGAGGTTTTGAGATGGTTGTTTCTGGGGGAAAAATAACCTTCAAGGCGTATAAGGTCTTTAGCCATACCATTTTGAAGATTCTTTCAGTTCCTTCACAGTTCCTTCATATAGGAAGAATAGAGGACAATAAATGCAACTCATTTCAAACTGGAGTTATATATGTTTCTGGTTGGGATTACTGGACATAATTTCTTGTAAAGTTGAGGGACTGCAGTTAGCTGTCCAATAATTCCCTTCCCTGAAGTTCATCTGCTCCTATATCCAGAGTTCCCATTTATTAGTGATGGTAATAAAGCGATGCACTCCATCTCTGCATTAGAATATTCAACTAGAGCATGTGTCTCATACTTTCTGGAATTTGATTGAGTTGGCTGGAACTCAATCAGTATTTACAGTTGTTTATATTACAATATTCTTATTTTGAAAAGTTTTCTTTAGACACTCTTTAAGCAGCAATAGCAAAGGGTAAGTACAGCTAGCAGCAGGGAAAGCCTTGTGAGAAGAGAAAATAGCTACACTCTTTTGCTTTCTCAAGTTTTCTGTATTTAAGTACATGCCAAAAGGCTTTTCATAGTACTACTACTATCTTGAAAGGATATTTGATATAATCTTACCTTTGATGAAATTACTAATGGGCTACTTTTCTACGAGGCAGAAAATTTTGCTTTTAATAATACGTTTTTAATAAGTTGGAAACGTGAACTTGTGCACCAGTCATGTGGAATGTACTCCTACTTCTTAATAAGTGTCACAACCTAATTTAGAAAATAGTCACTCTGTGTAACTTAAAAATTAGAATTCTAGGCATCTTCATTCTATTGATGTAGTTTTTTTTTTTACCATGTTTTTTTTTTTTTTAATATTAAACTAATTTTTACCAATAGAAATATTTTTCCATGACAGCTATGGAAAATACCTATGTTTACTCAATATTGCAGCATCAGTACATTGTTTATAAATATTTCAATGTGGTCCCAAACATATCTGACAGCTAGACAGCAGAGGTTAGCAAGTGAATGGCAATATCTTCTGAATGATTTCGGTAGATTTCCCAGAAATGGCTTGCCTTCTGCCACTGTAAATTTTCCTGGAGATATTGTCTTGATTAATAGTTGCATGAAAAGAGTATTTTTTTGCACAAACCTTGGCGAAAGTTCTGTCTCAACTTTACTAGTGAATGCAAAGGGGGTAAAAGTGCTGCTTCAAAGCCCTCTGTGCACTTTCAGTACCAAGAGGTGGGTGACCCCAGAAATAAGTTTTTGATTTCTCTTCAGAACAAAAGGCACATCATCCCCCCATGCATCTTTTTTCTGGGACTCATGGCATCTAAAGACTAAGAGGCTCTCTTGCTTCCTTGAGTGTGTTCAGCAAAAAGATTTGTCTCATTAGCAAGTTTGAACATGACTGCAATAGAGCCAATTCAAATGCTGGCAGGGCAATACTCTACCCCAGTAATAACATGCTACCATTAGATCACTGTATAAAAATATTTTTGCACGAAGTAATAGAGGGAAAAATATGATTGGGAAGAACTTCACATTGTTTGGGAAAACCTCCAGCAACAGTCTTACAGACATCATTTTCTGGTATCAGTTTTAATAATTGGGGTATTTTTAATTTTGTATAAGATAAAAATATTCTTGCACCTTTATGTTTCCTTAATATAATTGTACAAATGGCCTTTTACAATACATACACTATAGCACACTGTGAAAGTAATTAGATATAAACAGAAACTCAAAGGTTTATAACCATTTAGAATAAAGTAAATCTAAGGTGATATAAGAGGAAGAAAAGAGCAGTTTTCCTCTTCTGGTGAAATTTTTCACTTCCTGAAAAACTGACTAGGTTTGCTATGGCAAATGGTTTTCATTAGGAAGGAAGAAATTCCTTTTGAAAAACAAACAAACAAACCAACAAAAAACTTCAAATCAACTTTACATGAATGTTATGAAATTTAATTTCAGCAATCATGAACTGAAATTCTCATCACTTGATATGGAAATCATGATGGTAATGGAGACCAGGATATCTGGGCCATGCATCAGGAGCATAAAAACGCATTGGAATGCAAGTAAGACTGTGATCCTGTACCAGTGAGAAGAGAATGCAACAAGGACATTTTCCTTTAAGAGTCTTCAGGATTAACAGCAGACCAAATTTTTTCATGTGAAGTATTTATGAATATACTTAACCTTTCAAATAGCATTGTTTTCGAGCACTTATTTACATTATCTCCTATAATGATACACAGTTATTATAAATTGAAAAAATAAAAGCATTTTTTTCAAACGGTTGTGCACTCTAAAACAATCTACAATAAAAATAATATTTTTTCATGCTGGAAATTATGTTAATTACAGATATGCCTTGTAGCACACTTGGCACTGTAGTCTCTTGATCAGCATAGTTTTTTTCTCATCTAACAAGTTTCACATTGACTATTTTTCAACCTTAATTAATGGTGCCTTTGTACTTATGCAGCATCCATGAAGAATTTCTTGGGTTTCATTTTGTACTCAATCCTAAATGGCAGCTTCTGTATTCTGCCATCTGTCTAGCTTTCCCGTTTGATGCAGCTTCTGAGAGGTATTTTCATAATTGAGGACTACCAGCAGGAATGATGCTAAATACATGCATTTTGCTCCTTGGTTAATGCAAAACTATTTTTCCTTTACAGCACAATAATATAAAGAAAATAATGATGGTAGATTCAATTCTCATACTAATGCAAAGAGGACTATTATCACCATTAGAAATCAAGCAAGTCATATTTATTGCACATGCAGTACAACCACTAATGCAAATTACCCTGTAAATTCAAAATGAATCTGTATCAAACGAATGGATTGAATTTTTCTATTGACATTTTGCTTAAACGAGAAAATTAATTATTTTGACAGCCAACTAATAATTGCAACCTAACTTTCAACTACTGCTTTGAAACAGTTGAAACATGTCTTTATAAAACTATGCGGTACAGTACACAATACCAGATCAGGTCATACACAGTAAAAAAGAAAAAAAAATATTGAAGAACAGATTCATTCACGTTTGCAGGTCCTCAAGAATGTAGAGGTCAAATGTATCCAGAAAACTAGGCTGGTGGCACAAATTTTCTACATTTGCTCCCACTGAAGAAGCTTCTATCTTTATAGGATGCAATCTTGCTCACATCACCCTTCAAAGCAATCTTCTGCACCCCTGCCCAATACACCTTCTGCTCCATTCCTTGGACTTCACGTTTGCATTTTTACAGAGTCTTGCAAACTGAGTCAAAGTCTAGGTAATAGATTTCTGAAATTTAGAAATGTTTTGTTAAGTCTATTTACTTCATCCAGTCCAAGCATACTGTAACCTTCTGAAGTGAAATATGTAGAATATGTCACGTGTATCTTGCATGTTATTTCTCCTTCACATTAGAACTTCTCACAGACCCCTGTGATTCTTTACAGCAAAATAATATAGCTGAAAAGAGTTGTTACTGGAATCTGGAATAGTCAGAGAACTATGTAAACAATCTAGTAATAAAGCCTTGATTTTCTGAATATAATTACACCAGGAAAGGTCAAAATATAATATTTAAAATATTTTCATATAATAAATAATGAGTGTGGAGTAGAGAGAATCCAGACAGGCTTTTTTTTTTTTTTTTAACAGTTCCAGGAAAGAAAAAATAGTCTTAACTTGGAAGTATATCATTAAATATTTTTATACAAAGTGAGTTCTCATTACTTAATAATATGATTTCTATAAATGGATTAGAAAACAGGAAATAAACTATGAAAAAATCAAGCTATAAGAGTTGTGAGTTTTCGCTTACATTTTAAAATTTTCCTTCTATTTCAGATTAAAAATATTAGGTAGCTAAATGGTCACGCATTATTTTAAAAAGCATCTGGACAAAAAAATATATAAATTTCTGCAGGACTTGGATGTCAGGTATTTCTGAAAACCTTTATTTCACTGCTTTGCAACCCTGATTCAGTTCACTCAAACCCAGCTGTATTCCAGATGCTCTGTGAAACTGTCCATGTAATGCATATAGTTTACAAATAATCTGCAGGAAAAGCTAGATACATTTGAAGATGTTTTTCAGTAAATGGCATTTAAGTTATTTGAACAAACACACAGATGGGATTTCTTCTGTCTTCTTCAGGCCACTTCCTCCAGAGACCTTTCCATTAAACCTGTATAGTTCTACTCTTCTGGTGATCTCCAGTCAGCAGTGGGAGTGTCCAACTACACACAATTACTGTATGCTCCAGCTGCACACTGAGGGGTTCTGTGTGCAGCATCCCGTGAGCCATATTGATGTCACCCTATGGGTGTGAACTGAGATACCTCAGTTGGCTGACAGCTGGACCTTAAGGGACAAGACTGTGCACTGATTTTACAATATAAATTAGGTACGAAGAAAGAGGCTGTAGAATTTAAGCACTTCTTTCTCCAGCTTAAGCAACACTAAATCTTGGTCTTTATCTGGAAAACTATGTGAATTAACTCATTTGGCATCCATAGGCCAAAAATGTGAATAATACACTAAGAACTGTCAAAAGACAGATTTTTAACAATTGCAAACATTAACTTATAAAACGAATTCATTTGAAGAAATCAGGAAGAAGGGCTAATCATGTAAATATCCTATCCTGAGAATCATTCTGTTAATTTATACAGGTTTCCTACTATATTCCCATCTAATGCTTTTGATGACACAAATACTTGCAAAGCTTACCAGATAAAACGTGTGTTCTCTTTGAACAACAAAATATTTATCTATGGTTGAATTTGCTAATTACATTTGGACTCAATGTTCTTAATGGTCTTTTCCAACATAAACAATTCCATAATTAGAGCTCTAAGTCACACATCCTGCTCTATTGAGATATGTCATCAGACTGCAGCTAAGATAAATTTTTGGAACTTCTAATTAAAATTGTACAACCCCAGTGAAGCTGAGGAGGAAACACAGATCACTACAGTTACCTTGCGGCATGCCAATACTTCCTTTTAATCACAATGTTTTTCATTTCTAAATCCATGACATCACAGGCACTAATTAAATATCTTTTGAGCAGGAAGGAAGAGATTATTCTTCTCATTATACTGATAATGTAAGCTGATAGGTAAGCTGAAATGCAAAACAGTTAATTCAAAGTGAAAATGCAATAAAGCAAAATAGTAAAACTTACCAGTTTTGCTTACTACCCTAAATCCTTACTGTCCCAAAATACAAAAAGAACTGTAAAAATCTTATGACTACTTAATTGTTTTCCTATTCCTACATGGCAGGGTAAGGTATAGACAATTCCAGACAATGGTAACCCCCAATAAATCATCCTTGACATGATGCTCAGGTTTTGAATAGCAAGCTCTTCACCTGATAAAGTTATTCCATCGCAATAGTTTCGGGAGTATCTTAGAAGGCTGAGTGTTGCTTGGCTTTAAACCATCTTGATGATTCAGGTATTCAGTATCATTGAGAAAGTTTAAAATAAGATAGTGCTATGCATTGGTTTTCATACATGACAGACATATTTCTACAACACAGAAGGCTGACCTAACACTTTACTACATATGGGTGAAGCGGCATCCTGTTCCCCATAGGTTTTTCTGTTTATTTTTAACTGCTTTCCTACCAGATTAGCAAGTTGAACTAGCTAGCTCAAAAAGGAATCAGATAAGTGTCACAGCCTAAAAAAAAAATAAATAAACTCAAAATGGTGATTTTTATGTGTGTTTGAAAATACAAGTTTTTTGCACTTTTCATAGATACATGGCGTTCTCTAGAATGATATTGTTCTAATGTATTATTTTTAAATTCTAAATGTTATGCATTGTTTTTGGCCGTTTTAGTAAACAGATTTTCTCTGATATATTCTTTCAAGCTGAAATTGGTTCTAGTAGATAAAACACACTGGTAGGTAAAAGTAGACTATAAAAGATAACATTCAGAATGTATTTCCCTTCACTTCCCATTAACGCAAGTGAAGAAAGCAGGCAGGAGTTCTTCAGATAATATTCTAAATGAATTGAAAAGAATCTGTCCTTATTTGAAGCAACTGAGAAACACACAATGAAAAACAGTTCAGACATATGAAAAGGGTCACATATGATGTCAAATCTATACTTTTAATGATTGAATTAGAGGTTTCTTTAAGTGAAATTATGTAAAATAAGGGAGAATTTGCAGAAGCAATTGAACTGGATCTGTTTTATAAATACAGTGTTTTCTAATTAAACTGAGGATTCAGGAAGGCAACCTTGAAATTAAAAGGATTTAAGAAGATACAAGTACTAAGATTGGCAGTTCATCAGCTTTAACAGTCTCTTCGAGATAAGGTATATTTTTAACTTCTGCTTATAGGGGGTCTGATGCTATTAAGAATGCTGCATTTTTAAAGAAAAAAAGAAAAAAAAACACTCTTAAAAAGCTTTGAGAAACCAGACAAAATATGATTTATAGGGGTTAAGTATTCCTTTAAAAGGTGTTTCTGGCAAAAGAGAAAAGAATTCTAATGACTGCAGAGTATATTACAAAACTGTAATGAAGCATGTAAGGGGCAAGTGCCTGTAATAAAAATAGTATGCTGTGTTCATCTGTTGAAAACATTCCAGACTGGTCAAAATTATAATTCACTTCTTATGAGAGAAAAAAAGAGAAGAAAACATAAGGAAAAAATATTTTGAACGTATTTTTCCCTTCCAAGATGGTATAATGGCTTTCTTTCATTTTGTTACCAAGACTATTTAATATCTTGTTAAATGTTTTACAATAGAGAGAGTGTTCACACTGACCATACAGTTCTGATGGATCTCTTACTTTATACAGCAGCAGATATTGTTTAGCACTCCTTCACAATTCAGTCCCCCAAACTGAACGAGTGTGGCAGATTTCACCTAACTGCCCAGTCCACCAGAATCCTTAATTATCTTTAAAAATGCTTTGCTATATCCCTTTATCTGGACGTGTCTCCCTATCTCCACTTTGAGCTCCTTGATCTTTCATCTACAGGATGAGATCCAATTTAGTCTATCATGGATGTAGCCTTTCAAAAGGCCTTTCAAATTTATCTCCTATATTCTTACAATACATTTATACTTCAGGGAGAAGTTTTGAAGATCCTAGGTTTTGAAGATCTAGATTTTGTTTCTTAGATATGTTGCTGTGTAAAATAGCTCTTTTTTAATTTTTTTCCCTGCTAAAGTATAGGGGCTGTGCTTAAATTCTTGTGATGCTAACCCATTATCATATGTTCTGTAGTCCTACTGAATATATGCAGCAAAGTTTTCTCTTCTTCTGAGGATATTTTACCATTTTTATCAGAAATGCTGAA
Source organism: Chamaea fasciata (assembly GCF_029207755.1). Classification (NCBI taxonomy): domain Eukaryota; kingdom Metazoa; phylum Chordata; class Aves; order Passeriformes; family Sylviidae; genus Chamaea; species Chamaea fasciata. The sequence goes on along the minus strand of NW_027094117.1, from coordinate 1,253,736 downwards.
GGTCTGAATTTAGTTGCAAAGGTCACTGATTCACAGATTGCAAAATTGTTAAGTCTAGTAATAGTAAGAAAAGTGTGCTGTTTCTGTGTGTGTGTAAATGTCAAGTCAGCTGCTGTTGGGATAAAAAACCATGAACATAGCCAAAAATATCTGCATGGGTATAAAAGAAACAAATAACAAGGCATTTGTTGTGATTCCTGCACTAAGGAACAAGAATAAGTATGAAGCGCTAATTTCAGTGGCTAGACAGTATCATCCTTGGGCCAGTTGTCTTCAACATCTGCTTTAAAAACCTGGACACAGGACTTGAAGGAATATTTAGTAAGTTTCCCAAAGACACTGAAATGGGAGGAGCTGTGAACTAACTCCCTTGAGGGCAGAGAGGCTGAACAGACAAGAGACATGGGAAATCACCAACTGTATGAAGTTTAACAAGGGCAAGAGCTGGATTCAGCACCTGGGGCAGGGCAGCCCTGGTGTGCATATAGAATAGGAAGCCAAGAGGCTGGAGAGAAGCACTGCAGAAAGGGGTCCTGGCTGATGCCAGGTTGAACATGAGTCAGCAGTGCCCTGGCACCCAGGAGGGCCAACCCTGTCCCGGGTGCATCAGGTACAGCATCACCAGCCGGGCAAGGGAGGGGATTGTCCCCCTCTTCTCTGAGTTAGGGTGGCTTCACCTCAAGTGCTGAGGGCAGTTGTAGGTGCCACAACAAAAAAAGACATTAAGCTATTAGAAACATTCATATGAGGTCTACATGCAGCTGAGTCAGGGGAGGTTTAGGTTGGATATCAGGGAAAAGATTTTATCCAGAGGATGGCTGGCCTCCCAAGAGGGTGGTCACAGCATCGTACCTGTCTGAGTCCAAGAAGCTTTTGGACAGTGCTCTCAGGCACATGGTGTGATTTTCGAGGATGGTTCTGTGCAGGGCCTGGAGTTGGACTCGATGATCCTGATGGACCCCTTCCAACTCAGCTGATTCTATGATTCTATGGTTCTGTCCTGGCCACTAAAAGTATATTACTTGGTCTCACCAGATTTTGAGCTGCTGTTGTTGGTCAGAATTTGTCACTAGGGATATTCTGTAGCATATGATATTTATCACAAAAGACAAAGTGTCTTTTCTCAACAGAAATTTGAACACATGCCCTATAATCCTAAAAAAATCTTTTCCTTAAAACAACACTGTCTTATGCACAGTATTCCTCCCAGATCTTAAGCAGAAAGAAGGCAAAATGAGGGGACATATTACAATGAAGCATTGTCAGTTTTCCAGTAGTTTAGCAGTTTATTTTACTTCCACTATCCTTTTATAAAATATCATGGTTTTGTATAGCGTGTAATTTTCTAGTAAGACACATTTTTTGCAACTGAGCCCATCAGTCTTCGTGAAAATATATTTTAAAAAGCGTAAAAATGTGTGAATAGGCAGTGACAAGTGAGGGGGAAAAAGTGTGAGAAGCAGCCCTATGCTACTAAGATACTAAGGTGAGACAAGGAGGAAGAGGAGGTGCTCCAGTTGGCAGAGCAGAGAATCCCCGACAGCCCCTGGAGGACATCATGGTGAAGCATGTTGAAGCATGGTGAAGTTGTGTCCCTGCAGCTCCTGGAGAACCGTGGAGCAACAGATACCTGCACAGCAGCTCAGGGAAGGCTCCACGCCACAGTAGGTGGATGTGCCTTGAAGGAAGCTGCAGCTTGTGGGAGGAGGACCAGAAAGCCTTCCTTGACCTCTTCTTTAGTGGAAGAGTAAGTGCAAATGTCAATGAACTGCTAACACTAATCTATTCTCTTTCCAGTTATTGTCATCGGTAAGTAAGAAGACAATATAAGAATTAAAAGCCTAAATACTTTATCTTGAAGCTCCCATTCCCTCTGCCCCCCCTTTAAATTTAGTTTTATATGAAATAAAATTCAATACAAAATTCTTAAGGCTTGATGTTCAGGCTTTATAGAAAATAGGGCGTTGGGGAAGACGAGTCAGGGATACCTTATAAATATGATCGTTTAGCAAAAGATTCTGAAAATATGAAACCTATAGTAGAAATGGAAGCTTACTTTGAGTTGTAGGATACCGAGTCTTAGTTACTATATAACCTGAAAACAATAGCCTAGCTAGCTGAAGAAGAATCCCTTTTGATGGAATGATACCCTTCTGCTAGCCAAGGAACCAAAGGTCAATGTAGCAAAACAGAAAAGTCTAAAGAGTAGTTTTTAGAGTTTAAAATATAACATGGTATGGTAATGTAGTAGTTCTTACAGGCTATATGTAGATTCTATAGGATTTTGTGTCTTGTATTGGTTTGTCACTGTAAATTAGAATATTCATCACAAAAGGAGATATAATGTATTGTGAGAAGGACCTCACGCTCTATTCCCGGCTCTTACTTCTACCTCTTTTAGCTCTTACTTCTTCCTCTCAATTCCTTGCTCTTCGCTCTGCTCATACCTCTTCCCCCTGCTCTCTGACCCCTGCCACCTGGCTCCCTTGCTCCCTTCTCTCTTAACTCGTACCCCCTTGCTCTTCCTCTCGCTCTCTCTGGGACTTCCCTTCAGCTGAGGCTGGTGGCTGAAGGCAAGGCCCTTTTTACCCACGACCCATGCAATAAAACCACGTATTCTAGAATATCTCAGGTCAGCAGAATTCCTTCTCCCTGCCGTCCGCAAATGATCCTACAATAGGGAGTGCAAATAACTCCTGTCACTGTACCTTTTATTTTTCTTTTCACAGAACTAAAAAATAAAATTACTGTTTTCTAAGGACTTACGGAAATCAGCTTGTAGAGGTGGTGAGAATGAAGAGCATAATTAATCTGAAATGAGAATATCATTTAGGTACCTCAGCTGTGTACAAGTTCTTTACCAGGAGCTCTAGACTTTTAAACAGACTTAGCACACAATAATTATCTAGGACAATATTTTAGTATGCATGGTGCATTCATCTTTAAAACACTCTATCTGTTTTATAGTTATGACTTACATTTTTAATTTTTTTTAAAAAAAAAGTGATTCATATCATTAACAATTCTGAAGGATTCCAGTTGTTGACAGTTTTTGCTGTCACCTGAGAGCAGGAAAATAGTCTTAGTACCGATATTGAAACAAACTGGTAGGAAAAAATATTTTTCTTCATTTTACTGTCTATCCCAACAGGCACAGCAGCAAAACCACTGCTATGAGTTTGAGTGAGAGTTAGGTATGGAAAATTCAAAAATACAAAATTAAAATTATGGAATAAATGGTTTTAAGGAATTTTCTTTGTATTCCTGTGATACAGATTATCATCTTAATTTTTTATAGAACATACTTCTGAAAAATACAATCTAAAATTTACTATTTTGGTAAACAAAAATATTTCCAAAATAAGGAAATTGATTTATGCAGATGAAAATATAATATTCTAAATAGTCAACATATTGACTGACAGAAGGGTTTTTCAACTGACTAGAAAACTTTTAAAGGCAAATTTACCTTTAAAAAAAGATAAAAAAGGATCAGAAAATTATATGCATTCACACTTACTGCATGTTGGCTACTAAATACTAAATCTGTTTTGTGGGTGAGTACACTTCACACACACAGATACACCTCTTCCTCCTGCAAACATCTGTGTGATTTTGGGTCTCAAAGAAGGGACTTTGTGATTTTGGCTCTCAAAAGAGGGACTATTTTTCTTCCGTTCAGTAAGTTTTGGTTCTCAAAGTCAAGGGGTATTTTTTCCAGATCTGAAGGTAATAAAATGAATTACATATTTGGTAAAAACTGTCCAAACTACATCTTCATGTGAACCATTTAGTCTAACTTGGGTTGCTTACATAAATTTTTTCTTAAAGTATTATGGCAACTAAAGAATACTCGCATCAATGACAGATCATCTTTTGCAGGAAGACATCTTATGGCATGCATTTTTTATTAAAGGATTTTTTTCAAGAAATCTCTCTACATTTAATTTTCCCAATTATTTAACTCTGTATTCATTAAAATCCAAAAAAAGCTCCCATTAAAACCAACACCTTGCTTTCCAAATATCAGCTACCACAAATATATTTGGGTTCTGTCTAGGTAATACCAATCAGTATAGATAAATTGTAGGTATAACCTTCAAAATAGATTTTCTTTTATCAAAGTCCATGTTTTTACAAATATTATTCTTATAAAAACATAGTTAAATTTAATATCATTTTTTCTGAAGATTTTGACTGCTAATAAAATAAGAAATCTACTATGGAAACTTACCTAAGCTCATTTGCTTTGTAAGAGGCTTGTGAGAAGTGGAATGTAGGCAACAACATGGTGAGAAACCCATTCCAAAATGACCAGCTGAATACCTCACCATGATTTGATGAACTTAGAAAACTATTAAGTGTTATTAGTAAAAACACAGTTTGATCCAACAGATTTCAACTGAAGAAAGAAGTTGAACGTTTTTTCAGTTTTTGGATTTCTGGAGGTTGTTACTGGAAGCCTAAGCACTACAAGTACAGTGAAATAAATATATATTGATTCCTCAGGCCCATAAAAATGTCCAATAGGGGCTTTGTTTGTAAGAGGTGTGCAATAAATACACATTTAATTAAATTACAGACACATCCTTTTGAATGGACAAATCATAAATTTGCCATCTTGAAAATCAGGACATCAATCATAATAGAAATTATATGATCAATAAATGAAAATGCAAGCTGGTTTTAATTAAAAGGTAATGGTGCAAATATGTCATGTATATGTTTTCAAGATCATATTGCAGTGCTTCTGCCAAGTGTAAATACTATCAGAAAAGGTGAAAATAAATATCTTTCATTGTACTTAGTTTAATTACAGCAGTTTTCACAGGAAGCACTTAAATAACCAGCAGTGTATCAAAGTTCCTATCAGGCCTTCTGGATTCCTGCTTGCAAGTTGCCAAAATGTATGAGCTATAGCATAATTTAAGGTAATTTGGTGTGAAAAAATAGGTTGAGCACATACGGTGCCCTATCCATTATTTCTAGCTTGCAAAATAAGAAAATAGCCATTACTGTAAATATGCAAATTACAGCATATGCACCATAAACTCAGGTAGAAATTACGATCTATTAAAAGGCTGGTAACTGAAGAGAACAGAGCAGAGGCTGGGCTGCAGCATGTCACTACACTTCTTTGTCCTCATCTGACAAAACCCTGTTGAACTGGCAGCTCATTTTAACCTTAATTTAAGTAGTGACTAAAAGCACATACATTTAAATAACCTTTTCCAGATTTTTCCACTTCTTCTATTTCCTTTTAGAATACAGAGAATTTATAGGACAGAGGCACTAAGTAGTGACTCTAGGAACTTGCCTATCAATTGCTTAAAGGTGAGTGGTTTTCCCACCATCCTTCTTCCCTTCTCCTTTGGAACATCTAAAATGGTTTCACCAGAAACAGCAAGGTCACACTATCCAATACATCCTATGAATTATGTAGAATAAATATTGTTCTCCATAATTTCCTTATTCTACCCTTTTAAAAATTGACTTTCAGTGGGAAAATTTGGTTATTTAATCTTCCATATTTAGATGCAATGAAAATTAGGTTCTCCACTTCTCAAAACTAAATGCTTAGGAATTGATTGTGAGGATTTCTTTTTCAGCAATATGTTTTAAAAGTTATTGGCAAAACATAGTAGTGAAATTTGCAGCGTAGAAAAAGTCTATTAAACAAATTAAAAGAAATTGACCTGATTTGTACAATAATGTACAAACACACACACATATATATGTTGATGAATATGAGTATTTTATTCCTGCAACCAAACCATCTTGCACAATTTTTGTTTAAAACCATAGAAATAATTACAAGTAATATTTTCAATTACAACTCATAGAAGAAAGCAGTGCTACTTACTTAGTACAGAAAATCCTATTAGAAACAATATTAAGGCCAAAATATTTTCAGAAGTAATATGGTTTCCAATAGACTTGGATACTTTCTACTCCTTAAACTTCCAAGATCTACCTTTACATTGTGGAAGATAAGTGAAAAAATGGAAACTGAATAACATTTCATTTGTTAGTTTGTTTGTGAGTTTGAGTTTTTGGTTTGTGGGGGGTTTTTTTGGTTTGTTTGTTTTTTGTTTTGTTTTGGTTTGGTTTTTTCCTTTGTTTTATTTTGTTTCTAACACAAGATATATTTACTACTTATGGTGTTAATTAACCCTATCGGGAGACATTTAGGTTTTGATTTGGGAAGTATGTAAAATTTACAACAGTTTATATAGAAGTTAGTGCCTAGAATGCAACATTAAACAACTACCTAGAAACACATTTTTAATGTCAGCTTTTTCAAAAATAAACTAATTCACACAAGGGAGTGTTTCAACCTTGAAATATAAGTACAAGGTAATAGCCGGGCATTTTTGTTTCTATAGCACTAAAAATGATTTGATTAGGTGGATACCCTATTAAAGAGAATGCTGTTTCAGAATATTTGGTTTCCATAGAACACTATAATCTAGAATACTAGGGATAAACTCAGTGAAATTAAAATTCTCACTTTTTTCAGATGTGACCTAGCACTCATTTGACACCTTTATTTCTAGTTACTTGGGACTAACCGTTTATTTACAGCAGAATTCTTTACACTGCTTTGTAAATGTGGCAATTTTTTTCCAAATATTTTGACTTTTTTGAAGAATACTGGAAACCAAAATCTCCAACGATCAGTATTCACAGCATTACAAATTAATTCACCAGGAAAAAGAACTAGGTAGTAGGTGAGGAGATGCACTTATTTTTTCAAGTCTAAATTCTAATAGTGGGGTAACTGCCCTTCAAGCAAGGTGGCAGAAATAAACATGCAAGCATGTTGATCTCAAAAGTCTGATGAGAAGCTCTGGTTTGATAAATTATGAGTGTGTTCTGGGATTTTGGAAATAATTCAAAATGATCTTTGATCAATGGTGGGAGAAATAATGGAGAATTATTAGGAGAATACCCTTTATTTTGTGGGTTTGTAGCCTGACGCTATAAATGCTTTATAATATTGTACAAATGACATAGCAGTCAATTGGACAATTTCTGGAAATTTTTGCTAGTGTTCCAACAAAAAAAGCTTATGCAATATTAGGAATAAAAAGTTTATCCAAAAAAGTATTAAATTATAGATTGTAAAGGGTATTAAAAATGCAAAGAATTGCCTAGGGGAAGCTAATAGGTGGCTAAACATGTATCCACAGGGTACACGTCTCTAAAGAAATACTCTAATACTAAAAGCCATTAATTCTTTATATCATAATCTTATCCTCTTTCACATTTTAAATGCGAATGAAAAACATAATTAAGGACTCTACACATATATCTTAGATTCATCTTACATATAATTTTTCACTGATATGCTTTAAGTTCTGTTGGCTGCATTGCACATTTCCTTGCACACTCTTTTGCTTCTTTCTGCTGTCAATACTGTGCAATTCATGCCATCTACAAAGAGTACAATTTCTCTCACCTAAGTAAATATGTTTAGTCTTTAGGGTTCCGTTATATTAAATTGACAGAAAAGTAATTGATTTGTTCCACTTAACATTGATTCTTTTGGTAAAGGTCACCCTGAGAAAACTTTTTTCTGCTAGGATTCAACCAAGGATTGGAATAATGGAGAAGACTGGTACGCACTGGAGCATGGAGAGCCCCTCAGCCTCTATGGATATATATTACAGAATAAAATTATCTACTCTCTAAACTTTATTTACCTCACTGAACAGAATTCTGAGTATAATCTGTTCACATGTAGATACCCCTTTTAAAGACACGTGGTAGGGTGAATCCCACTCCAGCTCTGTGCAGCTATTTGTATTTCATTGACTGTTTAGGAAACCTAGATGAATTTCAGATGTCTAAAGTTAGGTGAGACAAAGCCCACTCTCAACACCTAGAAACCGCCCCCTGTAAACTGCAAAACACACAATGCTGCAGTTCTGTAAAATTTGCTAAAGCAATGATTATACCATAACTGTTTGCAAAAAACCTGCACATAGATATTTTTCAAGATATTCACAAGATATTCTTCACATAGGAAGATTTGAAGACACATTTTTTAACTCTTCAGTGAATAAAACCCCAAAAATATATTAGGTTTTTTAATTTAGCACTGTTCCTGTTACAATTATTTAACTTCTCATGGCTTAATTAAAAATCATCCAATTCAGAGAAAGATTGGTAAAGCCAGATAGACAAGAAAATCAGAAACTGATTACTCAGAGTGTGAGTAGGAAGACAGGGAAAGATTTAAAAGATTGGGAAGACAGGGAAAGATTTAAAAGAGTAAGGAAACTAAACAGAAGCAGTGACAATGAGAGACATCCTGCAAGTTTCCTGTGGGGATTATGTATTATTTAATCAGTGACAAAATTATAAAAGCCTGCACATTTGATGTCTCACCATGGGAACACAATAGTCATTGTGCATGCTCATAATTGTCAAACATGGCAAAGAGAAGGAAATACACAGAATAATATAACTGAGTAATGAGACTTTTTCAATAATTGAAATTCAGGTGGTGAATTATTCAAATAACCATTTTTATATTGTAAAGCACCAGATATAGACAGTCTGATAACTGGATATATGTATCACTTGTACTCAGAAAATGATTCTCAGAAAACTATAGTTTCTAGTTTTGATCAAAAGTTTCTGAATGTCACATAAGAAAGTATGAAAATGCAAATCAGAACATTTGGGTAAAGTATCAGGACTCAGAAATCAAGAAATTTGTCAAGGTTCAAAAAGCACAGCTGAATCCTGACAAGCTCAGCCTATGCTAACAAATTAATATGAATCAGAGTTTTGTCTATTACTGAGGACAATTCTCTGGAAAAATCTGCATTCATACTATTAAACTATTAAACTCCCTTATGCTGCAGGACATCATGAATATATCCACAGTGCCTTTTGGGGGTCACCCATAGTCAGTTTTAACTCCTAAATGTCCTAAGAAATGCTTTAGGAGACTGTAACTGGCACAAGTTTTTCAGGGACCATTCCAGAGGACTAACAGAATATGAAATAGTGTCCAGGAGCATTTCCAGGAGCTTTATTTAATAGTATGGATGCCACCAAAGGCTTCACTATTGATGTTGTTTACCATTCCATTTACTTTTGAAATCTTTACTTGAAGCTTAGGCAGCTTGCACAACTGTGCATTCAATAAACCTCTCTAGCTGGTCATTCCATGATTTCTCAGTCTGATGCCCTTGAATATTAAGTGTATTTCTTGCTCTCATTAACGGCTTTCCTTCTGGCATGCTGTTTCTTTGTACACTCCGGTAGACTAATTAGAAACCACTTCCTATCTGTTACACCAGTTCGTGATCCCAGGCTTACTTGTGAGGTGTGAAGACTAAGGTATGGCTCTGTAGTAGTTTGAAGGCAAAACAAATGAGAGGCTCCAAGTCAGAGATACAATTTAATAGGAAAAAAAGGAAAGAAAGTAAAATAAAATCGATGCAATAATACAAAAGACCACTGACAGAGTCAGAATACAACCTGAGCGGAGTGATGGAAGCAGTCCAGATGAGGTGGTCTTCCTGAAGCAGTGATCTTGTAGAAAGGTCTGGTCGCTCGGGTCCTCTGGGAATCCAGTGGGTAAGCGCCCCTCTGGTGTTCAGAGTCTCAGCTTATATCCAGGCTGGAATGCTTGGTTCTTCCCTCTGGGCGGAGGATCTCACAATGGGATGGTGATTCATGTGATAAGGCCTGATGGGCCCATTAACAGGAGGTAGTCCAGGAGGGGGTTATCTGTGAGCTGTGCAGCAAAAGTGCTGATGGGCCCACTAACAGAAGATAAGCCAGAGTGGAGGAGGCAGGGAGCACTGCCTCACCTGGTTTCAACAGCTCATGAAGATAGTGATATAATATACTTCAACCCAGGACAAATATCTTTTTTTAAAAGGACTTAGTTTTGGTTTTGCTGTTGGTTAGTCGATTAAGTACTAACTTGACTTAATTAAAGAAAAAAAATACTATTTAAAATATCAAACTAGTTGAAGAAGTCTGATTTGGTAAAATCTCTTCAGAAGCTTGTATTCTCTAACATCAATTAAAGTGCTTAATATGAAATATATTATACTTTTAATGCAACAATAAAACTCTAAACCTGAGACTTAAAAAAAAAAAAATTCCCTTCAGTCTGGAAGACTAGTGAATGATTGAAGCTTGGACAGTTGTGGATAGATGCATGTCATTATGGAGTGCTTTTTATGTCCTCTAAACCAACCTGGCAGAAATCTGCTTGATTCCAGTAGTCAAATAAACAATCTTAGCATGAGCAGGTCAACATATTTGAGGTCACAGGCTTTAGCTGCTGCAGATCATCAGATATTCATCCTGCTGGCACAGCAAAGCTGCCAAACATAGGAAGCCATGTCCAGAATACAATATTTTAACAGATCTATGCATAAGATAACATTCCTTGCCTCTTAGCAAAGCCTGTCAGCCTGAATACAATGACAGTGTCATTATTTTTAGTATATTCATAGCATTACTTCTAGCAATTGCTGAAGACATTTTTGTCAAATACAGTTTATGTCATTCATTCTTGCTTATAGGAAACATTAACGAGCAGCAGGCCGACGCAAAGCATCTAAACATGATAATATACATTCATGTAACATTTTTCTTTTCATATAATAGCAGTTCACTATTGAGTCCTCAGAGGAATCACACAGGATTAGATAGTATCAATCCAAAGTAAAACTGAAACAATTAAATCACAGAAAATCTGAGGTTATGGAGCAAATCAATGACAGAGAAAATTAGAGCTTAGGAACTTTGAATTCCGATAAACCTTCCCTCAGCAGCAGTGGATGTGGTTTTGTAAGAATGATTTTATGCAATTTCTTCACTGTGGAAGTTGTGAGACATTGTAACAGGTTGCCCAGAGAAGTTTTGGGTGCCCCATTTCTAGGAGTGTTGCTGGCTATGTTGAATGGGGCTTTGAGCAGCCTGGTCTAGTGGAAAGTTCCCCGGGCTTGGCAGAAAGGTTGGAACTTTGTGACTTTTTAGGTGTCCCTTCCAACCCATACCTTTCTATGGACCATTTTGCAAGAGTGGATGATGTTTTATAAATATTGAAATAAAAGAAAGGTCTGCTAGGTAGAATCACTTCACTTTAAAGGTCAAAAACAAGCAATCTCCAACAGAAAAGAAAGGTTATTGAATAATAATAATGTTGTGACTATAAAGTACTAGCTTGATTATAATGGCAGCTATACCAGAGCAGTAGATGAGGCACGGAAAAAGATGCTATAGAGTCTGAACAGAAGAATATTTCGTCATTCCCAACAAAAAAGAAAAACGTATGCTTTTCCAAAGTGACTCCCAGGATCCATGGCAACATGGGCAGTTCAGTTTCTACGTGATGTGTTTCTGTATGGCGTAGACAGTGACATGAGCATATCTGCCACATTCAGACCTCTGGAAGCACAGATCTCAGCTTTCAGAGTTGCAGCACGTACAGAAACAATAATGCAATGCATTGAGACAGATCTGATGTGTGTGGTATTGGTTTGGTCTTCTGTGCACACTCTGTGGGACCTATGCAAAGACCTTGGGTCTGACTTGGGACACAGACTGCAAAGCAAAAGAATCTCTTCTCTCAGTTTGACAAGCACCCCTGCCCTCTTAAACATACAAAAAAGATTCTTGCATACTTACAAAATGTTCACTTCTTCACTATTTTCCTGCTAACAAAGATTTTGGCAACTAATTTCAATTAAGGCAACACATCCATTCTAAACCTGTTACTTTTAGTAAGTAGCAACAATAGCATCATGCAATCAGGGACTAGTTTGGGTTGTAAGGAACTTTTAAAAATCATCTAGTCCTGTGCCCCTGCAGTGAATAGGGACCTCTCAACTAGATCACGTTACTCAAAAGCCCTGTCCACCCTGATTGTTTCCAGGGATGAGGCAACTACCAAGTCTCTGGGAAAATTGTTCCAGTGCTTTACCTCTTTTTTTTTTTTTTTTTTTCCCTTACATTTAATCTGAATCCATTATCTTTTTGTTATCCCTTGGCCTATCACTACAGGCCCTGCTAAAATGTCTGTCCTTGTCTTTCTTACAGGTACCCTTTAAATATTGAATGGCTGCAATGAAGTCTCCCTGAAACCTTCTCTTCTCCAGACTGAACAAGCCAAAGTGTCTCAGCCTCTCCTCATAGGAGAGGTGTTCCAATCCTCTGACCATTCTTGTAGTCCTCCTCTAGACACACTCTAAGAGGTCCAAGAGGCCTTTTCTGTACTGAGGACTCATGGACTGGATATAATACTCAAGGGGGAGTCTCATAGGAGCACAGTAGAGATCTGCTTACTTCCTTCGAACTGCTGGCCACACTCTTTCTTATGCATCTCAGGCATAACAACAGTGTTGTTATTGTTTTTTTATATAAAAATAGTGATATCTTTTGACTTAGTTATTCATAAAGTTCATGTTACTATCCATCTCTATTTTTAAAAAAAATTATTTTATATAATTAGTTAAAAATGAGTCACTGAGTTTGTATTTGAAATTCATATTGAGCTGCATAGACATTTTTAAGCTATGAGATTTTGTTGGTTTTGTTTGGTTCGTTGTTTTTTGTTGGGTTTTTTGTTGGGTTGTTTGTTTTTTTTTCCACAAGAAAAGAGCAGAGATCTGAATACAGAGGATGAACTCACCCATCATAATGGTACAAGACAGAAAATAAATCCCCAGTCGATTCTTCAAGACTCAATCCTCAACAGATGATTCAGGACTCAAGTGTTCAACTAACATTAACTAAGTTTGGATTACATTAGCTGACCAAAATCACAAACACCTGAAAAATCATTTTTCAACACATATTATATTATCCATTAAATTATGTATCATAAATTTATCATTTAAAAGATAAATACTTTTAAAGCTATTTTTAAAGTGAGCCAGAAGGCATATTTTAAAAGTGATCAACAAACAAATACCTGGAAACTATATATTTACTTCCTAATTAATTTGCATTTGCTACTGGTGCAAATTTGTTTTTTATTTTCTTTATTTGACTTTTGGATTATCTTTATAAGATACATATATATTGCTTTATTTAATGAAATGTTCTCCTTCACATAGCCTTTTTGCTACACAAACCAAACTCAATTCTTCCTCAGCTAAGACACAATCCAAATATATTTTAACTTGGATGTAAGAAAAGCAAATAGTTGATTCTGAATATGTCAAAAAGGAAAGAGATTTTCTGCCATTTGGATCAGTTCTAAAAGGTATTCATTTATTATGCATACTATAAATACAAAAGTGGAACCCAGCAGTAGTAGGGACAGAATTAAATTGCAGGGTGCCATGTGTGGTTCTGTTTATAGCTGCTTTCTTATTGATTACACCTAATTTTTGCAGCAGACCTCTTTTAACTGTATAGGTGAAGACGGCAATTAGGTGTCTGCTGTGTTTCTTTGTTTTCTTATGAGATATCCAGGGTATTTGGGTTCTCACAGAATTCTTCCCATTCTCTGGCCCTTTTATCCTTCAGAGCAAATGCTACACATTTCTGATTTGTTCCATAGCAGTTGAAAAGTGCATGTAAGCTTTTGAGGGTTTTTCCATGATAGTTTAAAGTATATCTAAAAATGTGCTAATATGAATGATAGTTTAGAAAAAAAGAAATTCTTGGGAATGGTTGCTAAAAGATTTTTTTCTCTCCTAAATAATGAAGATCCAACAGTACAATATCACAGTCCTTAGATAAGCTAATTAGTAAACTTAATACCTGACTCATGATGAGGACAGAGCCAGAGGAGAATCTTGTGTACTTGCATATGTTCTATTTGAAGCTGAGCTTGAAAGCTTTAAGGAGTCTCTATTGCTTGTCTCCTCATTGAAATTAATCAGTACAAGTATTTTCCATTGTCCCTTTTGTTCATCTAGTCCACTTTTATTGTCAGCTCATGAGTCAGCTCCATCTTAGAGACTTTCAGGATCCTGTGTGTCAAATCCACAGGTATAACCTAACTACATCTGAGGTATTGTAACTTATAAAATAAAGCCACAAAAAGATAACATCCAGAGGAAAAGGTAGCTAAGAGATCTTTTAAGAGATTCAGGTAATAGTGGCATTTCCAGTTGAGCTGGAAGATCTTATGTGTGTGTGTTTGTGTTGTGTGTGTGTTTTCATGTGCACACAAATATTTAATTATTTATTTTTGCGTTATCTATGCCACAATAATTTAAATTAAAGCAGTGCTGAAACTAATAAGTATTCCATAGGAATAGAGATGGGAAGAAAACTGGTTTAGGTCTGCGAATTCCACTAGGAGATTTTTTTTCTGTCTAATTTATCTAGGAAACACCCAAATTTTGAACCATATGTGTTTTAGAGAATTTTAGAGCATGTGAAAGTGTGTTTTGTTTCCTAATAGCACATACCTCTTGGAAAAGTCTGCAGCTTTTATTAAGAAGATTTTTGTGAATATGTTAAGAAATACATTTTTTCAATGCCTCAGTCAAGACTGACTCTAAGTATGCATCTATATTGCTCATAGCTCAGTCCCTCTGGGTGCTTTAATCATTTGTCTTAGCAAATAAAACAGACACTGTTAGAGGTATTCTGAGCCCTAGAACTCTCCTTTTCCATAGGTTTATATATTTTATGCATAGATATCCTGTAGACATAGGTTTGGGGGATTTTGGTTTTTTTCACATTGCTGGCAGTGAATTTCCAATCTACTGGAAATACTGTACTTTCAAACCCAGCTTCTATTTCTTCTGATGTATTTTTATGTTTTGTCTTTGACATCAAGACTGGATACCTAACATGCATATCTTCTTCATGGAAAAGGTGAAAGTGCTGAAAGCTTTCTTTCCCTCTGTCTTTGCTCATGAGATCAGTCTGTGGGAATCACAGGTCACAGAAATGAACGGAGAAGTGGGGAGGCAAAGAAGGTATACTCTACCTGGAAGATGATTTTCCCTAATGTCCAATCTAAATATCCCCTGGCACAATTTGAGGCTGCTTCTCCCCTGAGCCTCTTTTTCTCCAGGCTAAACAGCACCAGCTCCCTCAGCTGCTCTTAAGCCTTGTGCTCCACACCCTTCATCACCTTTGTTTGTTACCCTTCTCTGGACACATTCCAGCACCTCAATATTCATCTTTTTGTCAGGGGCCCAGAACTGAACACAGGACCTGAGGTGAAGCATCAACACCTCAAATATGCTCTGCTAAGCCCTGCTGGCCACACTCTTGCTGATACAGGCCAGGATTCCATTCACCCTCTTGGCCACCTGGGCACACGCTGGCTCATGTTCAGCAGTTCTCCAGCAGGTCCTTTTCTGCTGGGCAGCTTTCCAGACACTCTTCCTCTGGTGCTGCAGGGGAAGAATGTGACTGAACTGCAGGACCCAGCATTTTGCCTCACTGAATGTCGTGCAATTGGCCTCAGTCCATTGATCCAGCCTGTCTAGATAGATCCCTCTGTAGTGTCTTCTTACCCTCCAGCAGACCAACATTCCCGCCCAGCTTGGTGTTATCTGCAAATTGACAGAGAGTGCACTTGATCCTTCCTTCCAGGTCATTGATAAATGTATTAAACAGGACTGGCTTGCAGTGATGTCTGCTTTTCTCATTAAAATGGAAGTCAAATAATGAGGATTCCTTGGAGGTTGAATCAAGGCCTAACATCAAGTGCTCTAAATGGCAGGTGTACCTGTAGTTTTGCAAGAAGTTCCTCTGTACAAAGCTGCTACTTTTTCTTATGCTGTGCCTTTGCACATTGTGTTTCACAGAGTCTGACGTAAAGTACTGAGAAGCTGTTTTTGTAATGGGTAGGCAGCTGGAAGCAGACAAGGAAAACAGTGGGCTACTTTCAGCACTGCAGAACATTAATTCATCCTGGTTAGTCACACCTTAACATGACAGCAAGTAAACAGAAAAAATATTCAAAGATACATAGGAACTGGTGGAATAAAAGCATTACCAAAGCACTGGAACCGTAAAATATATGCTAATATATTGTGTGTATTTGTCTCCTAGCAAGTTTTTGCTAATGATGCATCTATTCTGAACCATGTACTGTTTTGTGTTTTACGGCGCTTCAATAGAAGCTTGTGCAGGGCTCATGATGAGAAATGGGCAGTAAACAAGTACAGCCAACAGATTAACAGACAGAGAATTGAAAGCAGGAAGCAGTTCTTTATTTTGAACTGTAGGAATTTTAAAAAATATGTAAATAAATATAAAAACTCAAAAGAGGAAAGAAAAAGGTCTAAGCCAGTAACAAGACATGAATACATACACACAACAAGAGATTACATAAATTAGCAAATAGTGAACTCACCAGAGAAAAACTAATTGTAGACTAAAAACAAATCTCAAAAAGTCTGCATATAAATTTAGCATATCATTTCTATGGGGATAAATTTAGGGCCATGTTCTAAGACCATATTTAAAAGGTCAGAGGCAGCATAAATAGCCATCATCCCTTCCTCTGACTTTATCCTTACATTCTTGTTTTATTAGTTCCCTCTTAGCTCTTCTAGCCTTGAGGTGAACCATGATATAAGGCAAAAAAAAAAAAAAGTTTTTGTCTTTATATCTCCTACCATTGCTTTTTTCCCTGAAGGTAAAGGCAATATAAATTAACTTTTTCAGGAGGTACTGGGAAAGTAAAGAATTCAAAAAAGCCACTCACCATTTTTGCTGATGTAGAATGTAAGGAACATGCACAAGAGCTCTAAAATCAGTATAACTGCTGTTGGCAAGTCAGCTAAATCTGAGTAAGAGCTTATAACTCTCCTTTAACTAGCCTTAGCAGGTGGATCAAAGAATGTGTAGGCTTATATAAAAATCTGCCTACTAGTCCTGAAAATATCTACTTTGTGATTCCCTGTTGCAGGATCTTATTCCATCTTATTAAAATCTTTTTCTTGTTATAGTTAACAGTCCTTGTACTGTAGAGCCTCTTTCTTACATTAAGTCCATTGTCATTTTTGCTGATGGTCTAACTTCCATTCCTCCAAAACTTTTGGATTTTTTTTACCCAGCCATGCAGCATTTGACTTTCCAGATCTTATGTCCAAATATCTTGACAGGGAATGACGTGAAATGAGTTCCCATTACACCAAATTACTGCTCCAGTGCTAGGGCACTCTAAATTTCTCTTCATAGTTTGGAATAACAGATCATGCTCAATTAACTGTAAAAAGCAATAAAAGAGGAATTTGGGGTTTTTCCCAAAGGACGTACATTAGGTTAATTTTCTTCATTAAACCATTGCTTGTGAAATGCAAACTAATACAAACGCTTGATGCTGTGAATGATGCAGTGGATCCTCTTCTGCTTTTAGGCCAAAAACAATTTTCAAAGACAGGAAAAATGTCTTTACCAATGTCCGAGAAAAAATCCTTGACACGCCTTACCCACAAATAGATATTGAAATTCTCCTGAATTCTTGGATTCTGGCATTTCATCAAGAAGTTTCTCTGATTATTTTCTGGAACAATAATAAATGTGTCCTTAGCAGCTAGCACACCTTTTACTATGGGGCTGTTCCTCACCTTGGAAAATGTTTGTGGTCTGAACTTGTCTCATCAATTGGATTTGGCTGGTCAAAAGAAATTAGTTAAAGATTTTTTTTGGCAAAAATCAGAATACGATGAGGATGTGTATTCACATTGCTTTAGGTCCAGTAATACAGATTCAGATATCATTTCAGTCCAAAAAAAAAAAAAACCAAACAAACCCTGAAAAGGCTTTGGAAATTCTGTGTTTTGGAGAATATGTGCTGAATTCTCTTTGTCTACTCGATGATGGTGATGTCATCCACACCATTCTGATTAGGCCATCGCATTGGCCTTGCTGGGGCAGCAGTGAACCTTTCTTTTGACACCCAACTATCACTCCAACATTTTCAGAAGTATGCCCTTTATGCTGAGTTGAAGTTTTCTTTGTTATGCTTAATGTCATTCTAACATCATGCAGTATTTCTGGAAAGTAGGGCTGTTAGTATACATGACTGTTTTAAGCTACTGCTGAAATGGCGAAAATCTAGATAACTTTTAATCTAAATGTTACTAAGTGTTCTTTAAAGTAGAAACTCTCTCTGCTTGATGCATGAGGTAAACAATGGATGGTAAATCACTGAATCATGGGATTGCTTAGGTTGGGAAACACCTGTAAGATCATTGACTTCACCATTTACCTGACACTGCCAGGCCCACCACTAAATCATGCAACTGGCCTCATACTATAGATCCAGCCTGCCATATCCCTCTGTAGAGCCTTCCTTTCCTAAAGCAGATTGACACTCTTGCCCAGCATGGTATTATCTTCAAAATAACTGACCCAGTGTGCATTCTATCCCCTTGTCCAGATAGCTGATAAAGTCATCGAAAAGGGCTGGTCTCAGGACAGAGCCCTGGGGAACACCACTTGCCACAAGTCACCAGCTGGATGTATCTCCATCCACCATCACTCTCTCAGCCCAGCTGTCCATCCAGTTTTTTACCCATCAATGAGCACATCTGACCAAGCTACCAGCAGATAGTTTCTCCAGGAGAATGCCGTGATAAATGGTGTTAAGAGCTTTACCAATGTCCAGGTAAAAATCCACATATCCAGGTGACAATCTCACGATAGTAAAATCATAGGGGATCATAAAGAGTAATTTTTTACATATAAATACATATATGGCTCTGTAGTTTCTTGACTCCCAGGACAATTCCAGATACTGCAAAATACCAGAAAGCCATGGCTTCTGAAACTTCATGCACTCTTAGTCATCTGACTAGGCTTTCCAGCTGGCACATAATTAATTTGGGGGTTCTAAAACCTCCAATGCAACCAATCTTCTTTTACTGAGATGGCCATAGAAAAAGGAAATCTTGAATTCTGGGGGTCTCAGAACTCCAGAGATATCATATCTATTTGGAAAGTAAATCTGAGATTTTCATTAGAGCTGCTTTTTCTGTGTAATTAGATTCTTGGCTCCTGACCATGAATGACTGGATTATCATACCTTTGCCTGTTTAGACTTCTGGCCCTGGACTTAACTGCTTGAACCAACTTGTGCTGTGGTGCCCCCAGACTGACAAACCTTAAAATCTCTGTAAAATGGAACCCACTTGCAGAAATATCCTGTATGTAACAGAAAATATTTTAGTTAACATAAGCAAGCTGAAAGTGCTGCCCCTTACCACTGTAGAGTGGAAGGAAATAATTTTTCAAATCTCTGTATTATGTTGCTTGAATAAAATTAATCAGATTTAATTATTTTTATTGGGATGGAAAGAGATGTGTATAAAGAGATAAGTCACATGTTAGTTTTATCATCAGATTAACTCTTGATTTTGGAAAAATAAAGAAAAGTTTTGGAAAAGATCAAGAAAAATGGACAGAAAACTTTCGTGACAGTCTATCATGATGTGAAAGAAATACATGGTGTTTTAGAAAGGGTCCAAAGGATGCTGAATACAGGTGGTGGGATACCCTTTTTGGGTGGTCACCTACTGCCACAGGTATCCGGAACAAAGTGTGTCATCCCATTGTTGTTCTTTTGATTTTGGTGTTGATTGATTTTGTCTTGTCAGTCGTTTTACACATCCTCAGTTGGAAAATGATGAAGAAGTTGACACACTTGGCATCTATCATGGAAGCACACAGTTTAGTCAAGACGCCTTTTGCATGACACACTCCCAAAGTTATTGACACCAGACATACTACCCAAACAGCGAAAACTAGACCTGCAACAGCGGGTTCATTTGAAATTGTTGGTTGCTTGTTTTGATTATTGTTGTTTCTTTGAATGATGTTAGATTACCATCAAAATTCAGCTTTTGTTTGGAAATGGTTATAGCTTTAAGAAATTTGATAATTTGGTTTGATTATTTTGAAGAAATTGTTTTAATCAATATTGATTGATTTTGGTTTGTTTCTATTTCCTTTTTCTATTTCTTCCTCTTTCTCTCTCTTTCTTTCACACACACTCTCTACTGTCTCTGTTTTTTCCGGGATATGCTACTGACATGGACGAGTCCTGAAGACTTCACAAGACTACGGAAGCCTGCTGAAGGAGCTCTCTTGACGACAATCGTGAGTCCCGGGCTGGTGTAAGAGACGGTCTGAAGATCCCTCATCTGCCTCACCACCATGGTCAAGGACAGAGACTGAAACCCCTTGAAGGGACTTGAAAATCTCAAGACGGGAGTTGTGGCCTGGCTGAGCTGGGATTTTGGCCAAGTGCTGCCTGCAGGTGTGTTTGATGGAAAAACCCAGCACCCACATGGGAACATCAGGACCTGAGCAGAAACAATGGGCAAGTCAGGGTGAAGTGACCGCGCCTGCTGACTCGTACTGGTCGACACCGTACCTGCTGACGACCGACTTGTTCTGAGTTCTCTAAATGAACGCACTGCAATGATTTCCCCCACCTGTTTGGCCAACTGCCTGTCGCTTCGGAGAGGACTATAAAAACCCTAGAGACCCCCGCTCACTTTTGAGATCTCCCCACTGGAGAAACTCACGTCTATAGGTATCTTCAAAAGCCTCGAAGACTCCACCCTCCATGCTGGTAGCTATAATCCCCTTGCCCTCTTTTCTGTCTTTCTTGCTATTCTCTTTTCTCTCCCCACTATGGCATTTGTTGGCACGAAATCAAAGTGCATTTGTGATTGAGTAAACTGAGTTTGTCCCCCGCTGTGTCTTTTGTAGTCTGAGATCCCTAAAACGAACCATCCTGAACCCCGCCTCTGGGAGCGGATCGTGACACGCTGCGGGAGCGGCTGCCCGCGGTCTCCTTCCCGCCGCTGCCTCGGCTGAGCCCATTCCCCTGCTTGCGCTGGCAGGTGCCATCAAATGCATCCCAGGATCCCATCTCCCCACCTGAAGCCTCCAGTGCCCAGCCTGTCCGGGGCTGGTGGCAGCCAGCCTGACAAAAACCAACAGCCACGGGCCACCAGCGCCCAGGGGCTCAGAAGCAGGTGAGGGACGCTTTGGTTGGCAGGAGCGGAAGGGCCGGGGCTGCTCCCCTGCCTCTCTTTGCCTTGGTTTAGGATTCAATTTTCTTGCCTCTGTCCGAGGGGATAAAGGCATGGTTTTTCTCCAACACAGGGCAGGTTTTTTCTCTAGCATGGAGCCTTCCCCATGGCCCTTCTGGCCTTCCCCAGGCCCCTTCTGCCCTCTTGCAGAACCAGTGGCATTTTCCGCCACACGCAGTTTGTAACCCAGAGTCGAGTGCAGCCCAGAAGGCTCCAAGCAAGTCCTTCCAGGCTGACTCTGCAGATGCCGAGGCTGCTCTGGCCTCTGCCAGGCCTCTGCTGGGGCTCAGCTCTGGGCAAGGCTGGGCCCACTGTGGCCTCGCATTGCTCCGCGCAGCTGAGTCACAGGGGGAGAAGGATGGCACATGGCACAACTCAAGGGAGTTGAGGTTGAAGGGAGTTTTTATTCCAAAAGCTGCCGTAACAAACAGGGTGTCACAACAACCAGAACAAACAGGCTGTCCTAACTACCAGAACTAACTGGCAGTGCTAACTACCAGAACTAAGTAGTTGTCCCAAGTAGAAGAGAAAGCGCTTCATGTCCTCCGCTGCTCCCTCAGTTGCTTTGCTGCAGTGATCAGAGGGGTCAGGCTGGAGAGAGGCTTGGCTGATGCTAAAAATGGGTGCTGGCCAAAGGATAAAAAAGAAAGAAGTGAAGCGTTACTTTCCAAAGTCAAGTTCCTCCCAGGCTCTGTTGCAACAGGACAAAGGGGAATGGATTTGAACTGCAGGGAGGGAAGCAGGCTCAGATTAGAGGTAAGGGAGAATTTTGTTTTTATACCAGGAGAGTGGGGAACACACTGACAGAAGGTGCCCAGAGATGTGGGAGGTGCCTCCTCCCTGGAAAGAGCCAAGCTCAGCTCAGGCAGGGCTCTGGGGCACCTGATCTGCTTGAAGATGTCTGCGCCCATTGAGGGCACCAGGTGCAGAGGACCTGGAAAGGAGCCTGCCAACCCAAACCGGGCGAGGATTCTGCTTGCTTTGCGCGTGCAAAGCAGCCAGCCTGGAGATTACGGGAGAGGGCCCCAGAAGAAAACCCCTCCCTGCCGCTGCTGTTTCCCCTGCAGCCGCTTGGCATTCACCTGCAGCAGCTCCTGGGCAGACCAGCGCCGCTCCTCGTCCCACTCCAGGCTGCACTCGAGGAAGTCCCGCAGCAGAGCCGACAGGCGCCGGGGCTCCTGCAGCCGCGGGGTCCCGTTCTGCCGGATCAGAGTGCGAGCCTGCAGGAAAAGCAAACACAGCGCTCTGCCAGCTTCCGTCACACCCACAGTGCTCACATTGAGCCCAGCTTCTCAGCCCCAGCTCCAGGGGCACTTTCCTCCCTGGCAGAGATGCTGCTCATTTTTCTTTACCAACCAAAAAACCCAAAGCCTGATGCAGCCACAGCCATTGCAACATCCAAATGATCTGGCCTGGAGAGCCAATCTCATTGGCTTTCTTAGTAGGCACTTCCATCAGAAAGAGCAGATTTTGCTTCTCCAAATACCGACACCAGCGTTACAGGCCATTTGCAAGAGTCACTGTGGTCTGACTGTTATTTCAAAGGATTCTTACATCAAATGCATCTCTGCAGGGACACTGACACTCAAGGAAATTCATTTGTGATGCCCCATCCCAGAAACTGCCAGACAAGAAACAGGTTTGTGCTGCTGAAAGCTCAGGCTTGGTGACATGGAGAAAGGAGCTTGGGCTAGGAAAGAAACGTGTTAGACTTTGGGCATGGTAAATAATCATCTTGACGTGTTAGACAACTTTCCCAGTGAGAAGAGCCGGAAGGGACTTAATCTCGCCAAACCTGTTTTACAAACTCCTTCATAGATTTCTTGTGTTTGGGGGTGGCTTTTGGGGTGCGTTTGGGGTTTTTTGCAAGATAACATTGGAGCTGATACTGGCTTCACATTTTCAGGTCATCCTCACAGATAGAAGAGCTGAACACCTTAAAGCCCAAAGCACATTGTTGCCAGAGACTGCAGAATATTGGTCTGTGTTCAGGCTCGAGTCCTCTGGGAATTCCCTTCCCCATGTCCAGAAACCTTCAGCTGCTCCTGCCAGGGCAGGGTCACGCTGTGCTCACAGGCGTCTGCAAACACTGGAGAATCTGCCTCTTACCATGGCCGCCGTTTCCTTGAAGTAAGGAGGTTCTCCTTCCACCATCTCGATGGTCACAATGCCCAAGGACCAGATGTCCACCTTGGGGCCGTAAGGAGAACTGGTGACAACTTCTGGGGCCATCCAGTGAGCAGTGCCCACCATGGAGCTGGGCTGGTCCTGCTCAGGGCTGAGCTGAGCGCAGAGGCCAAAATCAGCTGAGGACAGAAACAAACCCTGTCAAAGGCAGCTGGAATGAGGAAACCAACCCCAAAGATTCCCCACTCTCAGTGTGAGAATGCAGTCGTGAATACAGCTGCAAAAGTCCTCACGGCTGGAGGCAAGGAAAGATGGAACTGGACCCTTCAAGAAACCCTCAGCTTTCATGCAGTGGCTTTTACTGATTCCCTTGAAGATTTCCATTCCAACTCCTGCCCCTCTGCAAGGGCCATAGCCAGAGCAAAGCCACTCCTGACACTCCTGCTCCTCCCCTGAGCTCTCTGCAGGGGCAGCAGGAGCGCTTGTGGCAGTGCCACCAGCAGCACTTGTGGGGCTCTGGCCGCCACTGGCAAGCAGCCCCACACCCGCAGCCCGGGAGCGCCGTGCCTGGCCAGGAACACTCACCCAGCTTGACAGAGCTGTCCATTCCCAGAAGGATGTTGGAGCTCTTCAGATCTCTGTGGATCACCTGGTTGGAATGGAGGAAATCCAGGCCCTGCAGACACTGAGAGAGAAAAAGAAACACCAGGGTAAAAATCAATGGCTGGAATATATCAGCCAAGAAAGGAGAGTTTAGAATTCTGCCAGCAGAAACTTTGCTGTGACAGGCCAGGAGTGCAGTGCACACAAGCTCCAGGCAAATGGTTCCAAGGCAAAGCTGAGAAGAGCAAATCAAACCCAAAAAAGACAGAGGACCCCAACAGCAGGAAAGGGGACAAGAACAGAAGTGCAGTGATGCTGGCAGGCCATTCATTTCAGTGGCTCTTTCCTCTCCAGCTCATAAAAACAAGGCAGAAACAGAGCCCTGAGCATGGAGCCGCTCCTCTTCTCCTGCCCTTCTGGAAGGAGCATCGTGTCCAAGCCATGGGAGGCACAAGCAGGATCCCTCACCTCCCGACTGACAGCTGCCATGTCTCCTTCAGCCATGCGTGTCTGTCTGACCACATCCTGCAAAGTTCCTCCATCCATGTATTCCATCACCAGCCAGAGATCTCCATCAACAAGGAAGCTGGAAAAGGAAAACAATGGCACAGAGATGAATGTGCAGTGCTCAGTTCCCCCATGGCAAAGCCTCCAGTGGGGTTTTCTTTCCAGGTCACTTGTCAATGAGGACAGAATCCCATCTGATTTTCACAGGAGACACCTGTGAAAAAGGAGAGGCCTTAGATGGCAAGCAAGTGAAAAATGCACTTTTAGCAACAGCCCAGATCAATGTGAAACCACAACACTTGCCCCCAGCTGCTTCAGCATCTGAACTCATCACTTCCACCATTCACTCCACAACAAGGCAACACAACTTCCGGAGCTATCCAGGGAGGGAGGCCGTGCAGCACTTGGGATAAAAGTGGTCAACTCTTTGGAAAACCTTGCAAAAAGTCTCTTCAGCAACAGGCAGGGCCATTGAAAAATGGGCAGATGAGGCCTTTCTGGAAACAAGAACCTGCTCTTCCTGGTAACTGAAGCAATGGAAAAGATTTGGGAAGAAGACACCAAGGGAAATAATTTCTGCCATGGATTATCAGCACTTGTTGTAAGACACAGAAAATAGGGTCCGCTTGAAGAGAAAACCAAAGTGGTGCAACAAAGGAACATGGAGGGAGTGAACTGCCAGGCTGTTGTTTTAGGAAGATATGGCCGGGTCAGGCTTCTCAAAACAGGCTACGGACTGCGGATGCCAGGAAAGATTAACGCAGGGCTCGTGCACGGGATGAGAGCTGAAGCACTCACCTGTCCAAAGAGTTGATAATGTTGGGGTTCTTCTTGTCCTTCAGGAGCAGGAGCTCATTCACAGCTCGTTCCCTCTTCTGCCCTCGGAGACTCATTTTCTTTATGGCCACCTGAAGGGACATTGCAGACCTTCAACTGGAGGAGTCTGTGGCAGGAGGCCACAGCAAACACGGAGCGAGTCTTTTTGGAGCGCCGCAGCCAGGCTGTGCCAAACTGCCTTGGGATGGGACACCAGAGCTCAGCAAGTGCCATTCCCACAGCCCATTGCTCTGCTGGCTGGGGGCTGCTTACAGGACACGTGGCCAGAGACATTTGGCCTTGTGAGCTCTGCAGAAATGGTCCCTCAGCTTCAAAGCTCTAACAACCTTCTCTGCACCTACACTCTTCTCAAATGGCCCTAGTTTACCCCCACTCTTAGAATGATGATGATGATGATGTTCATTATTATTCAAACACATTTTGCAAGCAGGAGGTAATTCTGGTTCTGTGCAAACAGAGCAAAAGAGCTGGGAACCCTTTAGCAATTCTATGGCATTTGCTCACGATTTCAAACGCAGCTGCTCTGCTTGGGCTTGCACAACAAAGCAAACACACACATCCCATGCTCAGATGATCCCTGTCACAGGCTGGCAGCCACACCAGAGCCAAAGACAACTGCAGGCTTTAGGAGAGAGCTTTGCTCTGGACATCCATCTTCTCATTGCTCTCCCTCTCTCTCTGTCAGCAGACACTCACCTCTCGTCCAGTGGCCCTGTCGAGTCCTTTACAAACGGCTCCGAAAGCCCTGCAGACAAAACAGCAGAGAGGAAAGAAGCAGTGCTTTAGGCCCTGGGAGTGAAAGTCAGGCAGACAGGAGATCTTTTCTACCTGTAGCATTCAGAAAACACCTGGGCGCGTCAACCCTTGAAAGAAGGGCGCGGCAGCCACCAGCCCTCTGCCATGCAAGGTGTGCAAGGGAAAACTGAGGCCAAACATGAAGGAAAAGTGCTGGAGCAAACCCCAAATGTCCGTGATGAATTCCTTTAGTTCAAAACCTGGGCTGGGGGCCGGCTGTCTAAAGAACTAGAAAAGAATGTATTTCATCCTTTTGCATTTCCTGCCTAAGAGCTGCAGGATCCACAAGAGCCCTGCATCAGGGCATCATGCATTTTCCCCTTGAGTGCAGCAGCTCTGTGTCTGTTACTGGATGTGTGGGGTCTACTACTTGTGCTGAAAAGAGCCCTTCTTAGTTCATCTCTGCTTTCTGTTTGGAAGCCATTCTCTTGATAATCCTGAGCGGTGAATAGTTTTGCAAGTAAAAGATTTGAAAGCAATCTTGTTGAGAACTCTTCTCTGACAGTCAGCAGATGGTGAGTTGCTCTCTTAGGCAATCCAATTGCATGGACAGAAGATCTTCCATGTCCTGCTCCTTGCTGCAGGCAGGACACTGCCAGCCTCAGGGGCCTTTGGAGGTGCCATCTGACCACAGTTGTCAATTCTGATCAGGACTGAGAGACAGCAGCATCATCCCCCAGTGCCTGAAGGTGTCTGCAGCTCTCCTGACTTCTCACTTGATACTGCACCAGCAAAATACCTGGGCCCTGCTTGTGTAGAAGTAACTGCCTTGCACTTACCCTTGGCCAATCTGCTCCAGTTCCAGGTATTTCTCCGCAGGCTCCCCCACGCTCACGCTGTTTCCTGAAAGAAACCACATGGAAGACACTCTCTCCCAGACAGAGACCCCACCTTGCAGCAGAGCCAGAATGCAGCCCCACTCCCTGGGGGCCCTTGTTCTCAGCTGGGGAAGGACAATCAGTCACTCTGGGACATTCAGCTGCAGAGCAACACCGGCTGCAGCTGATGCTGAGACACACACACAGCACCTGCTCTGGCACACAGGAACAGAGCAGACGTACTCAGCTGCATCAGGCACTGCTCCCCTCTTTCCTCTGCCTGCAGGGCTGTGCTGCTGCCAGAACCTTCAGCCCAGGATCCCGCAGCAGAGGGAGGTTCTCCGTCCTCTTCGCAAAACGCTGCAGCTTCTCCGTCCTCTTTCCAAAACGCTGCAGGTTGGCCATCGTCTTTCCAAGCCATGGGACGTTCAGCCTCCACTTCCCATGCTGGGAGACATTCACCCTCCTCTTCCCAAGCCACAGGATGTCCTCCATCCTCATCCCACACCGGGAGATGTCCGTCATCCTCGTCCCACGCCATGGCAGCTTGGCCATTCTCGCCCTGTGCCGAGTGACGTCCACCATCCTCGTCCCACGCTGGGAGATGTCCACTGTCCTTGTCCCACACGGCGGGAGCCTCGCCGTTGTATTCCCAATCGGCGGGATGTTCACCCTCATCTCCCAGAAGAGCGGGAAGTTCACTGTCGTCTCCCGGCACAGAGGGAAGTTCACCATTATCTCCCTGAAGAGTGGGAAGTTCACCGCTGCCTTCCTCCTCTTTGGCCTCCTCTTTGGAGGCAGAGGGAGCTGGAGGAGGTGCTGATGCTGCTTTTGTGCCCTGTGGACAGACAGTAGTGTGAGGGACGGGAAGTTCCATCTCAGTTATCACCTTATTTATCCTCAGCTACACATCCAGCTGCACTAAGCAGAAATAGGGTTCCCAGCTGTTCAAACAAACAAACAATGGGCTAAAGTCGACATTGCCACTTATTGTTGGGAATTTGATACTCCACCATGGCTAAAGCCAGCAAGCAATCTTCTGCCTGCAAAACCACACCTGCAGCTCTTCAAAAGCATTTCAACAGAAAAGGAGAAAACTGCCAGGGATGCCTTTGCTGCTGCTGCTGCCGCTGCTGCAAAGACACTGACAGGAACTTTCCTTCAGCCTCCCAGGCTTGCACTCGGCTGCCACACGCTGAGCTCACAACTTGCTGCACAATTCCAAACACCAAAGGTTCCCTTTGAACTCACCAAAGGAGGAGCTGCTCGAGATCCACCTGTCAGGTGCCCTGCAATGGGAGAAGGAACATGAACCAGATGCTGTCAGGCAAAGAAATGCCTGTGGTGTGAAATACCACAGAGCAAGGCAAGCCCAAGAGAGCATTTTGCTTTCACAGCATCCCTCCAGGAGCCACAGTCCCTTCACACAGTAAGCAAGAGAACAGCACAAAATACTGGGCTGTGTCAGTTCTGGGCCGGACCAGCAAACGGAGGGAGTTCCAGGCTCGGCTGCCACACACTCTCCCCTTGAGAGCACAGAACTCCCCCAGGCCTCACTGCAAATGCTGTGCACACCCTGCTGGCTGCAGACACCCCCTTTTTTCAGCTGCAGCTGCTGGCAGCAGCTCTCCCAAACCAATGGTGTCTTCATGGCAATTTGGTTACAAAGTCAACCCAGTTCCCGAGGAAGAACAGAAAGCACACAGCAAGCTCAAAGCCACAGATGCTGCACCGAGGGAAAAGCTTGACTTACTTGCCAAGTGGGTCAAGAAATACACCGAATAAGCCACAGAGTAAAGGCTGCAAACTGCAGCAACCAAATTCTGGAACATTTTGGCTGTGCTGCACACGTCTGCAGACTGTAGCCCTGCAAGCACAGAAGGACAGCCGTCAGGCTGTGGGCTGACCGCTGGGAATGCCTCAGGCAGGAGGATCCTCCTGCAAGGAGCAGACGCCCAGAGCCGCTCTGGACACTGCGGCCTCTGTGTCCCACAGCAAGAGCAACACCACGGGGACGTGGCAATGCTCCTGTGACATCACAGCAGCAGCTCATGCAAAAACCGCCTGGAAGGTTCTCCTGTGTCGCCAAGGAGCAGAAAGAATCCTCCCAGGGCACAGGCTATTGCCCAAAGGATGCAAGAGGAACTGTGAAAATGCAGCCCTAAGGACGCCTGATAGCCCAGCCTGAACACTGAGGAGGAACAAGGATGGGAGAAAACCAAAGAAAACGTGACCTTTGCTCACTGATGCTTCTGACTGAAACCAGCAAGCCTCCTTCCATCTGGCATCTTTGTTCTAGTTCTAAAAACAAACAAGATTCTCCACTCTAAATATACAGAAGGCAGGAACTGGGGTGGAGGTGGGATTAGGAAGGCGGAGGAGCAAGAGGAGGACAGAGACAGGAAAAGGAGGAGCAGGAAGGCGAGGAGCATGGGCAAGAAAAGAAGGAGAAACAGGAGCTTCCAGTGTCCCCTGTGTCCACAGCACCCCGGCCAGGAGACAATCACCCCCACCGCATCCCGTGATGAGGTGAGCAGGGAGGGGAACTTTGTCCTAAATCTACCGGGGCTTCCCTGAGAGTCTTTTTATTGGGGTGTTTTTGGAGCTCGCAGGTTCCAGAATTGAGTCCCAAATATCATCTGCCATTCCTGGGAGGTACCCATTGGTGTGTGGAGGTGTGGATCTTGCAGGACCCCAAAGCTGAGCCCCTTGGGGGGATCTTTGGGGGTCCACGTGGCCGTCTCTTGGTATCTGCGGAGGGAGGACATTGGTCCTGGGGAGCCCTGGGAGAGCAGAGGAGGGAAAACCCTTGGACCCTCAGGGTGGGGAGAGCAGAGAGGGATGATCCCAGAGCTGGGGGACCCCTGGCAGGCTGGAAAGGGATGAGCCTGTCGAGGAGCCATCCCTGGGATCTCAAACTAGAGCATCAGGGGAGAAAGGACCCCATGGGCCCCCACCAAAAGCCCCTGGATCATCCCTTAGCAGGACCTCGGAGAGAAGGGAATGCCTGGAGCCATGGGACCCCCAGGGAAGAGAAACCTCTGGAACCCCAAAGTGTAGAGATCAGAGATGGGGAACACAGGGGAGGGTTTTTTGGGCTGAATCTTGATAATTTGGAGACTTTCATGGATGCAAAATGCCTGCTGTGTTCTAGAGATGGATTTGGGCAGCAGCCCAAGGAGGCCTCAGCCCAAGGAGGCCCCTCGTTTTTTCCCCCAAACAAGGATTTGTCATTCCCAAGCTAAAGCTGGATGGAGGAGGAAGAAAAGTCCCACAAATGCTTGGAAAGTGGGAAGAGCTTTATCTACAGCTCCCACTCGAGGGAACACCAGAACATCCACACTGTTGAGAGGTCCTACGAATTCCTGAGTGTGGGATGAGCTTCACCCAGACCTCCCACTTGACCCAACACCAACGGAGACACCATAAGGGAAGCCCTGCGAGTGCCTCGAGTGTGGGAAGAGCTTTGTGCGCTGCTCCAGCTCCGTCCCCCAGGGGAGAATCAACACTGAAAGATGCCCAGTGACCCCCATTGGGCAGAGCCGTGGTGACTCCTGCTCTGGGTCATCCCCATTGAGCGGAGGGAAGGTGTTGGAGAGATTTCTTTCCCTTGTCTTTTTCCTGCTCTGATTTGCTTGGTAATAAATTCCCTCCCTGTGGCCAGGCTGGGTCTGTTGTGCCCATGCGGGTGCTAAGGGCAAGATCTCTTCTGGTTATTTTATTACCTCCTGAGCCTTTCCTTTTATTTCCTCTCCCTGTGCAGCTGCAGAGGGCAGGGACAGGGTGGTTTTGGTGGCTCCCAGGCATCCAGGCAGGGCCAGCTCAGCCTCAGGGTTCCGAGGGGCTTGTGGGGAT
Organism: Chamaea fasciata; assembly: GCF_029207755.1. Lineage (NCBI taxonomy): Eukaryota > Metazoa > Chordata > Aves > Passeriformes > Sylviidae > Chamaea > Chamaea fasciata. The sequence continues at coordinate 1,223,186 of NW_027094117.1, read as the reverse complement.
CCCCTGTTTGTGGGACATCCCTGCTGGAGGAGGGTGTCCCCCCTTTGCTGCAGCCCCAGCCCTCAAGCAGCACTCAGCCAAGCAGTGAACAACTTTAGCTGGGGTCTAAGTTTTGGGCACACCTGCGCCCCTGGAAATCTCCATCCCCATTCTGGGGTGCACCTGAGCTGCTGGATATCTGGGACCCCACTTTTTGGGATCTATTGGGTTTGCACACAGCCTAGTTTTGGTAGCGGGGTGGGTTCTGAGAGAAGCTGCTGGAAGCGTCCTCCGTGTCTGGCAGAGCCAATCCGTGGTGGCTCTGAAGATGGAGGTGCCGCATGCAGAGATCCATGGGGTTGCAGAGATCCACCCGTGGCCCCTGGAGCAGCCCCTGCAGGAGCAGGGGGATGACTGGGAGGGGCTTTGGTGGGTCCTGGGGAGGCTGGGAAGGGATTGGGAGGAGGTTTCAGGGCCTCCTGGGTGGGTTGGGGGCAACTGGAAGGGTGCTTGGAGGGGCTTGGGGTGTCTGAGAGGTTTTGGGGGTCCTGGGCCCTGCAGACCCCCCAGAGATGCCGCTGGACACCATCTGCAGCAAGCTGCTGATGGGGATTGGGGGCTTCATCTTCCTGGCGCTGGGGCTCAGCTTCCCCACATCTCGCAGGTGGGCTGAGATGGGGAGCTCGCCCCAAATCTCTCAGGGGGTCCCCGAGCGGCCATTTTTCTTGGGGCGTGTTTGGAACTCGCAGGTTCCGGGTTTGAGCCCCAAATATCGGTAAGGGTCCCTGGGAGGGTTTCATTTTGGGGTGGGGGGGATGTTTGGATCCTGCGGGACCCCAAAGCTGAGCCGCAAATACCCCTTTGGGAGATGTTTGGGGTCTCCACGTGGTGATTGCCTGGTGCCAGCGTGGGAGGCGGACATCGGTCTTGGGGCCCCCCCAGGAGAGAGGTGGAGGGGAACGCCGGGAGCCCGGGTCTGGGGGGAGAGGCGATCCTGGAGCTGGGGAACCCCCAGCAGCTTGGAGACGGGGGGAGCCTGGATAAGGGGGAATCCCTGGGATCCCAGGAATGCCAGAGCAGAGAGTGAGCAGAAAGGGCCCCTGGGACTCCCAAAACCCGCCTGGATCATCCCTCAGCGGGACATCCCCCAGAGAGGGGGAAATCTCAGGAGCCACGGGACCTCCATCAGCCCAGGGAAGGGAGATGCCCAGAACCCCAAATTGGAGACATCAGAGAGGGGGAACTCCAGGAAGGGTGTTTTGGGCTGAATTGTTCCTGCTTGGGGCTTTTATGGATACAAAACACCCAGAGACTTCCAGAGCTAGACCTAGGCAGTAGGAACCCCCCACCCTATGGCACTCAGCCCTTATTTTTCCTCCCAAACCAGGATTTGTCATTCTCAAGCTGTGGTCAGATGGAGGAGGAGGAAACGCCCTAGAGAAAAGCCCTCCACACAAGGAGGGGCTGCAAACCCAGCCCAGGGAGTTGCAAGGAGGAAAGACCCTTCCTGTGCTGGGAAGGCGGCCAGAGACCCAGCTGGAGCTCAGAGCCCCAGGCTGTGGAGAAGCCCCAGAAGTGCTTGGAATGTGAGAAGAGCTTCAGCTACAGCTCTGACCTGAGCCAGCACCAGAGGATCCACACTGAGGAATGGCCCCACAAGCGTGGGGAATGTGGGAACAGCTTTAGCTGGAGGGTTGACCTGAGAAGACACCAGCACTTTCACACTGTGGAGAGGCCGTGCCAGTGTCCCGAGTGTGGGAAGAGCTTCTCACAGAGCTCTCACTGGACCAAACTCCAATGGAGGCAGCACTAAGGGAAGCCCTGCGAGTGCCCTGAGTGCGGGAAGAGCTTCGTGCGCTGCTCCAGCTCCATCCCCCATGGGAGGATCGGCGTTGGATGATCCCCAGTGACCCGCGTTGGGCAGAGCCCTGGTGATTTATGGTCCTGGTGATCCGTGTTGGGAAGACACCTGGCTGGGGGGCTCCACCGCTTTCTGGCTCCCCGTGGTAACCTGGATGAATGCAGGGGCAGCAAGATCCATAGGGATGCAAACCAACATCAGGAATTCACTGGGGAGAGTGGATTTGTTGTCTTTCAACCCCAAAAAAATCTTTTGAGTTCAGTCATATCTTCTGGTGGTATCAAGCAACACTTGAGGTCTTGAGGTCTTTTCCAACCTCAGTGATTCCATTCTGATTTTCTGTGGCCCAAAGGCTTCTTCTGCAGCCAAATGTTGATGGATTGGGCAAAGACCAAGATTTTGGAGACAGCGGGGTGGAAACCCTTCTGAAAAAGCTTCTTGCCTTCCACTCAAGCACGTGGATCCTCACCCAGCACAGACATGGAAATCCTTTTCTTTTGGCCTTGATTTGCTTTTCATTTCTTTTCATTCTTTCAAAACATCTGAAATGGGAGTAAAAATAAAGACATTGAACTGAGACATGGGTGGGGACATGGAGGGATATAGACACGGTGGAACACTGACATGGAGAGTGACATGGGGACACGTGGACATGGATGGGGACGTGGCCATTCATGGGGATGTGAGAGGACACGAGCATGGACAGAGGTATGGGGGACAATGACAGGGATGGGAATGTGGTGGGGAAACAGCCAGTGGGTGAGGACATGGTGGGACATGGCCAGTGGCATGTGGGGTCATGGCCATGGCCGGTGCCATGGGGGGAACTTGCAGGGGCTGTGGGGGATGCTGGGTTTGAGGGAGTTGAGGGTTCCTGGGAGGGCCTTGGGGCTTGCTGAGGGCTTTGGGGACCCCAGACCGAGCAGCTCCAGCTGCACTGGGAGACCCTGGTGGAGGTTCTGGGGCAGCTGCTCAAGGAGCCCCTGACCTGGACCCTCAGCCGGGCATTGGGCTCCTGGGAGGGAATGAACATCCTTGTCCCCAGGAGGGAAATCCCAGCAGCCTCGGGGTGTCAGGGGCAGCTGAGTGGACACAACAGGGAAGGGGAAAGCCAGACAGAGCTGTCCCCCTCCAAAACTGCATCCCAAAAATCCCAAAACTCAGGGATCCTTCCAGAAAAAAGCTGCCAGGAGCTGCCTGAATTGAGGGCAAGGGGGATGGTACCTGCAGTCTGAGCAGTAGGGGCCTGGAATCCCCCAAACCAAGCACAGGGGAGAAGGGTGGTGGGGACTGGGGGGATGATGAGGAAGGCAGAGAAGAGGGGGAAAAAGAGAGGTCTGGGATCCCCAAAGAGAGTGAGAGAGGTGTGGGACCCCCAAACTGAGTTGGAACGGGGTCTTTGGGTTGGAGAAACAATGGGGGAGGGAAGGGAAAGGTGGGGCTGGGACATGAAAAGGGGTTTCATATGGGTCCTTTCTTGTCCCCGTCATTCCATCCCTGGAGTGATTCCCTGGGTCTCGGGGTGGGGAGGCAGGATGGATCTGCACTGGAGGGGTCCCCAAGCCCCCTGCTCATCCCTGGGGGGCTCATAGGGGGTTTCCCACACAGCATCCAGTGCTTCAGCGGCCATGGGGCAAGGGGGTGGGAAAGGGGGGGTCTGGGTTTGGTGGTTAGGAGGAGCAGGAGGAAGAGGAGGGAGGGAGGACAAGGAGGGGGAAAAGGAGGAGCGGGAACAGGAGCAGAAAGAGAAGGAGCAGCAGTAGAACCATGTGGTTCCCCCACCCTCCTGCTGAGTCCGCAGATTCCCCGGCCCCAGCAGGTGAACAGGGAGGGGAAGCTCGCCCCACATCTCTCAGAGGGTGTCCTGGAGGGCCTTTTGCAACGGCTGGGATGTTTGGATCTTGCAGGACCTGAAAGCTGAGCCACAAATGTCCCTTGGGAGAATCATGGAGGATCCACATGGTGATTGCCCAGTACCGGAGGACGTGGGGGGCGACATTGGTTTTGGGGCTCGCGAGGAGTGGGGAGAGCAGCATGGGGAGATCCCGAAGCTAGGGTTCCTCAGCAGCCTGGCAGGGTGGGGGAGGATAGAGATGAGCAGGGTCTCGGCCCACCCCGTGGTCAACAGGTGGTGACTTCTTGAGCGGGACTTGGGCAGTGGGACCAGCTAACCCAAGGTGCTCACCAATGCCTTTTCCCCCAAGCCAGGATTTGTCAATCTCAGACTGTGTCTAGATGGAGGTAAAGGAGGCTGCGAGGAAAAAAGAAGATGCCTGGGATACTGAGGCAGGTGAGGAGGAAGTCGTTGCCCCTTTCCCCCTCTCCTCTGCTCCATCTCCCAGCCCAGCCTCACCCCCGGCTGCAGGATAACCCCACTGCCGACGCTGTCCTGCCAGGGGTAGGCTGGGGGGATCTCCTTCCCCTTCCCTCTGACAGAGGCAAATCCTATCCTCTCCTTCCTTCCTCTCGTCATTCTGTCCTGCTTCCTTCCTCATTCCTTCCTCTCCTTGTCTTTCCTTACTCCAGGCACTGAGCTGCAGACAGAGACCAGGGAGAAGAAATCCCCGCCACGGAATCTTGTGGAAGAGGCTGTTTTGAGTGGCTCCCTGGCACAGGAATCCAATGGGGAGGAAAAGCCCAAGAGCACCCACACAAGGAGGGGCTGCAGACCAAGCCCAAGGAGCTGTGAGGAGGAAAGATCCCCACCCCTGTGCTGGGGAGGTGGCCGGAGATACAGCCAGATCTTGGAGCTGGTGGAGAAGGCTCAGGCCAGTGAGAAGCCCCACGGGTGCTTGGAATGTGGAAAGGGCTCCAGGTGGAGCTTCGAGCTGAGGAGACATCAGAACACCCACACTGGGGATTGGGCCCTACAAGAACGGGGAATGTGAGATGAGCTTCAGGCGGAGCTCAGCCTATTCCTGGTGCCTCCAAAGACAGCGGTGCCAGATGCAGAGACCCCCCTGCAGCCCCTAGAGATCCATGGGGATGCAGAGATCTCCCCGCAGCCCCTGGAGGAGCAACGCTGGAGCAGGGGGATGCCTGACAGGAGGCTGTGACCCTGTGGACAGAGGGGCCCCCGCTGGAGCAGCCTGTCTCTGAAGGACTGACCCCGTGGCAGGGGACCCATGCTGCAGCAGTTTGAGGGGGGCTGTTGCCTATGGGATGGACTGAGGTTGGAGAAGTTCCGGAGAACTGTCCAGTGGGAGTTCCCCAGGGTGCAGCAGGAGAATGGTTCCTGTCCCTTAGCAGAGGAAGAAGCCTGAACTGAGGGGCATGAACTGAGCGTGGCCCCCCATTCCCTGTGTCCCTGCACTACCGGGGTAGGAGGTAGAGGTGGAAGGAGGGAGGGGTGGGGATGGTGTTTTGAAGGGTTTTTTCCTCTCATTATCCTACTCTGAGTTTGTTAGCAATAAATTAAATTCATACCTCCAGTTTGGAGCCTGTTTTGCCCGTGGTGATGTTTGATGAGGGAACTCTCTTGCTCCTTAACTCATGAACCCTTGGTTAAATTTTCTCTCCCCTGTCCTGCTGTGGAGGGCACTGACAGAGCAGCTTTGGTGGGTGCCTGGCATCGGACAGCACCACCCCACTACAATGGGACACGTCCTTGTGTGCCCCCGTGCTATGGTGCCACTGTTGCTGTTGCTTTTGTCTCCCTCATCAATTTTATCTTTTGCATTACATGCTTGCGAAGTGCCCCCGGTGTCCCTCGTGTTCCCCCGGCGCCGGCAGCCCCGTCCCTGCCCTGCTCCCCCTCCCACGTCCCGTCCCGGCTGGCGGAGCCTTGGAGCTGCCGTGGGGGCCGTGGGGCTGCCCCGGGGGCTGCGCCCTGAGCCGGGGCCCCTTCCCAGCGCTCCCAGTCTGCCCATCCAGCCCGGAGCAGCCGGCGAGGGCTTCAGCTGGGACGGCAGGGGGGCGATGTTGAGGGGTGGGACCCACCTCGCTTGGGTTTGGTTTGCTCTTCCCAGCCTCAGGAAAAAAGATTTTTGGAAGTTTCTGCCAGAAATCTCTCCCCTCCTCCACTCAGCCCAGGGGCGTTGGGGGTTTTCCCTCTTTTTTTTGCGAAATCAAAGCCGTGCACCTCATTCTCATAATTATGGCCAGGAGAAGTGACGGCTTTCCTCGGAGCCGGTACCGGCGAACACGCGGGGCTGGGAAAGGCGGGCCGGGAGGTGCGGAGAAGTTTGTTTGTGTTTCCAGCTCAATCCCGACTCGGGCCCGGGCCCGTCCCAGCGCTGTTCCTCATCTGCGGCTTTCCCCTCACACAGCCCGGGGGCGGGGCCTGAGAGCGCGGGGCGGGTGTGGGCCGTGTGCACAGCCCGCCCCTGCCTCGCTGCCATTGGCGAATTGTGCCGTCACCTTAGAATGTCGCGCGCCGATTGGGCCGAGCGGGGCCAAGCCCGGCCCCGGGGCCGCCCCCCGGGCGGGCGTGGCTCGGCAGAGGCGCCATTGGCGGAGCGTGTGTGCGGGCCCGGGAGCGGCGGCAGCGGCCGGAGCCCGGTGAGGCGGCGGCGGAGCTCGGAGGCGGCCCCAGCGCGGGTGGGAGCCGCGCTCGGTTCTGCCGGGGCTCGGGGCCGGCTGCGGGCGGAGGGGGCGGCAGGGGGCTCTGGCGGGTTCCTTGTGCCGTGTCGGCGCCGTGTTCCCCGTGGCCTGAGGGCGCTGCGGGAGCGGCTGCCCGCGGTCTCCTTCCCGCCGCTGCCTCGGCAGGAGCCGGTGCCGGAGCAGCGCTGCCTCGTCCCGCTTCCTGCGGGTAGGACGGAGGTGGCCGCCCTGTCCCCGGGGCTGTGCGGGAAAATTCCCGTGGCCAGAGGTTTGTGTCCCCAGGGGAGACCGAGGAGTCCTGTAAAAGTGACTTTATTCCTGAGCAAAGGGAGAGGCCGTGCGGCGTTTGCCGTGGGGTCTCTCCAGTTGTTGTCGTACGCGGCCTCCTTTTTATCCTGATTTTCCCTTCTGCATCTCCCTGTCCCTTTGCCCAGTGGCGAAGGTCCTTGGAAAGTTCCGACTTCCCGATCCGCCGCCTGCATGTCCTCGTTAATATGCCCCCCCTTTTGTATAACATCCGATATTCATGGCTCTGTTCAGTCTTTTTTCTTCTTTTTGATGTTAAGGAATTTCGCAGGACCTTGGCTGAGCAGCAGTCCATGTCAATGAGTAACGTTTTCTGAAACTGATGGTTTTTCTCATTCCTTCCTTTCTCCAAGTCCCTGTCCCTATGTCCAAGCAGATTCACTCGTTGACTCTGTTTTTTCTTGCTGGGTCCTCTTTGACTTTGGGATTATTGTCAGTGCCCTCATTCCCTGTCCTTTTGTAGCCGTGTGTGGATCAGGAGGCCTGGCTGCCACCTGCATCCCCTTGCTCAGCTGCTGAATGAGCTGCCCTCAGCGAGGTGTGTGCACGGTCCAAAGATGAGAGTTGCTGGAGCACAACAGAGGAGAAAGAGCCTTCGTTTAACCCATGGTGTGCCAGGGAACCACGAAACCGTGTCCCATTCCCATCCTTTCCACGTTTGGACCGGCACATGAGCTGCTTTCTTATTTCGTTATCTGTTTCACCACTTTTCTGTTGTCATCTATTTGCCAACAGCATCTTGAGTCATTTAATTTTCCACCCTGTCCTCCTCCTTCTGCTAATAGATAATCTGATCCCATCCCCTGGTGAAATGTTGCATTCTTCGTTTGAGTGGATTGGTGGGCCAGGCTGAGGAGCTGGATCTATCTGGTTGGTTATTATTTTGTGGACATCTTGTAATCTAATTCTGCCATTGAAATGATCAGTGGGTTCTCTGGCCCCTGATCTGAATTGGTTCGGGTTCCCTGGGGCTGGTCCATGGTGTTGCAGGATTTGTTCTGATGGCCGTTCATCTTTTCCCCATTTTTGGGTGCTCCCTCCAGCCAGGGCTGCATCAATTGATCTCTTTTCTCTAATTAAATCATCACATACTTGGATTCCCAAGTGATTTCTCTGAACTTGTGGTAGCACAAACACCTCAGTGGTCTAATGCTCCCTGTGTGACACAGACAGTGAGAGCACATGTTGGAGTGGGGAGAGGGATGATTCCCCTCCACTTCTTTTAGTGAAGTTTTCACAACATTCTCCATTTGCTGTTTCCCTTTGCAGCTGAAGCAATTTGTGTTGCAGAGTCAGATCTCCTCCCTGTGGGCTCTGCCTTTGGCTGTGCCAATTCCATCTGTGCCAGCAGGCAGAGCTTGGGGTGAGGGGCAGAGGGAATGAGCCCAATTCCTCCCCCGGGCAAGAAGAGCCTGGTGCATTGTCCACACTTTTCCCCAGCAGTGTTAATTTGCATTTCTAAAGCTCCTCTCCTGGCTGCCTGGAAGGAAGCTTCTCTTCCAGAGCAGCCTTTGGATGACTCACATGTGGCCCCTCCACAGTATGGTGGGGTTTTTTGGTTTTTTGGGTGTTTTTTGTTGTTGTTGGGGTTTTTTTGTTGTTGTTGTTTTTTGCGATATTTTATTAACGGTTTCTGCGTCAAAGGGTCACCTTTAAAGCTTTTCTAGTTTTGCATAATGCAACCTTAAGGTGAACATTGAAAAACCCCTACCAAAATTTTTCCATCATTAAGTCACACAGAGACACACACAAAAACATTGCAAAGCTATCAAGTTTTTTCTACTTCTTTTGCTAGGAGTAAAAATTGATTCTCACACCCCTGGCCCATTCCTAACTGACAATATAAAAGTATGGTTATTATGGAAGATTTTTCCAATAATGTAATCTTGTCACTGAAACTGCGGGAAATACAAAAATTCTCCAGCAATATCTTCAGGGTTAGAGAGTCAAGGCATTACTTGATCATAGCCAAGGATGTGCAACAGAAATCATTTGATCCACACATAGCTCAGGTGTGCAGAGAAAATCATTCTCTCACATCTGAGTTTTATTAGATTTTTTCTAAACTTTATACAGTCTGAACCCATAGAAATCCATTGGTTTGATGTTCATTGCTCCTAAGTTGGGAAGTTTTCAGTATTTGGTTTCCTATTGAACCCGAATTTCTTTGCCTCTGATGTTAATTAGGTCGGCACTCCTGGATTTCCTTACCAGCCTTTTCCAGACCAGGTGTCTCCAGCTATTCCAGGGGCAGTGTCTGGGGTAGATGTTGGTTGCTGTTTGCTGATGGTTGTTGATGTTTTGTTGCTGGTCGTTATCTCTGTGGGTGTCTTTTGGGCAATTCCCAGTCTGTTGAGATGGTAAACTCATCTCTGTTGAGTGGTGTAACATCCCTTTTAAAACAAAATCTTCTAAAATTCCTTTCCCCAGGGCAAAGGCAAACCAAGCCTGAGTAGAGAAATTCAAAACCCCCTAAATTTAAAGCCGGTATATTTTCCCACAATGTAATCCCTTCCAGCCCAGTGTGTGAGTGTGATTGAGAGCCAGAGTGGAATTCTCCCGTTGTCTTCCCCAGCCCTGTGGCGAGTGCAGGCACAGAAACCACTGAAGCTCCAGCAGTGGCAGCAAGGCTTGGCCCCCAGTGTGTGGAGATGCCCCAGGAGGTGCCCAGGCAGACGATTCCAGCAGAGGATCTGTGGGCAGGCACAGGGGCTTCCCCCGCTGTGGAGCCCTGGCTGCTGCTCCGGTGCCTTCAGTGCGGGGTCAGTCGTGGCCTGTTTAACATCCACAGACAATTCCAATTCCTTTTGGGAGTCTGGGAGAGCCATGGCTGGGGCATCAATCATTTGGGGATTTTTTCATTTTCTCATGTTTTATTCTCTTTCTCATGTCCATACCGCAACATTGTGGCTGTCTGGGGTTAAAAAGTCACACAATGTTCTGGACACAATAGAGAATCCTCAATTCAGGTCCTGCAATTCCCCATTAATCATCAGAATTTTTGCAGCTCATTTTTATTCCTGGAAAACGTTACTTCTGAGATTCCCTGGACCCTCTCTGGGTCAGTTCAGCACAAACCTTCAGTCAAAATATGTCCCAAATATTTCACCTTTTTTCTCCACCATTTGCACTTATTTTTTTCAAATACTCCAAGATGATTTTAGCCTGAAAATTGAGCCAATTCACAGAGGCTTCTTCTACCACTTCTTCCATGTCTACCATTTTCCCTTCTCCCTCTTGTTCCCGCTCAAAGACCAAATCCTGTTCAGCATCCTGTTTCAGTTGGCATCCCCAGAAAGTATCTTTGACCCCAAATATTTAACTTCTTTCTCCACCATTAGCACTTGTTTTGCCAATACCAAAGATGCTTTTTAGCCTGAAATTTGAGCTGTTCCACAGAGGCTTCTTCTGCCACTTCTTGTCCTCCTGACTGGAGCAAGTCATCCACATCCTGCATTACCCCTGTCCCTGGAGGTGAGGTAAATTCTTTTGATATTTTCTGCAAGTCTTGCCCAAATAAGGCTGGTGCTTCTGTGCATCCCTGCAGGAGGACCGTCCATGTCTTTCCCATTTCCCCTTCTCCCTCTTGTTCCCACTCAAAGGCCAAATCCTGTTCAGCATCCTGTGTCAGTGGGCATCCCCAGAAATCAGCTTTGACAGCAAGTCCTGAACGGCAGCAGTGTGAGGAGGGAACCTGGTTCCAGCTGGTGTAAGGATCTGAGACTGTGGGGTGCCTGGGTTTGATCATCTCATTTCTTCTTCTTAGGTCCTGCACCATTCTGTGGATTCCATCTGATTTCTTGATTGGCAGCATAGGAGGAGCATTATAGGGAGAGATGCCTGGCTCCCAAAGCCCTGCCTTGAACAGGGGCTGGATAACAGGCTGTACGCCCTTCCTTCCCTCCCTTGGAACAGGGGATTGCTTTTAGACACCACTTGTCCTGGTTGCTGCAGAGTCATTTGGAGAGGCTGGGTATCTGATTTTCCCTCTTTCCCTGGGGCTGCCCACACTTGTGGGTTCACTTCAGCACAGGCCTTGCCAGACATTTGACACAAAGGTACCACAGAACTGGCCTCTGTATCATCTTTTACAGTATTAATTTGCATTCCCAGTTTAGCCATCAAATGCCTTCCCAGTAAATTACAATCACGTTTAGGAGCAAATAAAAATTCCTCCACTTCGTACCCATCCTCAACATCTGCCGATAGTGGTTGGATAAAACACTGCTGCTCATCTTTGCCACTTGTCCCCTGAATAATCAAAGACATTTTTGGGATTTTCCCCCCTTAGGTCTAAGATCCAGAGTGGATGGAGAGGCCCCTGTGTGTATGAGGAAAGGCCTCGTGTGGATGCAGCCCCAGCCTGAATGTTGTCAAGGGCTGCAGTGTGGTGGGTCCCTGGTGGAATGGGAGCTCTGGCAGCCCCAGGAATCCATGTCCATGCAGGGTTGGACTTGCTCCTGCTGAGGGTGCTGCCGTGTGTGCCTGCAGTGTCCTTGTGGCCTGCAGATGGAACCCTGCTTCCTTGCCAGGGGCTGTTTGGGTGGGCTCTCCCCCGCCGAGGAGGGCAATGCCTGTGCCAGGTGCTTGTGGCCGAGCCCGTCCCCTCGGTGCTGGGGCCCCCTTGGGCGCTGGGGTTCATCCCTCAGGGGCTGTAGAAACTCTGCCATGGCCTTTGCCTTCAGCTTGGCCTTTTCCTCCTCCCTTCTTACCTTCACCTGCTGTGCCTTTGTGCCCAAGTGCTCCAGGGGCTTCTTGTGCCGCTCCTGCAGCCCCCCTGAGTGCCTGTGGGTGCTCCTCCTCTGACCGCTGCTGAGCTTTCTGCAGAGTCATTCCTTTCTCCAGCGACCCAAACAAAATCCTTAAAGGAGAATCTCGATCCATCCACATTTCCCAGCTGTTCCTTCCTTCCTGCTGAGCCCCGGCTGCCCCACAGCTCCCCACAGGCCCCCAGCCCGTGTTCCCGGTGCCGCACCTCTGCGCCCGCTGCTGCCGCCCCCCAGCACGGAGAACCCCCCTGGGATCCTGACCTCCTTGTTTTCCTCTCCTGGAAACTGGGGAAACAAAGGATCTGCAGCAGCTGCCAAATTTAGAGGATAAAACCCTGCTGAAAAACGTCCCAGTCCTCAGTATTTCTCTCTTCCTCCTCTTTTTCACTTTTTTTTTTTACCACACAGATTCCTCCTTCTGCTTCTTGCCTCTTAAAGAATATTCCCGCACCCTCCTCTTCTCCCTAACCCTTCCCAGCACACCAACACCATCCATGCCCTCTTGTCTAAATCCCTTCTCGACCTCCCTTGTTGCCCCTCTGGGTGTCCATCTCCTTAATTACCTCTGGGCGAATGTGCAGACTGCCTCAACATATTCCCAAGGGACCCTTCAGAGATATTTTGGGATCACCATCCCTTTTGCCAGGACGTCTTCCTGGCTTTCCCTTTTCCACCCTCCATGGGTGCCCTGCCTTGTTCACTCCCTGAATATCCCAGTGTCCTCACTGATGAGATTTTCAGTGCTGTCTCCCTGCTGACTCTTCACAAACCCACCTGATCTCTCACTGCGGATCTGTCTCCTGATCATACTCTCCTTAACATTCACCCCACTTCTGTATAGGTAACGATAGTCACAGCTTGGTTAGTTCTTTGTTCTTCTTGTCGAAGTTGATGAATTTAGCAGGACCTTGGCTGAGCAGCAGTCTGTGTGGTCAGTTAATAACATTTTCTGGAAGTGATGGCTTCTTCTGTCCCTTCCTTATGTCCAAGTGCCTGGCCCTATCCCCAAGCAGATTCGCAGCATCTGTTTGTAAAGACACTTTCCTCTTCTCCCTTTCATGGGGGTTCCCCGTTTGCGGGACATCCCCCCTGGAGCAGGGTGTCCCCCGTTGCTGCAGCCCCACCCCTCGGGCAGGCTCAGCCAATGGGAGCGCGCGGCGCTGATGACTCACCAGTTGCCAGGCAGACCCGCAGGTCCCAGCGTTGCCCCCCTGGACGCCACGTGCGCCCCGCCCTCGGCCGCAGCGCCCCCGCGAGGGGAATTCGGGGAGGTGGGAGGGGGGAGCGCCAAGGCCGGGCCCCCCGCGCTGTCGTGGCGGGAGCGGCTGCAGTGGCCAGCGAGTGCGGGCGGGAGCGGCCGAGAGCCCAGCGCTGCCACAGCCCGACCTGCCCCAGCTCCATCCGTGCCCCTGCGGTGGGATGCTGTGGGTTTGGGGGGAAGAGGGAGCCGGCAGTGGGTGCTGGGCCTGGGGGCAGGAGGAGAAGGGGAGGAGCAGCAGGGCTGGAGGACTGAATGTTCAAAGGACGGTCATGGAAGTGACATCTGGAAAGACTCTAAAATTCAGAAACGAAGTGAATTTTAAAGCAGGTATGTGATTTATTCAGCGCTGGGCACGATACAAGATATCTCCCAAAGGCATGTGCAGCCCCTTAATCACTCCAGTTTTCCTTTAACCTCTAGAATGTTACATATGCATCAAGTTTTGCAATACACCTGTGCATATACATTCCTTGGCTCCTCCTCTCTCCGCTTCATATGCTAATTGTTTTATCGGTCCTTTGTGCCTGCGCAGGTGTCTCTGGTGGGCCTTTTGGGGGTCTCGGAGAAGAAGAAGAATAGTCTTCCTCAGAGATGAACTTCTGACCCTGCTGCCTTGCGCATGCCCACCGTTCCTCTGGCCACAGTCCAAGCTCTGAGGCCAGGTTTATCTGGTCCTGGGGGCCCAAGGCGCCTCGTTATCTCAGTGTCTCTGGTAGTCTTCTATTCTTGTCTTTTGTTCTGGTAAGTATCCCCCCTTATTAGGCATCTTTGCAATACTTCTTCCTTTACTTACACACAGCCCTTTCTCTTCCTTCGAAGAGCAGCAATACACACCATCTGACTGCCTATCCTTTAATTAATATCTTTTAATTTCTATGATTAATATCCTCTGGTTTCCAATCCCATGGTTCAGAAGGAGAAGGTGAGATTGTGCAGGAGAAGGAGGAATAGTAGGAGGAAGAGGAATGTGAGGAAGAGTGAGGACATAGGAGGAGGAGGAGCAGGAAGAGGAGGCAGCACTTCCCTGTATCTGCAGCCTCCCGCCAACCCCAGGAGCGTTGCCCCCCTCAGCCAGCAGGTTAACAGGGAGAGGTCTTCATGATTTCTGTGGGAGTGAATCCTGGTGTTTCTGAGTATTATTGGGCCTAAATGTTGGTATTGTGTTTTTTTGCAAGGGGCTGCATCTTTATACTTTGAAGAAAGTTTGGGGTAAATTATGTTGTTTGTGGACTTTTTAATCTGTCTCTTGATGTTTGGAGGACTTTTGGACTAAATCCCTGTGTTTTGGAGGTTCTTACAGACACAAGGTGCCCAATGACCTCCTGAGATGAAATTGGGCAAGGAGGAACCCCCAAGCCTAAGGCACTCTCCTGTTGTTTTTTCCCCAAACCAGGAGTTTTCATTCCCAAGGAGTGGTCGGATGGAGGAGGAGGAAAAGCCCCGGAGATCCCGCAGGAGGAGGGGCTGCAAACCCAGCCCAGGGAGCTGCGAGGAGGAAAGACCCGCCCTGTGCCAGGAGGGCGGCCGGAGATCCAGCCGGAGCTCAGAGCTGGTGGAGAAGCCTCATGGAGGGGAGAAGCCCCACAGGTGCCTGGAATGTGGGAAGGGTTTCAGCTACAGCTGCCACCTGATCCGGCACCAGGTGATCCACAGTGGGGAACGGCCCTACGAGTGTGGGGAATGTGGGAAGAGCTTCAACCTCAGCTCCCACCTGATCCAACACAAGAGGATCCACACCGGGGAACGGCCCTACGAGTGTGGGGAATGTGGGAAGAGCTTCAGCCACAGCTCCAGCCTGGTGCAACACCAGAGGATCCACAGTGGGGAGAAGCCCTACGAGTGTGGGGAATGTGGGAAGAGCTTCAGGCAGAAAAGTAATCTGGTTGAACACCGGGTGATCCACACTGGGGAACAGCCCTATGAATGTGGGGAGTGTGGGAAGAGTTTCAACCACAAGTCTGCTCTAATCCAGCACAAGAGGATCCACACCGGAGAACGGCCCTTTAAGTGTGGGGAATGTGGCAACAGCTTCAGCAAGAATTCCAGCCTTATCCAGCACAAGAGGATCCATAGTGGGGAAAAGCCTTACAACTGTGGGGAATGTGGGAAGAGCTTCAGCCAGAGGGGCAGTCTGATGCGACACCAGGTGATCCACACTGGGAAACGGCCCTATGAGTGTGGGGAATGTGGGATGAGCTTCAGCCTGAAGGGCCACCTGACACAACACCAGAGGATCCACAGTGGGGAACAGCCCTATGAATGTGTGGAATGTGGGAAGAGCTTCAGCCAGAGCTCCGGCCTGAGGAAACACCAGAGGATTCACACGGGGGAAAAGCCCCACAAGTGTGGGGAATGTGGGAAGAGCTTCATCCAGAGATTCCAGCTGAGGGAACACCAGAGGATCCACACTGGGGAAAAGCCCTACGAGTGTGGGGAATGTGGGAAGAGCTTCAGGGCAAGCTATGACCTGATCCGGCACCAGGTGATCCACACGGGGGAAGGGCCCTACACCTGCTTGGAATGTGGGAAGAGCTTTGGATGGAGCTCTAGCCTAAAATACCATCAGCGGATCCACACAGGGGAGAGGCCCTGTGAGTGTTCTGAGTGTGGGAAGAGGTTTCAGACCAGCTCCACTCTCCTCGTACATCAGCGGCTTCACACGGAGGAGAGGCCCTTCCGCTGCCCCGACTGCGGGAAGGGCTTCAAGCTAAACTCACACCTCACTGTCCACCGGCGCATCCACACCAAGGAGAGGCCCTACGAGTGTCCTGAGTGCGGGAAGAGCTTCTCCAGTAGCTCTAACTTGACCAAACACCAACGGAGGCAGCACTAAGGGAAGCCCTGTGAGTGCCTCAAGTGCAGGAAGAGCTTCGTGCGCTGCTCCAGCTCCATCCCCCATGGGAGGATCGGCGTTGGATGATCCCCAGTGACCCCCGTTGGGCAGAGCCCTGGTGATCCGTGGTCCTGGTGATCTGTGTTGGGAAGACACCTGGCTGAGGGGGCTCCAAATCTTCCTGGCTCCTCGTGGGCACCTTGATGGATGCAGGGGCAGAAGCGTCCATTGGGAACACAGACCGACATTGGGAATTCCATGGGGAGAGTGGATATGTTGACTTTTAACCCCAGAAAATCTTTTGTGTTCAATCCTATCTTCTGGTGGCATCAAGAAATACTGGGTGGTCTTGGAGGTCTTTTCCAGCCTCTATGGGATTCCACTATTGTGATTTCTTGTTGCCTAAAAGTGTTTTCTGCAGCTAAATGATGATCTGGGGTAAAGACCAAGATTTTGCAGACAGTGGGGTGGAAATTCCTCCAAAAAATGTTCTTCCTTCCCCCTAAAGCACATAGATCCTCAGCCGGCATGGACAGGGAAATCCTTTTCTTTTGGTCTTAATTTGCTTTTCATTTCTTTTCATCCATTTAAAATATCCAACAGTGGGGTAAAAATAACGACATTGAACTAAGACATGGGTGGGGGCATGGGGGGACATAGACATGGAGAGTGACATTGGGACACATGGACATGGAGGGTGACATGGCCATTCATGGGGACGTGAGGGGCCACAGGCACAGATGGAGACGTGAGGGACAATGACAGGGATGGAAACACGGTGGGGAGACAGCCATGGGTGAGGACATGGTGGGACATGGCCATGTGGCATGTGGGGACGTGGCCATGGCCGGTGCCATGGGGGGAACTTGCAGGGGCTGTGGGGGATGCTGGGTTTGAGGGAGTTGAGGGTTCCTGGGAGGGCCTTGGGGCTTGCTGAGGGCTTTGGGGACCCCAGACCGAGCAGCTCCAGCTGCACTGGGAGACCCTGGTGGAGGTTCTGGGGCAGCTTCTCCCTGGGACTGGAGTGAACTTCAAAGCTTTATTGGGAACACTGGGAGCAGCCGGGCAGGGACAGAGTGACAGCGGGGCTGGGGGACACACGACCCCCCAAAATCATCCTGGGGATGGAGCGGGGGATCCCGCCTGAGCCCAAGGCCACGGGGAGGGGCTGTGGCTGCCAGCGGCTCAGGAGCTCTGTGGGCAGAGAAAAGGGGGCGACACCGGGCTGGGGGCCCCGGGGGGAGCACACACGCTCTGGGGGAGGGGGGATGCAACCCCCGGGACCCCCCCTCACCTTCTTGCACAGGCAGAAGCCCAGCCCCAGTGCCAGGAAGACCAAGCCCAACCCGAAGCCCCCGATCCCCGTCAGCATCCCTGGGGGTGCGGGGGCAGCTTTCGGGAGCAGGGGGGCACAGGATCCGGGAAACAGCAGCGGCTGCCGGGAAGGGACTGGGACGGAATGTGACGGGCTGGGATGGACTGGGACAGACTGGAACACCAGGATATACCAGGACCGGGACCCAGCAGGACCAGAATTGGAGCACAAGGGATCATACTGGGATTTGTTGGGACCACACTGAGGACTACTGGGAACATGCTGAGGGGAACTCAGTGCTGTTGGCCTATACTGGGCATGATTGGGATCATACTGGGACTAACTGGAATCATACTGGGAGTGACTGGAACTCTAGTAGTGGTGAATGAGCGCAACTGGAAAATGCAGGGGGCAGCTGGGACCATACTGGGACTGACAAGATCACACTTGGAGTGACTGGAATAATACTGGGAGTATCTGGGCATGACTGGGATCATACTGGGAGTGACAGGGATCAAACCAGACTCATACTGGGAGTGTCTGGAAGTTGTTGGGATCATAGTGGGGGTGACTGGACTCATACTGCAGTCATGCTTAAAGTGACTGGGACCACACTGGGGGCAAATGGCATCCTAGAGGGAGTGACTGGGAGTGACTGGGTTCATACTGGAAGTGACTGGGGCCATAGTGGACTCCTACTGGGAGAGACTGAGATTGAAGGAAGCATACAGGGCATGACTGGAAGAAACTGGGACCATGTTGGGGACAACTGGGACCTTATTGGGAGTCACTGGGAACATAAAAGCTTGAATGGAGTTTCTATCCTGTGACATTCCCGGGGAGCAGTGGCAGCTCTCTGCCCCCAGCCTGGGGGCTCAGAGCAGGGGAACCTCTGGCAGCACCTTCGGGGCACAGCCGAGGGCTGGGGGGCTCCTCCCCAATTCATTTTCTCTCCCCAGTTCAAATCATCCCCTCCCATTCAAATCCCCTCCATTCACATTTCCTCCCCACAATTCAAGTTTCCTTGTCCTTAAACTTTTCTCCCCAGTTAGGCTCTGAGTCCCCTTCCCATCCCTGGCTCTTTCTGGCAGGACCTGGTCGGGACCTTCTGGAAACAGGGGTTAAAAGAGTTAAAAAATTCATCATTATTTTCCTGGTGTCTGAAGGATTTTCCTGTGGCTTTCCTGCAGAAAACTTCCTTTCAGGGCGATGGCTGAGGGGTCCCCTCGGGCTCCAGCCCCTGTCCAGTCCCTTTTTCCAGCTCTTTTCCTCAGCTGACCCAAACCTGTGGATTTTGGGGGGTGGCAGGGGTCACTGCTCGGGGGTCTCAGAGGTGTCACCAGGGAGGCCCCGAGGCCCCAGCGCGGTTCCCCCAGCCCCTTGGAGCATTTGGAATCTCCAAGTCTCAGCCATGGCTGTCCGTGGGATTCAATCCCCCCTGCAGGGTTTTCTCCCAGACCGGGTTTATTTCCAGAGGGGTTTGTGGTTTCCCCTGGAGCCGGGGCCTGACGGCACCGGAGCAGCCGCGGGTGCCGGGGCAGGAAGGGCTGTGGGACGGCTCCTCCCCGCAAAGCTCCGGGAGGGGGACAGGGGCTGGGGGAAAATAGAGAATAAATACGGGATTATAGAAAAAGAAAAAAAAAGTAAAATAGCTATGATATCTAAAATAAAATTGAAAATAACAATGAAAAAACATTCTGCTGGCACTTTGGGTTTCTTGTCCCAATTCCGAGTTGGGTCTGAGCCAGCAACCAGTGTGTGGGAGAGACATTGCTGCAGAAGGGCTTCATTTTGCCTAAACTAAAGTGTCCAGTACCAAGTAACACCTTGAGGTTATGGAAATCCCAGAGCCCAAGCTGGATTCCCCCGTTTGAAGCTTGAAGTGGAGCTCCGCTTGTGACTCTGCTTCGTAACGATGAATGTGAAAATTCAACACAATTCCCGGTTCTCTCCCTCTTCTGCCCAGAGGTGCAGGGCGAAGGGATGGGAGTTACGGTCAGTTCGTGCCGCTGCTTCCCCCTTTAGGGACAGGAACCCTTGCCCTGCTCCGGGGTGGGATCTGTCCATGGGCTCAGACCCTGCCCTGTCCAGCGGGGTCCCTCCCCAGCCGTGCGGTCACTCCTCGGCCCGGCCCTGAGGCGCGGGGCAGTCCCGGGGCAGCCGCGCTGCGGCCCCGTCAGCGGCACCGCCGGTTCGTGCCGGGCAGGAGCGGCAGAAGGAGCCGGGCGGCCGCGGGGGCTCAATCCCGTGCGGAGGAAGAAGAGGAAGAGGAAGGACCGCCTGCGGTGTCCGATCCCCGGGGAGCAGCGGGGAGGCCTCGGGGAGCGGCGGCGGGCGGGGCCCTGTTGGGGCCGCCCCGAGGGGTTCGTGCTGCCCCGAGTCCCTGGAGGACTCGCTCGGCGAGACGGGCAAGGTGGGAACGAAAGAAGAGACTCAAAAGCAATCAAAGAGCCGCACCAAGGGCATCGCCCCCACCCGCGTCTGCAGCAGCTGCACCGAAGCACGGGCAGGGGGTGAACAGAATAAAATACAGAGAATAGAGTAAAATAGAATTTAAAAACCACACCAGGCGCCCGGTGTCACAGAAGAGCCGCACCGCGGGACGGGCGCTGCCGGGTGCGGCCAGAAGGGCAGCGCAGAGGCGGGTGCGAGGTGTGAATAGAATTGAACATAGAGAATAGAATAAAATACAAGAACCTCCCCGAGGGTTCCGCGTCGCCTGTATCACAGAAGAGCACATGCACTGAGAGCAGCGAGAAGCGGTGGCAGTAGAGTAAAAAATAACAAAAACTCACACCGGCAGTGGCCGCTCCCCGGCAGTAAAAGAGCAGAACCGAGGGCTGGTCGGGGCAGCACCGAGGGGTCTCGGCCGCCCCGTGTCACTGAAGGAGCCGCAGCGAGGGACGGGCGGGGCGCGGCCCCATCGAACCCCTCCAGCTGCGGGACCAGCGGTGACCCCACGGGACCGCGCCGGGGCCGGGCGGAGGCGGCAGCCGGAGCTGGGGAAGCGGCTTCGAGCGGCGGAGACGAGCGGGGTGTTCCCAACCAGCTCCGCTCAGCCACAGGGCACTGGGTTGGGGTCACCGTGAACTTTTCAACCCCAGCTGCAGGTCCCACTGCTGCAGCCTCAGGTCCTGGAGCCCAGAAACGCCGGGAAATCGATCCCAGGCACTAAAAGCCTTCTTGCACACAGGGAGGGCCGTAGAGGGTCCTTATGAACTCCCATCCCCTCAGTCCCTCCCGGGCACCGCGGGGCATTAGCGCAGCTCCCGCGGCTGTCCCAGCACCGGCTGCTGCCACACGACACAGGCTTGCCGCACTTGGGTATTAAGCACCACAAATTTTGGGAGGAGGACAGCCTCAGAACCCAGGACATTGCCCTCGGGAACTTGGAGCTGCACGAGGGGGATAAAGGGTTCCTGCTTCTGTTTATTATTAATGCTGGGGTCGGTGTTTGTTTGCCTGGTTCTACAGACCAGTAAAGAACTGTCATTCCTATCCCCATACCTCTGCCTGAGAGCCCCTTAATTTTCAAAATTATAATAATTCGGAGGGAGGGGGTTTGAATTCTGCATTCCAAGGGAGGCTCTGCCTTTCCTCAGAAGACACCTGTCTTTCCAACTAAGACAAATAGTTATAATACAAAAGCATTTTAACATTGCATAATCTCTATTTTAATATTTCGCTATGGTCTATGATATAATATTGATTTATTACTCTGCCATTTCTGTAGGCTACACAGTGCACACATAAACTGATAGATTATGTTATACCAAAAAGCAGCTAAAAGGAATTATAAATTGTATGCTATCAAAATCATTCTGATCAATAACGAGGTGCAAAAGCCGATACATGAATGCAAAGCCAATATGTTACTGTCATTTATATTGTTTTTTATATTGTCATTTTTACTGTCATTTATTACTTGGCTCTGCTGCCTCTCCTGCAAGGGACCAAGGGGGCTCATTCAGGCCCTGCATCTCTGTGTGTCCCCAAGTGTCCCCAAGGGTCCCTGAGTGTCCCTTAGCGTCTCTCGTGACCCTGCGTGTCCCCAAGTGTCTCTTAGCATCTCTGCATTTCCTCAAGTGTTCCCAAGTGTCCCTGAGTGTCCCTGAGCATCTCTGCATGTCCCCAGAGTGTCCCCAAGTGTCCCTAGTGATGTCAGACCAGGAATTCCCGTCAGGATTTGGGACAGTTTCAATAAAAATTCCCAGAAAATTCCCCAAATTTGTCTAAAATACTGCACGGGGAGTGGGGAGAGGATCCGTGACACCAGCGATGTCCCCAGTGGTGTCACCACCTCAATGATATCACAGCGGTGATGTTGCTGTGCCCGCAGCAGCCCCGGGATATCCTCCATGGCTCTTTGGCACCGCGCGGCCACTGGGGCTGCCACAGGGTCTCAAGAGGAGGTCGTGGATGTCCCCAAGTGTCCCCAGCAGGTGACGCGTGGTCAGGCAGGCGCTGGCCTCCCACAGCTCCTTGGCCTTGGCCACCGCAGCCACCAAGGCCTCATGGACATCGGGGGATGCTTCCTTTGTCCCCTCCAGGGCAGCCTCGATGTCCCCGAGTCGGCGCAGCAGCTCCCAGGGGAACACGGTGGCTTTGTCACATGCGGCCACCAAGCGCCCCAGCAGCCCCCGGGCCACCTGGGACTGCTGTCCCCACCTGGTGGTCACCTTCCCCCAGTGGTCATGGAGCTCGGTGGCCTCCCCGGCCAGGCGGGACCAGTTCTCTGTGAGCGCGGCCACTGACTCCCGCCAGGTGCTGGCCGCAGCTGCCACACGGCACGAGCCCTGGGGGCCTCTGGGCTGGCCTCGAGGGTGGCCACGGCCTGGCCCAGGGAGGTGACACTGTGGTGGCCCAGGGAGGTGACACTGTGGTGGTTCAAAGTGCAGCAGAGGAGCCAGGTGAATGTCCTCAGGGCTGCGCGCAGGGACCTTGGGGACCCAGCCAGCAGCGTGCTCTGCAGCAAGTCCCCATATGGATCGGCCACTATGGCTGCCAGCTCTCCCAGGGTGGCCACCACGGCTACCAGCGCCTCCAGCACCTGTGGAGGTGACAGGGGAGGTGGCGGGGACGTCGTGGCACTTGTGGGCCCCTGGGGTGGCCCCTGTGACCTCCCGTGGTCCCCTTTGTCCCCTCTCTGGAGGGCTCACCTGTCCGCCCTGTCCCTTTGTCACCCCATCGCCCCCTCTGCCACCCCGCGTCACCCCCCGCTATTCCTCCCCGCCCGCCACCCTCGGTCCGTCCACCCCTCTGTCACCTCCCCTCTTCCTTCCCCGCCCTCCTGTCTCCTTTGCGACCTCTTGTGCCCTCCTGCCAACCCCGTGTCCTCTGCGTCCCCGTCCGCTCCCCCACCCCGCGCCGGGATTGTCGCACCTCTCGAGGCTCCATGGCCGCTGGGGACATTCCGGAGGGGGGACACTCCCTGGTGACACTCGAGGAACAGGCGGGTCCGGGTGCGGCCTCTCAACCCCCTCCGGACCGGCCTCTGCGCCTGCCGCTGTCACCGCCGGGGTCACAGCAAGGCTGGGACAGGGACAGGGGACAGGGGACAGGGGACAGGGACAGGGGACAGAGGACAGGGGACAGGGGACAGGGACAGGGGACAGGGGACAGGGGACAGGGACAGGGGACAGGGGACAGGGGACAGGGGACAGGGGACAGGGGACAGGGCTGCTCCCCCTCCCACGTCCCGTCCCGGCTGGCGGAGCCTTGGAGCTGCCGTGGGGGCCGTGGGGCTGCCCCGGGGGCTGCGCCCTGAGCCGGGGCCCCTTCCCAGCGCTCCCAGTCTGCCCATCCAGCCCGGAGCAGCCGGCGAGGGCTTCAGCTGGGACGGCAGGGAGGCGATGCTGGGGGCCCCGCCTCACTTCGCTTTGGTTTGTTCTTCCCGACTCTGGGGAAAAACCACTTTAGGAGTTTTCTGCCAGGAATCTCCCCCCTCCTCCACTCAGCCCAAGGGCCTTGGGGGTTTTCCTTTTGGGGGGAAATCAAAGCCATGCGCTGATGCTCCTAATTATGGCCAGGAGAAGTGACGGCTTTCCTCGGAGCCGGTGCCGGCGAACACGCGGGGCTGGGAAAGGCGGGCCGGGAGGTGCGGAGAAGTTTGTTTGTGTTTCCAGCTCAATCCCGACTCGGGCCCGGGCCCGTCCCAGCGCTGTTCCGCATCTGCGGCTTTCCCCTCACACAGCCCGGGGGCGGGGCCTGAGAGCGCGGGGCGGGTGTGGGCCGTGTGCAGAGCCCGCCCCTGACTCGCTGCCATTGGCGGACTGTGGCCTCACTCCAGAATGTCGCGCGCTGATTGGGCCGAGCGGGGCCAAGCCCGGCCCCGGGGCCGCCCCCCGGGCTGCCGTTGACCGGCAGAGGCGCCATTGGCGGAGCGTGTGTGCGGGCCCGGGAGCGGCGGCAGCGGCCGGAGCCCGGTGAGGCGGCGGCGGAGCTCGGAGGCGGCCCCAGCGCGGGTGGGAGCCGCGCTCGGTTCTGCCGGGGCTCGGGGCCGGCTGCGGGCGGAGGGGGCGGCAGGGGGCTCTGGCGGGTTCCTTGTGCCGTGTCGGCGCCGTGTTCCCCGTGGCCTGAGGGCGCTGCGGGAGCGGCTGCCCGCGGTCTCCTTCCCGCCGCTGCCTCGGCAGGAGCCGGTGCCGGAGCAGCGCTGCCTCGTCCCGCTTCCTGCGGGTAGGACGGAGGTGGCCGCCCTGTCCCCGGGGCTGTGCGGGAAAATTCCCGTGGCCAGAGGTTTGTGTCCCCAGAGGAGACCGAGGAGTCCTGTAAAAGTGACTTTATTCCTGAACAAAGGGAGAGGCCGTGCGGCGTTTGCCGTGGGGTCTCTCCCGTTGTTGTCGTACGCGGCCTCCTTTTTATCCTGATTTTTCCCTTCTGCATCTCCCTGTCCCTTTGCCCATTGAAAAACCCAAACCAAAATTTTGCCATCACTAAGAGCCTCCCACAAACATACACAAAAAACATTCCAAAACAATCAAGTTTCTTCTGCTTCTCTCCTGAGACTAAAAATTGTTTCTCACACCCCTGATCAAATCTAACTGACCACATAAAAGTAGGATTATTACCGAAAATGTTCCAATGGTGTAATCCTTTCACTGAAACTGCGAGAAAAACGAAAACTCTCCAACAGTATTTTTAGTGTTAGAGAGTCAAGGCATTGCTTCATTTTGGCCAGGATGTGCAACAGAAATAATTTCATCCACACATAGCCTGGGTGTGCAGAGAAAATCATTCCATGACACGTGTGAATTATTAAAAAAATATGAATATCGCCCTAATGCCGATATCCAACTGTGACGGACAAAAGACTCTCTAACAGTTTAAAGTTAGGAAGTGTATGTTTAATGACGACGCCGGGCAGCGTGCGGGATAGCTCCCGAACACACGCGCCCCTACAGAAGATCACAGGGTCTTTTTATGTACAGAAGGATTGAATACCCAAAACACAAATGTATATTCATGACTTCAGTACATCCCATTCCCCGCTTCGTATGGTAATTAGCCAAAAGCTATTAAGCACGCATGGTTTGTTCTTTGAAATGGGTCGGTGGTCTTTTTTATGGGGCAGGGTCTCAAAATGATGAAGTAAGTGAGTCTTCTTTGCTTTGACTTTTTAACCTTTTAGTGTTGTGTGACAACTGAATCCTGTTTTCCCAGGAGTATTTGATTTATGAATTCATTGTCCTTCTTGAAGCCTATTGATTAGTCAGAATACACAAACATAAGTTGACAGGCCTCATGATTTATCAGTTCCTTAAATCCGGCTTCTGCTTATCAAAAGGGAAGTCTATCTGTCTTACTTCAGCAATATCTGGTTTAACTAAAATCTTTAATTCTTCAAAATTAATGTTTCATTTCCCCACTTCCTCTTTAAAGTGAGTAAATTCTTTTACTCAATATATAGAGTTTTCTTTATCTATCCAAGTTGTACAACTGGTGTCTCTCAAGACCAATCCATACGCTTTTGATAGTGAAGTTAAGGCTGTTACTCTTCGTAGCATCCTCCAATTCCAAATAAGTATCACTACAGATAAAACTAAACTTATACTAACTAAAATAAGTAACACAACTATAGGGTGGACTAAGGTATTTAGTATACCACTTGCTGTCGGAGACCACCCAAAAAGCTCATCCCACCAATGATGAGACACATGTTCCTCAAGCCTTTTAAAAACTCCTTTGATGGTCTCTGTGTCATGGTGTATTGTAATTAACATCTTTTTCCCCCCTTCCTTAATTTCTTTTAAGATTTCTCTCAATTCAGGATGTCTCATCAGTTGAGTGACTAGAGTCAGATTCATTCCTATGGGCACAGGCAGTATCTTCTCCACAGTGGTTAGGTTAGTCTTTATATATTGATGTGATACTACAGGTGCTCGATAGGAGAAATCACATCCCCTAATTCTAACAAAATTACAAACACACAAATTGAATTGCGTCTCTTTTACAATTTGGTTATCTACCCTTATGATGGGGCATGCTGTCCTTAGGCAGACGCACCCCTGTCCTGTGTACACCAATAAAGTTTTCTGTTTGCCTGGATGTGTTTCAAAGTGACAAATGATTTAGTCCGTTTCCAAACAAGTGTCTTTGTCACTTTCTAATGTCCTTTCACATATGTATCCTAGTTGTCTCCTTGCAGTACAGGGTTCTAGATTAACAGTTTGCTATTTTCCTTCAATTTCTGTGCCCACATCCTGTGTTCAGAAGGGTACAATACAGCTCCCTCATGGTTTAACCCTGAGGGCACTATTGGGTGTATTAGGTCCACTGAGGCATCGTGTATGGTTAAAACAAAGGCTGTCACTATACTAGTCTCAGGGTTATAGGTGAAATTGACCAATGCCCACCAAGACTGAAGCTCCTTCTCCATATCAGAGGCATTGTCCCAAACAATTTTGCCAGTTTCGGCAGGAAATGTTCCCTCTCCACCTTCTCTGACAACTGCAGCAGCCACTGATTGCATCCACAGTTGTGCCTGAGTACACCCTAGAGGCAGCGAAATGTTTTCACTAGCTGTGCTTAGCGCATTAATTATTGCCTCATGATCTCGCTCTTCTGTGTTTTCCCATTCTGGTAGTATTTGGGTCAATTTCCAATGATTGTTACCCAGTGCAAGTAGAGAGGATTGCAAAGGTTGCTGTAGTTGAACCAAATCATTCCCTGCTGAGGCTAATTTATTCCTCAGTACTTCTGAATCTGTGGTATTTAGGACTCTCAATCTTGTTCCTAGCAATCTGGTGAGATCCTTCTTACTTCTAAAATTAGAAGGCATACTCTTTTGGAGCCAAGTGGTCCAGTCCATAAAGGAGGTCTTGAGAGATGGAGCACATTCTGGTTATTTACTTGTACTCCCATTTCTACTCGTTTTAAAGACCACTTTGGGTTAATTATCAACCCAATTTTGGTCTTATTGCACACTCCTCTATTTTGAGTCTAAGCTGAGGGCATTTACTCAAGCATTTGTCACAGCATTCAGGACTAATCCGGATGGGTCTCATGGGTGGGTGGTAAGCTTTATGGAACCCGTCCTGTACAAATGCATACTTACAACCCCACACATTTCTTCTTTCCCACAAGCTTGCATTCGTGACTTTTAGCATCTTATTTAAAGCCTTGCGAGAGTAAGCATCGTAAGCTCTCCCTTCACGCCTGTTTATCTCAGTCACATTGTACCTATGTGGTATTGCGTTGATTCTTGTTATATTTACAGTAATTACTGCAATAATTACAATTTTCCACATACTGTCCATAATAGCTATTAGTCCATCTATTCGTAGTTCTGAGTGAGCTTCAGCTTCAGTTCGTTATCGCCTGGTGTGATCCTCCAGACTCCTTCTGGGGCTTTCTTCACTCGGCAGTGATGGATCCAGGCTTTCTGTTCTTTGATCTTGATTGCAGTGAAGGTAGTAAGAAGCACCTGGAATGGTCCTTCTCACTGTGGTTCCAAGGTCTTTTCTGCAAAAGACTTAACATATACATACTGGCCCATCTAATTCTCTGTTTTGAGCTCCGGCCACATATTTCTCAATTTCTCTAAGTTGTCTCTTCAGGGCCTCCATATACCTATGTAGGGTCTCTTCCCCTACTTGCATAGGTGTTGTTCCTTCTTGAACTACATATGGCCTTCCATACAGTATTTCAAGAGGGCTTAGTTTCTCTTTTGCCCTTGGTTTTGTCCAAATTTGCAATAATGCCAATGGGAAAGCTTGTGGCCAGGGTAAATTTACTCCTTGCCCCAATCTCACAGTTTGTTATTTAATCAAGTGGTTCATTTTTCCACTTGAGCACTAGATTGAGGGTGGTATGGGGTATGCAGTTCCCAATCTATTCCCAGGTGATTACTTATTTGCTGCACAATTTTTGAAATAAAGTGTGGCCCTCTATCTGAGGATATGGTGGCTGGAACTCTAAACCTCGGTATTATTTCTTGTAACAGTCCTTTGGTTACCTCTCGGGCCTTAGCTGTCCTGGCAGGAAAGGCTTCTGGCCATCCTGAGAAGGTATCGGTTAACACCAATAGGTAACGATGTCCTCCCTTTCCTGGGCAGCTGTGTAAAGTCAATTTGCCATTGTTGCCCAGGTCCACAGCCCTTCCCAATTTGCCCCACTTTAGGCTTTGGAGTATTTTTGGCATTAGTTCGGAGGCAAAGGCTACACTGACGAGTTACTTGTATCACCGTGCCCTGCAATTTCCTGGCCTTGATCCTTTCTTTTAAATGGTTATACAGGGCATCTATTCCCCAGTGTGTTTTCTCATGCTCCCTCTGTACTAATGCCCACAACAAATAGGAGGGTACTACAAGTTTCCCTTCTTCTGTTACAGCCCATCCCTCCTGGTTATAACTTGCCTTTTCTGCCTTAATAAGTTTCTTATCCTTTATTGTATATTGGCTTACCCTCAATAGAAATTTTTCCATCTGGAATTAATGCTGCTTCAATTGTCTCATCAGGTATCTCACTTTTTGCTGCTTCTTTTGCCTCTCTATCCGCCAGCATGTTCCCTTCTTCCAATTCTGAGCTCACCTTCTGGTGTGCTTTGGTATGCATGATGGCTACCTTCTCAGGTAATTGTACTGCCTCCAACAGTCTCAATATTTCTTGTGCGTGTTTAATATCCTTCCCTTGTGAGTTTAACAGTCCTCTCTCTCCCCTAATGGCTCCGTGGGCATGCACGACTCCAAATGCATACCTTGAGTCTGTGAAGATATTAATTCTTTTTCCTTCTGCCAGCTCTAGGGCTCGAATTAAGGCTATTATCTCAGCCTTCTGTGCAGAGGTATTCGTTGGTAATGGTTTGGACTCTATTACCTCTCTGCTTGAGGTAACTGCACACCCAGCATGCCTCTTCCCACTGATGACACAGCTGCTCCCATCAGTAAAGCAGGTCTGGGCATCTTCAAGCGGGGTATCTTTCAGATCCGGGCGACTGGAGTAGGTGGCTTCAATGCTCTCCAGGCAATCATGGATCACTGGTTCTCCCATACTTCACTGAGGAAGGAAGCTGCGTTCACAATGTTGGTTACCACAATCTCAACATCATCCTGTTCCA
Source organism: Chamaea fasciata (assembly GCF_029207755.1). NCBI lineage: Eukaryota > Metazoa > Chordata > Aves > Passeriformes > Sylviidae > Chamaea > Chamaea fasciata. Next base: position 1,194,766 of record NW_027094117.1, on the reverse strand, counting down.
CCAGTATAGCTTGGTGCTTCAGGAATCTCTGTGGGGAGAGCCAATGCCCCCCTTTCGCTTCCAGGACTGTAGACACTGTGTGAGACACTAGCACCGTCGTCTTCTGGCCCAGGGTGAGCTTGCGTGGCTCTTGGATGTTCACTGCCACTGCTGCAACGGCTCTGAGGCACCCTGGCCACCCCTTAGCTGCCGTATCCAGCTGCTTAGAGAGGTAGGCAACTACCCTTCGATACGGGCCCAGGTTTTGTGCTAGTATCCCTAAAGCGATCCCTTGCTTCTCGTGAGAAAACAAAAAGAATGGCCTACTCACATCTGGAAGTGCCGAGGCTGGTGCTGACATGAGGGCCGCCTTTAGCTGGTTGAAGGCTCGAGCTGCTTCTTTGTTCCACTGAAGATCTCTGCTTCCTTCCGTGATCAAGGCATACAGAGGTTTAACAAGTAATCCATAATTATAAATCCACAGTCTGCACCATCCTGTCATGCCTGAGAAGGCTCTCAGTTCTTTCACTGTCTGAGGCTTTGGGGTCTGGCACATTGCCCCTTTGCGATCTTGCCCTAAGGTTCTCCGTCCAGCACTCACTTCATAGCCCAGGTAAATTACTGTTTGTCTCACCATTTGGGCTTTCTTCTGGGACACCCGATACCCCTGCAGGCCCAAAAAGTTGAGGAGGCTTACCGTCCAGTCCACACATGTTTCCTGGGTCTGGGTGGCTATTAGGAGGTTTTCCACATACTGGAGCAACTGTCCTTCTCCTGGTGGAGGTTCCCAAGACTCCAAATCCTTTGCAAGCTGTTCCCCAAATATGTTGGGGGAGTTTTTGTACTTTTGAGGCAAACACACCATGTGAGCTGAGTTTTTTGTCCAGTTTTGGGGTTCTCCCACTCAAATGCAAAGATTTTCTGGCTGGCTTCGTGGAGAGGGAGGCAAAAGAAAGCATCTTTCAAATCTGAAACAGTAAACCAGGTTAGTTCAGGGATTAAACGAGTTAACAAGGTATAAGGGTTAGCAACTACTGGATACAAGTCTTCAGTTATCTTATTAACAGCCTTTAAGTCCTGTACTAGCTTGTATGATCTGCTAGGCTTCTTCACTGGCAAGATAGGAGTGTTAAAATCAGACTGACACTTTTAGTAGTCCTATCTTCAAATGTTTTCAATAATTGGACTAATCCCTTCTCTGTCTTCCTTCTTTAGGAGGCATTGTTTGACTTTTACTGGCTGCCCTCTTTCCTTAAGTTTGACCTATACTGATAATGCATTCTTTGCCCTGCTTGATATGTCAGAAGCCCACACCCCAGGAGACACTTGATCTAATATTTTCCTGAAATTCTCTTCTTCATTGGCAACTTCAATTTCTTTGGTTATCATTATTAAGCGTAACAGTTCTACATATTGTTGATCTTTTACGTCCAAAATAATTTTCCCATTCTTAAATATTATTTTTGTCTCCAGCTGCTCTAGCACATCTCTGCCCAAAAGTGCAGATGGAGCTTTAGGCGTATAAAAAAATCAATGAATTCCCCATTGTTTTCCAACTTATACTTCAATGGTTTGCAAAAAAATAAGCTCTTTCAGATTGGCCAGTCGCTCCTTTTACCATAACATAGTCGTTGGTTACAGGTATTAGGGCCTTATTCAGCACTGAAAATGTTGCCCCTGTGTCTATTAAGAATTCTCTCTTTTTTTTTTCTTTTCTTTTTTTTTTTTTTTTTTTTTTTTTTTAATGCTTTTTGATCTTATTCTAATTCTTAAGTTTCACTTGGTATTCTTCTGGTACAAAAATATGCTGGCCACACTCAACTTTAGGAATTTGTACTGGTTTCTTTAAGATCTCTGAAATTTCTTTTTCCAGCAACTCAAATATTTTACCGCTGCGCGGGCTTATGGTTCCACTCTTAGGTACTAGCCACTTGTACCCTTATCGGACCCACGAGCCTTGACAGACTGCACCACGAAGCACAGTCCGCTGATGACAGTAGCAGCCCCTCCTTGGGCAGGGGAACTCTTCTGAACCAGCCTCCCAATTCTTGTGCCTCCTATTCCTGGGCATATATCAAAATCAACACAAGAGAGAAAAAACAAAGAACCAAAACTAAACAAAAACTAGATTGTTAACCTTAAAAAGGATAAAGTTAGCTGTACTTTCAGCTGTTGAGGAAAGAATTACGGTTAAAAAGCAAAAAAGGAAAAATCAAAACAAGGCTCAAGGCATAAAAAGTAAAAAAAGAATTTTTTTCAAAATAAGGCTCGAAGCATTACCTGTTGTGAAAAGAACTTATGGTTAAGAAAAGGATAAACATCTTTTTATTAATGCAAACAAACAAAAAGCAAAAACAGACAAAGGAAAACTTTTCCAATCAGTCAGGCACAGTTTTCGGCTCGCAAAGGAAGCAGCCAAGGTGGGGGGGAGATCCTCTATGACTCTGAATACATTCTTAAAATCCCACAGACTTCGGCCGGGACACAGCACAGACCCTCCTGCAGGAAAGCGGCGGCGGGGCTGGATCCCACACTCCCCCTTCGCTCTTCTGCAGTCGCAGCCCAGGACTGCAGCACTTTGAAGATATTATCACACGCTCTGGCAATTGCAAACTTCACCAACAGATAAGAATACTTCTTTTAACCAAAAAAGTCCACTCGGCAAAAATCCCTCGGCGTTTTACAAGGAGCTGGGAAACATAGCCTTAGGCTGTAAGTTCAGCCTGTTTTCTGACTACCGAGGTGACACTAAGTACCCTTGATCACCGGCTATGTCAGGCATAGATACAAAGAGGGGAAAAAAACCCTCCTTGCCTGTTTTGTTCCTTTTTTCTTTTTTTCCTTTTTTTTTTTTTCTTTTTTCTCCTCTACAAACAGTAAACAGCTTATTCACTCACGGCGCTTTTCTACTGAAGGACAAACTGATTGAAGTCACACTATCAGTTAAGCGATCAAAGCTAGCACACAGCGTTCCCGTGAGACGCCACAGCCTTCCCAAATCCCTTCTTCTCAGACAGAGGTATCTGTCCGCCAATGTGCGGGGGTTTTAAAATCTCTTCCGTGTTGCAGAATTTCCAAAAACACTTACAGAGATTAGTAGCACATTCCAAAATTACACAAACCGAAACGACTACTACACAAGCTTTCACAAACCGCAGCACAAACGGTACAAAATTGATTCGCAATCACAAAACCTCGGGATCGCCAAACAGACACAGGTCTGTCCGCAATACACACACACATCCGGTGCGCGGGACCAGGACTCAAAACGGGACCCTTTGCATCTCAAAACTCAGGCTAGCCCCTCAGATTGTGCATTACCAAGGCGCACCTTTAAACTACAAGCGGACATCGGAGCTAGTACTGCTTTAAAGCCAACAAGACCCAAGACCGGCGGCTCTGCTGCCGCCGTTGCTGCCCCTCCACTCGGGATGCAGCCACCAACTGCCAGGTTCTTTACCTGGAAACAAAACAACCATCTACAACACTCCGCGGAGTTTTTCCAAAACTCATTCAGGCCTCTGCTTGGCATAAGATATCTCTTATGACTTACAAGCTGCCTCTATTCAAAGGTACCTGTCTTCAGTATTTGTTCTTTATTTTATTTTTTAAACATACCTTTTTGTCCGTAGTTCCAGCAGGAACAACTCTGGTCTGTCTCCGGGGGTGTCAGGGGGTCGCAGGAGCCCTCTACCCAGAAAATCCTGGGGGGCACCCAGAGGGGTCCTAGACCCCGATGGCCCCCTCGGCGAGAGAGAGCGTCTCCTGGCTGGCTCACCAAAATGAATTATTATAAAAATATGAATATCGCCCTAATGCCGATATCCAACTCTGACGGACAAAAGACTCTCTAACAGTTTAAAGTTAGGGAGTGTATGTTTAATGACGACGCCGGGCAGCGTGCGGGATAGCTCCCAAACACACGCGCCCCTACAGAAGATCACAGGGTCTTTTTATGTACAGAAGGATTGAATACCCAAAACACAAATGTATATTCATGACTTTAGTTCATCCCATTCCCCGCTTCGTATGGTAATTAGCCAAAAGCTATTAAGCATGCGTGGTTTGTTCTTTGAAATGGGTCAGTGGTCTTTTTTATGGGGCAGGGTCTCAAAATGATGAAGTAAGTGAGTCTTCTTCGCTTTGACTTTTTAACCTTTTAGTGTTGTGTGACAACTGAATCCTGTTTTCCCAGGAGTATTTGATTTATGAATTCATTGTCCTTCTTGAAGCCTATTGATTAGTCAGAATACACAAACGTAAGTTGACAGGCCTGATGATTTATCAGTTCCTTAAATCCGGCTTCTGCTTATCAAAAGGGAAGTCTATCTGTCTTACTTCAGCAATATCTGGTTTAACTAAAATCTTTAACTCTTCAGAATTAATGTTTCACGTGAGTTTTACTAGATTTTCCCTAAACTTTAAACAGTCTGAACCCATAGAAATCTATGGGTTTGATGTTCATTGCTTCCAAGTTGTGAAGTTCTCAGTATTTGGTTTCCTACTGGAGTCTGATTTCTTTACCCCTGATGTTAATTAGGTCGGCACTCCTGGATTTCCTTACCAGCCTTTTCCAGACCAGGTGTCTCCAGCTATTCCAGGGGCAGTGTCTGGGGTAGATGTTGGTTGCTGTTTGCTGATGGTCGTTGATGTTTTGTTGCTGGTCGTTATCTCTGTGGGTGTCTTTTGGGCTATTCCCAGTCTGTTGAGATGGTAAACTCATCTCTGTTGGGTGGTGTAACATCCCTTTTAAAAAAAAAATCTTCTAAAATTCCTTTCGCCAGGGCAAAGGCAAACCAAGCCTGAGTAGAGAAAAATCCCCTAAATTTAAAGCCGGTATGTTTTCCCACAATGTAATCCCTTCCAGCCCAGTGTGTGAGTGTGATTGAGAGCCAGAGTGGAATTCTCCCGTTGTCTTCCCCAGCCCTGTGGCGAGTGCAGGCACAGAAACCACTGAAGCTCCAGCAGTGGCAGCAAGGCTTGGCCCCCAGTGTGTGGAGATGCCCCAGGAGGTGCCCAGGCAGACGATTCCAGCAGAGGATCTGTGGGCAGGCACAGGGGCTTCCCCCGCTGTGGAGCCCTGGCTGCTGCTCCGGTGCCTTCAGTGCGGGGTCAGTCGTGGCCTGTTTAACATCCACAGACAATTCCAATTCCTTTTGGGAGTCTGGGAGAGCCATGGCTGGGGCATCCATCATTTTGCTTTTTTCATTTTCTCAAGTTCTCTTTCTCATGTCCATACCGCAACATTGTGGCTGTCTGGTGTTAAAAAGTCACACAATGTTCTGGATACAATAGAGAATCCTCAATCCAGGTCCTGCAATTCCCCATTAATCCTCAGAATTGTCCCAGCTCCATTTTAGTCCTGGGTAACATTACTTCTGAGATTCCCTGGACCCTCTCTGGGTCAGTACAGCACAAACCTTCAGTCAAAATATGCCCCAAATATTTAACTTTTTTCTCCAGCTTTTGCGCTTTTTTGGGGGGTTTTTTTGGGGTTTTTTTTTGTTTTTTTCAAATACTCCATGATGCTTTTTAGCCTGAAAATTGAGCCAATTCACAGAGGCTTCTTCTACCACTTCTTGACCTCCTGACTGAAGCACGTCATCCACATCCTGCATTACAGGGATTCAATATCAGGCTGTAAGCCCTTCCTTCCCTCCCTTGGAACACGGGATTGCTTTTAGACACCACTTGTCCTGGTTGCTGCAGAGTAATTTGGAGAGGCTGGGTATCTGATTTTCCCTCTTTCCCTGGGGCTGCCCAGACTTGTGGGTTCACTTCAGCACAGGCCTTGCCAGACATTTGACACAAAGGTACAAGAGAACTGGCCTGTGTTTCACCTTTTACAATATTGATTTGCATTTCCAATATAGCCATCAAATACCTCCCCATTAAATTACAATCACAATTAGGAGCAAATAACAATTCCTGCATTTCAAACCCATCCCCCACATCTGCTGATAGTGGTTGGATAAAACACTGCTGCTCATCTTTCCCACTTGTCCCCCGAGTAACCAAAGACATTTTTGGGATTTTCCCCCCTTAGGTCTAAGATCCAGAGTGGATGGAGAGGCCCCTGTGTGTATGAGGAAAGGCCTCGTGTGGATGCAGCCCCAGCCTGAATGTTGTCAAGGGCTGCAGTGTGGTGGGTCCCTGGTGGAATGGGAGCTCTGGCAGCCCCAGGAATCCATGTCCATGCAGGGCTGGACTTGCTCCTGCTGAGGGTGCTGCTGTGTGTGCCTGCAGTGTCCTTGTGGCCTGCAGATGGAACCCTGCTTCCTTGCCAGGGGAATTTGGGGAGGTGGGAGGGGGGAGCGCCAAGGCCGGGCCCCCCGCGCTGTCGTGGCGGGAGCGGCTGCAGTGGGCAGCGAGTGCGGGCGGGAGCGGCCGAGAGCCCAGCGCTGCCCCAGCCCGACCTGCCCCAGCTCCATCCGTGCCCCTGCGGTGGGATGCTGTGGGTTTGGGGGGAAGAGGGAGCCGGCAGTGGGTGCTGGGCCTGGGGGCAGGAGGAGAAGGGGAGGAGCAGCAGGGCTGAAGAACAAGATGGTCGAAGGATGTACGTGGGAGGAGATGGTGCGATTGTGCAGGAGTAGAAGGTAGAGGAGCGTGAGGAAGAGTAGGGACACAGGAGGAGGAGGAGGAGCAGGAAGAGGAAGCACCGTAGGTTCCACCCCTCCCTGTATCTGCAGCCCCCCCCAGCCCCAGGAGCATTGCCCCCCCATATGCAGCAGGTGACTGGGGAGGGGGATCCATGATTTTCAGGGGGGTGAATCTTGATGTTTCTGAGCTTTATGGGGCTAAATGTTGATGCTTTGATTTTTTGCACGGGGCTGAATCTTTATATTTAGAAGAGGTTTTGGCTGAGTCTTGATGTTTGGAGATTTTTTGATCTGTGTCTTGATGTTTGGAGGACTTTTGGGCTGAATCTTGGTGTTTTGGAGGTTTTCACCGACACAAGGTGCCCAGTGACTTCCTGAGATGAACTTGGGCAAGGAGGAACCCCCATCCTGACGTGCTCTCCTCTTGTTTTCTCCCCAAACCAGGATTTGTCATTCCCAAGGAGTGCCCAGATGGAGAAGGAGGAAAAGCCCCGGAGATCCGCAGGAGGAGGGGCTGCAAACCCAGCCCAGGGAGCTGCGAGGAGGAAAGACCCGCCCTGTGCCAGGAGGGCGGCCGGAGATCCAGCCGAGCTCAGAGCTGGGGGAGAAGCCTCATGGAGGGGAGAAGCCCCACAGGTGCCTGGAATGTGGGAAGGGTTTCAGCTACAGCTGCCACCTGATCCGGCACCAGAGGATCCACAGTGGGGAACGGCCCTACGAGTGTGGGGAATGTGGGAAGAGCTTCAACCACAGCTCCAGTCTTTTCCCGCACCAGAGGACCCACACTGGGGAGAAGCACTACAAGTGTGGGGAATGTGGGAAGAGCTTCAGAGACAGCTCTGATCTCATCCGGCACCGGCTGATCCACACTGGGGAACGGCCCTACACCTGCTTGGAATGTGGGAAGTGCTTTGGATGGAGCTCAAACCTGATAAACCAACAGCGCATCCACAGCTGGGAGAGGCCCCACAAGTGTCCTGAGTGTGGGAAGAGTTTTCAGACCAGTTCCACTCTCCTCGTCCATCAGCGGATTCACACGGAGGAGAGGCCCTTCCGCTGCCCCGACTGCGGGAAGGGCTTCAAGCACAGCTCTGCCCTCACTGTCCACCGGCGCATCCACACTGGGGAGAGGCCCTACGAGTGTCCTGAGTGTGGGAAGAGCTTCTCCAGTAGCTCTATCTTGACCAGACACCAACGGAGGCAGCACTAAGGGAAGCCCTGCGAGTGCCCCGAGTGCGGGAAGAGCTTCGTGCGCTGCTCCAGCTCCATCCCCCATGGAAGGATCGGCGTTGGCTGATCCCCAGTGACCCCCGTTGGGCAGAGCCCTGGTGATCCATGGTCCTGGTGATCCGTGTTGGGAAGACACCTGGCTGGGGGGGATCCACATCTTCCTGGCTCCCTGTGGGCACCTGGATGAACGCAGGGGCAGCAACATCAATCAGGATGCAGACCAACATTGGGAATTCCTTGGGGAAGGCTGATTTGTTGACTTTCAACCCCAGAAAATTTTTTTTCATTCAGTCCTATCTTCTGGTGGCATCAAGGAATACTGGATGGTCTTGCAGGTCTTTTCCAATCTCAGGGATTCCACGATTTTGATTTCCTGTTGCCCATGGGTTTCTTCCACAGCCAAATGGTGATTGAATGGGGTATAGACTGAGATTTTGGAGACAGTGGGGTGGAAACCCCTCCAGAAAAGGTTCTTCCCTCCCACCCAAGCATGTGTATCCTCAGGTGGCACAGACAGGGAAATCCTTTTCTTTTGGCCTTGATTTGCTTTTCATTTTTCTTCATCTCTTTAATTGTCCAACACTGGGGTAAAAATAAAGACATTGAACTAAGACATGGGTGGGGTAAAGGGGGGACACAGACATGGTCGGTCAGACATAGACATCAAAAGTGACATGGGGACACGTGGACATTAAAGGGGGGCGTGGCCATTCATGGGGACAGGGGCACAGATGGAGACGTGGGGTGTGGAGTCCTCCCATTTTGAGGAGGTTGAAATCTGATCTTACTGTCCTTGTGTTATCTCCTCCCTTGACCTAAACCCTGAGACTCCTCCCCTGCAGTGCCCTATAAAACCCCACAACCCTGCCCCGGCGGGCTCTCTCAGTCTTCTGCTCCCTCCCCGGCCCTTGGGGAGATAAAAATGCATTCTTGAGCTTAACAAAAATATCTTGTCTGTTTCCCTGCTGGCGGCTGTACCTCCCTGGACAGAATGGACTCTGTTGCTGCACAATGCAACAAATGGTGGATGAATGTGAGCAACCAGTGAGGACAACAGGACCAGCACCCTGTAAGTCTCCCCCTGTGGGATCCCCATCTAAAACAGGAAGACTCAAGAGTGGCTGGAGACCAGGTTGAGTTATCTTAACAACATGGGGGTAAAAGACTTATGGGGAGGAAACCTCCCAGTAAGGGGACCGGCTTACTGGGACCGAGCAATGAGACTGACATTCACCATCGCGAGTCTTTTCATTCTTCATGGGAGGGAGTTTTTAAGAGCTACACGCAGCTGGTCTGCCAGCAAAAAGGACCATTCTGGGGGCTTAATCAGCTCTCCCACAGGTCTGCTGCAGTTTATGGACGGTAAAGCCCCAGTGGCTACTTATGGACAATTGCACGCAGAGTGTCAGCACCCTAGATCACTGATCCTCCTGATGTAAATAAAGGGCCAGGAGACTTTCTGCTCCCTTCTTAAGCCTTTATTAGAGAAGGGCCTAGAGGTGGGGGCTCAGGGTGCACGCTGCTGCCGCTGCTCCCAGTGGTTGACGCCCAGGAGGAGGATCACGCAGGCCTGTCGTCACTGGCAGGGCTGGAGTCTCTATTCTCACCGGGATCATCCAGAGACCTGATATTGGCTCAGCAGTCTAGGGGGATCCTCTTGCTCGGGTGCTGTCCAAGTCATGCTGACTCACTCGTTGGGCTGAAGCTGGCATATTTGGCCTCCTTAGGTCTTTGTTGTCCTCATAGTGTGGGGGTCTTTTGTTCTTTTTGGCGTGGTTCGTTGTCTAGGGCTGTTTCTTCCTGGGCGATGATGTGATTTTTAATATGCAGATATGCGCAAGGCCTTATGGGAAACCCAGAAGTTTGTTCTAGGGAGCAGCGGCTGGATTTCCCAATGAGTTAAGAGGGGGCAAAGGGGTACAGAGGACTAACGGTAGGAGGATAAAACATGTAAAGCAGGTGAGAACCTTTTAACAATGAACTTCTGGAGGGAAAAAGGGTAAGTCCATCAACTAGGGCTTGAACTGGGGTTGGAAAAGGAACCGGTAAATACATAAACCAAGGGGCTTGAACTGGGGTTGGAACATTAATTTTATTCTTAGCATTCCCTCCTGTGAACCCTCACGTTTTTCAGTTCCTGTGAAGCTGCCCAGATCTTTCCTTACCCTTTATTCCTAGAGCATGGCACAGAGTGAAAACTGCCAGGATGGCTCGGAGCTGCTGCCGTCTCTCCATCACCCCGTGCCCCTCTGTAGGATCATCCGTGGGTGGCAGGGAGAAGGAATTCTGCTGACCTGAGATATTCTAGAATACGTGGTTTTATTGCATGGGTCGTGGGTAAAAAGGGCCTTGCCTTCAGCCACCAGCCTCGGCTGAAGGGAAGTCCAGAGAGAGTGAGAGGAAGAGCTAGGGGGTAAAAGCTAAGAGAGAAGGGGGGGCAGGGAATAGAGCTATGAGGCATGAGCAGAAAAGGACTAAGAGAGGAGCTGCGATAGGAGAGGAAGAAGGAATATGGTCTTTCCATATCCCCCGTTCCCTGCCTGGGAAGGCAGTGGCTGCGCTGTCCCAGGCGCTCCTTCTATAAATGGTGCTTACCACGCGGTTTTTGAGATCCCCTCTTTCCCGCTGTCTTGGTTTAGATAGACAGGTATCTGCCAGGGAGGGTTGGAGTCTCCCTTGAAATGTAAGCCCCTCCTTGCTTTTCCAAGTTATTATAAATTTGCAATTAAAAGGCTGTCAGGCAAAGATTTTTGGGAATAGGTAATAGCAGTTCTTTACTAAGGATATAAAAATACAGATGTTGTAGTACAGAAGAATAAGCAAGCAAACAAACAAACAAGAAATCCTATAAAACCCTGACAGAGTCAGAAATACAACCTGACACCCCGTTGGTCAGGGTGTTGGAAGCAGTCCGGAGTAAGCCCTTGTGGAGTGGCAGATGTGGTTCTGTTGGAGTAGAGATGGTCCCGTTGAAGAAAAAGGGTCCAGTAATGTTGAGATGGGTCCGGTCTTCCTCCAGGGATCCGGTGGAAAACTGGAAACCTAGTGGGACTGTGGCTCCTTTTTATCTAGGTTAAGATGGTTTGGTAACGACTTTATAAATGGTGGAGTTGTGGAGTCCTCCTGTTCTGAGGAGGCTGAAATCTGATCTTACTCTCCTTGTGTTAAATTTTCCCTCTACCTAATCCCCAAGATTACTCCCCTGTAATACCCTATAAAACCCCACAAACCTGCCCCTATGGCTTCTTCATCCTCTCCTCCCTCCACGGCCCTGGGAAAAATAAAAATGGGTTCTTGAGCTCAACAAAACAGAGACTTGTCTCGTCTGTTTCCCTGCTGGCAGCTGTACTGCCCTGGACAGGATGAACTCTGTTGCTTCATGCTGCTACCGCGCAGCCTTCCCACAGCTGCATTAGGGGCCATGGAAACTCATGGGGTACCACTTTAAAGATGAGTGGTTCAAAAGCAAAGGATCTCTGCATCTATTTTTAAAATCATCCTCATCTCTAGGAACACAGATCTTCTCTTCCTGGCAGCAGATCTTCATTCTCATCTCTCCCTCTGTTTAAGCTTCTCATAAGATCGCAGCTACTTTACTTAGTTCACCACAAATGCCTTTGTTTATATCTGCAATCTGACCACTCTCATCTCCCCAAATACGTTTTCCACCGCTTAGAGATATTCTAGTATACTGCAGTCCAATACCATGGCGTTACAAAAGAATTTCAGCCTAAAACCAAGGCATCTTCTTATTCTCTCTCATCTAAGACGTGTCTCCTCCTTCACTGACCTTAGTGTCTCCATATTGTCTCTGTGTCTTCACTCAGTTCTTTTGTCTCACTTAAGAGAGGATTAGTGCTTTGCAAGTGTCATCTGTGCAAGGAACGAGTTAATATTCTCGCCCGGGCCTGCAGAGGTCATGATAGTTGCTGCGGGGCAGTGCCAAGCCGCCCCTGGTCTGCAGCTGCGTGATCTTTACCGTGGCTGGGGCCGCTCCCTGGGCAAGGGGTCTGGGTAAGGGCGGCTGGAGCTGTTTATTGTAGAGGATTCTTCAAAAGCCGCCCTGGGGGGTTCCCCCCCGTCCTCTGCCTGGCAGCTGCTGGAGGCCGGGCCCGGCCCTGCCAGGCCTCCTGGGGCCATGATGGGGGAGGCTTCACTGGCTGAAAGATGTTCACAGCCACGGGAGGCCCGATCCGGCCGGGACGGGGCCTTCTCTCCTCCCCTCCCCTGCCCGGTAGCCGCCAGGCCCGGCCCCACCCGGGGCTCGGTGGGTTTCCCGGGAAGGGGCCTGACCCTCGGCAGGGCCTGCCTGGCCCGGTCCCTGCGGCAAGGAGGGAGCCGGGCTCACTTGTTATCTCTTCTGAGGCCGGAAGGAAAGAGAGCTTCCCAGGATTTTTCCCAATTTTTAACGTGTGTATTCCCAGACATGTTACACCTTTGTAGTGGCTACACCAGATATCTTAGTCTCCTTGTGTTATCTCCTCCCTTTCTTAGAAAAATCACTTCTGTGCAAAAGCAGCCCAGCATGGTGGGATATTGAATTCCTAACAATAAGTGGCAATGTCGACTTTAGCCCATTGTTTGTTTGTTTGAACAGCTGGGAAGCCTATTTCTGCTTAGTGCAGCTGGATGTGTAGCTGAGGATAAATAAGGTGATAACTGAGATGGAACTTCCCATCCCTCACACTACCGTCTGTCCACAGGGCACAAAAGCAGCATCAGCACCTCCTCCAGCTCCCTCTGCCTCCAAAGAGGAGGCCAAAGAGGAGGAAGGCAGCGGTGAACTTCCTGATGTTCTGGGGGATGATGGTGAACTTCCCTCTGTACCACAAGATGATGGCAAACTTCCCTCTGTGCTGGGAGACAAGGGTGAACATCCCGCGGATTGGGACTACAACGTTGAGGCTCCCATGGTGTGGGACAAGGACAGTGGACATCTCCCAATGTGGGACGAGGATGTTGGACATCGCCTGGCATGGGATGAGAATGGCCAAGCTCCCACGGCATGGAGCAAGGATGACGGACATCTCCCGGTGTGGGATGAGGACGGAGGACATCCTGTGGCTTGGGAAGAGGAGGGTGAATGTCTCCCAGCATGGGAAGTGGAGGCTGAATGTCCGTGGCTTGGAAAGATGATGGCGAACTTGCAGCGTCTTGGGAAGAGGATGGAGAACCTCCCTCTGCTTGGGAAGAGGACACTGAACCTCCCTCTCCTGTGGGATCCTGGGCTGAATATTCTGACAGCAGCACAGGTGCCTGATGCAGCTGAGTATGTCTGCTCTGTTCCTGTGTGCCAGAGTGTAGTGGTTTAAGTGTCTTTTTTGTGGTGAGATAGGATTAGGAGAAAAGCAAAGCACGCTCAAACTTAAAGGGTGTAAAGATAGGTTTATTAACACATACTAAAAGAAGAAAATGAGAATCAAAATGAAGCCTTCAAAACACTTCTCCCTCCTCACAAACTGTTCACTTTCCCACTAACAACACAAAGGGACAAAACCTGGAACTCTTAGTCAGTTTCACCACTTTAGATAGTCTTTCATGAGTTCTTCGGGAGAGGAGCCTCTTTTAGAACACCCATGGAGACATTGCCACAAGAAAACAGTTCTCTGGTGGCTCCCATGTCTTGAATCTGCAGCTGCCTGGGGGAATTCTGCAAACCGTGAAGTCCCTCCCATTTGGCAGCTTTCCCTTTAGCTGCACTCATGGATCATATCAGCTTATTTAGGGTACTGTTTGCGGATGACTCTTCTAGTATAAAACGAAGGTTTTCTGCATCTATCTCCAAAATCATCTTCATCTCAAGGAACAAAGGTCTTCTTTTCCCTTGGGGCAGAGGGCCTCTCTTTATCTTCCTCTGTTCAAAATTCTCCATTGGATCACAGCTACATCAGTCCACAGCTATGACCAGAATTTTGTATCCCCCTAAAAGGCATTCTATAAATTACAGGGATATCTTAGTCCATTCTCCATAGCCTCACAAGAGAAGTCCAGCCCAAACTAGGCAACTCTTCAATGTCCTTCCCACCTGGGAATTTTACACTCTCTTCACTGACTTCCGTCTCATGCCGTGTCTCCACATCTCAATCACTCTGTGTTTTTCTCTCACTCAGAGAAGGATTAGTGCTTTGTACGTCCCATCTGTCAAGGAAAGAGTTACCATCGTACCCAGGCCTGTAGATGGGCGTGTGATCTCTGCCAGGCTGGGCTGCTCTGGCTGCAGGGCTGTTGGATTTCAAAGCTGCACCAATGGGAGGACTCAGGAACGGCGGCCGGGATCTCGGTAGCCAGGCTGGTGGATGCCTCCCCCCACCCCTCTGTCTCAGCAGGGGACGCCTCCCTTTGCCAGGCTGGCGGTGGGGCAGCCCTTAGGGTCGGCTGGATGTTAATGGCTGTGGCTTCCCCTTCTCCACCAGCAGCTGCTGGGCCCAAGGGCCAGGCCAGGCCAGGCTGGCTCCACCAACACAGGGGAGTGCCAGGGCCTGGCTGGCCCAGCCCGCTCCATGGAGCAGCTGCTGGGGCCTGGTTGTTACCTGCTCCTCAGGCCGGAAGGAAAAAAGGGCTCTTCACAGGATTTCTCTGATTTTTAACCCTGTGTGTTCGCAGAGGTGTGTCACCTTCCTAGTGGCTATATTAGCTGTCAATTTTTATGCCTAGTCACTAATTGGTCTTCCTATAACTTCCTCAGAAGAATCACTTCATTGCCAAACACCCACACTACACCTCCTCCCCTTTCCTGGTGCCTTTTGGCTTCCTAGTGTGGGGGAAGTTCCAAAAAGCTGGCCACGTGGTCCCGGGCTGGCATGGCTTTGTCCTGGTGGGTCGCAGGGAAGCCTCGGCACCTCAGCACCCTGGCCCCCCTTCCCAGCACTCCAGCCCAAGCTACCGCCAAGCACTCATGTGACCTTTATGCCAGTGCATTGCAGAGAAGTCTCTGCAGTGCGGCACTCTGGCCTCCCCTGCCCAGCACGGGGCAGCTGCTGAAAGCCACCGACACGGCCCCGACTTGCAGCCCCTGATACCCCAGCACAACCAAGCCGGCTCCTGACCCTCAGCAGTGCTGCACATAAACTGTGCCTAGCATTGCTGCCACCCCCATGGGGCCGGTGGGTACCGAAAGCCACCACGCTGGGCCCTGCTGGCCACCACCAGTGTGGACTAGCTCCCACTCACAGTTTATTAGATCCCCACGCAACCAAGCTAGCTCCTTACCCTTGGCTGTGCCGTACGCGAATTGTATCCAGCACCACCGTTGGCTGGGTTGGCAAGCGCTGGGAGTTACTGTGCTGGGTCCTTGCTTGCAGTCACTCGTGGGTTCCCATCCAAGGCTTCTGAGAGCCCGCACAACCAAGCCTGGCTCCGACCTTCGGCAGTGCCGCCTGCGAGCCACGCTTAGCACCACCGCTTCCACTGGGCCAGTCAGTGCTGGGAGTTACTGCGCCGGGTCCCTGCTGTCCGTCACTCACACAGACCAGCTCCCCTTTGCGTTTCCTGCCCAGGAAACCCCATATAACTCTTTGTTCATGGTCTCCGCTCAGGAAGCCCTGTTCACCTCCCTGCCCACGGTCTCCGCCTAGAAAACTCCACACACGATTCTCTCCGAGTGGCTTTCCCGCCGCTGGCACCAACCTCGTGCAACTGGGAAAACTCCGTACGTGTGGCTCCCTCAGAGCGGTGGTTCTGCCGCCACCAGTGCCAACTTCATGCAACTGGGAGAGCGCCATACACACGGCACCCTCTGAGCAACACTTTTCCCGCTGCCAGTTCCAGCTCTGTGGAACCGGATACCCTGCTATTGGGTCAGCCCAGCTGGGCTCTACTGCTTGGTGTCCTTGAGTCTGCAGTGCCAGAGCTTTGCTGCACTTAGCCCTACCGAACGCTGTTTACATGAATCTGCCTCCGCTTCTGGTGCCTGCTGTGAAAAATTCAAATCCTCAGAATGCTGCCTGGAGATCGATGATAAGAGTGAAGTCGTCAGAAATATTTCCACTGAAATCCATAAAATCGCCCACGTAGGTACTCAAGAGTGGACTCCTTTAATGGATACTAGCTGGTGGGGTGACTTCGGGGCATTTAAAGGGAAATGGTGGAAGAAGGCAGCCTTTATGGTGGTAGCTGCGTTAACGAGCTTGTTATTTTTACCCTGCCTACTCCCTTGTCTAATCCGGACAATATCATCCACAATCCAAGCGAGTACCCAAATTACAACAACAGCTACACAAACCAAGATCATGGTGTTAGAAAGTCAAAAAGAAGAGCATAAGAATGCCAGAAGAACTTATGACCAATACCAAAAATTAAGGAGATTCTATTCCCAAGAAACTAAAATTACTAATTGATGCGGGATTAATCCCGATTGTTGCCCTAACTTTGCCTGCTTTTCAGAGTTTGCATTTTGTTCTCACGCAGCTTCAAGAAAACAATGTATATTTTTAGAATTTATCTTTTTGTTTACATATTGCTCCTCTGGGAGGAGAAAGGTGACTGATGGTGGCCTTCACCAACGAGGTCAAAGAGGTGGCAACCTATGTAGCCAATCTTGGGCCTTCTGATGATTTTGTATACAAGATGGAGTCAGAAAATAAAAGATAGAACGTTCCTGCTGACCTTCCTGCTGCCTGCCTCATTCTTTCGTGTCCCAGAGTGTGACATCCGATCAAAAAGAAAGAGGGGGGATACCGTGAAAAATAAAACCCTAAAGTACGAGCTCTTAGTTAAAGTTATGATCATTAGAAGTTACTGCTCCAAGTTTACTTGTTGAATACTGTTGAATAGGTCTGATACCTTTACCCCTATCCCTCATCCCCCACTCCGTACCGGTACCCATTTTGTAACTGTATCCTTCCCGTCGGGCATTGCGTTCACCGCTCCCCGCACACCCCTAATGTCCACGACACCACCTGACATGCAAACTCCCATGGACCTTAGCACCAAGAGGAGGTGGAATGGACATCTAAAAACCCCTAGAGCCAGCGAGCCATTGCCCAGACAGGACTCCAAACTACATCAGTGAGCAGGGAAAAACAGCGGGCTTCTTGCTGGGGCTCCTTGCCTCGTCACCATGAGTGGAATAACACTCGCTCTGCATGACTACCCCGGACATAAAACGAGCAAGTGTCTTCCCAGGGACTCTCGCAAGCACGAAAGCCCCAGCCCTGCCAAGTGGCTGAGCTGAACACCTCCATCGGGAGCAGCGGCGGTGGGTGCACCGCTCAAGCCCCCAGCCAGAGCTGTTTTCAATAAAGGCTATTAAAAGGAGCGGGTCTCCTGGCCTGTTTTTAAAAGAATTTGTAAAAAATTCTTTAAAAAAGAATCTTCTAATAAATTTATCAGCACCAACCATCTTAGGAAGTTGAGATAACACCTTTCTAAACGTTCTGCAGTTGTGGCCAGTACCACAACCGACAGAGCACTGAGCAGCGCAGGCCTGGCCTGC
Organism: Chamaea fasciata; assembly: GCF_029207755.1. Lineage (NCBI taxonomy): Eukaryota > Metazoa > Chordata > Aves > Passeriformes > Sylviidae > Chamaea > Chamaea fasciata. Next base: position 1,177,525 of record NW_027094117.1, on the reverse strand, counting down.
TGGGCCTTCCTCCGCACACAGCGCCAGGAAGGTGCCCTTGGCAGCCTCCACAGTGCCACAGGCAAGCGGCACATACACTTACACAGCTCTGCCCACAGCTGACGGGGAGGGCTCATCAAAAAAAAGAAACCAAACAAACCACCAGGAAAAAAAACACTCCACTTGCAGTCAAGCACAGCTCCTCCCTGCCTCCCTCAGGACTTTCACCTGCACACACACGGCACCTGAGGCTGCAAGCAATCAGCGTTCCTCGGTCACGGCTGCAGCAAAAGCAGCTTGAGGACAGCCTTGCAGCAGCACTTTTCTCGGCCCACTGACAAAGGCCCCCTGGCAGGCAGCTGCAGGGCCCTGGCAAAGGGCAAGGCCCGGTTCCTCAGCCCACAGCGGGGAAAAGGCCTCTCAATCGGCCGCCCCTGGCACCTCAAGCCTGCTCCCAGGCTGCTTCACACACAGCATTCTTCGGGAGGACTGCGGCAAGCTGAGAGTCAGCTCTGCCTTCTCCACGCTCCATCTTCCAAAGCTGCCGGTCACAAGAAAGTTGGGCTCAGCTGCCGCGGCACAATCCCTCCTGGCCCCGGTCACAGCGCCGGCGAGGTCTTGGCGTGCCCAGGCTTTGCTGCAGCCACAAGGAAATCTCCTGCCTCGGCCTCACCTCTCCTGCTCAGCCAGACTCCCCAGCGCCCCAGCAGCAGGGAATTCTCGCATCTGGCTGCTGCCGGTGCCGGCAAACGCCGCACCTGGGACCTGCAGGGGCTGGCACTTTGCTGGATCTCAACTCCTGGCACTGCCAAATTCCCACATCGGGCAGTGCCGCTGCCAGCAAACATCAGATTTCAGGCTCCAGGTGCTGGTAACCTTTGGCTGTGTGGATTTCCCACTGAGGCGAGACAGTTTAACCAAACCTTCCTGGTTGGAGAAGAGTTGGAGAGATTCTTCACCACACACTGGCATGGGCACAAATGACCCAATCTGGCCACACAGAGAGAATTCATTACCAACTGAATCACAGCAGCACAAGGAGTACGGAAATAAATTTCTCCAATACCTTCCATGCGCCTAACGGTGATCACCAGGACCACGGATCACCAGGGCTCTGCCCAACGGGGGTCACTGGGGATCATCCAATGCCGATCTTCCCATGGGGGATGGAGCTGGAGCAGCGCACGAAGCTCTTCCCACACTCGGGGCACTCACAGGGATTCCCTTAGTGCTGCCTCCGTTGGTGTTGGGTCAAGTGACGCGTTTCTGACGAGCTCTTCCCACACTGAGGACACTCATAGGGCCCCTCCCTGGTGTGGATGTGCTGGTGCCCGATAAGGTGGGAATTGCGGTTAAAGCCCTTCCCACATTCCAAGCACCTGTAGGGCCGTTCCCTGGTGTGGATTGTTTGGTGCCGGATTGGGTTGGAGCTGAGGCTGAAGCTCTTCCCACATTCCCCACATTCATCGGGTCGCTCCCCTGTGTGGATCCTCTGGTGCTTAATGAGGTCAGAGTTACTGCTGAAGCTCTTCTCACATTCCAAGCCCTCATAGGGCCATTCCCGTTTGCCATTGTGGATTTTCTGGTGGCTGATGAGGTGGCACCTCTGTCTGAAGCCGTGGAATAGAATAAAAGAAAGAATGAAAGAAAAAAGGATCTTGAGGTGTTTGTTGAGGTTGGAGTTCTGGTTGAAGCTCTTCTTGTCATTGTAGGACACCAAAGATGAAAGACTCCAAATATTTCAGAAGGCAGAGCGTAGAAAAAAGGCGTTGTTGTCTAATGCTTACCACCTTTTATATGGTGTTTTGATACAGACTTAACATGATTGGTGAATAGGAACAACCACCTCTCTAATCCCATTGGTTAAACTAGAGAAACAGCAAAACACCACCTGGAGAAAGATTGTTTCGAGAAAGGATAGTTGTTTGCCGAGATTGTTTTGAGAAGAAGTTTTCTTGAGAAATTTTTCCTTGGGAAAATGTGAGCAGCTGCTAGAAGGCTAAAATCTCTCAGACCCAGAAATATCAGGCCCACATCTCACCCTTTTCTGTAAAAAAAACCAAAAAAACCCCAAAAAACCAAACAAAAAACCCAACAAAAAAATCCAAAACCAAAACCAAAACAAACAAAAAAAACCCAAAAAACAAACAAAACAAAACAAAACAAAACAAAAAAAAAAAAAAAAAGAAGGAAAAGCAACACTTGCTCCCCTCTCCGCAGAGCCCGCGCAGAAAGCAGAAGAAGTGCAGCCCAGGAGGTTTCTTCAGGAAACCATCAAACAGAACCTCAATCAGGTACTGACTTTGTGTGGTCAGAGAGATTTTTAGCACAAGCCGCCAAGGTAGAACCCAAGAAGAGCAAAATGTTCATTGTCTGCTTTTGGAGGGACCATCCGAGTGGTCACCCACATCTTCTGCATCTGGGTCATCACTTGAAGGTTCCTCCACTTGCTGCACCCACAGGCGTTCTTGTAGCTGGGTCCCACACAGCCTGTTTTGTCACCCCAATCAGACTTTCTCTCCCAAACTTTACCAGGAAGAAAGCACAGAGAGAGAACAGAAACAATTCTTGTTGGTGAGAAAAGCTGCACTGGGAAATGAGATGCAGCTCCCAACAAACACGTCTCACCTCCAAGCAGGTGAGCCAGAGGAGAAAGAGCAAATCAAGGGCAGGATAAAGCAAACCTGCTGCACAAAGGAGAGAAAAGTCTTCAGCAAATTACATTTGAAAGCCCACAGAATGTAAAATGCCACATATGACAGTTGCCATTGACACGACTCTGAGTTGCTGGTGGAATTAATACCACCAGGAAAAGCATAAAATACCCTAAAAAAGGCAGTCAGAGGAAGTTATTAAAAATTATTAAGTGACATTTGTCTCCAGTAGAGACACGAAAGAATGAGGAAGGCAGCAAGAAGGTCAGCAGGAAAGTTCCGTATTTAATTTTCTGACTCCATCTTATATACAATTCTCTCAGAAGGCACGAGATTGGCTACATAGGTTGCCACCTTTTTGACCTCGTTGGTGAAGGCCACCATCAGTCACCTTTCTCCTCTCAGAAGAGAAATATGTTAAAAAAATGATAAATTCTAAAAATACACATTGTTTTCTTGAAGCTGCGTGAGAACAAAATACAAACTCTGAAAAGCAGGCAAAGTTGGGGCAACAGACATTTCTTTGTACCAGCCAGATTTCATAAACTTCATCTGACTCCTTAAAAAACAATCTAGCATAAATCTCGGAATTCTTAAAAAGTTCAGTACAAAGAGGCATAAGCTACTGGCAAATGAAAATCAGCTTCTATTTTACAAAAGCAGAGATGGGGAGACATGGGTGTTGCACATCAGCCACCTTAATTGTATTGGGAAAAAGCAAATACATGACTGAAGACAGAAGCAACTACAGCAAAAGTTGCTTTTAAATGCTGGACAGAAAGCTGCAAAGAGAAGCACCAGGTATGACACTCTCATGAAAATCTCACCAACTACACACTTGTTTCTTCTTCTTGCTTTGGCACACTCAGGAACTCCTTTTAACCTTCCCAAAGGAGAGTAGCATTTCAAAATATCACCACCACCCTGCAAAAAGAAAACTGACCCAACTCAAACCAAATCCTTTCCCCAAACCATTCCCCCAGACTCGTGCTACAGATTAGCTGTTAGAATTCAGTATGATTTGCTGCTGTGATTCCCAGTGGTCCCAGGCCTGCCACGCCTGCAGCCCCTTCGGTATTCACGTTTGGGTCGGGCGGCGACACAGCCCTCCTGGGGCAGGGCTGGGTTAGGGTTATGGTTTAGGGTTAGGGTCTAACCGCAAGTCGACAGAGATCACGCCCACCCGGACTCCCGCCGACTGCGCAGGGACGGCGGGGTTCCCGACAAACCGCAGCGAGGATTGGCAGGCCCCAGGGTCAGCATGGAAACAGGGACAGACCCCTCCCCGATCGGCACGGGGAAACGCTCTGCGGGGGAAGAGGGAAGAGCCCGGAATCTCCGCAGTTCGGACAAACTGCAGAAATCGTCGTCTGTGGTTCCAGCTCCGCCACCGATGTCTTTCCATTCCCCCTCCCACCATGGAAAAAGCATGGAGAATGGATTGCATCCCATAGCCTCTCACTCCCCCAGTGCAGAGTGGAGCAGCACCTGCGGAGCAGGGTGGGGAAGAGTCCCAAAGGTCCCGAGGCCCTCCCATTCCCGCTGGCCACCTGGGACCCCGTCATGGGAGTCAAATCCCCCATCCACGGCTTGGCCCCAGAATGGGAAACACGGGCCTAGTGCAGAGCGCCGGGCTGGGCGCGAGGGAAGACGCCCAAAGCGCAGACAGGTTCAGAGTCCATCCCAGCCTCTATTGTTTCAGTGTCCACAAGAACACAGCCCAAATCAGTCTCTGCCCCTCCCTCAGAGCAGAGACCTCTTCTTTGGTCAAAATTTTGGAATTAGAGGTGTCCCTGTAATTTTGGAGCAGGGTGATGAATTTTGTCCAGGAAACAAGCAAACTTGCTGCTTCTATAATTCCAGAGTACAGAGACTCGGACAGGCTGTCCCCTACTGACTGCCGTAACTCTTTTGATATCGCTTTTTCAGCACTAGAGAAAAACCCACGTTCTTTTCTCCAGAGACACAACGCCTTAAAATGGTCTCTGGAAATGTCCACTGCTTGACACTGTAAAGCATCTTCCCACGTTTCCAGTCTCAAGTCATCCGCTGGAGCTAATGTAGGAACGATCGTTTTGCTGCTCACTGGGGGATGTGTCCTGGCGATTAAAATTCTCCTCCTCAACGGAAAGAGGAAGGCAAGCAGGCAAAAGTCCGCGCGGCTGGGACTACTGAAACCTTCTTTTTAGGACTGGGGTTAAGTACAGTAACTTGTCCCGCAGCTGCAGTCCAGTTGGGGTCACCAGATGTCACTGTGTGACACGAAACACTCCAAATAATTCAGAAGGCAAAAGGTATAGAAAAGAAATCTCTTTATTGTCCAATTCTTACTACCTTTTATAAGGTGCTCCGATACAGACTTCACATGGTTGGTGAATAGGAATGACACCTCTTTAATCCCATTGGTTAAACTAGGGAAACAGAAAACACCACCCGGACAAAGATTGTTTTGAGAAAGGATAGTCGTTTACCAAAACGGTTTTGAGAAAAGCTTTCCTGAGGAACTTTTCCTTGGGAAAATGTTAGCAGCAGCTATGCGGGCTACAATTCTCTCGGGCCCACAGTTCGCTCGCTGATTTTTTGAGGGCATTCCATGTTTTCTGTTCAAGAGGCCACAGATCTATCCAAACAGGCTGATCAGTTTTCCATGGTAACTTAATAACGATAACTTAATATAATGATAACCTAATAATGATAACTTAATAAGTCATTAATGATAACCTAATAAGGATAACTTAATAATGAGTGGCAGGCATCGCTGTGGTTTCCATCAAGAATCCATTTGCATCTTTATTCCCCACTGGGACAACACATCTCTCCCCCATACTGTGACGAACCTCCCCACATAGGGCCGGATTTCTGCTGTCTTTCCTTCGGGACCCGTGACAGTAATCATGGATTCACTTTGCTCACACTTTGCAGCTCCTCCAAACCCTGTGAGAAGACACTCGGGCGGCCCCAGATTCCAATCGCTCGGCCAATGTTTAAGAGAAATCACAGTGACACATGCCCCTTGGTCCATCCCGCCTGTAATCTTAACTTTTTTACCACACTGCATATGTGTCAGACTGCACTCCAGCTCTTGCCATTCCTTGGTGATATATAATTCCCAAGGGATCTTACAGGTCAGGTTAAAGCTCTCAGAAGGTATTTTTCGGTATCCAGCTTGCTTATTTCTATTTATTGGCAGTGCAATAGCAATAGCTATTGGTGTTTTTGGTTGAACTACCACTGAAGTCTTGCGAGCAAGAGCTAAAACCCTCAGCTCTTCATTACAATTTGCTGAAACGACAGTTGGAAGAACTGAAAGTCCAAGAGTTCTATTATTGTGCTTACCTACAATTAGAAAGTCTTGTCTTTGCTTTGAAATACCAGTAATTCCTACAGGAAGGCATTCATGGGAATAGTTTTTAAAAGAATATATTAATTTGGACGTTGCCAGTTCACACCGTGTCCCTGGGGGTAATAAATCGGGGTGTTTTGGGAGACAGCCGGCGGTTTCACAAACTGCACCTGGCTCGGGTTTTCCCCAGGTATCCTCAGGTTGTTCAGGTGTTCCTGTCATTGAGCTGCTGTTACTTGTTTCACCACACAACGGCGCTCTGCGCTGTTTTCTGCACAGCATCAGGGTGTCCTCGATGGCTTCTTGTCGCCGCTTGGCCACCGAGCGGCCACTGGGGCCACCAGGGCTACCAGAGCCACTGGAGCCACAAGGGCCACTGGGGCTACCAGGACTAACAGGGCTACCAGAGTCACCAGTGCCACTGTGGCTACCAGAGCCACCAGGGCTACCAGAGCTAATGGGGCCACCAGAGCCACCAGGGACACTTGAGAGGAGGTCGTCGATGTCCCGAAGTGTTCCCCGCAGGTGACGCTTGGTCAGTTGGGCGGTGTCCTTCCACAGCTGCTCTAACTCGGCCACCGCAGCCACCAAGTCCTTGGGGACATCAGGGGACGCCTCCTCTGCCTCCTTGAGGGCGGCCTCGATGAACAAGAACAGGCCGTGCGTCTCCCGGGGGCGCGCCCTGGCTTTCCTACACACGCTCACCAAACGCAACAGCAGCCTCTGGGCCTTCTTCACCCACTGCTCCCTCTCGGTGGCCTCCCCCGCCTGCCTGGTGGCCTCCATGGCCTTCAAAATCCGGGCCTCCTGAGCGGCCAGCACCAAGGGCTGGGTCACCACCTTCTGATAGACCACGGCCATCAGGCTTTGCCCAGTTATCCCCTTGTTGGCGGTCTTGTCCCACAGGTCCCCAGCCAGGTCGGTGGCCGTGTCCTCACCCTCCAAGGCCTTGAGGAGCTCCAAGACCTTGTCATGCAGCCAGGCCCAGCTCTCACTGAGCGCCTTCACCCGCTCCCACCAGGGTTCGACCGCGGCTCTCACATCGTCCCAGGGGGCCCCCGGGGTGGTCCTGAGGGCGACCAGGGCCCGGCGCAGGGAGGTGACACCGCGCTGGTTCAGGTATGTGAAATGACCACAGCCCACAGTGTCCCGCAGCTCCCGGCTGAATTTCCTCAGGGCTGCCTGCAGGGACTCTGGGCACAGGAGCGGCTGCAGGCGCCTGTGTGGCGTGGTCACGGTGGCAGCCAGATTGCCCGGGGTGGCCACCACATCCACCTGCTCCTTCAGCACCTGGGGAGGGGACAGGGGACGTGGTGGGGACTTCAAGGCACTTGTGGCCTCCTGCGGTCTCCTTTGTCCCATCCCTGGAGAGCTCAGCTGTCCCGTGTCCCTCTGTCACCCTCTTGTCCCCTCCGCCACCCCCCTGCCACTGCCTGCTATTGCTCCTGCCACCCTCCTCATCCCCTCTGCCACCCCGTGCCACGCCCTACTGTCCCCCCACCCGTCACCCTCATTCCCCTCCACCGCCCTGTCACCTCCCCACTTCCTCCCATGCCTTCCTGTCCCCTTTGCGACCCCGTGTCCTTTCCTACCACCTCACCTGTCCCCTCTGTACTCCCACTGTCCCCTCTGCCCCCTATCGCCACCCCCCGTGTCCTCTCTGTCCTCTCCTGCCACCCCCCGTGTCTCCCCTCGCCGCCCTCTGTGTCCCCTCTGTGCCCCCACATGTCCCCCCCGTCCCCTCCCACGCCGGGATTGTCGCACCTCACCACCCTCCAGGACCGCTGGTGACACTCCGGGGAGACTCTGGGCACAGTCTGGGGACTCTCCAGGACAATCCGAGGGGACACCAGGGCCAACAGGGCTACCAGAGCCACCAGAGGGACTTGAGAGGAGGTCGTCGATGTCCTGAAGTGTCCTCAGCAGGTAACCCCTGGTCAGGTGGGAGCTGGCCTTCCACAGATCCTCAAACTCAGCCACCGCAGCCACCAAGGCCACGGGGACATCGAGGGACGCGTCCTTTGTCCCCATCAGGGCGACCTTGATGTTCCAGAGCTGGAAGTGCAGCTGCCAGGGGAGGAACCTGGCTTTCGTACACGTGGTCACCAAACGCAACGCCAGCCTTCGGGCCTCCTTCACCCACTGTTCCCTCTCGGTGGCCTTCCCCGCCTGCCTGGTGGCCTCTTCTGTGGCCTCCAAGTCCATAAAAATCCGGGTGTGCTGCACGGCCGCTGCCAAGGGCAGGGTCATGGCCATCTGAAAGGCCAAGGCCACCAGGCTGCTCCCAGTTATCCCCTCGTTGGCCGTCTTGTCCCAAAGGTCCCCAGCCGGGTCGGTGGCCGTGTCCTCGCCCTCCAAGGTGCTGACGAGCTCCAAGGCCTTGCTAGCCAGCCAGGCCCAGCTCTCACTGAGCGCCTTCACCCGCTCCCACCAGGGTTTGACCGCGGCTCTCACATCGTCCCAGGTGGCCCCCGGGGTGGTCCCGAGGGCGACCAGGGCCTGGCTCAGGGGGGTGACACCGTGCTCGCTCAGGGAGGTGACATCGCCGTGGCCCAGGGTGTCCCGGAGCTCTTGGCTGAATTTCCTCAGGGCTGCCTGCAGGGACTCTGGGGACACGTCCCTGCGTGGCGTGGCCGTGGTGGCAGCCAGAACGCCCAGGGTGGCCACCACATCCACGGGATTGCCCAGCACCTGGGGAGGGGACAGGGGAGGTGGCACTGACCTCGTGGCACTTGTGGCCTCCTGGGGTGGCCCCTGTGCCCTCCTGGGGTCTCCTTTGTTCCCTCCCTGGAGAGCTCAGCTGTCCCCTCTGCCCCTTTGTCACCTCCTTGTCCCCTCTGCCACCCTCCTGCCACCCCTTGCTGCTCCCCCCGTCCCCTCCTGCCGCCCCCGCGTTCCCTCCTGCCACACCCCATCCCCTCCTGCCACACCCCGTCCCCTCCTGCCACCGCCCATGTCCCTCCTGTCCCCTCCTGCCAACCCCCCGTGTCACCTCTGTCCCCTCCTGCCACCCCCATCTCCCCCCCGTCCCCTCCTCCACCGCCCGTGTCCTCCCCGTCCCCCTCCCCCCCCGTCCCACGCCAGGATTGTCGCACCTCGTCGCTCTCCATGACCGCTGGGGACACTGCGGGGACACTCCGGGGACAGTCTGGGCACAGTCTGGGGACACTCCGGGACAATCCGAGGGGTGAACAGCACCGGCCGGCCGCCGACAGGCCCGGACACTCGGACCGCGGCCGCGACAAGATGGCGCCGCCGGCGAAGGGGCGGGGCGGCGCACGGAGCGCGGTGACGTCACTGCCCTGGCCCCGCCCCCACCCACGGGGCCACCGCGAGATCCCCAAAATGCCGCCCGGAGTGTCCCCAGTGTCCCGCTGAGTGTCCCCAGCAAGCCCCAAGTGCCCCCCGATGTCCTGTTGGGGACACTGGGGACACACTGGGGTCCTGCTGGGGACACTGCGAGGACATCCCGCGCCTCCATTCATTGCCCGCCAGGCCACGCCCCCTTCTCCCGCGCTCCTGTTGCCGCGCCCTTCCCAATCCCCGCCCCCCCGCTCCCCTCTGGAGCGCCCCACGCCAGCGTCACCATCCCAGTGCCACCACCCCATAGTCACCATCCCAGTGTCACCATCCCAGCGTCACCATCCCAGTGCCACCACCCCATAGTCACCATCCCAGTGTCACCATCCCAGTGCCACCACCCCATAGTCACCATCCCAGTGCCACCATCCCATAGTCACCATCCCAATGTCACCATCCCAGTGTCACCATCCCAGCGTCACCATCCCAGTGCCGCCATCCCAGTGCCACCACCCCATAGTCACCATCCCAGTGTCACCATCCCATAGTCACCATCCCAGTGCCACCATCCCAGTGTCACCATCCCAGTGCCACCACCCCATAGTCACCATCCCAGTGCCACCACCCCATAGTCACCACCCCGCTGTCACCATCCCAGTGCCACCACCCCATAGTCACCATCCCAGTGTCACTATCCCAGTGCCATCACCCCATTGTCCCCACACCAGTGTCACCATCCCAGTGCCACCATCCCATTGTCCCCACGCCAGTGTCACCATCCCAGTGCCACCATCCCATTGTCCCCACACCAGTGTCACCATCCCAGTGTCCCCAGTGCCACCACCCCATTGTCCCCATGCCAGTGTCACCATCCCAGTGCCACCACCCCATTGTCCCCACACCAGTGTCACTGACCCAGTGTCCCCAGTGCCATCCCAGTGTCCTCAGTCCTGTCCCAGTGCTCCCAGACCCCTCCCAGGGTCCCCCACCCTGTCCCAGTGTCCCAGTTGTGTCCCAGTGTCCCCAGTCCCCTCCCAGTGTCCTCAGTCTCTTCCTGATCTCCCCATCCCAGTGCCCCCAGTCCTGTCCCAGTATCCCCATCCCAGAGTCACCAGTCCCATCCCGGTGTCCCCAGCTCCATCCCAGTTTCCCTGTCCCAGTGCCGCCAGGGCTGTCCCCATGTTCCCAGTTCCATCCCAGTGTCCTCAGTCCTGTCCCAGTGCCACCACACCAGTGTCCCCAGGACTGCCTCGGTGTCACCACCCCAGTGCTCCCAGTCCCATCCCAGTGTCCCTAGTCCCATCCCAGTGTTCCCTCCCAGTGTCACCAGTCCCGTCCCAGTTTCACCAACACAGTGCCACCAGTCTTGTCCCAGTGTCCCTTTCCCAGTGTCCCCAGTTGTGTCCCAGTGTCACCAGTTCCATCCTGGTGTCCCCAGTTCCGTCACAGTTTCCCTGTTCCAGTGCTACCAGCCCAGTGTCCCCAGGGCTGCCTTGATGTCACCACCCCAGTGTCACCAGTTTCACCTCAGTGTCCCCAGTTTCATCCCAGTGTCACCAGTCCTGTCCCAGTGTCCCCAGTTCTGTCCCACTGTCACCAACCCAGTGCCACCAGCGCAGTGTCACCAACCCAGTTCCACCCCAGTGTTCCCAGTCCCATCCCAGTGTCCCCAGTCCCTTCCTGATGTCCCCATCCCAGTGTCCCCTTCCAGTGCCCCCAATCCTGTCCCAGTATCTCTGTCCCAGTGTCACCACTCCCATCCCAGTGTCCCCAGTCCCATCCCAGTTTCACCAATACAATGCCACCACTCCTGTCCCTGTATCCCTGTCCCAGTGTCCCCAGTTGTGTCCCAGTGCCACCAGCCCCATCCCAGTGTAACCAGCCGTGTCCCCAGTTCTGTCCCACTGTCACCACCCAAGCGCCACCAGCCCCGTGTCACCAACCCAGTTCCAGCCCAGTGTCCTTAGCCCTGTCCCAGCGCCACCAGCCCGGTGCTCCCAGTGCCAGCCCAGTGCCACTGCCCCATCGTCCCCATACCAGTGTCCCCACCCCATTGTCTTGAGACTTCATAACCCGGAGCTGTAATTGGATAATCGACCCCAGTATGGAAACGGACCAAAACGTACAAAGGTGTGAAACTCATGACCGGGGCCCACCCTGGGTCGATCCCGGGTCCATTCTCGGTCTATTTTGGGCCCACCCAGGGACCCTTTTGGGTCCATTTCGCTCCATCCTGGGCCAATTTTGGGTTCATCATGCATCCGTTCTCAGTCCATTTTGGGTCCATCCTGGGTCCACTCTGGGTCCATTTTAGTCCCTTTTTGGGTCCGATTTGGGTCCATCCTGGGTCCATTTTGGTCCACCTTGGGACCATTTTGGGTCCATTCTGGGTCCAGTTTGGGTCCAGTTTGGTCCAACGTGCAATGATTTTGGTCAGATTTTGGTCCATCTTGGGTCCATCTTAGTCCAATTTGGGTCCATCCTGGCTCCATCTTGGGTCAATCCTTTGTCCATTTTCGGTCCATTTTCGGTCCATCCTGGGTCCATTTTGGTCCATCTTGGGACAATTTTGGGTTCATCCTGGGTACATCCTGAGTCTATTTTGGATCCGTTTTGGGTCCAATTTGGGTCCATCTTGGTTCCATTTTGGGTCCATTTTGATCCATTTTGGACCCATCCTGGGTCCATTTGGGTTCATCTTGGGACAATTTTGGGTCGATCCTGGTAACATCTTGGGCCTGTCCTGGGTCCATTTCGGGGCCATCCTGGGTCCATTTTGAGACCATCCCGGGCCCATTTTGGGTCCATTTTGGTCCATCCTGGGTGCATTTTGGTCCATCTTGAGGCCATTTTGGGTCCATCTTCGGACAATTTTGGGTCCATTTAGGTCCATTTTGGGTCCATTGGGGTTCATTTTGGGTCCCTGTGGGTCCATTTGGGTCCATCCTGGGCCCATCCTGGGCCCATATTATCTTTGGTCAATCCTGAGTCCATTTTGGGTCCATTCTGGGTGCATTTTTGGTCCAGATTTGGTCCATTTGGGCTCAATCCTGGTGTAATTTTGGGGGCATATTGGTCCCATTTGAAGCCATTTTGCATCTTTTTTGGTCCATCTTGAGACAATTTTTGGTCCATCCTAAGCCCATCCTAAGTCTGCTTGAGGTCCATTTTGTGTCCACCCTGGGTCCATCTTGGATCCATCCTGAGTCAATCCTGGACCCATCTTAAATCCGTTTTATGTCCATGCTGGGTCCGTTTCGGGTCCATTTGACCCCTCCTGGGTCAATTTTGGATCCAATTTGGTCCTTTCTGGGTCCATTTTGGGTCCCTCTAGGGACAATTTTAGGTCCATCCTGGGTTCATTCTGGGCCCATACTGTGTCCATTTTGTGTTCATCTGGGGAAAATTTTCCGTCCATCTTGGGTCCATATTGGGTCCATGCTGAGTCCACTTTATGTCCATCCTGGGTCCATCCTTGGTCCATTTTGGATCCATTTTAGTTCCAATTTCGGTCCATTTCGGTACATTTTGGGCCTATCCTGGGTCCATTTTGGGTAAACCCTGAGTCTATTTTAGGTCCATTTCGGGCCCACCTCAAGCCCATTTTGGGTCCATCTTTGGTCCATTTTGGATCCATCCTGGGTCTGTCCTGAGTCCATTTTGGATCCATTTTGGGTCCATTTTGGGTCCATTTTAGGTCTGTTTGGGTTCATCCGGGATGCATCCTGGATCCATCCTGAGTCCATTTTGGGCCCATCTGGGGTCCATCTTGGGTCCTTCCTGGCTCCATTTTGGGTCCATCCCGGGTCCATTCTGGGTCCATCCCGGGTCCATGTTGGGTCAATCATGGGTCCATCTTTGGTCCATCCTTGGTCCATCTTTGGTCCATCCTTGGTCCATCCTGGGTCCATTTGGGGTCAATCCTGGATCCATCAAGGGTGCATTTTGGGTCCACTTTGGGTCCATTTTTGGTCCATTCTGAGTCCACTTTGTGTAAATCCTTCTTCCATTTTAGATTTATTCTGGCTCCATTTCGGGTCCATTTTAGGTCTGTTTGGGTTCATCCTGGGTCCATCCTGAGTCCATTCTGGGTCCATTCTGGGTCCATCTTGGGTCCACTTTGCATCTATCCTGGGTCCATTTTGGGTCCAGCCTGGGTCCATACTGCGTAAATGCTGAGTCCATTTTAGATTTATTCTGAGTCCATTGTTGGTCCATTTTGGGTCCATCCTGGGTCCATTTTGGATCCAATTTATGTCCATCCTGGGTCCATTTTGCATCCATTTTGGGTCTATCTTTCTTCCATTTTGGATCCATCTTTCTTCCATTTTGGATCCATTTTGGGTCCATTTTGGGTCCATTTTAGGTCTGTTTGGGTTCTTCCTGGGTCCATCCTAAATCCATTTTGGGTCCACTTTGGGTCCCTTTTGGGTCCATCTATGGTCCATCTATGGTCCATTTTGGGTCCATCCAAGGCCAATTTAGGTTCATCTTGGGTCCATTTTGGCATGTACTAGGTTCGTCTTGGATTAATTTTTGGTCCATCCTGTGTCCATTTTAGGTCCTTCCTGGGTCCATCCTTCTTCCATTTTAGATCCATTTTGGTCCATTTTGGGTCCCTTTTAGGTTCGTTTGAGTTCGTCCTTGGTCCATCCTGAGTTCATTCTGGGTCCACCCTGGGTCCTTCCTGGGTCGATTTTGTGTTTATCTGGGGAAAATTTTGGGTCCATCCTGGGTCCATTTTCATCCATCCAGTGTCCATTTTGGATCATTTTGTGTCCATTTTTTGTTTATTTTGGGTCCATCCTGAGTCCATTTTGGGTCCATCCAGGGTCTATCCTTGGTCCATTTTGATTACATTTTGGTTCTGGTTTTGGTCCATACTGAGTCCATTTTGGGTCCATCCTTGGTCCATTTTTTGTCCATTTGGGTCCACCCTGGGTCCATTTATGTCCATTTTTGGTCCATTTGGGTCCATCCTGGCTCCATGCTGAGTCCATCTTGGATCCATTCTGGGTGCACTTTGAGTCCATTTTGGTCCATTTTGAGTCCATCCTGGGTCCAACTGAGGTCCATCCGGAGTCCATTTTGGATGTGTCCTAGGTCAGTCATGGGTCCATTTTGGGTTCATCTTGGGTACATTTTGGTCCGTTTTGCCTCCATTTGGGTCCATCCTGGGTCCACTCTGGGGCCTATTTTGGTCCATCCTCGGTCCATTGTGGGTCCAGTTTAGGTCCATACTGAGTCCATTTTGTGTCCATTTTGAGTCCATCCTGGGTCCACTTTGGGTCCATTGTGGGGCCTCCTCCTCTTGCTGTCCCCTCCTGGTGGCCAGCCCTGCTTGCCTGGTGGCCCCCATGGGCTCCTCCCTGACCACGGTGGGCACCACTACCACGGGAAATAGCGTGTGGCCACCGCTGAGGCCAGGGCCACCAGCAGCTTCCAGGCCGAAGCCACCAGGCTGTCCCCAGCTGTCCCCCGGCCGGAGATCTCATCCCGCAGGTCCGTGGCCTGGGCGGTGGCCTCGGCGATGACCTTGACCCAGCCTTGTCCTCCAGGGCGTGGCGGAGCAACCTGGCCTGTACAGGCAGCACGAACCAGCTCATCTCAAACACCTCCACCGACTCCCACCAGGCTCTGGCCGCGGCTCTCACATCAGCCCAGGTGACCCGCGGGGTGGCCCCAAGGGTGACCAGGGGCTAGCCCAGGGGGGTGACACCGCGCTGGTGCAGGGAGGTGACATTGCAGTGGCCTTCACCCCATGCCAGATTCGTTGCACTTCCTGGGGCTCCATGGCCACTGGGGACACTCTGGGGACACTCCATGGGGCCAACAGGACCCGGTGACAGTTGTGGAGACATGGCGCGGCCGGCAGGAAAAAGGAAGAGGTGACATCATCACCCCGGCCCTGCCCCCCATCTGCAGGGCCACCGTGAGGTCCCCAATGTCACCCTGAGTGTCCCCAATGTCCCCGAGCAAGGTCAGGGTGACCAATAATCAACACCTAAATTTCTCAGGGACGAAAGGCTTAAAAGTGTCCCCAGACAAATTACAATTTGTGGAATCGGAAGTCACCTATCTAGGCCACGTGATTGGAGAAGGATATAAGAAGTTAAGCCCTGAAAGAATCTCAGGCATCTTATCTATACCCGCACCCAAAACCAAAAGAGATACAAGAAAACTCTTAGGCCTATTTGGGTATTGCAAACTGTGGCTGGATCGGTACACCCAAAGTGTCACATTTCTCTCTGATAAATTAGTGGACCCTGAACCTGTCAGATTGTTGTGGGTTTGTAAAGAACATGTTATTCTGTTCCATCTGGGTGGAGCAGAATTGCTTATCTTTGCCCACATGGGTCAGTGTCGCTTATCAGATGGTGGAGTGCTACTTATCTCTCTTCGTTGTTCCACTACTCCCATGGGAATATCTTCTGCTAATGGACCATTAGGAGCTCATCAATGACATGACACATTACAGTGCACTATTGTAAGCTGCTCCACACAGGGAGGAGGAGCCAAACCATCTTAACCTAGATAAAAAGGAGCCACAGTCACACTAGGTATCCAGTTTTCCACCGGATCCCTGGAGGAAGACCGGACCCATCTCACCATTACTGGACCCTTTTTCTTCAACGGGACCATCTCTACTCCAACAGAACCACATCTGCCACTCCACGAGGGTTTACTCTGGACTGCTTCCAACACCCTGACCAACAGGGCGTCAGGTTGTATTTCTGACTCTGTCAGGGTTTTATAGGATTTCTTGTTTGTTTGTTTGCTTGCTTATTCTTCTGTACTACAACATCTGTATTTTTATATCCCTAGTAAAGAACTGCTATTACCGATTCCCAAAAATCTTTGCCTGACAGCCTTTTGATTGCAAATTTAGGATAATTTGGAAAAGGGGGGAGGGGCTTACATTTCAAGGGAGACTCCAACCCTCCCTGGCAGATACCTGTCTATCTAAACCAAGACAGAGATGGACAGCTAAAGATGAAGAACAGCTAAAAGATCTAAAAGATAAGCCATCCTCAGCACCTGTCCTGAGTCTACCTGACCTTAAGAAGGGGTTTGACTTGTTTATAAACACAGAAAGGGGATTTGCATATGGGGTGTTAACCCAGAAAACCAATAGCCTGCCTTTCAAAGCTATTAGATCCAGTAGCTAGAGGATGGCCAACCTGTCTCCAAGCAATTGCTGCTGCAGCCACCCGAATAGAAGAGGCCCAGAAATTAACTCTGCGGAGGAGAGTTAAGGTCCATACACTGCACAATCTTTAAACGGTCCTAGGCCAAAGAGCCCAGCAGTGGCTGACAGATTCTAGAATATTAAAGCATGAAATCATCTTAATGAATACCAGTTCTTAATGACCTAGAACCGGTCACCTCTAAAAGTCGAAGTCCAGCACAGTTTGTCTCTGAAGAACCCTTACCCGAGTTGGAACATGATTGTCTAGAACTTGTAAATTTACGAACTAAAGTAGGAGAAGACCTAGAGGACGTTGCTCTGCCTTACGGAAAAATATTATTCATTGATGGGTCCTCGAGAGTAGTGGAAGGGAAAAGAACTTCAGGATATGCCGTAATGGGGTAACAGAGGGAGAAAACATGGAAATTGCGTTCCAGCTGGTCAGGATATGCCGTAATGGGGTAACAGAGGGAGAAAACATGGAAATTGCGTTCCAACTGGTCAGGATATGCCGTAATGGGGTAACAGAGGGAGAAAACATGGAAATTGCGTTCCAACTGGTCTGCCCAGTGCTGCGAGGTTTATGCATTGAAAAGGGGATTAGATCTACTAGAAGGAGATCAAGGGACTATCTATACTGACTCACATTACACGTTTAGGATTGTCCACACCTTTGGAAAAAAAATTGGGAAGAGCGTGGATACATAGATTCAAAGGGAAAGAACGTGGTGCGTGAGGAATTAATAAAATCAGTATTAGAATCCCTGCCTAAAGCAGCGGAAATAGCAGTAGTGCCTATAAGAGGACATCAGAGAGGAGATACCTTTGAAGGGAGAGGAAATCAAATGGCAGATCGGATAGCTAAAGAAGCAGCTTTAGATTCGTGGGAATCCAGCACAGTTCAGGGGAGCCAGTGAAGATCCTCAAGCTAGATGGAACACCAGATGAAAAAAAGGAAAGAGAAGAGCCGATATTTAGTGAGAAAGAATTAAAAGCAATAAAGGAATTAGGACTGCATCAAGCGAAGCAAGGGCAGTGGTTGACACCTGATGGGCGCAAGTTTTTAAATAGGGCTCTACCCTGAAAAACGCTAACAGAAATACACGGATTAACCCATTGGGGAATCCAAGGACTACGCGACAACTCTTTAAGGGAAAATCTGTGTATTGGGGCGCATAATTTGGCAAAAGCAGTAACTAGAGGGTGCATAATCTGTCAAAAGGTCGACCAAAAAGTAATGAGAAAGACCGCACCAGGGGGAAGGGAGCAAGCCCTGAGACCATTCCAAAATGTCCAAATAGATTTCACCGAGATGCCCCCTGTGCAAGGATACAAACATTTGCTACTAACAGTCCAGCACCTCACCCACTGGGTAGAAGCCTTCCCAACCAAAAAAGAAACAGCAGAAGTGGTCGCGAAAATAATTTTAGAACATACCATTCCCCAGTACGGGCTAGTCAATAACATGGACTCAGACAGAGGACCACACTTTGTTGCCCAAGCTTTACACGAAGTAATTGAGGCCCTGGGGATGAAATGGAGGCTACACACCCCATGGCATCCCCAGAGCTCTGGAAGGGTGGGGAGGGTGAAAAAAACCCTCAAAAATGTGCTGATCAAATTAACTGCTGAAGCTCAAATGAACTGGCTCAGGTGTTTACCCCTTGCCTGTCTACAAATCAGAACAAGAACTTGCTCAGGCATAGGGGTGTCCCCCTGCGAGATGATGTTTGGGCTCCCTTTCCTAATAACCCCAACCAGCACAGGAGATTATCTAGAAGGGGAAACAACAACCTGAAAATACTCAGAAACCATTGGGAAAACACTGGAGAGTCTTAGGAAAAAAGGATATTTTCCCTAGACCTCCCCCCTTGACACCGACCTGCACCAGATTATCCCTGGGGATTGGGTACTGCTCAAATCATGGAATAACACCCCGTTAACCCCCAGATTTGAAGGTCCCTTCCAGGTGTTACTCACCACACACACCGCGGTGCGAACGCAAGAAAGAGGCTGGACCCACATTACCTGAGTCAAAGGACCAGTGCTACTCCCCGACGATGGGCTAGACCCGGCAGTGTCACCCAGAAATCCTCCCGAGTGGGTTGCAATTCAAGGTTCAGGAGATCTCAAAGAGATCTTTAAGAGAAAACCAAAGGTCGGCCAGAGATCACCACAGACCGGCAAACCGGTTATGGAAAACGTTAAAGATTGATGTACCAGTTAAAGAGTCCTAGTAATTGTTGTTGATGTTTGTAATTATTGTTATAGGTTCACGGCAGTTTGATGAATATTTCCGGAGTTTTCAAGCTAGCCAAGGTCCTTACTGCCAATGGAGGTCGTACTGTTCTTAAGAATTAAGATACCTCTTCTAAAAACCCCGACTTCAACACGGACTAAATCTCCTACAGAGCATTCCCTAAGGGCCACTAAATTAATAAAGAAGTGGGGATAAAGGAAAGACTCCGTTACCCCCCATCCAGAGAATTCCCCAGCCCCAAGAGGCAAGGCCGGGTGAGTGAATGAAGTCCACCACACTGAAAACGGCTCATGCCGGACTCTTGGGAGGGCTAATGTTAGTCCTGCTCGTAGGTAGCACCGCAGAGAGCAGAGAAGCTGCATGTACTAAGTGCTATCACCCTCTCTGTGACGGGGAAAATCTCGGGGCTCTGATAAGGGTCCACGCCAACTTGAACCCCAGCTGTTTTAATCGCTCCCAGTTAGCCACTTGTCACGAAGACGGGAAAAGTTCATTGGATTGCAAGAAATACAAAATACGGCCTCGTTTAGGCAGCGCCTGCTTGGGGAATGCCCTGTAGGAGAGGCCTGGTTCTGCTTGGACCATGAAGCCAACCAAGAAGGACTAACAGACCTGGTAAAAGAAAAAAACAACTAACAGTGGTAACCAAAGATGACTTAGAAATACCGCTGGGGGAAAAGAAATCTATTTGTAGATTTAGCTGAAAGGACCAGTAAGGAGTTAAATTTAACCAACTGTTGGGTTTGTGGAAGTACCAAGATGACAGAAATTTGACCTTGGGAAGGGATTAGTCTGGGACCACTAGAGATTTTGAAATGGAGACAAGTAGAACAAGGACCGCAAATCACAGGGCAAAGAGGAAAAGAGCAATGGGACTTGAAGTCAAATGTCATTGGTGAAGAATGTATTATGAGGACAGGGAAGAGGTATAAGACCCTAGTAGGAAAAATGGCCTGTAAAAGGTATCTGATAACAAAAGATTTGGGATTCCCCGAGAGCCAAATTGATACCGGTCCCTTGGGAAGAAAGAGAAAGGGTGCATTTACCACGAGGGGTACGGGCTGCATGGATGCGCTGAAAAAGGAATAAACCCCTTCTGGGGAATAAGAAAATTGTCCAAATACTGAGAATATCCCTCAGACATGAGAGATGCATTTTGGGAAGGCCCTAAATGCTTATTTTGGATTTGTGGAAGCACAGCGTGTACCAATCTCCCAGGAGACTGGGCAGGGAGTTTTACCATAGGTATCATTAAACCCGCCTTCTTCCTACTCCCAAAGGAATCAGGGTCAAATCTGGGACTTCCACTATGCGATGATTTAAGAAAAAACTAACCCAAAGAGGAGAAATACAACTGACACGAGGAGTACCCAAAAATGGAAAGGAAAAATATGGACCGCAGAAGAGATAATTAAAACTCATGGGCCCAAGACGGATCTTGGGGATACCGCACCTCGGTTTATACGCTCAATAGAATTATCCGACTCCAAGCAGTGCTGGAAATTGTTTCTAACAAAATGGTTCTCGCCCTTGACCCCATCGGTAACCAATCAACCCAGACCGGAGCAGTAGTCTATCGAATTCGCCCTGCCGTAGATTATTTATTGGCCGATGAAGGAGGAATATGAGGCAAATTTAATTCCTCAGAGTGCTGCTTGGAGATGGATGATAAAAGCGCAGTGATCAGAAACACCTGTGAAGACATACGAAAACAGCGTGTGTCGGTACCCAGGAGTGGACTCCTCTAGCAGGCACTAGTTGGTGGGACAACTTCTGGTCCTTCAAGGGAAAGTGGTGGAAGAAAGCGGCTTTTATTGCAGGTGGTGCATTAACGAGTTTACTGTTTCTACCCTGCCTACTCCCTTGCTTGGTCCGAATAGTGACGTCCACAATTCAAGCGAGCGTACAAATCCCAGGAACGACCAGTCAGGGACAAACCAGAAATATGATGGTAGAGAGCCAAGAACTAGAACACAAAACCGCCAAAAGTGTTTATGATCAACACCGAAAATTAAGGAAATTTTATTTTCAAGAGTCAGAAACCGCAGACTGATCCGGGCCTAAGCCCGATCAAAAAGATAGAGGGGGAATATTGCGGGGAACAAATCCCTAAACACGGGTTCTTACGATATCACATCAAAGTGTCTACCCAGTTAATTACTGTTGTTAACGGTATCAATTAATTACTGAATGTTTAATTACCTGCTGCCAGTGTTCTTAGATCCCTTCTTCATTAATTGTTGATATTCCTAACTGTTTATCCCCAACGGGTTAAGGTTTTAATTGTTGATTGCCACTCACCTTGTGCCTGTATCCCATCGGGGGCGTTAGTGACTGAAGAGAAAATGGCACCCAGGGTTATTTGGAAATTAGAAGACAGCTAATACCAGATGCCAGAGAGAGAAGAAGCCCTAGAAAAACGAGCCAGTATGAAACCAAAAGACTAAAATGATACTTGTTATAAATGATAAGCCGAATCCGTGAATTAAAAATATTAATAACAAATTTAATAATAAAAATTAAAAAATAAAATCAAGAATGTGAGAAATAGAAAACCCCCCGATAAAACCACAACCAAAGCTCAGTTCCGATCCCGGGAATCGGCGCTGGGTGAACCGCAGAACCTGCCCCCTGTGGCACAGAATCCCGCTCTGGTTCACAAATTCGGAGTGTGCAGGGCCTGTTTTTATACAGTTTTTGGGCTTGTGCAACCGATTACTTCATCGGTTCTTTGTGTATGTGGTCCTTGATTCATATTCGTCTGGTTTCTTTTCTGGTTGTGAGTTCGGTGAATAGTTTTTTTCCGGGGAGACAAAAACTTATGTCTGGGTTTACTGGAACCAGGTGTTGAGATGAATGTCCTTGATGAGACTGGGATGATGGACACGGGGTGCTGAGCGCTCGGCACTCAACTCCATCACCCACGGGTGGCACCCTCCTTTCTTTCGGTGGTGGGTGATTTCTTGGGCAGAGGAACGTCTTCCCGGAACCCCGCATTCCTCAGGCTTAAAAATATTATACAGTAACACACAAACTAACTCTACGTAGGTTTATAAAGTATCACAAAAAGAAAACGCGAATTAATCCTACAATATCTATCACAATCCTCCTGAGCCGGGAAAACAGTAGAGAATATCAGCCCACCAACCAGAGCTTTTCGCCTCGTCGCCGTGACCTGAACTGCGCTGGATCGGCGTGACACCCCGAGACCAAGGGCCAGCAAGTGTCTCCTTGGGGACTGTGGTGAGGACGGAAGCCGCAGCGCTCTCGTGCCCCAAAGCTGAACTCCTCCTCCTCCGTGTCATCCACGGGAGCAGCGGCGTGTGCGTGACCCCTCGGGCCCCCAGCCAGAGCTGACCTTTTAAAAGGGAGCTGGTCTCCTGGCCCGTTCATTTCAGCTGGGGGCCACCCTCGTGTCCCCACCCTGTCCCCACCCGTGCCCCCCCTGGGCCACCTCCAGCCTCCGCGCCACCTCCCTGTGCCCCTCCCTCGATGTCCCCAAAGCCACCACGATGTCCCTGAGTGCCCGGGCGGTGTTGGGGAACCCCTGTCCCCACGTCCCCCACGGCGTCACCTCCCCGTCCCGGGTGACAGCGGCCACCAAGGTCCCCAGCGACAGCGTCACCTCCTCCAGCCGCCCCAGCACAGCCGCCCTGATTTACCCACCAAGGGGCAGAATTTGCCCTGCCAGGACCTCAGGGACCCATTCGGGGCCCCCATTGATCTCCCAGGGCTCCACTTCCCCTGCCAGGACCCTGATTTGGAATCGGATTTTTGGGATTGCTTTTGGGGCTGCAGCTGAAATGAATAAAATCTAGATGACTCCAAGTTATGTACATTGTATTGTATGTTGTTTGAGGTTAAAAAAACATTATGCTGTTACTTACCGGTCAGTTTAAACTGTTTGTGCCAAATTTGTGCCCCCAAACCTCCTGTCTCCCCCAAATCCCAAATCCCCTTACCTTCCTTCGGGCTGGGCCTCCGCTGCTCCCCGCCTGCTTGTCAAAATACTGGCACCGCCCAATGGGGAAATCACGAAACTCCCATGATGCTCAGCTCCACATGGAAGTTCAATTAATGCCAAAAACTCCTCAGAACAACGAGCCACCATGAAATCTACACTAATAATGGACACTACAGCGTAAGCGGGACGTCCAGCTACCTTTGAATGGTCTCCACCTTGTCGTCACTTTCTCGCCATGACCTGGAGAGTACTAAGAAAAGGCGGCACCCCTAAGCCACATGAGCCAAGGGAGTTCCTGGGAATCTCCGAGAGGCAGGAATCCCAACTCTGCAGCGTGAGCAGCAGATTCGCCTTGCACCTCCTCCTCTGTGACCAGAGGGACCAGCGGTGGCGTGTGCCACCCCTCGAGTTCCCTCGTAGAAGAGCTGATTTCAATAAAGGCATTTAAGGAGTTAATAATCATCTTCTGCCCTTGCTTATTGATAACAATTTGGGGGCTCGTCCAGGATAAAGCCACACCTGAGGAGGATCCCCCCTGCAGCAGACTCGGGATGTCCTCGATGGCTCTTTGGCACCGCTCGGCCACCGGGGCCATCGTGTGTCAAGCTTTTGGGGTGTCCTCACTGAAATCAATGGTGATGGGCAGTTGTAAAAGCAAAGTCCTTTATTGCACGGCTAAATCAGCCTCATGGAGGCAGAGGCTGTCACAGCTGAAGCCAGTGAAGTCCCCGTGTCCCCAGCAGGAGCGGTGGCATCTTATCACAGCAGCGTGCAGGAAGCCTTCTAACAGAAAGTTTCACGAAGAACATCAAGAACATAAAGTTTCTGATACATTCTCACATGAGGCCAGCGTGTAATGAGCCCCATGAAGATGCATCAAGCCTGAGGGTCGGCCTGCAACCTCCCAGAGTGGCTTCATAACATTTGCCAGACGGCTCTTCAAGTGCGTTTTGTAATGTAAAGGTTTTAACAAAGAAAGGTTTTAACGAAAGATAAAACATTTTACAAACGATAAAATGACAAACAACACAGAAACAGAAGGCGAGCACAGGTGTCAGAGAAGCCTCTGACCCCTGGCCAGGACACATTAAAAAGCGCCTGAGCACCTCTGAGCTCATTCTCAAGTATAGGATGATTAAGGAGGGACAATTTGCCTTGCTGCCAATAGCAGCAGCCACAGGTCCTGAGAAACATCTCCAAAGCCCAACCAGTGCCCCTGTGCTGGCACTGGGCTGATGTCCATGAGAAGGGCACACAACTTTCCAGCTTGGCTGCCTTCTAAGTTCAAAGGTAAACTGAAACTTTTTTCCTTAAATAGAATCATTTGCTTGGGTGTGGAAATGCATTCCCACAAGTTTCTGAGTCCCAAGCAGAAGCAGCAGCAGCGGCAGCACCTGTAGTCTGTGTCCCCTGAGTCTTATCAGTGTGCATATATTTATATATACATATAGATATCTACTGTCTTATCAGTAGCAGCCGCAGAAACAACAACAGTGGCATTTGTGATTGGTCTTCCCTGAGCTTTAAAGCAGCGCATTTTATTCTATTGGTTTCTACCAATCAGGTAGAAACACGAGTCTAGTATTGCCTTGTTGGGCCTGGCCTAAGCTAAGATTGATGTGCGACAATATTTGCAATTTCTTACACAAATTCTGCACATGTAGCTCTGTCTGTTCTATCTAGGCATGTTTCAGCAGGGCTACATTATTTTTCTTAGGATTAGAATTAAACCAACCTTGCAGAAGGCAATGTCACTTGAACTTTAAACTAGACTTTAGGTCTTTTCCTTGCTAACTGATTTCGTCTCTTATTTGCTAAGGCACTTTAAAACCCTCTATTTATTTAAAACTAAACTTGAATTTGTACCTCATGTCCGTGTGGACTGACGTGTGACTGAACTAAAGAAGTATGATTGCACCAATTAATCTCATTTTTCTATAGAAAGTGGTAAGGACAAACATCCTTGACCAAAAATTGATCTTTCCCTGTACAGTTTAATTTGGCATGAAAACATCATGTTTACAGAACCAAAAGTCTTCGGTACTTCAGGTTCACGAGATGCCGTGGGAAGGTGAGGAACCCACCAGTTCCATGCATCTACCGGGGACCAGAAATCCCATGTGGATGATCCTGCAATTGTACCTTGAATGGCTCTGTCAGTTTTCTCTGGAGCTGGCCAAGCATCCACTGGCACACCAACCAGACAGGTGGGAAATGGCTTTTCTGGGTTGTATTGGACAGACATACGGTATCTGAACCTGATGCACTGGCTAAAGTCACCCAGACATTTGTTTTAGGTTGACTGAGTGGCAAATTTGCATCACTAAAAGCAAGTAAATTACTAAAAGCAAGTAAATTACTAAAAGCAAGCACGCAAAAAAGCGTAACATTTGATTGAACCCCGTATTTCCCTTAAACTATTCTCTAACAAAGGGATTCTACAACACCACTGATCCCCAAGTGTTGGTCTTTGGTTGATCGACAGGTAAGGTTGCATTGATGAAGGCAAACAAAATAAGATATAAACACGATCCCTGATTTAACTTAATGCTTTTTGATTTAAGGCACTTCCTTTTTCATTTTTAATTTCCAGGCACATCTTTCAGCACGTTCCCTTTTTTGGTTCATCCACAAATTTCACCCGGGACCGGCCAGATATAAGGCACTGAATTATTTTGTTTGCCTTCAACTCTCCAAATTTGAATCTCTTTTGATTCTCTCAAAAATTCCCTCCTCCATTCCTCCCGAAGAATGGGAAGATGGGG
Source organism: Chamaea fasciata (assembly GCF_029207755.1). NCBI lineage: Eukaryota > Metazoa > Chordata > Aves > Passeriformes > Sylviidae > Chamaea > Chamaea fasciata. The sequence continues at coordinate 1,152,071 of NW_027094117.1, read as the reverse complement.
GCTGCTTTCTTCACCGTGACCCACTGCAACGAAAAATCCAACGGCCTTGTGCTTTGTTTGGGATTCTAGATCACACCACAATGTTCACCACGCTTGTGCCAACAGAGCTCTACGATACCAACGATTCCCACACCTTTTACACGAACACAAACCCCAGGGTTGACAGTTCTTGCACGTGGGACAGAAGATGTCTGCCATCAGCTACAGTCTCCGTGCAGCTCACGTCTGCGTGCTGCTTCTCTGCTCTTGGAGCTGTCAGCGTGTTCCTGTGCTTGATTTGGCTTCCCGTTCTCCGCTGGAATCCACCCGGGCCCTGGACCTGCACAAACACAACTACTTCTTCACCTTCAATTCATGTGTTTGGGTGGTTTCTTTGATTGGGTAATAAAGCCCACATTGTGTACCATGGGGTCATTGAGTCAAAAATAGAAATAATTTGAGTGTCACTTTTTCATTGGATGATTTGTCCTTGAAAAGCACAGGTAGAGATAGAGAGAGACTCTCCATTTTGTGCTTAGCTAGTTAGTGTACAGAACTCACGGCTTGTGAGGCTGTAATGCAGACAAGAATGAATAAAATCCTGAGCCCGAACACCAAAACTGCGTCTCCCGTGCTCCAATCCTGGCGCTGGCAGAGGCTGAAAAGAAGCCGGCGCCTCGACACGGCTGCTCCCCGCGGCAGGCTCACGCCGATGGTGGGGGTGCTGAAAGCCTCTTTGGCCGCGCTCCGGGGCCACCCGCCCCCATGGCTGGTGACTCCTGCTCTGGGGGGTCACAGGGACCCCCGCCGGCGGCACCCCGGGGCCGCGCACCTCCGGGGCCGGCCGCAGCCGCGGCACCTCCGCCGCCGGTGTTCCGGGGCCGCCCGACCCTGCAGCGGGCACGGCGGCCAGAGATGGCGCTGTAGATGGAGGCTGAGTCTCGGTGGTTACAAAATGGCGCCGGCGGCAGTGCGCATGCTCCGTGTGGGGCGCCGCCATCTTGTTGTGCGGAAAATCACAGGGAGCGGCCATTTTGTTGTACGGAAGGTCTTTGCAGGGAGCCGCCATTTTTCTGTGCGTTCGGCCGTGCCGCACATGCGCAGTAGCGCTGCAGGAAGTTGTTGAAATTCCCGCGGTGTTCAAACCCGTTTCGTTCAGGAGGGCTGCTGTTCGGAGTGGGCAGCCCGCTGTCAGCACCGGGGGGGTCGCTACGAGCCCAGGTAAGTTACGGGAGGATTGAAGGGGCCCCTCACGGGTTCACTGGGAACGGGCGTGGGGCTGTTCTCGGGTTCGGCGGGGTTGGAGCCGGCTGCAGGTCCTTTGCATCTCCTTACAGTAAAACCGTCCAGTGATACCTTCGCAATGGTTCTCCTCTGTTGATGGCTGGAACCGAAAAGGCAAATCCAGCAGCATCCTCTGGATGCAGCGAAAAAACAAACTTTTAAGTCTATGACAACAAGAGGCCAGTCTCTTGGAATCATTGAGAGAGAAGGAAATCCAGGTTGTAAATGCCTCATGTCTTCTATCACTTGGTTGATCATCCTCAAGTCATGAAGCAATCTCCAGGAATCAGAGAAGTCTTCTTCTGAATGACAAACACCGGGGAATCCCAGGAGCTGTGTGTGGGTTTGATGTGGCCTTTTTGTAGCTGTTCCCTCACTAATTTTTTGAGGGCTTTCAAGAGGCCACAGATCTATCCAAACAGGCTGATTGGTTTTCCACGATAACGGAATAACGGTAACTTAATGATGAGCGGCAGGCGTCGCTGTGGTTTCCATTACGAATCCAATTCCATCTTTGCTCTCCACTGGAACATCACGTCTCTCCCCCACACTGTTGAGTTATCCCACACCACGTAGGGCCGGATGTCTGCTGTCTTTCCTTCGGGACCCGTGACAGTAATCTCGGATTTACTTTGCTTACACTCCGTAGCTCCTCCAAACCCCGTGAGGAGACACTCGGGCGGCCCCAGATTCCAATCGCTCGGCCAATGTCCATGAGAAATCGCGGTGACATCCGCCCCTGTGTCCAGCATGCCTGTGATCTGGACTGTTTCACCAGACTCCATGTGTGTCAGACTGCACTCCAGCTCCGGCTGTTCCTTGGTGATTTGTTTCACCCAGCGGTCATTAGGCGCCGGGGTAAAGCCGTCACAAGGTAATTCTCGGTATCCAGCTCGCTCATTTCTATTCATTGGCAGTGCAATAGCAACAGCTATTGGTGTTTTTGGTTCAATCACCACCGGGGCCTTGTGAGCAAGAGCTAAAACCTTCAGCTCCTCGTTACAATTTGCCGAAATGAGAGTTGGAAGAACTGAAAGTCCAAGAGTGCTGTTACTGTCCTTGCCTACGATTAGAAAGTCTTGTCTTTGTGTTGAAATGCCAGTCACTTCTACGGGAATGCATTCGCGGCAAGAGTCTTTTATAAAAAGTACCGACTTGGACGTTGCCAGTTCACATCGTGTCCCTGGGGGTAATACATCGGGGTGTTTTGGGAGACGGCCGGCGGTTTCACAAACTGCACCTGGCTCGGGTTTTCCCCAGGTATCCTCAGGCTGTTCAGGTGTTCCTGTGGTTGAGCTGCCGTTACTTGTTTCGCCCCACGACGGCGCCCTGCACTTTTCTTGGCGCGGCCTCAGGATGTCCTCGATGGCTTCTTGGCGCCGCCTGGCCATCGAGCTGCCACCGGGGCCACCAGGGCAAACGGGGCCACCGGAGCCGCCATAGGGACTTAAGAGGAGGTTGTGGATGTCCCCAAGTGTCCCCATCAGGTGATGCATGGCCAGGCGCGTGCTGCCCTCCCACAGCCACTTGACCTTGACCACGGCAGCCACCAAGTCCTCGCGGGCATCGGCGGGCGCCTCCTTTTTCTTCAGGGCCAACTCGACGTCCTGCAGCTGGCGCCGCAGCATACAGACGTACATAGAGGCTCTGGAACACTCAACCAGCAAGCGCCCCAGCAGCACCTGGGCCACCTTCGCCCGCTGTCCCCTCCTGGCGGCCGCCCACACCTGGCTGCTGGCCTTTATGACCTTGAAGGCCACCACCGCCCAGGTCGTGTGCGAGACCAGAAAGGAGGAGAACTCCTCGTTGACCAGGGCCATCAATGGCTGCTGGGTCGCAGCCGCCAGCATGTTCTTCACTGTTCCCCAGCCGGTGATCTCGTCCTGCAGGTCCCCAGCCTGGGGGGCGGTGGCCTCGGTGGTGTCCCCGTCCTCCAAGGTACTGAGGAGGGCGTTGGCTTCATCCAGCAGCCCCATCAAGCAACTCGTGAACAGAAACCTCGAGTCCCGCCAGTCCCCGGCCGCCGCTCTCACATCGTCCCAGGTGGCCCCCGGGATTGTCACGAGGGCGGCCACGGCCTGGGAGGTGACATCGCTGTGCTCCAGGGTGCACCGGAGGATCCAGATGAATTCCCTCAGGGAGGCGTGCAGGGACTTTGGGCACACGAAGGGCCACGTGTCCCGTGGCACGGTCACGGTGGCCGCCAGCTCGCCCAGTTTGGCCACAACAGCCACCAGACCCTCCAGCACCTGCGGAGGGGACAGGGGATGTGGCGGGGACTTTGTGGCCTCCTGGGGTGGCCCCTGTGCCCTCCCAGGGTCCCCTTTGGCCCCTTCCCTGCAGGGCTCAGCTGTTCTCTCTGTCCCTTTGCCCCTGCCTTGCCCTCTCTGCCACCCCCTGTGCCCTCCTGCCACCCCTCCCCATCCCCCTTGTCCCCAACCCTCCCCCAGGACCCCCCAAACCCCACCTGGGACCCCCTGAACCGCCCCCCAGAACCCAACAACCCCACCTGGGATCCCCAAATCCTATCCTGGGATGCCCCCAAACTCCCCCGGGCACCTCCAAACCCCCCTTGGAACCCCCCACAACCCCACCTGCGACCCCCCAAATTCCCCCAAGACCCTTCAAACCTCACCAGGAGCCCCCAAACCCCACCTGGGACCCCCCCAAACCCTACCTGGAACCCCCCAAACCCCTCCGGGACCCTCAACCCCCCCCACAAGCCCCCAAACCCTGCTAGGGACCTCCCAAAATCTCCCCCAGGATCCCCCAAAACCCCTCGTGTCCCCCCCCGTCCCCTCTCACCCCCCCCCATGCCGGGATTGTCGCACCTCGCAGGCATCCATGACTGCTGGGGACACTCTGGGGACGCCTTGGGGACACTCTGGGGACACTCTGGGTGTTAGAAATGCATATTGTATGATTGGCTTTTCAAACATTAAAGTGCGTTATGTTAGAAAGTTACGCTGTACTAATACAGTCTCTTTTGGCAGTGTGATAAATGCGGTTTTTAGGCTATAGCACGTGCTTTTTTAACCTAATTTAAAGAAAAGTGGGAGAGGCAATTAAGAAATTCCTCACGTCATCCTGTCTCGATGGCGATAACAACAAGGACACCAAAGAACTCCAGAGGGAAGAATTTACTGCCTCCTCGCTAAGGGATTTGCGACTTTGCGCAGCCACTGGAAAGATTGATTTGCAAGAAAGAATGGGGTGGGGGGGGGGGGGAGAAAAGCTACAATTAAACCTAAAGTCCAAAGAAGGGTTCGAATCATGTCCAAAATTCATGAATATGCAATAACCTACGCTATTGAAAGGAAAAATCCTTTGTTACCTGCGTGCCTTGGTGTGGGATGCCAGGTACCCAGGCGTCTGTATTCTCTTTTGCTTCATTTGCCTCTCATTGTCTCATTTCTTACTATGAAACTTTTAAATTTTTAACAAGAGCGAACCGTGTTTTTCACCATCCGGGGGCTCGGCTCGGGATATATTCCTCGCCTCTGATGCCCCAGGGGATCCAGAGCAGGAGGGGCCCCCAGCTGATTTTAGCAGCCTTGCTCTGCTTCCTCTGGTGTAGACTGGAGATCGCAGGTTAAACGCCCCGAGGGCGAGAAGGAGACAACAGAGCAAGAGGAGAAAAGGGAAGAAGAAGCTCCCGAAGAAGCCGTGGCGTTTTCGCTCAGTACAAATCTCGTGCGCAAAGACCTAAGAAAGAAAAAAGGACTGTGAGTATTTCTTAGGGGTGTGAGACGCGCGTTTGCGACGGGGACTGGGGTCCCCCAGACCTCCAAAGCAAGTGCGGAGCCTCCTGAGCTGCATTTCTGTCCTTTGGCGAGAGAGGCAGCCAGGACGGAGGCGAAGTGAGAGATGAAAGGACGGAGAGAGACCCCCGGGGTTGGGACGGGGTCCCAAAGAAAGGGGTTGGGCCCCTTTGAGGGAAGGGAGCTGGGTGTTTCCCGGCACAATCCACTGAGAAACAGGATACAAAGGGGGGGGTGGGGGTGGGGGGTGGCCCTAAATATTTTTTTTTGCCAGGTTGAGGGTTTAAAAAAGAATAAAAAAACATATCCGAGAAATTTGGGCTTAGAAGCTGCTGAATTGAGGGTTTGGGGGAAAAAAAAAAAAAAAAAAAAAAAAAACCAAAAAAAACCACCAAGAAATTTGGGCTTAGAAGCTGCTGAATTGAGGCTTTGGGGAAAAAGAAAAAACAATCAGGAAATTTGGGCTTAGGAGCTGCCGAATTGAGGGTTTGGAAAAAAAATAATTAAAAAAAACCCCAAAAAAACAAAAAGAAATTTGCGGTTAGAAGCTGCCGAATTGAGGGTCTGGGAGAAAAAAAAAAAAAAAGGAAAAAAAAAAAAGAAAAGAAAAAAAACCCCACAACCACCCAAGAAATTTGGGCTTAGAAGCTGCCAAATTGAGGGTCTGGGGGAAAAAAAACCCACAAAATTTGGGGTTAGAAGCTGCTGAATTGAGGGTTTGGGAAAAAAAAAAACCCAAACCCAAAACACCCCACAAAATTTGCTCTTAGAAGATGTCGAATTGAGGGTTTGGGGGAAAAACAAACAAACAAACAAACAAAAAACCAAAAAAAACCCAACCAAACAAAACAACAACAATAAATTTGGGCTTAGAAACTGCCGGATCGAGGGTTCGAAAATCCAGGAAAGCTGGAAAATTTGAGATTTGAAAGGAAAAGGTGCCGTTTTCTTGTTGTGTGGTTGCGAGAGAAGGGGGAGAGTGAGAGAGGAATACGGAAGAAATGAAATTGAGGAAGCGGGGGGATGAACGAACGGATGTGTGATACAGACTGCTGAATGTTAGATTTTTTTAAAGGGTTTTATTGCATCGTACTGCGCTGAGAGAAAGAGTTTTCTTTGGAGAAGGGGGGAAGGTGGCGTTCAGGTTGTTAGGGAAAGTGGGGAAACAGAAACCAGAGACAAATAGATAAAATCTTGAGAAATGGGACAGAAAAGCAGGAAGTTGGGTTCAGGAAAAAAAAATAATAAATAAATAAAAATAAAAAGGTGCCGGCAAAGATACCCCAAGATAGGCCTTAGGGAGCTACGGGAGTTAGCTGGGATATTGATCCTTGTACAAGAAAAAAGGACAAAGTGAAAATGACCCAGGATTGTATGACAGAATGGGCAGAAAAGGGAAATAAGATCTGACCACGTTTATCGGCCTAGATATGGCTCCTCTGAGTCTGTCAGGCTTTAAACAAATTCGTAAATTCAAAAGAACCACTTAATCCCGAGGGAAAAAACAAAAAAAAAATACGCTGCATGCTGGGTAGGGGACACAGACCCCACGGGCGTAAGAATTTTTAAAATACCAAAAACCCCAGAGAGAGAGAGAGCAAGAAGAGAGAAAGAAAGAAGAGGGCTGGGATGCCCTAGAAATACTGCCTCCCCCGCTGCCACCGGCCGTGCTGGCCCCCCAAGCCCCCGTGCCGGCCTCTGCCCCGCCGCTCCCGGCCCCACCGCCCGCCTCAGCCCCGGGGCCGGCGGCCGCCCCGAGCGCGGAGTCCGCGATGGCTGCCCCGGACACGCCGGGGGATCCGCCCGCCCCAATTGCGGCGGCAGCTCCGCCACAAACCCGGCCCGGTCCCAGCCACGGCCGCCCGTCCCCTGAGCGCTTCTCCCGGGGCTGCTCCGGCCGCGCCGCCCCGGCTGCTCCGCCCGTGCTGGGAGCATGCGCAGAGCGTCCGCGCGCAGCGCCGGTTTCCGGCCGTCCTCTCGGTGGTTCCGGCAGCAGCCCCGCCTGCGCCCCCCCACGCTTGGAGGACTCAGCTCCGGGCCAATCCCCGCCCACGCCCCGCCCTCTCGGGCGATCCCAGCAACCCCTGCGCCTGCCGCCGTTCCCTTGGCGCCCGCAGCTCCTGCTGGCCCGGGAAGTTTTTCCCTTGGAAGGCCAAATGCCGAGCCGGCACACCGAAAGCTCAGTCACCAGGAGTTCCTGCGGGAGGGGGGAGCACGGGCTTTGTGCAGACTTTCCCCACTCCTCCTGGAATACAAGTTGTACAACACGTGGGTGATCTCTTATTGTCAGGTGAAGCTGAAGTTAGGGAGGCTACCAGAAAACTAAAAAAAAGGACTAAGAGTATCAGAGGGGAAACTGCAGTTTGTAGAATCCGACGTGAAATATCTTGGGCACTTGATAAACAAAGGGCAGCCGAAAGCTAAACCCCGAGAGAATTGCAGGAATTTTATCTTTTCCCCCCTCCCTCTTCAAAGAAGGAAATCAGAAATCTACTGGGATTTTTGGGATGTTGTAGGCTAGGGGTCGAAGGGTTTACACAGGCAGTAAAACTTCTATATGGGAAATTGACAGCGGGAGGTAATATAAAGTGGGCCAAGTGAATTATCAAAAAAATATGAATATCGCCCTAATGCCGATATCCAACTGTGACGGACAAAAGGCTCTCTAACAGTTTAAAGTTAGGAAGTGTATGTTTAATGACGACGCCGGGCAGCGTGCGGGATAGCTCCCAAACACACGCGCCCCTACAGAAGATCACAGGGTCTTTTTATGTACAGAAGGATTGAATACCCAAAACACAAATGTATATTCATGACTTTAGTACCTCCCATTCCCCGCTTCGTATGGCAATTAGCCAAAAGCTATTAAGCATGCGTGGTTTGTTCTTTGAAATGGGTCGGTGGTCTTTTTTATGGGGCAGGGTCTCAAAATGATGAAGTGAGTGAGTCTTCTTCGCTTTGACTTTTTAACCTTTTAGTGTTGTGTGACAACTGAATCCTGTTTTCCCAGGAGTATTTGATTTATGAATTCATTGTCCTTCTTGAAGCCTATTGATTAGTCAGAACACACAAACATAAGTTGACAAGCCTCGTGATTTATCAGTTCCTTAAATCCGGCTTCTGCTTATCAAAAGGGAAGTCTATCTGTCTTACTTCAGCAATATCTGGTTTAACTAAAATCTTTAATTCTTCAAAATTAATGTTTCACAAGGAAGATGATGATAAATTAGAAGAAGTCCAAACCAGCCTCAGTGGCGGCTTTGAGCTTACCCTCGATTAGGAAAACTCCTTCATCTGTGTGTAAATGTGGGAAGTGGAGCAGCTCGTGGAGTTCTGGTTCAGGAGTGGGGAGGAGTGAAGAGGCCAATAGCTAATTGATCAAAAATGTTGGCTCCAGTGAGCCACGGCTGGTTTGGAGTGTATTCAAGCTATAGCAGCTACTGCAGTTCTGGTAGAAGAGAGCCGTAAGCTTCCTTCTGGAAGTAAACTAATTGTGTGTACACCTCACGCAGTCCGAAATGCGTTAAACCAGAAGGCTGAAAAATGGTTTACAGACTCCAGGATGGTAAAATACGAAGCAACCCTGATAGACGGCGATGACTTGACACTAGAAGCAAACAAAAGTTTAAATCCAGCGCAATTTTTAGATGGAGAACCGAAAAGTAACCTAACGCATAGTTGTTTAGAAATTATCCGATGCCAAACCGAAGTTCGGGAAGATCTCGATGATGAACTGGGAGGACCCGAGTGATCCAAGGGACGGACAAAGAATCACACCTGATCGGGAAATGAGGCCGAGCTTCTATCAGCGGTTTCGAGTTCAGCCTGGACAAGTTCTGAGACACCTCTGGTACCTTCCTTGGGGAGGAACACCGCCACTTCAGACAAAAAGATGATCAGCACTGTTTCGGTCAGAGCATTCTCATATTTTGGCCTTAGTCTGTGACCTGTACAAGGAAGAAGAGGAGTTACAACCTCCGTCAGAGTCCTACCGTATACCCAATAATGGATATGCTAGCTGGGTTAAATGTAAATGTTTAAATTATAAAAGAATCGGTATTGTAATTCGCTCAAGCGACACTCTCTCTGTGTGAAGTGTCGGGTGCCAAATCTCTTCCCTACCCTGGTAAAGAAATGAGGAACGGTTGAAATAGTCATTTTGCTCTGTGGATGGGAATTGCCTGTTGGGTGGGAAAATACCTGAGGAACGGTGGGAAAACTGCAGTTAAGGAGTGTCAAAATCGGTTTGCCTGGAAATTAACGGAGAGGAAGTGACAAAGAGGGCAAGACTGGCTTGGCCACCAAGGTCATATACTCCTGTTGTGGGTACAACCCCATAGGCACGGGAGGTGGAGGTATAGGCCATGCGGGACCTCTGTTATTCCTTTTTCTGTCACTCGTTTCCTGTCTTTTCCCTCGTGGGATACCGGAAAAATCATGCCACAGGTGCTGTCGGAAGCTGTGTGTGAAAAGACACCGAGGTTTCTTTTTTATTACACGCACCCATATCAACAGCCACTGTTACAACCCATCCAGATTAGATCGTTGTATTCATAACGGGGCAAAATATCGGATCGCGGAAAACTTGGGGACCAGTGGTGACCAGGTTGGGAAGCGAGCGTCCAGAAGGGGAAAGATGGATTTGTTCCACATATACAATTGGGAATAAAAACCCCAGGATTTAGTGAAAGAGCAGCCGGTTAGCAAAAAGACAAAGCCAGCGCGGCAATCAAACCCTGCGCGAATTTCACTCCAGGATTTGTGCACAAAACTTGAAGAGCAATTGGAAAAAGAAGGAGATATCTCGAGACTGGGGGCGGGGGAAAAAAAAAATCTGTTTGTGGAATTGGGGGAAAGGACAAGTGAGGAACTCAGCCGACTGTTGGGTCTGTGGAGGGGCTCTGGTGTCGGAGGAATGTCCGGGGAAAGGCAGCACCTTAGGCCCAGCTGAACTCCTGAAGTGGAACCAGACAAATATAAAAGGGGAAAACATTTTATAGGTTTGTTGTTTTTTTTTTTAACGAGGGTGGATTTTAACCTCAGCGGTGATGGGGCAAGAATGTCCCTGGAGCACCGGGAAAAAATTTTTCTTAAAGAAGTAGGAAATACTCCTGGTAAAAGATATAAAGTTAGCAACTGAACTTTCATGTGGTGGATGCCAGAGGAACCAACTCGGTATTAGACTCAGGAGCAAAAAAAAAAATAAAAGAGAGGAATTGTAAATATAATAATACAAAAAAAAAAGAAAAATCCATATTATGAGATGCCAGAAATATCCAAATTTTAGGAGAATATCAATCAAAAGGACAAGGATGATTGGAGAGCGCCAGATGGTTTATTTGGGATATGTGGGAAGAGAACATACCCAAGACTCCGCTCTGGGTGGAAAGGGAGTTGCACCTTGGGAATTATACAGCCAGGATTGTCTTTTACCAGGATTAAATGGAGATCAGTTAGGGATACCAGTTTATGAGGGCTTAAAAAGGAACAGAAGGGATTTGATTGGAGGATTCCAAAAATGGGGAGATGAAGCATGGCCCCCTGAAGGCACATTGGAAACATTTGGGCCAGCCGCCTGGGCACAGGATGGGAGCTGGGGATATCGGACCCCAATTTATACGCTGAACCGCGTCGTAAGACTCCAGGCTGTTGGAAAAATAACAACAGACAAAACTGGTCAGGCGTTGGAGTTAATATCGAGTCAACAACGCCAAACAAGAGCAGCAGTTTATCAGAACAGGTTGGCTTTAGGTTACTGACTAGCTGAAGAAGGGGAAATTTTTTAATTTTTGTGGGAAATTTAATACATCAGATCGGGGTTTGAAAATAGACGGCAACGGGGATGCCGTTCTGGATATAGTCGATGATATCAGAAAAACAGCTCGGGTACCGGTTCAAAGGTGGGGAATCAATGCTAAAAAGCAGTTGGTGGGATAACTTGCTGGGAATGGAACGGTGGGAAAAACTAAAATTTTTTCTCTTATGTGCTCCTGCTGGGCTGATATTTCTTCCTTGTTTGATCCCCCGTTTTATTCGGCTGATCGCCAGCGTAGTTCAAGGCACGCACACAGTGACAATGCCTACGGACCCAAAATTGACTACATCCGGAGCGGCACAAAAAGATCACGGTGCTAAAGAAACAAAATAATATCGGAGACCCCTTTGAAGAAGCAAAATTGGTCCGTGAAAAAAAAAAACCAAAACAAAACAACAAAACAAAACAAAAAAAAAAGAACTAGTAATGGAGGCTGGAAAACAAGGAATATGGCTCAAGCCAGATGAATTATAGAAGGAAGAGGGGGGAATTGTTATAAATGCGCATTATTTAGTTGGCTTTTTGCAGATATTAACATGAATACGATATGTATAATTGTACTGTATTATCTTTTGTTCATACAGTTTAGAAAGGTGATGAATGATTATTTTCTGATTGTAACACACTGTTAAAAGTGCAAGACTGGGGTTTGTTTTTTTTTTTTTTCTCTTTGTAATATCCAGTGTGACCAAACCAGAAGGTAAGGGGAGTCACCCTGCATTCCTGCATGAAAACTGCTGACCAAAGGTGTTTAACTTCTGTTATCAAGTCTGTTATCCACATGAAGATAACCAGAACCTCAGGAGAAGAATTTATGAGGCCCGTGTTATCAGACGGAATGGAGCCACCTACAGATAATTCTACCAGATTAAATGATTGGGAGGAACTGAAACTGAACAAAAGAAAATCAAACAGAAGAAGATGATTTGAGTCGTGCATTGGGGTCTGTTGGATATGTAACACGGAGATCCTTAAAACGAAGGATCTGAAAAGGGAAGGGTGTGCTGGCTGGCTTGGTGCCAGGCGCCCTCGGCCGAGAAATTGTATTTCCTTCATTCTGTCTCCTAATACTTTATTTTTTAATTTTTTTTTTGTTGTTAAACTTAGAAATTTCTCTGAGAAATCGAACCTCAGTTTTCACACGGGGACATCGGGGACAGCGTGGTGACCCAAAAGGCAACAGGGGAGGTCAGGGTGGTCCCGGTGTCCCCGAGGGAAGGACACGGGGGTGTTCCCAAGGTCTCCCGGGGTGTCCCCGTGCCCCGCCGGTGACCGTGTCACCCCCGTGTCCCCACCCTGTCCCTACCCCAGCGCCCCCTGGGCCACCTCCAGCCTCCGCGCCACCTCCCCGTGCCCCTCCCCCGATGTCCCCAAGGCCACCACGATGTCCCCGAGTGCCCGGGCGGTGTTGGGGAACCCCTGTCCCCACGTCCCCCACGGTGTCACCTCCCCGTCCCGGGTGACAGCGGCCACCAAGGTCCCCAGCGCCTGCGTCCCCTCCTCCAGCCGCCCCAGCACAGCCGCCCTGATTGACCCGCAAGGGGCAGAATTTGCCCTGCCAGGACCTCAGGGACCCATTCGGGGCCCCCATTGATCCCCCAGGGCTCCACTTCCCCTGCCAGGACCCCACTGACCCCCTCAGGGCCCATTTACCCTTCAGGACCCCATTTATCCTTCCAGGACCCCACTGACCCCCTCAGGGCCCATTCAACCCTTCAGGACCCGTTTATCCTTCCAGGACCCCACTGATGCCCTCAGGGCCCATTCAACCCTTCAGGACCCGTTTATCCTTCCAGGACCCCACTGACGCCCTCAGGGCCCATTTAACCCTTCAGGACCCCGTTTATCCTTCCAGGACCCCACTGATGCCCTCAGGGCCCATTCAACCCTTCAGGACCCCGTTTATCCTTCCAAGACCCCACTGACACCCTCAGGGCCCATTTAACCCTTCAGGACCCGTTTATCCTTCCAGGACCCCACTGACCCCCTCAGGGCCCATTTAACCCTTCAGGACCCCGTTTATCCTTCCAGGACCCCACTGACCCCCTCAGGGCCCATTTAACCCTTCAGGACCCCGTTTATCCTTCCAGGACCCCACTGACGCCCTCAGGGCCCATTTAACCCTTCAGGACCCCGTTTATCCTTCCAGGACCCCACTGACGCCCTCAGGGCCCATTTAACCCTTCAGGACCCCGTTTATCCTTCCAGGACCCCACTGACGCCCTCAGGGCCCATTTAACCCTTCAGGACCCCGTTTATCCTTCCAGGACCCCACTGACCCCCTCAGGGCCCATTTAACCCTTCAGGACCCCGTTTATCCTTCCAGGACCCCACTGACGCCCTCAGGGCCCATTTAACCCTTCAGGACCCCGTTTATCCTTCCAGGACCCCACTGACCCCCTCAGGGCCCAGTCACTCCCCGCCCCAGGGCGCTGATTCACCCTGCCAGGACCTGGATTGGGAATTGTTTTTTTGGGATTGTTTCTGGGCATCCAGCAGCATTTGGGGTCTGGGATTTGGGATTGTTCTGGGATCCAGGATGGGAGATCTTTGAGGACTGGATTCGGGGGATCCAGCAGGACCTGGGATCTGGGGTTTTGTGGGATTCAGGATCTGGGACTGGAGGGCATTTGGAGCCATTCCTTGGGATCCAGCAGGGTTTGGGATCATTTGGGACCCCCGAGGTCCCCAAACCCCCCCCGATGTCCCCCGGGGTCCCTTTGTCTTCCCACGCTCCCAGGGATGGCCCCGCCCCTTTCCCACGGCTCCATTCATTGCCCTCCAGGCCCCGCCCACTCCGAATTCCTTGCAGGCCCCGCCCCTTTCCCACGCCCCCATTCCTTCCCCGCCCATTCCCGCGTTCCCTTCCCGCCACCCCCAGACCACACCCCCTTCTTTCCCCATTGGCTGCCGCTCCCGGGGCCCCGCCTTTTTTCCCACGCTCCCGTTCCCACATTTCCGCCCTCTCCCCGCCCCGCCGCTCCCCATTGGCCGCTCCGCGCGGCCCCGCCCCTCTGTGGGCGTGGCTACAAGACCGATCGGCGTTTATTGAAAGGCTCCGCGCAGCGGCGGCCCCGGGGGGTGGAGCCAGCCCGGCCCCACCGGGGGGGCTCGGGGGGTCCGGGGGGGTCCTGGGGGTCCCGGAGGGGCCGGGGGGACTCGGGGGGGCCCCGGGGGGTGGAGCCAGCCCGGCCCCGGCGGGGCCCAACGCGGGCCGGGGGCTCGGGGGGGCCGAGAGGGGAGGGGCTGGGGGCGTTCCGGGGGGTTCAATCAATGGGGGGGGCCCGGGGGGTGCCGAGGGGGGGGCGTGGTGAGTGGGGGGGGGGGGGTCCCATGGATTGGGGGGTTCTGGTGAGTGGGGGGCACGCGGTGAGTGGGGGGGTCGCATGGGTGCGGGAAGGGCGGTGAGTGGGGGGTCCTGGAGCACTGGGGGGGGGGGGGCTCATGGATCGGGGGGTCCCAGCGCTTTGGGGGGGTCGGTGAACGGGGGGGGGCAGTGAATGGGGGGTCCCGGTAAATTGGGGGGATCCCTGGTGATAACGGGGGGTCCCGGCTGATAACGCGGGGGGGGGGACACAGGACGGAGCCCCAAGGGACCCCCCGGTGCTGGGGACCCCCCTGTGCCCCCCAGTCCCGCCCGGGCCCCCCCAGTCCCGGCGCTGTTCCCGGGGGGTGAAAGGGAAGGGGCCGAACCCCCGGCATGGGTGGGGGGCACAAAGGGGGGCCCGGGCCCGGTGCACGGGGGGGTCGGTACACGAGGGGGGGTCCAGTCCCAGTTCCGGTGCTCGGGGGGGGGGGTCCCGGTGCCCGGTGAGGGGGGGTCAATGCACGGGGGGTCCCGGTGCACGAGGAGGGTCCAGTCCCGGTGCTGGTGCACGAGGGGGGGGCGGTGCCCGAGGGGGGGTCCCGGTGCCCGGTGATTCGTGGGGGGGGAGGGGGTCTCCGGCGGTCCCGGTGCATGAGGGGGGGTCCCGGTGCACGGTGACGGTGATTTGGGGGGGCTCTCCGGTGGTCCCGGTGCCCGAGGCTGGCGATGTTTGAGGGGCTCTCCGGTGGTCCCGGTGCACGATGGGGGGAGGGGTGTCAATGCTCGAGGGGGGGTCCCGGTGCACGGTGACGGCGCTGATCGATGGCGGGGGGGGTCTCCGGTGGTCCCGGTGCACGGTGATTTGGGGAGGGGTCTCCGGTGATCCCGGTGCATGGTGACGGTGATTTGGGGAGGGGTCTCCGGTGATCCCGGTGCATGGTGACGGTGATTTGGGGAGGGGTCTCCGGTGATCCCGGTGCACGGTGATTTGGGGAGGGGTCTCCGGTGGTGCCGGTGCACGGTGACGGTGATTTGGGGACGGGTCTCCGGTGGTCCCGGTGCACGGTGATTTGGGGAGGGGTCTCCGGTGGTCCCGGTGACGGTGATTTGGGGAGGGGTCTCCGGTGATCCCGGTGCACGGTGATTTGGGGAGGGGTCTCCGGTGATCCCGGTGCACGGTGATTTGGGGAGGGGTCTCCGGTGGTCCCGGTGCACGGTGACGGTGATTTGGGGAGGGGTCTCCGGTGGTGACGGTGATTTGGGGAGGGGTCTCCGGTGATCCCGGTGACGGTGATTTGGGGGGGGGTCTCCGGTGGTGCCGGTGCACGGTGACGGTGATTTGGGGAGGGGTCTCCGGTGATCCCGGTGACGGTGATTTGGGGGTGGTCTCCGGTGGTGCCGGTGCACGGTGACGGTGACTTGGGGAGGGGTCTCCGGTGGTGCCGGTGCACGAGGAGGGGGCAGGTGAAACTCGAGGGTCCTGATGCGTGAGGGGGGGTCCTGAGGGGGCGGGTCCCGGTGCACGAGGATGGCGAAATTCGGGGGTCCCGGTGCACGAGGGAGGCTCTCGGTGCACGAGGATGAGGAGGAGGAGGATGGTGATGATGACGGTGGTGGTGGGCGAGGGTCCCGGTGCTTGAGGGAGGGGCTGCTCCTGGTGCAGGGCGGTCCCGGTGCTCGGGGGGGTCCCCGAAGGTGGCGTGTGACACAGAGAGGGACACCGGGGACCCTGGCACGGGCCGGTCCCGGTGACACGCGAGGAGCTCTTGGTGGCACAAGGACCCCCCCGCCCCCCCAGTTTCTCTTGCGCGAGGTCCTGGTGACACGAGGAGCTGGTGGCACTCGAAGGGCTCTTGGTGACACGAGGACGTGGTGGCACCAGGGACCCTCACACGAGGGCGGGGCCGGTGACGCGAGGAGCCCCCCCCCCCCAAATTCCTCCGGGTGACACACGAGGACCTGGTGACACGAGGAGCCCTCGCACGAGGAGCTGGTGACACGCGAGGGGCTCCGGCGCCAGGACCCCCAATTCCTCTTGGTGGCACGAGGAGCCCTCAGACGGGGACCCCAAAAATCCTCGCACGGGGACCCCGAATTCCTCTTGGTGACACGAGGAGGCGGCGGCACGAGGAGCCCTCACACGGGGACCCCAAAATCCTCGCACGGGGACCCCGAAATCCTCACGCGGGGTCCCCAAAATCCTCGCCCCCCTCCCCCCCCCCCGCTTTTCTTTTTTTTTTTGTTTTTCCCCCGCACGAGGAGCCCTTTGCACGAGGACCCCCCCCCCCCCCCCCCCGGCCAAAAAAATAAATTTTCCTCGTGCGAATCCCCCCGAATTCCTCGCCTGGGACCCCCCGCCCAGCGCGAGCCCCCCTCGCCTTCCTCCTCCTCCTCCTCCTCCTCCTCCTCCTCCTCCTCCTCCTCACCCCGGGGGTCTCCGGGTGTTTCCCCCCCCCCCCGCCCTCCCCTTTCCCCCTTTCCCCCCAGGGCTGGGGGGGTCTGGGGGCTGAAGGGGGGGTGCGGGTGCGGTGTTTTTTTTTTGGGGGGGGGGTCCCGGCGACCCCCGGGGCGGGGTCAGTGCTCAGCAGCGGGGCCGCGCCGCTCGCAGCCGTTGGCCGTGATCGGGGGTGGCGGGGGCGGAGGCGGGGGCCGCCCGGGGACCCCCCCGGCCCCCCAAATCACACCCGGGTCTGCTGCACCCACGGCGGAAAGCTGCCTCTCCTGCAAGGCACCGAGGGGGCTCATTCACCCCCCCGCCCCCGCCTCCCTGAACGTCCCCAAAGTGTCCCCAAAGTGTCCCCAAAAAGTGTCCCCGGGACGGGGAAGACCCCCCCCCCCCCACCTCCCCATCCACCCCGCGGGGCTCACTCACCTGCGGCACCGGCGCGGGGCCCTCGGGGCGGCCCCAAATCAACGCGGAGGCGCCCAAAAAAACCAGCCCTGAGCCTGCCCAAACCGTCCCTGACCACCCCCGAAATTAACCCTGAGCCCCGAAAATTAACCCTGAACCCCGAAAATTAACCCTGAACCGCTAAAATGAACCCTGAACCGCTAAAATGAACCCTGACCACCCCCGAAATTAACCCTGAGCCTCCGAAATTAACCCTGAACCACGAAATTAACCCTGAACCCCGAAAATTAACCCTGAACCCCGAAATTAACCCTGAACCGCTAAAATGAACCCTGAACCCCGAAAATTAACCCTGAACCGCTAAAATGAACCTTGACCACCCCCGAAATTAACCCTGAGCCTCCGAAATTAACCCTGAACCCCGAAAATTAACCCTGAACCCCGAAATTAACCCTGAACCGCTAAAATGAACCCTGAACCCCGAAAATTAACCCTGAACCGCTAAAATGAACCTTGACCACCCCCGAAATTAACCCTGAGCCTCCGAAATTAACCCTGAACCCCGAAAATTAACCCTGAACCACGAAATTAACCCTGAACCCCGAAAATGAACCCTGAACCGCTAAAATGAACCCTGACCACCCCCGAAATTAACCCTGAGCCTCCGAAATTAACCCTGAACCACGAAATTAACCCTGAGCCCTAAAATTAACCCTGAACCCCGAAAATTAACCCTGAACCGCTAAAATGAACCCTGATCCCTTTAAATTAACCCTGACTCCTTAAAATCATCCCTGAGTCACCCCGGAATTAACCCTGAGGCCCCAAAATTAACCCCGACCCCATAAAATTAACCCCGAGCCCATAAAATTAACCCCGAGCCCATAAAATTAACCTTGAACCGCTAAAATGAACCCTGACCTGTCCCGAAATTAACCCCGACCCCTAAAATAAACGCCGAACCTCTAAAATTAACCCTGAGCCCCCAAAATTAACCCTGACCTGTCCCGAAATTAACCCTGAACCTCTAAAATGAACCCTAAAATTAATCCTGACTCCTAAAATTAACTCTGACCCCCCAAAAGCATCCCTGAGTCGCCCCAGAATTAACCCCGACCCCTGTAATTAACCCCGACCCCTCCAAACTAACCCAGACCGCCCAAAATCAACCCTGACCTGCCCCGGAATTAGCCCTGACCCCCTAAAATTGACCTTGAACCCCTGAAATTAACCCCGATCTGCCCCAAAATTAACCCCGACTGTTTAAAATTAACCCTGAACCTTAAAAATTATCCTGAAGCCCTAAAATTACCCCAAATCTGCCCCCAAATCATCCCCGAACTACCCCGGAAATAATTAACCCTGACCCCTATAATTAACCCTGAATCCCTGAAATTAACCCTGACCTGCCCAAATATTAACCCTGAACCCCCCAAATTAATCCTGACGCCCTAAAATTAACCCCGAAGCCCCAAATTTAACTTTGATCCCCCTAAAAATTAACCCTGACCCCTATAATTAACCCTGACCCCCCCAAATTAACCCCGACCCCCCCAAATTATTCGTGACGCCCTAAAATTAACCCTGAGCCCCAAAATAACCCTGATCACCCCCAAAATTATCCCCGACCCCCTAAATTAACCCTGACCCCTAAAATTAACCCTGAATCCCTAAAATTAACCCTGACCTGCCCCAAATTAATCCTGACCCCCTAAAATGAACCCCGAGGCCCCAAATTAACCCGGACCCCCCCCCAAAATTAACCCTGACCCCTGTAATTAACTCTGAATCCCTAAAAATTAACCCTGACCTGCCCCAAAATTATCCCTGACCCCCCAAATTAACCCTGACCCCTGTAATTAACCCTGAATCCCTAAAATTAACCCTGACCTGCCCCAAAATTATCCCCGACCCCCCAAATTAACCCTGACCCCTGTAATTAACCCTGAATCCCTAAAATTAACCCTGACCTGCCCCAAAATTATCCCTGACCCCCCAAATTAACCCGGACCCCTGTAATTAACCCTGAATCCCTAAAATTAACCCCGACCCCCCAAATCTTCACCCCGACCCTCTGCAATTGACCCCCGCACCCCAAAACCGCAAAATTAACCCCCCGCCAAAAAAAAAAACCCCGAAGGCAAAGCGCCCCCGACGTGGCGATTGTCCCCAAAAATTGTCCCCAACCCCCCACCCCAAAAAAAAATTGTCCCCGCCCTCCTCTAAAGTGTCCCCAAGTCGCCCGAGTTGTCCCCAGCCCGCCCCGAATTGTCCCCGCCGCCGCGTCGTCCCCTCCCGCGGTGACAGGACATGGCACACGGACACGGTGTCACCTCCCCCCCGTGAGATGGGGACAGACACAAGACACGAGGATGGTGACGGTGACAGCGCCAGCGCTGGGGGACAGCTGGTGACACCCCCCCCCAAACCATGGTCACATCCCCCCCCGGGGGGTGGGGACAATGGTGGCACCTCCAGGGGGTGGGGACAGGGCCGGTGGTGGCACCTGAGGGGACACGGGGACACCTGGGGTGGTGTCCCCAAAGGGTCCCCAGTGTCCACAAGGGACATGGGGACACCTGGAGGGACACGGGGACACCTGGGGTGGTGTCCCCAAAGGGTCCCCAGGGGGTCTCCAGTGTCCACAAGGGACATGGGGACACCAGGAGGGACATGGGGACACCTGGGGTGGTGTCCCCAAAGGGTCCCCAGGGGGTCTCCAGTGTCCACAAGGGACATGGGGACACCTGGAGGGACACGGGGACACCTGGGGTGGTGTCCCCAAAGGGTCCCCAGGGGGTCCCCAGTGTCCACAAGGGACATGGGGACACCAGGAGGGACATGGGGACACCTGGGGTGGTGTCCCCAAAGGGTCCCCAGTGTTCTTGAGGGACATGGGGACACCAGGAAGGACACGGGGACATCAGGAGGGACAAGGGGACACCTGGGACAGTGTCCCCAAGAGGTCCCCTGTGTCCCTGAAGGACATGGGGACACAGAAGGGACAAAGGGACACCTGGGACTGTGTCCCCAGGTGACACAGGGACACGGGAGGGACAGGAGGACACCAGGAGGGACACGGGGACACCTCGGTCCATGTCCCCAAGGGGACATGGGGACACCAGGAGGGACATGGGGACAGCAGGAGGGAGGTGGGGACACCTGGGTCCATGTCCCCAAGGGGACATGGGGACACCAGGAGGGACATGGGGACAGCAGGAGGGAGGTGGGGACACCTGGGTCCATGTCCCCAAGGGGACATGGGGACACAGGAGGGACATGGGGACACCGGCAGTGGTGTCCCCACGGGGTCCTGAGGGGACATGGGCACACGAGAGGGACATGGGGACATTCCAGATCCGTGTCCCCAGTGGTCTCTAATGTCCCTTGGGGACATCTGGATCCATGTCCCCAGTGGTCCCTGATGTCCTCTGGGGACACAGGAGGGTCTTGGGGACATCAGGATCCGTGTCCCCAAGGAGTCCCCAGTGTCCCTCAGGGACATGGGGACATGAGGACAACTGGATCTGTGTCCCCAAGGGTTCCCCAGTGCCCCGAGGGACATGGGGACATGGGGACACCCGGATCTGTGTCCCCAGTGGTCCCCAATGTCCCTCGGGGACACAGGAGAGTCTTGGGGACACTCAGATCCGTGTCCCCAGTGGTCCCTGATGTCCCCTGGGGACACAGGAAGGACACGGGGACACGCGGATCAATGTCCCCAAGGGGTCCCCAGTGTCCCTGAGGGACATGGGGACACCCGGATCAATGTCCCCAGTGCTCCCGAGGGAGGGGGGAGGGACATGGGGACACAGGAGGGACATGGGGACACCCGGATCTGTGCCCCCAGTGTCCCTTGGGGACAGAAAAGGGGCTTGGGGACAGCTGGATCTGTGTCCCCAAGGGGTCCCAGTGTCCCTGAGGGACATGGGAGGGACACGGAGACACCTGGATCAATGTCCCCAGTGTCCCTGAGGGACATCGAGGGACATGGGGACACCTGGATCAATGTCCCCAGTGTCCCTGAGGGACATCCAGGGACATGGGGACACCTGGATCAATGTCCCCAGTGTCCCTGAGGGACATCGAGGGACATGGGGACACCTGGATCAATGTCCCCAGTGTCCCTGAGGGACATTGAGGGACACGGAGACACCTGGATCAATGTCCCCAGTGTCCCTGAGGGACATTGAGGGACATGGGGACACGCGGATCAATGTCCCCAGTGTCCCTGAGGGACATCCAGGGACATGGGGACACGCGGATCAATGTCCCCAGTGTCCCTGAGGGACATCCAGGGACATGGGGACACCTGGATCAATGTCCCCAGTGTCCCTGAGGGACATCGAGGGACATGGGGACACGCGGATCAATGTCCCCAGTGTCCCTGAGGGACATCCAGGGACATGGGGACACGCGGATCAATGTCCCCAAGGGGTCCCCAGTGTCCCTGAGGGACATGGGGACACCCGGATCAATGTCCCCAAGGGGTCCCCAGTGTCCCTGAGGGACATGGGGACACCCGGATCAATGTCCCCAAGGGGTCCCCAGTGTCCCTGAGGGACATGGGGACACCCGGATCAATGTCCCCAGTGCTCCCGAGGTGGGGGGAGGGACATGGGGACACAGGAGGGACATGGGGACACCCGGATCTGTGCCCCCAGTGTCCCTTGGGGACAGAAAAGGGGCTTGGGGACAGCTGGATCTGTGTCCCCAAGGGGTCCCCAGTGTCTCTGGGGGACAGGGGGACACAGGAGGGCCTTGGGGACATCTGGATCCATGTCCCCAAGGGGTCCCAGTGTCCCTGAGGGACATGGGAGGGACACGGAGACACCTGGATCAATGTCCCCAGTGTCCCTGAGGGACATCGAGGGACATGGGGACACGCGGATCTGTGTCCCCAGTGTTCCCGAGGGAGGGGGGAGGGACATGGGGACACAGGAGGGACATGGGGACACGCCAGTCGGTGTCCCCAGTGTCCCTTGGGGACATCACAGGGGCTTGGGGACACCTGGATCCGTGTCCCCGAGGGTTCCCAATGTCCCTTGGGGACACCAAAGGGTCCTGGGGACACCTGGATCTGTGTCCCCAAAGGGTCCCCAGTGTCCCTGAGCGACATGGGGACACTCGAGATCTGTGTCCCCAAGGGGTCCCAATGTCCCGTGGGGACATCGAAGGGTCTCGGGGACACCTGGATCCGTGTCCCCAGAGGTCCCCAATGGCCCCTTGGGGACACGGCAGGGACATGGGGACATTCCAGATCCGCGTCCCCAGTGTCCCTCGGGGACAGCAGAGCGCTTGGGGACACCTGGATCCGTGTCCCCAAGGGGTTCCCAGCGTCCCTTGGGGACACAAGAGGGTCTTGGGGACATCTGGGCTCCGTGTCCCCAAGGGTCCCCCTGTGCGGCCCCGGGGGGTGACAGGGAGGGGACAAGGACCCACCTGGGGTGTCACCGGTGGCCGAGGGTCCGGTGCCACTGGCGGGGCCGGGCCGCGCTACCTGACGGACAGCTGTGACAAGAGAGACACGGGGAGGGGACATCAGGGCCACCGCGGCCACCGCGCCACGCGGGTGGCCCTGAGGTGGCACCGGGGTGGCCCTGAGGTGGCACCGGGGGGACCCCGACCCGAGGAGGGGGCGCGGGAACGGCCCCGTCGCTGGGGGGGGGGGACACGGGGGTGGCCTTGGGGACACGGGGGTGGCCTTGGGGACACGGGGGGGGGGGGGTGTGGCGCTGTCCCTGCGGGGCGGGGCGGGGCTGGGGCGGTGTCACCTCCGCGCTGGAATGTCCCTCTGGTGTCACCCCCGGGGGGGAGGTGGGCTGGCCCTGTGCCCTCGGGGGGTCGCTTTGTCCCCTCAGGGGTGGCTTTGTCCCAGCTGGGGGTGGCCCTGTCCCTCCAGGAGTGGCCCTGGCCCTTCCAGGGGTCGCTTTGTCCCCTCAGGGGTGACCCTGTCCCTTCCGGGGGGGGGGGGGCAATTTGTCCCCCCAGGGGTGGTCCTGTCCCCTCTGGGGGTGGCCCTGTCCCCTCTGGGGTGGCCCTGTCCCCCCAGGGGTGGCCCTGTCCCCCCAGGGGTGGCCCTGTCCCCCCTGGGGGTGGCCCTGTCCCCTTCACGTCCCCCCCTGGGGGGTCACCAGGTCCCGTCTGAGGGGGTCTCTGTCCCCTCCGGGGGTCACTTTGTCCCCTCTGGGGGTGGCCCTGTCCCCTCCAGGGGTCCCTCTGTCCCCCCGGGGGTGGCCCTGTCCCCCTGCGCTCCCCCCCCCCCCCAAGTGCCACCATGTCCCCCCCAGCCCCCCCCCTTGTCCCCCCACGGTCCCCAGAGGTGACAGGAGCCCCCCCGGGGGTCCCCAAACCCCCCCAGAACCCACCAGAACCCCTCAAATCCCCCCCGGGGACACCCAGAGACCCCCCAAAATCCCCCCCCAGACCCCGAATAACCCCCCCAACCCCCCCCCCAAATACCCAAATCCCCCCCCCGACCCCAAAATTCCCCCAAATTCCCCCGAATCCACACCCAGGGACACCCGTAACCCCCCCAAAAAACCTCCAAATATCCCCCAAGGACCCCAAATAACCCCCCCCAATCCCCCAAATCCCCCCCAGAGACCCCAAAATACCCCCCCAGGAGCACCCCCAACCCCCCAAACCCTAATAACCCCAAAAATCCCCCCCAGGGACACTCGTACCCCTCTCAAAACTCAAAAATGCCCATCCACGGACCCCCAAATGACCCCCCCAAACCCCAAAATACCCCCCCAGGGACACCCAAAACCTCCCCAAAATCCCCCAAATACCCCCCAGAGATCCCAAAACCCCCCCCAGGAGCATCCCAACCCCCCAAACCTCCCGAATACCCCCCAGGGAAACCCGTAACCCCCCCAGACCCCCAAATAACCCCCCAGAGACACTCACACCCCCCTCAAACCCCCAAAATCCCCCCCACAGACCCCAAAATAACCCCCAGGGACACCCGTAACCCCCCCAAACCCCCAAAATCTCCCTCACAGACCCCAAATAATCCCCCCAAACCCCCAAATACCCCCCCCAGGAACTTCCATAACCCCCCCAGATCCCCCAAATCCCCCCCCAGGCCCCTAAAATTCCCCCCGGGACACCCATAACCCCCTCAAACCCCCGAAATACCCTCAGGGACACCCATAACCCCCCCAGATCCCCGAAATCCCCCCTACAGACCCCAAAATAACCCCCCCAAAATACCCAAATTCCCCCCCGGGACACCCATAATCCCCCCCCCAGACCCCCCAAATTCCCCCCCGGGACACCCATAATCCCCCCCAGACCCCCAAATTCCCCCCCGGGACACCCATAATCCCCCCCAGACCCCCCCAAATCCCCCCCACAGACCCCCCAAACCCCCCCAGATCTCCAAATACCCCCAGGGACACCCGTAACCCCCCCAGACCCCCCCCAAATCCCCCCCAGGGACACCCGTAACCCCCCCAGACCCCCCCAAATACCCCCAGGGACACCCGTAACCCCCCCAGACCCCCCCAAATCCCCCCCAGGGACACCCGTAACCCCCCCAGACCCCCCCAAATACCCCCAGGGACACCCGTAACCCCCCCCAGACCCCCCCCAAATACCCCCAGGGACACCCGTAACCCCCCCAGACCCCCCCAAATCCCCCCCAGGGACACCCGTAACCCCCCCAGACCCCCCCAAATACCCCCAGGGACACCCGTAACCTCCTCAAAACCCCAAACGCCCCCCCCAGACCCCCCCAAATCCCCCCCCGGGGACACCCATAATCCCCCCCAGACCCCCCAAATTCCCCCCAACCCCCGTCCCCGGGCCCCCCCCGCCCCCCGCCCCCAGCGCGGCGTGGGATGGCCGATGTCACACGGAGCAGAGCAATGACATTGTAATTTCCACCTGAGCGTCGAGCAGCCGCCGCCGGCCCTCGGACGGGTCGTGGGCGCCCAAGTGATCCCTGCGCAGCTCCTGCTCCACCAGCATCAGCCTGCGGGGCCAGGCTTCACCGGGGTCATGCTGCCACCCCCCCGGGGACATCCCCGGGGACACCCAGGGACACCCCCCGGGCCGTGCGGGCAGCCCCCGGGACGTGGGGACACCGCCGGGGACAGCCCCGGGGACGTGGGGACACCGCCGGGGACATGGGGACACCGCCGGGGACAGCCCCGGGGACATGGGGACACCGCCGGGGACATGGGGACACCGCCGGGGACAGCCCCGGGGACATGGGGACACCGCCGGGGACACCGCCGGGGACGTGGGGACACCGCCGGGGACAGCCCCAGGGACATGGGGACACCGCCGGGGACACCGCCGGGGATGTGGGGACACCGCCGGGGACATGGGGACACCACTGGGGACAGCCCCAGGGACATGGGGACACCGCCGGGGACACCGCCGGGGATGTGGGGACACCGCCGGGGACGTGGGGACACCTCTGGGGACAGCCCCAGGGACATGGGGACACCGCCGGGGACGTGGGGACACCGCCGGGGACATGGGGACACCGCCGGGGACAGCCCCAGGGACATGGGGACACCGCCGGGGACGTGGGGACACAACCGGGGACATCCCCGGGGACATGGGGACACCGCTGGGGACGTGGGGACACCGCCGGGGACATGGGGACACCGCTGGGGACATCCCCCCGGGGACATGGGGACACCGCTGGGGACGTGGGGACACCGCTGTGGACATCCCCGGGGACACCCAGGGACACCCCCCGGGCCATGTGGACAGTCCCCGGGACGTGGGGACACCGCCAGGGACACCCCCCGGGCCGTGGGGACAGCCCCGGGGACACGGGGGCACTGCCAAGGACAGCCCCCAGGACATGGGGACACCGCCGGGGACATGGGGACAGCCCCGGGTCATGGGGACACCACCAGGGACAGCCCCGGGTCATGGGGACAACCCCAGGGGTACCTTGGGGACACCCAGGGACAGCTCAAGGACATGGGGACAGCCCGAGGGACACGGCCTGGGTTGTGGGGACAACCCCAGGGACACCCCCGGGTCATGGGGACACCACCAGGGACAACCCCAGGGACATGGGGACACATCCAGGGACACCCTGGGGACACCCAGGGACAAACCCAGGGACATGGGGACACCCCCCGGGTCATGGGGACATTGCCAGGGTCATGGAGACCCTTCCAGGGACACCCCGGGGACACCTCAAGGACATGGGGACACCCTGGGGACACCCTGGGGACACCCAAAGCCACGGGGACACGCCAGGGACACCCCCGGAGACGTGGGGACACACGTGGGCCGTGCCATGTGCTCATGTCCCTTGATGTCCCCATGGCCCCTGTCACCTCTGTGTCACCCATGTGCTACCTGTGCCCGTGTCACCACCACGTCCTTCTGTGTCCCCTGTGCCCCTGTGTCCCTCTGTCCCTGGTGTCATTCTGTGTGTCCCCAATGTCCCTGTGTCCCTGTGTCCCTGTGTCCCTCTGTCCCTGGTGTCATTCTGTGTGTCCCCAATGTCCCTGTGTCCCTGTGTCCCTCTGTCCCTGGTGTCATTCTGTGTGTCCCCAATGTCCCTGTGTCCCTGTGTCCCTGTGTCCCTCTGTCCCTGGTGTCATTCTGTGTGTCCCCAATGTCCCTGTGTCCCTGTGTCCCCAGTGTCCCTCTGTCCCTGGTGTCATTCTGTGTGTCCCCAATGTCCCTGTGTCCCTGTGTCCCCAGTGTCCCTCTGTCCCTGGTGTCATTCTGTGTCCCTGGTGTCATTCTGTGTGTCCCCAATGTCCCTGTGTCCCTGTCTCCCTGTGTCCCCTGTGTCCCTCTGTCCCTGGTGTCATTCTGTGTGTCCCCAATGTCCCTGTGTCCCTGTGTCCCCAGTGTCCCTCTGTCCCTGGTGTCATTCTGTGTGTCCCCAATGTCCCTGTGTCCCTGTGTCCCTCTGTCCCTGGTGTCATTCTGTGTGTCTCCAATGGCTCTGTGTCCCTGTCTCCCTGTGTCCCCAGTGTCCCTCTGTCCCTGGTGTCATTCTGTGTGTCCCCAATGTCCCTGTCTCCCTGTGTCCCCAGTGTCCCTCTGTCCCTGGTGTCATTCTGTGTGTCCCCAATGTCCCTGTGTTCCTGTGTCCCTCTGTCCCTGGTGTCATTCTGTGTGTCCCCAATGTCCCTGTGTCCCTGTGTCCCCTGTGTCCCTCTGTCCCTGGTGTCAGTCTTTGTCCCCTGTGTACCCAGTGTTCCTCTGTCTCTGGTGTCATTCTGTGTCCTCAAGTGTCCCTCTGTCCCTGGTGTCATTCTGTGTGTCCCCAATGTCCCTGTGTCCCCTGTGTCCCTCTGTCCCTGGTGTCAGTCTTTGTCCCCTGTGTCCCCAGTGTCCCTCTGTCTCTGGTGTCATTCTGTGTCCTCAAGTGTTCCTCTGTCCCTGGTGTCATTCTGTGTGTCCCCGCTGTCCCCGTGTGTCCCTCACCTGCCGATGATGCTCTTGATCTGGGAGTCCCCGTGTGTCCCTGTCTTTCCCCGTGTGTCCCTGTGTCCCCCGTGTCCCCAGTGATGTCCCCGTGTCCCCGTGTGTCCCCGCTGTCCCCGTGTGTCCCTCACCTGCCGATGATGCTCTTGATCTGGGAGTCCCCGTGTGTCCCTGTCTTTCCCCGTGTGTCCCTGGTGTCCCCGTGTCCCCAGTGATGTCCCCGTGTCCCCGTGTGTCCCCGCTGTCCCCGTGTGTCCCTCACCTGCCGATGATGCTCTTGATCTGGGAGTCCTTCTCCTGCTGCTGCTGCCGGAGCCGTTTCTCGCTGAGCTCCAGGCGCTGCTGGTACTGCAGGAGGATGCGGCTCGTCTGCTCCTCCTGCGTCACCAGGCGCCGCTCGTACTCCTCCAGCTTGCGGTTGGACATGTGCAGCCGCTCCTTCAGCGAGTGGATCTCCTCCTCGTACTCCTTCACCTGCCAAAGGGACACTGCAGCGCACCTGGGAACGCCCGGGCACACCTGGGACCTGCTAAAACCCTGCTACAACCCCGCTACGGGCACACCTGTGACACCTGGGCACAGCTATGGGCACACCTGTGACACCTGGGTACACCTGGATCTCCTCCTTGTACTCCTTCACCTGCCAAAGGGACACTGCAGCGCACCTGGGACACCTGGGCACAGCTACAACCCTGCTATGGGCACACCTGTGACACCTGGGCACAGCTATGGGCACACCTGGGACACCTGGATCTCCTCCTCGTACTCCTTCACCTGCCAAAGGGACACTGCAGTGCACCTGGGAACGCCCGGCACACCTGGGACCTGCTAAAACCCTGCTAAAATCCTGCTATGGACACACCTGTGACACCTGGGCACAGCTATGGGCACACCTGGGACACCTGGGCACACCTGGGCACAGCTACAACCCTGCAATGGGCACACCTGTGACACCTGGGTACACCTGGATCTCCTCCTCGTACTCCTTCACCTGCCAAAGGGACACTGCAGCGCACCTGGGAACACCTGGGCACACCTGGGACCTGCTAAAACCCTGCTACAACCCCGCTACGGGCACACCTGTGACACCTGGGTACACCTGGATCTCCTCCTCGTACTCCTTCACCTGCCAAAGGGACACTGCAGCGCACCTGGGAACACCTGGGCACACCTGGGACCTGCTAAAACCCTGCTACAACCCCGCTATGGGCACACCTGTGACACCTGGGCACAGCTATGGGCACACCTGTGACACCTGGATCTCCTCCTCGTACTCCTTCACCTGCCAAAGGGACACTGCAGTGCACCTGGGAACGCCCGGCACACCTGGGCACACCTGGGACCTGCTAAAACCCTGCTACAACCCCGCTATGGGCACACCTGTGACACCTGGGTACACCTGGATCTCCTCCTCGTACTCCTTCACCTGCCAAAGGGACACTGCAGCGCACCTGGGAACACCTGGGCACAGGTACAACCCCGCTACGAGCACACCTGTGACACCTGGGCACAGCTATGGGCACACCTGGGACACCTGGATCTCCTCCTCGTACTCCTTCACCTGCCAAAGAGACACTGCAGTGCACCTGGGAACGCCCGGCACACCTGGGCACACCTGGGACCTGCTAAAACCCCGCTAAAATCCTGCTATGGGCACACCTGTGACACCTGGGCACAGCTATGGGCACACCTGGGACACCTGGGCACACCTGAGTACAGCTACAACCCTGCTATGGGCACACCTGTGACACCTGGGTACACCTGGATCTCCTCCTTGTACTCCTTCACCTGCCAAAGGGACACTGCAGCACACCTGGGCACACCTGTGTCACTCATACCTGTACACTCACACCTGGACACACCTGGAACACATGTATCACTCACAGCTGGGCACACCTGTGTCAGTCACACCTGTACACGCACACCTAGGGACACCTAGGCACACCTGGGCACACCTGTGCCACTCACGCCTGGGCACACCTGTGTCAGTCACACCTGGGCACGCCTGTACACTCATACCTGTACACTCACACCTGGGCACACCTGTATCATTCACACCTGTGTCAGTCACACCTGGGCACACCTGTATCAGTCACACCTGTGTCAGTCACACCTGGGCACACCTGTGTCAGTCACACCTGGGCACGCCTGTACACTCATACCTGTAGACTCACACCTGGGCACACCTGTATCATTCACACCTGTGTCAGTCACACCTGGGCACATCTGTATCAGTCACACCTGTGTCAGTCACATGTGGACACACCTGTATCAGTCACATCTGTGTCAGTCACACCAGGGCACACCTGTATCAGTCACACCTGTGTCAGTCACACCTGGGCACACCTGTATCAGTCACACCTGTGTCAGTCACACCTGGGCACACCTGTATCAGTCACACCTGTGTCAGTCACACCTGGGCACACCTGTATCAGTCACACCCGTGTCAGTCACACGTGGACACACCTGTATCAGTCACACCTGTGTCAGTCACACCTGGGCACACCTGTATCAGTCACACCTGTGTCAGTCACATGTGGACACACCTGTATCAGTCACACTTGGACACACCTGTACACTCACACCTGTGTCAGTCACACCTGGGCACACCTGTATCACTCACACCTGTGTCAGTCACACCTGGGCACACCTGTATCAGTCACACCTGTGTCAGTCACACCTGGGCACACCTGTATCAGTCACACCTGTGTCAGTCACATGTGGACACACCTGTATCAGTCACACCCATGTCAGTCACACCTGGGCACACCTGTATCAGTCACACCTGTGTCAGTCACACCTGGGCACACCTGTATCAGTCACACCCGTGTCAGTCACACCTGGGCACATCTGTATCAGTCACACCTGTGTCAGTCACACCTGGGCACACCTGGGCACACCTGTCCCCTACCCGGTCCAGCCGGCTCTCGTCCATGGACTTGGAGTACTCCTTGAGCTTGTACTCCTCGCGCTCGATGTGCGCGCTCTCGATGTCGGCCGACAGGTGCGGCATGTTGGACACCCAGGCCACCGTGCGCTCCGACGCCGGCAGCACCGGGTTCAGCGTGGACGGCGTCTGCGACGCCTGCGGGGACACCGGGGGGACATGGGGACAGTGCGGGGACACCGGGGGACGGGGGGACAGGGGGGACAGTGAGGGGACACCGGGGGGACGGGGGGACAGTGAGGGGACACCGGGGGGACATGGGGACAGTGAGGGGACACCGGGGGACGGGGGGACAGTGAGGGGACACCGGGGGGACATGGGGACAGTGAGGGGACACCGGGGGACGGGGGGACAGTGAGGGGACACCGGGGGACGGGGGGGACATGGGGACAGTGAGGGGACACCGGGGGGACATGGGGACAGTGAGGGGACACCGGGGACACCGGGGGGACAGGGGGGACAGTGAGGGGACACCGGGGGACGGGGGGACAGTGAGGGGACACCGGGGACACCGGGGGGACATGGGGACAGTGAGGGGACACCGGGGGGACGGGGGGACAGGGGGGACAGTGAGGGGACACCGGGGGGACGGGGGGACAGTGAGGGGACACCGGGGGGACGGGGGGGACATGGGGACAGTGAGGGGACACCGGGGACACCGGGGGGGACATGGGGACAGTGAGGGGACACCGGGGGGACATGGGGACAGTGAGGGGACACCGGGGGGACGGGGGGGACAGGGGGACAGTGAGGGGACACCGGGGGGACGGGGGGACAGTGAGGGGACACCGGGGACACCGGGGGGACATGGGGACAGTGAGGGGACACCGGGGGGACGGGGGGGACATGGGGACAGTGAGGGGACACCGGGGACACCGGGGGGACATGGGGACAGTGAGGGGACACCGGGGGGACAGGGGGGACAGGGGGACAGTGAGGGGACACCGGGGGGACGGAGGGGACATGGGGACAGTGAGGGGACACCGGGGACAGTGAGGGGACACAGGGGACACGGGGGGACACAGGGGACACGGGGCAGCGAGGGGACACGGGGGACACGGGGGACACGGGGGACACGGGGGACACGGGGATAGTGAGGGGACATGGGGACAGCGCAGGGACATGGGGACAGTGCAGGGACATGACATTGTGGGGACACAGGGACAGTGCGGGCACCGAGAGGAGACACGAGGACAGCAAGGGGACACACGGGGGACACACGGGGACACACGGGGGGCACACGGGGACACACGGGGGGCACACGGGGGACACACGGGGACACACGGGGGGACATGGCATGGGGACAGCGAGGGGACAGCGCAGGGACAGCACAGGGACACGAGGACAGAGCGGGGAAACAGGGACAGCGAGGGGACATTGTGGGGATACAGGGACACCCAGGGGACACCCAGGGGACAGTGCGGGGACACGGAGTGAGCAGGGACATTGTGGGGACACGGGGACAGCGTGGGGACATTGGGGGGTGCGGGGGTAAAGGGCGATGTGCGGGGAGATGGGGACACGGGGACGTGAGGGGACAGGGGGACATTGGGGGAGATGGGGATGTGGGGACACAGCAGGACATCAGGGACATCGGGGGGACACGGGGGACATCAGGGGGACATCAGGGGGACATTGGCGACACCAGGCACACACACAGACATGGGGACACAAAGGGACATGGGGGGACAGAGAGGGACACAAAGATGAGCCTGGTTTCCCCTCCAGCACCACGTCCCCCAGTGTCCCCAATGTCCCCATATCCCCCAGTGTCCCCAAGGTCCCCCATGTCCTCATATTACCCCACGTCCCCAATGTCCCCAAGTCCCCAGTGTCCCCATATCCCCCCACATCCCCACATCCCCCCATGTCCCCCTGTCCCCAATGTCCCCATGTCCCCAATGTCCCCACATCCCCCGATGTCCCCAACGTCCCCACGTCCCCAGTGTCCCCATATCCCCCGATGTCCCCAACGTCCTCACATCCTGCCATGCTCCCCCAATGTCCCCACATCCCCCAATGTCCCCAATGTCCCCAACATCTCCACGTCCCCAATGTCCCCATATCCCCTGATGTCCCCAATGTCCCCTTGTCCCCAATGTCCCCACATCCCCCCATGCTCCCCCAGTGCCCCCACGTCCCCAACGTCCCCACATCCCCAATGTCCCCACATCCCCCAGTGTCCCCCCCGTCCCCACTGCCCCCCGCCATCCCCCCGCCGTCGCCGGCTGTCACCTGCTTGGTGACGGGCGGTTTCATGGCGGCCACCGAGGCCTCCTTGGCCAGGGAGGGCTGGCGGGAGCGCGGCGGGCCGTAGGCGGGCTCGGGGGACGCCAGCAGGTTGCCGCTGGCCGGCCGCGCCTTCTGCGGGACCCCCAGCGCCGAGGGGCCGCCGCCGCCGCCGCCGCCGCCGCCTTTCCCCGCCCGCGACCCCCGCGGGGTGGGCGGCGGGGGGGCGCCGATGGTGATCTGCGGGGGGGCCAGCGTGTCCTGGAGCGACAGCTGCCTGCGGCCGAAGTCGCCGCCGGGCCGCCCGAACTCGTCGCTGTAGCTGTGGCTGTGCGTGATGTGTTTTTGGGGAGGGGTGGCCAGCTCCTCGCTCTTGCTGTAGCCGTGCAGGGGCGGCGGGGCGACGCCGCCGAAGTGACCCCCGTCTCCGCCGCCCCCCTCGCCCCTCCCGCCGCCCCCTCCTCCTCCTCCTCCTCCTCCTCCTCCGCCGCCGCCGCCGCCGCCGTCGGGGCCGCGCAGGGGCCCGTCGGCGGCCAGGTGGAACAGGGGGTTCTGGAAGGACAGCGGGACCCTCAGCTGCGGTCCCCCCGGCTCGGGCACCCCCAGGCGCGGCGGGGCCAGGCTGGAGGCGCTGCCCTGCGACAGGCGGCCGGGCCGCAGGCCGCCCTGGCCGGCTCCCCCCGGGGCCGGAGCGCCGGCCAGCAGCTCCGCGGGCAGGCTGGGGATGCTGTCCACGCGTCCGTCCTGCAGGTCCAGCATGGAGACGCTCTTGCCCACGCCCAGCGCGCCGCCGCGGCCGCCCTCGGGCTCGGTGAGGTCGGAGCTGCTGGTGCAGTAGGCGGGCGACGAGCGGGCCAGCGGCGGGCGGCTGAGCACCAGCACCTCCGGGGGACCCTTCTCCTGCGGCGGCGACGGCAGGCGGGGCACGTCCATGGAGCTGCGGGCCGGGATCGGGGGGGCGGGGGGTGCGGTGTGGGGCACGGGGGTGCGGTGTGGGGTACGGGGGTGTGGGGTTATGGGGTACGGGGGTGCGGTGTGGGGTACGGGGGTGTGGGGTACGGGGGTGTGGGGTACGGGGGTGTGGGGTTATGGGGTACGGGGGTGTGGGGTTATGGGGTACGGGGGTGTGGGGTTATGGGGTACGGGGATGTGGGGTACGAGGGTGTGGGGTACGGGGGTGTGGGGTTATGGGGTACGGGGGTGTGGGGTTATGGGGTACGGGGATGTGGGGTTGTGAGGTACGGGGGTGTGGGGCACGGGGGTGTGGGGTTATGGGGTACGGGGGTGTGGGGTTATGGGGCACGGGGATGTGGGGTGCGGGGATGTGGGGTACGAGGGTGTGGGGTACGGCGGTGTGGGGTACGGGGGTGTGAGGTACGGGGTTATGGAGCACGGGGGTGTGGGGGTGTGGGGCACGGGGATGTGGGGTTATGGGGCACGGGGATGTGGGGTACGGCGGTGTGCGGTGTGGGGTACGGGGATGTGGGGTACGGGGTTATGGAGCACGGGGGTGTGGGGTTATGGGGTACAGGGATGTGGGGTTATGGGGCACGGGGATGTGGGGTACGGCAGTGTGCGGTGTGGGGTACGAGGGTGTGGGGTACGGCGGTGTGGGGTACGGGGGTGTGAGGTACGGGGTTATGGAGCACGGGGGTGTAGGGTTATGGGGTATGGGGATGTGGGGTTATGGGGCACGGGGATGTGGGGTACGGCAGTGTGCGGTGTGGGGCACGGGGGTGTGGGGTTATGGGGTACAGGGATGTAGGGTATGGGGATGTGGGGAGGGATGCGGGGTGTGCGGTGTGCAGTGTGGGGTACGGGGATGTGGGTTATGGGGCACGGGGATGTGGGGTGGGATGTGGGGTACAGGGTGTGGGGATGTGGGGTGGGATGTTCGGTGTGGGGTACGGGGTGTGGGGGAAATATGGGATGGGGAGGGGGAAAATGGGGCGGGATGGGGGAGGGATGTGGGGCGGGATGGAAAGCCGCGGGATGGGGGATGGGGAGGGGAATACGGGGGAGGGACATGGGGTGGGGGGCACACGGGATTGGGGGATTGGGATGTGAACACGGCAATGGGGATGTGGGGAGGGACAGAGGGGACACGGGATTGGGGACATGGGGTTGGGGACACGGGAATGGGGACATGGGAATGGGGACACGGGATTGGGGACACAGGAATGGGGACACGGGACGGAGGGACGGGGGATACGGGATGGGGAACACGGACGGGTGAGGGCGGTTGGACACGGCCCCAAACCCATCTCGGGAATTGTCGTCCCACTGGTGTCGCCGTCCCGTCCATCCCAAACGCTCCCGTCCCAAACGTCCCCGTCCCAACTCTTCCCATCCCCGTCCTAAACATTCCCACCCCGCTCCCGTCACCGTCCCGACCCTCATCCCGTCCCTGTCCCCATCCTGATCCCGATCCCGGTTTCATCCCCACCCCAGTCCCGATTCCTGTCATGACCCTGGCCCAGGTCTGGATCCAGACCCCAATCCCCGCCCCCATCCCAATCCCAAATCCCAATCCCAATCCGAAATCCTGATCCCAATCCCAAATCCTGATGCCAAATCCAATCCCAAATCCCGACCCCAAATTCCAACCGTGGTCTCATCCCAATCCCAATCCCAATCCCATCTCTGTCCTGAACCCAAATCCCAAATCCTAATCCTCATCCTGTCCCGATCCCATCACCATCCTCATCCGAATCCCAAGCCCCAAACTCCAAACCCCAAACCCCAAATCCCAAATCCCAAATCCCAAACCCCAAACCCCAAATCCCAAATCCCAAACCCCAAACCCCAAATCCCAAATCCCAAACCCCAAACCCCAAATCCCAAATCCCAAACCCCAAATCCCAAATCCCAAACCCCAAACCCCAAATCCCAAACCCCAAATCCCAAATCCCAAACCCCAAATCCCAACCCCGCCCCTCACCTGTTGAGCCCCCGCACCATGTAGGACTGGAGATCCACAGAGCTGCGGGGACACGGACAGGTGAGACCCCCAGGTGAGACCCCCAGAGACATCAGGTGGCATTGGGGTTCCCAGGTGGGACATGAAGGTCCCACAGGTATTTGGGGGGGGTCACCATGGGGACACGGGGGGGGGGGGTCACAGGTGGGTGGGGCCACCTCAGGTGAGACAGGGACACACCTGGGCCGCAGAGCCGCACAGGACAGGTGACGCAGGGGTGGCAGGTGGGTGGGGCCACCCCAGGTGAGACAGGGACACACCTGGGCTGCAGAGCCGCACAGGACAGGTGACACAGGGGGGACAGCCGCGCCCCCCGGCGCAGGGGCGGGGCGGGACAGGTGCGCGCTCACCTGTTGAGGTCGCGCACGAGGTAGGGCTGCAGGTCGGCCGAGGGCCCGCGCAGGACCAGCCCCTTGGGGGGCAGGCGCTCGCCCTGGCTGGGCTGCCGCTGCAGGTGAGGGTTCCGCAGCGCCACGCTGATGTCCGTCAGCAGCCGCGGCAGCGGGCCCAGCTTCAGCAGCGCCTCCTGGGGGACAGGTGAGCGCACCTGAGCGCACCTGGGAACACCTGACTACACCTGAGGGCACCTGGGAACACCTGACTACACCTGAGGGCACCTGGGAACACCTGGGACCGCATCTAAGGGAACCCCATTGATCTCCCAGTGAGGCTCAGCTTCAGCAGCGCCTCCTGGGGGACAGGTGAGCGCACCTGGGAACACCTGAGTGCGCTTGAGCACACCTGGGCATCCCTGGGACCTCACCTGGGGTGACCCCGGGACCCGCCCATGCTGGGAGGTGGGGGAGGTCACTCTCCCCATGAGCACCCCCAGGTGAGGCTGCAGGTGCACAGGTGAGGCTGTGGCAGCACAGGTGAGGCTGTGGCCGCACAGGTGATACCATAGCAGCACAGGTGAGGCTGTAGCTGCACAGGTGAGGCTGTGGCCACACAGGTGAGGCTGTGACCACACAGGCGGGGCTGTGACTGCACAGGTGAACTTGAGGCCACACAGGTGAGACTGTGGCGGGTCCCCCAGGTGTGCCGCAGGTGCGGTACCTTGCTGAGCTGGCTCATGACCTCCCAGAGCAGCGCGTGCAGCGTGGACAGCTCGCGGCCCAGGTCGATGTAGCCCTCGAAGCTGGTGCTGTTGGTCAGCGTGTCCAGGTTGGAGATCTCGTACAGGAACTGCTGCATGCTGGCCCACTCCAGCTCCAGGAACTCGTTCATGAACGCCATGTACTCCTCCTTGCTCCCGAACCTGCCGCAGGTGCGCCCAGGTGAGGGCGGGGCCCGCAGGTGGGCAGCAACATCCCCAGCAGGTGAGGGCAGGGCCGCCAGGTGGGAGGGAAAATCTCCCTCAGCAGGTGAGGGCAGGGCCAGCAGGAACATCCCTGACAGGTGAGGGTGGGGCCGGCAGGTGGGCTGGAACATCCCCAGCAGGTGAGGGCGGGGCTGGTAGGTGGGCCCTGACAGGTGAGGGCGGGGCCGTCAGGTGGGCAGGAACATCCCCAGGAGGTGAGGGTGGGGCTGGCACGTGGGAGGGAACACCCCCGGCAGGTGAGGGCGGGGCCAGCAGGTGGGTGGGAACGCCCCCAGCAGGTGAGGGGTGTCCCCACTATGAGGGTTGGGGTGGGAGGCGGCAGGTGAGGGGTGAGGAAGGGTGGGGACAGGGGTTGTCAATCATCCATCATCATTTGTTGCCGTCCTTTGTCATCCATGGTCATCGTCATCATCATCGTCGTCATTTGTCATCCATCATCATCATCATCATCATCCTCATCATCCACCATCACCATCCATCATCACCATCGTCATCATCCATCACCATCATCCATCATCTGTCATCCATCACCATCCATCATCATCATCATCATCCATCCACCATCAACATTCATCATCATCATCATCCATCACCATCATCCATCATCTGTCATCTATCACCATCCATCATCATCATCATCATCATCATCGTCATCATCATCCATCCACCATCAACATTCATCATCATCATCATCCATCACCATCATCCATCATCTGTCATCCATCACCATCCATCATCATCATCATCATCATCATCATCCATCCGCCATTAACATTCATCATCATCATCATCCATCACCATCATCCATCACCTGTCATCCATCACCATCCATCATCATCATCATCATCATCATCATCCATCCGCCATCATCTGTCATCCATCATCCACCATCATCATCCACTGTCATTTGTCATCCACCATTGTTCTTCATCCATCATCATCATCATCCATCATCCCTCTGCTGTGCATCCATCTGTCATCTTCCATCTCCTGCCCATCAACCCACCCATCCATCTTCTGTCCATCCATCCATCGTTATCCATCGTCCTCTGGCATCCATCAGTATCCATTATCCATCATCATCATCATCATCATCATCCATTGTCTACCGTCATCCACCCATCAGCATCCATCTCCTGTCCATCAACCCATCCACCCATCCATCATCATCCATCCATCAACTCATCCATCCATCATCCAACCATCATCCATCCATCATCATCCATCCGTCAACTCATCCATCCATCATCCAACCATCATCCATCCATCATCATCCATCCATCAACTCATCCATCCATCCATCCATCCGTCAACTCATCCATCCATCATCATCCATCCATCATCCATTCATCATCCATCCATCATCATCCATCCATCAACTCGTCCATCCATCCATCATCATCCATCCATCATCCATCTCCTGTCCATCAACTCATCCATCGTCATCATCGTCATCATCATCCTGTGCATCCATGCATCCATCCATCATCATCTGTCTCCTGCCCATCCATCATCCATCCATCATCCATCCTTCATGATCCATCTCCCGTCCATCAACTCATCCATCTTGCATCCACCTTCAGTCCATCCATCATCATCCCTCCGTACATCCAGTCCCTCTACTTATCCATTTCCCATCCATCAACTCAT
Organism: Chamaea fasciata; assembly: GCF_029207755.1. NCBI lineage: Eukaryota > Metazoa > Chordata > Aves > Passeriformes > Sylviidae > Chamaea > Chamaea fasciata. The sequence goes on along the minus strand of NW_027094117.1, from coordinate 1,113,525 downwards.
CCGTCATCATCATTGTCCATCATCCCTCTCCTGTGCATCCGTGCATCATCACCCATCTCCTGCCCATCAGCGCATCCCGCCGTCTTCTCTCCATCCATCACCAATCCATCCATCCATCTATCATCATCCATCAGCATCCATCCATCATCCATCCGTCCATCATCCATCATCCATCATCCATCCATCATCCATCATCCATCATCCATCCATCCATCATCCATCCATCCATCCATCATCCATCCATCATCCACCATCTATCCATCCATCATCCATCCATCCATCATCCATCCATCCGTCCATCCATCATCCATCCATTATCCACCATCCATCCATCCATCATCCATCATCCATCCATCATCCATCCATCATCCATCCATCCATCCATCCATCATCCATCCATCATCCATCATCCATCATCCATCCATCCATCATCCATCCATCATCCATCATCCATCATCCATCATCCATCCATCCATCATCCATCCATTATCCACCATCCATCCATCATCCATCCATCATCCATCATCCATCATCCATCATCCATCCATCCATCATCCATCATCCATCCATCATCCATCATCCATCCATCATCCATCCATCCATCCATCCATCCATCATCCATCCATCATCCATCCATCCATCATCCATCCATCATCCATCCATCCATCTCCATCCACCCCCCATGAACCCACCCCCGATCCCCTCCCGCCGTCGCCGCCCTCACTTGGTGAAGTTGGCCAAGTTCTGGATGACCTTGGCGATGAGGGTCAGCGTCCTGGCCGTCTGCTCGTCGGGGTACTCCTGCATCAGGCCGAAGAGGCTGGGGGACATGACGGCGGGGCACAGGAAGCGCAGGAAGAGCGAGGCGCTGATCAGGCGGTCGGCGATGTCCTCGCGCCCGCGCTCGGCGCAGCGCAGCCGCCACGAGGCGAACACCTCCTTCAGCTCCCGCGGGAACACGCTGCCGGCGGGACACGGCGTCACGCGGATCCCGGGGACGTTCCCAGGACGTCCCCACCGCGTCCCCGCGCTCACCAGTGGGAGTTGACCACCTTGCAGAGCGCCAGCTCGCAGCACATGCGCAGGTTGGCCTGGTGGTCGGCCAGGGTGGAGGCCGAGCACTTCATGGGGTCCACCTCACAGTTCTCCTCCGACTCGTAGAGCGCCCGGATGAACTCGCCTGTGGCGCGGGCGGGGAGGACACGGGGACACCCACGGGGACACCGAGGGGAAGGGGGAAAAGGGACCGATCGTGTCATGGGTGGGAGAAGGGACCACCCAAAGATCTCATGATGGTGGTGATGGAACCTGGCCGTGAGTGGGGACCACCTAAAGATCTCATGATGGTGGTGATGGAACCTGGCCGTGAGTGGGGGCCACCCAAAGATCTCATGATGGTGGTGATGGAACCTGGCCATGAGTGGGGACCACCTAAAGATCTCATGATGGTGGTGATGGAATGTGATGGTGAGTGGGGACCACCCAATGAGATAACGGCCATGGCAGGGACCACCCAACTATGTGATGGCCGTGAGAAGTGACCACTCAATGACCTAACGGCCATGAGTGGAGACCATCCAACCACGCCATGGCCATGAGTAGGGACCACCCAATGATTTCATGGCCACAAAGAGAAACCACCCAATGATTTCATGGCCATGAGTGGGGGCCACCCAAAGATCTCATGATGGTGGTGATGGATCATGACCATGAGTGAGAACCATCCAATGACCTAACGGCCGTGACAGGGACCACCCAACCACGCCATGGCGTGAGAAGTGACCACTCAGTGACCTAACGGCCATGAGCGGGGACCACCCAGTGATTGCATGGCCATGGGAAGTGACCACCCAAAGATCTCATGATGGTGGTGATGGAACCTGGAACCAGCCAATGATCTCATGGCCATGAGAAGGAGCGACCTAACAATCTCGCGACGGTGGTGATGGAACCTGGCCATGAGTGGGGGCCACCAAAGATCTCATGATGGTGGTGATGGAACCTGGTCATGGGTTGGGACCACCCAACCATGTCATGACCACAAGAAGGCGGCACCCAGTGATTTCATGGCCATGAGAAGCGACCACCCAAAGATCTCATGACAGTGGTGATGGAACATGACTGTGAGTGGGGACCCATCCAATGACCTAATGGCCATGAGACAGGACCACCCAAAGATCTCATGATGGTGGTGATGGAACTTGGACATGAGTGGGGACCTTCCAGTGACTTAATGGCAATGCGTGGGGACCACCCAACCATGACATGGACGTGAAAAGGGACCACCAATGATTTCATGACCACAAGGAGGGACCACCCAACGATCTCATGGCCATGAGAAGGAATGACCCAACAATCTCATGATGGTGGTGACGGAACCTGTTGATGGGTCGGGACCACCCAACCATGTCATGACCACAAGAAGGGATCACCCGATGATTTCATGACCACAACAAGGGACCCCCCAATGATTTTATGGCCATGACTAGGGGCCACCCAAAGTTCTCATGATGGTGGTGATGGAACCTTGTCATGAGTGGGGACCATCCAGTGACCTAATGGCCATGAGTGTGGACCACCCAATGATTGCATGGCCGTGGGAAGCGACCACCCAAAGTTCTCATGATGATAGTGATGGAACATGACAGTGAATGGAGACCGTCCAGTGACCTAATGGCCATGGGTGGGGACCATCCAACCATCTCACGACCACAACAAGGGGCCACCCAATCGTGTCGTGGCCATGAGTGGGGACCACCCAATGGTCACATGGCCATGAGAAAGAACCACCCAGCCATCTCACGGTCATGAGCGGGACCACTCATTCCACCTCAACCCCACCACACCCCACCCCCCCAGCCAAAGGCCACGCCCCCTCCAGCGCCACCCGGTGCCGCTGGCGCTCACCAATGGCGTCCTTGAGGTATTTCTGGCCGATGAGCTTCAGGTACTCCTCGATGGCTTTGGTGGCCAAGGTGTTCTCCCGGAAGATCAGGTGCTCCCGGTCCATGAAACGATCCACCTCCGTCATGGCCATGTCCGACAGGAAGTCCTGCCCGCGACCGTCAGCGCGGCCCGGCGCCGGACGTCCCTCTGTCCCATCTCCATCACCCACCCATCCATCTTCATCCATCTCCACCTCTCCGTCCATCCATCATCCATCATTCACCATCCATCCATCCATCCATCCATCCATCCGTCATCCATCCATTCCACGTTCCCAACCTCCCCAAATTCCCACCATTCCCAAAATCCTCCCACAGTCCCACCTTGGCCTTTCCGGTGCTCTGCAGGATGTGCACCAGCACGCAGGCCAACTCCAGCATCCATCATCCATCCTCCATCCTCCATCCTCCATCCTCCATCCTCCATCCATCATCCATCATCCATCATCCATCATCCATCCATCCGTCATCCCACCATCCCAACCTCCTGAAATCCCACCTCTCCACCCCGTGAAGTCCCACCTTGGCCTTTCCGGTGCTCTGCAGGATGTACACCAGCGCGCAGGCCACCTCCAGCACACATCCATCATCCATCCATCATCATCCATCATCCATTGATCCATCATCCATCCATCCATCCATCCATCCATCCATCCATCCATCCATCCATCATCATCCATTGATCCATCATCCATCCATCATCCATCCATCCATCCATCCATCCATCCATCCATCCATCCACCCCACCACCTATCCTCCCCAAATTCCCGCCATCCCCAAACTCCCACCTTGGCCTTTCCGGTGCTCTGCAGGATGTGCACCAGCGCGCAGGCCACCTCCTCCTTGCTCTTGACGCTGAGCACGGGCTCCAGCACGGCGCAGAGCATGCGGTAGTTGTTGGTGACGTACTCGGCGAACTCCTTGTAGAGCTCCATGGGCAGGATGCTCATGGTCTGGAAGCGGCTCTTGACGCGCAGCGCCGGGCAGCCCGCCTTGCTCTTGCTGCCGCTGGGCTGGCTCAGCGGGTACCACTGCTCGGCAAAGTGCCGCCCCGTCACGCTGGCGATGGGGATGCTCACCTGGGGACAGGGCGTGACACGGCTCAGGGCCGCCGCCAAACCGCGTGGGGGGCAAGCTCTGACGCCTGCAGATTTTTGTTAGTGAAACTCTCACAAGTCCCGTCGGTGCTGAGAAAAACTGGGCTGAGATGAGAACCAAGAGCCTGAAAAAGTGACCGGCGGGAATGCAGAACCGAGACGAAAATCCAAACCGTGTTTGAGTAAACTTGACCAACCGCGGGTTTTTGTTATCGGAACTCTCAGAAATTTGTGGAGTTTACAGAGAAAAAACAGGACTAAAATAAGAACCAAGAGCCGGAGAAACTGAGTACCAGGATTGCAAAACCTGGATAAAACCCGAAACTCTGTTTACCGGCCAAACCATGGGTGAGTAAACTTAACCACCCGCAGATTTTGTTATCTCAGAACTGTCAGGAATTCATCGAGGTTACTGAGAAAAACTGGGCTGAGATGAGAACCAAGCGCCTGAAAAAGTGACCGGCGGGAATGCAGAACCGAGACGAAAATCCAAACTGTGTTTGAGTAAACTTGACCAACCGCGGGTTTTTGTTATCGGAACTCTCAGAAATTTGTGGAGTTTACAGAGAAAAACAGGACTGAAATAAGAACCACGAGCCGGAGAAACTGAGTACCAAGAAGGCAAAACCTGAACTCTGTTTACCGGCCAAGCCATGGGTGAGTAAACTTAACCACCCGCAGATTTTGTTACCAGAACCCTCTGAAATTCATCCAGGTTACCCAGAAAAACAAAACTAAAATAAGAACCACGAGCCGGAGAAACTGAGTACCAGGATTGCAAAACCTGGATAAAAACCGAAACTCTGTTTACCGGCCAAGCCATGGGTGAGTAAACTTAACCGCCCATAGTTGTTTTTTTTCTTTTCTCAGAACTCCCAGGAATTTGTCGAGGCTCCCGAGAAAAACGGGGCTAAAAGCAGGACGAAGAGCCTGAGAAACTGACTACCAGGACGGCAGAAACGAGATAAAAACCTAAACCGTGTGCAATTAAACTCAACCACCCTCAGTTTTCGTTATCAGAATCCTCAGGAATTCCTCGAGGTTACTAAAAAAAAAAAAACACCACGAAAAACGGACAAAAATAAAAAAAGCAGAGCCTGAAGAACTGACTAGCAAGAACACAAAACCGAGATAAAAACCTAAACTCTGTTTACCGGCCAAACTGGGCGGAAGTGAACTTAACCACGCGCAGATTTTTTGTTGTCGGAACTCTCAGAATTCCGTCAAAATTACTGAAAAAAAAGCTGGAAGAAATGGAAAAAGAAGAGCTTGAGAAACGGAGCACCAAGAAAGGAAAAGGAGGCGTGACGTGACGATGAGCCCCGACCAATCAGGCGTCCCCAAGGAGGCGTGCCCGGATTGATGGACAGGGCGAACCGGCCAATGAGGCGACGCGTGACCGCGTGAACAAACTACTTAAAATCTATTAAAAAAATAAGTCTATAAAATCTAATTTAAAAATTAATCTATAAAATCTATAAAAATCAAATCTATCAAATCTATAAAAATTAAATCTAGAAAAACCATAAAAACATAAATCTAGAAAATCAAGGGGGGGAAAAAAATCTAGAAAATCTAGGGGAAAAAAAAATCTAGAAATCTAGGAAAAAAAATAAATCTAGAAAATCAAGGGAAAAAATTAAGTCTTTATTATAAAATCTATAAAATAATAAATCTCGAAAATCCGTGGCTCACCGTAGTGGTCGTTCAGTACAGACGTAAGGGTTTGGTGTTTTCTTAAAGATGCCAGCAAATGTCAATAGCTTAACGAACTAATTAAAAAGTTTGTCTTTTTTTTTTTTTTTTTGGGGAAATTTAGGTTTAAAATTAAAGGATTTTAAGTAATTTGCCTTTTTTTGGTGGTTTTTTTTTTTGGTTTGGTTTGGTTTTGGTTGGTTAGAAGTTATTATTACGCAGCAAGTTAAAGATTCAGCCCAGGGTTTCGGGCCGGGTTTGGCTGGGTTTTGGGGCTTGCTGCACGCCTGGGTTGGTTTTCTGTTTTTGTGGGGTTTTGTTTTCGTTTTGGTTTTGTTTGTTTGTTTCGGGGGGGCGTTTTTTAGATTTTTTTTTTGTTTCGTTGGGGTTTTTTTTTTTTCGTTTTTGGTGGGGCAGGAGGAGATTATAAATCAGCCGTGCCGGTTTGATGCTACGGGTCGCGGCGGGTTGTCTTAGCTGGGTCGCGTTCGGTTTAGCTGTTAGCGCCGTTAGCTTAAAAGACGAGAAAATTCAGGAGAGAGGAGAGTTTAAAAGAAGAGAAAAAGAGCCAGCGAACTTTTTCTGGCAGCCAGCGTCTCCATAAAACTCTAGAGAAACTCTCCTCCCAAAGTGACGCAAAATTGTATTTGAACAGTCGCGACCAACCGAAAATCAGCGTTTTCTCTCCGTGTTGTGCGAAACTGCATTTAAATTAAATAATGTGTATTTAAATTAAATAATATATTTAAATTACAATGAACCGAAAATCAGCGTTTTCTCTCCGTGTTGTGCGAAACTGCATTTAAATTAAATAATGTGTATTTAAATTAAATAATATATTTAAATTACAATGAACCGAAAATCAGCGTTTTCTCTCCGTGCCGTGCAAAATTGTATTTAAATAGTTACAACTAACTGAAGGTCACGGTTTTCTCTCTGTATTGTGCAAAATTGTATTTAAATTAAATAATATATTTAAATTACAGCTAACTGAAAATCAGAGTTTTCTCTGTATGTTGTGCAAAATTGTTTTTAAATAAAATGATAAATTTAAATTACAACTAACTGAAAAGCCGAGTTTCCCCTCTATGTTGTGCAAAATTGTATTTAAATAGTTACAACTAACTGAAAATCACAGTTTTCTCTCCGTGTCGTGCAAAATTATATTTAAAATTAAATAATATATTTAAATTACAGCTAACTGAAAATCAGAGTTTGTAAGTTGTGCAAAATTATGTTTAAAATCAAATAATGTATATTTAAATTAAATAATATATTTAATAATAATTTAATTTAATGATATATTTAAATTACAACTACCTGAAAATCACAGTTTACTATGGTGTGCAAAATTGTATTTAAATAGTTACAACTAACCGAAAAATCACATTTTTCTCTCCGTGTCGTGCAAAATTATATTTAAAATCAAATAATGTATATTTAAATTAAATAATATATTTAAATTACAACTACCTGAAAATCACAGTTTACTATGGTGTGCAAAATTGTATTTAAATAACTACAGCTAACTGAAAATAACCGTTTTCTCTCTCTGTTGTCCAAAATTATATTTAAACACTTACTACTAACTGAAAACGATCGTTTTCTCTAAGAAATCCGTTTGCAGCGAAAGAAAGAGTTTCAAAGTTTAAATTTTTTTTTTCTTTTTCCTTTTCTCAGTACGCGTCAACAAACGCGTTCACTCGAAGTTAAACCCACTTCCCCCCCTTCTCCTCCCCGAATCCTCCGTCCTGGGGCGACTTCACGCTGCTCGTGTTCCCGGTGGCCCGCTCCGCGTGTGCCGCGCGTTGAATTTCACACCTTCCCGGCCGGTTCCGAGAGCGGGCCAGGGGAACGGGGAGCGCAGAGTTGGTTTGGAGAAAACTGCCTTTCCCTCCTCGGCGCTTTTCTTCCCCTTGGGATGGGGCGCGCCCGCGCCTCGGACAGCGGGACGGAGATTCGCGTGGCCCCGATCTTTTCGGATTCCTGACGCTTTAACGTTTTCGGAGTGGAGTTCCTCACGGAGCAAGCGGATGTTTTCGCGTTCCTCTCCGGAGGAAGGACAGCTGGTAAACATCTCGCTTGACCAGCGGGCTCCCGACCTCACTGCCCGATCCCCGATCAAACTCCAAAAGCTACAAACATCGAGGTCCACACAATAAACTTCTCTCTCTGTGCTCCGACAGCCTGAGGGTGTGAGCGCGGTTCTTTCGTGTCCGTCTAGCGACAGATTTGGGGGTTTTTTGGCTTTCAGTTAATTTCACCTAGCTGAGGCAGGGAAGTTCCCCTGGACTGGTTTGTTTGGGGTTTTGATTTCCCCTTTTTCTCGGGATTTAAATCTGCTCTGGCCTGAAAAACCCAGAGGAGCACCGAGGGGAGCACCGAGGGGTCCCACCGGGGCCTGGACCTCCGGAGGGACGAGGAAGGAACCGACGGAGTCGAGCTACACCCACGGCAAGGACTTGTCTCAGTTCTGCCGTCTGTCCTCAGAGCCAGAGGTTTTGTTGTTTCGGACCGTCCATTCTTTCTGTCTGTGCGCATTTCGTGCGTGAAATAAACAGGTTTTTCCCACTTTTCTCCCAGGGAAGTTTTCCGGTTGTTTTTTTTGTTTTTTTTTTTCTCCCCGGAAAGGCTGGAGGGGAGGTTGGGTTTTGCTCTCTCCAGAGGAACCCCATTCAGAGGTTTCCTCCCAGATTTGTTAATTTGTTAATTAACCCCAACCCAAAACCAGGAGGGGAGGTTTCCTATCTCCCAAATTCACCGTAAACCAGGACAATCCCATGTCCCAGATTTGCCCGAAACCAGGACAGGAGCTTTCCTCCCAAATTTGCCCTAAACCAGGATATCCCATCTCCCAAATTTGCCCTAACACGGGACATCCCATCTCCCAAAATTTCCCCAAACCAGGACATCCCATGTCCCAAATTTGCCCTAAACCAGGACAGGAGGTTTCCTCCCAAAATTTGCCCTTTTCCCAAATTTTCCCTAAACCAGGACTGGAGGTTTCCTCCCAAAATTTGCCCGAATCCCCAATTTATCCTAAACAGGACAGGAGGTTTCGTCACAGAATTTTCCCTAAACCAGGACAATCCCATGTCCCAAATTTGTCCTAAACCAGGACAGGAGGTTTCCTCCTAAAATTTGCCCCAAACCAGGACAGGAGGTTTTCTCCCGAAATTTGCCGTAATCCCAAATTTGCCCTAAACCAGGACAGGAGGTTTTCTCCCGAAATTTGCCATAATCCCAAATTTGCCCTAAACCAGGACAGGAGGTTTCCTCCTAAAATTTGCCCCAAACCAGGACAGGAGGTTTTCTCCCGAAATTTGCCGTAATCCCAAATTTGCCCTAAACCAGGACAGGAGGTTTTCTCCCGAAATTTGCCATAATCCCAAATTTGCCCTAAACCAGGACAGGAGGTTTCCTCCCAAAATTTGCCGTAATCCCAAATTTGCCCTAATCCCAAATTTGTCCTAAACCAGGACAGGAGGTTTTCTCCGGAAATTTGCCCTAATCCCAAAGTTTGCCGCAAACCGGGACAATCCCACCTCCCGGAAAGCCGAGGGAAGCGAACGCCCGAACCGCCACCAAACGCAAAAATACCAAATTCATTTTCTGCTCAAATTAATCGGTTAACCCCTTCCCTGCCGGCGCACCGCGCCCATCGACGGTGATATCGGTTAACCCCTTCCCTGCCGACGCGCCGCGCCCATCGACGGTGATATCGGTTAACCCCTTCCCTGCCGGCTCGCCGCGCCCATCGACGGTGATATCGGTTAACCCCTTCCCTGCCGACGCGCCGCGCCCATCGACGGTGATATCGGTTAACCCCTTCCCTGCCGGCTCGCCGCGCCCATCGACGGTGATATCGGTTAACCCCTTCCCTGCCGGCTCGCCGCGCCCATCGACGGTGATATCGGTTAACCCCTTCCCTGCCGGCGCGCCGCGCCCATCGACGGTGATATCGGTTAACCCCTTCCCTGCCGGCGCGCCGCGCCCATCGACGGTGATATCGGTTAACCCCTTCCCTGCCGACGCGCCGCGCCCGTCGACGGTGATATCAGTTAACCCCTTCCCTCCCGGCTCACCATGCCCATCTGGGATCACATCGATTAACCCCTTCCCTGCCGGCTCACCATGCCCCTGTAGGATCATATTAACCCCTTCCCTGCCGGCTCACCATGCCCACATAGGATCACATTGATTAACCCCTTCCCTGCCGGCTCACCATGCCCACGTGGGATCACACGCATTAACCCCTTCCCTGCCGGCTCACCATGCCCACGTGGGATCACACGCATTAACCCCTTCCCTGCCGGCTCACCATGCCCACGTGGGATCACACGCATTAACCCCTTCCCTGCCGGCTCACCATGTCCCTGTAGGATCATATTAACCCCTTCCCTGCCGGCTCACCATGCCCACATATGATCACATTGATTAACCCCTTCCCTGCCGGCTCACCATGCCCACGTGGGATCACACGCATTAACCCCTTCCCTGCCGGCTCACCATGCCCACGTGGGATCACACGCATTAACCCCTTCCCTGCCGGCTCACCATGCCCACGTGGGATCACACGCATTAACCCCTTCCCTGCCGGCTCACCATGCCCACGTAGTTGCTCTTGTCCTTCTTCCTCTTCTTGTCGGTGTCCTTGTAGAGGTGCAGGCGGATGGTGCGCACGGCGGGCAGGTTGTTGAACTCGAAGTGCTCTCCCCAGAAGACGTTGTCGGTGCGGGCCTTGCTGGTGGTGCGGGCGTACAGCATGTCGTCCAGGCACAGCTCGCAGTAGTAGCGCTTCTTGGGCGGCAGGTCGCGCGCCTCGATCACCCACAGCTTCAGCACGTTGTCCACGCGCCGGCTGTTGTCCTGAGGGTCAGGGGTCAGCGCGGGGTCAGGGGTCAGCACAGGGGTCAGGGTGGTGGGGGAGCAGGGCAGAGAGGGGAGCGGGGTCGGGAGCGCGGATTGGCTGTGCTTGGCCAGGTTGACATCAGTGACAGGTGATATCAACGCCAGGTGACCATCAACGCCAGTGGACATCAACACCAGGTGACCCTCCCCATTGCCACCAGGGGACATCAACACCGGTGGACATCAACGCCAGTGGACATCAGTGTCAGGTGACATCAATGGCAGGTGACCATCAACGCCAGGTGACCATCAACGCCAGTGGACATCAACACCAGGTGACCATCCCCATTGCCACCAGGGGACATCAACACCGGTGGACATCAACGCCAGTGGACATCAGTGTCAGGTGACATCAATGGCAGGTGACCATCAATGCCAGGTGACCATCAACGCCAGTGGACATCAACACCAGGTGACCCTCCCCATTGCCACCAGGGGACATCAGCACCAGGTGACCTCAACGGCAGGTGACCATTGACACCAGGTGACCCTCACTGTCAGGTGACCGTCCCCATTACCACAAGGTGACATCGATGGCAGGTGACCATCAACACCAGGTGACCATTCCTGCCAGGTGACCAGCCCCATTGCCACCAGGGACATCAGTGCCAGGTGACCACCAATGCCAGGTGACCATCAACATCATGAAACCCACCAACACCAGCTGACCATCGACACCAGCTGACCATCAACACCAGCTGACCATTGCCACCAGCTGACCATCCCCAGGACCAGCTGACCATCCTCATCCCACCAGCTGACCACCCCCAGACCCCTTGACTCTCCCCATGACCAGTTGACCATTGAACACCAGCTGCCATCCCCAGTGACCAGATGACCACCCCCAGGACCAGCTGACCACGCTGGTGACCTACTGACCACCCCAGTGACCAGCTGACCACCCCCATGACTGACTGACCACACCCATGACCAGCTGACCACCTCTGTGACCCCTCGACTCTCCCCATGACCAGTTGACCACCATTTGACCACCAAACACCACTGACCACCCCCAGTGACCACCTGACCACCCCCATGACCGACTGACCACACCCATGACCAGCTGCCCATCCCCGTGACCAGCTGACCACCTCAGTGACCAGCTGACCATCCCCATGGCCAGCTGACCACCTCTGTGACCCCTTGACTCTCCCCGTGACCAGCTGACCACCTCAGTGACCAGCTGACCATCCCCATGGCCAGCTGAACACCCTGGTGACCAACTGACCACCTCTGTGACCCCTTGACTCTCCCCATGACCAGCTGACCACCGCTGACCACCCCGGTGACCAGTCGACCACTCCCACCCCCTTTAGCCCCTCCCCCACCCCATTAGCCCCTCCCCACCCCGTTAGCCCCGCCCACCCCGTTAGCCCCGCCCACCTTGTTGGGCTTCACGGCCCTCTGGAGGTTCTCGATCCATTTGTCCCTCTCGGCCGCCGACCGGCAGGCGAAACACTTGGTGCCCGACGCCGTCGTCACCTGCGGGCAGGTGGGACACGGCCACGCCCACCTCAGGTGAGCCGCGCCCCCTCCCCCCCCCCCCTTCCTCACGGAATTCCCGGAAAATCCCCCCCGGGGGGAGTTTCCCAACCTCGAAGCAGAACTCCTGGCCCAGGATGCTGCTGTGCACGGCCTTGATGATGGAATCCTCGTCCAGGTTCAGCTCCAGCGCCTCGGCCGCGCTCGAGGGGCTCAGCAGCGACTCGTGCGAGTGCGACTCCTTAAAGCTCTGCATCAGCCGGGCCCTAGACGGGGATTTGGGGGGAATTTGGGGGGAGGCCGGGGGCTTTGGGGCGGCTGGGGGGGATTTGGGGAGGTTGGGAAGGGATTTGGGGGGGATTTGGGGGGATTTGGGGGGAATTTGGGGGGAGGCCGGGGGCTTTGGGGCGGCTGGGGGGGATTTGGGGGGGTTGGGAAGGGATTTGGGGGGGATTTGGGGGGATTTGGGGGGAATTTGGGGGGAGGCCGGGGGCTTTGGGGCGGCTGGGGGGGATTTGGGGGGCTGGGAAGGGATTTGGGGGGGATTTGGGGGGAATTTGGGGGGAGGCCGGGGGCTTTGGGGCGGCTGGGGGGGATTTGGGGGGGTTGGGAAGGGATTTGGGGGGCTGGAAAAGGGATTTGGGGGGGTTGGGAAGGGATTTGGGGGGGATTTGGGGGGGATTTGGGGGGAGGCCGGGGGCTTTGGGGCGGCTGGGGAGGGATTTGGGGGGGTTGGGAAGGGATTTGGGGGGGATTTGGGGGGAGGCCGGGGGCTTTGGGGCGGCTGGGGGGGATTTGGGGGGCTGGGAAGGGATTTGGGGGGAATTTGGGGAATTGGAGGGGGATCTGGGGGGATTAGGGAGGCATTTGAAAGAAATTTCGGGAGATTTGGGAGAGATTTGAGGGGCTGGGAAGGGATTGGGGGGGATTTGGGGAATTTGGGGGGAATTTTGAGGGGTCTCACTGGGATTTGAGGAGATTTGGGGGGGATTTGGGGGGGAGGCCGGGGGATTTGGGGGGTTGGGAAGGGATTTGGGGGGATTCGGGGAGCTCTGTGCAAGTGGGACTCCTCAAAGCTCCGCATCAGCCGGGCCCTGGACGGGGGCGTTGGGGGATTTTGGGGAATCCGGGGGGATTCGAGGGAATTTCGGGAATCTGGGGCGAGTTCGGGGGGATTCGGGAGGAATCCGGGGGTTTCGGAGGGGATTTGGGGGAAACCGGGGGGAATTTGGAGGGATTTTGACGGAAATTGGGGGGATTTGGGTGGGATTCGAAAGAAATTTCGGGAGGTTTGGGAGAGATCGGAGGGAATTTGAGGGGGTTGGGAAGGGATTTGGGGGGATTTGGGGAATTGGAGGGGGATTTGGGGGGATTCTGAGGGGTCTCACTGGGATTTGGGATTTGAGGAGATTTGTGGGGGATTTAGGGGGGGTTTGGGGGATTTTGGGGGATTTTGGGGGATTTTGGGGGATTTTGGGGGATTTTGGGGGGGTTTGGGGGATTTTGGAGGATTTTGGGGGATTTGGGGGGGGGTTTGGGGTGGATTTTGGGTAATTTTGGGATCTGGGGAGATTAGGAAGGGTTGGGAGGGGACCTGAGGGGGTCTGGGGGGATTTTGGGAGTTCGGGGGGGGTTGAGGACATTTGACGGGGGTTTCGGGGAGGTTGGAGGGGATTTGGGGGGGGGGGTGAGGGGATTTTTAGGGATTTGGGGAGGTTTGGGGGGATTTTTAGGGATTTGGGGGGATTTTGGGGAGGTTTGGGGGGATTTTTAGGGATTTGGGGGGATTTGGGGAGGTTTGGGGGGATTTTTAGGGATTTGGGGGAATTTTCCCGGATTTGGGGAGGTCCGTGGGGGGCTCAGGGGAATTTTGGGGGCATTTGAGGGGATCCAGGAGGGATTTTCAGGGGAAGCTTTGAGGGGGTTTCGTGAATGTTTTGGGGGATTTGGGGAGAATTCTGGGGAACTTGGGGGGGATTTTCGGGGATTTTGGGGTGAATTTTGGTGAATTTTGGTGATTTTCGGGGATTTGGGGGGATTTTGGGGGGAGTTTGGGGGATTTGGGGCGATTTTTGGTGATTTTTGGGGATTTGGGAAGATTTGGGGGGATTTGGGGGGGATTTGGGGGATTTTGAGGGGATTTGGGGCGATTTTGGGAATTTTTGGTGATTTTGGGTGATTTTTGGTGATTTCGGGGATTTTTTGGGATTTTTTGGGATTTTTTGGGATTTTGGGGGGATTTTTGGGGATTTTGGGGGGGATTTGGGGTGAGTTTTGGGGATTTGGGGAATTTTTGGTGATTTTGGGTGATTTTTGGTGATTTTTGGGGATTTCGGGGATTTGGGGGGATTTTTTGGGATTTTTTTGGATTTTGGGGGGGATTTTTGGTGATTTCGGGGATTTTGGGTGATTTTGGGGTGAGTTTTGGGGATTTCGGGGATTTTGGGGGATTTTCGGGGATTTTTGGTGATTTCGGGGATTTTTGGGTGATTTTGGGGTGAGTTTTGGGGATTTCGGGGAGCTCCTGGTGGGATTTAGGGCTCCACCACAGTGGGACCCCAAAGGCCCCCGGGGTGTCCCCAGGCGTGTCCCCAGGTGTCCCCCCAGGTGTGTCCCCAGGTGTTCCCGGTACCTGTCACGCTCGGCGCTGTGGGAGCTGCTGGTCCAGTGCCCCCACATGTCCCCAAATGCCCCTGTGGTGTCCCCAGGTGTGCCCTGATGTCCCCAGGTGTGTCCAGGTCTCCTAGGTGTGTCCCAGGCGTGTTTCCAGGTGTCCCCAGGTGTGCCCAGGTGACCCCAAGTGTCCCCAGGTGTGTCCCAGGCGTGGTTCCAGGTGTCCCCAGGTGCCCCCAGACTCCCTCAGGTGTGTCCCCAGGTGGCCCCAGGTATGTCCCAGGTGTCCCCAAGTGACCCCAGGTGTGCCCAGGTGACCCCAGGTGTCCCCAGCTGTGTCCCAGGTGTGTCCCAAATGCCCCCAGCTGTCCCCAGGTGTGTCCCCAATGCCCCCAGGTGTGTCCCAGCTGCTCCCAGGTGTCCCCAGGTGTCCCCAGGTGCACTCACCTGTTGTGGTCAGCGCTCTGGACACGTGGCAGGATCCACCCCCAAACACCCTGAGGTGTCCCCAGGTGTCCCCAGGTGTGTTCCCAGCCGTCCCCAGGTGTCCCCAGGTGTGTTCCCAGCCGTCCCCAGGTGTCCCAGGTGTGTTCCCAGGTGTCTCACCTGTCGTGGTCAGCGCTCCGGAAGCGCAGCAGGACCTGCCCCCGAACCCCCGGAGGTGCCCCCAGGTGTGTCCCCGATGTCCCCAGGTGCATGAGGTGTCCCCAGGTGTGTCCCCGATGTCCCCAGGTATGTCCCCAGGTGTGTCCCCGATGTCCCCAGGTGTATGAGGTGTCCCCAGGTGTGTCCCCAATGCCCCCAGGTGTGTTGCACCTGTCCCAGGTGTGTCTCACCTGTCATGGTCAGCACTCCGGAAGCGCGGCAGGATCTGCCGAAATCTGCCCTCAAACACCCCCAGGTGTGTCCCCAGGTGTCCCCAATGCCCCCAGCTGTCCCCAGGTGTGTCCACCTGTCCCAGGTGTATCTCACCTGTCCCAGGTGTCTCACCTGTCATCATCAGCGCTCAGGAAGCGCGGCAGGATCTGCCAGAAGCTGCCCCAGTGTCCCTGTGGTGCCCCCAGGTGTGCCCCCAGGTGTGTCCCCAGTGTCCCCAGGTGTGTCCTCAGTGTTCCCAGGTGTGTTCCCAGTGCCCCCAGGTGTGTCCCCAGTGCCCCCAGGTGTGTCCCCAGTGTTCCCAGGTGTGTTCCCAGTGCCCCCAGGTGTGTCCCCAGTGTCCCCAGGTGTGTCCCCAGTGTCCCCAGGTGTGTCCTCAGTGCCCCCAGGTGTGTCCTCAATGTCCCCCAGGTGTGTTCCCAGGTGTGTCCCCAATGTCCCCCAGGTGTGTCCCCAGTGTCCCCAGGTGTGTCCCCAGTGCCCCCAGGTGTGTCCCCAGTGTTTCCAGGTGTGTCCCCAGTGCCCCCAGGTGTGTCCCCAGTGCCCCCAGGTGTGTCCCCAGTGTCCCCAGATGTGTCCCCAGTGTCCCCAGGTGTCCCCAGGTGTATTTACCTGTCCCAGGTGTCTCACCTGTCGTGGTCGGCTCTCTGGAAGCGCAGCAGAGTCTGCCGGAACCTGCCCCAGTGTCCCTGTGGTGCCCCCAGGTGTGTCCAGGTGTGTCCCCAGGTGTGTCCCCAATGTCCCCAGGTGTATTTACCTGTCCCAGGTGTCTCACCTGTCATGGTCGGCGCTCCGGAAGCGCGGCAGGGTCTGCCGGAAGCTGCCCCAGTGTCCCTCTAGTGCCCCCAGCTGTGTCCAGGTGTGTCCCCAGGTGTGTCCCCAGGTGTGTCCCCAGTGTCCCCAGGTGTATTTACCTGTCCCAGGTGTCTCACCTGTCATGGTCGGCTCTCCGGAAGAGCGGCAGGGTCTGCCGGAAGCTGCCCCAGTGTCCCTGTGGTGCCCCCAGGTGTGTCCAGGTGTGTCCCCAGATGTGTCCCCAGTGTCCCCAGGTGTCCCCAGGTGTATTTACCTGTCCCAGGTGTCTCACCTGTCGTGGTCGGCTCTCTGGAAGCGCAGCAGGGTCTGCCGGAAGCTGCCCCAGTGTCCCTGTGGTGCCCCCAGGTGTGTCCAGGTGTGTCCCCAGGTGTGTCCCCAGGTGTCCCCAGGTGTATTTACCTGTCCC